>NC_087258.1:8726875-10155000 GCF_037042905.1 Lytechinus pictus | reverse complement strand
GTAAATATCTTTATCTTCTCTCAGGAAAGCAATAATATAACCGCCAGCACTGTCACTTCACAAATGTCAATTAGAACAGCCCTATGAAACACCGCCTAATCTCATTTATTTTCCAACAGGACTTCAATCAAGTACAGGCAGGGACCCTCTCACCCATCCTGAGGAAAGTGGTTGTATTTGCCGTCAAGCACGTCCAGCAGTGCGCCCTCTGTAGTCAGAAAGGGTTCATCTGCGAAATCTGTGAGAACAGCAAAATCATCTATCCCTTTGATACAGATCTTACTGTTCAGGTAAGCTACAATTACGTATCAGTTAATGATACATTGTGATTAGTCCAGGCTAGGCCCCACAAAAATGGACGAAACCTTTGTTTTTTCATATATACAATATTTTTTATAGTTTCTTGTCAATTCGAGGATGCTGATTACGAGTCTGAATGATGCCACTCGTGTAACCTTGAGCATTTTCCGCAAATTGGCAAAATCCAATATGGCCGCCAAAACTTTAGACCTTTGCACGCTGATGACATTTTCAGATTATGGGCCATGTACTCTACTGCATAGAGTAAGAGAAAAGATTTCATGACTTGATCTTGTTATTGTGTAGCTAATTGAGATGAAAATCAGGGGGGTGTTTCACAAAGATTTTGTGTGACTTAGAGTCGCACTTAAATTCCAGTTCCATGCAGTATATAAAGCATCACCCCATTGGTCAAATTATCTGCAAAGGACAGGCACTACCACTTTCCATCAATCCAATTATGTGTTAAATAATATATGCACGTTGGCGTTAAAGCATAACTCTAAGTAACTCTTAACTCTTGTGAAACACCCCTGTGGTTTTGCTTGTAATTAAGTATCCTTTTAATTCTTATTTTTTTAATCACAGTGCGACAGATGCAAGTCGGTGTACCACAAAGCATGCAAGACAGAGATGAAGCCCTGCCCGAAGTGTGTGCGTAGGAAAGTGAGGAAGACCCAAGCCGACCAGAGCACAAGCCAAGCAAACTTTGTCTCTCCTTTCACCTGATGGGGGTAGGCAGAGAAGAGGGATACAGCCCTGTATCACAAAGACTTGCAATCAATCACAACATGGCAATGGCCTATCAGCATCGTTGTTGCATGGGAATTTCACCGTCAACCAATCAGGATCGGTGTTTAGATTTGCAGTTAATTGCAGAGTTTTGTGTTACCGGGCCCAGCTCATGCCAGATTTTGCCTTTCAATATCATACCAAATTGTTGCCTTACTGACTGGCCCTTTATCCATCAGCCATATGCCTCCTAAATGGCATGAATACTCTTTATACTGAATGAACGCCCCAGAAATCAACAACAACAACAACATTCAAAGTCTGTATTTTATACACTGTAAGAATGAACACAGCGAAACGCAGGATCATATTGTGTAGCGAGTCTAGGATTTCAGGTGAGCAAAAATGAATGAGTTGAAGACATGATTTTCAACCTTTTTTTTGGGGGGGGGGGGTGCTAAAAGCTGGGGACCTGTCTATTTGCGGAGAGAGGGTTAGGAAATAAAGATGATACAGTGGCCTTGTCTTCACTAATTGGGCAATCCTTTCTAACTTATATTAAGTTTATAAATATACAGTGTAATTAGCACAATTAGCATGACACATTTCATTGCACAATATTTTATAACTGCAGAAAGGTTTGCTGTGTGTTTAATAGTCTCTGTTACAATATTCCACACAAATGTACTCAAGCACTTCATTTTATTTAGTGGGGGCATCGTGGTCTAGTTGATATGACTCATCTTTCAGTCAGAGGGACGTGGGTTCGAACCCTAGCCATGGTATGTTTTCTTTCAGCAAGAAATTCACCCACATTGTGCTGCACTCGACCCAGGTGAGGTACATGTATGTGGCTTCCTGGTAGGATTTATTCCTATTATGCTTTAGCGCCGATACGGCACCTCAGCTAAGGCTGGGGTAATAATATGATACCAAGTGTCAAAGCATGTTTGAGTATATGCACATAGTAACTGAGCTATACACAGTAAATATTATTATCGTTATTATGTCATTTCTAATTGATTAAAAATGCATTGATCGTACATTGAAGGCCATGCTTGGGGGCAATATTTGCCTTTAATAGCAGGAATCAAATCCAAAAGGCTTGCATTTTCAGATGGGTGCTATTTCTACATGGGGAAACATACAATGTACATGTTTACAACACCTATATAAAGATGTACATTGTAGCATTGATGCATGGAACCATGTCATCTGTATCATGTATACTTTGTCCAACATTCAATATCATATCTCATTTACACTTGTAGTCAAAGGATATTATAATTTATTTCTTAGTTCATCTCTTAATGGTTAAATTGCCACTTGGTCTACACCCACTTTGTCTACTTTTCATTGGTCTAATTACCATTTTGTTTAATTAAATATCCAGTTAGGCGTTAGGCTATACACATTTGGTCTAGTTCAACTTATTTATAGGATTAAACTTTAAAAGGAATTTTCAAATTTCATTTGACAAAGTGCAATATATATAAAAATATATATGTGTAAGTGCACTGAGGGGAAATTAGACTATTTGGGTGTTAGGCTAAATGGCAGTGTGTCCAGTAGACCAATAGACATGATGGAGTTAGATGGTCTCCTCATAAAGCAAGTGATTTTAAATCTTTGATTTTGCTTCTCTTTTGTCTTTCTCACATTGACATGGAGTCTTGATAAATTTGTCCGTCATTCAGGCCTTAAATCTGGTTTAGTCCCCGACTACAGGGGTGGCCGGATTCACCCGTCCATTCACTTTACTCCATTCGGTGCATCCTCCTCCCTCAACACAAGCCTCTTACTCTTCCAAACCCAACATCTACATTAAAACCTCAAGATTCTAGGGAAAAAAAGTTTTGGGTATTGATTTTGTAATTGTCTCAATATACTAGATACTTCTGGTGGACAACAAAACCTGTTGTCTCGATAAGAAGTTCCAGCCAAGGTAAGGTAGTAAATATTGCTGACATACATGAAAGTAGTTCCTATTTAAAAGACTTCTCGATGACAAGGTGTATTGATTTAATTCTATGAAATAAAAAGCTGATCTAGTAATTATAACAAATACTAAATCCTCCACCCAAAAAGGGAAAGAACAGTAGATTAGGTAATTTCTTCCCAGCGATTATTTTACTGGTACAAAACAATTTGTGTTTTGTTCTTGACTGGTTATTATTAGAACAATAATTTTCTTTGTTTTTCCTTCATTTTATTTTTATTATATGCAAGGTGCAATACATTTTACTTAATGGTACAATTTATGCTGTTTGATTTGTATTATTTTTATCATTCATTATGATTTATTATGTATCTAATGTAGTTAAGGCAAAAGTCTTGTCATGAAGCGGCAATTCCGGTATAAAGGTGCTATCTGTTCATCACGACTTTCCCCACATTCCCCATGACATGTGATAATTGGTATTGGAAAGCCAATTAAAGGTTTCGGTGGGTAGAGGCTATCGCGCACCTAACGACCTGACTGGTCTGCAACTGAGTGAGGGGAGGTGAATCGCAAGGTACATGTAGTCATAAGCTTTGACACAGCACACCTTGCGATCCGACTACCCAGCTAGTCAGCGACTCAAACATGCGCCGTTTGCCATAGCATGTGTGAAAATGACACTTACTACTGCGTATGCGCATTGCATATCATGTACATGTGGGTATTAAGTGCGACTCTGCTGTCAGATTGGCTTGAAGTTGGAATGAGCTTGCGATCCAGTTGTAAGGATTCGACAGGTCAAATCCTTACGATTTTGGGGGGTTTGTCTTTGACTGGTCTGCAACTCTCAAGCTGACAAGAGCTGTGACGTCATATTTCCCTTCACTCAGTCGCAGACCGTCGGATTTGTGCGGTGGCCTTAAAATGTAGCTCTTACTGTTGACAAGGGCATAAATATTATTCTTTGTTTGCTTTGTAATTGACTAGTGCATCATTGGTGGAAAAGCTTTTTATTTCTTTACTTTCATTGAAATGTGCATTTATATTCAAGTTCAACAAACTCTGAAGGGATATTATAGAAACCAAGGAGGCTAAGTGGAAAGGGTAGATAATTTACCAATATGCAAATTTGTGTATGTTGTTATTGTGTCACCCGAAAATGCGCAGCAAGGATGTGTTGTTTTCTAAAGTATGATAAATTAATGAATAGTATACTGCAATTTCTTTTTTATACACGTTATTTATGAATTGAGCAGATATCTGTGCACTGCATGCAAATAATATTTATCAGGGTATTTCCTTTTATGCAGAAAGAACGAAAATAAGTTCTTATAATTTGAAAGTTCCCATTAGTGTTTAAACGCACAACTCCATGATTACTTAAAAATGGTGAAGGGGATATTCTGAAATAAATTCTAATTAATTCATCAATGTATGTACTTTATTAGCAGATGTATATTATGAAAGTAAGTTAAGCAGATATTATATGACCATACTGTCATTTTCAGTATTAAATTTATATCATTTGAATATGTGTGTATCATTTTCTTATCTTTTCTCATTGTCTTTGTGGAGTTAGAAAAATCTTTCCATAATAAAGGCTCAGAACAAATTATGGGAATGCCATGTCAGTAAAAAATGTTTAACTAAAAGTCGATGAAAGGAGCTACATGGGGAATTGAATTGATCTTTTCATATTGTTCGCTCCTTTTTCAACCTTAAGTTTTCCAAGTGGATACTTCTCTCTGATTCTCTCTCTCTCCTTTCCTCTCTCCATCCTTCTCACTCTCTTCTTTCCTTTACTATCTTTCTCTCTCTCTCCTGCAAAAAGCTTAACATGAATTGTCAGAGCTGCCAAGTAGTACTGATTTTTTGTATTTAGAACTGAAAAATTAGGAAACTGATGGTTTCATGCTAAATACTGATTTCTAAAGTTTTAGTTTTATGTGTTGTCTTATGGTATTTCTTTGAAAATACTGATTTCCTCACCAAAATACTGAAATGTTCCTATTCAGGTTGGCAGCTCTGGATTGGAGTTTTTCCTTTTTTAAAAATGGTTCTTCTTTTTCTCTTCTCTGACCACTCACTCTTTGAAATTTATTTGCAACATAAAATATATGACTTTATGAATCTTTTTGTTTCTAAAATTAATAATTTAATTCCAATTATATTACACAAGACTAATTACAATGAAATATCAGATACATATTATACTAATCCTCTATATGCTTTAGTAAAATAAATTTTATCTTATTACCAACCCACCACCATGTCAATGATAGAATGTGATAAAGATATTTGTAGAGTTTAAAAATTTCTTTGAGCAAAAATTATATTGGATATTTCCATCCAAACAACTAAAAAAGCACAACCTGACATTACTTATTTCAGATTCTAAACAACATCATGATACTTTCCACTTTGTTAAAAAAAAGTCTTGCAAAAAAGTACTGTAATTAACATAAAGGTGCACACTTTCGATGAAAGCAGTTTTACAAAAGTCTGGAAGAAAATATAAGTAAAAATAATTTTGAACAAAAAACTCTGCAATGATTCTATTTCCAGTTTTCAATTTATATCATTAAATATAGTAAAGAATTCAGCACAGTTCTATTTTTTCATTTAAGAACAAAAAAGTGACACAAGAATGGAGAAAGTTCATTTGGTCACTGGATGAAAAACTGAAAAACAAATTTCAAAAAAGAATGTGGAGCAAGATTTTCAAAGACAACCTCAAAATTACACCATTGTAGAAAATATTGCACAGCCTGACTAAAAAATATATTTACATTTATAAGAATCACCTAAATGTGAAGAAAAACCAAGAATTCTTGAGATTTGATAAACACCTTAAAGAGTACGAACACAAAATAGACATCACAAAATATTCAAAACAGTAGTTTGTCATTGTATATGAAAGGATTCTCATTGTTTCGAAATTGAAGTTTGAATTTAAATTTGTTGATTCTCCTTCTGTGCAGTACTGACAAGTGGAACAAAGTACATTGTATGTAAATATTTGATTTGTTTCAGTGCAAACATTAATTTCTACTTCTTGTAGCACAGAACATAAACATGAATGAAATCTAATAATAAAATTAAAGCTAAATATGCTGGAGTTGCAGCAAAGACTTATTTCATGAGAGTCTTAACAAATCAAGGATAATTTCACAAAGAAGGATAATTTGGTGGATTCACAATATGGTGTGCCATCTATCGGTTGCAGATAATAGGCCAATTGTCTAACTTTGCGATCAACATCGCACACAGGATGTGACTGTGATGCTTCAAAAATGAAAACCATATGGCAGGAATTAACCAAAAAACGGTCTAAATTTCGCACTGAAATATGCAGGCAAATTTCTCTCCCACCTCTTGGACCCTAGTAAACAGCATATCCAGTCGAGCCGTGTCGGCCAGCGCTGAATAATTGCATACGTGCATGCACTTTAGTACTAGCGCATGCAACAAATGTCAACTTTTTCCCATGAGGCATTGCAAATTTTGGTCTGTCCGCTGCAACCGATTGATGGCGCACAAAATTGGGAATCCACCGAATTGTCATCATATCATCATGGATCTGGTTCATGTATGTAACTGTGAAATCATGAAATCTAAACTGGAAATGACCACACTGAAGATCACCAACACAGATAAGCACATGTGGGACAAGGTATTATTATTACTTAGAAAAAGACTCTATATCTTGCCAGAATGCCATGCTTATTTTGTCCATTTCATAGCAATTTACACACATTTTCTAACAGAATCCATTTGGCACACATTTTCCTTCATTCATGCAAACGTGTACAAACAGTCAGATGGTCCTTTCATTGGTTTCTGTTCGAACTCATTTTTAAATTGTTACCACGACTGACATTTATCTTAAAATTACCAGAATTGCCCCATATTTTCGAAACCATTGAATAATAGTGATCATTACATACATATGTAAAGAAAGACTTGATTTGAATGGGGAAATCCCTGCAATTGGTATTTTGTATCATACAACTGAATAACAATGACTTTAGAGGAAGGCAAGAAAGAAATATATCATGGTTTCATGATGGAGGCATGAACAACATCTATTGGTTTAATAACAAGACTAAATGGTTACCATCTAAGATTTGGCTCTTAATAGTTTCCCTCCTGGCCCTTATGTTTGAAATTAACTTCAAACATATTTTATCTCTCCTTCGCACACTTCCCATTTTATTATCTATATTTTCAAAAAGTCATGAATTCGGGGCTCACCACTTTGGCACTTTGAATACCAGTCATTCATATGTACCTTTGCAAGCAGATTATATCAACCCCCTTCTGAGTTCCCTGCTTGACCCTTGACCCTCCTGGTCTGAGAGTAAATCCAACCACACATCTCAATCTGATAGAAGACTCAGTGGATCCTCGCCAACCTCAATTTCCTCTCTTTTTCTCACACCACCTCTGTTCATTTCCTCTGTATCTTTCCTTCCTTCATCTTCAATCCTACCATCCCTCAATCCTGCACCCCCTTCTACTCCTCGATAAGATTCATCTTCTGACGACGCTACCTTCCTTGTCTGGTTGGCATCATCCTTGCAGCTACTGTTGTCGGTTGCTGTCGGTCCAACAGAAGGGCTCCCTCTATCCTTGGCAACCTTTTCTGGCGAGCAGGAGGCGGCTACATTCTCGGCAAGCGTCTTGGGCTTAGAGTCTGTGTCCTAGATGGAAAATCCAGACTATTCGCATTTACTACGGGCAAACTCTCTACAATGCACCGATTCCTTTGAAAATGCAAATCAAATCACAATGGAGAGCTACATGTAAGAGGCTTTTGTCGAAAGTTGGGGGACTGGGACGGCATCAGAATCTCTTGACTCTGGACAATGACACATTGATTGTGATTGTGATTGTTCGTCCCTTATGATTGTGAGTCCCTTGCAAATCTTCAGATGATCTACTGTCCCAGTCCATCAACATTCAACAAAAGCCTCTCAGCTCTCCACTGTGAATTCAATTGCATTTTCCTAGGAATCAATGCATTGTAGAGAGTTTCCCCATAGAAAATGTGAAAACTATCTAATCAGGCATTCGAAAGGGAATACACATTTCCAAGTACTAAAATGAATAACTGTAGAAAAACGAGTCGTACTATTCAACATAACTTCTCAGATTAATATTCAGACACTTACATGTATATGACACATTATGTTGATAGTGTCATTATACCTCAATCAATTAATCAAGTACTAAAATAATTTCTCTAACACAAACATATTCATTTTTAAATTCATGGACAGACATGTCTTGTATGCTTTTAATACATTTTGTAAAAGAGAAAAGAAAAACAAGGAATGGAGAAAATCAACAAATCTAAACAAAGTGACATGAATGTACACACACACATTAAGGTATACAGTTTTATTGGAACATCACATGACCATTGCTAAAGCTGCATTTTAAAATGGCAGAAATAAAACTGATTAACTCTTCAACATGACTGTACTTGGAGTTTTATCCCTGTCATTTTATATCATATGTGGTAATAATGATTTAAGCCCATTTTATGTATAAATCAAAGTCAATGGGATATGATTGGACAAAAAAGCTGTGGACTAGTCCATTTTTTTAAAATTTGGATTGCTCGTGTCTGTCTACACACATTTTTATTAAAAATGTAACTCAAGTAGAGGTGCATATTAAAGTTACATTCATAAAAAAGCGATAATTTGGCTTGTCATGTCTGAATAGAGAGGATAAATCTACACAAACCTCATCCGGTGAATGACCTTTTGACACTGTCAATTTAGAGAGGGCAAGATCCATCGCCGACCCACTCTTCGGCAGAAGAAGATCGCTTGCATCGAACTTGACGGCGAGGGGTTCCTGGTCCTCACTGGTCTTTTCTGTATCTTTGGTTTTGGGCTTGGTAAGATCGGAGAGGTTTCCAGAGGTAGGGCTGTCTTTGGTTTCCAAGCCAACGTAATCTAGGATGGTGGATATCTTGCCTGAGTAGTCTAGGTGACCTGTGACCTTTGGGTCATTGTAAAGTTGTGAAGGCATGTTAAAAAACACACATTCATTCAACTTTAAGCTTTCTTAAATCAACTATTCATCTACAGCAAAGCAATTCCATATTGTACGTCAGATTATTTTTCTACGTTCTTACTCCACTTCACAAAATGCCAGAATCATTGTCATCAAGCATTACAAACTTTCATAAGAACTAGAAAACAGAGACAAATCAGTGTGGCAAGGTATGATGTGTAAGGAGTCAGACGTAATATTTTATGGAATTGCCCATTAAGCACTGCACAACAGTGTGATCTAATAATTGAAATAGCACAATATCAAAGCTAGAATCAATATTTAATTTTTTTTTATCATTTTGCCATAGAAAGATATTGAAAAACTAACTGCCAATATTTTCCTTCTAGTGTGTTTTAGAAGCAGTAAATGTAACCAAGAAAGAAGGGCCAAACCCTTGCAATGGAAAGCATGATGAGAGATTTATCATTATGTAGCACTAATAAGAAATGAAAAAATATAAAGTGACCGTAAACACCATTTTAATTCAATCCCATAATAATAATATGCAACATTTACATAGCGCTTAATACAAATGTTTTCAAGTGCTGCATACTATTACTCAGGCTTATCCCATGCACTAGCACTTGTTATATCAATCTCCCCAGGAGATTTGGTAAATGATATCTCAGTCATAGATATCTTGAAAGTATCTGCACAAATTTGAATCTTTTCTTCCTGGGTGTTTTTCATCCATATGAACAATATTAAATAAAACATGATTCAAAGTTCAGTATTTTTTTTAAATACATGTAGGACCTTTAGAATGTTAGCCTATACTATTAGGTCAAACTAAATTACAAGGTTACGATTTGACCACTCACCACATCAGTAAGATCCACATTGACCATCCGTCTGTTGTCCCATCTAACTGGTTCTAAACCAGCAATATCACTGACCTGCATGGATGCCGTCCTGTACACAAACTGTAATAACCAATCACCCCTGGAAAAAAAAAACAGGTTTATTCTTTGGGTGGCATCAGGGTAATTTTTTTTTTTTTTGGGGGGGGGTTAAATGTGTCCTTGTTTATTTCTCAATTGAATAAGTGGGGGAAATATGGGTTCAGGGAAGAAAACTACATGGGGGCTCGGATGATGTTGCAGATTTAGGCAGTAAGTTGTGAAAAGTCTGTTTGGGCTACATGACACAGATATATCTCTTTGTTCCTCTTTTTTACTCCTTTTCCACTTTTTTTGGTCAAATATATGAGTTTACAAATATGGGCCCTGTTTCACAAAAGACTATCCATGACTGGTGCAGTGCAGTCACAGTTACAGGCATCTCTGAGCCAATCAAGTCCATGGACTTCAATGTTGTTATCAATATGTGAAACTAATTTTCATTGATGTCAAGCTATGTATGTCAGTGCAATGTAGGTTATTTCAATGTTACTTTAATAAAGTTTTCAATATTTGACTACTGACCTGCAAAAGCCATTCACAATATGCCCAGCTACTACTCTGGCAAAAGGCCTCCATTGGGCAACGGAAGATGTGACCGGCGCCCCCAAGAGGTAGACATCTTGTACGATTCCTTCACTGCCCTTGCGTACAGAGAGCTCTTTCAGACAGAAGAATATGACCCTTGCCCCCATGCTAAAGCCCACCAAAGTCACTGGACGTTTACCTTGTTGTCTTGACAACAGAACCTGCGTGCAAATTACAAGAGAAAATATTGGTCATTAGAAAACTACATCATCAACAATTATTTTTATTGACAATTACCAAAAATGTCCAGATATAGCTCTGACCTGGTAACTTCTGGTAGCTCAAATGTAAGAATAGTATATTGCAAGAGGGATAACACAAGTAGCAAGTTTTCCATTATGATTACCCCTTGAAATGTAAGAAGAGATTGAGAATGCAGTGTGAAAGCAGATGCGATTAGACCAACGCTAGCTACATGTATGGTACGAGTAGGCCGGATATAGTTGGGTCACACATCCCTGAAGAAGCCAAATTCCTAGTGTAGTTGAATGGCAAATTCAATATGCTGCGTCTGGGAACCTTTGGTTATTGCCAATAGCGAGAATTATTTGAAGTTAGTAATAATTTATTGGTAACCAAGATGAAATAACCCTGACACCATAACACAGTCATTAGTATTATATCACAAAATTTCACTGACCTCAAATGAACTTTGTCCTTTACCCTTATTAATAGAACTCAGGTACATGCATCACAAAATTTCAACAGTCATTTTTAAATGAGTAAGCAAAAGTATTAAAGCTGAATATGTTTTTATCCATGACCCTTGAATTTTGAGCTGAAAACTGTGTTACATACTATTACAAGTAAGATTTGATATTTAAATTATATGCCATGTCAGAATAATATTATACCCTTTCCAAAGTCAGAGAGGGTAAAATTTCACCAATAAAACATCAGTAATTAAGACTAAGAGCATGAGTCTCAACTTCTCAAGGTCGCTTGTCACCTGAAAGCCTTCAAACTAAGTTACTCCAAACTCAAGGTAACTTGTCAGAAGTTTCACCCCTACTGAGCAAAAAGACCACTTTATGTAAAGTGGCTTTGAAAACCACTTTTGACTGATCAAATGGGAACACCAACAAAGCGATCTTCCAAACTAGTTTCCTGAACCAGTTTCCAGTAAAAAAGTTTTAGAAAGTATAATGAGAATGGTGTCTACGAGCACTAGATTTTTTCTCACCTCTGCTAGCTGCTTGCCTGCTTCACTTGCCCTACTAGTAGCAATGCTCCATGGATTATCAATTGAATTTGAAATGGCAGCATACGCTGCTGCTGGTAGGGCTATCGCTGCAAGCAGACCTGTTTAATGAAAACAAGAAATTAGTGATACAGTATCTTAAAGTGACAAATGTGGCTGTAAAGCCCGAGTAATTTGTTATATTTTTTCCATTTGGCAGCTGGGGGGGTGTGCTGTTTCACAAACAGTTAAGCATGACTTAGAGTCATGCTTAAATGCCGATATGCACGTGGTTTGTAACTCACAATCTAATTGATTAATACACAGTAGCGTGCCTCTTTGCAGGATTTGATCAAATGAGATTTAAAGTGCGACTCTCAGTCACACTTACATGTAGCTCTCGGTGAAACACCTACCTGGACTTGCTATATACTGTATCCTCTTTTCATTTTCCCCTTGTGTATTCTCTTACACATTCATTCCTTTTGTTGATAGGCAGAATAAATTAATAATAATGATAATAATTATTTATGTGTCCCCAAAGGGGATGTCACATCCACTGGGAGTTTCAAAAAGCTTTTTGTTTTAAGGTTATGTGCGACTTTGCGAACGGCTGGTTAGCATTTCTGTGGTAAGTGATACACATCAGGTGGGTGTTTCATAAAGCTGTTCGTAAGTTAAGAGCGACTTTAAGAACGACTATTGATCCTTTCCTGTGGTCAATGATACATTCATTGGCGATGGTTATATAAGCGCATAAGAAAGGTTCACCAGTTGTTCTTAAAGTCGCTCTTAACTTACAAACAGCTTTATGAAACGGCCGCCAGATTTTCGTTGGAGTTGATTTAGTTTCTAAGAAAGGGTCACCAGTCGATCGTAAAGCCGCTCATAACTTATGAACAGCTTTATGAAACACACACCTGGAACTTTCAGCCAGTGAATGCTGATGTAAATATATGTATGGCAAGTTATTTTCTCATCCAATCCTAGATTTTGATGTCACGAGTTGCTTTTTTTATGGCAATACAAAACTTTTTTTTATATAAAGAATCAAACTCTTGATATCAGTAAATATGATTAAATGAGAAAGCGGTTGCCATACCTACATTTACATACAATGGCTTAAAACATCAAGGCCCGTATTCTGAAGTCGGGTTTAACTTAAACTCGGGTTTAAAGTTGTGGTTTAAGTATGGGAAGCCAAAAGTGTCAAAATTTTCATTAAGTTGTATGTTTCTTATGTTTACTGTGCTCTTTCCCGATTCATCGATGGAGAAGATAATCATCTATTTATACTTCCTAGACAATTATGAATGATTTGAGAGCCAAATGAGCTGAAATATGATACCTCTATGTTAGTGATTTATGTAACAATTGGCTATCCATACTTAAACCACAACTTTAAACCTAAGTTTAAGTTAAACCCGACTTCAGAATACGGGCCTATGGGTCCTGTTGAATGATTTCAGTTGATTTTAACTGTAATTGCAAATTATAACAAGTGTTATGAAACAGACCACTAGGTGGAGCTGTCCTTCTTCTCTCCCCTGAAAGATTACCTGAAAGAACAGTGTATTTAAGAGCCTCTTTGGCGGCCATAGTCATGACTGTGTCAAGAATGTACTCCAGTGCTTCACCGAGCTCTATCAAGTATTTTGATTCCCACTTCAAGCAGTAGATCTCATTGCAGGTCGCGACACACCGCCAAGGTACGGTGAAGTTATCTGCAGAAATAAAAGTGAAGAAAGAATAGTCTACTAAAAAAACTACTGCTCAAGATAAAAACACCGTCTTTGGTGTACCAAATGGCCATTTCTAGATGACTTCTACTTTCAGATTCTCTAATTTGCTCATTCTCATAATGATGGCAAGAAAAAACTTGTTGAAGCATCTAGTTTGGGTGCATGCTGCTTTTCAGGACCAAACATGACCCCACAGGAATACTTGGGAAACCATTAAGCCTCCACACCACACAAAACTGCTAATTCAAAATGGTTCAACCTGTTAACTTCTAAATTCTGACAGCCAATTATCAGAATTTCCTACTGATTACAACAACTTAATGTGATCTTTAAATCTACTTTCCACTACCACAGGAAATTTCACAGTACCAACATTTTCTACATGACCCTTGACTTTCCTTGATCTCTACTGAATGGAACTCACCTAGATGTTTTTTCTGCAGCCAACCAGAGACAGCAACGGTTACGTGGAGATCCCTTCCTTCTGTCAAAGCAGTGAATTCAAACTCTTCTACCTCCCCGACTCGCTTCTTCATTTTGTATCCTACAACAAAAACAAAAAAATGGTGTGAATAAAATCAACAAAAATATTTACATTTTAACAAAGAGAAATTGTATTATTAACTACAAGTCTGTAATACACTGGTTTTTACTGAGCTTTACACATTGTATGTGTTCCTGGAATTTTAGAAACACAATAAAGACTAGGATTTCCATAAAGGGATATCAATCTTACCAACATTTTTAAAGTTATGGTTTTAAGGTCTGAAGGGGGATAGTTTGGTGGGGGAGGGGCATTTTGGTTTGTTTGTTTTTTACCTTTTAAGCATCTTGTACTGCAATGTCAGGCAAGCACTGCACACTTGAAACAAGGAGGGAAATCCCCCATCCCTCTCCCAACCCAATTAAAAATACTTCAACAGACAGATAGCGAATTCTTTTACCTGACAGCCCTGCTCCGGCGGCACCTAGGATTGAGCCGATGATCGCCGCCCCCGCTACGGTCCCAAAGAAACTGAGACTCGTACCCAGCAACGCTGCTCCTGCCGTTGCTATGAGAGGGGCAGCTAACCCTCCTGTTAGGCCTACCAGAGAGTAAAAGAGTGGGAGGAAGAGAAAAGAATGGTATAAAGGAACTTTGAATTCAGAAGAGCATGAAAAGATGTATGCCTGGATCTGGAACATAAAATGCAAATGATAATCACAGTTCAGTCAAACACACTGTAGCAACCACCTCTGTAGAAATACTACCAGTCTATGAAGACAAAACATTCATGGTTTTCCTTGAATAAGGGGTTGTTGTGGACAAGTGGATACGTCTAGACTAGGAACCACAAGGTCCAGGGTTCGAATCCCATCACCGCAACACTCGCATCCTTTGGCAAGGCATATATCTACATTTGCCACTCTCCACCCAGCTGATCATTTAAGCACCTATCGTAGTCCAGCTAAAGCCAGGGTAATAATAACATTATTATGTAAATGCAGGACCCGCTGGGAAAACAGTTTTCGGAACTGAATTGGCTACCCTGGGTAAAATATGATGTTTTTATTATATTAAAATAATTTTAAACATTGTAAAATGTATTACAGGAATCTGTCTATAACGACCACCTTATCAAAGAGACCACTTTTCTTGTTTACATGGTCTATATACACATGTTACATTTCATCTCTTTCTTTTACATTCACATTGCACTGCCTCTGAGTAATTTTGAGGAAAGATAATGTCATCAAAAGCAATTGGTTGCCGCCCATCCCCCCCAAAAAAGACACCCTAAATACATTCTCCATTATCAGAAGAGATGCAAGATTTCTGAATAGAAGAGTGAATTTCCTGTTAGTTCTAATCAAACCTTTGTACTGATAATATATTGCATGCATTCAAATGACTGTACCAACAATTATTTTAATCTAATAAGATTGGATTTAAAATGATTGAGAATTAGGTAATAAGGAACAAGACAGGGTCACAAATCGAGCGTAAAGTCATTTCTAAAGTATGAACTGCTTCATGAAGCTTTTCCAAGAGGGTGTTTCATAAAGCTGTCCATTAGTCACGAGCGGCTTTAAAAACCACCGGTGATCCATTCTAGTGGTAAATGTTACACACCAAATTGACATTGATGTTGGTTTAGCACCAAAGAAAGGAACATCATTTGTTTGTTAGGTCATGTCGAAAGTAGGAACAGATTTGTGGTGCGTTATCCAGATGCTATGCCGATCTAGGTCTTTGCATCCCCTTCCGTTCCCATCTACTCGATAATGAAGAAGTGTTGTGGCTCAGTGGATAAGTATTCGGACTTTGAGCCACAAAGTCCGGGGTTAAAACCCCACCGCAACACTCGCGTCCTTTGGCAAGTTTATCTACATTTGCCACTCTTCAACCAGGCGCAGTAAATGGGTACCCAGTAGGAAGGAATTCCTTGAAAGCTTGGGCGTCTGATCAGGGTAGCCGTGCTAAAGCTGGGGTGATAGTACGCAATGCTTAGAAACATTAGTAATAAGCACTATATAAATGAGCCCACCTATGATGGCTCCTCCTCCGACTGTTGCTGCTCCAATCATGACGTACCGCTTAGCTTTCCTGAACTTTGCTTTCTTGTCTCGCTCTCTCTTCTCCTCTCTGACGGAGACAAAAGAAATAAAGAACCATTCTCCTCATATTTTGTTTATTAAGCAGAATATAGAGGACATGGGCAAAGAAATTAAAGAAGGGGGCAGGAGGACTGGGTCAAGGAGAGGATGCACTAAAACTTGAAAGAATTTGGAAGGAGGAACTACAGTAATGCAAGTGTGAGGTAAGAGTTGCCCATGTACAGGGAAGCAGAACTGGATCAAAATTCTGGATTATTACTAACACTCAAATTAAAGTTAATATCATTTTGTTACTAGGCATTTTAATTTAAATAGACAGTGCCCCTTGGATGGAAAATAAGAAATATTCAAAGAGCTCTCCCGTATTAAAGACCAATTTGGTGTGGGTGCTGTTTTTTTATGGTGATTCCTATTTGGAGGCTAAACATATGCCAAAAATATGCCAAACAGAAGTTAAGCACGGACATGGCAACCCACCTAGGCCTGGCTTATTGCTACCCCAGTGGAAGTTCATTTATTTATCATCCTCCCCCCCTCCATCAGGATCGCCATATTGCTCTGTAAAGCAGGGGCCGCGGAACGGTTTTCAAAGTGGGGGGGCTGAGCAAAAAGTGGGGGGGGCTGACCATGCTAAAAATCACAATCATATGGTCCTTTTTACGTTTTTGTACACGGTTTTGGAAAAAAGTGGGGGGGCTGAAGCCCCCCCAGCCCCCCCCCCCCCCCCCGGTTCCGCGGCCCCTGTAAAGGTTTCATCAACATTTTCATCATTCAAGTTGTCAGATCTGACAACTTTCCTTGATTTTCATTGGCTGCGAACCACTGTTGCTACGGTAACTGTCGGATAAAATAGGCTTTGTTGGATTCACCTATAATTAGAAGCCAATGTAACTAATAACAGAAGTTGTCGATTAAAAGAGGGGGAAATAGAGGACATACTCGGTGAGTTCATGTTCCTCTTGTTCATAGACATCGATGATTCCCTTTTCAAACGCTCGGATTAACTTCCAGCTAACGTTAAGACGTTTAGAGATCTCTCTCACCAGAACTCTCATCCTAGCATCGTAGGTCCCATCATTCAACGCTTGGGTGATGATATCCTGGGTAAAGAGCATCAAAAGATGTATGTCATGAATTAATTTACAAATAGCAAATAGGCATGATTGTGATGGCACATGTGTTCGCAAATGTTGTGCCATTGCACGGATAAGAATATTCACTATTTGTACGTACAATGCCTTGGAAGTTAGCAAATATATGAAAGAAAAAGAATTCTTACATTTGTGTACGTAAATGAGGAAAGAATAATTATTATTGAAAGCAAAACGTAAATTCCCTCAAGTGCGCATCACTGACTACAGCAGCAGAGCGCATTTAGTCAGTAGGCCCTATGCATATTGCACCTGCATTCATTTAATAGGCGCCATGCAATGAACTGTATCATATTGCGATATCACCTCCTCATCCGTGCAACGGTACATTTGGATGATACGCCTTTTGCCTGCGTACAATCTAATTAGGCATTACACAATAGGGCTAATTACAGGCGTAAACCCATAAAGCCTGCACTTGGAGCTATGAATGAACTTGGTACCCTAAAATTTTCCATTGATAGTACACATAGAAGTCAAATCCATCCCGTTATATTATAATGTAAAACATGGCTTATTCCCACAATGAAAATCCTGTTAAAACTTTAAACCTGCAAAGTGAATTCTCCTCGTTATCACGTTTGAGGATGTGGCCAGCCTGAGTAAACAAAGAGCAGAGAAGCAACCTTGTAACAGGGTGACAGATGATGGCAGGTGGAGAATGTGTAGAATGCATTGGACTGATGACCTTTCTTTTCAGTTATCAAATTTTTGAGGAACATTCGCATCCCCGTTAATGTCCAGGGTCCTGTAACACAAAGGTTAGCGATTAATCGTATGCTTGATTTTCATGACTGATTGCACATTGTAGACAATGGAATCAATCGTAGAAAAATGTTCTACGATCATTGCTAAGCTCTGTGTTATGGGTCCTGGTGGGTGTTTCATAAAGCTGTTTGTAAGTTAAGAGCGACTTCAAGAACGACTGGTGATCCTTTCTTGTGGTAAATGGTATATTCATTGGCGATGGTTTGGCACATAAGAAAGGTTCACCAGTCGTTCTTAAAGCCGCTCTTAACTTAGGAACAGCTTTATGAAACGGCCCCCGGTTCTAGATCTGCATTTGCGTTATAGAAGACTGGGTATACCTTTGGAATTATCTCTGGCTTGATGAGAGAGGGGTCCTCCAGTAGCACTTCTGTAAATACGTCTGCATTGGCTAGTTCATGATGATTAGGATCATTGACCATGTGACACAGGGTCTCTCCAGACTGCTTCGGAAGCTGAAGATATTTACTCAGAGACTTCACCATCTTCAGATTCCACTGTCTGAGAAAAGGGAAAAGACATATGAAGAGAAAAATTAACAGAATATTAGGTATCTTAAATTAATCTCGTGAATGAAGACTGCTTAAATGTTAAGGTTTTCATAAATTGAATTTTCACCCTTATTTATATTTACAAGTGGAATGCCTCTGGCAGTCTCGCCTGCATTATGCCAATCAATATAGCAAAGTATGTAATGACTAGGAAAACAACTAAGATGAATAATCATTTACAAAAAAAAACACAATTCATATGATAATAGAACACTCATCTTACTGGCCCTAAATGACCTTTGACCTTAATCACGTGACCTGAAACTCACAAAAGATGATCAGTGATACAATGTACTTGATTAACCTTATGTCCCAGTTTCATCAACTAAATCCATAAAGTTATGATGACATTTCAAAAATTTAACCTTGGTTTTAGATTTAAGATGTTGATGCTGCAGCTGTCAGAAAGCAGCGCCTATATTCACTCTGCTATGCAGGCGAGACAAAAAGTAAGTAAATCACAGGGGTGTGTAATGGACATGGTACGGTACTCACCATAATAGAAAAAATGCCAAATTAGAAAGTGTATTATAAGAAAAATTTTCTAAAATCAGATGTAATTGCAAAAAATTATATTATGATAATAATAACAGAGCTCTGGATTTATATATCGCTTTTTGCCCAAGGATACAAAGCGCTTGCTATTATTACCACAGCTTTAGCTGGAGCTTCAATCACTGGCGCTCAGTGCACGCAAGGAATTAATCTTGCCGGGTACCCATTCACCTCACCTGGGTCGAGTGCAGTACAATGTGGACAAATATCTTGCTGCAGGAAAACATGCCATGGCTAGGATTCGAACCCATGACCCTCTGTTTGAAAGGCGAGAGTCAGAACCACTACACCACAACATGCCCATATTGAAGGCAAAGTTTAAGGACTGTATTATAAATGAAGAAATGAGAAAGTAGAATATATTCATCCTTTTCATCAATATCTATGGTAACAGCTAACATTCTTCTACTAGACACTTGTCAGTACAAAAATTATAATTTTGATTCACTGAGAGTATCATTCTGTGTTCCAGATTTTAAGTTTTGATCATGTTATAAAAGTACAAGTTTAATTTGTTTAGTTTTTTGTAAAGAAATATGAATGGCAAACAAAGGGGAGAGAATTTCAATGTCCTGTTCATATACATTGTAAATAGGATCTTTACAAGATGGATTCTTATGGAATCTTTCCATCAATAAAACTCTGTGAAATAAAGTAATTTGAGCAATTAACAATCTCAGTTCCCATTTTCCTACAAGTCTGACCTGACATTTGAACTTACTTATTCCACTCATTTTCAAAGAGGTTTGGCAGGCATACAGCTACAAGTGAAGAATAGGAAAATTTGGCTACATCGCTCAGCAACTCAGGGAGTGGCTTCTTAAGTTGTTCTTCCGCAAGACTGGATAGACTGCTATCCTCAGATTCTGAACTGCTCATAGCACCCACAACACCGGCCCCGTCCCTGACATCATCCCCCACCTCCCGCTCGTCCCCGACCCCTCCTTGGCCACCATCTCTGCCTGGGGATCCTGCGTTTGACGGGTTCCTGGAGGATTCCTCCGATCCCTCAGAGAACGTCTTCAGACCTTGTTGCAGCAGGGTTTGGTACGTTTCATCATCAGGATCATCCTCTGCAGCCTGTTTCAGGTTACCACCAGGTAATTCTTCCTGGGAAGATATCCCACTGGATGAAGCCTCACTTGGTGAATCCAGTTCTTTGGGAGAAACTGGATCAGCTTTTACCGGCACAACATTGGTAGTGTCTTCTTTATTCTCCATGTTTCAAGTGTTTGTCATAATTTTTTAACAATGCTTTCTTCACTTGCCAGTTCCTCATCTGCAGTGGTCAACATCCAGAATCTAGTAAAACAATGGTAATACGAAAATGCATCAGCTTACTTTTTTTTTTCAATAAATCCTTATCTATTATAAACGGCATGAATTCAATTACAAATTGTTGGGTGTCTTCCATACCATTGTATCACGATGCGACGGTGGTAACCCCATTTCAGATAAAATTGACTTTAAAGTTGACTATAACTGCCACTTTTTACAAAGCCTTACATGATTTTCACTGCTAGAAAAATAGATCCTGATGGTAGGTAGGCAAGTCCAAGACAATTGTTTAGCAGTGACATCTTTATTTTTACACAGAGCCAAGAATCAGAGAAAATATCGCAGAAGAGCTACATGCTTGTATTTTGGGTTTCAGTCAACATGCCATAGCCTGCATAGGGAATAAACGCTAACCGCAGGTTATTCCATTTTCAAATGAACTCAATGCATTGTAGATACATGATCTACAACTCCCTGTGTATTTGCATATAGTGCGCAGCTGTTGTTTGCTTTGTTACCAAAGGGATTCGCACATTTTACCACAATTTGTATGGCATCGCCTTGAAAATCTCCACATACTACATGTATATCCCAAAATCTAAGATAAACTGCTCCATATAAATAGGCCTACAGTTGTCAGTACGGTATAGATTAGGACTTGTATTATTATTATCTGTGAAAATCTCAAAATGATAATTTTGACCAAAATCGACTGACGTCAACAGTTTGGATGAATGAAGACCAAAAGCTTCAGTCTCTGTATTTGGTTGTTCCGCTGAACTGCATTGGCTTCTTTCACCAATACATAGACTGAAGTCAATGGAGGCACGTACGTAAAGCCAACGTATTAGCGGTAACGTTAGATCTAAAATTTGGCGGAACCAGATTTTTGGATCGTGTTTGTACATAAAATATCACATTTACAAAAAATAACTTACATCCAACTTGACAAGGAAATATAAAAAATTAAGAAATTTCGTACTTTAGACCGCAGTTACCACTAATTCCCTCCAAATAATGATAAAAACATAGTCATCCTCGATCCTTTCGTTAGTCATCGTAAATTGCCATCTTGAATGACATCCTTACAGACGTCTTTACCAGTCGCCGTATATCGCGATTCGTGCCACTTGTGTTGCACTTCTCGGAACTTGTCGCTTGCATATCGAAAATTTTAATTCGAAAGCCTTGATAAAAGCCTAACTCAACGAACAAAAAGGGCAGTGAACACACGTCTGCCAGTTTATCCTCTCCAGCAAAAAATTTGAAAAAATAAGGAATAAATCAACATCGGTAACACATATTTTCGATCTTTTGTTTTATATTTCATAGTATCAAAAGAAAGATTATAGTCTAACAAAAATAGTGGGCCATCGTTCAAGATAATATAATGTCATTTATACCTAAAAAATAGAAATTTAGATAAAACACTAGAGGCCCGAATTGGGAGAAATGATTACACATGCGGGCTTGCTCTAACGTACCGTATGGGTACTAGTATTCAACCTGGCATAATTCAAAGATTTTGACATATTCCCCCAAATATTTAGAAATAGAGAATTTATCTTAATTCATGTACCTTTGTTATTTCCAGGGTAATCAGTTGTCGGTATTTTCTTTATCAATCTGTCGACTGTGCGCGCGGAGGATCGAATTATGCGGCGATGGCCTTTTGCACTGAATGGCACTAGTATTCAACCTAGTGAGGATAGATAGCAAATCTTAAAATGGTTTAGATCGCTAAATTACATCTAGATCTATGTAGGTCTCTGGCTTTGATTAATTCCCTGTTTGGTCTCATCTCAAATGGTCTAGTCCATAGTCGGATGGGACAAGGGCAGATTAAGAGACAGGGCCATCTTTCATCGCTAGGTTGAATACTAGTACCGACGGATTGAATACTAGTACCAAAAACCGTCGCCGTAAAATTCGATCGCCCGCGCTCGCAGTTGACGGGTTGAAGAAAAACATAACGGAAAAAGAATAACCAGCATTTGCTCTTGGAAATGAGACAAGTCTGAAATTCAGGTAAATTCAATATTTCTGTATATTTGAAAAAACTCTCCAAACGGGTTGAATACTAGTATCCTTACGGCATGTACGGTACTACAGTCAGCGAATGGGGATGATTTGATATGATAGTAAAATGTCAGAAATTAATAAATACCCAGAAACGATGGTTATTCTTGTCTAGACTAGGATGAATGCCAACAAATAGCTTAGACTAGCCTTAGTGAATTTGTTTGGGAGACAGACCAGTCGTAAACTGGAACACAATACAGGTGACCTTTATCATCAACAACAATGACAACGACCTTTATCATTAGCAGCGCATGCAATTTGTATTCACACACATCTAATGCGAATATCACAATTCCGTGATATCGAAACCGGAATTGCACAGGAAAAAAATAGTGCGAGATTACATGGAAGCTTGTGTATTGAATCCCGGAATATGCCTGGAGTGCTCGATGCTCAATCAAAATTGCCAATATCTTCATCTCATCTACGTTAGATTCTGTACACATACCTCATTCATAAGCTGGAGAATGAATCACTGAAGAAAAATTGGCCAACATCAAGTCAACAATGAACATCAACACAAGTTAAATACAAGAGTCTGGTATTTCGTTCTACACGGTCTCCATTAATCGTGACAGGCGACGCTGCGCATTATATTTCGGGGAATACCCTTACAGAATACAGAAGGGGGCGTGTCTGTCTTAAACAGCTGCAACACGTATACAAATTTTATCATCCTGTGTCAAAAAACACAAACACCCTCACACACACAAAAAAAAACATATTGATACATATTAAATTCCATACATCTTTTCAAATACTCCAAGACATCCGATTTCTTGAGAGGCAAATCCTATTTGGGATAAAATGCATATTTCACGAGAGAGTCTTTTAAAATCAAGGTTAATTGTCATCTAGAAATAATGTAAACTTATCTTTGTGAAATCATGAAATCTTAATTAGTTCAAAACTGATAATTCTGATGATCACTAACACAGAAAATCATATGCGAGACGGCCTTATTTAGGCCCATACGAGACATTTGATGGAATTCCGTGCTATTTCGCTTATTTCACTCATTTCTCATCAATTGCACTTTTTTTTCCAGAGCCATTCACATATTTTTTTATTTATACATACAAACACTTGGGTATTAATTTTATTGGATTCTGTTTGAACTCATTTTGAGATCGTTACCACAACTGGTGTTTATCTTTAATTGGTGTCAAACATTGTGGGTGTGGTATTAAGACCATGCCCCTTACCCTCTTCCAATTAAGGGTCCTTTTCACACAAAACTTGTTATTATGAAAAAAAAAGGAATCTACCCGTCTTAAGCTGCTGATGTCATTCATTTCGATTTGCCGATAGTGAATTGTATTGGAAATTGTCAATTTGCTGTATTTTAAGATGCATGGATGAAACTAATTCAAGCAACTGCATGGACTGACTCATGATAGAGTAAAGGTATCCAACAACATTCTAAACATATTTCCCTGCTTAGATCTCCTGTTTTCCAACATAGTCTACCACCAAAGAACAAAAAAGAAAATGCGCCTTGAGAAATTTACAAATACATGACATGCGCAAATTAAAGGAAACAAATCATTGATAACGTAACGATGAAAAATGAAAAATATTTTGTTCTTTTTGGATAGAAAATATGACGAAATAATAATAACAATAATAACACAGTTCTTGTATAGCACATATCACATTATGTCATAACGTCTCTACGCTTCCAAAGGACTTTGATATTATTACCCTGGCTTTAGCCCCGCAGCCTTTTACAGCGCGTTGGCATTTCAAGGAATATATTCCTGACAGGTACCCATTCATCTCTCCTGGGTTGAGTGCTGAAGGATATTACGCCATGGCTGGGATTCGAACCCACGACCCTCTGCTTCAAAGTGAGAAGACTAATCCACTGGGCCACAACGCTCTAAAGTAGTCCAAGGAGAAATTTTTGTATGCTATCCCTTTTCCAGTGGAAGGGGGAGTTCACCCTAACAAAAAGTTTGTCGTAAACTTACCAGAAAATGTTTTTTTTTATACTGACGGAGGTTTGAGGAAAATCCATCAAAGATAAAAAAATTATTAGAATTCTAAATGTTTGATGTACGTATGACGTCATAGTGCAGCTTCCTCATACTTTTCAAAAATATGAAGTGCATAAATTTCATTTCTTTAATGGTTAATGATGACTTGCATTATTTTTTTCCATGAGCGGGTGGGAAATTATTTATCTGTTGATATGCAGAAAGTACAATTTTTTTCTTTGGTAAGAAAATGACCTTTAATTTTTTTTCACTAAACGATATAAGGGAAAGCTGCTCGGCTATGATGTAACAAAACAACAAAAATAAATTATAATATTCTTAAAATCTATATTGATTTTTTCCTCGAACCTTCACCAATATTTTATTATTTTTCAGCTATTTTCTCAATAAATGTTTCATCGGGTGAACTACCCCTTTAAGGTAATATAACTTTTGATTGATTGATTGATTTTATTTGGCAAGTCACCATAACATATATACAGTAGCATTAAAACAACAGGCTTGCACAGGATGACCCACGAAAGCTCGAAAGCTTATTTCCAGTGGGGTCCTCAATATACAGAATTAAGATAAAATGTTAAAATTATACTATTTACATATTAAAAATGAAGAAAAAAAAATAAGAATTTACTATTACCAATAAATAAGATATATAGACAATAAATAAGATATATACAAGAATATAACGAAGAAGAAGAAAAAAAGAAGGAGAAGGAAGAGGAGGAACAGAAGAAGAGAGGGGACGAGGAGTAGAAGGAGACGGAAGAAACTGATAACGAAGGGAAATAAATAAGGAGAAGAACAACAGCATAAACGTGACGACAATAACAACAAGAAGAGGAGAATAGGAAGAAATAAAAGAAATAGAAAGAATAGAAGAAAGGACATATCGAAGCTTCAATCAAACTATGTAAAATACATAATAATACCTAGTAGAGAAGAGAAAAGAACTAGGTCAGTATTCAGGCTAAATCAACCGTACAACATATCATTTGCATCTTCTTTTTGACTCTCAAGTGAAAGATATTCTTTCAATTTCCTCTTAAAATGCAAAAAGTTTCCTATTTCCTTTATATCATTGGGAAGGGAATTCCAATGTTTTATAGCATTGTAATAAAATGAGTTACCAATACTACCTACCCTTTCTGGTAAGCAAAAATTGAAATGGCTGTTTCTTGTATTATAGTTATGTATTTCGGTAACTAGATTAAAGTTTGATCCAATGTAATGATTCGATCTATTGTGATAGATTTTATGCACGTGGTGCAAAATAAGCTGTTTTGATCTTTTGTTGACTTCAAGAAAACCTGCTCCAGAGAGTTCGGTGTAGCCAACATGGGTTCTGGGACCAGAACAGCTAATGAATCTAACCATTTTATTCTGTATAATTTTCAACTTCTTTTTATCGATTTCGCTTATGCCACTAAACCAAGCAGGGTTGGCATAGTCAAATAAACTCTGAATAAGAGCAAAACAGAGAATACGCCTTGCTTTTTGATCCATACAACTTTGATACCTGTACAAAAATTTCAAACGGGCATTCGCCCTTTTTACGATTGATTCTACTAAAGATGAAAATGAAAGGGAGCTAGTCAACTCAATGCCTAAATACTTTACAGATTCTTTCCTATGAATTATCTTATTATTGTATGATACTTCAAATTCAAATGAAGTTTTATGATTACTTTTAGAACAAAACAGAATGCTTTCGGTTTTGCCTAAGTGTAACGATAATCTATTATCAGTCATCCAATCGACACATGTAGACAGCTGTTCGCTAAGTTTTTCCTCAACAAATTTTGGGTTGGCATTTGAACAAAGTAGTACGCTATCATCTGCATACAATAATAATTTACAGTCAGCTTTTAAACAAATAGACATGTCATTGATATAAGTTGAAAATAGGATTGGGCCTAAAATACTTCCCTGTGGAACTCCACACGTTATAGGCATAATTTTGGAACAAATATCGCGAATAGCCACTACTTGATGTCGATTCGACAAGTAGGATTTGAACCATGCTACAGTAGCCTGGTTAAAACCCATTATTTGTAATTTTTTCAATAAGATGCCGTGATTAACTGTATCAAATGCTTTTTGAAGGTCTAGGAGTACCATCCCAACGAATTGTCCCTTAGACATATTTGTTCTCAGATAATCAGTCAAGTGAATAAGGCATGTCTCAGTCGAGTAGTCATGTCGAAAACCTGACTGATATTCGTAAATCATATCATTTTCTTTAAAATATTTTTCGATCTGAACACATACCGCCTTTTCTAGAATTTTTGATACTATGCTTAAAACACTGATAGGTCTATAGTTTTCAACAGCAGTTTTATCTTTCTTCTTATGAATAGGAGTTACTTTTGCAATTTTCATATCCTCTGGGAAAGTGCTAGTAAAGATAGATAGATTTATTAAGAAATTTAATGGTTTGTACAAACTCTTTGCTCCTTCTTTTAGAAATTTAGCAGGTATCAAATCTAACCCAGTGCTTTTTGATACATTTAATTTGCGCAACTCATTAAAAATGAATTGATCACTAACAGGTAATAATTCAAATTTATCTTGGCTTATACCCTTTTTTTCATAAAATTTACGAATGTTTTCACTGTCTGCACTGAAAATGTCTTTGCAAGATGGAAGTTTATCTACCAACGTAGCTGCGACATTTGTAAAATAGGAATTGAATTCATTGGAAATAGTTATCTTATCATGACATAATTCTCCGTCAATTGAAACGACTAATTCTTGGTCCTTTCCATTTTTCTTTTTTAATCCCAAACTTTTTAGATTCTGCCAAAGTCTTTTAGAATCATTTTTATTTTCTTCTATTTTATTTTGTAGGTATTCTAATTTGGCCTTTTTCACCTCTCTTTGAACCATATTTCTTAATTTCTTGTATCTTTTGGAAAGCGTGTCATAATCCTGATCGCTTAGATTTTTCTTCATTTTTTTATACGCCACATTTCTTTCTCGAATAAGAGAAATAATATCTTTAGTCATCCAGTTTTCTGATCTCTGTTTAATTCTAATCCGTTTTTGAGGCGCTATCATATTCAACGTTGAAATAAAAGTATTTTGAAAAACTGACCAAGCCTTATTTACGTCAGTGCATTGGGTTAAATCTGACCAATCAACGGCAGACAGTTTAAGATTGAAAGATTCTTCGCTATATTTTTTCAACGATCTGATATCAGTGGTTCTGTGAACACCTATAGCCAGCCTAATTTTCTTTCGTGTACAGAAAGTAAAAGAATGGTCACTTATACCAAGATCAATAACACCACTTTGACTTATTTTTTGTTCGTTATTACAAATCACATGGTCCAATAAAGAAGAACATGCGTGAGTGACACGGGTTGCATCTTTGATGAGTTGGCTAAATCCATGAAGACTCAATAAGTCAGTATATTTTTTTGCCAGTGGAGATTTCTGAAAAAGACAAACATTCATATCGCCTAAAAGTATAATTTCATCATCTTTCTTTAATATATCGAGAATATTTGACATCTTCTCAATAAATTGATTGCTTTTCGGAGGCCTATAAATGACGCCAGCAATAATTGGTTTTGATCTTGGTAGAAGCAAATTAATCCACAGTGATTCAGAATCACCTGTACTTAAAACATCTATGATATTGAATGCAATATCATTTCGGACATAAAAACATACACCACCCACAGAGCCTGATAATCTATCATTGCGTATTACTTTGTATCCATCTATATTGATTTCTTCATCGTTCACCGAGTTATTTAGCCATGTTTCTGTGAAAGCAATGACTGCAAGATTCTTTCTCTTAAAAAGAATTCGAAGTTCTGAAATTTTTGGTAGAATAGATCTAACATTTAGATGTACAAAGTGAAGGCCTTTTACAGCAAATATGTTTTCAAAGTCTTGATAAAGTAAACTTGAATCCTTCGAGTTTTTTTGTTGTAAATTTGGCTCTGGAATGTTTTCGGGTACCCGAATTTCTTTCTCACAGTTTACAATAGTATTATTGTAGTCGTCAAATAAAGATTCACAGAAAGATGGTAAAAAACAGGTTGAACAAAACCATTCCTCATCGGGGCTCAAATATAGATTTGAATATATTTCCAGGCTTATTTCTTGACAGTGAATATGATACCATCTTTTACAAGTGGAACAAAGAAGGCCGCCATCAATTACAAGCTTAACCGCTCACGATGGCGGTCTCCTGCGTTCATTTAAATTTTGTTAATGTTCCTTTTTATTATCAAAATGTGAAGTATATGCCCACACCATTTTTTCCTTCAAATTATGTATTATGTTTATATTGTATGCATTATGAATTATTTTGTATATTACAAACAATGTAAATATTTATGATAATGTATTGTGAACGCAGAAATAAAAATAAAACAAACAAAACAAACAAACAAACAAAGAAGGCCGCACTGATTTGATTTTACTGGTTTTTCACAGTTTCCACATGGAAACTTAAATTTTGGGCCTGGGTTTGATTCAATATCACCAGACAATAATAAGAGAAGGAAAACAATGATTTTGGTCACTTCCGTATTCATTAATTCTATGGAAGGGATCCATTTGTTTTGAAAATAATAAAAGTACAATTTGGGATATATCATTCTGAAGTTTATTTTTTCATAACCATTCGTTTTGCAGGTAAAGTCGTGCATAAACACAGAACTCACCAGGTCAATTGATCTGTTATATAAATCAAAATTTCCCATTTCCATCTTTGCCATCATAGTATCATATTCTTCCATCAATCAAATAGGTATATATGGATATACATGTACTTAACCATTAAGTAATGATCTCACTAACAGTAAATAGTCCTGCCACTCTCTTGTCGAAGTCCTCGATCTGGTTGTCTCACCATGCCTTCTGACATTTCCGTGTAAGTTGGTCGTAGGAGCAGCTACGTCAGCATAGGACCTTCCATCAAAGAAGTTTGGACGTCGATGCTTCTGGTTTGGTAAGACACGGCGGATGTTTGCTGCGAAGATACCCTGGCCAATTTTGTTAAGGTGGACCCCATCACGACCTAGGTGTTGCTCGCCGATGTTGTCATTGATGACGAACCCCTATGAGTTTCGCCTCGCAGAATCCCTCAAGGTGGAGTTGACGAAGTCGATCCTCCTCTCTTGGTACCGCGACTCCCATCGTCTATGGATGATGCCAGATAGGATGACCTTCAGCCCCTTTCTGGCAGCAATATTTCCTACGTCCACGATCTTGTTGTGTAGATAGTTGGGACCATCCTTGATGTTGTTTGTACCGACATGCACAATAACGGTACCTCCTCGAACGATGTCGGCACACTCGTTAGATAAACATGTCAGAATGTCTTCGGACCTGGCACCGGGAACGGAACGACATCTCACTTTCATTTTGCTTGCCAGGCGACGACCATCAATGTTCTTCAACATCGAATCTCCTAAAAGTAGCACGTCGTGCTCCTTACGTCTCTGGCGTTGGTTGACCCCGACCCGTCTCCACTCACTGACGCAATCCGATGATTCTGCTCCATTCGCTTCGCCCTCCACCCCAAGAATCTCGAAACGATTGCTAGTTGGATACAAATTCTCTTGAATTTACAGTTGGAAGTTGAATGTTTGATGATGATTGTAGGATGCTCGATTCTTCTTCGACTGATGTTGCCTGTTGTACAAATGCATCGTCCATGTGAAGAATGCTATGACAGTCTTCCACAACGATGGTGGAGGTTGAGGCGTCACGGACGTCTTTCTGTGCTTCCAGTCGCTTGAGTCTGTTGTCGATGTTTTTGACAATGTCCAAGATTTCGAGTAGGATAGGCCTAACCGATCGATCATCACAAGTAACATTCTCTCGCTTACTAGTAACCGACTCCTCTCTACCATTACCAGCGATTGTGGCCTTTTCTGCGTCCATTGCTCTTTTTAGTCGAGAGATGAGCGTTGCCTTAACAATTGAAAGAAAAAAGTTAAGACATGATAATGATTACGGAGGGAAATGTAGATAAAGGTATTTTTCCGCCTCTTCCTATCGGCAATTGTATGAAAATATAAAATAATTTTAATTTTATGTGACCGAAAAAGGAAGGTGGGATCATGACATCATAAGCCCACCTATATAATATGACGGCGTACGTATAACCGTTTTCGCAATGCTACATTAAAAATTCAACAACTTTTTTTTATCAGATTATGCCATTTTGTATGACACGGCGTTTTGCGAATGCAGGGAATTTTTTTTTTACTTTATTTATTTACATACATTTAACTATTTTCAGCCCGGAGTTGCCTTTCAATAAATCGATGTCAAGTGTTTACAGCATTGGTAATAGTTAAGCAGCATTTAAAAAGAAATATATATCCTGTAACCTTCAGTTCGAGGGCGACATGGACCTGGCAAGTGGGGTGCATGCTAGGGGTGCTGCGTGTATTATTCTCCATAGACAGCAAGGGCAGCACCCCCTGGAATTCTGATAGATGTGAAAAAAAAAAAGATAAATGTAACAAAAATGATCTTAATTTTGTATTGAGACCCTTCTTCTTTTGCGTTAGCTTGTTACATTTCTCAGGAGCAAAATGACCTTCATTTTTCAGTGCACATTTTTTTGAATATTTGTTTTCAGCAGGGGCCGCGGAACGGTTTTCAAAGTGGGGGGGGGCTGAGCCAAAAGTGGGGGGGGGGGACTGACCATGCAAAAAATCACAACAATATGGTAATTTTTACGTTTTTGTACACGGTTTTGGAAAAAAGTGGGGGGGTGGGGGCTGAAGCCACCCCAGCCCCCCCGCTTCCGCGGCCCCTGTTTTGCTTGTCAAATTTACATCAGCACCCCCAGTCAAAAATTGTTCCCAGGGCCCTGAAGATATATTAATCTAAAAATTAAAATAAACTAAAAACAACATCACGTCATTATTGTTACATCCAAAGTGGGCCCTTTTTTGTCCGATCTTTTTAGGAGTGCATGCAAAGAGTTGTACTACTAAACCCGCCATTTTTATCAGCATTGTCAACTTAAAAATCGCCATAGAACGTAAAATGAGATTTTTCAAACTGTTATAAAAAGCCGATGGAACTTTATAAAACTTGATTCCATATACCCCGTATTAAATTTGATATTTTCGCTTGGTTATTTCCAAGCATTATCCTCAATTTATCTGTAAAAATTAATCTCGACATTGCAATCATTTTGAGGCCTGGTGTTACAATAATAATGTACTTTTGTTTTAGTTTATTTTGATTTTTGAAATAATATATCTTTACACAATAAAAACGCCGTGTGATTATATACATCAATGTTTAATATATTGATACAACACTGTTTAATATAGTACAGTTTAGAGAAGTGTTTAACATCTCAAATAACAAAGTTGTAACATATTCCATCTTAAACAAAAATCAAGCGTGGTTGTTTAACATTTAAAATACATGTATAAACAGGGGTGTATAAAATCTTACACAACATCTGTGTTTGTTTTTAAAATTGCATCGAATCCAAACCAAATTCTATTTTTTTCATTATTTACATTAGAAAAGAAGAATTTTGTTTAGTTGGATTAAAAAAATCATTGAGTTATTACACTTAAATTCGTTTCAGTTTAATAATTTACTGTAAATCTACTGATTTGATTTTAGCAAATTGTATGTAAAATGCGTACAGGTCCATTAGTTGTGAAAAGCAGTTATGCTACCCAATGGGTGATTTCAATTTTCAAGTACGGTGTTGAAATCTGGTGTTGGTGTTGTGACAACACCAACCCCGAACACCGAACTTGAAATCACCCATTGTCAGTTTGCATAAAAGTAAATAAATTGATTTTTAAAAATGAAAAAAAAAAAACGGCCTTAATGAATAACAAAGATAACCCAGATCCAAATTTCATCGGTCGATATCTGTAAAGCATTTTACGGAGCAAACGTTCGTGGAGCAATAGTCACATTTTGAGGAGCAAATGTCGGCAGAGCAGTTGTTGCATTTTGAGGAGCAAATGTCCGCAGAGTAGAAGTCGGCGGAGCAATTGTCGTACAATCGGAGCATTTGCCAGCGAAGCAATTATCGGCGGAGAGAAAGTCGGCGGAGCAAATATCGGCGGAGCAAATGTCGTAGAAGCAATTGAGGTGGAGCATTTGGAGCAAATATCGGTGGAGCAAATATCGGTGGAGCAAATATCGGTGGAGCACATGTCGGTGGAGAAAATGTCAGCGGAGCAAATATAGGAGGAGCAATTGTCCGGAGCAATTATCGGCGGAGCATTTGTCGCATTTTGCGTAGCAGTTGTCGGCGGAGCAGATGTCGGCGGAGCAATTGTCATGGAACTGTGGGCCCATAATATAACGCAGTCATGACAAGAAACACGATACACAGCACAGGTAAATCCCCAAATTAGGAAAATCATTTGGAAAAAATCATCCTAATGCAATACCAGACATTTTTAATGAGTTACACGATCAGGTTCGTTTAATATAATTATGTTGAAGGAAACAAAATAATTAGAAAATAATCAGGATTTGTGCGAAGTTGTTCGACCCCCCCCTGTGAATATGATTATTTGATGTAATGTATTCTTAAGGGAGGGTCGATTGTGAGGCAGGGGCGGACCCAGTTTCGCAAATTTGTTGGGGGCAGGGCCCTGGAAACGATTTTCAAACAGGGGGCTCTGGGGTTTTTGTTCTGGGGTTGTTGTTAGAAAAATATTGACAAGCCTGACCCTAAAAAAAAAACAATGCGGGTATTGCTGTCATTAGGGAGCAATAAACTATTATTTTATTATTATTATCATTATTATTATTGCTTGTCAACCTCATTTCCTGGGGGTGCTATCTATGGTAAATAACATACGCATTACCCCCTGAAAAATCTTGAGGCTGCTTAAGAGCACCCCCGCTTTTTAGTGCCACGGGTGGATATTTCCATCCACATTGTCCCCGATCGACCAGGAAAAGCTTATTTTTATTTTCAAGAGGAAGCTTTCGGTACCTCTTAGCTTTACTCTTACAAAGAAAATCGGTTATCTCATAAGGCCTAAAAAAAGGTGAGCGGGAGGCGCGAGTTAATTTTTTTTTATATAATATACATATTTGTTTGTATTTAGTTTTAAAATTTGAACATTCTGAACAGGTTTTGCAATCGTTAACAAGATGCATATCATACAAAATAATACTTTCTTGATATTTGTTTTGAATTACGATTTTAGAACATGAATATCGGGACATTTGCGTACTTAAAATATGAACTAATATGAACTAATTCATTAACTTTCTTCCTTATTTTCTTGTCTTCTTCCAATTTTGTTCATATTCTCGTCCTTTTTTCATATTGTTGCGCCACCAAATAGGGGACGCGATCGCTTCGGGTACCCTGGATACGTTCGTTTCAATTTTGTATGCATTCTCAACATACTCCATCCTTTTCACACGCTCATTCTCAAATACATTTGTTTTTCACTAAATGCCAGAGGTAAAAATGGCAGAAGTAACTAGTGGAGCACCTCTGATAGTCTCGTCTGCTATACGCGATTTAATAAAGCACGAGTGCTGACTTTGAAAACAACTATCAAATAATTATTCACAAAAGCGCCATTCATGTAATAATATAATACTACGTTCACTGACCCTAAATGACATTTGACCTTGATCATGTGACCTAAGACTTGTCAGTGATATTTGATTATCCCTATGTCCACATTTTATGAACTATATCCATAAACTTTCAAAGTTATGATGGCAATTCAACAATTACCTCAACATGGCCAAAGTTCATTGACCTTGAATGACCTTTGGCCTTCATTATGTGTCCTGAAACTCGCATGGGATGTTCAGTGCTACTTAATTACTCTTATGTCCAAGTTTTATTTATTTATTTATTTATTTTGTTTTATTTATTTTATACTGCAGGGTAGGCCTGTTCAGCTCTTAAAACTGCTTTACAAAGGCGCCCTGCAGTTTAAAATACATGTCAAGATAACTATGAACAACAACAACAAACAACATCAAAAATACAAAATACAAAATATCTAACATCAGAAACAATTAACACCAAAATATAGAGTGGGAAGTGACAATTTAAACATACATAGCATTGTAAATCAATGGAATATCATTTCGCTCTTTATCAATTCGTATGAAAGGCTTTGCATATTTTTTTAAAAACTAACAAGGAGGTACAAGCTTGTAAATTTGAAGGAAGTGCATTAAATAATTTGGGTCCGACATATGCGAAAGATTTTCCTTTATGTTCAATTCTAGCTTTGGGAAGCTGAAGGGGGCATCGTAAAGAATACCGTGTCCTGTATTTCACGGGCCGTTTACATACTAAAGGTTTTAAATAATTTGGAACTAAATCATTCATTATTTTATATACAAGAACACAATACTGATATTTTATACGCTGATCTACTGATTGCCACTTCAGTGACTGCAACAAAGAAATTTGTGATGTATTATAATCTTTTTTCAAAAGCATTCTGGCATATTTATTTTGAAGTTTTTGTATCTTATCTAAATGTATTTTTGCACTGCTTCCCCAAGATGTAATACAGTAATCAATGTAAGGTAAAATCATAGAAAAGTACAGCTTCTTCATAATATCAATATTTTATGAACTAGATTCATAAACCTTAAAGTTACGATGGTAATTCAACAAATACCCCCAACATGGTCAAAGTTCATTGACCCTAATGACATTTAACCCTGGTCGTGTGACCTGAAACTCCGGGGCAGGATGTTAAGTAATACTTCATTATCCTTATGCTTAAGTTTCATGAACTAGGTCCATATACTTTCTAAGCTATGATGACATTTCAAAAACTTAACTTTGGTTAAGATTTCAATGTTGGCGACACCGCCGCCTCCGTCGGAAAAGCGGCCCTAGTCTCGCAAGCTCTGCTATGCAGGCGAGACAAAAATGGCAGAGGTAAAGGGGCATGCAGGGATGGCAGGATTTTTAACTAGGGGGAGGGGAAAGAAAATTTAAGGAGGCAGAGACGAACAAGAATGTTGATGATTGTGAAACAAAATCAAGCTAGCTTGAAGCGCGAGCTTTATATAGGCCTACTGATTATATAGACACAGGGAACCACCTTCATGTCCGTGCATGGTGGGTTCCAGGAGGACAGCCCGCATCAACAGAAACATGTAAGCTCTACGTGTTTCTGTTACCGTTTTTTAAGACTTTAAATAATCCGGTATTAAGATGATTCATGTTTTAAACATATATTTGTTCAAAACTACAACATGATCCCTTGGTTACTTTCACAAACTACTGGTACGCATACAGTGTATATCCGTTTTAAACATAACATAATGTAGGATGGTTACTTTGGCATTTGTTTATGTCTTCTATTATGTTTTCTTTGCCAGCTGTTTTACATTTATGTTCCGTCTGGATTGAGTTCATTTGCATTTCTCTTCAGCACTGCCCTTGCAGTCTGAACTTGGGTTATAATGAGTTTAATTATATTCAGTTGTCATTATCCGCTCTGAATTCCTTTCCTCCCATTCTCTTTTGTCATCTGCATTCCTTCTCTATTCAGGTGTTCCACTCAATCCATCCATCACATGACTCCTTAGGTTCTATTTTCATTATTACATAATCATCCAGACATCTTTATAATCTTCATCTCCTAATTCCTTATTGGTTTATATTATGAATTGGATATTGACATTTCAGTTTGGTTCTTCTATTTTCTTTAATTTCATTTGTTAGCTTTAGGTTAATTTAAATAATGTTATATTCCTGTAGCAACAATTTTGATGTGAGCAGGGAAGGCCAAAGGTATAAATAGAGAGAGATCATTTTTATAAAGACACAGACACGACAATGCAGATAAATCTAGTCTCTTCGTATAGTTTTTTTTCTGTCTTCTGTTCCTGATAATGAACATATGGTTGCTGTTGAGTTCCTGGTTAATGGTGTTTTGATCAGATTATTAATTCATCATCTTCAAGTATAGGTGTTTAGTTACAAACCCTACAATAATGACAGTGACTGATTGAGAAATACACTCATACACTTGTGGTGAATATGTTCTGACTTATGGAAGCGATCTACCACACTGGAGCCTATCATTAGTCCCCCACCCCCTAAAGTATTTATTTTCGAAAATAAGCCTCCTGCCTTTGGAATTCCCATTATAGTCTCGGTGATTGGTGAAAAATAATGTTCAGAAAATGGTATACAAGCATGAAAATTGGCGCAAAGGTAGAGTAAGTTATCCTAAACATTTTTAGTAGGGGGTGCCAACGCGAGTTTCCCAAATATAGCAAAGGATACTAGGTAACATATTTACCTTAGTAACCGAGCTTTATTGGGCTTGAGGAACAGTTTTACAAGCAATATGTCACATAATTTTTATCTAAAGCATATTTCTTTGTATCACAACACTTTTGATCCATTTATTCATAGCAACGGTTTCTATGGGATCTTTTTCGATAGCAACAATAGTTTATCATAGTTCAGATCATTATAATTAACTCAGAAGAGCTCAGAAATTAATTTTGGCCCATAGATTCCTTATGTGATGAATGTTTCCATAGGTAGACCAATGAGCACCAAAGCAAAGGTTGCTAGGTAACATATTTCCTCAATAACTAATACTTGTAGGGTGTTTTTATGATTATAATTTTTGTGAGCCACCACATCTTTTCTATTTAAGCATTAATACATTAATCACAACAACCCAGGAACATGTATACCATATTTACACGCCCACGATAAGTACCAGTTGCTAAGTATCATGTTTTCTGCAACCGATTGTTAAAGCAGGCCGTATAGATTATTAATGCGTTTAAGAGGTATAGATTATCAATGCGTTTAAGAGGTACTCATACTAGTAGATGCTTAAAAACGTAAAACCTTGCACAAATTAAACTACCTCATGATATGGTTCATATTTCCAAAAACGATGTCTATGGGGTCCATATCATTGGCATAATGATACTTGTTGCATGTAAGAAAACTCACCTTAAAACCAATCTTTCTCCATTTGGAAACCATGATTATTAAGAATTAACCTAAACATCATTATGTAAAAGACGAATCATTGATCAAATTATTTGGTGTCTTTCATAGTAAAGGGTTATTTGTTAATGTTTGTTATTACTACATTGTTACATGCTTATCAATGAATGATAATAGACCTCATGATTACTTATCTGAGCGATAATGACAATAAAGGTAGAATTGATCGACACTTGTATCATCAAGAATCAAAAGTCCAGAAACTGTTGACATTCTGTAAATTTGTGGCTATCTATTTTCCAAGGCGGCCCTATTAATCACTTTTAAGACCCTGTATACCTACACATGCCCTTGGAAAGAATTCCACAAAATAAACATTTAACGAGTGGTCACTCTTGTAGAAGAATGGTAACAAGAACTCACCAGAAGGTCATGGTTCCTACAACCTAAACATCTCTGATCTTGGAGAGGTGAAAGAATGACCGCCACGAATTGATTCAGTCAACTAAGTTTAAAATCATTTAAAACACCAAAATATCGCCAGAATGTAATTTCCGAATGGGTGCTTGCATGGATACCATTTTATTATGGTATTATTTGGAATAATAGACAAATAAACATAGCAGGTGTCAGTTGTTTTGTGAAGGAATTGTTCAATATTGGTGTTTGGTTTATACAAGATTTATTTGATGAAAATGGTCAATTAATCCCTTTTATAAAGTGGCAACAAATTGGCTTTAAAAACTATCTTCTTTGGCGTTCAATTGTTTCTGCTATTCCACAGACAGTTAAAGCTCGTTGTTTCGAGAGGCGACATATGTTAAAAAAGTTAGATATTTGTATAGTTTTTGGTAATAAAAAAATATTTATATCAAAATTGTCAACCAAGATCATAAATATGATATTAAAAGAAGATAAATACCAAACCCCTACTTCTGAAATATATTGGAGATCAAGGTATGATATAAGTGAAGATGATTTTAGTTTTATTTACGAGTTGCCTTTTAAAGTTATTCCAGATACAAGAACAAGAATATTTCAATATAAAATAAATACAAGATGCTTACTAGTAAATGCAAAGTTAAAGAAAATGAAAGTTGTAGATAATGAGATGTGTTCTTTTTGTAAACAAGAACAGGAAACAATTGAACACCTGTTGGTAGAATGTTCGCATACTCGAGATTTTTGGAATGAATTTCTAAGATGGTGGCATACTAAATTTAAAAAAGAAATTATCCAAGTAAAGGATGAAGAGATTTTATTCGGAATGAAAAACAAGCAAGATGTGTTATTGAATCATTGCCTTATTGTAGCAAAGAAAATTTTATATCTGTGTAGATATATTAATATCCTTCCTTGTTTTGACTTGTTTACCAGTAAATTAAAACAAGTGTACCAAACAGAAAAGTGTATTGCTTATAGGGACTCTACTATGTATAGATTTAAAAAAAATGGAGTCTATTAGATTTTGGGTAATGTAGACGAACAGACCTGTATTGCTTCTCTATGTTTCTTTTCTTTTCCCTTTGTGTTTTTTGTTTTGTATGTATTTTTTTTATCAAAATGTAACCTATCCATACTGTACATTGTTATTTTATATGGTTATTAAACTTGTTTTGTAATATGTGTATGAGATGGTTATACTAAATAAAAACGTTAAAAAAAAAATGCAGTTTTGATTTAAAAAAAAAAAAAAAAAAAGAAGGTCATGGTTCCTACAACCTAAACATCTCTGATCTTGGATAGGTGAAAGAATGAACGCCACGAATTGATTCAGTCAACTAAGTTTAAAATCATTTAAAACACCAAAATATCGCCAGAATGTAATTTCCGAATGGGTGCTTGCATGGATAGCATTTTATACCTCGCTAACAGTAGTCGGTCGCTTGAAAGGCCTTGGTTTTACCCCTCCCTTCCGTAGCCTGAAATGAAGATATTAGTTCTCCATGATGTCCCCGGACCTAATGCTACGTGCAGGAGTTGATTTTTGACTTGTCATTTCCGTCTCCAGGTGTTTTGACTTGGATCAATCCTGCGCAGCTCCGGGATCTATCATGAAGTGAAAGATCTGTTAGAGTTGATTTGGGTCATTGAGTTCCGTTTCCAGGCGTGTTGGCCTGGATCCTGCAGCTATATATGATTGATCTATCACGACGAAATCCTGCAGAATTTGATTTGGACCCGTCTGTTCTGTTTCCAGGTGTTTTGACCTGGATCAATCCTGCATCTCCAGGATTTATCGTCACGTCAAAGATCTCACAAGAGTTGATTTGGACCGGTCAGTTCTGTTTCAGGCGTGTTGGCCTGGATCCAGCAGCTCCGTGATCTATCATGACTTGAAAGCTGTTGCAGAAGTTGATTTTGACCTGTCATTTCCGATTGCAGGTGTTTTGACTTAGATCCTGCAGCTTCAAGATCTATCATGACTTTAAAGATTTTGCAGGACTATACGCAGCTGACTTTCTCACATACATGTGAAGCACTTGTGATATCAGGTTGTCTGGACGTGATCCATACTCGGCGACAGAACAGTAGCATTTAGTTCTGATATGCTTCTTTCTTCCATATACCTCCAATACTTCTTGGCATGTCCAAATCAAATAGAAATGATTCTGCTGGTGGCACTATCACTTTGTCTCGCAATATAGTGTCCTTATGGGAAGAAATGTTTCTTACACTTCGATTGATGAAAAATTCATCTTCCCATCGAATAGGATGATGACTGTAACTTTCTTGATGTATTCCTCTGTTGCCTCTAATATTCTTTGCCAAGCATAATGCATGATTCACAGTGGCTTTGCTTTCCCCTATATGATTAACCAAGAAAGTCTTAACTTAATTTTTTGACAAAATATATGCCCAAATTTTAGAAGGCATGTGCGACACATTAAATGTACGTTCGATTCATTCGCTACAATCGTACTTGAAGTCCCAATCTATTGGAAAATGTACAGCTGTACATTATTTATCTTCATTATCTAGAAATTACGGTAAGATATCGGTAAATGACTACTGCCCAGCATTATAATCAAATGAAAAAAAAGATACATACAGTGGCAATTGCTTCTAAATCTTAAGTAAACTAGATGCTGGAATATAATGGGCGATGAAAGAAGTAATCTCAAGCAGGTTTGAAGCTAAACCAACACATTAACACTGCTTTCTATTTTCAAATCATACTTTTTGGTGACCTGGTACAACATACAATATATTACAGTCTACTGCTTCATCTTCATGATTTGTAGGATGCGGCGTTAGTAATTAGTGTCAATAAGGCCTACAGAGATCTTAATTTCTCTCAAAATATTTTGTTGTATAATCACCAAATGTACTGCTTCATTACATATTTACAAGTAAAGTCAACGATGCTTGGGCTGTTTCAGGTCTGCTGACAATGATTCAACGCTATACAGGGAACATACAGTCAATGATTGTTGAGGCTGTTTCAGGTCTACTGTACATGCTATACAGTGCATATGCAGTCGATGATGCTTTAGGCTGTTTCAGGTCTACTTTACATGCTATTCAAGTCAGTCAATAATATCAAAACCTTACTGACAAGTAAGTGTGTGGGCATTACATCCCAATGAAGCGATTAGTTCATATCAATCAAATTTCAGCTCCCCTTTGCCTTCAAAATTTAGTGTCTTTCCCAGTGTCCCATGCCACATCCACTACAATACCCTGTGTCATTTTCATAACAGGAGAGATCTTATATAATTGTTTAATAGTAAGCATATTCAATGACCCAGTAATGATTTTTTTTCTGTGTGTAAGCTGTGTCTTGTTTGAGTAAAAAAAAGTATGAAGAAAAATAATGAAATTATGTACACCGAAATTAGGTTTGTTACCTATATACGATTATTATGCAGATAATTTTTGGACTGCATCTGAACTCTTTTGTTTATATGAGATATTCATTTTAATTCCAAGTTTCATACTTTGACCAATGTTCTAAACATATTCTCATTAAAATATTATGTTCAAATGTTGTATTCAGGAATAATATCTATAGTTTCTATGGAAAATATGTTGCTTAGCAACTGTTGCTATACATGGTTAGAATGCTGCTTGATATGTGATTGTGAAATTGGCGCTTAGAAGTCAAAATATAGTTTTAGAATTAAGATAACACCCCCAAATTGGTGGTTGCTAAGGTAAATAAGTTACCTAGCAACTGTTGCTATACAAAGAGAGATCAGGTTGGCACCCTCAGCTAAACATGTTCAGCCCTATTTACTCTACCTGTCAGCCAAATTTCATGCTTGTACCATAATCTGAACAACTCTTGCTATTTTTTGCACCGATTATCTAGACCAGCCAGTCTCAATTAATTTTGTTGAATCTCCAAATTTCTTGTTGAGAATCTGGACTGCTCCACAATCCAACACGCGAACGAGTGAAATATTGTGGTGTGTGTGTGTGAGGGGGTTGCAGGACGTAATAGCATGAGTAGGAAGCCTTTTAAATGGCCGAGAGGGGTTTTAAATCAACAGAAGGTATAAAAATACCAACATAGTACTACACAATTTATTTAAAAAAAATGATAAGTGACTTGCTCAAATTAATGTTTATTATTATGTTTCTGTATTAAATTTTGTTCTTGATGAGGTTCATGTTTGAAAAGCAAACCGGGTATGGTGATCAGCGGTAGAGCGTCAGTCTCATGAACGAGAGGCCGAGGGTTCGAGCCCCAACATAGTCATACACAAAAAAAAGTATAGGAATGGAACCTTCTGCCTTCTTGCTTGGCGCTCGATCAGCATTTAGATTGGAGAAGGGTAGTAATAACATACATGGAAATGCAGGGCCCGCTGCAGTTCCCTAACCGAAATGGCTACCCTGAGTAAATAAAACGTAATTGTCATTATTATTATTATTATTAAAAGCACTGTTCACATATGTACATAGTCTTTGTACCAATCGTAAATGAATACATCAAGAAATAGAATAAATAAGAAGAAGGACGCCATCGATCCTCCATAATAGGGTTATCGAATGCTAGATTACACATAATCAGAGGAAATCAATAAGCATTTAGATTTCAAAAAGAGCTGAGTTTTTATCTTCCCTTTGTAATAAAATGATCAAACCTCAATTCCAGATTAATAGTAGATCAAACTCTTATTTTCTCGTGTGTTTTTTCTTTTTCGATACCGGCTCCCACGCGCCACTCCGCAAGGCTCGGTGCGCCACCATTTGAGAATCCCTGATCTAGACTATTAGTCGGTTCAACTTGACAGAACTAAAGCTTGCCTCGAACGTAGGTGCTTTTGGCTTCGGGGGGGGGGGGGGGGTAAAAACACTTCCCCACTTTGCTTTGTCAGTGCAAAAATTATATCATTTTACATACTTGAAAAAGCCCCCACCCCCCCCCTCCAGTGTGAGTCCAGTTGGAAATTACCACAATAAAACAACACAAAATACTCATCTTCCCCTTTAGTTTGATATACATCGGAGCGTCTGAAAGTGTTCAGTGGCCCATGTAGTCAATGAGTGATCACGAATGAAAAGAAATCACTACACCATTGTATACATTCATTCATGGACGGAAATCTGTCGCCAAAGCCCGGGGGGTCACTTCCATTGACGAGTGGATACCATGCGCGACCATGGGGTCTCGAAAAGCACCCTAAACACGTATTTTCCATATTCTGATAATGCACCCCTTAACAAGTATTGGCGTCTGAAACCCTACCCTTATCAATTATTGGAAACAAAACGATACTCTTGGCAAGTATATTCCCTGAAATAAACCCCTAAACAAGTACAGCGATATTTTATTGTTATGTCACGGGTCCGTCGGTCGTCGGTTTTACCTTTAGTTTTAATACACACCATTTGGTTTAGTACGGCCCCAGCTTCCACACCTCGCGCAAATCGGACTCTAAACACGCAGTGTTGGGGAAAAAAGGACATCCTTTATAAAACATTTTAATTTTGTTTTATCATCCCCGCAAATTTGACCCTAAACACGTAGCTTTCCTAGCAAAATAGATACCATTTTTTCATTATTTTTGTGTTTTTGACATCCTTATCACGTTACGTACGTAACGTGCCCTATCTTGAAAAAGACATCCTTTTTACGTGTTTTTCTGGTCGCGCATGGTATCCACTCGTCAATGTAAGTGGCCCCCCGGGCCCCAAAGGTAGGGGGATCAGGGGCTGGAAACTTTGACAAGCAAAAAAAAAGGTTATCACCCAAAATATAAGGTCATTTAAACCCAACAAAATTGACAAGCAAAAACAAAAATGTTTTCACCCAAAATGTAAGGTCATTTAGTCCAAAATACATGTATTATTTCGATTGTGAATGATGTATTTTTCTCCATCATAAATGACCAAAAATAGTAGGAGGTACATTTGATATTGCGCCCCCTACTATTTTTGGTAGGGGGACGCGTCCCCCTCCCCTCCCCCTGGGATTTCCGCCCATGCATTCATGAGAATGGAGAAGATTTCATCGTCCCTTATATACCCGGAATGTGTTTTATTGTTGAGCATAGTGCGTGCGATTTCACACTCGTTCTAGGATTGGGCGAACGTGCATGGACCAACACTAAAAGGATTGCCAAGCTGTTAAACGTTTTGTGACCGATCCCAAAAACCTTCAATAGAGATTCTACTAGGAAATTTACTTCCTGGAATACACATTTCAAACAAAATTATTTATCACTTCATCTTAAGATTGGTTTGGAAGAAATCGCAGCATTGACCCTTTTTCAGGAAGAGTAGACCCGTACGGACACTGGAACAATTTCTTCGTCAGCGCCAGGCCAGGAAGCGAGTGATAGATAATGAAGAAATTATTTTTGATTTTGATTATCGCTTTTAGCATTGTTCAATTCTACATTTACAGCGGAAAATCAATCCTGAAGTTAACAAGAGAACGGTTTATAAGATCGAATACTACCAGTTTATCTGATGAATATAGGCCTAGTACGATGAGAACATTCCAAACAGAACAGACGACACCTCAGACGACGGCTTCGGTTCCTTTACTTGGGTGGTTGAAAGATGTGCATTGGAGGCCAGCCCCAAAGCTAGATATATATGACTATTTTATCAGTCCTTTTGACAAATGCAAGGTGGAGAGGGGTACTATCACGTTACTGGTGTTAGTCAAATCAGCACCGGGCAATGGCCAACGGAGAGAGGGGGCAAGGCAGTCCTACATACGAGGAGCGGCGGAGAAGAACGTATCAGCCAGGGTAGTCTTTGTCATTGGAGATTCTGAAGATCAAGGAGAAAGGGACAACATCCAAAAGGAATCTCAGACACACGGGGATATCGTGGGAATTGGATTCCATGACAACTATTACAACCTCACCATCAAACTCATCATGAGTTTCAAGTGGGCGATCAACTCTTGTAACAGTGCCTTTGTGTTGATAACTGATGACGACGTCGTTATTGACCTCGTCACTCTGGTCAACGACCTCAATGCTATACCCCAGTCGGAGCGCGCCAAGATCGTTATTGGGACGAAGGGAGTCGGTTTCAGTCCGCATCGAAACACCGTCAGCAAATGGTACATCCCTGAGGAATTCTATCCCAACAAGGATTATCCACCATTTCCATTCGGACACGGATACGTGATGTCACACGAGGTTGTGGAACAGCTTGTTCAAGTTTCCAGAGAAACACCGGCACTGATACCATTTGATGACGTTTACTGTGGTATCCTGCTTGACAAATTGGGCGTCACAATCCTCCACCAGCCGGTTTGGTTCAAAGACCGCCACCCGGTAAAGCATGAGCAAGGTTATTTAAAAATTGAGGTACCAGTGCCGCAAATGAAGACATCTTGGGAAACGTTTGAGGTGGATATAGAACATGTTAAAAGATGAGTTACTGCATGGTGGGAACGTTACCGTGGTTTTGTTTTTAGTTTGATGTTTTTACTTGTTGATGGAATCTAATTATCGTCGTTAGCAGCCGCCATCAATCCTCATCAATACATTTTTCTTGCATTTTAACAATTGTTAAGAAGCAGATCATCATTCATATCTATCAAAGCAATAATGTTTAATCATCATTCCTGATCATTCATTGTACCTTAAGGCTATAAGATCCATATTTGCATACAACAAGATATGCATATAACTTGAAGATATGGATGTGAAGATGAGCGGAAATCTGAAAATAATGTCGACTTATTTTACATCCGATTTTTTATAAAATTTCCAGTGCTATGCTTATTTGAATTCTTTTATATAATATGTATACGAAAAACAATATTTTTGTTATGGTGGACTTGCCTTTATCATGTGAATGGGAATAATCGATGCCTTAATTCGTAATGATTCATAATTTCCGCTTGATATAAATACTGATTATAATAATATCGACCCAGAATGGATGTGTACAATAGAACAACTGAGGAGTCGTATTCTGTTGGCACATACTCTTAAAGGTTGAACACTTTGACATAACGGCAAAAAACTTCCAAAATGACGAACGAATTTGAAAGTGTACATAAATCTTGAGGAATTATCAATAAAAAGTCGATAGATTTGAACAGTGATTTATTTTTTTGAGAAGTTTTGCAATGTAAAATATTATTTTACAAAATAAGGATAGAATAAATTGTCTTGCCTGAAATAAATCAAACGAAAGTGTATATAAATCTCGAGGAATTAGTAATAAAAAGTCTAGATTTGTACTGTAATTTATTTTTTAGAAAGAAAATTCGTTTATCATGCTAGATTACTCGGAATCGCTTTATCCACCCCTAATTTTTTTAAGTGAATTACTGCAATGTTAGGGAAACTTGTTGCATCGGAAGAAGAAGCTGCAATTTTTTTTTTTTTTTTTTGCATTTGCGCTCTCATCTGACGTTATGACATTTTATGAATTCATTTTTTTATTCATAATTTTAATTGCACGTGTCAAAATTGAATCATGGTTAAGAATATTTTGTGTCTGAGGCATGTTTACACGCCATTGGTGAAGGATGAATAAAGAGTTATTTGTGTCCAATACATGCATGTTTTTTTATATTCTCTTCACATTTGTCTCCATTTTTAGACATAAATCCTCGACAATAATTCACTCTCAGTTGTAAAATGTTCTTCCAGCGGGCCCTGCATAACAAATGAACTGAACTGAATTGAATTGATTTTTGACAACTCTTTTCAGCAGGATAAGAAAACTTTCAATTGAGAATAAGTTGGCAACTGGCGCTCCATAAAAGCGTGACCTGTTAAAGTTAATCGAGGTTTAACTAAACCATGGCCAGACCTCTATGCATGGCCATCAGAATACCACCCATGGTTTAACTCTTCTAATTATGGGAAGCTAAAACTGTCAAAATTTTTGTGAACAATTTATTTTTTCTTATGTTCATTGAACTCTTTCGTCAGGCGAAAGTAGTGAGTAAATCTAATTCACTGACCATTTCCAGTGAGTTATGAATGTTTTTTAGTAACACATGAGCTGATATATTGAACCTGTACTGTTAAGCCCAGTGCACACTATGCGATTCGTTGTGATCCGAATTAACATAAATTAATTGTAATAATATCTCATATGAACATTCCAACCAATAAAATCTTAGCGATCAGAGTTCAGAATAGTGGTAAGACTACTTAAATCGAAATTCAGTCCAGTTCGAGCCTCCCTGTAGGAATAAAAGCAAATTTAATTCAAAATCGTAGGCCTAATGACGTCATCATCGGCTGTGAATTGAAGCCGATTCTGACTTTAGGCCTACTCCGACTGCGGACCATGGATTGCCACAGAGCAAAATCATGAGGATAATGAGAAAGGAGAAGTAGGGGAGCAGATGAGAGAAGGGGAGATATCATTTAGGGAGAAAGAGTAAGCAAAGACTGATGAGAAAGAAAAAGTGCGGGAGAGAGTAGGAAGAAGGTACAGGCAAGGAAGAAGGAATAAAAGGAGGAAAGAAGGGAAGGAGAAGAGAAAGAGAGAGAGGGGGGAGACGAGTGTGGAAGAAAAATCAGCCTAGTTACACTGAAATAGCATTTTGCCTCTGCCATGTTTTCCTCTGCCATTGGTACTTCTCTCAATATACTTCTGCTTTTTTGGCCTCCGTCCTTTTTACCTTACAAGCAAATTTTCGAATAAACATAACTTTGTTATTTCTTGACCATTTTCTGCGATTTAGCTATCAAATTAAAGAGCAGATATTGAACTTTTTATGCATGTGATTTTCTTTTTGAAATTTTGATACCCCCGCCAAATGACTTTTTGCTATCCTTTATTCATATTGTTTTTACTCACTCATGCGTGGATGAAAAATCTTGTATGTTATACCAAATAAAAGAAGACATTCTAAGCTTTACAATGATGGGTCATTTGTCTATTGTATTTGTGATTAAGTTATGATAAATCATCGCTAAACCTTGCTTTCGTTTTTTTGTGGGACGCACTGTATAATTATGTCGTCTATATAAGGTCAGCAAAAATATGACTGACTAACCTAAAATGTTTCCTAAAGGTAATTGGTTATACCAGCTTGGCGTTTACCAGAAAAAAACTGTTCTGCCGAGTTCCTACGGGAGTTACCATATACGTCAATTTGGAAAATTAATTTGCTCTATATACGGTAGATAGCCCAGTGACAGCGCTATACTGTGACCATCCAATTTATTACATTGATATAATCATTTACAATGTTGAAAAGGTGATGTAAGAATGTTGAATAGGCCTATAGTAAGCAGCATGGGCGGGGATCCATGGGGACGGGGGACGGGGCACCCTTTAAATTTTGTACAGCAGCCTATATATAGGGTCGTATCGACCCCTTTCCCCTAGAGGGACCACAAACCTCATGAAATTGCATTATAAGTAGGTTATGATTGTTATGATCTATAGCTTAGAAAAAAGATGAAATTTTGAAAATCAATAACACAAAAACAAGCCTAAAACTATTTTAAAAAAAAACAAATTAATAGGAAGACCTTGTAGAAACCTATTTGCAATATTAAGTAGGACATTTCTATAGAATAGAAATTATCTGTGACTAGAAAGCCCAATCAATTTTGTTGCGCGGGCCTTAGAATATAATTATAGTCAATTTTATAAGCATAGGTGACATTTACGCGAATTCTATTTCAATTTCCTTCATCGTGAAAAGCAGTTTAAACGGATCAAATGAGGCTTTAAACCCTTTGAGTGGGTTATACATCGGTTGACCTGACCATGAGTACAGCTCTAACTGAACACCCACGTTGATCTCAATGATCATGGTTGAACATAAGTCATTTATCTTACTAAATAGTACGTTCATCGATCTTGATCATTATTGAAAAATATCCATCAGGAATGACGAAAGTGGTTGATAAAACTACCATTTCAACAATGGAAATCTGCAAAAGCGGCTTTCAGAGGCTTAATTCGATCATGGCATAGAAAAAGTCAATTAACTGTTTGAGGCGATAAATGAATTGGGAACGGTTAAATTAAAGCCCAATTGGTTCTGGTAAATGATTCAGTGGTGTTGGAGGTGGTGGTGGATGCGGGGGGGGGGGGGGGTTAGATCTTTGATTTAATATCGGATGATGCGATGCTGGCCAGAAAATGTAATAATGTGTTTCCAATTACAATGATAACCACCTACAAAAGGCAAGTGGCAGAGGTATGTGTCATTGGAAAATTATACCTTTTATTAAGTTATAAGGGATCAACATTTTAAAGCATGATCATTCTGTTTTCTGCGGGTACCAATTGACTTTCAGCACTAAAAAAAAAGTTGCTAAGAGGCTGTTTAATGGTTATCTACCATGTGAGCTTGCAAAATGTGTTGCTACCTATTTTACTGAACGTTTTTAGAGTGAGGGTGGATGTACTTTTTTTCATCCTGAGCGCCAGTTGGAGAAGAAAATGACGGAATGGTAATGCTTTCTTCAGTGCATGCTGATACATTGTCGCTTTAGATTGGCGTACAAACGTGTTCACACCAGCCTTTTTACTATGGAGTTATTTTGTGTGTGTGTCTATAGTTCAGTTAGATATTACAACACGTTTCGTAATTACATTTACACCCTTTTACACTCCTTAACTCCTCAGGGAAGGTCCTCTACACACTTAAAATGCTGGGCAACATACTGTCCACTGTTGGGTAATGTATGTTGGTAAAAAATATATACATTCTGGGCAATTATTATCCGATTGAGCAAATTTTTTACCCAATTATTAGTTTTTGTTACCCAATTTGGGCAGATTTGAACCCATAGTTGTGTGGACAGTATGTTGCCCAGGGTTGGTTAAAAGTTGGGCATTTTTGCCCAACTAGTTTAAGAGTGTATGGGGACATCAGCCGGTGTTGGTTTTAACACTCCAGGGCCCCGTTGCATAAAATTTATGATTATGGTAATTTGCATGGAATCCTTGATTTTGATTGGATGTTGATCATCGTTACCATGGTAGTTACCATTGGATGGCAAAGTTTTTATGCAACGGGTCCTGGTTTTACAGTGTAAACTTTATTTCTTTCTTTCTTTGTACATTGGAAGATGGACCCATTTCATCTTTGGGATGTTTTGGTCTTGATAGTACTCGGTCATCCCTTCTTATTCATCCCCCAGTGCAGAGGTGAGTACTGATCCCGTAGTTGCCAACTCTACCGCTTTTGGCGTTATTCTACCGCCCTTTTACACATTTTGACCGCCAAACGATTTTACTTTTCATTTCCAGAGAAACTACCATGTTTTTTTTCTTAGAATATTTTGATAAGAATCCCTAGTTACCGAAAATGGAAGGTACGATGTTACGAAAGGTACCTTATGATGCTTTCAAGACCTGTCAAATGCAAATTTCATTCTACATAGTTGTTTTTTTTCTCCCTCTGTCTTACTTGATATTGCATAGACCCACTGCATTCATGTTATCAGAGCAGTGTAGATGTTAGATGATTGTGCATGCGATGTTTATTCAAAATGCAGCCACGCAGGGGCGTGAGGCTGAAATCCCCCACCCCACTTCTAAGAATTGAAGATACCCATGTAAAATTCAGATTTTATATTTGAAACATGCGCCAAAAGGGGGAATAGAGAGAGATGCATGGGGGATTTGTTTTTAATGTTATTAGCTAACAGCAGCATTTCGCTTAATGTCAATATAACTTGTATTAATATTTTTAATGCTGATTTTCTCTCTCTTGATTACGCCTCCTTGAAAACAGGGATGCATAATTATATTTTTCAGAGTGTAATAACACAGCCCCTGATTGTAATCAACGCGCAATATCTATATATCTATTTTTTGTCAATCAGTTCTGTACAATAATAAGTTACTATAGAAAATGTATAAGTTAAAGCTTAATCTTAGATCTTAATTCGAAAAATTGCAGATATACCGGATGTCAAACTTCTCATTGTATGAGATTCTAATATTATGTGTATCCAAATTATATCAAAAATGATTAATTGAAAGAACGTATTTTGGATGGTATACAGTTTGTTTCTTCACCGCGGCAATTCAACCATAGGTCTTTCCTTTTGATGGCATTATCTGAAGAGTCTATGGGTCTATTCACGCGTGAATCTTGAATCATCATATGATGATTGCTATTGCGCTATTCGTATAAGAGTAGGGGGAAACCCCGGTGGTCCACCTGCATTCCCCCCAATCAGTTATATCGGGAGGAGAGACCTGCGGGTCATAGTGATTCAGTTCGCTTTTCGCCTCCCAGGCACAGATGACGCCAAACAAAATAATAATAATAATAATAATATTGTAATCGTGACTGTGATCAGCGTTCGTGATTCTAATCATGTTCTAGTTTAGTTTCACACGGGCTAAATATTTGTCACTAGCCTTGTTTTTCATTGGAATCATCATTCAAAGTACGATTTTTTACCGTGTGAAAGGGCATGAAGGGCGCGGGAAGGGCGGTATAACTGTACAATTTCTTTGCCACAAACACCACCCCCAATTTGCCAAATTTGCATTCACTGTTCTTCGCGAGGAGATAATGGAATGCGGTGTAAGGGCATGGTTAACCAGACACATTCCAATTCATGGGAAACTAGAAAAAGAAACAGGGAATCTATTTTACATACATTATCTGTTGCTATGGTTTTGCACTGGCGTCATGATGTGAATTCAATTTTTTGTTCAAAGGTATGTGTATTCGGAGTGTATGTTTCTAACCTTCATAACATAGTACGAAACCCTTAATCTGATTCTACAAAGCAACAGTGGTCTATTAGGATACAAACCCCATGTCCACCATGCTATTGAATGTCCTTACAGACATTCCGGAGTCATTCAGCCATAATTTTTACCAACCAACATTGTTAGGCCATTGTGATACTTAAAGGACAAGTCCACCCAAACAAAAACTGGATTTGAATAAAAAGAGAAAAATTCAACAAGCATAACACTGAAAATTTCATCAAAATCGGATGTAAAATAAGAAAGTTACGGCATTTTAAAGTTTCGCTTCATTTCACCTAACTGTTCTATGCACATCTCGGTCGGTATGCAAATGAGGAACTGATGACATCACTCACTCACTATGTCTTTTGTATTTTATTATATGAAATATGAAATATTTTTATTTTTTGGTCATTGCCATGTGAAATGAAGTTTCATTCCTCCCTGAACACGTGGAATTCCATTATTTAAACATTTTGTGCTGCAGGTAAGGAAGTCCTAATCGTCAAATTCGTAAAAATTGAAATATTGTATAATTCAAACAATAAAAAACAAAAGAAATAGTGAGTGAGTGACATCATCGACTCTCTCATTTGGATGTAACTGGCTCGTTCATATAACTATTTTGTTAAAAATAAGCGAAACTGTGAAATGTCATAACTTTCTTATTTTACATCCGATTTTGATGAAATTTTCAGCATTGTGCTTGTCTGATTTTTCTCTATTGATTCAAATCAACATTTTTCTGAGGTGGACTTGACCTTTAATTGTAAGATTTAAAAAAGGATAAACAAAAAATGATAATATTAGTGATAGAGAAATAAATGAATAGGTAAGTAAAGAGAGAGAAATGTTTAATCCAAACCGAAAGGCTACCGGTAATTCTGATGGATGGTTCTCTTACATGTTTGGTTAAAGGTCAAGTTTAATGTTGACTTGAATAAATAGAAAAACCCAAACAAGCACAACACTTAAATATTCATCAAAACTGGATGTATAATAAGAAAGTTATGACATTTTAAAGTTTCGCTTAATTTTCACAAAACAGTTATATGCACGACTCAGTGATAATGCAAATGAGAGAGTCGATGATGTCCCTCACTCACTTTTTCTTTTGTTTTTTATTGTTTGAATTATACAATATTTCAATTTTAACTGACGTGACAATCAGGACCAACTTGACTGAACCATGCAATTTTAAAACGAAGGTAATTCTACATGATCAGGGAGGATCTAAGGGAACAATGAGTAGAAAATGAGAATATTTCATATAATAAAATACAAAAGAAATAGTGAGTGGGTGATGTCATCAGTCTGCTCATTTGCATACTGACCAGGATGTGCATATAAATGTTGCGTGAAATTAAGTGAAACTTGAAAATACCATAACTTATTTTACATCCAATTTCATAACAACTGTCAGTGTTATATTTGATGGATTTTTCTCTTTTTAATAAAATCAACATTTTTCTGTTGTAAAATTGTCCTTTGAAAACGTCGTAATAAGTTAGTCATCTTTGAACTGTTCAAGCAAAACTGAAAGACAAACAAAGCTTATTATTAACATATTCCCCTTAAAATTTGAAAATGTATTGTGTTCATTTTTCTAATGTGAGCAAAACAGAAAACAAAACAACACACCTTATAGTGGCAAGTGGGATAATTTTTCTGTCTCGTTGGAATATGATATAGGCATATATTGTTGGAAAAGGATTTTCTAATTATAGTTCATTGATACATTGCTTTTTCAATTGATTTATAATTAGTCCAGTGGTCTGTTCTACACCTACATAGTTGAGTTATACTTTTGGCTGTATATATATATAACGAATTTGAAAACTGAAATGGAAGCAACAAAAAAGGTCATTTCTGACATAGAAACTAGCCTAACAAGTACATCTGGTCGTCTACTCGCCATTGAAAAAGATGACCTGCCCCAGCTACGTAATAACATAGACAAGAAGATTGAGGAGCTTAATGAGAAACTAACCCTTGGTGAAATTCGTGATCGGAAACTTAATTTGTTGGTGTATGGAATGCCCCCCCCCCCCCAACTGACGAAAACATATATGACACAGTTCATCAATCAATTTGCTTCTTCATGAACATTTCAAAGCAGGAAGCTATTGTAGATACCTCTTGTAAATGCCCACCGTCTGCCCTCAACCCCCCGAGGAGATCGTAATTCTAACCGCCAACCCCCTGCGATTATCATCAGATTCGGCCGCATGATGGACAGAGACCGGCTTCTTCAGGCCTACGAACGACGACCGCGCCGGGAGCCCGACCCCCCTGGCAGCAGAGCCTCCGTCGCCTTTCAGTCGGGTTTCCATCCGTACGGATTTGCCTCCCAGCATGAAAAGAGAAAGAGGAAGATTGGCAGCAATTGCATACAACATTCGTAAGAACAATAACCTGGCAACCAGGATCAAAGTCACTGGAACCAAGATTTTGCTACAAACACGCAAACCTGTAAGGAATGGAGGCACGCCAGATCGATGGGCTAATTGGTCCGAGTAATCTTCATCCAAGAGCACCCATGTAATGTATTTGATTTGTTTATACATCATAGTCATATTTTATTAACTTATTAATTTGGATGTGAGTAAACTACAATTTTTTCACATGATCATTTCGCTAAATTTTGACTTTTTATATGTAGTAAATTGCATACCACGGTTCAACATATACATCTTGACATAATTATGCCCAGTGAAAAAAATTCGTCCGTATGAGAAACAGGTTTTACTTCTGGAGTTTACTCAACATTTCGCATTTGTTGATACCAGATTTCAGTGAAGATTCCAGTAAATGCATACCAGGCACTTACCTGTACTTTATCTATGCTGATGGAAGTAGCAACCAGATAGCATTCTCTTTTCTTTTAAATATCAATGAAAACTTACATCTCCATTTAAAGCATAAGAATTTTTTCTCTGGGGCCTATTAATTTACACACAAAAAAAAATTATAGTAAAACATATGTGCATTGAAAAATGTGACTCTTTTTTGCTAAAATTTACGGGAATTCTAAGTATTGAACATCCTTAAAGGTATTGTTTAACTTTGTGAGCAGCCGATTTAAAAAATTCTCAAACCAAGATGAAACATGTGTACAAGTGCATGTATTAGAACTAATAAACCCTGAAAACAACCATTATTGAGAATGAAAAGCTAAAACTACAAGGCAAACCCCGATTTTGTAAATAGGCGTCTTAAAGACGCCTAAATAGTACACATAAGTGTATGGGATGAAATTAAGATGGTGTTTTCGGTCACTTTATATTTCAATTTTTGAAGCACTAAATAATTATTTTCGAACGCAATTTTTTCTGGGCTTCATTTTTGTAACATATCACAGACACAGGTGACAAGTGTGACCTTCTAGCTCAGATTTTTTAAAAGTCAAACCAATGTTAACCAATCACTTTAACTTGACTAACTCCTGGCGGTGCTTGTATTCATATAGTATTCTCATTTTCCTTTAAATTTAAGTAAATTTAAGTAAAAATAACCATTGTAAAGAGGTGAATGATTTTGTAAGGTATAACTTAGAATTTTAACATAGGCCGTAGAGTAAACATTTCCTTATTTTGCTCTTCATGAAAGCATGTATGCGTAATATACAATGGGAGAGAAAGTATAGTGCTATGACTGTATGATCTTTTTTTAAGATAGTAGAAGAAAATTTTCATCTAGATCTTTTTTTATAAACCCCTCTGAATTAAGATTCAAAACTTCAACTGAGTAAAATTTGGACATGCTTAGTGCCGGTTGAAACTTGGAATTGTTTTTTCACCCTCGTGGTTTTAATTTTTCAACATAATACTCTATGGGCATGATGGGTTCACAATCCAATAAACAGATGGTCATGTGCATTATAGACTTGCCTTCGATTTTGAATCTTGATTCATTTATATCATCATGTGCATAGAAATGTTTGACCTTTTGTATTACAATTGCTTACAGTTTTACACTCACACTTCACACAATCACAAGAAACTAAGATGTGCCATTGGTTGTGGTTTTTAATCTCATGCATAATACATAATACATTATGTAAATAGGCTTAATAATCTTGACGATTACAACATGAATAACTTGGTTGCGAGATGATTTTATACTAATATAATTTGAATACATATTAGTACGATTCTTAAATCTGTAAATCACCATCATAAGTTCAATGTTATAACTTCATAAAATGGGTATACCACTTAATTAAAGAGGACGGCTTCAGCATAACTACTTGGAAGGACCCGGGTATATTTTATCCGATAATTCAATCACAATTTACTAAAGCGTCCGCCCCCACGCGTCCGCACATCCCTACCCGGGGTGCATAATGACGCCACCAATTCCTCTCTGCATAGGGTGCCCACCTCTACAGACGAGGAAACATTCAAAGGGCACAACATTAATAAACACTGCCCGAACAAAATTCCTCTCCACATGATAGGGTTGAACCTATATGGACGAGGAAACAATCAAGGGCACAACATGAAATAAATGGGGCATAATTAAGACGCAATGGCCAATACATCCAATCTCAAATAATTGAAAACAATACACCTTCCTGCTGAGCTTTACATGGTGAAGCCGGCCAAAGTTACGTAAGATAGGCACAGGGGCTCAAAAATTGTACAATTTATCAAACAAATGATGTGCAATGTATGTTCGGATAGAACAGCTATATCAACATCCCAACTCTTAAACCAACTGCTGAAAGCATTCTAGCAATTAATATATACAACTATATTAGTGGGATCGAGAGCCCCCTGAACTTGAACACGTACCCTAAATAACCGGGCAGGGGTAATATAAATGCACCCCCTGCTCGAGTGCAAAGTGCTACGAACCTCAGGTAAGGGTGAAAACCTCCATGGTCAAAGGAGGAGAAAAGCCCCTTACTGCCAAGCAAAGCTTCGACAACTAAACAATACTAATTACAGTCTGAGGCACCAGCAAATGCACATGCATGATAATAGCTTATTTGAATGTTTTCCATGGGTACTCAATTTGAAGGCGTAGCGCCCTTGAGACTATAAAACTACAGACAATTTCAATTTTCCCGCCGATTCATTACTGGACCCCTGATTATGACATTTAATTATGGTAACGTACGTATTACAGGTGGTCTAGCAGGGGAGGAGGAGGGAATTAAAATTTGGTTGATTCACACAGGACAAGTGTTCTCAACAAAACCACAACTCAAAATGATTATATTATCTCACTAACTCATGCTGAATGCAAGTAAATGCTACTTTCCCACGCCTCTGATGTGCGGTAACTTCCCGAGGGATTCTATTTTGTAAACATTGCGGCAGTACAAACAGGCGGCCGCTTATTCGGAGCGCCGCTAATCTTACCCGCGGCACCTTTGTGAGCGGTTTCGTTTCATCTACGTGACCGCAAGTACTTATCACAGCCGCTATAAGAACTGCCGCTCCGTGCGACTACCGCCCGACAAAATATGCAAATTGCGACTGTAAATCATTTGAGCGATTAAACACCGCTAAAATTTATTACACTCACACTTCACACAATCACAAGAAACTAAGATGTGCCATTGGTTGTGGTTTTTAATCTCATGCATAATACATAATACATTATGTAAATAGGCTTAATAATCTTGACGATTACAACATGAATAACTTGGTTGCGAGATGATTTTATACTAATATAATTTGAATACATATTAGTACGATTCTTAAATCTGTAAATCACCATCATAAGTTCAATGTTATAACTTCATAAAATGGGTATACCACTTAATTAAAGAGGACGGCTTCAGCATAACTACTTGGAAGGACCCGGGTATATTTTATCCGATAATTCAATCACAATTTACTAAAGCGTCCGCCCCCACGCGTCCGCACATCCCTACCCGGGGTGCATAATGACGCCACCAATTCCTCTCTGCATAGGGTGCCCACCTCTACAGACGAGGAAACATTCAAAGGGCACAACATTAATAAACACTGCCCGAACAAAATTCCTCTCCACATGATAGGGTTGAACCTATATGGACGAGGAAACAATCAAGGGCACAACATGAAATAAATGGGGCATAATTAAGACGCAATGGCCAATACATCCAATCTCAAATAATTGAAAACAATACACCTTCCTGCTGAGCTTTACATGGTGAAGCCGGCCAAAGTTACGTAAGATAGGCACAGGGGCTCAAAAATTGTACAATTTTCCGCCACACGGGCAATGCCCGCCGCCACTGTGCATATCGCTTCGTCAATGAAATATTATTGTGAGAATCCCGTGAAGCGCGTTATGGCAGATGAAATGGGCTTGAGCATGTTACTACGATATATATAACAGAAGGAAAAGAGGAAAGGGGGACATTTTGTGTATTCGTGTATTGAAGAGGAATACATGGTTGAGTCTAAGTAATACAAGCTTAAGGATGTACCAACATCTAACGTCTTAGCTACAGAAAAACAACATTATCTATGGTTGTAATTGTGCGAGAGAAAATTCTAACAACTGAATAAATCAAATCAAACAAAATGTCATGATGAAAATGGAAAGAACTACTCATGGTTTACCACACTAGCATCGAGAGAAAGAAACATAAAAAAAAATATTTATGTATGGATATATATCCATATATAATGATGATTAAATAATAAAAATAATAATCATTAACAAACATCGACTCATGTAGCAGTAAGAAAATGAGGTAAACCTGAATAAGCTAAACCTAAATATTAAGAACACCTAAACGTGTTAAGAGCAATTAACCATGCCCTGACTAAATGACGTCCATAAGGCCATTAAGTAGGCTTTCAAGGAAAACCAAAATGCCCTCCTCCGATAGGTGAACTCCATCCGGGCGAAACAGCTGGCGGTCGTCGTATCTGATTCCTTCATGCTCCAGAACAAACCCCGTCAAATGGCGGCACACGGACCTGGCACATCTGTTCGCACTCCTCCTATTCCTGTCAATGGCGGGCTGGTCCTCGGGGCAAAAGTCAGCATAATTATGTTGCCCGAGGTAAGTTACATGACCACCCCACGTTAACTGAAGGTAGGAGGGACTGCACTCGCCTTAGCACTTTACCAATTTTCTCCTGAAGCTTCCTATTCCATAAGCCCCCAATGTCATTCGTGCCAACATGGATGATAACATGGGACGCCGAATCAAAACTGGCCCCCGTATATGTTGCTCTACCTGATGTAATTTGAGGCCTCGGATCCCACGCCACACAACGCCAGCGTCTAGCCCCAAAGATTGATAATTATGGCGAGTTGCATAGACAGCAGACCAGTAAATGATGGAGTCCCCGAGAATCACCAATGTGAGTTTCCGACGTTGACCTGCCAGTGAAAAACACATACAAAACTTCCGGCAGTAACTAGTTCAACTACTTGTATGTTTTAAACAGTATATTCATATGTATTCCCCTACTGGTATAATTATAATTTGATAACTGCAAAGCTCTTGGCGTCTCACAGTGTAATTATGTACCAATTCCATTGGTAATATAATACGGATACCTTTATTTCATTCCCACCTAGTTTACGACTGTCAATGCATCATATATCCTTATAGAGATGTGTGGGGGACTTAGAATGAAAGTGGAATATGTGATTACTACTACATCAGTGATTGTACTCTTGTGTACGTACGGTATACAAATGGCATGATTTTAGATGAATTTAAACTACACTAACCCTAAATCTCCGATATAGTTATCTCTGGACAAGAAAATACTAATAAATAAAACAAAAAATAGATAAATAAAAATCAAATACATAAATCGAACAGATCACTGTAAAAACACCGCATTCCAACAACACCTAACAAGGAACTACAAATTAAGTAATGAGAACAAACAAAACCAAGCAACGTAAACGGATAGTGGCCCTTTCCGAAATATATATATAGCATACCCGCCAAATTGATGCGAATATAACGCTTATGAGTGTCCGGAGACCATCTACCCATCATTTGGATTGCTTCAGACGCAAAACCTGCCATCGCCGCCGAAGTGGCGGCACCTATTCTAAACGAGTGGGATGAAAATCGAGATATTGGCATCTCCAATGAAGACAGGCATTGCTGGAGAACCGCTGTAAACTCCCGACGGGTCACATTTGATCCGTCAAAATGGCAAAAGAAGGCGCAAGAGAAATGGGGCCTGACAGACATAAATCCCTGCCCAGCTCCAAAGGGGCAGAACATAAAAATCATCCGGGTGGACAGGCAGCAGGCGGAAGGCCGATTTTATGTCGGCCTTCCCCATGCATGCGCCATGCCCTATTCGCTGGACTACCCTTCTGCCCGTATACCCTAACCAAAAGCCTTGTCTAAAACCGTTCTCTAAATACTCTCCATCCTCACCATTACTGTATGTGCGCAGAAATCGCAACATTCCTTGTAACCTAATTGGAGTTTGAGCTAGCGCTCGGAGTTCCGATTTTTCCCTTTGAACATTGGGCTGCCCCGTGGGATGACTGCCCACACTGTGTACATTCATGTGTGTACTTGCAATATGGGCGGGAACATTTACCCTTGCGGTTGAACACGTAGCAGACACCTTGCCCTTTTTTGCCTATTGTATGCCCTGTCCATTCCTTGCTTTGTGTTGGCAGACTGGCCGCCTCCACTGGATTGGAAGTAAGAGGGAAAATTGTCCCGATAACCCCCCGCTGGACCTTTGTTTATGTAGGGGGCAGCTGCTGTTATGAGCCATAGCTCACTATCAATTAGGGCCCAAGATCTTGTTGGTTCTCTTTCTTGTCGTAAACGAAATTGTATGTCGTACGTATGCCAGCCATAACCCTCAAAACGGGAAGCAGTCCGGATTATGTCCATGTACTTGAACATTTCACCAGCCCGCGACTGATGCTTTTCCGTGTAAACGGCCCCAAAAACAAGAAAAGCACTTGTCCACTGTTCAATGGACGTGATACGTGGGACTTTACGCTGCGGTTGCAGCTGCATACTGCCACCTGAAATTGTGAAAATCATTGATTGTTCCATTTGCGGAGTGGGGGCGTTTTTCAACAAAAGCCCTAGGTCTAGAAACTCAGACTTCCAAATTTTTTCCCGCACCGATAAAGGGATCGCGGACCCTAGAGCCTCCCTTGGCACTGCAAGCATCGAAGGGGTTGGCCCTTCATTTTGCAATATGTCAACTCCACCATCATCACAAATCTCAACAGTAGGCCAAGGAGCCGTGCTAATCGACTCACCTAATGCGCCACTCGATGGACCTGCCACATCCTCTACCTGCTGATTCTCTCCTTGACTGCTAGCTCTTGTTACTGGCCTCTCCACTGGCGCCGACCGGGCAGTCACCGACTTCTTCTTTGCTTTCGGCATGACGAAGGAAGGAGACGATACACAGTTATAAGACCACTTAAAGTTGTAAGGCCTACTGGGAAACAAACTAATTAAAGTTATAAGACCACTTAAATTTCCAAGATTGGCACAATTATCGAATCCGTCCCGAAGTTCTTGCACCGCAAAACAGAGTTGGATCAAAAAGCGAAGTTCCGCTTCTAAAAAGTTGAAGTTGTTAGGCCTACTGCGAAACAGACGAATTAAAATTTGGTTGATTCACACAGGACAAGTGTTCTCAACAAAACCACAACTCAAAATGATTATATTATCTCACTAACTCATGCTGAATGCAAGTAAATGCTACTTTCCCACGCCTCTGATGCGCGGTAACTTCCCGAGGGATTCTATTTTGTAAACATTGCGGCAGTACAAACAGGCGGCCGCTTATTCGGAGCGCCGCTAATCTTACCCGCGGCACCTTTGTGAGCGGTTTCGTTTCATCTACGTGACCGCAAGTACTTATCACAGCCGCTATAAGAACTGCCGCTCCGTGCGACTACCGCCCGACAAAATGTGCAAATTGCGACTGTAAATCATTTGAGCGATTAAACACCGCTAAAATTTATTATTGACGTAGTCATTCACATGATTAACACAAGCTCTTTTGATAAAAATATAAATTATAATCATGTTAATCATGGTATATTTACTTTAGACCAATGGAGGAAAGAACCTGGTCATTTCAGATGATTTTTTTTTCTTTGCATTTTTAACTTTTCTGTTTACAAATACGAAGGATGTTAAAGTAATAACCATTCTTTTTGTTGCTTACAGTATTGGACAGAAGATGTAAGCTAGTTCAATGATGAATTGAGTTAGATTTATTTACTAATTCTACAGTATGCAAATGACCTGCAGCCAGTAGAGCATTCTTTTTGTCTAAATAATTTATCCGGTAATTGAAACGTGATAAACAATGTGTTTTATAGGTGTCGGTCAAATTTTGAAATTGGTTCCTAACTTCGTGTTATATATTTATAAATATGTCTTTTTTTAGAGTTCAAACAGAAATATAGATTGTAACTCTGGATTGAATTTTTTTTTTTTTTTTTTTAATCTTTGAGTTTTAATTTGATCCACTTTTGAAGAAGAAAAACAAAATCTTTACTGATCATAATCATAAGTGTACATTGCTGTTTTAAGGTCAATAAAGAGGAAAGAACTTTGTAATTGTCATGTAGGTTTACTCTGTTCACTGAGGACGTATATAGGACATGATTATTTGTAAAAGCAGTAACCATTCTACATAAGAAAAAGATAGCTTTAGTTAAATTGTTTTTGACAAATCATCTATGATTAATGTACAGTGTAACATGATCTGGATCTCAGACGATCATTCTTTTTATTCATCGATTCAGCGGTATTTCGATCAAGACAAACAAATTGTATACCAGGTGTAAGAGTAGAAGTTTTATTTAAATGTACGAACACCATAACTACATTCGAATGCCTTTTCACCTTCTTTCAGTTTTCTGGGAAGCATGCCCTGAATAATTTGAATTTGTGTCATTCCTTATTCTATTCTATATATGGGAGGCTTCCCAGCTTGTTTTATTCACGGGAGCTCACCCAACTCTTTTATGCTTATTTAGTACAAAAATTTTACGATGCAATTGACATCGTATATAATTGCCAATGTTTACCTGATGACTTTCCATGTGTTTGTGCTCCTTTTCTTCATAGGAATGTGTATACCGGTAACCAGGGGCGGTATTCTGAGGTCATTTTATCTTTAAAATATTTTATTTTATCTCTTAAAATGAAATTGGTATTCTGAGATGACATTTTATCTCTCAGATTAAATTTACAATTTTATCTTGCGTATAAATTTTATCTTGCGTATCTATGATGATACGCAACAGAGCAGTGGCTGCGTAGACATACCCATCGCGTATCTGGCCATTGCAACGTTAACGCGGGTGATGTGCTTGCACCCAAGTTACTTTGAAGAAAAAATAAAATAAACTTAAAAGAGGGTAGGGGCTATTTTATCTCCGCGACGTTGATTTCGTCAATATTTTTAAGTGAATTAACTTCAAATGTTGGCATGAAAATTAAGAAAAATGATATATTCATTGAGAACAACACCTTAAAGTTATTCCTGTACAATCAGGAAGCATTTCATAAGACTTTTCTTGACTAATATTGTCTTTGAAATGATGCTTGAAAAGATGCGATATAGACTTCGAAATAAAGATGAGAGTATTGCCATTTTTGTTAAAAAGAAATCTCTGTAAAGACGCGCAAGCGTATAGTGCAAGCGTATTGAAGTCAATAAATTGACGCAATCTCACATCTTCGCCACACCTCCTAGCGGAATGGATTTCCATTGGTTGAGTGATATGAGAGAGCTATAAAAGCGTGTTTCTTATTGGATATTGATTACAAAATAGGTGTGTCTTACAGAGATAAAATGAAGATAAAATTGTTCTCAGAATACCAATTCGGAGAGATTTTAAGGGTATTTTATCTCACTGATTTTAACGGAGATAAAATATTTTATTTTATCTGAGATAAAATGGATCTCAGAATACCACCCCTGTTTTTCTTTGTCCAATTATTATTCTCTCCAGGGGTGGTATTCTGAAAACGTTCTTATCTTTGTTCTTATCTTTGTTCTTATCTCAATGAGATAAGAAGACGCTAAAATCATTGCAAATCGGTATTCTGAAAATCTTCTTAACGCGTTCTTATCTCTGTAAGGACTGCCTCCTTCTTATCTTCAACACGCCCATTTTTAGGATATTACCAATCAAAATGCGTGTTATATTGTAAGTTTAACCAATAGAAGCGTTCCTTATCTGAAGAGAATATTATAGGCGCTGCGCGTACACTGTTTCTGGCGCATTGCGCGAGATAGGCATTTTATACGCAATGACTGATTATTATTTCGAGACACGTGCACAAAATAAAGAAAGAAATTAAAGAAAAAAGTAAATAAAGCAGGTACGAATAAAGAATAAAACAGGAAGAAAGAAAGTAAGTAGGTAAGAAAGGAGACAGAAAATGGTCAGAATGTAGAAGAAAAAAAGATGACAGGAACAAAGCAGAAAATAATGAAAGAAAAGAGTAAACGAAAGAAAGCAAGCAAAAAAACTTACGAGAAAATCAAAAATTAAAAGAAAGAAAAAAGAATGAATAAAAGAAATAAAAAAGGGGAGAAAGAGAACGATTATCAATAAAAAAGTGAGCAATAAAAAATGAAGGTAAAAATAAAGAAAGAAAAGGAAAGAAACTTAAAGGGCAAAAAAACGAAAAAGGACAAAATAAAAAGATAAAAAATGATAAAATGAAGGAATAAAGAACCGAAAAAAGAAAACAGAAAAAACGAGCGAAAGAAAGTAAAAAAAGAAAGAAAGAGAAATGGAAGGAATAAAAAAATGTGAAAAGTGAAGGAAGAGAGAAAAAAGAAAAATGAAACAAAGAAATAAAGAGGGGGGGAGAGAGAAATAAAGGAAAATATAAGAGAGAAAAGATGAAAGAGAAATTAAAACAAAAATAAAGACTAAAGAAAGATAAATCGAAACATACAGTGGGTGGCAAATAAAGTCAATAATGACTTATTGCCAAATAAAAACAAGGAATGGAATGGAATGGAAAGAAAGGTAAATTCAAAGAAAGAAATAAAAAGAACGAAAGGGAAAATAAAAAGGCAGGAAGAATGAAGAATGAATTTTAAAAAAAAAAACGAAAAACATTAATGGAAAGAATAAAGAAAAAGATTTTTATAAATTAATAGAAGAAAGACAGAGAGAAATAAGAAAATAAAGAGAGTAAATAAAGAACGAACGGAAAGAGAATGAGCGAAAGAAGGAACAAAAAGAAATAAATTAAGTAAAAAAGACACAAAAGTGTCAGAAAGCAGAAATTTAAAAAAATGAGAGCAATCGAACGAACAAAAAAAAGAACAAAATAATAATAATAAAAGAAATAAAACAAAGAAAACAAAGAAAAATAAGGGGGGAAATTTGAAATTTAAGCTAAGGAAGAAAGAAAAAAAAAAGGAAAAAAACAAATATAAAGACGAAAGAATGAATGAAAGAAAAAAATATAAGGAAGAAATAAAAATATTACAAAAAATAAAGTGAAGGTAGACAGAACAAGGAAAAAAGAAAGAAAAGGAATGAAAGAGAGAAAAAAGAGAAATAAAAAAGCAGAAATAAAGACTTAGTAAAGAAGAAAATAGGAAAATGGAAAATGAAAAAGGAAGAAACATGAAGAACTTGATAAATGAAACAAAGGAAAAGAAAAATAAAGAAGAAATTAAAAGATTCAAAAGAATAAACAAAAGAAAACAAAACAAACTGGAGAATGAAAGGAAGGAAGAAAGACAGACAGACAGATAGAAAAGAAGAAAAAGAGAACATGAATATATAAATAAAGAAAGAAAAAAAGGATAGAAAAAGAGACGGGCAAAATAAAGGGTGGGAGAAATACCTGTTACTACCAGTGTCCATCGATTTTTGAGCAAGAATGAACGCGGACATCATGAGATGTGATAACCCTCTCGCTATCTTAAATATTATCATAAATATCGTAAGAAGATAAGAAAGATAAAAGATAAGAACGTTTTCAGAATACCACTTATCTTGATTTTGTTCTTATCTTTTTAGCGCGATTTTGTATTATATGCGCGAGTTATAAATTTACGCGCTCAGCATTGGATGGAAAGCAAGATAAGAAAAAGATAAGAACAAAAGATAAGAAAAAGATAAGAACGTTTTCAGAATACCAATTTGAGAACGCGACCTAGATAAGAACAAAATTAAGATAAGAACGTTTTCAGAATACCGCCCCAGGTCCTTGCCTCGCTGACACTCAGAGCACGCGGTCTCGTCGGTCTCTTCAGGAAGCGACTCTTTTGCATATCGTGTTTTTCTCTTTCAATTCCCAGTGATTGAAAATTTCCCCTTTTCAGTGTTGAATCAAGGATCTCCTTGGTTGAATGATGATGAGTTTTACAATTTGTTTAGGCCGAACAATGAAACCCAAAATACTAACAACAATTCTTCTTTTGAAAATCTCGTATCAATGGAGATGAACATACAATAGGTGTTTTTCTGGACCTCTCCAAGGCTTTTGACACTATAAATCATGAAATACTGCTCTACAAACTTGAAAATTACGGAGTTCGTGGGAAGGCCTTGGAGTGGTTCAGAAACTACCCCGTAAATCGTAAACAATTCGTGAGCATAAATGAACAAAATTCTTCTCTACAAAATGTTAACTGGGGTGTTCCCCAAGGCAGCCTCCTGGGCCCTCTTTTATTTATAATCTATATAAATGACATCCAGAACTCCTCTGAAATATTATCTTATGTCCTTTTTGCAGATGATTCAAATGTACTATTCTCTCATCCTAACCCCGATATTTTAATAAATGTACTGAACACTGAACTGGATAAATTGGTACAATGGATTAGGGCTAACAAATTGTCAATTAATGTACAAAAAACGAAATGCATGCTTTTTATAAATTCTTTAGAACAATTGCCATTTAATATCAAATTGGACAATAAATACATTGAAGTTGTTACTACAACAACATTTTTAGGTCTCATAATAGACAACAAATTATCTTGGAAAACACACATTGACTTTATATGTCGTACAATTTCACGCAATATTGGTGTTATTAACAAAGTTAAGTTTTTTCTTCCAACTTCCTGCCTAAAAATGCTTTATTCAACATTAATTTTACCATATTTAAATTATGGAGCAATTGTTTGGGGAAATACACACTCAACCTACCTTGATAGAATATTACTTTTACAAAAGAAGGCATTGCGTGTTATTTTCAACTTGTCCTGGAGATCTCACACAGATGAGTTGTTTTTTAACAATAACATTCTAAAAATAAAAACACTGTACCAATATAATTTAGGTCAATCCATGTATCAGTTAAACAATAATATGTTACCATTCATATTTAATTCTTCATTTAACAAAAACAAAACTCTTCACAAATATCCCACACGTCAATCAGATGGATTCCATTTACCACTACCCCGGACCATCCTTGCAAAATCTATTTTTACTTTTTAAGGCCCTAGACTCTGGGGAACTATTAATAAAAAGATCAAAGAATCACCAAGCCTTAATTCTTTCAAATATAAGTTCAAAAATTTCTCCAAGATAACCATTGAATTTAACTCTTCATCACTCAAACTCTTGTATTTTTTTTAAATCAAACATGATTATCATGTCACGTACGCTTTCCATCTCTTTCGTTTTCCTGTTGATCAACGAGGTCCGTCTGTGAGTGCTGGGGCTGGATTCTGAAGACCTTTAATCTCTCTTTTTCTTATTTCCTTTTCTATTTTAATTTCCCCTATTTCCTTTTAATTTAACTGGTTCATGCTCTAGTTGTTATTTTGATTTTTATATGTTATGCAACTACAAGAATATTTATTAGGAGGCTGCACTCTACAAACTCCGCTTTTTAGCAGCCTCCTCCATTTCCAACCTGATATGTAATAATCTTGAATATAATTTTTGTACAGGAATACTTGAAATATGTTTTGTTATTTATATGTTAACATGTACAAAATAAACTGTAATTGTTGAAAATGGAAATAAACGAAATGAAATGAAATGAAATATTAAAAAAATGAATAGTATCTGCGTTATCAAACATCAATAACCTGTTTAAAAGAGACTATCACCGCAATAATAGGAAATTACCCTTAATTTGAAGATTTGTTCCCGGTAATCCTCGATGCGATACGAGAAAAGAGTTCTCTATAAAGACTGATGAATCTATATCAACTGGATTACTGAAATCAATATCTTTATAACAATATATATGACACAAATGGGGAAGCTGTTGATGCATTATGTTTGAATACTCCAAAAGCATAAAGAGAGTGAAAATATGATATCCATTTAGGCTGATGAAAAAAAACATAAATGGGGCACTAAGCAAATTTAAAGTAACGAGCCTAATGCTCTTAATAAATTATGTGTAGACGGAACTATGGTTGAAGATAGTCAAACTATGGCAGAGGAATTTAATGCTGTCATATAGGCCGAAAATTAGCTGGAATTATCATACCTGCATGTAGAAATGTCTTTTAAGGACTTTTTAAACAAACGAAGTGATAGTTCAATGTTTCTTACTCCAGTTTATAGACAATAATTACTTGCGATTGTAACTAATTTGAAGGCAGAAAATACTCCTGGGTATGCAATACTATGCATTACAAATAGAGTTTTTATTTATTTATTTATTTATTTCTGATATTTTGACAGGGTAGCCCATTCGTCAATAAGTAGTGGTCTTCCATGGGGCCCTGAATAACAATAAACATATTTACAAAATGCATAACGTATGTACAGAATGTTACGGCATTAAGATTCACATTAGGATTTGAATGTAAAACGAAACATTAACAAACTTAGCAGCAAACAAAACGCAGACGGGCACTCGTTTGACGTATAATCAAATATCAATAAATCAAATTAACTAAGAACGACATCTTGAAAATACTGATAATATACACCAAATCATCAAGGTCATGCTAACACAAAATACGCACAACAGTGGGTGTTCCGCAAGTTATTTATAAAATACAAGTTCTTCTATACATTCTCTTAAATGAAATGACAGAAGGAGCTGTTCTAATTGAATAATCAAGCTTATTCCATTCAAATATTGAAGAAACAATAAATATTGGACTACACTTATAACAATCAGCATGATCAGTGCGAAACTTGGGCACGCGTAAATATCCACTGTCTCTCTGTCTGGTATGATGTTCATTTACATCATTTGGATTGGTTAAGTTTACCTGAAGGTAAGAAGGTGCTAAATTATGAACACATTTATATATCATCAAAACGCGACTGAGCTCAAATCGTTTGTCTAGTGTCATCCATTTTAGATTTGCGAACAAATCAGCCGACGGTGTGTCGTATGTCTTGTTCAATATTATTCTTGCAGCCCTCTTCTGAATTTTTTGCAGCTTAATTGTATGGGATTGAAATCTATTCGACCATACAGCAGAACAGTAATCAAATCTTGGCAACACTAAACTGTTATAAAGCAACTTTAAGGACTGCACAGGCAAAGAACTTTTCGCTCTCTTTATTATGCCAATACTTTTCTGAGTAAGTTTACATACATTTTCAATTTGTTTTGACCATGTCAGTTCTTCATCTATCAAAACTCCTAAGCATTTGGTGAATTGAACTCTATTTATCAAATCACCGTTTAACGAAATCGTGAAAGAATCTATTTTCCTGAGATTAGCACGAGAACCTATTATCATGACACAAGTTTTTTCAGTGTTGAGGACGAGCTGATTATCTTTAATCCATGCCATGACCTTGTTTAATGCAACAGTTAATTTTTCTTCCAAAACTGTCGCATCATTCGCACTGACGGTAAGTGTCGTGTCGTCAGCGTACATATCTATGATACCTTCATGAATACATTCAGGTAAACTATTAACATATATTGATAATAAAAGGGGACCTAGAATTGACCCTTGTGGCACGCCTAATTTGACGATTGAAGGGTGCGATTTGGCTCCTTTGAATTGTGTCACTTGTTGTCGATCAAATAAATATGATTTGAACCAAGTGATAGTCCTATTACTACAACCAATGCAAGCTAATTTCTTTAAAAGCAGCTCATGGTATGGTCCACGGTATCAAAGGCCTTCCGAAGATCTATGAACGCAACTCCAGAAATTAAATTGTTATCAATGTTTAACGACCACTGATTTACAAGTTTTGCAAGGGCAGTAGTTGTTGAATGCATAGGCCGAAAACCAGATTGATTTGGGTGTAATAAATCATTCACGTCCAAGAATTCACTTAGCTGTTGGTGAACAGCCCTTTCTAAAATTTTACTCACGATTGGTAATATAGAAATGGGGCGGTAATTATTCAACGAAGACATATCACAGATTTAAATATTGGTACTACCCGAGCCTTTTTCCATGCACGAGGAACAATTCTAGTAGAAAGGGATTTGTTAATAATATCACAAAGGGACTCTGCGATAACATTTTTTGTCATCTTTAAAAGTTTGCAGCTGACATGATCTTCCCCAGTTGATCTATCCATACTCAGATTATCAATCTGTTTCAAAACAAAATCTTTAGTAATCAACTTTAGCTCAAATTGAGAGTGAATTGAACCAACATTTGTATCATCTTCTACTTGAACTCTCTGTTGAGACGTATCCCTTTGCAAGTCCTTAGTAATATCAGTAGCATTTGAAATGAAAAATTCATTGAATGCTTCAGCAATATTTGCATTGCCCGATACATCTTTTCCATCTACGTTTATGGTGTTGGGAGAAATAGGTAATGACTTGGGCACAAGTTCTCTCAAACATCTCCACATTTTCTTACTATTGTTATGATTTTGTGAAATCTGGTTTGCATTATATTCTTTTTTACTTTTTCTCATGAGATGAATAACTTTATTTTTCAGAAATTTGTATGTGTTCCAGATATCATTATTGTTGTTAGCTTTATCTGTTTTTAGAACCTTATCACGTTCCTTCATTAGCTTGACGACCTCGTCAGATATCCAAGGACAAGCTTTTTTTTCTTATCCGCTTTTTACAAAAGGGAATGTGCCTGTTTATTACATCATTTAAAAAATTCAACCATACATCCCATGCAACATCAACGTCATCTATATCTTTTACGACCTGCCAAGGAATATTTCTCAATTCACTATAAAATGTTTCCTCATCAAGATTTTTAAATGAACGAAATTCTGCATATTCGGAATCTTTATACATCTTAGCACTGAAATCGCGAATTGTATACACCAAATGATGATCGCTTATACTAGTTTCAAATATTCCCCATTCACTGTATAGTTCTTTGTCTGATACAAATATCAAATCAATTAAAGAGGCAGAGGTATTTGTAACTCTTGTAGCAGTATCAATTAGCTGCCTCAGCCCGTACATATTTGTATAAAACATTATTTTTCCCCATTCACATCATTTTGTTGTGGCATACAATCACAGTTGAAATCACCCAAAATAATACTGCTCATATCTTCCAAGAGAGCAGCGTCCAAGTTTCTGTCTAATTCTTCAAAGAAATCAACATGAGAATTCGGAGGTCTATAAAACTCCCCAACCAGAATTGGAGACTTGTTTGGATAATACAATTCAAACCAAATACATTCTAAATTTGATGAAATCAGATCATCCCTCCCTTCTTTTGTAATTGAACCTCTTCGATATGTATACAGCCACACCACCTCCGTGTCTCGTACGATCTCTACGTAATATTAAGACATAATCATCAATACGCAATTCAGAATCATCAATCATTGAGTCGCAAAGTGTCTCATTCAATCCGACAACATCAAATGATGAATTTCTCAAAAGTAATCTAAGTTCATCAATTTTAGCAATTAAACTGTGAATATTCAAATGAGCAAATTTTAAGCCCCTGTTTCTTAACCTAGGAACTGAACCATTTACTAACTGATTAATCTTACCTTTTCTCAGTTCATGTGATGGTTCATGAAAATCATTTTCAAAACTACCAGTAGGCCTACTGGACGTATCAAGGTGATCAAAAGTCTCATTACCAACTTGTGAAGAGTTACGAGAAAATGATGGTGATATTGAATAAGATTCGTCACGGTTTCCACAAGATTCATACATTTATACATTTATACATTCTCTTGCTGATCCTTTGCTTCATCTATTCATTATATCTTTGACTGTCTTTGCAGCTTGATATTTAGAGTCGAATTATGGAATAAAAGTTTTGTTCTTTCCTTGACAGCGTGTAACAGTACTCAAGTTGAACTCGGCGGGTCCTGCTATCATCTTTCACAACTGGAGTCCACGTTCTACGATGCCATGTCTTCTTGCGACAGTCTTGGGATGCACCTCGTCTCCATCGGATCCCAGGAAGAGCAACAATTCCTGGTAGATATGTTCGTTAACCAAGATTACTGGATGGGCCTCACCGGTGTTGCCTGGCTTGATGGTTCAAGTATCGCCTACGAAGACATCGGCCAAGCTTCGGCGGCACTCGATCAGGGCGGCGTCTGTTTCGCGATTCTGCCGTCGTCTTCATCCGAATGGTTTGATGCTCCGTGTTCGATCTCGAATTACTACATTTGCGAAAAAGATGGCGGTGAGTTGAAAGGATCTCGAGCTTTTAATTCCCTTTTTTTACAAGCAGGGGGATGAGATAGATCATGCCCCTTCTTTCATTCCACAATAATATGAACACATCTATTAATTCATACCCTATCCATAACTCTTTTAATCAACCCCAATTTTTATTGCGCATAGATCCCTAAGACACCATGGTCCTAATTAATATGGAACTCTCAACCATATAAAAAGTTATTCGTCTGTTTACTCATTTAAGGCAAACGTTAAATCCATGTTAATATAAAAAAAATTTAAGTAAAATTTCGGTGTCAATGTTTCTGTTTATCGCAAAGTCATTCTTCTTTTGATTTCATCATTAATGATATCTCCATCTTGACCATCATCATTTCCATGGCTTATACTTTCACCATTGTCACCTTGACATCTTCATCATTCAAGTTATAAACTTTTTTTTCGGGGGGGGGGGACAAAACGCATAAAAGTCGAAGAAACTCAAAAGAGAGGGAGCGAGGGTGGTATTGCATTTCCTAAAGTGAAATTGAAGGATTTCGTGCATAATTATTTTTGTGACTTTTGTGAAAATTTTAGGTAGAAATTGTAAGTTTTCAAAATTTCTGGGGGCTTGGGCAACTGCCCCCCTCCCCCCTCCCTTTGCGTACTGGAATTTTCTACAGGTTAGATATTTACATACAGGAAATTAATAAAATTGTAAAAGCAATAATAATAATAATTATGGTTAACATGGTAGATCTATTAAAACAAGTAAGTATACGAACTATGTTGAGATCCCTTAAGCCTTGCAAAGTTAACCAGGGAAAAAACAAATTTGAATTGCTCGTGTGGCAAAAGCTTTAAAGGGGCATTATATTTATCAGCTAGGAACTGGGCGTTGTGGCGTGCGCCTGTAATCCAAGTTGTGGGGAAGTGAGTTACAAATTGATGCAGAGGTTCGAGCCCTGGTCACGTCTTTCGGATGGTGACGTTAAAGGTCGGTCCCAGACGTAAATAATCATATCTGATTGATACACGTCTGACAAAACTCAAATACACACACACACACACACACACACAGCTAGGAACGTTATCAATTGAATAAAATATGGCTATTTCCTGGAAAAACAGACATAACAACAACCATGTGCACGGGTATTGAATGAACAATATTACTGTGGATAGTTCATAGTTGAATAATTAATGTCGCCAAATAGCAGACACTTTGCATAGTTGATCGAGCACAGGATGATGAGAGTGACTTCACCCGCATTGCACTGATTAAAAGCTTCACCATCATAGCGACGTTGAGCTACCATAGAACATGTAATTGTACAGAGATATTCATTCATTTTCATTCATTTATTTATTTCCATTAAAAATACATATGTACAAGTAAAAAATTGAAATATCAAATTGATTAAAACGATACAAATAGGAAATATAATATACATAGCATACAAATAATAACGTACGAAATATAATTAAAATAATAATGGAAAGGGTGCACCCGTAAAAGCCAATAAGGCTTGATGAATTGGATGCACCAAAGATATATAGAGAATGTATTCATAATACAAGTAAAATGTTAATGTCGTCCTATATCGTACAATATACAGTTTTCATTCGTATCTGCAAACATAAGTAATTTTTGACAGCCTTTTCCCCAAAATATAAAACACTGTTTGTATGCACTGTCAGACCTGCGCACTGTATGTACTGTCAGTATGTATTGTGCATTTTCAATATTTCTCCCGCTTCCCCAAATCATCACTTTCACACACACGCCCTCATACACACACACACACAAACGCAAAAAACAGACTATAGATTTTCCATGAGAAATAAAATTACAGCAAAGTTCGTTCACTTAAAGCATACACTCTAACTCAGCTGGGTGTTGCTGATACTTAATGTTCAAGGTTCAATGTTTTATTCATATCAACATCTCACATTTTCAACAAAATCAACAACTCAGTACAAACAATAATATTATACAATACAAACAATAATATTATACAATACAAACAATAATATTATACAATACAAATTATCATAGGTAAGCATAAATACATATCGTAAAATATGAAATGTATACTTAATATAACAATAAAAAAAGTACTATAATGTTTTCTTGTAAATGGTTGTAATATGACAAAGAAAGAAAAAGAGAGGTGTGGATATGGGGAGCCAAATGTAAAAGCAGAGCTTGTTGGTTAAAGGCTCCAAAGAATATGCAGTGAGAGTCCCATAAAAATATCAATACGACAAGAAAAATAGGGGAATAAATAAAAAGGGCAAACGAAAAAGTAAAGGAAAAACGGGGGATACACAAATACATAAATGATGAGTAGGAAGAAATAAGTGTAAAAAGCAACAAATTGAATTAGAGCCTGTAGGGGAATGGAAATAATTATTGCTAACCATTCAGTTCTTAAAAAGGACCTATACTTTCAAAATTACCTCCAAAATTCAAAATCTTAAACTTTCGTTAAAAATTGAAAGTTAATGTCAATGTGTTAATCTTCAAATGATCTTAGACATTGGTCTATATGACATAAAATGGCCTAATCTATATACAAATATTTTTTGACAGGAACTTGTCTAATTCTACTAGGTTCCGCGGTGTCTCCTCGAAGCTATCACTGGTCTCACAAGCGGATGATTATGATTTTTTATCGTATTTTATTATGTTGATTTGTTTAAGGGGTGCATTCGAGGGACATGCACCCGCACCCCCCCCCCTTGACACCGGTTGGCAGTATATTGCTAGTCTGCAGGCACAGACCCTTGGTTTGGGCAATTTGCATAGTGCATAAAAATGCAGAGTCCGAATTAGTAAGACTAGATACTATGTATGCCTACTGTAGCTGACTCTACTTATTTGAGACAGAGTCTTTGTAATCTAAACCTGTTATTGGTTGAAGTGACAAATCTAAGTCCGTCCTTGCAGACATGTATGCCTTTATTGCACTCATCTTTGGTTCGTGAGATATCTGTGCGCGGGAAAGAGTGAGACGACGCTCAATAATATTTTGTAGGTCTATACATCTTTATCTTGGAAATTCAATACAATTGTTGTTTAAGTTCATACCCTTTCAAATTTTCTTTTTCGGTGAACTGACGTAGAGAAAGACACGTAAAGTTACAGACAGAATATGATAAGTGGTGGGTCAAGATAAACAATGATGAATTTGAGTTGAAAAGATACAATAGAATCACCTTGAACGACTGTACGTCTTTCATCCCAACACCCTTCTCGATTGTATTCTGATGTGTGTCTGTGAGATTGGCAAAGAAAACACATAACACTTGGGCATGACAAGAGACAAGTATGCTACATCGAGCAAGAAAGAAGTTTGACACTTCTTAGTGGCAAAATTATCATTCATATACAGGGGCGGATCCAGCCTTTGCCGATAGGGGGGGGGGGCGATTTTGTTCACCCATATTTTCCCCGATCTTCCGCCCAAAGTTGGTTTTTGTTTGGTTCTTTGAAGTGGTATAGTCACTTCTTACCTATATATAACACAACATAAATATATAATAATCTCATGAGCCCTATTTAAACAGTGCAAGCGCGAAGCGCGAGCTAATTATTAGGGAAATGTATTTTGTCCTGAAAATTGAACATTCTTGGCAATGTAAGTGATCCTGAACAAGATGCGTATGTAACCGGGGGGGGGGGGGGCACTTCCATTGACGAGTGGATACCATGCGCGACCATGGGGTCCCGAAAAGCACCCTTAACAAGCATTTTCCATATTCTGAAAATGCACCCCTTAACAAGTATTGGCGTGTGATAAACCCTACCCTTAACAAGTATTGGAAACAAAACGATACTCTTGGCAAGTATTCCCTGAATTGAACCCCTAACAAGCGCAGCGAGATTTTAATCGTTATGTTACGGACGTCGGTCGTCGGTTTTACCTTTACCTACATCATTGGGTTTAGTACGGCCCCACCTCCCACATCTCGCGCAAATCGTACTCTAAACACGTAGTGTTGGGGCAAAAAGTACATCCTCTATAAAACATTTTAGTCTTAAATTTTGTATACCCTCGCAAATTTGACCCTAAACACGTATAGCTTTTCCAGGCCTAGCGAAATAGATACCCCTTTTCATTATTTTAGTGTTTTTGACACCCTTATTACGTTACTTAGGTAAAGTGCCCTATCTTGAAAAAGACATCCTTTTTTACGTGATTTTTTTTGGTCGCACATGGTATCCACTCGTCAATGTAAGTGCCCCCCCCCCCCGGTATGTAACTACATATTTACTGCGAGCTCGAAGCGCGAGCAGAAATTTTTCGTATACATTCTGACCTGATCGAAAAGGGACCTGTTAAGGATTGTTAGCAGTTAGCCATAAATACGATACATATTCCAACAATCAAATAATGCGAGCGCGAAGCGCGAGTTAAAAATTTATGACATCCTGACCTTAAAAATGAACACTCTAAGCACTTTTTGCAATCATGAATAGGATGGGTATATAACTAAAAAATGCAAGCGCGAAGCGAGAGCGAAAAAAAAAAGAAAGTTAGACCCAAAAGCGGGACACTTATGTTTTGTAAATCATGAAAAGGATGGGTAATTTGGGTAATTCTTACATTAATAATGTGAGCAGAAAATTGTTGATATACTGATCTGAAACTGGGTAATTTAAGCATGTTTTAAATAAAGAACAAGTCGCGTGCCTCAATAAGCATGCGTGCGCGAGTTTTAGACTTAGAATCTTGGCATTCTAAATGAAAATTAATAACGCGAGCGCGAAGCGCGAGCTGAAAATATTTGGTATTCCGATCTGAAAACTCGTCAATTAAGCTCTAATTCAAGCACTGTGTAGGAAAATTGTGAAGTGGATATGGATCGCACTTAATAAATGATGCGAACGCAAAGCGCGAGCTGATATTTTTATTAGACCTATTATCATTTTTACCTAGGACCGGGACAGGATATCATATAGAAAATGATGACTGTCTACCTATTTTTCTTCATAAGCGCGTAATAATGCTTGTCGATATTCCTTTCTGAAAATAGGGACAATATAATTAAAAGGAATTCATGAAAATATTATTTTAGTTTTTGATAAAATAAACATAATGAGAGCTCGAAATTTGTTCATATTAAGGCCTGAAAACTGGACGTTTTAAGGACTTTTGTAATTATAAATAGGGCGCATGGGTTAATATATATTTCTTAACAAAAATGCGATCGCAAATCGCGAGCCAAAAACTTTGAGAAATGTCATAAAAAGGGAATTTTAAATAATTTGTTATAAACACTGTCGAGGTATACATTACTCACCAATCAAAATGCGACTAGGTCTTGACAATCAGACATGAAAAGGGGATATTTTGAAAACTTTATGGAATACTAGTACACGAAAAGAATAGACTCTTGACAAATGAAATGCGAGCGCGTAGCGCGAGCTGTAAATGTTGATACTTAGACAATAAAACGGACATTTTACAGAGCGCTTTTTGAAAATCAATTTGTAAATCAAACAAAATGAGGAAAGCTCTATGTCCGAGCTGAAATATGTTCTGAATATTGACTTCAATCTTGATATTTTAAGCTCCATATAAGCCTATTAATTGAGTAGATATGTATCTCATTGAATATGCAATGCGAGCGTGAAGCGCAAGCGAAAATTTTATATAGTGACATGAAATATATATTTTTTAATTTTCTCCCCTCACCCTATTTTATTAATTCACTCTTCTTCTCACTTCTTTTCCTTTTTTTTCTTCCCTTCCCCTTTTTTCTTTTTTTTTGCTCCGCCAATAGGGGGGCCCGGGCCCCTCGCCCCCCCCCCCCCTGGATCCGCCTATGCATATATGAAATTATCTAAGAATTAAAGATTAAAGATTATTTTATTAGTCAATGTAAGAATACAAAGAAATTTGGTTTCCAATGGCTTCAACAATAAGTATACACAAAGATGAAAAGTACAATATATCATATAATTCATAACAATATTGAAAAACCGTATTTACTACCTGTATTTGGTGTGTGTGAGGGTATATATATTTTGTTTGGAATGATATTTCAAATGAATGAACAAATGATATGAATACAGAAGGAAATAATAAATCAAAACATATCATGTATACAGTGCGTATCAAAAAAAAGTTTACACTTTGAAAAAGCCCTGGGAATTAAAAAATATACAACATGTGGGTATTTTTTTTACATATAATCTTGGGTTTGGGTCTCATCTATCTAATGAAAGCAAAAGTTATGACAGAATGTTACACTTGAGTGAGCACTGTCCATTTTTGTAAAGATCGCAGAAATCTGTTTGCGCAGAAATGCTCGTTTTCACGCTGTGTAAAGGGCAAAGGGCGAAATCAAACTTACCCTGCGAAACATTTCTTATACAATTTTGCCACCCAAATTTAAATTTCAACACTTAGTAAGCACAACCTTTACCCTTTTTTGTGCCAGCTGGATCTGAGGACATAACTGAATCTGAACAAAAGTTTTTATCAGACATCTCCAGCAATTTTTCACTAAGTTTGTATCATTTAAAGTGGGTTTACATTTCATTTTTCATTTAATACTTGTTTTTCCACACTTTTACCAAGCTTGACAATGATTAACAAAATTAAAATGAAGTCTAAGCCATTTCATGTAAATCACAGCTCAGTGTAAAGCAAATATCGTCACGATGGTCTCGGTGTGTGGGGGAGTGGGGTGGGGCGCAATGCACTCTTCGAAGTGTTTTGGGCAAGGAAACAAGTTAAAAAAGGTAAAAGATATCATCAAATCAATTTTACTAGCTAAATTCCACGTATTCTTCATGATTAAGGTCTACTTTTATTCGCATAACTATTTCAAAGTTCTGCGCAAATCATTTTTCACTAACTTTTCAAACGTAAGTGGTGCTCACTCAAGCGGAAATATTTTTCGACAGTTATATCGTCGTTTTCTTAAATGGATCTGTACCAATATTAAAATGTGGAAAAATCTTCAGGATATAACAAATATATAATTTTACAGGAATTTTTCTAAGTGTAAACTGTTTTTGATACGCACTGTATATATAATTTATGATCATTTTGTTTCCTCTAAGCAACATACAAGCAATCGGGCATTATGGTCGAACAAGAATTCGAGTATTAGAATCGAAATGTTAATTCAATCAACATTTTGTCTACTGACAATTTGTTAGGTCTGACAACTTTCTTTGATTTTGATTACCTTAAGCCCGGCGCACACTATGCGATTCGTTGCGATCCGAATTTCAAAGAAAAAAAAACATATGAACATTCCAATCAATAAAATCTTAGCGATCAGAATTTAGAATAGTGGTAGGACTACTGAAATCGAAATTCAGTCTAGTTCGAGCCTCCCTGAAAAGAAAATTCAAATTGAAATCATAATGACGTCATCATCGGCTGCGACTTGAAACCGATTTGGACTTTACTCCGACCACAGGGGGCTTGCCACAAAGCAAAATTATATGATTTTATTATTCCTAACATTATGCCGGACTTCAAATGATATAAGTTTACTTCTTGAAACTTTCACATAATGCAAAAATGCGATTTATTAAAAAAAATCGCGTCGCAAGCGATCGCATAGTGTGCGCTGGGCATTAGAAGCACAATTCCTAAAGTAACTGTCACTATGTCGGACGTGAGACAAGGTAGTCCTCTGATGAAACTGAAACGCTCGATCACAACGATTTGGTGGATTTATGAAAATTTCAACAAGAAGTGGCAGTATTAAACAAGATCATATTCCAAGGGTATTGTCGGACGCTTTGCCATAAAGTTAATTAATGGTCACTAAGGAAAAGGTTAGAATGACATGATCCGGTGACATGATTATTTGAATTCTTTTGATCGTCTTTGCCGCCTATTATCAATTCTCCTCCTCCCCCTTTCTCTCCCTCTCTCTTTCTCTCTGCCCATGTCGTTCCTTTCTCCAATTCCCATCAATATCTCATTAATTTTGCTTACTATCTCTCTGATTTTCCCCCACAAAGCGTGCGATGCGTCGGAGTACATTGAACACGACGGTTCCTGTTATTTTTTCTCGCAAAGCAAGGAGAACTTTTACTCGTCAAAAGCATCGTGCGAAAACATTGGAATGCATCTGGTCTTCATAGAATCGTCGAAGGAACAAAAGTTTTTAGCCGACAACTTGCCCAAACGTGACGATTACAATAGTGATGAGAGCGATGATGGCGATATTGGGGCAGGCAATAGTGGTAGCAGCAGTGGAGGCAGTGGCGAAGAAAGCAACTCCGACAGTCATGACAGAAGTAGAAGAAGCAACAGTGACAGTGGTGACAACAGTGGAGGAAGCAACAGCGACAGTGGTGACAGCAGTGGAGGAAGCAACAGCGACAGTGGTGACAGCAGTGGAGGAAGCAACAGCGACAGTGGTGACAACAGTGGAGGAAGCAATATCGACAGTGGTGACAGCAGTGGAGGAAGCAACAGCGACAGTGGTGACAGCAGTGGAGGAAGCAACAGCGACAGTGGTGACAACAGTGGAGGAAGCAACAGCGACAGTGGTGACAGCAGTGGAGGAAGCAACAGCGACAGTGGTGACAACAGTGGAGGAAGCAATATCGACAGTGGTGACAGCAGTGGAGGAAGCAACAGCGACAGTGGTGACAGCAGTGGAGGAAGCAACAGCGACAGTGGTGACAACAGCGGAGGAAGCAACAGCGACAGTGGTGACAACAGTGGAGGAAGCAACAGCGACAGTGGTGACAGCAGTGGAGGAAGCAACAGCGACAGTGGTGACAACAGTGGAGGAAGCAACAGCGACAGTGGTGACAACAGTGGAGGAAGCAACAGCGACAATGGTGACAGCAGTGGAGAAAGCAACAGCGACAGTGGTGACAACAGTGGAGGAAGCAACAACGACAGTGGTGATAGCAGTGAACGAAGCAACAACGACAGTGGTGACAACAGTGGAGGAAGCAACGACGACAGTGGTGATAGCAGTGAAGGAAGCAACAGCGACAGTGGTGAAAGCAGAGAAGCAGAAAGTGGCTATTGGATTGGTCTTTCTCGTCTCTTTTGGGAAGATGGTTCGAGTTTGTCCTACAATAAATTAAGAGATTACAGCACAGGACTCGCCATGGGAAAGGTATGCTTTCGCATGTCTGTCATCGACAATTTCAAATGGATGTCTGATTCGTGTTCTGCTAAATACCACTACGTTTGCGAGAAGGAAAGTGGTGAGTTCTTGTTTTCATACACATGTATAAACCATTTATGCCAAATGTGCCATGTATACGAAGCACTTTGATTATAGACAATTCGCCGATAATCAAACAATTACAGAATGTTCAGATGAAGATCAGACATATTTCAACTTCTAAAAGTCTCATTTATTACGCTCACCCTACAAACAAAGTTCGATTCACAACTGTTGGCATTATTATCATTATATTCACTGTCATTGTGTTTGTCTTAATAGTAATAATTACAATCATGATAATACATAGAGCAATTTTTTAATCTCTTTTAGATAAGCTTCATGGCAAATCAACGACAAAAATGCATCATAGGTCCACAAATTGTACAATGAATAAACTATTAAAGCACTCTTATTATTATATAATTATGTCTTCAGGTTTCCCCTGAACGTGATTGCTGAAGTCTTGGTTTTCAAACTCCGTGACAGCTTAGGAAGCATTTTTAATTCTTTTTCTTTGTTTCTTTTCACATCTGCCTTTTTTCTTCTTTTCGCTTTCAACTCCGCTTTTATCTCAATTAATCAATCGATCTTTTTTTTAAATGTTTGAACTACCATTGGATAGCCTGTGACGAGAGCAGTCATGACACCATGTTCGAAGGGTGTTGCTATCACTTCTCCCACACCACGTCCAACTTCACGAGTGCCAGGTCCTCATGTGAGGGCTTAGGAATGCATCTGGTCTACATTGGGTCTCTGGTGGAACAGAACTTCTTGGAGAACACTAGCCCACTGCAGGCCGATGCCGATGGCTGGTGGATAGGACTGTCGAGTGTGTCGTGGATCGATCGATCAGGTTTAACGTTTGAGAACTTCGGATCTGCTTCTGCTGCTTTTGATGACGGTGGGCTTTGCTACCGACTAAGAGCAGAAGACGATTTCCAGTGGGTGGACTTGAATTGTTCTGAAAACAACCGATACGTTTGCGAAAAGGAGATCGGTAAGCCTGGTGTAGAATGATTTCTCAGGGACAAAATTAGCATTAACATTTGACATCAGGGACGGGGTTGGTGACTGCGTGAACATGCTTATCTAAAATGCAAGTGAAAATGTTGCTCCATATATGGTCCACAGCGTTTTTTTTTTGCATTCTCTTATGGCCCTGTAGGAAGGATAAAGGCATTCTGGTGCTTCCTAACGCAAAATGGTACTTCCTAAAACACAAAAAAATATGGGAAAGGTCTACAAAGCTCTTGTACATCTGGCAAAATAAACAGTTTTATATTTTATCAAGAAAATTTAGCTAAGACCCCCACTTAAGATATGCTGGGGGTACTCAATAATGGTCAATGTCCTGGTTGGAGGCATAGTGTGATTTCTAGTTTATTCATGTATTTTTTTTAAGATCAGGCTCATCTTCGGTCATTCCTCTCATAAAACTACTCCACTCCGTTCTGAAACAAAAATATGACCAAAATGAGAGGGTGAAATAGTTTCTTTTAGGAGGAAACGATGGAACAACAAAATTGCCTCGTTGTCGACGCGGTACATGTTGTATCTGAGGACATTGGCTGAGCCAAAACATTTTATGTAGTAACTGTTTTTTTCTTTTCTGATTTCTCTGTTCACTTGGGTATATAGAATCAGAAACAACGTCGGTCCGTTCTGCTGCATCAGCAACTTCTTCGGAACCTGCAGCCATTCCTGATACACCTTTGATTCACAATCGAGGTATGGCCTTCTCTTTCACTTCACGCAACCCAAAATTTGAGAACTCAAATGATACTTCCCCCACCATGCCCACTTTCATTTCATTTCACACTTTACATACATCGTACCCATTCTCATCCTACCAGTAACCCCTCCAATCTTCATCTGGTCAACCCCAAGTTACTTATTTTCAACAGATCCATAAGACATGATAGTCCTTATCGGAGAACTTTTAAGAGTGTCTGTCAAAACATGTCGGTTTCTTCACTCATGGCCCGTTCAAACGTTATTTAGATTAACTAAGGCAGAATTCTTGTGTCAATAATTATGAAAACCCTGTCACTCTTATTCTAATCCAATAATCATCATCGCTATATATCACCATCATCTCTATAACTATCAACATCATCATAATTACCATCACCATCATCATCATCACCACCACCACTAACACCATTATCATCACCATCATCATCACCACCACCACCACAATCATCATTATCATCATGAGCAGTAGCGTACCGTGACTCGGAGGAGACAAAGCATTGGGGGGGGGGGCAAAGCATTGTTCACAGACAATGCACTGCCCCCCCCCCCCAATGCTTTGTCTCCTGCGGTTCACGGTACGCTACTGATCATGAGTCATATTAATGATGAAGATTGATCATAGTCATCTCCATCGACATCATTATCATGAACATCCTGGAAACCATTAAATGTTTTTATTAATAACCTTCCTATTCTCTGCGTCAATCTATTAAATGGAGCTTCTTTTTCCAAGTTTTCTTTTCAGGCTGTCGTATTTTAATCAGCTTGCTTCGGTTCATAGGTTAATATTCATAATAATAATAATAATAACAATAATAATGATATAGGTATATTTACCCAGGGAAATCACTTCAGTTCTGAAAACTGTTTTCCCAGCGGGCCCTGCTATTATTATTACCCCGGTTTTAGCTGGGCTGCCTAGGCGCTCAAAGCATTAAAGGAATTTCTTCCTACCGGATACCCATTCACCTCAACTGGGTTGAGTGCAGCACAGTGTTGATAAATTTCTTGCTGAAGGAAATTACGCAATGGCTGGGATTCGAACCCACGACCCTCTGTTTCAAAGTCAGAAGACTAATCCACTGGGCCATCATGACAGTTCTAACACTTATAACAGTTTAGCATCTTCGTGGGAGTACTTATCTACGATCCATTGTCGGTAAAATTGAATTACCATTACCATACATGAAAATCGATCCATTCTTTTGGATTATAAAATTGAACTTACGAAATATGTGGGAATAAACTGGGCGTTGTGGCGTGCGCCTGTAATCCAAGCTGTGGGGAGGTTACAAATTGATGCAGAGGTTTGAGGGTAGAGCCCTGGTCACGTCTTTCGGATGATGACGTTAAAGGTCGGTCCCAGACGTAAATAATCATATCTGATAGATACACGTCTGACAAAATTCAAATACATACACATGTGGGAATAAAAAAGTGTTTTGTTTTAGGTGGGCAGAATGGAAAGCACCTTTGATTGTCGACGTTGTAAGGACTAAGCCTGTACCCTAGCTTATTAAACATTTTGATCTTTTTTTTCTCACAGCCCTGAGTAAATCTGCGAACTACGTCCTTGTAAGAGACAACACTGCTTTAGTTGATAATTACGTGCGGACATCGATCACTACATCGTCACTTATCAAGTGTTCTCAATTGTGTTTCACATATCCCATGTCATCTTGTTCATGCTTCACTTACATTGAGCACAAGAGGGCGTGCTTGCTAACTGAGAAATGTTCTTCATCCCGATTCGAAACACGACGTGGAGCGAAGACTTATATGGTTCATTGAACTAAAAAAAAAATCGTGTTCTACGTCAATATTTTATCGAAAAATGAGTCAAGTATATGAAGCAAAAATACATATATAACATATATATATATATATATATATATATATATATATATATATATATATATATATATATTCATATATTTAAAATTGAATTTCAATTGTTAAATTCAATTCAGCTCAAGTTTATTTTCCACTTTTCATTAAAACAGTAAAGGGTCGCAGAATGTGGGTGTGGGATTTTTAACGTGTACAAAAACGTAAAAAGTATCATCTGATCAAGAAGCCTCAATCAGAAGTTTCTTGATCTGTATTTTTGCATTGTCTGCAGTCTGCACCACCCCCCCCCCCCTACTTTCAATACCGTTCCGCGACGCCTGATAGAAAAGCAAACAATGCTGACAAAATAAACATGTAAATCTATTGAAATCCCCATTACCTCCCTTTTTGAAAATTCGTTTAGGCCGAAAAATGTCTTTGCCTGAAGTCGAATCCGGGCTCCGAGCTTAGAACGCTGGTGCCTTAACCACTAGAACAGTAACACAAAGAGACTGGTTAATGGTGAGGACGAATCCGATCCGATTGACCGTCAGATAAAGAGATTTTCAATATTTCAAAATAGATAAATAAACATATATATATACAGTGCGTATCAAAAAAGAGTTTACACTTTGAAAAAGCCCTTGAAATAAAAAGATATACAACATGTGGGTATTTTTTCACATTTAATTTTGGGTTTGGGTCTTATCTATCCAATGAAAGTATAAGTTTTGACAGAATGTTACTCTTGAGTGAGCACTGTCCATTTTTGTAAAGCTCGCAAAAATCTGTTTGCGCAGAAATGCCCGTTTTCACGCTGTGTCAAAAGGAAAGGGCGAAATCAAACTTACCCTGTGAAACATTTCTCGTACATTTCCATTGCACTTTTAGTTAATTGAAATAAAACGGATACATTAAAGCTTTTTGTAACAATTTTGCCTGCCAAATTGAAATTTCAACACTTAGTAAGCACAACATTTACCCTTTTTGTGCCAGCTGGATCCGAGGACATAAGTGAATATCAGACATCTCCAGCATTTTTTCACTAAGCTTTTATCATTTAAAGTGGGTTTACATTTCATTTTTCATTTAATACTTGTTTTTCCACACTTTTCCCAAGCTTGACAATGATTAACCAAATGAAAATCAAGCCTAAGCCACTTCATGTAAAACACAGCTCAGTGTAAAGCAAATCTCATCAAAATGGCCTCGGTGTGTGGGCGCAATGCACTCTTCGAAGTGTTTTGGGAAAGGAAACAAGTTAAAAAAGGTAAAAGATATCTTCAAATCGATTTTACTAGCTAATTTCCACGTGTTCTTCATGATTAAGGTCTACTTTGATTCGCATAACTATTTCAAAGTTCTGCGCAAATCATTTTTCACTAACTTTTCAAAAGTAAGTGGTGCTCACTTAAGCGGAAATATTTTTCGACAGTTATATCGTCATTTGCTTAGATGGATATATACCAATGTTAAAATGTGGAAAAATCTTCAGGATATTAAAAATGTATAATTTTACAGGATTTTTTCTAAGTGTAAACTTTTTTTTGATACGCACTGTATATAAGAGTTTGGTTTGCAAAAGGGGTTAGGTCCACTTTGGACCAATCCGAGAAAAATCATGTTTTTTATTCTCACTTATTGCAATATTCTTATGAGATACTAAACTGTGATGATGTACTACCCTATCATGTCAACATAAAATTGGGTATAAAAGAAATCTACCTATCTTTAATTTTTTTTTCTATATATTTTTTCGGAATTTATCATTGTGGATCTAACCCCTTTTGCAAGCAAACTGAAATGGATCCAATCTCTTTTGAATAAGAAAGTGATTTTTCTTTGCCACTTTTATTCACGTTTTAATGTGAGTTTCAAATTTTCTTAGGCATTATCAGAGCGACTAAAAATCAATTAGGTTTTGAGACAGAAAGCAATAAAATTTATGAAAAATGGACCTAACCCCTTTTGACAAATGAACTCTTCAGAAGAGTTTGGTTGCAAAAGGGATTAGGTCCACTCCAAGAAAATCTTTTGTTTTATTCTCCAATGTATTTATTATTCTTATGCAAAACTAAATTTGAAGAATGTATATATATATATATATATATATATTTAGGACATGTTACGACCTTGCGTAACAAAGGGGTAATTAATTGTATCTTTTATTGTTTTGGGGGTTAGTTTCTTGCCATAATCTAAGTGAGAGTGGAATCAGATTCACGAGTGAGTTTCTGCGAAAATCATTTCTGGTATGCCTCAGAATTTATTCATTTTTACTCCGCCATGTGTGAACGATCCAGTAAGTATTCGGTATCGAATGAAAGAAGAGATTCCATTCTTACAATTAATGTTAATTTTATGATCGATACATATTCAATTATTTAGATATCTTTTCTCTAAAGACTGGTTTCATTTTTTTGTGGGTTTCATTATATACATATATTTATACATACATTATATATATATATATATATATATATATATATATACATATATATATAACATTACAATATATATATATATATACATATATATATTATCATGACAATAATGTTGTGAAAGAAATAAATCAAGAAAATACTGAATGGTAGGCGTATATATCATATTTGTGTGTGTGCGTGAGTGGGTGTGTGTGTGTTTTAAAATAATACTTCACACTGCCCAAAAAATATTCAACGATTCAACCTGTAGAGTACAGAAATAAATTAACCATTATAAATTAAGTTGAACAATGGTAGGATTTAAATGAGTAAATTATTTTTACATAAAAACGAATTTTTTGAAAAGAAATCGGGGGGGGGGAAGTAGGGCAAAATCCCGGTGGATTAGTCTTCTGACTTTAAAAAATGAAATAAATATATAAATTGTCATCCAAATTTCATATTTTCGACCGTTCATACACAGCAAAAAAAAAACGCAATTCGAAATGCAGGGACATTTTCAAAATTTACTGGAGGTTGATGTCGATATAAAAGTATTCAGGCACGAATCCATTAATGTTAATTCAAGATTATGCATCGTGGTATAGAAAAAAAGCCACACACAGTGTTCAACGAAATTGCAATTACTAAAACAAAATCACTTTGAGAACTGCTATTTTCATCGCGATTACAGAATCACGAGGGTCCTTGATTTTATATGTCACAGTGTTCAACGAAATTGCAATTACTAAAACAAAATCACTTTGAGAACTGCTATTTTCATCGCGATTACAGAATCACGAGGGTCCTTTATTGTATATGTCAACATATTGCACTGTTTATCGTCCATGTTAACGCCACTTATGATTCTATGATCCCACATACCTTTTAAGATGTCATGCTTCAATTAAAGCACATTGTAGGGCGCCCACGAGATCGTATTCATCCAAAAAATTATCCTTTGCATTTAGTCCATTAAGGCTTCGCAAATTATGTACACAAAAACGAAAAAATCCTTGGCACTTGCAGCATTGCCCATTTCTGCTGGAAAGAACATAGTGTCACAAAGTTTGATCACAGCGTGTTCACATAGTGGACTATTAGTTATTTCGGTAATCCTGAACAGGATGCGTATATAACAAGAAAGGTATGAAACGCTGTCGGTTTATATATACCCTCATGGATTGCATTACATACAAATGCAAGCTCCCACCCAGTGTTTATTTTTTGTTGTTGTCTTCTTACAAATTTTAATGAAAATAGATAGCATAAATTGAAAGTGAACAATTACAATAAAAATATTTACAACCATCATTTCTTTTTCATAACAATGTATATAGATATTACTGGAATGAAATCATAAAGGTATATAATACGAATTACAACCTATACGCTCCGCCCTCCCATAAAGTATATAAATGTATGATAAAAAATTTGGATGGATTAAAAAACAAACGAGAAACATTGATAGTGTCCTTTCTTTTTTTCCAACTCCCACTAAATATCATTTGAATTAGCCAAAGGAAACACAAACTATGCCATGACATCAAAATTGAATTTTTATTTTACTGGAATGAAATAAACACGGATTTGACATTTAAATGATTGATGCAAGTCTTGATGCTACTATTTCCATAACTTTATGAAGAGTATGTTCACACCCTTTTGTAAATTACTCCCCGTTCCCGTACACCCACGCTCATACATCTCTCTCACATATACACACGATCTCTCTCTCTCTCTCTTTCCACGACTCTCCTTCATACGCTTTATACTTGAATAAAATTTTATAGTAAAAAAGCCACCCTTGAATGAATCATTCCCCTTCTTCATGAACACACGCCCACACCCTTACACGTACACACCCACACCCACTGTTTTTCTTCCTACACTTGGTCTCACTCTGATACTCTATAATACACTCCCGCTCCTCATGCACCCACACTCACGCACACACACTTCCTATCCTTCTAGGAAGCACATTGTGACGTACAACCCCTGACACCATCGACGACAGAACTAGCCAAGTCCATGTAAAGTACCGTGCAACTGTGCAGGTTCAGTCTGCAATTTAATATAAACAATAAACACTTGTTAAGTCAACATGTCTTGTAACAGATACATTTTCTCACATGTATCATGAATAATTTATTTTCCTTTTATATGCAATTAAATATCATCATGCAAATAAATATCTATCTTGCTTTAAATACTAATATTTTGTTGTATCAAGTGTCATTCTTTCAATATAGCCTACGCTTACATCAGCTGTATTCTCACAACCTTCTTCGATTAAATCAAACCTCTACTCAAGGCATTCTCATGAGCCTCTACCAGCTTTGAAATATCTCAACTTTGTCTAACATTGCCCTTTTTTGTCTCACATGAACTACACTAATTATCATAAATGTACTCCAAATTTATACAGGCCTTTGTTTTAGTCATAGCCCTCAATACATGTATATTAACTGTAAACAAAGAACTCATAGTCATATTTTCTTGTAATTAAAAAACCCTACAAGTATTTGGTGTCGACAAACAATAAGGAATAGCGCACTCTACGACAAATTAACGTAAGTGCCCACGTACCCGATTCACTATCCATTATGTAACACACATAGCGTGCACTTTCACAAGCACTTTCATTCACAAATTGAAACTCATGATACAGTAATTTGGCACTTCAAATAATCATACTTAAATCCCATGAAATTACAATTGAATCAGTTGTATAGATAATTAAACTATTTAACTTCAAGATTAAATGCTCGTGTACTCACATCATTGGGCTTGTATGCAATTTTAAACCAAAATCAATGGCATCGTTGGGCAACAAAACAACTCCAAACTCAGAATTTTTAGCAGCACGCTTTGACAACGCCCTCACTGGCCAAACTTGTATTTCGCTTCGAAATCATCGCTTATGACGTCAGTCTCGACATTTCACACCCGACACACATATACACACGTTCTACTTTTTTCTACACCTCACCTGATACTTAAATTTAAAAAACTCACTCCTAATTACTACTCTAATCATGCACCCACACACACACACACCCTAACCCTATCAAACCCCTATTCCTCTAATACACACATTATACACACACTCTTTCTTTATACATCGCTCCTCACCGTGATATACTTTAATGAGAAGAATAACAAAAACTCACTCCTAATTACTCTACTTCTCTTGCACCCACACACACACACACACCATCAAGGTCCCTCTTCCTCATATATGGGCGCGTCGTGGTCTAGTGGTTCTGACTCTTGCCTTTTAAACAGAGGGTCGTGGGTTCGAATCCTAGCCATGGCGTGTTTTCTTCAGCAAGAAATTTATCCTCACTGTGCTGCACTCGAATGGGTACCCGGCAGGATTAATCCCTTGAATGCTAGGCAGCCCAGCTAAAGCCGGGGTAATATTAGCAGGGCCCGCTGTGAGAACAGTTTTCCGAACTGAAGTGGCTACCCTGGGTAAATATACCGCTATTATTAATATTATTATTATTGTTATTATTATACAATAATATAATAATACAAAATATATAAAATTATATAACACCCTCACTCTGATATTTTAATATAAAGAATAAAAGCCTCATCCCAAATTAATTACCCTCCTCTTGCAGCTGCAATCCCACACACACCGACACACTCCCTGTCCCTTTAACATACACAATTTATACACACACCCACTCTCCTTCTTTGTACACATCTTACCCTGATACGTCCATATTATACAACGCCCTTCATAAAAGGTCAAGTCCACCTCAGGAAAAATGTTGATTTGAATCAATAGAGAAAAATCAGACGAGCATATTGCAGAACATTTCATAAATTCGGATGTATAATAAACTATTTCAAAATTTCGCTTATTTTTCATAAACTAGTAATATGCACAATTTAGTCACATGCTAATGAGATAATCAGTGATGTTTGACTTATACAATATTTCATTTCGTACAGATGTGACAATTACGACCAACTTCACTGGACCATAAAATGTTAAGCAAAGGTAATTCCACATGTTCAGGGAGAAATAAAACTTTGTTTCACAGGACAATGAGGAGAAAATTAGCATATTTCATATAATACAATACAATACATAAGAAATAGTGAGTGAGTGATGTCATCAGTTTCATCATTTGCATACCGACTGCCGATCGGGATGTGCATATAACTATTTTGTGAAATTAAGCGAAACTTAAAACTGTCATTACTATCTTTTTCTACATCCGATTTTGATACATTTTTCAGTGTTATGCATGTTCGATTTTCCCATTTTATTCTAATTAACTGTTTATTGGGGTGTACTTGTCCTTAAAATCAATCCCGCTCCTCATGCACCCATACTCACTAACACACCCACACATTTTTCTTTTTTCTGCAGCTCTTATCAGCCTTATACTTCAATTAATAATATAAAAACCCACCCTTAATTATTCCCCGCCTCATGCAGCCACACACACACACACCCAAACCCCCTCATATATACTTAAAAGCTCTTTATTTGACTAACAGAGACTCAGTTATCACTAATCGCTAAAGTGGGGACGTTTATATCATACACTTACAAAATGATGTTAATGTCCTAAGTTCATTTTCGGACACAAAATAAATACAGCTCGGAGTAACTGGGGACGTCTCCCCCCTCTACACGTAAAACATGAATTGAATTGACCGAACGACTTTTTTTTATAACCATGTGTTTTCTAGAAACGGATGAAAATGAGATGAAAAATTGAATGGCATTCTTTTCTGTACCGGGACGTCTCCGGCTGTAGGACGTCCACTGTTGATGGGGAAGATGTAGGAAAATGTCGCCAGACGTAGGTTATTGCAATTCACACAGACACACACATGTACACGCACCTTTTCTTTCTACGTCTCTTTTCATCTTTCTAATCGGGGAAAAATCAAGATTCATGATATGAATAAAAGATGAGTATCGAGAAGGATTCGAAATTGTGCAGGACCACCATATATCTCATATGCGGCAAAATATTTGATTAGAGGGCCGTTGCCAAGGGGGGGGGTCCCTTAGTTCCGCAGAACCCCGCCGCTCGCCAACAGCAAAAAAAAAGTAGAGAAGAAAAAAAAAGGAGGAAAGTCGTTCATTTTAGCATGGACCTCTTACAATAGGTCCGTGATTTTAGCTTGTTGGAAGAAAAATCAAGGGTTTCTAATGACCCCCCCCCCCCGCCCTAACCCGGGCAAACTGCACAATGAGTCGAGTCCAACTAAAATACGGCGAGGCAAAAGTGGTTTGTACATGTGCGATGTGGTGTGTGTAAGTGTGATGTGTATCGAAAAAAAATCGTCACTTTTTCTAATTCAGAACCCCCCCCCCCTACAAGAATTCCTGATAGGGCCATAGATTATGCTCAATTTCAGACTGTGATGTCATTTTTGGAAAAGCGGTTTTCGGAATCGACCACATATCCGATAATGCAAGGTCAGCGTGCTTTAACATAGGCGGGACTGTAATGCAGTGTTGTAGGGCCTTTTCAAAGCCTTGGCCTTGAACATTCAAGCCTTAGCCTTGGCCTTGAGGATTTTGAACCTTGCAATTTCAAGGCATTTTCAAGGCTTTTTCAAGGAATTTTGTATTTTGTAATTTCATTTGTTTTTATATAAGTAATTATAAATGTTTCAATTGTTCTGGATATCTAATGACACTAAATACTACCAGTAAGCACTATCAGCAGCAGTAGTAAGTGTACTTAGCAGTGCCATCAATTGCAATCGAGGAACATTTCTTTGTCAAAACTAAGACTGTATTGACATGCTTTGTAAATTGATTAAATTCTAACCTAAATATATTTTTATTTAATCACAAACCAGATATTGCCAAAACAATTCGTATTGAGATGAATCAGAAAGCAAAGCTAAAGCTAACATATTAATCGGCGACAACTTCCCTTTACCAATACGACAAATGAATTTCATTAAGTTATCATTCTCAACACATTCATATATAGGGGACGATAGACATGCTTTAACACAGCCCAAATCCATGGAAAATCAACTATCAATGTTGTAATAATGCAAAGAACTGTTTCAAATTAATCTCTGTTCCAAATGATTATATGGCGTGATCATTTTTCCTCGATAGTGCTTTGTGACATAAGTACGCTAGCCTTGAGTTATAGTACTAACTATAGATTGAAATTGCATCGAAACCATAGCAAACCCTTTATCATGTTTATTCGCTTGTAAGAATTTTCATGATTAATTGAACCTAAAGTAATTCATGAATTCACCATGTGTAATGTATTAAAATATCGAAAGGAATCCTCAGCTCTACTCTTTATAAATTAACAAATTATTGTTATATTTTCCCCATCAACTCAATAATCATATGTTAATTCTTTCAACCTGAGTTCATTGCTATAAGGCAGATGCTTTTTTGTAAATACCCCCCCCCCCCCCGGAAAAGAAAAGAAAAGAAACCTAATGGAAGTTGATTGTACATGTCATTGTAATTCTAATCACATTCCGTAAAATTTCAGTTTGAATTGCTTATAAAGATTTGCCGGGCCAAGTAGGTCCATACATTTGTTTTAGCTATGTTTTAAAAGCAACTTGCTCTCTCTCCCCATGGGGTATCCGCAGTTTATATTATTTCAGTTTTACACGTGCTCGTTCTCTGTTGCATTCATTGCATTCTTTGTTTACACATCTTTTTTTTTTTTTTTTTTTTTTTTTTTATTTAGTGTTTTTGCTTCGTATTAGTTTTTCTACACCATCATTCTTTTATCTCATTCTTTTACATTCTAAGACCGCTCCCCTTGCTCCTCCTTTCCCCCTTCCCCCCCCCCCCCCCCCCTCTCTCTCACTCCTTGGCTGTGACTTGTTAAGTGTTGCGATCATCATCTTGTCTGTCAATTTCTTGTGTGCCCGTCATTCACCACCGTTGTTTCTGTTTCCGCTGCATATTTCTTTCCCCTGTCGTCTTCACCTTGCACTACTCCTCTATCAACGAGAGTACGAACAATGGCTCATTTGATTTCAATACTGGCAATTATTCTTTTCTACAGGTTTTAATTCCTAGCTCTCAATGGCCAATGTGGATAACAATTTCGCTTTTAACCCTCTAACAGAAGACGAACTATTTGAATTGTTTAGATCTCCTCCCAGGCTCCCACTAATGTAACCCTCACAAGTTCTTCAGGTACATATGATAATTTCATTGCTGATGCCATCAGTTCATCGGCTGAAGAGCTGCAATTTGACTTTGATCACAATGACCCGGCACATACTTCCCTTTGTAAATACGTAACTGTTTCCCAATTTAATGATATTGTTAAGAATTTTTATTCCAATACATTCTCCCTACTTCATTTGAATATAAGAAGCATGAGCAAGCACTTCGATGGCTTGCAATTGATATTGAATAACCCATCACCAAAACCTTTGTCTATTATAGGTCTTACAGAGACGTGGCTATCCCAGGACACCAACCATCCATTTTCTTTAAATAACTATAACTTCATTAACAAAAACAGACAGGGCAGGACAGGTGGAGGCGTTGCTTTATACATTCATAGCAGTTTTCGCTACTCTGTCCACGAAAATATTTCAATTGTCAATGACTTTATTGAATCTCTTTTTATAGAAATTGAAATCACCGGCGCCAGGAATATAATTGCAGGTGTCGTTTATCGACCTCCCAATTCTAATGCAAATGAATTTGTTTTACATTTGTCGGACTTGTTGCGAGGCCCTATCTTTACCAATAAAGACTGTTTTATCATGGGAGATTTCAATGTAAATATAATAAAAACTACAAACAATAATATTGCGCACGAACTTGTTGAAACTTTTTTAGCGGCCTCATTCCTACCACTTGTCACCAAACCAACTCGTGTCGCAAATTTATCTGCTACACTCATTGACAACATTTTCTCTAATACCATCCCCCATCCTGATTCATTTATAATCTTGTCCGATATAACTGATCATTATCCAATTATGACATCTTACAAAATATCACAATCAAACATTTGGCAAGGTGTCTGTTCCTTAAGGCGTAGTATTGATACAAATAATCTAACCCGTTTAAGTGCTAGTCTTGAAAATATCGACTGGTCCTGTGTTTATGATATAGCAGACATTAACTCTTGTTACGATAAATTTTGTGATTTGCTTTCAGGCCAACTTGACATTTATCTTCCAAAACAGAGAAACAATAAGATGAACTACAAAAAGTCCCCAAGATTACCTTGGATATCAAAATCCATACTTCGGTCAATAAATCGGAAAAATAATCTGTATTATAAATATAAATCAAAAGGAACTCAAAAACCAAAGCAAAATACACATCCTATAAAAACACTAAAATTATTCGTATTGAAAAGAAAAAATACTTTGAAAATAAGCTTCAATTACATAAACATGATATGCGAAACACTTGGAAAATTCTCAAGCAAGCTATGAATGTCTCAGAAAATAAAGATATTATAACGGAAATTAGATCTAACGATGAGATCATTCAACAGCCTGTTACCATTGCTAATATATTTAATTACCATTTTTCATCGATCGGAAATAACCTCGCTAAGAATATAGCGCCCTCAAACAAACATTTTGCCGAATTTCTTGCCCCACCCAATCCGAACTCAATATTTTTATCCCCTACCTCCCTTCATGAAATTACTGATATTGTCTCAAACCTCGATAATAAAGGAAGTTCTGGCTATGATGACATCAATAATCTAATACTTAAAACTATCATTCCATATATTGCAGATCCACTTGCTTACATCTTCAATATGTCTTTAATTCACGGACAAGTCCCCAATTCCCTGAAAATTGCTAAAGTCATTCCAATTTTTAAGAAAGGCGATAAATCAAACATTAACAATTATCGGCCAATATCCCTCTTACCGTGTTTTGGTAAAATTTTGGAAAAAATAATATATAGCAGAACAATCAAATTTTGTTGTGATAATAACATTTTCTCTAATTTCCAATTTGGTTTTAGAGAAAAGCATAGTACAGTTCATGCATTATTATCTTTTGTTGAAAAAGTTACTCATGCAGTTGATCAGTCTTCACATATGGTTGGTATTTTCCTGGACTTCTCCAAGGCCTTCGACACAATAAACCACGACATTCTACTTCATGAACTTTCGCATTATGGTATACGTGGGAAGGCCTTGGATTGGTTCAGGAACTACCTTTCCAACAGAAAACAATTTGTTTCTTTTAATGATCACCCCTCAAATATGTGCAATATTAGCTGTGGTGTGCCGCAAGGAAGTATCCTGGGATCGCTCCTCTTTATTTTGTATATAAATGACTTTAGCAGAGCATCCAATATTCTATCTTTCATTATTTTTGCTGATGACACAAATTTATTTTTTCTCACAAGAATCCGCTTACCCTTGCTGAAATAATAAACTGTGAATTAACTAAAGTTTTGAGATGGATTAGATCAAACAAATTATCAATCAATCTTCAAAAAACCAAATACAAGTTATTCAGTAATACTATAGATTCGTTGCCTCTTGATATTTGTATTGAAGATATTCAGCTGGAAAGTGTCCCGTCAATCAAATTCTTGGGTGTCCATGTAGATAACAAACTCTCCTGGAAATGTCACATTGACAATATTTGCAAAACCATCTCTCGTAATATAGGCATCATAAATAGGTTAAAAACATTTATTCCTGTTACCTCTCTACTAACTCTATATTCTTCTCTTATATTACCATATCTCAACTATGGAATCCTGGTTTGGGGTAATACACACCAAAATTTACTAAACAGAATATTACTACTACAAAAGAAAGCTCTTCGTATTATTTCATTTTCACATCCCCGTTCTCACACTGATCCGCTATTCCTCGAATATAATTTGTTTAAAATCCAAGACTTGTACTTATTTCAACTTGGACAGTTTATGTACAACTATAAAAACGACATGGTTCCCTCCGTATTCCATGATATGTTTCTTCAAAATAATAGTTATCATACATATCCTACCAGACATGGCGATCACTTTCATTTGCCAATGCTAAGTACTATTTTTGCTCAAAGTACTTTCATTATTACAGCCCCCAAATTTCTCCACAAAGATATTCAACAGGGGAACAGGCCCCCTCCATCAACTCCTTCAAGCGAAAATTAAAAGTATTTTTGTTACTATCTTACAAACGAAGTTGATTTGTTTGTAGGTCCTGAATATCTTGTATCTCACACTAAATTTTCCTTATCATGACCATGTATGTAGCGCTCTCGTCGATCCATGTTAGTACGAACTTTGTTATCTCTCTCCCCTCTCTCCCTCTCTATCGGTCAGCCTAATTCTTCTCTCTCTCCTCCATCCTCTAATATGTCACTGTATTTTTTTCCTTGTTTCGTGTGTCTGTGTGTGTGTCTTTGATAATGCATGTCGTCCAGTACTTCTGTCACCTTATTTCAATTTTTTTGCTATCATTTCCTTTTTTTTTCTCTGAAATAGTTTTCCTATTATATTTATCACATTTTACTTTCCCATTTTATAATATTGTATATTTGTACAATCGAATGAATTTCCACATTTAGTTAATATTCATTATTATAAACCTCTCTTTAAGAATATCGAATAATCCGTTCCTCTGATTGGTCAAAACTGAGGTCATGTAAACGACCATGCCTTCAAAACAACAAACTAAGTTGGTAACCAAGGGCAACGGGCATAGTTAACAAGATTTCTGCCCGTTGCCCCCTGACCCGCCCCTTAACGACGGGCATGGCAAAATTTGGCTGAGATCCCCATTTGATTGCATGCAAAATGTTGTTATCTGCGGTGATTGCTGATACCATAAATATCCGCGCGATTTGATCGAAAGTTTTAGACAATTCGCGCTGATTGCGCAAGTGCGCGCAACGGATATGACATATCGATGGAACAATGCCGATCTTTGACTTTTGCTTGTTGATTCCTGTTAAAATATATGGCATTTATTGAAAAGAAAACTAGTTTATTAAGGATATAATGGATGTATCAATCATCAAGTCTTGTCGCAGACCGCTCAAATGCATGCTCGTAGTCGCAAAAGGTGAGTCGGGTGAAAAGATTAGACGGTCACTGCACTTTCTAAGGTTAACATAACGTTACTCGTTAGCCGTAGCCGCTTAGGTATGACAAACGACAACGTTATGACGGGTAGATTTAATGTTAATTGTCGTTAGTTAGCTTATAGTTATTAGATCTAGATCTAACGTTAGATTACACTCTAATGGGGATTTATTTCTGAACGTTAGATCTAGCCTAGACCCTATTCAGAATCAGACCCTAATTAGTAATTTGGATCCTAAAAATATCTAGATCTAGGCCTACTATTACTAGGACATATCGGTATGAACTGCTCGGGAACTGCTTTGATATTCGACTTTGAGACCTAACTTCAGGGTCAGGGCTAAGTAAGGGCCTAGACCTAAGTCCTAACGTTAGCTTGGGGCCAAGGCCAGGGCTTTTAGATCTAGACCTAGACTAGGCCCTAACGTTAGATCTAATGTTTAACTAGATTTTAATTCGTCATGCGGACGAATTAGGTGGTCTGTCCTTATTCTCGCCATCATGATCACTATTACCATGTTCAAGCAGATCAATATGATCTTCATGATGACAACGGAATGTTCATTATGGATGGAATACTTGTGAAAGACGGGAGATGATAAAGCACTGTGAAAAGGGTCTCTTTGATATATGAAAATACATGTGATATGAAAAAAGTAATTATAATCTGTTTAATCTTGCTAAATTTTAACTTTCATACCTTTTAATTATCATAAAGGATCATGTACGAGGTGGTAAAAAGAAAAAAAAAATTAAAAAAAATAATCTTGTTCACCCCCAGGACTCGAACCTGCGCCCCCGAGAACTCAAGTCAAGTGCGTTATCCGTTGAGCCACGATATTCCCCATAGAGATTACACGTTCCCATAGAGATTACACGTAAGCAAATTTGAGAATTACAAATCCAATTTTGCAAGCGAAAAACGGGCACGATCCTGGCATCTGATCGAAAAATGGAGGGCACACTTCCGAAAGCTTAGAATCTCAGCTACATCATACCAAAAGCTCAGGGATAACTAACAAGAAAAAATGGAGATATAGCTCACGAAATAGAGGAATGTAGAATCTAGTTTTGAGAAAAAGTCATGTCCCATAGAGATTACACGTAAAATGAGGAAAAATGACATGCCTCTTTTCATCGCAATTTTAAACCATGATGCGTTTTTCAAAATGAAAATTTATGTTCACTGACGAGAAAGAGTACATTCTAAACTACAACATATCGAAATCTGGGCGGAAAATGATAAATATTCACGGAGTTATGATCAAATTTGCATAAATTTGATGACGTCATTTTTGAAAAAATGAAATTTTCAATTTAGGCGCAATTTTGATGACGTCATGATCAAATTGAGGGACAATGGTGACATGAAATTAAATCTACAACTCATACTCTATTGATATATGAAAAAAAATTGGGGGTCAACGGACTATTTAAAGAGCTACAGTGAATTTTCAATAGACATGTTTTTGCCCATATATGGCCTGTAGTGAGAGCTCGCGCGCACACGTGCTGCAAAGTATAACGGGTGATAATTTCGTTATTACTTGTCGTAGAAGGTTGATCAAGGTATCAAATTGTTCAGAATTACATTATCGGTGCATTGATATAAAAAAATTGGCGATTCTATGTTGAAAGATGCAATTACGCGCAAAAACGCGCGCGCATGTGCGTGCGCGCGTTTTTTTGCAAAATGCTTAAAATGGCCTGAAACGTATGGAAAATTAATTTGGAACGAATTTGAGCATTTTAAAATTTTAATGCGCGCGTACGTGCGCGTCGAGGTGCGCGCGCGGAATTTGATGAAATTTTTAGTTGACCGTTGACCTGAAGTTGATGTATACCAAATATAGTTGATTTTTGATCACTCGTTATCGAGATATGATAATGACCTGATTTTTACAAAATGGCGCCTGGATGACGTCACGATGACCTAATGACCTTGAAAAAGTTAATTTTACTAGAAATCATATGGCTTGATGACTGACAGAAATTTGAAGGAAATTGATCATGTCAATTTCGAATGAACGTGTGTACAAAAAAGTGTACGGAAGAAATAAAAACTAGATTTTAATTCGTCATGCGGACGAATTAGGTGGTCTGTCATGATTTTTCATTCATTGTCGGCTAATGTTGTATAAAATGAATCCCGGGAATGAATCATTCAGATATGATTGATAATCTTGATCATAGACATCAAAGGAATACATTTTGACCATTGCTAAATGTGATTATAAATGTAGTGATGACAATCGTGATGATTATAATGATGGTGGTGATAATGCAATATGTTAAATAGGAAATAAAGTTAGGAGCACGTAAAATGCCTTAAAAACTCTCCAAAAATCTCAGACGATTTTACCAAAATTGGCTTTCCAAAATTGCGCAATAAAAGGCGCCTTAATTTTCACAGCAGCTAATTTTTAATCGATAGTTTGATGTTTCATATGCAAAATCTTGTTAAAAATTCTTTGTACTTTGAGCTTTTTTTTAAAGATTTCACCCATTGACATTTCACAATGTCAGTGGGTATTAATTTCACAGAATACTTGAAAATTCATAGGTGATACTTTTTAAAAACTAAAATATCTTAAATATTTTTGTTCAAATGTTCTGCTACATTTCAATAGATTTTAATGAGAAGTTTCACAATGCTATAATTTCACAGCATTCACATCAAAACTCATCAGTGATGTATTTGATAAAAGAACCAAGTAGAATTTTTTTTGTAAATGTTTGCCAAATTTCTGCAAGTTTCTAAACATTTCAAATAATATTTTCCGTCAAGAATTTTCAATATCTTTTCATTCATTGTGTATGACTTTGACATTTACTTGAAAATTCTTTCTTGATGATTTTTACTGAAAAAACTCAGGTAAAAGATTCAAATACTGACGATTTTCCCGCAAAATTTCGGGAACATGTGTAATTAACTAAATTGCACAATTTTTTTCATTTCACAGAAGGTACCTGGAAATTCGTTATACATTATATTTAGTAAAAATGAACAAACAGAAAAAAAACCCAGGAATTTCCGCAAAATGTCTTGAATAAAAATTTTCAACCCAATAGCGTTTAAATATTGCAGCGTTTACTACAAAAATACATAAATGATGTTTTACAATGTTAAAATTGCCCCTTAAAAAGTTCCGGCAAAATTACAAAATATCTCCTACATAAGTAACCGCAAAGCAGGTTGGCTTAAAATTGTCAGGAAGACCATACAATTGATTAATGAAGCATTTTCTTTAAAAATTCTCAAAAATTAGGTCCAGAAAAAAATAGCAAAAACTTAAACAAGTCATAACACACTAATGCTGTGGTCAAAAGTGAAAATTAGTCACACGTTATTTGTAGAGAATTGTCTTCAATACATTATATCAAAATTTGGGAGAAAATCGACCACTAATAACGAAGATACAGCCAAATATAAATAAATACTAAATAAATAAAAAATTGATGAATTGCCGAAAAAATGTTTTTTTACTTCGAATGGAATTTTGATGTCATCACAAAATCTCCAAAGGAGATATTGACTATATCCAAGAGTGAGGAAAAATTGGGGGTTCCCGTTCGTTCTGAAGAGCTACAGTGAATTTTTAATAGGCATGTTTTTGCCCATATATGGCCTATAGTAAGAGCTCGCGCGCACACGTGCTGCAAACTTTAACGGGTGTTAATTTCGTTATTAATGGTCGTAGAAGGTTGATCAAGGTATCAAATTGCTCAGAATTATATTATCAATGCAATGATATAAAAAAACGGCGTTTCTGCGTTGCGTTGAAGGCGTTACGCGCGGAAACGCGCGCGCATACCTGTGCGTGCGCAAATTTTTGAAATGCTTAAAATGACCTGAAACGTACTTTACTTTGGTCAAAAAGTGATTTTGAGCATTTTAAAATTTTGACGAGCGCGTACGCGCGCGTCGTGACCTCCAGGTGACCTTTGATGACATGACCTGTTGACCCTTGACCTGAAGTTGATGTGATGTTAATTTGATTGATTTTTGATAATTGATAATGGAGATATGATCGACAATGTGATTTTACAAAATGGCGCCTGGATGACGTCATCATGACCTGATGACCTTGAAAAAGTTGATTTTACTTGAAATCATAGGGCTTGATGACTGACAGAAATTTGAAGGAAATTGACCATGTCGATTTCGAGTGAACGTGTGTACAAAAAAGTGTACGGAAGAAATAAAAATTCTGGCGAAATCAATAGGTGATCTGTCGTTGACAGACCACCTAATAAAGAAGAAAGAATTGAGCTAGAGTATTTCCCATAGACTTTACACGTAAGGAAAATACGAGAATATCCAATCCAATTTTGCAAGTGAAATACGGGCATGATGCCGGCATCCGATCGAAAAGATAGGTGACATTTTCGAAAGCTTAGAATCTCAGCTACAACATACTAAAAGCTCAGGAAAAACTGACAAGAAAAAATGCAGATATGGCTCACGAAATAGAGGAATGTCGAATCTAGTTTTGAGAAAAAGTCATGTCCCATAGAGATTGCACGCAAAATGAGGAAAAATGACATGTCTTTATTATTTGCAATTTTTGAGGATGATCCGTTTATTAAAATGAAAATTAAAGGCAATTATTCAGAAAGAGTAAGACTTAAGCTACAACATATCGAAAAATGGGCGAAAATTGATCAATATTCACGGAGTTAGAGCCTAATTTGCATAATTGTTATGACGTCATAACAAGGAAAATGGACATTTTAACTTCCGACGCCATTTTGATGATGTCATGATCAAATTGAGGGACAATGGTGACATGAAATCAAATCTACAACTCATATTCTATCGATATATGAAAAAAAATTGGGGGTCAACGGACTATTTAAAGAACTACAGTGAATTTTTAATAGGCATGTTTTTGCCCATATATGGCCTATAGTAAGAGCTCGCGCGCACACGTGCTGCAAACTTTAACGGGTGTTAATTTCGTTATTAATGGTCGTAGAAGGTTGATCAAGGTATCAAATTGCTCAGAATTATATTATCAATGCAATGATATAAAAAAAACGGCGTTTCTGCGTTGCGTTGAAGGCGTTACGCGCGGAAACGCGCGCGCATACCTGTGCGTGCGCAAATTTTTGAAATGCTTAAAATGACCTGAAACGTACTTTACTTTGGTCAAAAAGTAATTTTGAGCATTTTAAAATTTTGACGAGCGCGTACGCGCGCGTCGTGACCGCCAGGTGACCTTTGATGACATGACCTGTTGACTCTTGACCTGAAGTTGATGTGATGTTAATTTGATTGATTTTTGATAATTGATAATGGAGATATGATCGACAATGTGATTTTACAAAATGGCGCCTGGATGACGTCATCATGACCTGATGACCTTGAAAAAGTTGATTTTACTTGAAATCATAGGGCTTGATGACTGACAGAAATTTGAAGGAAATTGACCATGTCGATTTCGAGTGAACGTGTGTACAAAAAAGTGTACGGAAGAAATAAAAATTCTGGCGAAATCAATAGGTGATCTGTCGTTGACAGACCACCTAATAAACTAGAAATTTAATTCGTCATGAGGACGAATTAGGTGGTCTGTCTTATAGATTTGAATATTTACTATATAGAGAAATGGAGAAGTTATAAAGACATGTAAACAATGATGATCATGATCATGATGAACATGATGATCATGATAGTAATGGTGATGATGATAATGATGTTACATGATGATAACGATAAATAAATGTTAATGATGATCATGACAATGATGATCATGATCATGATGATGTTGATGATCATGATGATGAATGATCATGATGTTGATGATCATCATCATGGTCGATCATGCATGATCATGATCATCATGATATTAATGATGATGGTGATGATCATGATCATGAGCGTGATCCTGACATCTGATTGAAAAAAATCAGGGGACATTGAGATAGTCTCAGCTACAACATACTCAAAAATCAACAAAAACCAAGCAGAAATAAGTGGTTTTCGGTTAATTAGTTTGAGATATTTTTTTTTTCATCTGTCAATGGAAGGAAAAAATGCAAGAATTTGAAGAATTTTCAAATTGGAAGTAAAATGGATTGGCATTTCTTTGAAGTTTCAACCATGCATGCCTAGCTCACCCTTTATCCAAGAGACGTAATTCGAGGATTGGTGAGACTGAGACGGCATCAATTAAGGGCCTTGAAAAGGTGGAAAAAGTGCACAAGTGTCCGGTTGGCAGAATTTACGATGAGCAATATGATTTCCTTTTTTTATTTTACGTAACTACAGTTTAAAAAAAATACATTGTACATTCTCAAAGAAAAAAATAGATTAAAAATATTAAAAATAATTTTTTTGGGAAATATAGTCGGTTTTTATTAATTGCCAAATAAAAACAACAACAATAACAACCACTTCTTTTTATCTGATTGAAAGGCTACACGTCTGTAAAAATCTAATCACAGGCTCACTTCTCACTGCTGGGAACTAGTGGAAATGCACTGGAGATAATATAATTCCTCTAAAATACACCAAGGTGTCTATATAAGCTTCCATATGAGGGTGAAATATGAAACAAAATGTGAATTGCAAACATAATTTTTTTTTGAACGGATTTACAGCTAAGAAATATTAAATATTATATGAATATTTTAGATCAGTTAGGCATGCAGCGGATGAATTATAATTATATTCGTGTGTGCTGTGCCCGAAAGCGCGCTATAATTAGCACATGTGTCGTCGACGTCTAGTCTAGATGATTGACAGGTTTTGATCCACCTTTGCTCTAATTAAAAGTTGAACGATTTTTGTTTTCTGTTTAAATACTGCCTTTTGTCATAATGGTAGTTTCAGCAATCAAGTTCATTGTTGTTGAGAAATTTGAAGTAAGGCGGAGATCTGATGGGAGTAGTTATATGATAGGAATGGTACTTGAAGGTGATAAATATAGGCCTAATGCCGCTGGAGGAGGAGATCGAGAGGTGGAGCACGGTGATGCCGGAACCGCAACAACCGCAAGCAGTAAAGCTAAAGGCAACCCCGTTATGCCTTGTTATGTCAACGATTGCGAAGATAGCTTAAAGTGATCATTTCACTTTGTTCCGATTTAGAAAATTCTCCTTTTGGTTCCTGAAAATGGGCTAAACATTAGGCTTATAGTGTAAAAATACCATCCCAAAAGTTTCAGAGTATTATATTTACAGGATCAGTTTTAAAACCTTAGAGATGTAAACCAAAGTTTGAAAATTATTGGGAGTTGGTTTCAATGACTATGTGTATACAGGGAATCTGTGCACCACAACACATTAACTCTAGATGAACACAGCATGACCTACATACAGTGTGTACAAGGTATTCACTGAATGTACAGTGCAGTTAATAGTGTGTGTATAGGAGATACACACAACACAAGGCAGTCAAAATAGCCAACGGACTTTTTGAATTGGAGAAAACTGGTCATAAGCTGAACCCGTCTACTAGACGGTTCTCAAAATCAGGCTAATAAATTGCTACTTGTATCTAAATTAGAGTTTTTCATCCTATATTGTGGTCTGTTTCAGGGTTTTTTAGGACAAATACAGGCACTCATACGCACGTTTCAACTCAGTTTGAGAATTTTTTTAATCAGCTGCTCACAAAGTTAAACAATCCCTTTAAAAGCCAAGATATTGGAATTAGAGGTCGGGAAGAAGGCAATACTGACGAATGTAATGCGTTTTCCGAGCTCCTTCAAGTCTACGCCCAAGTCGAAGGTAAGATTTACATGTAGTCTAGACCTAGTCCTAGCCCTGCCAGGTCGAAAATCCCATGGCCATCTTATCTTATCTTGGCATTACCATAATTCTTATAGTGGTTGATGTTGCTGATATATGAAACAGAATCTGATGGATATCATTGATAACAGTTACTGTTTGTCTTCTTTTTTACATCAGGATAACAGATCTTAGTAGTACAGCGAAAGACAATTCACTGTAATTTGTTATATTGTCATATATTACACGATTATGATTTTCAATGGCACATGTTTGTACACTACAATTTTATGTCTTTAGAGGTCACATATCCAGTTTGTTTCGTGAATAGTCAATATTGGATTATGATTATAATGTCAGTTTGTTTGCAACATTTACCCCATATATAGTGGTACCTTACGATCAACTGTCAATATCTACTGCATTCACTATACATAGCAGTGTATTGCTTGCTGTAACAAAGAGGTATATAGGGCTGTTAGGGATTATCCATAATGTACATTGTTTTTTAGTTTTTTTATTGTGTTTACCTGAACTTATATCTCAATTGCTATGTAGGGGGCCTTTCATATAATCAGTAGGTATCTTGTTTATGTACCTGTTTTATAGATGTATTCCATTTCTGTTAAATATATACATATCACTTATAGATACATATTTACACTTACCTTCTTCTCTTAGTTTGTTTAATGCTTTATCATATATACTTATATGTCTTTTGCACATTATCAGTTGTTCCCCATTCTTTTTCTTTTTTCCCCCACTCTTATGCACCAGTTTATTAAGCCTTTCTTTGTAACCTGTTTGACCCACCTCTCACTAATTCTCTTGTTTTTCATCCCATTATCACTGTTTTGTTCCAGATCCTGTTTGATGTTGCCTGCCTCATTATTTTAATCCCTCTTGGCTTGAGGTCTTTTACTGGCCTAACTTCCCTTTGTGTCTGCCTACTCCTTTTCTTTCATCCCCTTCACTAACCTGATTGGTCTTCTCTACTCACTAATGCCCCTTTTGTCTCCTTGTTTCTAGTGTTGCTGTAGCTTGTTTGTGGTCTATATTATGGTTGTTCCACTTTATATGTTTGTCATTTTGCCTCCGACGAAGATTCTGCTAGGATCGAAAGCTTAGGCCCCTTTTTGACTTTCTAATTTACTCCATTGGCTCTCTTTTATTAGATAAGCAGTTTTCAGCAGCTTCTTTTTGCCAAATATATATACATGTTAAAATGCCCTTTTCAGAGATTTCTACAATGCTGCTCTTTTCAGTATGTGCTTTTATTTTAGTATATCAAATTTAATTGGATATGCTGTTTTTTAAATCTATTTCTTTTAAAATGTGTTTGAAGATGATAGGTGATTACCATTTGTAATATTGCATTGCGGTTCTTTTTTAGATCGCCAAGGAAATAGCATGATGTTAAGTTTGTGCAGAATGTCATTTACATGCATGTAGATAGGTCTATGCAATTTAGCTTTGACTTTGGTTTAATAAGCTTTGTTTAGTGCTTTGAACATGATTTTAACAATGAATAGACCTGTTTACTAATGTACTTCATTTCATGTTTCTCTCTATAGTACATGGTAGGGGTGAAATAAGAATACAAAGGTTAGAAGGAAAAAATAAAGAAGATTGGGGAACACTGGAAGACATAATAGAGGGAGAACGAGAGTCACAGGCGGAAAAGGGAGAGGGTGAGAGAGTCTAACAAAAGAGAAGGGCAGAGATAGATCGAGACATCGCAAGAGAGAAAGAGGGAGGCAAGGAAGGAGTGAAGGGAGAGGGTGAAGAGTAGAGAGAGAGAGAGAGGGATGCAGAAACAAAGCAAGAGAGAGGGGCAGAACAAGAGAGGAGAAGGGGAACATAGCAAGAGAGAGGAGAAAGAGATGCAATCGAGGCACTCTACTAGCATAAATAGATTTGAATATTTACTATATAGAGAAAGGGAAAAGTTATATAGACATAGACGATGATGATCATGATGATGATGAACATGAAGGTGATGGTAATGATAATGTTAGATGATGATAATAATGATAATGTTAATGATGATGTTGATGATCATCAGACCATCACGATGATGATGATCATGATGATATTGATGATGATGATCATGAGCGTGATCCTGACATCTTAATGAAAAAATGAGGGGTGGTTTAGATAGCATATAGTCTCAGCTACAACATACTCGAAAATCAACAAAATCCAAGCATAAATAACGGCGAAATTGCTCGCAAAAGACAGGAATGTAGAATCCAGATTTGAGAAAAAGTCATCTCGCATAGAGATTACTAGTCCAGAATCTGCACGGTCCTTATTTTCCCTACACACTTGATTCAAGCCGTCGAAGATGGCGTTATCAACAAACTCATAATAATGCTACGCAGCCCGCCCAGCCTTTTTCGCCGGGCGTCCTAATTTAATGATCACGCCATCATCGGCTGGTAGCAAGTAAGTAGGGAGAGGTAGCGTCAGTGTGGTGGAGATCAAAATTAAATAGGCCAGATTCTGGACTAAGGGATTACACGCCAAAAGTAATGGATCAAGTGATAATAGGGTAATAATAAAGTAAATAGGGTTGTTTATTACATTATTTGCGATTCTACGTGATTCAATATTCAAAGGAGACGGTACTGTACAGTGAAAGGTCGAATAGACAAAAAAAGTGAAGGAGAAAATTGTTGGAGACGCCCGGACTCGAACCAGGGGTCTCGAGGTCCGAAGTCAAGTGCGTTACCGATATACCAAAACATTTCCTATAGCGATTAAACGTAAACGAGAAATGGAATTCTCAAATCCCACGTTGCAAGTGAAATATGAGCATGATTTCGGCATCTGATCGAAAAATAAAGGGCACACTTGTGATAGCTTATTGTCTCAGCTACAACATACTCAAAGCTCAGCGTAAACAAAGATAAAACGACGGAGATATTGCTCGCGAAAGACGAAAATGTAGAATCCAGTTTTGAGAAAAAGTCATGTCCCATAGAGATTACACGTAAAATGAGGAAAAATGACATGCCTCTTTTCATCGCAATTTTACACCATGATGCGTTTTTCAAAATGAAAATTCATGACAACTGACGAGAAAGACTACATTCTAAACTACAACATATCGAAATCTGGGCGAAAAATGATCAATATTCACGGAGTTATGATCAAATTTACATAAATTTGATGACGTCATTTTTGAAAAAATGAAATTTTCAGTTTAGGCGCAATTTTGATGACGTCATGATCAAATTGAGGGACAATGCTGACATGAAATCAAATCTACAACTCATACTCTATCGATATATGAAAAAAAAAAATTGGGGTCAACGGACTATTTAAAGAGCTACAGTGAATTTTCAATAGACATGTTTTTGCCCATATATGGCCTGTAGTGAGAGCTCGCGCGCACACGTGCTGCAAAGTTTAACGGGTGATAATTTCGTTATTACTTGTCGTAGAAGGTTGATCAAGGTATCAAATTGTTCAAAATTATATTATCGGTGCATTGATATAAAAAAATTTGGCGATTCTATGTTGGAAGATGCAATTACGCGCGAAAACGCGCGCGCATGTGCGTGCGCGCGTTTTTTTGCAAAATGCTTAAAATGGCCTAAAACGTATGGAAAATTAATTTGGAACGAATTTGAGCATTTTCAAATTTTAATGCGCGCGTACGTGCGCGTCGAGGTGCGCGCGCGGAATTTGATGAAATTTTTAGTTGAACGTTGACCTGAAGTTGATGTATACCAAATATAGTTGATTTTTGATGACTCGTTATCGAGATATGATAATGACCTGATTTTTACAAAATGGCGGCTGGATGACGTTACGATGACCTAATGACCTTGAAAAAGTTGATTTAACTTGAAATCATAGGGCTTGATGACTGACAGAAATTTGAAGGAAATTGACCTTGTCGATTTCGAGTGAACGTGTGTACAAAAAAGTGTACGGAAGAAATAAAAATAAACTAGATTTTAATTCGTCATGCGGACGAATTAGGTGGTCTGTCCTTATTCTCGCCATCATGATCACTATTACCATGTTCAAGCAGATCAATATGATCTTCATGATGACAACGGAATGTTCATTATGGATGGAATACTTGTGAAAGACGGGAGATGATAAAGCACTGTGAAAAGGGTCTCTTTGATACATGAAAATACATGTGATATGAAAAAAGTTATTATAATCTGTTTAATCTTGCTAAATTTTAACTTTCATACCTTTTAATTATCATAAAGGATCATGTACGAGGTGGTAAAAAGAAAAAAAAAATGAAAAAAAAAATCGTCTTGTTCTACCCCAGGACTCGAACCTGCGCCCCCGAGAACTCAAGTCAAGTGCGTTATCCATTGAGCCACGATATTCCCCATAGAGATCACACGTTCCCATAGAGATTACACGTAAGCAAATTTGAGAATTACAAATCCAATTTTGCAAGCGAAAAACGGGCATGATCCTGACATCTGATCGAAAAATGGAGGGCACACTTCCGAAAGCTGAGAATCTCAGCTACATCATACCAAAAGCTCAGGGATAACTAACAAGAAAAAATGGAGATATAGCTCACGAAATAGAGGAATGTAGAATCTAGTTTTGAGAAAAAGTCATGTCCCATAGAGATTACACGTAAAATGAGGAAAAATGACATGCCTCTTTTCATCGCAATTTTACACCATGATGCGCTTTTCAAAATGAAAATTCATGTTAATTGACGAGAAAGAGTACATTCTAAACTACAACATATCGAAATCTGGGCGACAAATGATCAATATTCACGGAGTTATGATCAAATTTGCATAAATTTGATGACGTCATTTTTGAAAAAATGAAATTTTCAGTTTAGGCGCAATTTTGATGACGTCATGATCAAATTGAGGGACAATGGTGACATGAAATCAAATCTACAACTCATACTCTATCGATATATGAAAAAAAAATGGGGGTCAACTTACAATTTAAAGAACTACAGTGAATTTTTAATAGGCATGTTTTTGCCCATATATGGCCTATAGTAAGAGCTCGCGCGCACACGTGCTGCAAAGTTTAACGGGTGTTAATTTCGTTATTAATGGTCGTAGAAGGTTGATCAAGGTATCAAATTGCTCAGAATTATATTATCAATGCAACGATATAAAAAAAACGGCGTTTCTGCGTTGCTTTGAAGGCGTTACGCGCGGAAACGCGCGCGCATACCTGTGCGTGCGCAAATTTTTGAAATGCTTAAAATGACCTGAAACGTACTTTACTTTGGTCAAAAAGTGATTTTGAGCATTTTTTAAATTTGACGAGCGCGTACGCGCGCGTCGTGACCTCCAGGTGACCTTTGATGACATGACCTGTTGACCCTTGACCTGAAGTTGATGTGATGTTAATTTGATTGATTTTTGATAATTGATAATGGAGATATGATCGACAATGTGATTTTACAAAATGGCGCCTGGATGACGTCATCATGACCTGATGACCTTGAAAAAGTTGATTTTACTTGAAATCATACGGCTTGATGACTGACAGAAATTTGAAGGAAATTGACCATGTCGATTTCGAGTGAACGTGTGTACAAAAAAGTGTACGGAAGAAATAAAAATAAACTAGAAATTTAATTCGTCATGAGGACGAATTAGGTGGTCTGTCTTCAATATTTATGATCATGCTCATTTTCAATTCAATGATCTAATATAATGTTAATGTAAAATGATGTATTAAGATATGAATTGATGAATGAAGTACTGATGAACTGATAGATTGAACTGATGTGAAATGAACTGAATTGATGAGCTAAACTGATGAATGAACTGATAGATTGAACTGTGACCTGAACTGAAGTGATAACTTTACTGATGAACAAAATACTGAGAAGTGAGAAATGATTATGATCAAAATCATGATCATAATGAAATCTAATGAAAATATAGATATAGAGAAGAGAGAGAGACGGGTTATAGTCATGTAAAAATACATGAGCTGGACCGAAGGATGAAAGAGGAATCATGAGGATAGTGTAATGAAACATGGTAGGGGTGAAATAAGAATACAAAGGGCATAGAGGTAATTTGTCACGCTGACAAATTAAGGCGATATGCAATGCATGTCCAGTACATTATAGGCGAATTGTCCACGGGCGAGTTGAACCATGCAGATTTGGTATGCATTCTGGACGATTTACGGTACTTTAGATTTGTACATGTACTGTACGTTCGTACGTACTACGTGTGCATGCATCGAATCAGGGACAACTCGGAGTTGTTACTTTGAAGTTTGAACAGGGAGGTGCTTTGAATAATTTGACTGTGTTTGAAGGTGTAAGTATTATAGGATCATACTTAGGCCGGCCAAATCGTGGTTTCGGGAACCACTCGTCGATTTGTATACGCGCACTTGTGTACAAAGTGAATGGAGGTGGAAATGAGGAACCGTGCGTGTGACTGAATAAAGCGCTGCTGTATGAAGTGAACGGTGGTTCCCAATATCACGATAATGCCCTTAGGGGTATAGTCACGTATTGTATTACCGGACACTATTATGATTCCGGACGCGCATATTACTGCGTTCTAAAACAAATTCGTACCGTAAGACTTCCGCAATTCAATTTCACAGAGCAATACATAGAACAAGATTGCAAAAACAAGGCGAAAAATCCAACTTTTACCTAATTATCTCTAAAAATGACAGAAAATGCTTAAAATATCATATAACATAGTTTTGTATTAACAATTGATATATTTTCTAACGGAAATATGGGCCTGATTTGCCGAATTTCAATCTCGTCCACTCCTTCGATCGAATGATGAGGTGTGGTGTATTGTGGGTGATCGTCGATGGCTAGTTCTCAAGGTACCCGTGCGCGAGGTTTACCGTGAGTAGAGCCGTCGATCGGGAGCGCATCGATAGAACTTGATGAGCGTCACGTTACGAACGCGAGCATATTATTATTGGAAAGTGCCATGGAACATCAAATGCAGCTAACAAGACAAAATAAAATAAGTTATCAAACACGAATTTATTACCAACATCTGCTCAGATTCGATATAAAAAAGCAAATAATACTTAGAATTTACTCATGATATGATATAAGAAGAAAAAAATCACAAAAAATTGTTCTTACATCATTATAATCAAGGATATCTTTACCCGTCCGGCGCGCGTCCGGAATCATGATGTAATTTGTCGCGCACGAAAATAATTGTTTTTCGTGGAGGGGTATGCGGCAAGTGCGATGCAAAGAAAATGGTTGGTAAATATAAAATAATTTTATCATATTCATAATTTTCATAATATTTGGAATAGCAACTGTGAATTTTTCTTGATGGTATTTCCTCTAGTTGTCATTTTTAAAGCACTGAAATAAAGGTGTCCGGCAATAGGATACACTGCCATATATAAAATAAAGTAATATTTGTTAATGTTTGAATTTAAAACTATAATCTTAGCCTAACTAAGTTAGTAAATACAGGGTGTCTGATCGCGCACTCGGGATCGGGTTTTGTGTGCTAAAATCCTTCCCAGAGATTGCACACATCCCTATATACAGTCCATGTGCATTGCGCGCTCATGCAAAATTGGTCAATGTTTGTAATTAGCAAATTGAGATTGAAACCAATACTGCTCGTGATCCTGAATGAAGGTGAAACTCAATAAATGAGGTGTCGGCGCTAATGCGCTTTCATACTCATAGCCATACTTTGACCCGTAACTCCGGCGTGGAGCACTCAAGGGTTCATTTCTATTCTGCCTGTGGGGAATCTACAGGTAGGACTATGGTATGCCAATGCTGTACACAGCACACACTTTAAAATATCATTAAAATATCACTTTTGTGACCAAACATACTAGTTTCCATACAGTTGCAATTTATTTATCGCAAGTAACTTGGGAGTAATTTTTTTATTCACCAGAGCGCTCGAAAAGTTGAATTTTGGGCATATTTTTGTATACGCCCTCTATTGGTGGAAAGTAATATGGCACTACAATTTTGGTTTTTCAATCTCTATTTTTAATTAAGAAAAAATAATTTAAAGATTCAAATTTACTTAATAGCCAAGTTATATGATGAATAGCTGTACTGGAACCTGACAGTGTAAAAAAATCAAGGATTTGTCCCAAAGGAAAAGAGAAAATAAACCAAACATTGCCAACCTTATTTCACCACACAAGGAGGAGTAACAGAGAACAAGGTTATATCATAACCTTGTTCATAGAATGAGTGGGCGTGGAGTTACCCTACTAAAATATAGGGCCTAACTTAGGCCCTAGGCCTACCCCAGGCCCTAGGCCTACCCCAATTCAAGGAAATAGGCCTACGTATCAATTGTTTAAATAAGGCCGTAATGTAAAAGTCCCCATGTTTCTTACCTGTTTCGTGTCAATTTTCTAATATCTTTTTAAGTATTTTCTGGAAAAACGTTGACATTAGTAAAAAAAAAGAAAATTGACACGAAACATGGGGACTTTTAAATTACGGCCCTTATTTAAACAATTGATACGTATTTCCTTGAATTGGGGTATATTTTAGTAGGGTAACTCCGAATGTTGTAAATCGGATCAAAAATCAGATCGAAAATCGGATCGGCAGTTAAGCTTCTAAAATTGAAATCGAATAGAAAAGCGAAGTTAAAAAAAGAAAGGAATACATCAAAATTTTATTTATACCACGATCTTTAAAAGTTCATGGCGGGGTCCGCTATCACCACGAGGTTGAAGAGAAGATTTATATCATCATAAACGATGTAAGAGAGTAACGCAATGAGCTCCGTCAGTAGCACGATCTTTAAAAGTTCACGGCGGGGTCTGCTATCACCACAAAAGATGTCTATCATCATAAAGGGGTAAGAGAGTAGCGCAGTGAGCTCCGTCGTTAATACGACCTTTCAAAGTTCACGGCGGCATCCGCTATCACCACGAGGTTGAAAAAAGAATGTATATCATCATGAACGATGTAACAGAGTAACGCAATGAGCTCCGTTTGTAGCATGATCTTTAAAAGTTCATGGCGGCATCCGCTATCACCACGAGGTTGAAAATAAAATGTATATCATCATAAACGATGTAAGACAGTAACGCAATGAGTTCCTTCAATAGTAAGATCTTTAAAAGTTCATGGCGGGGTCCGCTATCACCACGAGGTTGAAAATAAAATGTATATCATCGTGAACGATGTAAGAGAATAACGCAATAAGCTCCGTCAGTAGCACCATCTTTAAAAGTTCACGGCGGGGTCCGCTATCACCACGAGGTTGAAAATAAAATGTATATCATCATAAACGATGTAAGAGAGTAACGCAATGAGCTCTGTCAGGACCACGATCTTTAAAATTTCACGGCGGGGTCCGCTATCACCACAAAAGATGTCTATCATCATAAAGGGGGTAAGAGAGTAGCGCAGTGAGCTCCGTCTTTAATACGACCTTTCAAAGTTCACGGCGGCATCCGCTATCACCACGAGGTTGAAAATAAAATTTATATCATCATAAACGATGTAAGACAGTAACGCAATGAGTCCCTTCAATAGTAAGATCTTTAAAAGTTCATGGCGGGGTCCGCTATCACCACGAGGTTGAAAATAAAATGTATATCATCGTGAACGATGTACATGTAAGAGAGTAACGCAATAAGCTCCGTCAGTAGCACGATCTTTAAAGGTTTACGGCGGGGTCCGCTATCACCACGAGGTTAAAGAGAATATGTCTATCATCATAAAGGGGGTAAGAGAGTAGCACAGTGAGCTCCGTCGTTAATTCGACCTTTCAAAGATGTCTATGTCAAAGATGTCTATCCTACATCGGAATAGATAATACCGCGTCTTTCTCCCTGAATAATGTGACCTCTAAATAGCTAACTTAGCACCTCAAAAACCATATTGAAATATGTTCTGAACGACCACGCACTGTTACTAGATCTACGCCGATTTTTTATTTTCGATTTTTTCTTTCAAGGGCCATGATCGAAGATCGGCAAGTGATCGCCGATTGTGGTGAAATCGAATGGAATCGGTTGCCGATTTCAAAATCGGTTACAAGCTTACTAACTCCACGCCGGAGTTACGGGTCAAAGTATGGCTATGAAAGCGCATTAGCGCCAAGGTGTCATATGAAAGAGCAGGTTTTTCTCCATATTCCCCAAAGGGGCTCACCCCCGGAATTTTAAAAATATTTTGATCAAAACAGCGATTTAAACATTGTTTCCATGGTAACTCTGAGATTTACAAATTTCATGAAATGAGCCCCCGACGGATAAGTTGGGCCAGCTCTAGGGTCTATATCCATGTGCTTATTTTTTCTCTAGTCCCAAGGGATCACGAGCAGTTACAGTTTGAAAATACCCTTACCCCACGCTTTGCATATCGTGCTGTGCAGCTTTTGAGCAAAAATTATAACTCGGCGTGTAGAGTAAGGGCCCCATGATTCGACTACTTAAGCAATTCATGTAATAATTCAACCACTTCTTGTTTATGTCTCATCACACTTTTCATATTCAATTATCATTAAAATTGTGATTTTTCTTTTCCATATTCATTGTTTGTAATAATAGTTCATTTTTATATCGCAAAAGAAACTTAAAAATAACCCGTAAACCCCATGATTCGACCTGTTGCTCCATTACTCCATTACCGCGCGTGCAAAGTCTATGTGTCTGTGGAGCCGCGGAACGCACCGGCAGCCCAGCGGCAAAACGGCCGCCGGCTGCTCCGGGCACCTTGCTCGCCATTGCTCCGATGCGGTGTGTGTTTCAGCAGCGCTGTACAGCGGTCGATTCTTGGTGCTGCGTGATGCAAAACGGAGATGGCGCTAACTTATTTTTTCCCAAAGCATCAGGCCTACCTATCCTACGATTTGGATAGCGATCGCAAGAGCAAGTCTTGGGCTGCGATTACCAAAAAGCCCGATCGGATTTCGTAAATTTTGAGGTTTTTATGCAAGTTTTTCCAAACCCTCTCTGCTTAGGAAAACCATAAGGATCACCCTTTTTCAATTTTTCCGCAAACATAGCAACTTTTTCTGGAAAAATTTGATATTTTAGTGACAAATTTGGGGAATGTTTTTGGCATGTTTGATCAAAGTGGTAGTGGGTCTACTAGGCTGTCTACATGTGAGTAATGTAATAAATGTATGCATTATCAATGAAAAATCTGTCACAGTGCAAAATAGGTTTTTCTTAGTGTGCGGTTGATTTGACGGGGTCGTTACTCTACCACTTTTTTGTCCATTCTGGACAAAAATTGGATGAATATATTGCCTAGATTTTGGGGGGCTGTATCTTTTGATAGAAACATCGGTGAGCCTTGAAATTTGAAATCTGTTTTTCTGAGTAGTTGATTTTTTTTCAATTATCCCACCATGATGGGGAAAAACAATCCAAAAGGGAAAATTGAAAAATCCTTCAGACACCCTAAACTAAGTCTTAAGACAGGTTAAGTCTTAATACTTCTATTACTAGGTTTTAGCATCCAAATCAGTATGGGAATCCTGCTCATGAGCACACATAAGGTCCGGGATAGCCCCGGAACGCTCCCGCAAAGCGGGAGCGTCCTAAACGGGACCCTGCATTTTTTGTGTTGTGGCGATCTGACGGCTAGTTGCAGCTGGTGTAAAATTGATCCGTGTAAGTTAATATACAATAAAGTGAAAATTGATAATACTTGCCAAGTATGTTCCCTTATTATTACAACACACAAACTTTAACAACTTATCAAAATGTTGAACAAAGGTAGATTTTCCTCTCCATTCGTTCCCTTACAGAGAGTTGTTTTCTTTGTTCTTTTACAACACGATTTGCTTCGATTAGAGCAGCCAAGTTTATGCCTGACAATACACCATTTTGTTTACTATGAAACCCAATGCTGCAATGCTTTGCACGCGTTATACACGCCATTGTGTAATTCTCACAGTTTGGAGTAATCCTAGAAACGTCACAATTACCCACAAGTCATTGCGAAGCTCATGAATATGGGCTTGCCAGTGCTAGCAGACGACGCTGAAAATAGGGAATTTGATGTCTCTAGATATATTTTAGTGTAATTTGGGACTCGGGTTCTGGCTATTTATGGGGAAAGAACCATTAGTAATTACTAATTACCATAATAACATTGCTCGATAGCTAATCAAAATCAAGAAATCAATGGTATTTACCATAGTTTGCAGAGATATCATTAATTGTAAAGATATCATAGTTTTATGCAATGGCCTGTGATGGTTGATATGTATGACATACTGAATTGTTATGAGGTTGCACTGTATTATGAAATGTTGAGTGACATCAAAGTATGCAAATTAGTTGTTACCAAATTTAAATTTGTGATGGAATCTAAATTGGTTTTATCATTTTTGTATATTTTTTGGTCATGTTTTACGTGTAGTGTGTTATTTTGTTTTGACGACAGGTGGAATCTGTGACTTGGACCTGGAAGGCTGACGGTGTTCATACAAAATCTCTGATCCAGGGTAAATTGCATTTCTGCCTTCTTTGTGTTGCTATTCTGTTTACATCGCGAGGGTTTGCGGGAGGCAGATGTTAACACCATATTCAATCTCCAGTCATCCATCAATTATTTGCAGTGATCTGTGAAGACCGCGGGGAACTGCCAGAAAAAATAAACATTTTTAATTTTTTGTGGCAGTTGTGGTGGTTTGAAATGGACCGAATTCATTGAAGTTTACAACACTGTTTACCATGTGAAGATTGCCAGTGTTTGTGATAACCTGATAACACTGTGTTACACTGCCAGTTGTAAGACAGTGTTATCAAATTGTTATCAGAGACACTGCTATATTGTTTACACGGTCAACAGGGTTATGAACCTGATCCATTTGAAATTGCCATGACCGCCACAACAAATTTAACATGTTTAATTTTGAATCGGTTCCCGGCAGTATGGACGGATCACTCCGGATTAGGGCTGTAGTATTCCAGTTATTCCAAAAACAGTTATTCTCCTTGGAAATCCGGTTGGTTTTCGGTTAACCTATACCGAATTGTGAGACATATTTTTAATCTGATATGTATCAATTTGCTAGGATTAAACACCAAAGTGTTTATTTTTGTTTAGTGGTACAAGGGTTTTGTAGTACTATAAGCCTAATTTCATTCATTTTGTTTGAAAATGTGATTGAACAATAATGATTTTTATCAATTTGATGTTGGTTTTGATCAGTTTTATCCATGTTTTAAAGTATTCAACATTATTTCTGCTTCATCTTAAGCTAAAACCTAAAAATGGTTTCAAATTGAAAACCGGTTTTGACTTTAGACGGTCAGTTTCAGTTTGGTTAACCTTTTGACTACAGCTTTACTGCGGATGAGTGACGGATGACTGGGGATTGAATACGGTGTTAATGCCTAAAGCCCCATTTACACATTGACAATTGAAACAGCAATTTATGGCAGTTTTACATTCCGCCATGGTCAACGAGCAATGCCTAAAGCCCCATTTACACATTGACAATTGAAACGGCAATTTATGGCAGTTTTACATTCCGCCATGGTCAACAAGCAATGACTAAAGACCCATTTACACTTTGGACAATTGAAACGGCAATTTATGGCAGTTGTACATTCTGCCATGGTCAACGAGCAATGCGTAAACCCCCATTTACACATTGACAATTGAAACAGCAATTTATGGCAGTTGTACATTCCGTCATGGTCAAAGAGCAACGTGTTGAAACATTAGTTGGGTTGATACAGTACTTGCTAAACTTAACAATTAGGTTGAAAACTTAATCATCTACGATTAGGTTGCTAATCATCAATCATTAGTGCCATATGGATGCACTAGAAAATTAGCAATTTCTAAGTTTAGTTGAAAATTCATACTCGAAAATTTCTTAGGGTTTATGCTCAATTCACGAGCAGCGGGGGGTCTGCAGTCTATCATTATCCTGTGTGGACGCAATTTAATCAATGAGCTCCACGATTAGCGTGACCTCTCCGTCAACCCTCTGTGCGTCCCTGTAGTTGGGATTATCTTGGCATTTCCGGCCAATGATTGATTGGGAGGGTTGCTTAAAAACTTAATCTTAAACATTAGTTGTCGTGTGGACGCTCATTATTATTTATGGGCTAAGCTCTTATCATTGATGATAAGCAATTGTCAATGATTAGGTACTGTTTAAATGTAACTATTGTAGGACATTAGAGGACTGTTGTTGTGGAGGAACGTGGGACAGATTTATTGCTTTAAAGGTAGGCGTGAATTAGATCTCTAAATTTGAATATTATAACAACAAAAAAAAATTTAAAATACAATTTTGATAATAGCTAGGTTGGTTCCAAAGAACGACTGGAATCTTGATACACATTTATACTGCCCTCATGCTATCTGAAAGAAAACTATCAGGTTGGATAATTAATGTAGGTGACCTTTGGGAAAAATCCATTCTAGCATATTAATTTAGCATGAAAAATGCATACAGTATTAGTGTTTTGTCAAGTCCGGGGCCCCGTTGCATAAAACTATTGTATCTTTACAATTAATGGTATCTCTGCAAACTATGGTAATTACCATAGTAACGGTGCTCGATAGCTAATCAAAATCAAGAAATCATTGGTATTTATCATAGTTTGTAGAGATAGCATTAATTGTAAAAATATGATAGTATGACATACTGAATTGTTATAATGAGGTTGCACTGTATTATGACATGTTTAAGTGACATCAAAGTATGCAAATTAGTTGTTACCAAAGTTGAATTTGTGATGGAATTTAACTTGGTTTTATTTTTTATTATATATTTTGGTCATGTTTTACCTTTACCTGTACTTTTATTTTTTTGTTTTGATGACAGGTGCTATCTGCCATTTGGACTGAAGAAAGTTTTTGGAGTGTAGGTATATTGAGTGTCTGAAACAAAAGTTGACACTTTTGAATATTCTGCCAAATAAAAAATGTGAAACATTTTCGAGAAATTGTCATATGTATGGATGGTTGAAACTCTCGTCTATCATATGACAATAAAAAATCTGATAATAATTCATGCTTGGGTGAGCACTGGCCACTTTTGTAAAGGGTATGAAAATTAGGTTGCGCAAGATTTGGTTGTTTAATTTGGCTGAGCGAGAAGTCCCCCAGCATAACAATTGTTAATGGTCTGATGAATTTATGATTAATTATGATGGATATGGGTTTGTGCTGTGTATGATGTGTCCCACCTCTTGCCCCAACCCCACCCAAGTACATTTAAAGGAGAATGAAACCCTGATTTTTAGTTTTATTGTGTTAATCAAGAGTTAAAGAATTCTTATTGTGGTACAGAAATCATGCTTGCACGACGACTGCAAGCGAAGCCAGAGCCGAACGAAGATCCCGTACTATGTTGTCTGCTTCAACCGGAAGCCGCCATTTTCTCACTATCTCTCTCCACATCGCCGGGTTCTGATGTAGGGTATGGAGAGTGGGAATTTCAAAGACAATTGTCAGCTAGTCATCTGCTATTGTGTTTGTTCTGATCATGCGTATTGAAATTCAATGAAACTCTTTATTCCCAATGATATTCCCATTGATAGTCCATGCCATACGTAACAACCCTGCAGTATCTAGAAATATTTTGACAAAATGTCTCGCTACTGCTGTGTGAGCCATACAAATTTGCGCCAGCCCTGAAAAAGGCACTCAGCAGGGTGGAGGGGGGGGGGGTGTCCCCAAAATGTTGATAATGAGGTAGGGGTACTAGGCCATGACCGACTGCTTAGCTGACAACCCAAAAAACAAACAAAAACAAAAATCATTCGCAGCATTTGCGTGTCCCCGTGGCGCTGCTCAGATACTCAGATACTCAGATTTGGTTGCAACGGGGGTGTGCTGCTGAAGTTGCGAAACCTGTAGTCGTCTTTAAGGGTCATTTTGGCGGACAAGGGTACCGATTATTAGGGGTTTTTATTCAAGAAAATGATGTTTTTGTGTACTTTAGCGACTGAATGGGCAAAAATATCTAGTATCTATAGTAAAATTACAAAACTACACCTCATGTTTAGGGATTTTTTTCGGCAAAACCATACCCCATGTTTAGGGATTTTTTTGTCAAAAAAGTCACCCATTTCAGCGGCACATCCCTGTTAACCATATTAGGTGAGTAAGCCCCCGGGGGTATTATCACCATCACTGTACGTGACTGAGCTGACAAGCCAAAAAGGCAAAAACCATAGGGAGAGGGAAAAATTGCCCAAATTGCCCCCCTGCCACCCCCAGACGCTGCGCCTGATTACAAAATGTAATACATGTTTACTTATTCATATACTCTTGATTACATAAACCACGTCATACATATCACAACCGATATCTATCATAATTAATCATTGATTCATCACAGACAAGCAATTTCTATTTTGAGGGACTTCTCAGCCAAAATGGACAACCAATTCTTGTGCAACTTAATTTTCATACTCTCTACAAAAGTGGCCAGTGTTCACCCAAGCATGAATTATTTTGATATTTGTTGGTGTCATATGATAGATGAGACCTTCAGCCATTTATTCATACACTGAGCGTCAAAAGAAACTTAAAACCTTTTAGAGTAATGCGCACTAAAATTTACCACATTGAAATGAATGATTTTTAGATTAATGTTAGCTACAGTCCTCATTACCTATGTCAAAAAACAAAGAAATCAAAAGTGCCAAAAATTAGATAAATGCCTTCAAATCACAAGTCCTTTTTGTAAAATCACAGACTCTGCTCCCTTTCCACTGCGCAGACTTTTGAACACTACTATAGCTATTCAGCTTTTTATTTTTCTCTTTTTGTTTTTTTATTTTATTAACATTTTTACTGGATTTGTACAGCAAGCCACAGTGGAAATCACAGGTGTACAAAGATTGTGAAGTTAGTGAAAAAGTTGAATGGGTTGATTCCTTAGTTCGAAGTGCTGCATTTATAAATTTTTAATTTGTGATAAAATTTAAATTCGTGATTGTATGGGTTTTTGTTATATAGTTCAGCTATGATTTACTTATATTTTGTCATTTTTCTTTGTAGGACAGGCGCTATCTCCAGTGTAACAGTTGCTGTATCTGGAGGAAGAAAAGTGTCGAGAGTGTAGGTATACAGCATGGCCCAAAAAGAATGCAAAGATTTTGATCTCTTATTACAACGAGATTCTTGATTGAATACCATTGATTTTTTGCTGTATTGGATATAATATTATATTAAAAGTAATTTGACACCAAGTTCATCATGTATGGATAAGGGGTTTTGATTGTAGGGCTATTTCTTTGAGCCAGTGTCATTTGCAAAATGTGCTACTTTTTCACCAAAAAGCAGTCTCAAAGCAGTAGGAATTTTCTGTCTGACGGCATCCCATGGCACCAGCTCTGTTGACAAAAGCATAATTTTCCTCGCTCTGAAAAGGAAGACAGTATGAATGAAACCGAGGCATTCATTATGTAACTTTGTGGGAGGCCCGGGTGATGTGATTTCCATTGTTGTGGTGAATCGAGACGTGGTTTGCGTGATCATTGTGATGTTAAGCTGGAAAGGTGCGGGGTGGGAAAATTAGGTCATGAACAATTGTGCGTATGGCAGGGGGGGGGGGGACTTTGCTGGCCCGAATGGAGATTGGTCTGGTTATTCATTTAATGCGGAAAATGTGTCCAACTTTATGTGACTGTTAGGATTTGGGAATGGATAGGGGATGGGGGGGGGGGGCCTCTCCACATGACTGGCTATGCACCTATTTAAAAAAAAAACATTGCAAGGGCGTGTGTGTGGGGGGGGGGGGTACTCACCCCAAATTTTGGTAGGTATGTAACATCACAACTTGGGAAGGGTAACTGGAGACACTGGGATAGATATGTGATCTGTTACCAAATCTTAATCCAGTACCATCATTTAGTTGTCACGATGACGTCAAGTTGATTTGAAACTTTGATTCTAAAATTCTAGACATTTCTTGAATGAAATAATTAGCGTCACCGTTATCTTTTCAGATCCGCATATGTACTTTCGTTATTCTTCATGCCCCACTCTGACCTGTCATGCATTAACTGCCGATCACGTCTTTTCCCCACCCCGCACCATGATGCATACTGGCACATCTTGATTCACCACGACGATGAAAATTACATCGCCTGGGCCTCTCACAAAGTTGCGTAATAAATGTCTCGGTTTCATCCATGTTGTCTTCCTTTTTAGAGCAAGGACAATTATGCGTTTGCCAACACAGCTGGTGCCATGGGACGCCGTCAGAAAGAAAATTGCTGCTGCTTCAACACTGCTTTCGAGCGAAAAAGTAGCACATTTTGAAAATGACACTGCCTCAAAAAATAGAATCAAAACGCCTTATCCATACATGATGAACTTGGTGTCAAATTACTTTTAATAGAATATTCTATCCAATACAGCAAAAATCAATGGTATTCAATCAAGAATCTCGTTGAAATAACGGATCAAAATCGTTGCATTCTTTCTGGGCCACCCTGTATAATCAGGATAATGTTAGCATTTTGTCAAGTCCTCGTGGCTGAGTTTTATCCCATACTGTATTGTTGACGGTGGAATAACACGACATGTGAACTGCCCAAATGAGTGCAATCATTGTGCTATTCCATCATTGAATAGATAGTGTGGATGGTTTAAACGTAACAGGCACAAGGCCTTGACAAAAGGCTAGTGTAATGTGAACTTGACTGTATCTTGGGTTACATGTATTTTGGTACATGTAAATAAATTTGGAGGGAATAGGTCAAAGGTCATACAGTGGAACCTCGTTATAAAGAGGTCGGATATAACAAAACCCTCTTATAACAAGGTAATTTTGCTGGTCTCAGCTCTTAATATTTCCTGGTTTTTTTACCCTGATATAATGAGAAACCTGTTATAACAAGGTAATTTTCATGGTCCCAAGGTCCTTGTTATAACGAGGTTACACTGTATTTTGGTGGATATGTTGTGTGCTCTGCAGGTTACATTTATTGATGGATTTTTTATATTTTTTAAAAAGATGTGCATCATAGTAAAATCTACACATCTATAGTTTTTAGTGATGCTCCCAGTGTTCCGTCTTTTATCGGGTCAAAGGTCATATTTTGGTTCACATTCTTGTGTGTGCTCTAACAGAGGTCTGCATATTTTAGTCGATTTTGACATGCATCAGTTTAAATTGTTCCTTTTTAGTCATGCATTGAGATATGTATTTGGTATCAAATGGAAAAACAGAAAACGTTAATAATAAACATTTAGTTTGATTAAAACTTGTTGATTAGTGTTTCGTGAAATATGGGTTAGTTTTGAGGCTGCTTTCTTCATTACCATAGTAACTACAGTGAAACCTCGTTATAAAGAGGTCAGATATAACAAAACCCTCTTATAACAAGGTAATTTTGCTGGTCCCAACTCTTTATATTTCTTTGTTTTTTAACCCTGATATAATGAGAAACCTGATATCACAAGGTAATTTTCATGGTGCTAAGGACCTTATTATAAAGAGGTTCCACTGTAGTGTATACTGGGTATGAAATCCACAAACCATATATGTTATTATCTCTTCTTGCAGGTGTCTGGGTCCTGTGATCAAATTGCAACGAGAAGTCTTTGTTTTGTCTTGTGATTGTATATTTGTCTGTCTTTGTTTACTCGTTTATCTTTATCTTTCCTAATCTCAGAAGAGATCCTGCTCTCCGAAGAAGAGAGTGAACCGCACCCCGAAGGGTGTGTCTTTTTTTCAAATCTCAGAAGAGATCCTGCTCTCCGAAGAAGAGAGTGAACCCCACTAGAAGGGTTTTCATTTTATCATTGTATTCATTAACGCAAAACTTGATATCATCTTTCACGTCTTTCCTAATCTCCGAAGAGATCCTCCTCTCAGAAGAGAGTGAACCTCACCCAAAAGGGTGTGTCTTTTATCCATTTATTCCATTTCACCTTCATCAATCTATATATTGGAAGACACAAGTTGTTTTCTGTGAATCTATATATTGGAAGACACAAGTTGTCTTCTGTGAATCTATATATTGGAAGTCACAAGTTGTCTTCTGTAAAGAACCAAAGAAACCAAAGAAATATATTACTCAAACTCAATCTTGATCTCTCCTGAAATTGAATCTTCAATTTCTTCTGTTGCTGAAACTGTGAAATTGTGTGGAAATTGTAGAAAATAAGAGATTTGACAAGAGTGTTAGAAACAAGAATTAGAAGAAAACTTTATTTTTAAGTTGATTTTGAGTGAAAGAAAGCTGACTGGTTAATTGCTTGTTTAAGACATTGGATAAAGTTGTTGGTGTACAGAGAGAAAAAAAGTGAATTGATTGAATAACTGAATTGTTGGAAGTTGATTGTGACCAATAGAGATTGTTTTGGTTGGTTGATTGAGTGATTTGATAAAACTAAAATTTGTGAATATTACCTTTAGCATATAAGGTTGTATTTAGAAAAATAACTAAGACCATCTAATTAGGCAAAACGAGAACACTTCGTACTAGCAGAGAGAAATTACACAATAAAAAATAACATAACACAGAAGTTTATCTTAAAGAGCGCCATCTTGAGGCAAAAACAATACGTTTAAATACATCGTAAACGGAAGTTCACTTACATTGAGGTATAAATTTATTTTGGTCTTTACTGAGACAACGTTTTGAAGAATACATTCCACTTTTGTATTGATTTTTGATTGAAATAAGTACTCAAACAACAAATTTTCAAAGCAGAAAAATCTTAAATTGAGAGAATTAATATCTCTTATACAAAGTTGTACCATTTAGACACGTAGCTTAATTTCAGATTTGTTTCACAAAGGATACGAATTTTAATTAATAGAGCGCCATCACAAGGCATATACATTATAGTGAATTCTTTTGATTTATATAGATAAGTCAAACTGTAAATCATCAAAATACAGAGTATTAGTAACAGTACCGGGTGACCATATAACAGAAAAGAAATATATTACTCAAACTCAATCTTGATCTCTCCTGAAATTGAATCTTCAATTTCTTCTGTTGCTGAAACTGTGAAATTGTGTGGAAATTGTAGAAAATAAGAGATTTGACAAGAGTGTTAGAAACAAGAATTAGAAGAAAACTTAATTTTTAAGTTGATTTTGAGTGAAAGAAAGCTGACTGGTCAATTGCTTGTTTAAGACATTGGATAAAGTTGTTGGTGTACAGAGAGAAAAAAAGTGAATTGATTGAATAACTGAATTGTTGGAAGTTGATTGAGTGATTTGATAAAACTAAAATTTGTGAATATTACCTTTAGCATATAAGGTTGAATTTAGAAAAATAACTAAGACCATCTAATTAGACAAAACGAGAACACTTCGTACTAGCAGAGAGAAATTACACAATAAAAAATAACATAACACAGAAGTTTATCTTAAAGAGCGCCATCTTGAGGCAAAAACAATACGTGTAAATACATCGTAAACGGAAGTTCACTTACATTGAGGTATAAATTTATTTTGGTCTTTACTGAGACAACGTTTTGAAGAATACATTCCACTTATGTATTGATTTTTGATTGAAATAAGTACTCAAACATAACAAATTTTCAAAGCAGAAAAATCTTAAATTGAGAGAATTAATATCTCTTATACAAAGTTGTACCATTTAGACACGTAGCTTAATTTCAGATTTGTTTCACAAAGGATACAAATTTTAATTAATAGAGCGCCATCACAAGGCATATACATTATAGTGAATTCTTTTGATTTATATAGATAAGTCAAACTGTAAATCATCAAAATACAGAGTATTAGTAACAATATCGGGTGACCATATAACAGAAAAGAAATATATTACTCAAACTCAATCTTGATCTCTCCTGAAATTGAATCTTCAATTTCTTCTGTTGCTGAAACTGTGAAATTGTGTGGAAATTGTAGAAAATAAGAGATTTGACAAGAGTGTTAGAAACAAGAATTAGAAGAAAGCTTTATTTTTAAGTTGATTTTGAGTGAAAGAAAGCTGACTGGTTAATTGCTTGTTTAAGACATTGGATAAAGTTGTTGGTGTACAGAGAGAAAAAAAGTGAATTGATTGAATAACTGAATTGTTGGAAGTTGATTGAGTGATTTGATAAAACTAAAATTATTGAATATTACCTTTAGCATATAAGGTTGAATTTAGAAAAATAACTAAGACCATCTAATTAGACAAAACGAGAACAATTCGTACTAGCAGAGAGAAATTACACAATAAAAAATAACATAACACAGAAGTTTATCTTAAAGAGCGCCATCTTGAGGCAAAAACAATACGTTTAAATACATCGTAAACGGAAGTTCACTTACATTGAGGTATAAATTTATTTTGGTCTTTACTGAGACAACGTTTTGAAGAATACATTCCACTTTTGTATTGATTTTTGATTGAAATAAGTACTCAAACATAACAAATTTTCAAAGCAGAAAAATCTTAAATTGAGAGAATTAATATCTCTTATACAAAGTTGTACCATTTAGACACGTAGCTTAATTTCAGATTTGTTTCACAAAGGATACGAATTTTAATTAATAGAGCGCCATCACAAGGTATATACATTATAGTGAATTCTTTTGATTTATATAGATAAGTCAAACTGTAAATCATCAAAATACAGAGTATTAGTAACAGTACCGGGTGACCATATAACAGAAAAGAAATATATTACTCAAACTCAATCTTGATCTCTCCTGAAATTGAATCTTCAATTTCTTCTGTTGCTGAAACTGTGAAATTGTGTGGAAATTGTAGAAAATAAGAGATTTGACAAGAGTGTTAGAAACAAGAATTAGAAGAAAACTTTATTTTTAAGTTGATTTTGAGTGAAAGAAAGCTGACTGGTTAATTGCTTGTTTAAGACATTGGATAAAGTTGTTGGTGTACAGAGAGAAAAAAAGTGAATTGATTGAATAACTGAATTGTTGGAAGTTGATTGAGTGATTTGATAAAACTAAAATTTGTGAATATTACCTTTAGCATATAAGGTTGAATTTAGAAAAATAACTAAGACCATCTAATTAGACAAAACGAGAACACTTCGTACTAGCAGAGAGAAATTACACAATAAAAAATAACATAACACAGAAGTTTATCTTAAAGAGCGCCATCTTGAGGCAAAAACAATACGTTTAAATACATCGTAAACGGAAGTTCACTTACATTGAGGTATAAATTTATTTTGGTCTTTACTGAGACAACGTTTTGAAGAATACATTCCACTTTTGTATTGATTTTTGATTGAAATAAGTACTCAAACATAACAAATTTTCAAAGCAGAAAAATCTTAAATTGAGAGAATTAATATCTCTTATACAAAGTTGTACCATTTAGACACGTAGCTTAATTTCAGATTTGTTTCACAAAGGATACAAATTTTAATTAATAAAGCGCCATCACAAGGCATATACATTATAGTGAATTCTTTTGATTTATATAGATAAGTCAAACTGTAAATCATCAAAATACAGAGTATTAGTAACAGTATTGGGTGACCATATAACAGAGATAGTTTGAAAATAAGTTTATCCATTATATAGCTTTGAAATTTGTTTAACTTTGTTTTGGAAGAAAATTTTGTCGTGATGGATACAATTGAATTCATGAGCGTACTTGATGAAATCATAGACATACTGTCGAGCTGCGAGTCAACGATCAATGCAGACTCTGATGAATGTTTTGTTTGTAGCAATGACATCAAAGAAAATGAAAGTGATGCAACATGTGAGTGTTGTAGTAAGCAATTTCATGTGACATGTATGGGATTCCCTTGTGAAGACAAACTGAGTAACCTGAAATTGATCTGGATTTGTTCATTTTGTGGCAATAGCAACATTGCTCATCGCATGTTTGATAAAGTATGCATCCCTTCTCATTTCAATAGATACGAGCTTCTTGTGGATCAAGGTGATGAAGAGTGCATTACTGACATGCCAAACCAATCAACCAAGAAAAGGGACGGAAGAAAATGTACCAGATCAAAGAAGAGGTATGCAAAGAGGGGGAAGAAATCCTGTATGTTGCCTGAAAAACGATGTATTGATGACATGGAAATGAGTGAGTGTGACAGATGTAAACCTGATCGTGTAGACACAGAAAATCTATCCCAATCTGATTATGAACAATTGAGAAATGAAGAATTTGAAGATGATGCTGATGACTGGGTTACTGTAAAATCAAGAAAGACAAAATGGATGGAGAAAATTAAAGAGAGAAAATTGTATTCCAAATCAAAAGGTGATCATCGAACAGACGGAAAAATCAAAAGAAAATCAGTGAATGGTGTAGTCTTGGAACCAGGTGTGACTTACATCGGCAAAGTAATGAAGACATTCTATGAAAGCCATAAGAAAAAAAATGGAAACCAAAAGAAAAATGTATGTAAGGTAAACAAGAATGTAAAAAAAGAAGATGTCAGTTTGCAATCTTATACAGAAACTCTTTTGGCTATATATGCATACAGTGTGCAGTCCCCACATTCAATGAAATTGTACAGTGAGACCTGTGTGCAAATTGAAGCAGTGCAAGCACGATCCTGGGCTGACGTAGCAAGTTATTTGCCAAGTACTCGATCAAGAACAGATTCATGTGTTGATATTCATGCATGCACTCGTAATCTTTTTGAACAGATCAAGGATTTGCGAATGTACAGAGTTCATGCTGGTGGCAAGAAAAAAGAACAAGGTAAAGCAAGGAACAAGAAAGGTCAGTGTATCAAAGGGAAGAAAGGTACTGATGGAAATCACTCTTGTGATAAATCGGAGATTAGATTTGACAAAGATGAAAAGAAGAATGAGAAGCTGTATTCAAAGAAATCTATGAATGCAGGTGACCAAGGACTTGATCCAAATACATGTAAAAATGATGAAAACTCAGACAAGCATATTTGCAATATGAAAGACGATAAAGGTTCAGATGGAGTTGTGCAGGCTGATTCAAAGAATAATCTGCTAGAACTGAATTTTGATGAAAATAGGGAAATTGAAATAGACGATGATAGTGGCAGTGATGTTCATATACCAGTGAAACGTTCGTGTGCAAGATATTGTATAGAATCTGATAGTGATACAGACGCAGGTCCTGGATATGATTTATTCGATAGAAGTGTTTCACCAGAACGCAATATGCCTTTGAATGTTTGTGATAGACCAAAAGATATGCCCAGAAATGAACCAGTAGACAATGTCTGTGAATCAGTATTGGAAAATGATGATATGATGAAAAATGATTTTTCATATGTTTCAGATGGTGTAGAAGAAGATACAGTGTTTGATAATGACTTAAAGAATAGAAGCTTTGATACATTAAAACATGGTACAGACAATGATACTGATATGTCATTTATTGGTGATGCTCATTCAATAAATCCTTTAGAATCTTCTTCAGATACATATATCAAAGACGAAGACATTGAAAAGGCAATAGATGCTAAAATGTACACATGTACTGATGAAACAGAAACAGAAGTTGAATTTGTAGCAGATCTTGGATTACGTGATAGACCGGATAAAGATTTCAAATTTGTACCCCTCCAGAATAATGACAAACAGAACATTTGTTCAAAACTGAATATCAGATATATAGGCAAAAGCTGTGATTCAAGGCTAGATAAAAAAAGCTTTATTGGAGTTCCTTTACATAGTAAACAAATTACTGATGATGGCAATTGTTTCTTTCGCGCAATTTCCTATGTAATTTCTGGAACTGAGCGTAATTATCCAATTCTAAGAAATGCCACTGTGAAACATTTATTGCAAACCAAGGACATGTTTAGTAATACATTGAGGCAAGAGTATAGAACAGTCAGAGAATATGTTCTGAAACGTGGAATAATGGAAGACAGAACATGGGCTACAGATACTGAAATTAGTGCTTTAGCAAATTTAATCGATACTGATATTTATTCATACAATGACCAAGTACCATGTTGGCAATTGTACTCTGCAAAGAAACCTGGAAGAATAAATATTGTAACATCTGATAAGGGAATTTATATACTATACACAGGAAATGTTCACTTTAATGTTGTTGAATCTGTAGATTTTGTCAATTTCAATTCATTGGAACAGACAAGAACAACTAAAGAAGATAAAACGTCAAAGAGAACCTTGCCATGTCCATCAAATCAGGCTGATGTTAAAATGAAGCATGTGTTCAAGAAGTGTAGATCCAAATGGCAGTTAGAAGAAGAAATTTATGAAGTAGTGGATAAGTCTCCTGAAACATTTCAAGATCATGTTGACCCAAAGGGAAAAAAACGTAGGCTTACGCTGGAGACTGGTACGTTAAATCATGATAAGAAGAAAAGTACTGCAAATCTTTTTGACATGACATATGAACAGTGTGCAAGTAAATTTAGGAACGAACATCCGTCTGAATCAGTTGTTCACAACGAACGTAACACCAAGGATGAAACCCTTGAAAGTGATCACAAAGACAAATGCACGAGTGTCAATACACAAATAACACTTGTTGCCCAAGGGACATTCAATCAAGGTGATACAAGATTTGGTGACTTAAGTGGAAAGCAGTGTGTTACCAATTCACTATCTGCACTGTTGTATAGCAAGGTAAAAAATGCCAATGATTGGAAAAGTACAGATCTAGACAGGATTTTGAATAACGGTAATGAATTATACTGTTACATACGGCGATCCACTTCACTCGACAACCAATACTTATTGATATCTGATCTATACGAATATTTGGATGCGTACAATGAATTGTTTAACATAGTATGCCGTGAACCAGTCACTGGATTGTTAGATGGAGATGAATTGATATTGGCCCAGTCTCTTTCGATGACATTGAAGCAAGCACTTGAAAAAGAACTCTGTACTGATTCTGATGCATGTTTTGTGACATTTGCTAGAAGTACTTTCATTGTATTATCTGGTCAAGATGTTTTCTTTATATTTGATTCACATTCCAGAAGCAGTCGAGGTTTCCTGATTTGTAATGGACACAGTGTTGTACTTCGTACTCAAAGCTGGCAAGGTGTGTACAAGCATTGCATGAGGTTAGCAAAATCAATGGGATGCCCCCTTCACACCGAATATGAAGTAACTAGTGTATGTGCTAAAGCAACTTCCGGTAAGAATGAAACCTTGAAAGGCTATCCACAGTTACAGGATTTTGTTTGTAATCCAATTCCTTCGTCAAATACGCACAGTGAAAGTCAGTCTGGAAGCTCTGGATGTTCCATACATTGTGAAAGCTTTGATGAAGTTCAAAGATCGGATGAGAGTGTTTCCCCACAAACCATGATTGATAGCCCAAATTTATTTCACTACTCTGAAAAAGCAAACGAAGCAATCATTCATGATGTACATTATAACGGTCAGGAATTGAAACTGAAGAGTGTGACAATTACCTTAACGAAACTAAAAGAACCACAGCTGAATAATAGTTGTCTTTTGAAAAGAAATGACTCTATCAAGACAGAATATGTGAACGAACAAAATGGAGACTCAAAAAATTGTACCAAGTGTGAAAATGACTCGAATAAATTGAATCTAGCAGACAAAGTTCAGAAGTCCAACTCAACTTTAAGTAAAAAACGAAAATTGAGTAACATTGAAAATGATGCAAAAGTTGATGTTCACCTTGGTAATGAAGTTCGAAAAACTAAATTGGGGAAAAGAAAAGAGGATGATGTGAAAAAAACAAGTAGAAATTTATGTGCAAATAGTATCAAGCAAGGAAAGACTACTGAAACAAAAAAAATTGCAAATGCTGACAATTCCGGGAAGAAACGTAAAAGAAAAACTTATAATCAAAAAAGGAATGACAATAAAGAGCGACAGAGAGAAAGACGAGCTGTGACAAAGGCAATAGACAGAAATAGTAAGAAAAAAAAGCAAGTTCTCAATGCAAACATACGTAAAATGAAGAGATCAATTATGGAGAGGGATAAATATGATCATGATGTAATCTGGAAAATGACAAAAAAAAATCAAGTAAAACAAAAATACTGGGAAGAGAAAGACAATGATTCATCATGCAATTCAAAGAAGGCAAGTTATAACAAACAAAGACAGAACAGAAAGTACAAACAAGATCCAAGTTTTAGGAAAAAACAGGTCACTTCTATGAAAGACAAATATCACTCTGATAAACAGTATAAACAAAAAACTCTTAATTTGAATAAACAGAAATATAGGACAAATGAACAGTTCAAAGAAAATTTAAAAACCACCATGCGAAATAAAATAAAGCATATGTACCATAACAACAAGAATTTTAAACAAAAGCAAAAATCTACAATGAAAATAAGCATGAGAAAGAGATACTTGAAGGATATGCATTTTAAACAAAAGCAAAAGGCTTCTATGAAAATGAGCATGATAAAGAGATACCAGAAGGATATGCATTTTAAACAAAAGCAAAAGGCTGCTATGAAAATAAGCATGAGAAAGAGATACTTGAAGGATATGCATTTTAAACAACAAAAAAAGGCTGCTATGAGAAAGAGATACCAGAAGGATATGCATTTTAAACAAAAGCAAAAGGCTGCTATGAAAATAAGCATGAAAAAGAGATACTTGAAGGATATGCATTTTAAACAACAAAAAAAGGCTGCTATGAGAAAGAGATACCAGAAGGATATGCATTTTAAACAAAAGCAAAAGGCTGCTATGAAAATAAGCATGAGAAAGAGATACCAGAAGGATATGCATTTTAAACAAAAACACAAGACAGCTATGAAATCCCTGTCCCAAACTAGATACACAAATAAGAAACTAAGGGAAAAGATACTGATGAGGTTAAATATTAAATATAAAAAAATAGAAAAATATAGACAAAAAGTAATGAAACAGAATCTTAAAAGAGCTCTAGTTAATAAATTCAAAATGTCCGAGTATGATAATGTACTACAGGAGTTTAGGAAGATTATTTCTCATGGTCCAGAATTTGTTTGCTGTGTTTGCTTTAAACTTCTCTTTGAGAACCAAGTAATAAAATGTATGAAGACCAATTATAAACTTCAGACATGTATAAGTGAAAAATATTTGCATGTTTGCAATTCAGAATGCAGATCAGAATGTCAAATACGCCAGTCAGCCAGATCATCACTGTGGATATGCTACACTTGTCACAGAAAGTTGCGGTCTGGAAAAGTACCTGGAGAAGCAAACATAAATAATTTACAATTACATCAAGTCCCAGAAGAACTTGCCAACTTAAACACTCTAGAACAGCATTTGATTGCACTACATATCCCTTTTATGAAGTTAATGGCTTTGCCCAAAGGTGGTCAAAATGGTGTTCATGGCCCAGTTGTTTGTGTCCCTTCAAACACTTTTGAAACAGTAGATATGTTGCCAAGACCACAGACTGAAGATCAATTGATCCGTGTTAAGCTGAAAAGAAAATTGTCTTACAAAGGTTGTTATGAGTACAGATTTGTAGATAAATCTAACTTGCTTAATGCTGTGCAGTATTTAAAAGCAAATAATAAGTGGTATTTTGATGTTACAGTAAATGATAAATGGGAAAACTCACTTGAACGAAATGAAAAAGATAATGAAAAGGAAGAAGCAGTGGATATCGATGGTAAAGCTCGTTTAGCCAAATATTGGAAGGAAATGGAAGAACAAATTGATTACATTTTGTCCAAAGACAAAAATGCTAATGAAAACATGCAAGACAACAGTAAAGTACAAAAAAAAATAGATGACAATGACACTGAAGACGATATGGAAGAACGATTATGCGGTATTCAGTTAGACTCGTGTCTCCAGCCAGTAGATATTGGACAGGAAATATTAGATCAGTATTTTGAAGACATAATATGTTGTGCTCCTTGTGAAGGAAGAAGCCCTGTATCAATTCTACAAGATGAAAGCAATGAGGCCAAATGTTTCCCAGTATTATTTCCTAAAGGTCAACCAACATTCCATGATAGAAGAGATGAAAAAATTACATTGGGACGTTATCTGCACAACCGATTGATGCACGTGGACAACAGATTTGCTCAGAATACAGATTACATCTTTTATGCACAATATATTTATGAAATTCAACAGGTTATATCACAAGTTTCTATCGCATTAAGGCAAAGTCAAAACAAAAAAGATGATTCGTCTTCAATAACTGCCTCAGATTTGAAAGATGCAGAGAAAGTTAAAAAAATACTAAAATCAGACAAGGGCTATAAATTTTTAAAGCAAATTCGTGGGACACCTCCATTCTGGCAAAAGACACAAAAAGATGTTCTCGCAATGGTAAGACAGCTTGGAAAGCCCACATGGTTTGCTTCTTTCTCATCTGCCGATATGAGATGGCCAGAATTAATGAATACATTGCTTAGACAAAAAGGAGACACCAGGGAATCGAGTGAATTAGATTATACAGAAAAATGTAATCTTTTAAGATCAAATCCAGTAACAGTTGCCAGAATGTTTGATAAAAGATTTCACACTTTTATGAAGAAAGTTATTTTATCTCCCGCTGCACCGATTGGTAAAGTAGTTGATTCATTTTGGAGAGTAGAGTATCAAGCTCGTGGTTCCCCTCATATTCATGCCTTGTTCTGGGTTCAAAATGCTCCACAGTTGGGTATCGATAATGATGATGATGTCGTACAATTCGTAGATAAATACATTTGTTGCCAGAAACCAGATGAAAAGGAAGATCAAGAACTACATGAAATAGTAAGCAAGGTCCAACAACACAGTAAGAAACATTCTAAATCTTGCACAAAAACAGGGAAGGCGTGTAGATTTAATTTCCCGAGACCACCATCTGGAAAAACATTCATTGTAACACCCGTTGAAGAGATTCCAGCTAAAGATTGTGGGAAAGTGCAAAATAAGGAAAATGACAATGATCAAGTTAAAGCTTCTGAAAAGACTAAAGATGATGCAGAGAAATTGTTGAATTCAGTTAAAGATGCATTATCCAATGGAATCGAGTACAACAGTGTAAACCATCTCTTTGAAAAGCTTGGCATTACACAAAATCAATTTGAGAATGCACATAATGAATTAGCATCACAACAAAGTATAATCATCAAAAGAGAAATACAAGATGTATGGGTAAATCAGTTTAATCCAAGTCTACTAAGAAGTTGGAATGCCAACATGGATTTGCAGTTCGTAACAAATGTATTTGCATGCGTGGCTTATATTGTATCCTACATGTCAAAAGCTGAACGAGAAATCGGATTGCTATTGAGTCATACACTATCAGAAATGAAAGAGGGAAATGATAACGCAAAGGAAAGCATGAAAAAACTTGGCCAGGTGTACATGCAAAATCGTGAAGTGTCTGCTCAAGAAAGCGTCTATCGTGTTTGCAGTCTCAGATTGAAAGAATGTTCTAGGAAAGTGGAATTTATTCCTGTTGGACCCAACCCTGTCAGAATGAGTTTACCATTAAGCGTTATAAAAAGCAGACCAGATAACGATAATGATGATGATGAGAATGTTTGGATGCCTAGCAAGCTTGACAGATACAAAGCTCGACCTAGAAACACAGAATTCAGTGATATGTGTCTTGCAAAGTTTTGTTCTCAGTACAGAATCTTAACTGCATCCCAAACGCCAAGTACAAGAAGTAAAAATGTCTTTAAATTAGATAACGATCTGGGGTATATTCAGAAGCGTACTCGTACGGAAGATGCAGTTGTAAGGTATCCCCGATTTTCACCCATCATCTCACCAGAAAAATATTATTTGAGCATTTTGCAACTCTTTCTGCCATATTTTGAAGATGGACAATTAAAGCCCCCAACATTTGAAACACATCAAGAGTTCTACGAGACAGGTTCTGTGAAAATATGTGGACGTGAATTGGTGAAAGTCTCGTCAATTGTCTGTACTAACCGAAAGAAGTTTGAAATGAATGCCGATGCAATTGATCATGCACAGGAGCATCTTGACAAATTTGGTCCATACGAAGATGCATGGGGTCTTTTATGTCCGGAAAAGGAAGTAGAGCGACTTGAACATCCCAAAGAAAATGTAGATGTCGAAGATTGTGATGGAGATCTTGATATCCCTGATTTAAAGAATGAAGCGAAAAAAGATGACTATAGCATCGAACTACGTTCTGTAAAAATTTCCAAACAAGATGGACATTTTTTGATGAGGTCTTTGAATGAGAAGCAACAGAGTGTTTTTTACAAAATACGACAGTGGTGTTTAGATAGAGTAAATGGAAAATCGGTCGAACCGTTTCATATGTTTCTAACTGGAGGTGCTGGCACTGGAAAGAGTCATTTGATCAAATGTCTTTACTATGAAGCAACACGTATACTAGCCCGAATGTTGCCACATCCTGATGATGTCTCAGTATTGAAAATGGCTCCAACCGGAGTAGCTGCATACAATATCAATGGCCATACTATACATAGTATTCTTTCTATTCCAATCAATGCACAAGTACTGTATCAACCGCTGAGTGATGAGAAAATAAGTGTCCTTCGAAATAAGCTGGCTGAATTGCAAATTTTAATCATAGATGAAGTATCAATGGTAAATCAAAAGTTAATGTCTTACATTCACGGCCGCCTACGACAAATAAAACAATCACGCGATCAAACTGCTTTTGCTGGTGTTTCAGTTATTGCTGTGGGAGACATGTATCAGTTACCTCCAGTCTTAGGAACTCCTTTATATAAAGACACACTCAGTGGTGCATTGTGGAATGCTAATTTCAAGAAAGTAGAACTTGAAGACATTATGAGACAAAAAGACGATACCCAATTCGCTCTTCTCTTAAATAGATTACGTGTAAAACGAGGGGAAGAGATTCTCTGTGATGAAGACCTAGCAATGCTCAAGTCCTGTGAGACTGGTGAAGAATGTGAAAATGCTCTGCATATCTATGCATGTAACAAGGAAGTAGATGCTTGGAACAAGAAATTATTGCATACAAAATGTGGAGATGTGATATGCGTAAAAGCACAAGACATTGACAAAGATGTTAAAAAGGGAAATCAAATACGGGAAAAACCTTATACAAAGATGAAAACCCAGTTGCCTTCTTATCTGTGGATTGCAGTTAATGCTAGAGTGATGTTGCTCAAGAACATTGATGTTAGTAAAGGCCTGACAAATGGATGTTTTGGAAATGTAACAGAAATAATAATGGATCATACAAATTTGAATCCAGTTTGCATCAAAGTTAATTTTGAGAAGGCCGATGTGGGTATTCATTCAATCGAAATGTCTCAAGAATCCATTGGTAAGAAATATGTGAGAAAACAATTTCCACTTAAGCTTGCTTATGCTTGCACAATTCATAAAGTACAAGGTTCAACATTAGACAAAGCTGTTGTATCATTAAAAAGTGTATTTCAATCTGGACAGGCATATGTTGGGCTTAGTCGCGTTACTTCGTTATCTGGACTTGTGATAGAACATTTCGATCCTAAACGTATATATTGTAATCCAGAAATTAAAGAACGCATTGAGATTATGAAGCCGTTTATCAAGAATGAAACTTCGGAAGATATTCACGATTATAACTTTTCTTTGGTAATGCAAAATGTACAAGGATTAAAACAGCATTTTATCGATTTCAAATCCCAGTGCCAATTTGTGAATGTAGATTTTATTTGCTTGACCGAAACATGGATTAATGATAATGATCTCTGTGACGTTGTTTTAGATAACTTTCGATTTTATCATCAGCCACGACATCTTTCATACTGTAATTCTGGAGTTGGAAATGTACTCAAAGAACAATCGCATGGAGGTGTTGGAATGTATGTTAAGAATACATATTCAAGTAGATTAGACATATCTGTCGACAACTTAGAGTTTATCGCAATTCTTGTCACCAAACCAGTTTCTGTTGTGATTTCAGTTGTTTATCGACCTCCATCATATAGTATCAAATCATTCTGTGAATCATTAGACAATTTGCTAAATGCATTACACAAAAGAAGCATTAGGTGTATTGTGATGGGAGATTTTAATGAGGATTTGTTTAAAGGTTCTTCACAGGTAAACAAGCTGATGTGTAATAAAGGTTACAAACAGCATGTTGTAAATGCTACTACTGAGAAGGGAACAATGATAGATCATGTGTACAGCAAAGGACTAGATTTATTGGAAACAGAGGTCATCCCTACATATTATAGTTACCACGAAGCTGTTAAGATTGCTTTTTGATATTTATTGTAAAGGCCAAATAAAAAAATAAAACATGTTTAGCGTCCTGTTTTTTCGAAAAAAAGGAAGGAGGCCCTTTACACCTGGAGTAATTTGGCAATTCTATGACATATCTTTTTGCTTTGAAAATGTTACATTGGGGTTGCATAGACAGAATACTTTTTATGTCAAATGCGTTCATTAATAATGTTAACACTTTTAAAAAAGAAACATTTAGTACTGTTTATATTCCTAATCTTCAAATGATTTTTTTTATTTCACTTCTTCAGTTAACTTCTTCAATAGACTGCAAAGCACAACGTTGCAAAGCTCACTTCTAGAACCCTAGTCACCAATGACAGTGCACCACCATATTCCTTTGCTCACCAGTTGAAACAAACTACCGCCCTCGAGTCAGAAGGCTGTCCTCATCGTCCAACACACAGCGGTAACATCACCCCAGGACTTCAGCCCTCCGGTGATACCTGGTTCAGCGAAGACTAGGCCTTGGGGAGTGTTTACGGCTCTGTCACCAAAACAGCATTGTGGCAGAAGTATGGAACACCAGCATATACATGTAATGTATCGGGACCTTTACAGGGTAAGGAAAGATTGCCAAACTAAAATGTTTGAAAAAGCCTAACCCTACTGTACTGAGTTATTTCAAGCTCCTCCTGATAGATGGCTGACCTCGGCCACTACACTGTTGATTCCCACAAAATTGGCACAGCTGGAGTAAATTGGCAATTCTATGACATATCTTTTTGCTTTGAAAATGTTACATTGGGGTTGCATAGACAGAATACTTTTTAGGTCAAATGCTTTCATTAATAATGTTAACACTTTTAAAAAAGAAACATTTAGTACTGTTTATATTCCTAATCTTCAAATGATTTTTTTTTTATTTCACTTCTTCAGATAACTTCTTCAATAGACTGCAAAGCGCAACGTTGCAAAGCTCACTTCTAGAACCCTAGTCACCAATGACAGTGCACCACCATATCCCTTTGCTCACCAGTTCAAACAAACTACCACCCTCGAGTCAGAAGGCTGTCCTCATCGTCCAACACACAGCGGTAACATCACCCCAGGACTTCAGCCCTCCGGTGATACCTGGTTCAGCAAAGACTAGGCCTTGGGGAGTGTTTACGGCTCTGTCATCATAACAGCATTGTGGCAGAAGTATGGAACACCAGCGTATACATGGTAAGGAAAGATTGCCAAACTAAAATGTTTGAAAAAGCCTAACCCTACTGTACTGAGTTATTTCAAGCTCCTCCGGATAGATGGTTGACCTCGGCCACTACACTGTTGATTCCCACAAAATTGGCACACCTGGAGTAAATTGGCAATTCTATGACACATCTTTTTGCTTTGAAAATGTTACATTGGGGTTGCATAGACAGAACACTTTTTATGTCAAATGCGTTCATTAATAAGGTAAACACTTTTAAGAAAGAAATTCAGTACTGTTCATATTCCTAATTTTCAAATGATTTTTTTTAATTTCACTTCTTCAGTTAACTTCTTCAGATGACTGCAAAGCGCAACGTTACAAAGCTCACTTCTACAACCCTAGTCACCACTGACAGTGCACCACCATATCCCTTTGCTCACCAGTTGAAACAAACTACCGCCCTCGAGTCAGAAGGCTGTCCTCATCATCCAACACACAGCGGTAACATCACCCAAGGACTTCAGCCCTCCGGTGATACCTGGTTCAGCAAAGACTAGGCCTTTGGGGGGTTTTTACGGCTCTGTCATCATAACAGCATTGTGGCAGAAGAATGGAACACCACCATATACAGGGTAAGGAAAGATTGCCAAACTAAAATGTTTGTAAAAGCCTAACCCTACTGTACTGAGTTATTTCAGGCTCCTCCGGATAGATGGTTGACCTCGGCCACTACACTGTTAGATTCCCACAAAATTGGCACACCTGGAGTAAATTGGCAATTCTATGACATATCTTTTTGCTTTGAAAATGTTACATTGGGGTTGCATAGACAGAACACTTTTTATGTCAAATGCGTTCATTAATAAGTTTAACACTTTTAAGAAAGAAAAATTCAGTAGTGTTCATATTCCTAATCTTCAAATGATTTTTTAAAATTTCACTTCTTCAGATAACTTCTTCAGATGACTGCAAAGCGCAACGTTGCAAAGCTCACTTCTACAACCCTAGTCACCAATGACAGTGCACCACCATATCCCTATGCTCACCAGTTCAAACAAACTACCGCCCTCGAGTCAGAAGGCTGTCCTCATCGTCCAACACACAACGGTAACATCACCCCAGGACTTCAGCCCTCCGGTGATACCTCGTTCAGCGAAGACTAGGCCTTGGGGAGTGTTTACAGCTCTGTCATAACAGCATTGTGGCAGAAGTAGCCTCGATCTCGACCAAGACATTTTGAATGCCACTCTGTATGGCTCGGCATACTTTTTTTTTTTATTCATACTAACGTGTGTTCATGTCCATTTTTCCACCTCTGACTTACATTTATTTTCTGATACCATGTTTCTGTGTGATTTTAGTCTTATTTTTACTGGTATGACAATGTAAACATATACTTTTGTTCCACACAAGATATTTTGGGATTTTGTGTGCACTTCCATGTAACTACATGTATTTTTATACCATAGTTTTTGTTTCTGATTATTCAATTCCTTTTACGCTCTCATTCCTTTATAGTTGTATCTTATTTGAGACAGAGGAAGAGATAGGGTGAATAGTAGAGAGAGAGAGAGAGGGGGGGGGGGATGCAGAAACAAAGCGCCATTCATGATGAATTTTATTACATTTGTGTTTTAACTTTGCACATACATTGCAAGATTTTGGGAATTTAACACGTTTATTTTCTGTAAGTTTGTAAATCCTTGTATTCACACAGTGTTTTGAGTGATATATTGTAAAGATAGATCTTATGCATGCTCCTTGGGGAAAAGAAGTTATACATGCATGTCACTTATCTTATCTTGGCATTACCATAATTCTTATATTGGTTGATGTTGCTGATATATGAAACAGAATCTGATGGATATCATTGATAACAGTTACTGTTTGTCTTCTTTTTTACATCAGGATAACAGATCTTAGTAGTACAGCGAAAGACAATTCACTGTAATTTGTTATATTGTCATATATTACACGATTATGATTTTCAATGGCACATGTTTGTACACTACAATTTTATGTCTTTAGAGGTCACATATCCAGTATGTTTCGTGAATAGTCAATATTGGATTATGATTATAATGTCAGTTTGTTTGCAACATTTACCCCATATATAGTGTTACCTTACGATCAACTGTCAATATCTACTGCATTCACTATACATAGCAGTGTCTTGCTTTCTGTAACAAAGAGGTATATAGGGCTGTTAGGGATTATCCATAATGTACATTGTTTTTTAGTTTTATTGTTATTGTGTTTACCTGAACTTATATCTCAATTGCTATGTAGGGGGCCTTTCATATAATCAGTAGGTATCTTGTTTATGTACCTGTTTTATATATGTATTCCATTTCTGTTAAATATATATACATGTTAAAATGCCCTTTTCAGAGATTTCTACAATGCTGCTCTTTTCAGTATGTGCTTTTATTTTAGTATATCAAATTTAATTGGATATGCTGTTTTTAAAATCTATTTCTTTTAAAATGTGTTTGAAGATGATAGGTGATTACCATATTGCATTGCGGTTCTTTTTTAGATCGCCAAGGAAATAGCATGATGTTAAGTTTGTGCAGAATGTCATTTACATGCATGTAGATAGGTCAATGCAATTTAGCTTTGACTTTGGTTTGATAAGCTTTGTTTAGTGCTTTGAACATGATTTTAACAATGAATAGACCTGTTTACTAATGTACTTCATTTCATGTTTCTCTCTATAGTACATGGTAGGGGTGAAATAAGAATACAAAGGTTAGAAGGAAAAAATAAAGAAGATTGGGGAACACTGGAAGACATAATAGAGGGAGAACGAGAGTCACAGGCGGAAAAGGGAGAGGGTGAGAGAGTTTAACAAAAGAGAAGGGCAGAGATAGATCGAGACATCGCAAGAGAGAAAGAGGGAGGCAAGGAAGGAGTGAAGGGAGAGGGTGAAGAGTAGAGAGAGAGAGAGAGGGATGCAGAAACAAAGCAAGAGAGAGGGGCAGAACAAGAGAGGAGAAGGGGAACATAGCAAGAGAGAGGAGAAAGAGATGCAATCGAGGCACTCTACTAGCATAAATAGATTTGAATATTTACTATATAGAGAAAGGGAAAAGTTATATAGACATAGACGATGATGATCATGATGACGATGAACATGAAGGTGATGGTAATGATAATGTTAGATGATGATAATAATGATAATGTTAATGATAATGATGATGTTGATGATCATCAGACCATCACGATGATGATGATCATGATGATCATGAGCGTGATCCTGACATCTTAATGAAAAAATGAGGGGTGGTTTAGATAGCATATAGTCTCAGCTACAACATACTCGAAAATCAACAAAATCCAAGCATAAATAACGGCGAAATTGCTCGCAAAAGACAGAAATGTAGAATCCAGATTTGGGAAAAAGTCATCTCGCATAGGGATTACTAGTCCAGAATCTGCACGGTCCTTATTTTCCCTACACACTTGATTCAAGCCGTCGAAGATGGCGTTATCAACAAACTCATAATAATGCTACGCAGCCCGCCCAGCCTTTTTCGCCGGGCGTCCTAATTTAATGATCACGCCATCATCGGCTGGTAGCAAGTAAGTAGGGAGAGGTAGCGTCAGTGTGGTGGAGATCAAAATTAAATAGGCCAGATTCTGGACTAAGGGATTACACGCCAAAAGTAATGGATCAAGTGATAATAGGGTAATAATAAATTAAATAGGGTTGTTTATTACATTATTTGCGATTGTACGTGATTCAATATTCAAAGGAGACGGTACTGTACAGTGAAAGGTCGAATAGACAAAAAAAGTGAAGAAGAAAATTGTTGGAGACGCCCGGACTCGAACCAGGGGTCTCGAGGTCCGAAGTCAAGTGCGTTACCGATATACCAAAACATTTCCCATAGCGATTAAATGTAAACGAGAAATGAAATTCTCAAATCCCACGTTGCAAGTGAAATATGAGCATGATCTCGGCATCTGATCGAAAAATAAAGGGCACACCTATGATAGCTTATTGTCTCAGCTACAACATACTCAAAGCTCAGCGTAAACAAAGATAAAACGACGGAGATATTGCTCGCGAAAGACGAAAATGTAGAATCCAGTTTTGAGAAAAAGTCATGTCCCATAGAGAATACACGCAAAATGTGAAAAATTGACATGCCTCCTTTAATCGCAAAAATACGCCATGATGCCTTTGTCAAAATGAAATATCGTGGTGACGACATTTGTAGAGAATATTCTAAGGTAGAACATATCAAATTTTGAAAGAAAATTGATCAACATTTGCAGAGATACAATCAATTTTCAAAAAATCTGCTGACGTCATAATATGAAAATTTAAATTTTGAGTTCGGAGGCCATTATGATGACGTCATGAGCTAATTGAGGGTCAAATGAAACATGAAATCATATCTCCGATTCATACTCTATCAAAATATGAAAAAAAAAATTGGGGTCACCTTGCATCCTAAAGCGCTACAATGGATTTTGTACAGGCATGTTTTTGCCCGTGTATGCTATGTATTACAAAAGCTCGCGCGCACGGTAATTATCTTAAACGGACGCTCATTCCGTTATTAATGGGCAGAAAAAGTTGAACAAGGTATCAAAATGCTTGAAAAAATGTGCCAAATATGATGACAGAAAAAATTTGGCGATTCTATGTTGGAAGATGCAATTACGCGCGAAAACGCACGCGCATGTGCGTGCGCGCGTTTTTTTGCAAAATGCTTAAAATGGCCTTAAACGTATGGAAAATTAATTTGGAACGAATTTGAGCATTTTAAAATTTTAATGCACGCGTACGTGCGCGTCGAGGTGCGCGCGCGGAATTTGATGAAATTTTTAGTTGACCGTTGACCTGAAGTTGATGTATACCAAATATAGTTGATTTTTGATGACTCGTTATCGAGATATGATAATGACCTGATTTTTACAAAATGGCGCCTGGATGACGTCACGATGACCTAATGACCTTGAAAAAGTTGATTTAACTTGAAATCATAGGGCTTGATGACTGACAGAAATTTGAAGGAAATTGACCACGACGATTTCGAGTGAACGTGCATGTGCATGTACAAAAAAGTGTACGGAAGAAATAAAAATAAATAAAGAAAGAAAATTCTAACGAAATCAATAGGTGATCTGTCATCGACAGACCACCTAATGAAAAAAAAATCATCCTGTTCACCCGCAGGACTCGAACCTGCGCCCCCAAGAACTCAAGTGAAGTGCGTTATCCATTGAGCCACGATATTCCCCATAGAGATTACACGTTCCCATAGAGATTACACGTAAGCAAATTTGAGAATTACAAATCCAATTTTGCAATCGAAAAACGGGCATGATCCTGGCATCTGATCGAAAAATGGAGGGCACATTTCCGAAAGCTTAGAATCTCAGCTACATCATACCAAAAGCTCAGGGATAACTAACAAGAAAAAATGGAGATATAGCTCACGAAATAGAGGAATGTAGAATCTAGTTTTGAGAAAAAGTCATGTCCCATAGAGATTACACGTAAAATGAGGAAAAATGACATGCCTCTTTTCATCGCAATTTTACACCATAATGCAGTTTTCAAAATGAAAATTTATGCTAACTGACGAGAAAGAGTACATTCTAAACTACAATATATCGAAATTTGGGCGAAAAATGATCAATATTCATGGAGTTATGATCCAATTTGCATAAATTTGATGACGTCATTTTTGAAAAAATGAAATTTTCAGTTTAGGCGCAATTTTGATGACGTCATGATCAAATTGAGGGACAATGGTGACATGAAATCAAATCTACAACTCATACTCTATCGAGATATGAAAAAAAAAATTGGGGTCAGCGGACTATTTAAAGAGCTACAGTGAATTTTCAATAGACATGTTTTTGCCCATATATGGCCTGTAGTGAGAGCTCGCGCGCACACGTGCTGCAAAGTTTAACGGGTGATAATTTCGTTATTACTTGTCGTAGAAGGTTGATCAAGGTATCAAATTGTTCAGAATTATATTATCGGTGCATTGATATAAAAAAATTTGGCGATTCTATGTTGGAAGATGCAATTACGCGCGAAAACGCGCGCGCATGTGCGTGCGCGCGTTTTTTTGCAAAATGCTTGAAATGGCCTAAAACGTATGGAAAATTAATTTGGAACGAATTTGAGCATTTTAAAATTTTGATGCGCGCGTACGTGCGCGTCGAGGTGCGCGCGCGGAATTTGATGACATTTTTAGTTGACCGTTGACCTGAAGTTGATGTATACCAAATATAGTTGATTTTTGATGACTCGTTATCGAGATATGATAATGACCTGATTTTTACAAAATGGCGCCTGGATGACGTCACGATGACCTGATGACCTTGAAAAAGTTGATTTAACTTGAAATCATAGGGCTTGATGACTGACAGAAATTTGAAGGAAATTGACCATGTCGATTTCGAGTGAACGTGTGTACAAAAAAGTGTACGGAAGAAATAAAAATAAATAAAGAAATAAAGAATAAAGAATAAAGAAAGAAAATTCTGACGAAATCAAGAGGTGATCTGTCATAGACAGACCACCTAATAAATAAATAAATAAAGAAAGAAAATTCTGGCGAAATCAATAGGTGATCTGTCGTTGACAGACCACCTAATAAAGAAATAAAGAATAAATAAATAAAGAATAAAGAAAGAAAATTCTGGCGAAATCAAGAGGTGATCTGTCATAGACAGACCACCTAATAAAGAATAAAGAATAATAAAGAAAGAAAATTCTGGCGAAATCAATAGGTGATCTGTCGTTGACAGACCACCTAATAATTCGGTTCATAAAATATATATGGACTGCTTTTATATTCGAGACATGGTTGTTTCAATTCGGCTCGCGGGTACCACATCGGCCAGACCATGCCCTCGGGCAAAGCCCTCGGGCATAGTCGCGTTGCGGTCCCCTTGAGCCTCTAGAAACAACCATGCCTCTCAAAGCAGTCCATATATCTATACTGTGCCTTTTCTCAATTGCTTAATATAAATTATTTATTCCACTTGCTATAGGGGATCCACGCTCTCCAAGCAATGCTTTTTAGTGGATCCCTCATTTCCATACACGTTTTTTTACTGTTTATACAAGCTTTTGTTATATAATTATGCTAAGGTAAAATTGATTTTGTACTCGTACTTTGATTTGTATCTGTATTTGATTTATATTTGTCATGGAAATGAAATAAACTTCTTGAATCTTGAATTATTTTGTTAGTATTCTTTATTCCGTTTTTTGAGGTAATATAAATGGAGAAGATACAAGAAATGAGAATTGAAATTTAAAAGTGGTTGAACCATGAAAACCATGAAAACTGACAAGAGTCCTAAAAATGACTTATTTTCAGGTCAGCATTTGAAAATTTCAACTTGCACTTTGTGCTCTCTTGCCCCCCCCCCCCCAAACAATTCTCTGTAGGAAAAAATGCCTGTTTTCAAAAATTTGAAAAATGCCCTTTTTTCCAAATTAAATATGCCCTTTTCAAAAAGAAATACCTTTTTGATAGTATTAAAAACAATACATTTTAGGTTCCAAAATCACCAAATTTTGGATCACACTCGCATAAACTATTGTTAAGGTTCTCATTCCATTTACACAAAAAAATGCTTAGAATGTCCAGTTTTCAGGTTGGAATATCACAAATTTTTGAGCTCGCGCTTTGCGCTCGCATCATTTGATTGGTGAGTTATGTATCCTATTTATGAGTCACCAAATACAGTCCAGGGCCCTATTTCATTAAAAAAAGTTGCTTAGTGATATCTTGCTGGAATGTCACCTTTCATTGGAAGAACCAATCAGGAAGCAGAATTTTCACTGTTGTCATGGTAGTTGACGTTCCAGCTCGACTTGTTATCATGACAACTTTTTATGAAATGCGGCCCAGAACTGCTTCTTTTTCTGGTCAGTAAAATTTCAGCTCCCGCTCGCGTTAATTCTTTAGTAAGATGGATATCTTTTTCAAGAGTACAAAAACAGCCCGGAATATTTGAATTTCATTTCTTATTACACAAAATGTCCAGAAGTTTTACCTCGTGATTCGTGCTGGCAATATCTCGCAAGGATGCCCTTTTAACAGTGATTAGCACCATAATTGACCAAAAATCGAGTTTTACAACTTCAGAATTAATTTTTTTCTTTCAAAACCGCTTGCTCCCTAAGCTTTCTAGCGGAAAAGTAAAGCCTAAATCAAAATATCTGTCTTATCAATTAGAAATCACTTAAAAAAGGCTTTGCTGAACTTAATTTCTACAAAACACACAACTTCTTCACGCAGTTGATAATCTCATTTTGCACCAAAATGCTCATTTTGACTTATAAGTGCATTTTTGGCTTTGACCCCCCTCCCCCCCACAAAAATACATTCTGCCTCCCCTGTCCCAGGGAGTGGAGAAAGACATACGTTGAGAATGGGCATGCCAAGATCAGATCACCTTGGTAATAATAATTATTGCAATGTGCATCGCCTGGAAAAATAATGTATTTAATGTACGAAGGTACAAAGGTATAAAGGTAACTATGTTATTATTTTAATATTATATCTATTATGAAATATTTTTTGTTTTACATGTACAAGGGTCAAATTTTTTGCTCGCTCACACCTTTTATACATTTTGTCCGGTGTGTCATGTCTGCCGCCTAAGCATTGTTGTCTCATTGTTCCATATATTGAAAGATTGAAATGCCTTGGCCTTGGCCTTGAGGTTTTCAGACCTTGGCCTTGGCCTTGGGTTTCCATGCCTTGGCCTCGGCCTTGGGTATTGAAGCCTTGGCCTTGGGTATTAAAGCTTTGGCCTTGGCCTTGGAGGTTTGAGCCTTGACTACAACACTGCTGTAATGTAAGTAGTAGAAACGAGGTTTGTACATTGATAGCACACATAATAGAACCCCACCACCAATTTCAGTTAGAAAAAAAATAAGACAAAGAGTCGGTTCGAGGAGCCTTTTAGCATGTTTAAAACTATTGGACACTCTTGAAACATCTATGACTTAGGCTATAGTTTTTCAAAACATAGTCGTTTTTCAAAAAATAGCTAACTATGCTTCATGCAAGGAATAAAGAGAGTATAGCTGGTTTGGCTATTGATCATACAACGGGAATAAAATTGCGTAGAACACAAAATACATATTTTTTTTCATGAATAAAAAGTACCTGATTCTTATATCACTGAATATGATTCGGGAGTGATTAAATATTAAACGAATGATATGCCAAATTAACATTTTCATTTTACCAATTTACAGTGGAATGACAATTTATACACAATGTTGTGCGCAATGATATAAACTCCCAACAATAGAGTTTTATTCTTTAAAATAATCAGTTGCGTTTTACCAAACGGCAAAGGCGTCGATCCTGGGGGGGGGGGGGGGCAGGGGGGGCGATTGGGGGGGGGGGCAAACATATCGTTTTGCCCCCCCCCCCAATAATTCCGGATGTGCAAAAATAAAATAAGATTGTAATGTTACATAGAAATCAGCAAGCGAGATTGATATCCACAACTCGTTCTTTATTTAAAATCGTGCTCAAAATGTCCGCTTTTCAGATTGGAATATGAAAATTATCAGCTCGCGCTTCGCGCTCGCATCATGTTTTCACCCATACTTTTCATGATTAAATAGGTGAATAGAATGTCCCGTTTTCTGTTCTAAACCTCAAAAGAACTCCCGCTTCGATTTGCAATAATCTTTTATTGGACATATATCTTGTTCTTTATCAAAAACGTCCATTAAACTAGCTGTCAATTTTTTCAGATCAAAATATCAAAATTTTCAGCTTGCGCTCGCATCCGATGTTCTTTTATGTACCCATTTTAATCATGGGTACAAAAAATGCTTAGAATATCAAGCTTTCAGGTCAGGATATAAAGAAATTTCAGCTCGCTCTCGGCACTCGCATTATCTGTGTAGTGAGATGTATTCTCCTCTTGAGTTACTACAAACAGTCCTAAACAGGTACCTTTTTCCTATTTTCAGGTAAGTATACTAAAAAAAATCAGCTCGCGCTTCGCGCTCGCATTAATTTATTGGTGAGATATATGTCATATATGTCTCTATCTCATATATATATATATATATATATATATATATATATATATATATATATATATATATATATATATATATATGCTTATGTGTGTGTGTGGGTGAATTTGTTTGTTTTGTGCGACCGCGAGCGCATTTGGAACGTTGATTCATGATTTTACCCCCACAATCTGAAAAATGGATCGACGCCCCTGCCAAACGGGTAAGGCGCACTCAGATTTATTGTATCCCAAACTGACGATTTTTTTTTACTGATGATGATGAACAGCATTTTTATGGCGCCATTTAACTGTAAATAATCATCCACAGGCTCCGGCTCCCCAATATGCTTATTATTCACAAAGTTGCTGAAAAGATTGGTCTTCAATTCACATAAGTTTGGAGGTCTCAGTGTTGTTACAATTTAGAAGTTGGATTGATAGAGAATTTCAACGACGAGAAGCAAATGACAAAAAGGCTCTATTCCCGTAAGTTTCCAGACGGGTACCGGGCACTTGAAGAAGTAGTCGACCAGAACGAAGTACTGGTCGCAGCTGACGTACAGTGATCAGACAAGTTACATTGCTCTGGGACAATTTATGGAACGCTTTAAAAAAAAGTAGCAGGATCTTTTACTGCATTCTGCATTGTACTGGCAGCCAGTGAAGCTCGAGAAGGGTGAACTGCCTTTCATCATACTTTATACAAGCATGTAAACGGAATAGGTTCTTTCTTGCATTCTGAGCACATTTCTCTTACAGAATAATGATTCATTCTGCAATGATCAATTTGGATGGGATATATGACTTGCTGGGCCTAACATCCTTGGAATCGTAACCATACCAACGCATCTACGGATTCGCCTGAACAAAATGGACATATACTTCAAGGAGTGTCCCCTTGCTTCTGAATTTGTGATCAAGTAAACTATAGGTTGTACCCACGTGCTGCAGATAGACATCATATCTAGAGCAGCTGAGGTGTAAACATCTGTAGGAGCTACGAGGTTGATGGTATAAGGTATCCAGACCATACTGAACGAACCAGTCAAGAGAAGGATGGTCCAGAAGCCCTTTAACGTCCGACATCGCTTCTTGCGCAGTCTGACTTGATCATGTTGATGGCGCTCATCCATAATTTGGGGATGCGTTGAAGGGTGATAGCGATTCTTAAGACTGTCGTCATATGCATCAGGTTGATCAGCTACAGGCCGAACATCGACAGTTCCTACAACATTAACTTTCTTACGTGCAATCGCGAGTAGTCGAATGTAGATGGTAGTCGTGAAAATCAGAGTTGCACAAATGGGACCTACGAGGAAGAAGGTATGTAGGATAGATGTCCAATGTCCTTCTGCGGTGAGGTTTCTAGCTTGACAGCGGTGTTTTAAAAGTTGTACAATAGGTGATCCTGGAATCGGTATGTAGATACCACATGCCAGTGTGGTTACCATAAGGGAAGTCACAAGAACGATTACAAATCGTTTTCTGCTAGCAATTGTGTGATAACGCAGTGGTCTTGTCACAAGAAGATAGAGATTTAAACTGATCCCAGAAAGACAGATCATCATAAACCATAAAGAAACCTGAAAGGGATACGGAAATACGAGGCTGATGACAAAGCAATAAGAGTTATCTCGTGAGAACCAGAAATAGTCCCACAAGCTCCAGGTTATACCCAGAATTAAATCTGATGTAGCTAGAACTTGGTAGAGAAGTCTCATGTTGTCTTGAAGTTCCTTTTGATTGTTGATTACAAGCAGAACGATAGAATTCATAACCACCGCGAGAAAACAAATTATAATACATATATTGAGATTGACATCATGCGATTCTGTTTTATTTGGTGCCCAGTCCACACTTTCATTGACCGCCATTTGAGGAGGTATCAAATCCGTTGGAGAAAAGTTAGTCTTTTTATTTCCTAGCTGTACGAACAGTAAGTGGAAGCAACATTTAAACATTTATTAGTACGCCATTTATTAATCCTATATAAAGCCGTCACAGAAAGTGAGAATATTTTCATTTGATATCTGCACTCATTAGTGCGCCGACGGATCAGAAATGAAAAAAAAAGTGTCCATTAGTCATGATAGTTACCGAGTCAACAAATTAAAGCGAACTGTCACTCATACCTTTATCTTTTGACTGCATTTCCTCGTTGAACTAACAGCACTTTACATCTAGCTTATAAGTTAACGTGGGTTGCCGGGTTGCCTTATCGAAGTACTGCCCCCCCCCTCTCGCGCTCCATGTCTCTCTCTTTCTCTCTTTCTTTTCGAAGCATTTTGGTTTGAGTTATTATTGCAATGCATCCGATATTATGAATTCTTTTCTAAAATGATTCTTTTGAATTTTTTCATTCTGTTTCATTTTTATTACATGTACAAAAAAAAACATGAAATGCAATTAAAAGCAAGAATAATTGTGTTGCATTTAATGAAGAGCGCTTAAAGACTTCTTGTAATGTAAGTGTTATGCGCTAAGTATTGTTAAAAGCATTATATGAATTAAAATCTTTCGGGAAAGAAAAATTAACATGCGGAAACACGAGCCTTGTATTTCCATAATTACAAAGGTGTTTTCACCGGTTTCACACCCTAGCAATCGAACGGTTAACAACAGATCTGATGCATTGCTAATCGTCAATAAAACAGAGCGTCGACAGCAGGAGTCTGACAGCCGTAGCCTTTAAAATCTCTTCATTTTAAAAAATTATTGGAATTCAAGCCTTATTTAAAAAAAAATATTTCTCGACCATTTTCTGTGATTAAAGTATCAAAGTAAAGAGCAGATATTGAACTTTTTAAATATGTGATTTTCCTTTTGAAACTCAGATACCACCCGCCAAGTAACTTATTGGTATCATTTCTTGAACTTGTTTTTGTTCACTCATGCGTGAATTACGAATCCATTAAGTTATACTTGATGAAAAGGGAGACTGTAAACTTTACAATGAGATGCCACTTGTCTATTGCTTTTATAATTTAGTTATTAAAACTCGTAGAGATACTTCTCGGTTTCGTTGGAGTTTTTTTTTCTGGGACGCATATAGTGACCTACAATGACTTTTGACATTTCTTCTGACCTTATTGTAAAGATATTTTTCTATTGAATTGAATTTAATTGAATTCATTTATCAATTTCCATGTAGAATATACATATTTAAGATATACAAACAAAAAAGCAAAGGATACAAATGATCCATAATACAAATTAAATATATCACGATTATTATAAAAGGAAAAATGGATGCCCATGAAAGGAATATGCTTCTGAGATTGGGCCACCCAATTGTGCCAATATTAAAAGGATCGGTATCAAATAGAACAACGTACACGACAACATTATCTGTCTTTGTAATCATCATTACTTTACCTGATATCTCTTCTAATATTGAAGATACGATATATTGATTGCTAAACTGTCTAATTTGATAAGTAATTGAATTCAAACTGATAGACAATTAAATGCTAATGAAAAAATCAATGAGATACTTAATAATTCTTTACCGAACACATGTATTCATATATTCTGGGAAATTATTATCAAATTAAGCGAATTCATTACCCAATTATTAGTTATTACCAAATTTGGGTAGATTATAACCAATATTTGTCTGGACAGTATGTTGCCCAGGGTTGATTAAAAGTTGGACATTTTTTGACCAACTATTTAAAGAGTGTAGTTAGAGTGGGCCAAGAAGAACCGAGTTGGAGAGAGAGCAAGAGTAAGAGCGAGAGAGAAAATAACGGGGAAGGAGGAGAGAGAGAGGGAAAATGAAAAGAGATGAGGGTTAGAAAGGGTTGACGGAGATTGCGGGAGATTTGGAAAGAGATATTAAACTGAGTCAAAGCGACCATCGAATTATCAATGCAACTCTTGATGTACTTTATGAATAGTATAGGTCTATATTCACATTTTAAGATTTACATCGGACCGCTGTAAAAATGGCAGAAGTAATGGCAGAGCTATAAAAAAAAAGCTATATAGATGTAAAAGTGGAAAAGGTAAAAATAGCAGAGGTAATAAAGGCAGACGTGAAAATGGCCGTGGTAAACACAGAAATTGAGTTTTATTGGCCAACAAAATGGGCACTTTACAAGTCATATGCGTTTACAAGAAACGGTTTGCAACGGGATGAGGAATTGATTGGCATGGTTTTCTGGACGGGTACTTTTCCGGTTGTAAGACGTCCCCGGTTGATGGGGATAATATAGGCAAATGTCCTCAGAAGTACGCCTTTAAAAGTCATACACATACGCATACTCTCTTTCTGCAAACATTTATGGTTTAAGTGAAACATGATTATTGAGAAGGATTATTTTGATAGGCACCGCCATTTTCAGTTCTATATCTGACAATGCTACTCTGTGTAAATAAAAATACAAATAAATAACTATTTAGGGTAGCGGAAAAATATTTGATTATGCTCAATTACAAGCTATGATGTCCTTTTTGGAAGAGTTGCTTTCTGTTTTCGTTAAGAATAATAAGGGTTAATTGATAAAGAAGGTCAGCGCGGACTTAAACATAGGTGGGATGTAATATGTGGAAAAGGTAAAATGAAGGTCTGTGCATTGAACACACGATACATTATATAGACTCCCACGACTTACAGTTAGAAAAGAGTCGATTCGAGAAGCCTTTTAAAAATAATTAATACTTTCAAAACATTTATAAATTATCCTGGAGTGTTTCAAAACATACTCATTGTTAAATAAATTGCTACCCATGCTTCATGTTAAAGTATTTGCAAGATGATTTTGATTCAATAAGTAAATGGCTAGACTTAAATAATATGCATTTACACCCGCAAAAAACAAAAGCCATGGTATTTGGTCAAAAGAAAAAAGTTGAGGGGTGCTCATTTGTCAGTGAAATTCAGGAACATACAATTAGAAAATGTAAAAAAGATTAAATACTTAGGTGTCATGCTCGATCCGGGCTTGACTTGGTGCGAACATATTACTAATATCGTTTGTAAAATATCTCGGGCAATAGGTTGTGTAAGGCGGATTAAGCACTTACTGTCCTTTGATATCATGAAGAAGCTGTACTTTTCTATGATTTTACCTTACATTGATTACTGTATTACATCTTGGGGAAGCAGTGCAAAAATACATTTAGATAAGATACAAAAACTTCAAAATAAATATGCCAGAATGCTTTTGAAAAAAGATTATAATACATCACAAATTTCTTTGTTGCAGTCACTGATGTGGCAATCAGTAGATCAGCGTATAAAATATCAGTATTGTGTTCTTGTATATAAAATAATGAATGATTTAGTTCCAAATTATTTAAAACCTTTAGTATGTAAACGGCCCGTGAAATACAGGACACGGTATTCTTTACGATGCCCCCTTCAGCTTCCCAAAGCTAGAATTGAACATAAAAGAAAATCTTTCGCATATGTCGGACCCAAATTATTTAATGCACTTCCTTCAAATTTACAAGTTTGTACCTCCTTGTTAGTTTTTACAAAATTATGTAAAGCCTTTCATACCAATTGATAAAGAGCGAAATGATATTCCATTGATTTACAATGCTATGTATGTTTGAATTGTCACTTCCCACTCTATATTTTGGTGTTAATTGTTTCTTATGTTAGATATTTTGTATTTTGTATTTTTGATGTTGTTTGTTGTTGTTGTTGTTGTTCATAGTTATCTTGACATGTATTTTAAACTGCAGGGCGCCTTTGTAAAGCAGTTTAAGAACTGAACAGGCCTACCCTGCAGTATAAAATAAATAAAACAAAATATATGTTGTGAATAAAAATGTATTGTTAGATCGGCTATTGATCAAACTTGGGATAAAACTGCGGAGAAGCAGAAAATTCAAACATATTTTACCACAGATAAAATGTTGAACCATTAATTTTATCAAGCTATTCGATTCTCACACCAAAGGGCGTAAATCCCATGGCATTGGGGATATACATTTATAACATTTTTAATGTGGCATCATCTACGAATATTAGTATAAAGATTACTCAAATTCTTTTCTTTCTGTATTTTTTTCTTTTCCATTTGCATCATTGTGCTAATCATCACGTTTTTAGAAGTTTATATTATGACCTGTGATGGCTTATAATCAGTTCATAAGGCACCCTTATTCCTGATAGTACTCGATCCCATTTTTTTTTCATTCTCAATTCAACTCTAAACAGTGAGCAAATAAGCTTTCAGTAATCCTTATTTGCTCATAATTGGTATAACATCTTTATTATTTCCATTTCCCTTTTCTTTTGAAATTTGCATCATTGATAATTTACCCTTATATACATGTACATGATGATGATGATCCACTGCATTTTGCGCCATATGTCTGTTAAAAACATTCATAGGCGCAGACTCATCCAATTAAGCTCATTATTATACACATCTGCTGAAATGAGTGAGTTTTGAGAGACGATTGTAAGAATTCAATGTTGTCCATATGACAGAGTTAGTTCAAGAGGCGTGAGGCAATAGATGAAAGGCACGGTCTCCAAATCCTTTTTAGATGTGTGATGGGTACATGACATGCATGAAGAGTATTATGCACGTCCTGAAAACGGTTGCTTCAGTCGTTTAGAATAATGCATGTCACGCATCATTTTAAACGACCGAGGCAACCCTTTCAATAGTAGCTCACTATACATAGTGTTGCCCATGATGTGGGGGTGTCCCCAAAATTTTAAATTTTCTGCTCAACATATTGCTATCAGACCAGATTTACACCAGTCACCGCGATATCACTGAATATTGAAAAAAATCAATATGACAAAAGCATAAGCGTATGTCTTTTTTTTCGCGTCATAATCTACACTCAAAACCATGAAAACGATAGTGCTTTATTCTTTAAAACAATCAGTTGATTTGTACCAAACTGGGAGGGCACAATAATAATTTTTCCTTTTCAAAACTGACAAAAATTTTCAACTGTCTCACACCGAAGTGTACAGGCACAATCATGTAAAATGAACAGAGTCTTGTTTCCATTGTGACCACATATCATTTACTGAAAAAGGATTCATTCTGTAGTGATCAATTTGGATGGGATATATGACTTGCTGGGCCCAGCATCCTTGGAATCGTAACCATACCAACGCAATCACGGATTTGCCTGAACAAAATGGACATATACTTCAAAGAGTGTCTCCTGGCTTCTGAATTTGTGATCAAGTAAACTATAGGTTGAACCCACGTGCTGCAGATAGACACCATATCAAGTATAGCTGAGGTGTAAACATCTGTAGGAGCCACGAGGTTGATGACATAAGGTATCCAGACCATACTGAACGAGCCAGTCAAGAGAAGGATGGTCCAGAAGCCTTTAAACGTCTGACATCGCCTTTTTTGCAGTCGGACTTGAAGTCGAACGGGATGGCGCTCAGCTATCACTTGGGGATATGTTGAGGGTTGGCCACGATTATCGAGACTGTCGTAATTTGCATCAGGTTCATCAACTGCAGGCTGAACCTCGACAGTTCCTACAACATTAACTTTATTACGTGCAATGACAAGAAGTCGAATGTAGATGGTAGTCGTGAAAGTCAGAGTTGCACAGATTGGAAACACTAGGTACAAGGTATGAACAATAGATGCCCACTGTTTTTCTGCTGTTAGGTCTCTAGCTTGACAGCGATATGTTAAAAGTTGAACAAATGGTGAACGTGGAATCGGGATGTAGATACCACATACCAGTATGGTTACCAAAAGGGCCGTCACAAGAGCGATTGAAATTCGTGTTCTGCTGACAATCGTGTGATATCGTAATGGTCTTGTGACAAGTAGATAAAGATTAAAACTGATCCCAGAAAGACAGATCATTATACACCATATAGAAACCTGATAGGGATACGGGAATATGAGGCTGATGACAAAGCAATAAGAGCTATCTCGTGAGAACCAGAAATAGTCCCACAAGCCCCAGGTTATACCCAGAATCAAATCTGATGTAGCCAGAACTTGGTAAAGAAATCTCATGCTTTCCTGAAGTTCCTTTTGATTGTTGATTACAAACAGAACGACAGAATTCATAACCACAGCGAGAAAACAAATTACAATATATATGATACTAATATCATGAAAATCCGTTTTATTTGTTGCCAAGTCCACGCTTTCATTGACGGCCATTTCAGAAGGTAAGTACATGCGTATCTAAAGCAGTCACTGAAAGTGAGAATATCTTCATTTGCTTCTTGCACGAAGAGTGACACGAGTCTGCATTTTAACATTCATTGGTTCGCCAACGAATTGTGAAATCTACCCATTTAGGAATATTTGTTCATTAGGCTCAACAATGAGGACTGTCACGCAAATGTCTATCTGTTGACTACCCTTTTCCCTTTGAACTAATGAAATTACACATCTCGTTTATAGTTAAAGATAGTGGTTTGCCCTGAAGGTTCATCACTCTCTTTTATCTCGCCTTCTTTCTCCCTCTATTTTCTAAGCTTGTTTTGGTCCGAAATATTGCAAGGAATCCGGTACTAAGAATGTTCATGATCGAAATTATTCTTTTGAAGTATTTCGTTATTTTTGATACACTTTTGTGTCACGTGAAAAAAAAAAGTTTGCATAAAAAGCAGCTCTTGGAAACATTAGTATTTAGGATCATTTAACGATACTTGGGCGAATCGGTTTAGACATTAATTTGTAGAAATTGAAAGCTTCGCCTATTGTCATGTACAGATTGTCAGTAAAGTAGCTGTTAAAAGCTAAATTAATAGAGTCGCATGCGTCCCCCCTACCCAAAATAGTAGGGGGACACAATATCAAATGTCCCCTTACCTTTTTATTTTTGGTCTTTTATGATGGAAAGAAATACATCATTCAAAATCGTAATAAACATGCATTTTTGACGAGATGACCTTCCTTTCTGGGGTGATAACCTTTTTTTTTTTTTTTTTGCTGCTCGTAAAATTTTCCAGACGCTGGTCCCACCCCCCACCTTTGGGGAGAGATTCCCGCCCTTGAATACTTCTGATAAAGTAAATGTTAGGCTCTAATTAAGTATAATTATAATTATTGTTGTTAACAGCAGAATCAGAATTAAGACCTTTCGGGAAAGAAAAATTAACATGCGGAAATACGAGCTTTCAAAATAAGACCTTGCAAATCGAATATTGAAAAGGTATATCATTTCACATCTTGAGAAAATCACCAAAGAGGTTTCTATATAAGATCAGCATAGAGACAGAGCTGCTAAAGAGGTATAACATCCATTGATTTACGTGCAAAATAATTATTTAGGGAAAGTGAAACCTTACACCTTATTTCAAAAGATAAAGTAATAGAATAGGTGATATTTCGGCGAATAGATGCAGGCTAATATTCGTCTTTACTATTCGAGCAAAAGAATGTTTGTTAGTGATATTTGAATGCTTTTTAATTATACTTATTAAAGCTTGTTAAATTTCTTATATTCTGTTAAGGAATCAATTTTCCCCTATGCTGTCCTCTATTGTTATGCACAATAAGGCCTGGGACTGAATAAACCATTGCACTCTCCCTGGTTGAACAAGTAGAACATTTTTGCATTGGGTGGGTTGCCTTATACCTCGGTCACATTTTTTCTACGGCGAGTCGAAAACAGTCCTTTTAACACTTTTTTGTACCAGCTACATATAGGTGGTTTGAATAAAAATGAATAAAACGGCTGTTTTCGACTCGCCGTACGGCCGCCGTAGAACAAATGTGACCGAGGTATTACCAATCACTTAGGCTTCAATTCACTCTCTGCTCAGAAGTCTAGCAGACCACTGCATTTTATAGTAAAGTGAACAGAATTACCTAAAATCACTAATTCAACCAAGGTCATGCCATGATGTGTCCAAGACTACTTTTTGATATGGTTGATTAATATGAAGGAGTGGAGTCGTTCCAGGACACAGATTTATTAACTTTTGAATCTCAGAAATTGGAAAGGATTTTCTAAAAGAAATGCTTTTTGAGAAGGAGTTATTTTCTTGTTATATGTAAAACATTTTGAGGACTGATCTTGCTTATCAATTATTACAAATATGAGTATTTTGAAGATTGGAAGACATTATTCCTTTGAATACTGGAATTAATCTAGGGTATTACATAATTAATATTATGAAAATTTAAAGATATTATTCCTTAGCTTGCTTATAGTTCACCAGAATTAATCTAGCGAAGTATATATATATATATGAATATTGTGAAGATTTAAAAGCCCTTTTCTCAAAGGGTAATCGTTATATATTAGTTGAAGGTCAAAAACAGGAAAAGAAATTATGTAAATTCATATAGGCCTGGTCTATTAAAAAAAATCGGCGGGATCCTCTCTGACTTAAGTAGAGATTTTATCTTTTTTTAAATAAATTTTCATTTCACATTTTGGAAGATGTTTGCGTATAAACTTTCTCATTATGGAATAAGAGGGGAACCACTAAAGTGGTTCAAGAATTATCTAACCGGGCGTTCACAGTTCGTTTCACTCGATTGTAATATTTCTGAACGTAAACCTGTCCTTTGTGGAGTTCCACAGGGCAGCATTCTTGGCCCACTTTTGTTCATTACTTATATAAATGATATTGATATGTCATCTAGATTGCTTCAATTTATACTTTTCGCTGATGACTCTAATATATTTCTGTCGCACCCCGACCCAGAGCAATTGACGCAAATATTCAATGACGAACTAAAAAATGTGTCTAATTGGATAACAGCTAACAAACTCTCTCTTAACCTAGAAAAAACTAGCTACATGCTATTTAGAAACAAGATTACGAGTGTACCAAAAGATGTAATTTTAAATGATATCGTCATTCAAAGAGTGCGATCTACTAAATTTTGGGGACTGATCATTGACGAAAAACTTTCTTGGAAAGCACATATTGATAATATTTGTAAAATCATTGCTCGCAACATCGGTGTCATTAGAAAATTAAGTTACTTCTTACCCCATTATATTTTGTTATCATTGTATTCAACGTTAATTTTACCTTACTTGAATTACGGAGTTGTTGCGTGGGGTAATGCAGCGAATTCTCAAATTAATAGACTTTTTATTTTACAAAAAAGAGTGATTCGTATTATTAGTCATGCAGAATTCAGGGCACATACAAATATTCTGTTTTTGAGAAATAAAGTCTTGAAGGTTAAAGATTTATATTCTTTTCAACTCGGACAGTTAATGTTCAAGTTTATCAATAAACAATTACCGTTACCTTTTAATAATATGTTTGTAAAAAATGACACAATTCATAAGCACTTCACTCGCCAGGCGAGTTGCTTTCATTTACCCCTGAATAGAAGATCGTTTGCACAGAAGACATTTGTTTTTACTGGTCCAAAATTATGGAATTCTTTTTCAAAGGATATTATACAATGTAATTCAATACACAGTTTCAAAGGAAAACTTAAAATATATCTTCTGAATTCATATTAGATTATCGTTTTTTCCCAAAGTAATGTAATTCAGAACTTAATATGTAAATGTGTTTATTAATTTCTCTTTGTATATATGTTTAATCGTTTTATGATTTCTGTATACAGTGTATACTGAATCATTTTATTTTTATCATTATTTATTTATTTTTATTTTTATTTGTTTATTTTTTATTCATTATATATATATATATATATATATATATATATATATATATATATATATATATATTGTTTATTTCTTTATTTTATCTTATTTTTTATTCATAAAATTTACTTATAAAAGGGGGCCTTCACCCTACAAGCTCTGCTTTTTAGTTGGTCTCCTTCCCTTTCGATTTCATGGTATTATTGTATTATAAAAAAATGATTTAAATGTTATATTTTGTAAATATGTATATTGAACTATCATTGTAAATGTAAAAAGATTGAAAGAGAAAATAAATGAATTGAATTGAATTGAATTGAATATTGGTCTACACTCTAATAGTACACAAATTAACGTTTGTTTCGAAATTATACCGCATCATTAAACTAGCTCAATGTGCTGTATGTCTTCACGGTGATTGACAGTAATTTTCTTGGCAAATATGTACTTGATTACGAACCATGGACCGAATGTATTCCACCATTGCTCAAACAAATCATTTGTGACGTTTTCTTGAATACGCCTATTAAACGATGCATCAAATCTATTACTAATAACCATTATTACTAATAAGCATTATTACTATAATAATGGTTACTTTATTATTCAAACAATATTGTTGTAGTTTCTATGGAGCATGCTTGTGGCAATTAAGAAGTAAAGCTGTATTGAACATATGCACCTGTTGGAGGAAAGCTCTGAGAAAAATTTGGAGAATTAATAATATGACTCATTGTGATCTGGTAGCTTTACTGTCTGATTGTCAACCTCTTGAGAATGCTTTAAGATATAGATTTCAAAAGTTTAATAACATAATTGTGAAGACTGGTTCGGGATTCATAAGAATGGTCTTGAAATATGCCAAAAGGAACCCTTTTTCAACTTTTTGTGATAATTTAAATGAGGTGCAATATTTTCTCAGTGAATGTAATAAGAGTAAGGGCTGTGATGACCCGGCTTGTAAAGAACTGGATGTGAATGTTCTGAAAGAACTTATAGCAGTAATACCCCCATCTCACTAGGAAGGCGATCGTGGCGACCATGGCGATCTGTGTAAATCCCGCAAATCGTAGCAGAATCTTCCTCGAATTCTATTTTTAGCCTGCGAGACGATTGCACTGCAACTTCTATGCGACCGACCTGCGCTGAAGGCGATGGTAATACGCTGAAAGTACGACGATGCCACTTTCTTGCGACGATTCGAGGCAGATGTGATGCGCTGCTTCTGCGATCAAAGCGATCATACAACGAGGCTCATACGCTAATTAGGACCTCGGTACGGTGGTGCTACGAATGAAGCGATTATGTTACGTTCATGATGGGCTCTTGAAACGATTTCAAGCAATCGGCATACTAATCGCGGCACATGACACATTTTTCAGTCGATTGCCAACCTCCGACCAACATGGATGTCCAGAATTTGGACTTATACATCTTGGCATTCTAAAAGAACATCAGTTAAAAGTTGAATGCGAGGACAGGACAAGGAGGAGGCCAAAAAGATACAGGGTCTGATCCTGGCTGTCACCTAAGTCATAATATACAATATTTTTAAAATTTTATTCAAAAGATGTCGATGAGCCTAATAGTTAATATGAGGGATGCATCCAGAATTTCATAAAAGAGCATAAAAATCTTTGATATTCTGTTTATTTTTTTCAACAAAAGTTTGTCACTCAAAAATATTTGGTAAATTCCTTTCAAATTTGCTGACAAGAAGTAGTCTACTGATGTGAGAGCACTCATAAAAAGGGAGGGGGAGGGGGGCACAATGCCAGAATCTCCCTAAAGATTGCCTTTTCCAATCAATACATTAGTGATCGAATCATTAACAAAATTTGATGTTGTCTACTGTCACTGTGGTTAGAATTCAATTTATTTTCAAAACATAATCAATTTATTTATTTCTGCAGAGGTAACCCATTTTGTCATCAAGACATGTGAGTGTCTTTTTTTCTCTTTCCAGCTGGCTCAGCAGTAAGATTTGCATCCTCCTCCTGTACCCCCTCCTCTTCCCCTCTACCTCCTCCTCCTCTGGCTCTACCACCACCATAACCCCTTGATCTTCCTCTTTGACCGCCGGCCTAAGAGGGGTAGCTTGGGCAGCTTTCCCTTTTCTGGTCGTTTTTCTAGGAGGTATGTTTGAAAACGCCGTGGTATCGCCTCGTAATCTGTTGCAAATATGATAATCCGCCACCATCGGCACGGCGTTTTATAGCAGCGCGGACGGTTGTTGTGCAATCGCTGCCCAGTCATCAGCGGCGCAGCAAAAGCGCAACGCGAACGCCTGTAGCGGGCTGAGAACGTGTGCCACATGCCACCCAAAGAAGGAAGCGTCGTGGTGGAAGCTGTGTGAAGCGTGTCGAGCGCAAGGCAGTCGCCTTGTAAACGGAAGCAGCGTAGCAGAATTGTCTTGGGAACGGGCCTGAAAACCACGGGCGATCGGTGCCGCTTTTAATGCGCTTATACTACGCTTTATGCGTTGGGGCTCCGTTACAGCTACGAATATGTCGTTTGTAATACGCTCATGACTCGATTGTGATACGCTTTAGCACCTCCGCGATCTCGCTACGTAAGTTTTAAACATGTTCAAAATTTTGTGGCGACCAGGAAGATGGTGGCGATCCTTGCCGCTTCAGAAAAGATCAAGGTACGACGGAGAAGATTGAAAAGATCAAGGCACGATCAAGCTACGTTATACCACGCTTTGTCGATTTTTGACGATCGCAGTGGAATCGCCATCTAGTGAGATGGGGGTATAAGAGATCAGGAAAGTATCTGCAACACATTAACAAGGGAAGAAGTGGGTCAGTTGATTGAATTCCTATGTATTTCTTAGCTTCAATTTAATCTATCTTCTCTCCCTTTATTCTATCAATTATTAATTGTGATTTATTGTGTACAATTTTTTTTTCTCTCTTTTTATAGAAGTGCCACATATATGTTACATGTATATTATTTGGCGAATAAAGATTATATATATAACTACCCATGCACCTTACAATCCACACAATGATTACTGTTACAGTAAGGAGATGGGAAAAAATGAATTAAAACGTTTCAATATCTTAATTGCCAATTTTCAACTTAGGTATACAGCATAAAAGAAAGAGATTTTTGATTTATTGCATATATTTTCGGTATCGTAGATCACTGCCACAGTCAGGCTTATTAAATGTCACCTACTACATAGAGGAGTAATAGTTAAGTGGTATTAGTGATAGTTAAAGGGAGTAGTGCCGGTCTTATGGCTGAAAGTGCTAGATTATTGTTTAGTTCCCTATTAGTAATTATTTTATATTTTATAAAGGTATTCCATACTCGAAAAAATATATTGAACAAAATATTTCGATGAGCTTTCGAGATTCACTGTCAAACATTAAATCAATACTCTACTCATATTCTAAATAATGTTTAGTTAAAAAAGTTAAAAAAAAATTGCCCTTGCAATGTAGCATCATTGTCTCAGAATTTAATACTCTTGTTTTATTTAGAAGTGACATACCCCCCCCCCCCCCTCCATCCCTATGCATTATTTATTTTATCCTACACTCTAAAGTAAATAAAATCCGAAATAGTCTGCATCATAGTGTGCCATCTGAGTCAGAGCCAGTCACCTCTTCCTACCTCGGGACTTTTTAACATACCAGCGCAGACGAAATTCTTTCCCTTATTTGTAAACTGCCTCCCAAATCTTGCCAATTAGATCCTGTCCCTACTATTCTAGTAAAGGACTGCGCTTCCACTTTTGCCCCAATTATTCGTCAAATTGTTAACCTCAGTATATACCAAGCTACTGTGCCTTCTGTTTTAAAGTCTGCTCTGATTCGTCCTCTGTTGAAAAAAAACCCTCCTTGGATCGGGAATCCCTGAAGAATTATCGTCCAGTTTGCAATCTTCCCTTTCTGTTTAAGATCCTTGAGAGAGTTGTGTTCACTAGACTGAACGAATATTTGTCAGAACACAATTTACTTGACCCTTTTCAGTCGGCTTACCGACCTCATCATAGTGTTGAGACCCTACTCATAAACGTTTCTACAGTGCGTATCAAAAAAAAGTTTACACTTAGAAAAATTCCTGTAACATTGTACATTTGTAAGATCCTGAAGATTTTTCCACATTTTAACATTGGTTTTAACTGTCGAAAAATATTTCCGCTTGAGTGAGCACCACTTACATTTGAAAAGATAGTGAAAAATGATTTGCGCAGAACTTTGAAATAGTAATGCGAATAAAAGTAGACCTTAATCATGAAGAACATGTTTAATTTAGCTAGTAAAATTGATTTGAAGAAATATTTTACCTTTTTTAACTTGTTTCCTTGCCCAAAACACTTGGAAGAGTGCATTGCGCCCCACCCCACTCCTCCAAACACCCAGGCCGTCTTGACGATATTTGCTTTACACTGAGCTGTGATTTACATGAAATGGCTTAGGCTTGATTTTCAATTTTTTAATCATTGTCAAGCTTGGGAAAAGTGTGGAGAAACAAGTATTAAATGAAAACTGAAATGTAAACCCACTTTTAATGATGAAAACGTAGTGAAAAAATGCTGGAGATAACTGATATAAACTTTTGTTCAGATTCAGTTATGTCCTCAGATCCAGCTGGCACAAAAAGGGTAAAGGTTGTGCTTACTTAGTGTTGAAATTTAGATTTGGGTGGCAAAATTGTTACAAAATGCTTGAATGTATCCGTTTTATTTCAATTGACTATAAGTGCAGGTGAAATGTTTGAGAAATGTTTCACAGGGTAAGATTTATTTCGCCCTTTCCCCTTGACACAGCGTGAAAATTAGCATTTCTGCGCAAACAGATTTCTGCGAGCTTTACAAAAATGGACAGTGCTCACTCAAGTGTAACATTCTGTCAAAACTTTTACTTTCATTGAATAGATGAGACCCAAACCCAAGAATATATGTTGAAAAAATACCCGCATGTCGTATATTTTTTAATTCCCAGGGCTTTTACAAAGTGTAAACTTTTTTTTGATACGCACTGTAGTTTTATATTGCAGAAAATGGACTCTGGATCCGCTACAGCAATCGTCCTATTAGATCTGTCTTCGGCCTTCGATACAGTAGATCACAAGATACTTGTAAATACTCTTGCAAGCTTAGGTATCCAGGACCAGGCTCTTGAAAGGTTTAGATCTTACCTATCATACCATTCACAGTCTGTCGTTCTTGATGGTTTCACATCCTCCTCACGGTCATTAGGTTGTGGAGTACCGCAGGGCTCTGTAGGCGGACCGACCTTATTTTCAATTTACCTACTCGGTCTTCGCCATATTTTTCAAAATCACCCTGTTCATTACCATGTCTATGCCGATGATATACAGGTTTTTGTCTCTTTTCCACCGGACCAAATTCAAGCTTCCCAAGCTTTGCGCGTTTTGGAAAATTGCATTTCTGCTGTTGACATCTGGATGAAATCAAACCACAGTAAATGTGAGTTCATGCTTTTTGGCTCCAAATCTCAATTAAGTAAACCTAACATAGACTCCATTTTAATTTCTGGTAATCCTGTTCCTCTCTCTGATTCATGCCGCAATCTTGGTGTCATTTTCGATTCCCAAATGTCAATGTCAAATCAAGTCACAAGTATTTGTAAATCTGTCCGCTATCAATTGCGTAACATTGGTTTCATTCGAAAATATTTAACTCGTTCTGCAACATAGAAACTTGTGCACTCACTCATCTCCTCACGTCTCAATTTCGGTAATAGTCTTCTCTTTAATATACCTAACTCTAAAATTACCCCGACTTCAAAAATTTCAGCATTCAGCAGCTCGCATTGTTTCTCTGTCAAATAAACACGATCACATCACTCCTGTTCTTAAAGACCTCCATTGGTTGCCCATAAAGGATCGCTTAGTTTTTTTTAAATTCTACTTTTGGTTCATCATATCAATGGATCCGCACCCGATTACAACAAGTCTCTTATACACCACTATCAACCTGCACGCACACTGCGATCATTCCAATCTAGTCTCTTACATATTCCACTATCTAAAAAATCATGGGGCGATCGAGCCTTCGATTATGCCGGACCAGCACTGTGGAATTCACTACCACAGGAGTTGAAGAACTCAAAATCTGCAACATCCTTTAAGAGCAACCTAAAATTGCATTTGTTCACCAGCAGGTACTAGGTTTGAAGACAGACATTTTTCCTTATTTGTAATATACCCTTGCTTGTACTTCTCGTAATAGTTCTCTTTACTTATATGTTTGCTCTCTTCTAAGCGCCTTGAGTATTTATCCAAAACGGAAAAGACGCTATATAAATCATATGTATTATTATTATTATTTATTACATAGATTGAATTCTGTGTAGTGATTGGTTCAGTTTCCATCATGTGACCAAATATATTCTCACTTTGATGTTGCGTGACGTCAGACCTCGATATATATATATTTTCGCTTTACCAATAATCTGACGTCATTATTTAAGAAAACTGGATATTTAGATATCGGGCGTCCCGGACAGCGAGCTGTGTCTCCCGGGCAAGTCGCGTGATGCGTCGGCGCAGGCACTAATCCGCGTTCCGCTGAGCGCGGTGGCTTAGGGAAAAGTTGGTCATTCAACGCACGGCGCAAGTAACCGGACTCTGCAAGCTCAGCGCATAGATTTTGGTTCTAAATCTAATTTATTAAAAGTAGCAGGCATTTCCTTCGAAAGCATAGTGGAAAATACGAATCCTCGGTTGGACTGATTATATAACTATTTTCCCGTAGGGGCTTCGCCCCTCGAGAAAAGTAGTAATTGCCAGACCAACCTCGGATAAATAATTCGTCTATACTTTCTCAAAGCCTGATATAATTATAGTGTCCCAACTTTGAAAATTACTTTAAACTAATGCCTTGGTCTTGATGTTTTCGTACCTTAGCATTTCCTTTAGTTTTCATACATCGACCCATGCCCTTGGGAATTAGAGCCTTAACAATTGCCTTGAAGTACAACAATAATAGCTTTGCCTGTAATTTGTAAAGGTCCGCGAACAGGTTTAGTCTTTATTCGAAGAAAACTCGGGCAAACAGATTTTGAAGATTGCGTCATCTCTCGGAATAATGTATCAGCAGACAAAATACCGAAAAAAAAAAACAGACCTAGACTACCCCCTTCCGAACCTTTCCCGCACACCCTCACACACAGCCAACCCACGCAAACACACACTCTCTCTCTAGAATCCTGGAGGGGGGCAGGTTACGGCAGAGTTTTCTAATTCTTGACTCCTGTTCCCCGAGTATTCGAAGAATCCAGAATGGGCACCTTTAGTTTCTAAACATAATCGATTTCGAAAACAATTTGTTACTGACAATTTTCCTTAAAGTAACCAAAGTGTGCACAATAACCATGATAGCTCAAACTAAAACAAGGTTTCCAATGTTCAATGGGGAAAAATGCCGTCAAAAGAAAGAGGTATATGAGTGTACAGCTCGCTTTGTTGAGGCTTATGGACGACAATATCATAGTCATAATCATCATAATGGTAGCGTCAGGATTAGATGGAGTACTAATAAAGTTTTAATGTTGATTTCTGTTTCTGTTCGTACAGCTAGGAAATAAAAAGATTCACTTTTCTCCAACGGGTTTGAACATGCCTGCACCTTATAAAATGGCGGTCATAGAAAGAGTGGATATGGCAGCAAATAACACCGAATCGCATGATAATTGATTGATTGATTGAAGGATTTTATTGAAAATATCCATTCTCGCAGTCCAAAGACTGAATTGCAATGGTTACAATGTATGTACAAGATAAAATAAATGATACAATTAAACATTTGGTTCGAAAAATAAGCAGTAAATGAAATAGTTACATGCATGCACAATTGAAAGTAGTACTTTTTGGAACAATTATTAATAAGAAATAAAAGTGTATTCACTGGGAATGACAATGCAATCTAGGAAGTATGATATTACTAGAAAGTTATTAAAATTGAATATTATTATACAAGAATGCTTGTATTTTGAAATTGGTTGTTTGTAGATTGATATTGCACAGGTTTAAAATAAAATTGAATGATCTGGGTTAATATATGGTAAAAATAAAATCAAACTAAAGTCATGCAATCTCTACTCAAATTGGGATAAAATTAATATCATCCATGATTAAACGTAATCAATTATAAATCGTACTAATTCAGTGATTAAACAAAATATGCAATTGGGAATATATTAAGTAAAATATTTTAATTGAATATTACAACATTTAATAAAGAATGCTCCTGTATTGAAATTGGTAAATAAATATTGATATTGCACACGATCAAAATACAAAGAAACATAAAATGAATATAAATAAATACCTTATTCACAATTGTGTAAACATTCAATGAATAGTAAAACGACGACATTATTAAAATTCTGAGTACTAAGAAGATCCAATAACACGGAGATAACTGATCTGTCCATTCGATTTACATAAAATTCAAAAAGAAAGAACATGGGCCTAGTAAGTAAAATGTTGATTTAGAGTCTTAACCAAGTAAGGAAGAGTGCTATTTCGTAGTCTTTCTGTTCGGCATTTAAAGTCTCTCAATCTCTCACTGTGCCTCAACTTTCGGTTCATACTTTGCATGTCCGGCAGCCAATCACGGAAATGTCTGTAGAGTGATTCAGCGAATCGTAGGCATAGGTGTTCTCTTCTCTCACTGAGCGATTGAAGGTCCGAGATCTGGAGAGCATGCTCGTAGCTTTGATATCGATCGTGGAAGATAATACGGAGTGCCCTCTTCTGGACTCGTTCGATATCACTGGCCTGCTCCGACGTGATTGATGAGTGCCACACAGGAACACAATATTCAAGTACAGGTCGAATATAGCATGTGTATACAGTCAAGAGGTCAGCAACAGGAGCGCGATACCGCTTCAGGGCTCGAATGATGTAGAATTTCCGCGATGCACGTATTGTGATATCACGAATATGTCCGTCCCAACGTAGGTTTTGCTGCAGCATGACACCCAAAAGCTTCAGCTCTTTGACTTCTTGGAGAGTTGCATCATCTAACTCAAGATGCAAAGGTGGAGGGCCAGTCCGTGCAAATGACACTCTCATGAATTTACCCTTAGACGAGTTGATACGAAGTCCATTATCTAGACACCACTGACCAAACTCTATCAAGGTGGAAGGTATCACGCTGTTTGAGCCCATTTTACGGCCTTCTGCAAAGGTTAGGTCATCGACGTATTTCCATCTCGATATTCCAGTGGTGTTTCTCAGAGCGTCATTTATTAGCACCAGGAAAATTGCTGGCCCAAGTCGAGTACCCTGGGGTACCCCTCCAGCAGGAGTAAGGGGAGACGAAACCACTCCATTATATCTCGTCATCTGTTCTCGCCCATGAAGAAAACTACTGATCCAAGGCAAGAGACATGGTCGAGCACCCATCGCGAACAACTTATTGATGGCGATATTGTGGTTGACCAAGTCAAATGCCTTTGAGAAATCGGTAATCACGACGGTGGAAACAGTCTGAAGCCGATCAGCGTTTGAAGAAGATTGACGAGATAATGTGTAGTAGACAGGGCCGTAGCTAGAGGGGGGGTATGGGGGGGTGTGACACCCCCCCCAACATTCATGGCAGTCGGCAAAATCATGTACCAGTTGGCAAAATGGAGGAAAGGGGAGAAAAAGAAAGAGGGAAAGAAAGGAGAGAGGGGGAGAGAAAGAAAAAGAAAGAAAGAAAGAGAAAGAAAAAAGGGTCAGAGAGAGAAAGACAGAAAGAAAGAAAGAAAGAAAGAAGTACAGAAAAAAAAAAGGAAAGAAAAATAGGGGTACTAACTTCGAAGAAGGTTACGACTTTTAGAGTAAAGACAACCAGTTGGCAAATCCAAGTCCATGTAGCCATGCAGGCTTAGAGCCCTACTAGTCAGCAAAATACAAATTATACCACAATTATTGACGATTTAACAAACACATTAGTTTTGTAAAATTATAGGCAAGACTAGGTAAATAAATATGGGGTGGGATGAATTTCCAAGGTTTAAGTTGAATAATCAAAGCCAAAGTATAGTTGGCAAATTATAAAGTGGGCCTATTAAAGTGACAGAACACTATACGCTCTACCAGTCAGCAAAGTGAAGTACTGCCCCGTTTCAGATCTGAAAAGAACAGAACACAAGACTTTAAAAAAATGGTAACTCTGCAGTAGGCAAATTCATCAAGACAAGTCTACAACTTGTAGACTTGTCTACAAGTTTGCAGTTGGCAAAACACACAAATGTTCTAAGATATTTTTACTAAATTCTGTCGCCGAAGATTTTTTTTTAAATTTATGGTGTCAGAATGTGCTTGGGGTGGGAATGGGTGGGAGTGGGGGCAGGTTGGGGTTGCATCATTCCTGGTGCTCGCATTGTCTGACTAATGAGATATATAGTCTCGTTGTATTCTAAGTCCATAAAGATTATGCACCAAATTATCTCCTCGCACTTCAAGCTATTATTGTTTTATGTAGTGACATATGCTTTTTTCATGACTATATACTTAAAGTGATTGCCCCCTTTTAAGGCCTTAATAAAACATTTCCAGTCTGTGCTTACGTTCGCATTGGTGTGGACCGATATAGATACCGGGCTGGTGTTAAATCAACACCGGCGTTTTTGCAGTGCACGAATTCCTAAAGACAGTCCTTAAAATGTCCCTTTTTCTGATCTTATTATAACAAATGTTCAGCTCACGCTTCGCGCTCGCATCACTTAATTAGTGAAATAGTAAATTCCTACAAACAAGCCATAGAATGCCCATCTTCAGGTCTGAATTTCAAAAATCGTCAGCTCGCGCTTCTCGCCCACAATATTTCATTAGTGAAATACGTATCATGTTCATGATTACAAAGACCACAAAAAGTGCTTCATGTACCAGTGTAATTCTAACAAAAATTGGCGCTCGCATTAGATGACTATGATGAGAAACGTACGCACTTCATGAATTCCAAAAGATAGTCCTTAAAATGTTTATTTTTAGGGTTAAGTTATACAAAAATTTCAGCTCGCGCTTCGCGCTCGCATTGTTTTTTTGTGAGACAGGTACGTATCATGATTACAAAACTTTGCTTATAATGTCCCTTTTTAGGACTGAATATCAAACATTTTCAGCTCGCGCTTCGCGCTCGCATTATTTGATCACTAAGATACATATCCGTTTAATGGCACAGTCCTTAAAATGTCTCTATTAGGTCAGTATACCTGGCAATTGAGCGCGCTTCGCGAGCCCACTTAATGACTCAACATTTTTGCTGGTGCCCCCCCCCCCCTCCCCAATGCCGTGACCCACGGTACGCCACTGTTAGCAGTAGCACTCTTGAAATTTTAGTTAAGACATCTTGCACAGGTCAATTAAAAATTAACAAATCTTTGATTTTGATATTATTAATGCATATAGGGTATATCATTATACTGCAAGTTAGCAACTACGGCACACTAGCCTTTCTATTTTGATCCAAAATGTTTATTTTTACAGTGCAATATCTTTGTATATCTTTGTATAATTTACCTTAAAGTATTCACAAAATGCCACTAATTCAATTCTAAAAATTCAAAATCTTTTAGCATGTGATTATTGTAGGGGGGCACATCCCCCATCAGACTCCCCCTGTGCTCACATTGGCGCTGTCACGCCAAATTTAGTTGGCAAATTTAGCTGGTACACCCCCCCCCCCCCCAACAAAATGCTTCTGGCTACGGCCCTGGTAGTAGAATTCCCTCTTCGACTTCCATACTGTTGGGGATCGATGTTTGCATCAATATCTGACATCAGTTGACGATAGATGAAGAGTTCAGCCAACTTTGCAAAGTGGTCAGTCAAGGAGACTGGTCTTAATTGATCTATTGTAGGAGGAGACTTCTTAGGTACTGGGACCACAATAGATCTTTTCCACTGCGATGGGACCTTTCCTTCCTTGTAAGAGGTGCTAATAATGTCACATATGGGTGAACTCAACTCTACTGCGAATTCTCTAATCAGCTTTGCAGACACTCCATCTGGTCCGCAACTTTTCCCAACTGGTGTCTTCTTCAGCTCACAGTATACTTTCCATGGAGTGACCTCTACGACACTTGAAGGATTTATGGGCTGATAAGCTGGTAGTAGTCGTACATCCAATGGAGGAACATTCGCGGAGATGTCAGTGAAGTGGTGGTTGATTGCATTAGCAATCGCCTGGTCATCATGGCTTTCCAGTCCAGGTACTATTACAACATTCAATGGTGTTGAGTTACTAGTTGCAATTTTAACAAATTTAAACCATGCACTTGGGTTCTGACTTTTTAATCTCTGGATCCGATTCTTGTAGTAATCCACTTTAGCTTTTTTGATTTCTCTTATAACTCTGTTCTTTAATGATGACCACTCGGAACTGCACTTAATAAAAGCGGTCTGTCTATTCTTTATCAATTCCTTTACCACAGGTGTGATCCAAGGTTTGTCCTTGCAGTTAACCTTTACTTTTCTTGATGGGAAGAAGACTTCAATGGCAGAGTTAAGTTCACTGTAAAAGTTATCACACTTGGTACTGACATCATCTGCGTTCGTGACACTAGACCAATTTTGATGAACTATCCAATTACCAAATCGTCTAATGTCAGATTCCTTCATTGGCTGGATGGTTTTTGACGTGGTGCAATTAGTATGCTTCGACACAGAGGCGTCGATCATGGGGGGGCAGGGGGGCAACCGCCCCACCAATGAAAATATTGAGGGGCAAACACATCGTTTTGCCCCCCCCCCCCCCAATAATTCCGCATGTGCAAAAAATAGAATAAGATTGTAATGTTACACAGAACTCAGCAAGCGAGATTGAGATACACAACTCGTTCTTCATCTAAAATCGTGCTCAAAATGTCCGGTTTTCAGATTAGAATATAAAAAAATTTCAGCTCGCGCTTCGCGCTCGCATCATTTCTGTAGCAAAAACCCATACTTTTCATGATTGAATAGGTGAATAGAATGTCCCGTTTTCAGTTCTATACCTCAAAAGAACTCCCACTTCGATTTGCAATAATCTTTTGTTGGATATATTTCTTGTTCTTTATTAAAAACGTCAATAAAACTCCTTTTTTAAGATCAAAATATCAAAATTTTCAGCTTTTAAATTTAATTTGTTGGTGAGATGTGTGTGTGTGTGAGGGTGTGTGTGTGTGTGTGTGTGTGTATATATATATATATATATATATATATATAATCTATATATATATATACATATAGGCATATGTGTGTGTGTGTGTGTTTGAGTCTGTTTGTTTTGTGTGATCGAGCGCCTTTGGAAAGTTGATTCTTGATTTTGCCCCCCCCCCCAATCTGAAAAATGGATCGACGCCCCTGCTTCGACATATATACTTTAGGCAGCCACTTGACTCCTCTATGATCACTACGGCCAACTGGAGACATCAATTCAATAGAGGAATAGAGACTATGCATATTAGTAACTATCTTGTCAAGAATTGCATCTCTTCTTGTTGCTTTGTCAACCACTTGTTTTAGATTATGTCCGTTGATAAGTTGGTCTAGATTCAGGCGGTTTACATCCCCAAGAATAATAATTCCTGCTTGTTGGTACTTGGCAAGAATGTCATCAATAGCATGGGATATGTGCTGAATCAAGGAGTCACTTTCGGGGTTCGCCTTCTTGTCATTGCGTGTAAGAATGTTAACGTTGTAGGAACTGTCAAGGTTCAGCCTGTAGCTGACCAACCTTATGCAAATGACGATAGTCACGAGAATCGTGGCCAACCGTCAACTTATCCCCAATTGATAGTTGAGCGCCACCCCGTTCGCTTATACCTGATTGCAACAGGAAAATTAGATGTATGATGTAACTAGTTCAATGGGAAAAGGCCGTCCAAAGATTAGAGGGACGAGTGACAGTTTGATTAGTCCAGGCTAATGACAAATTCTTATTACGGTATTATAGTCATGATCATATTACAGTGGATGTCAGGATTAGATGGAATACTAATAAAGTTTTAGTGTTGTTTCCATTTACTGTTCGTACAGCTATGAAATGAAAAGATTTTCTTGTCTCTCACGGGTTAGTAAATGCCAGTACCTTCAAGATAGCGGTCACGGAAAGTGTGGAATTGGCAGAAAATAAAGCCGATGCGCATGATATTAATCTCAATATATATTTATTAATTTGTTTTCTCGCGGTGGTTACGAATGTGTTCGTACTGTTAGTAATCAACAATCAAAAGGAACTTCAAGACAACATGAGACTCCTCTACCAAGTTCTAGCTACATCAGATTTGATTCTGGGTATAACCTGGAGCTTGTGGGACTATCTCTGGTTTTCAAAAGATAACTCTTACTGCTCTGCCATCAGCCTAGTATTTCCGTATCCATTCTATATTTCATTCTGGTTCAAAATGATCTGTCTTTCGGGGATAACTTTCAATCTATATCTACTTGTCACAAGACCACTGCGATATCACACCATTGTCAGCAGAAAACGACTTTTGCTAACCATACTGGTATGTAGTATCTACATCCCGATTCCTGCATCACCATTTGTACAACTTTTAACAAATCGCTGCCAAGAGCAGAAAAACAGTGGACATCTATTGTACACACCTTGTACCGAGTAGATCAAATCAGTGCAACTCTGACCTTCACGATGACCATTTACATTCGACTTCTTGTCATTGCGCGTAAGAAAGTTAACGTTGTAGGAAATGTCGAGGTTCAGCCTGTAGCTGATCAACCTGATGCAAATGACGACAGTCTTAAGAATCATGTCCACCCTTCAACGCATCCCCAAGTGATAGTTGAGCGCCATCCCGTTCGTCGGCAAGTCCGACTGCGAAAAAAGCGATGTCAGATGTCCAAAGGCTTCTGGACCATCCTGCTCTTGACTGGTTCGTTCAATATGGTTTGGATACCTGATGTCGTCAACTTCGTAGCTCCTAGAGATAATTACACCTTTGCTGCCCTTGATATGATGGCAATTAGCAATACGTGATTACAACCCATAGTTTACTTGATCACGAATTCAGAAGCCAGGAGGTACTCCTTAAAGTATTTGTCCATTTTGTTCTGGCATATTTGTGGATGCATTGGGATGGTAAAGATCCCAAGGGTGTAAGACCATCAATCCAAATTGATCACTACTAAATGGTTCCTCATTCTGTAAAAGAGATGTGCTTACAATATGAAAAGAACATAGTTGGTAGTTTTTTTAGCTAGTAGTACTTGATTTTGTACCTAGTTTGGATCAGTTGATTTTTATTTTTGACAATTTGGAACACGTAAAATCTCCCTCATCAGCTGTGTTAGAAATCAATTCATTTTTAATGAATAAAACTCTATATGATAATATTGTTGGGAGAATAGATGATTATTGGATTTGTTACCATATGATGCCTGTGTACACTATTATGAATCATGATTTTTTTTTAAGGGGGTGTTGTTGTATTTTTTGTCAGTTTGGAATGTGGGACTTTTGACGTTGGATTTAAAAGAAATCAAATCATTCACTTTCAAGAATATTAAACTCAATTGTTGGGATTACAGATTTGGAGACAAATGTTGTGTAATATTAAAAAGGCGCCTTGACATTTCGACACATTCTAAAAAGATTTAATAAAAATTTAACCAATATTGGGTAGAAAGGGAACAAGCATGATTGTAAATTTCAACAAAACATTGCGTAAAATGTACAAAATATTTGGTCCAGTTTACCCAAGATAGCATACTTAGTCCCATTATACTGTACCCAATATTGGGTAAACTGATTTTAGAGTGTAGAGGGCATTCCGTCCTAAAGGTAACATCGTCATATTATTTTTATCAATTGATTTTAAGTCTAGCGTTGAGTTACACGACCTTGACCTTGTTCTCCATGCCTCTACCTTCCTTCTGCCATGTTTTATCTCTCCTCTCTCTTTCCCTTTTTCTCCTTTGTTCTTTTCTTTCCTGTACTTGAAAAATTATAGGGCCATGTGCTTTTTATCTATTTTCTTTTTTAGATTTTGTTTTCAAATCAAATGCGATATTAAGTGAATTTCATGAGAATAATGTGTTTGATATGATTGAATTCATGAAAAGTGTTCGGTAATACGATCCACTACCATAAAGAGCAACAGTAAATTTTCATCAACATTTGGAACCGCAATATGTTTGATTGACAATACTGCAATATTACAAATGCTCTCAGTCAATCATAGAGTTACACTTCAGTTTAAGGACAAACATCATAGACCAATGCAAGAGGGACGAGTGACAGTTTGCTTTGTCAAGATTAATAGACAATTATTATTACGGTATCATAGTCCTGATCATATTAGAGTGGATGTCAGGATTAGATGGAGTACTGATTAATTGTTAATTTTGATTCCACTTACTGTCTGGGTAGCTAGGATATGAATATATTCACTTGTTTCCAACCATGTCAACGGGTTAGTATATGCCTGTACCTTTCAGATGGCAGTCACGGAAAGTGTGGAATTGGCAGCAAATAAAGCCGATGCGCATGATATTAATCTCAATATATATTTTTTAATTTCTTTTCTCGCGTTGGTTATGAATGTTGTAGTTCTGTTTATAATAAACAAACAAAAAGAACTTCAGGACAACATGAGACTCCTCTACCAAGTTCTAGCTACATCAGATTTGATTCTGGGTATAATCCGGAGCTTATGGGACTATTTCTGGTTTTCAAAAGATAACTCTTACTGCTCTGCCATCAGCCTAGTATTTCCGTATCCATTCTATATTTCATTCTGGTTCATAATGATCTGTCTTTCGGGGATAAGTTTCAATCTCTATCTACTTGTCACAAGACCACTGCGATATCACACCATTGTCAGCAGAAAACGATTTTTAGTCGCTCTTGTGACATCCCTTTTGGTTGCCATACTGGCATGTGGTATCTACATTCCGATTCCTGAATCACCATTTATACAACTTTTAACAGATCGCTGTCAAGCTAGAGACCTAACAGTAGAAAGACAATGGGCATCTATTGTTCATACCTTGTACCGAGTAGGTCCCATCTGTGCAACTCTGACTTTAACGACTACCATCTACATTCGACTTCTTGTCATTGCGCGCAAGAAAGTTAATGTTGTAGGAACTATCAAGGTTCAGCCTGCAGTTGATCAACATGATGCAAATGACGAAAGTCTTAAGAATTATGGCCAACCGTCAACGTATCCCCGAGTGATAGTTGAGCGCCATCCCGTTCGTCGGCAAGTCCGACTGCGAAAAAAGCGATGTCAGATGTCCAAAGGCTTCTGGACCATCCTGCTCTTGACTGGTTCGTTCAATATGGTTTGGATACCTGATGTCGTCAACTTCGTAGCTCCTACAGATAACTACACCTTTGCTGCCCTTGATATGATGGCAATTAGCAATACGTGGTTACAACCCATAGTTTACTTGATCACGAATTCAGAAGCCAGGAGGTACTCCTTGAAGTATTTGTCCATTTTGTTCTGGCATATTTGTGGATGCATTGGTATGGTAAAGATCCCAAGGGTGTAAGACCATCAATCCAAATTGATCACTACTAAATGGTTCCTCATTCTTTAAAAGAGATGTGCTTACAATATGAAAAGAACATAGTTGGTAGTTTTTTAGCTAATAGTATTTGATTTTGTACCTAGTTTGGATCAGTTGATTATTATTTTTGACAATTTGGAACACGTCAAATCTGCCTCATCAGCTGTGTTAGAAATCAGTTCATTTTTAAAGAATAAAACTCTATATGATAATATTGTTGGGAGAATAGATGATTATTGGATTTGTTACCATATGATGCCTGTGTACACTATTATGAATCATGATTTTTTTAAAGGGGTGTTGTTGTTTTTTGTCAGTTCGGAATACGGGAGATTTGACGTTGGATTTAAAAGAAATCAAATAATTAATTTTCAAGAATATTGAACTCAGTTGTTGGGATTACAGATTTTGAGACAAATGTTGTGTAATATTTAAAAGGCGTCATGACATTTTGACACATTCTAAAAAGATTGAGTAAAAATTTAACCAATATTGGGTAGAAAGGGAACAAGCATGATTGTAAATTTCAACGAAACATTGCGTAAAATTTACAAAGTATTTGGTCCAGTTTACCCAGCAAGCATACATATTCCCATTATACCCAATATTGGGTAAACTGATTTTAGAGTGTAGAGGGCTTTCCGTCCTAAAGGTAACATCGTCATATTATTTTTATCAATTGATTTTAAGTCTAGCGTAATTGAGTAACACGACCTTGACCTTGTTCTCTATGCTTTTATTCCTCTCCCTTCCCTCTGCCATGTTTTATCTCTCTTCTCTCTTTCCCTTTTTCTCCCTTTTTTTTCTTGTCTTTTCTATACTTAAGAAATTATAGGGCCATGTGCTTTTTTTTTCTTTTATTGAATTTGTTTTCAAATCAAATATGATCTTTAGAACATTTCATGAGAATAATGTGTTTGATATGATTGAATTCATGAAAGTGTTCGGTAGTACGATCCACGACCATACTAAGAGCAACAGTAAAATTTCATCAATATTTGGAAGCGCGATGTTTATGATGTTTGACAATACCGCAATATTAGAAATGCTCTTAGTCAATCTTACAGTTACACTGCAGTTTAAATACAACATCATATAGAGGGACGATTGACAATTTGCTTTGTCCAGGCTAATGAACAATTCTTATTATCATGATCGTATCATAGTGAATGTCAGGATTAGATGGAGAACAAATAAATTGTTAATGTTGATTCCAGCTAGGAAATGTAAAGATTCACTTGTCTCCAACGGGTTAGTATATGCCTGTACCTTCCAGATGGCGGTCACAGAAAGTGGGAATTGGCAACAAATGAAAGAGATGCGCATGATATTAATCTCAATATATACACTTTAATTTGTTTTCTCGCGGTGGTTATGAATGCTGTTGTTCTGTTTGTAATCAACAAACAAAAGGAACTTCAGGACAACATGAGACTCCTCTACCAAGTTCTAGCTACATCAGATTTGATTCTGGGTATAACCTGAAGCTTGTGGAACTATTTTTGGTTTTCAAAAGATAGTTCTTATCGCTTTGTCATCAGCCTTGTATTTCCATATCAATTTACGGTCTCTTTGTGGTTCATAATGATCTGTCTTTCGGGGATAAGTTTTAATCTCTATCTACTTGTCACAAGACCACTGCGATATCACACGATTGTTAGCAGAAAACGATTTGTAATCGTACTTGTGACATTCCTTTTGGTAACCATACTGGTATGTAGTATCTACATCCCGATTCCTGCATCACCATTTGTACAACTTTTAACAAATCGCTGCCAAGCTAGAAACCCAACAGCAAAAAGACAATGGGCATCTATTGTTCATACCTTGTACCGAGTAGGTCCCATCTGTGCAATTCTGACTTTAATGACTACCATCTACATTCGACTTCTTGTCATTGCGCGCAAGAAAGTTAACGTTGTAGGAACTATCAAGGTTCAGCCTGCAGTTGATCAACCTGATGCAAATGACGACAGTCTTAAGAATCATGTCCACCCTTCAACGCATCCCCAGGTGATAGTTGAGCGCCATCCCGTTCGCCAGCAAGTCCGACTGCAAAAAAGGCGATGTCAGATGTCTAAAGGCTTCTGGACCATCCTGCTCTTGACAGGTTCGTTCAGTATGTTGTGGATACCTTATGTCATCAATTTCGTAGCTCCTACCGATGTTTACACCTCAGCTCTCCTTGACATGATGTCAATTAGCAATACGTGGGTACAACCTATTGTTTACCTGATCACAAATTCAGAAGCCAGGAGGCACTCCTTGAAGTATTTGTCCATTTTTTTCAGGCAAGTCAGTGGATGCATTAGTATAGTACAGATTCCAAAGATGTAAGACCTATGAAGTCCCATACGCCAACCAAATTGATCGTAACAAAATATTGTTTAAAGTGAAAATCTTCAAAAAAAAATTCCAGTGATTATGAACAATTTTATGATAATTCGAACTAAAACAGGGTTTTCAAAGAGGAAAGAGAAATCTTCACTAAGAAGGATAACCCAACAACCCATTCATTGCCATTAGCTTTAATGGCAAATTTAACTGTATGGTGTAGTTAATTCAACGGGAATAGTCCATCAAAGTACGAGTGACAGTTCGGTTTGTCCATGTCGAGGCTAATGGACAATTATTATTATTATAGTCATGATCATTATGAGAGTAGACGTCAGGAATAAATGGTTTTTTTTTTTTAGTATTGTTTCCATTCACTGTCCGTACAGCTAGGAAATGAAAAGATTCACTTGTCTCCAACGGGTTAGTATATGCCTGTACCTTCCAGATGGCGGTCACAGAAAGTGGGAATTGGCAACAAATGAAAGAGATGCGCATGATATTAATCTCAATATATACACTTTAATTTGTTTTCTCGCGGTGGTTATGAATGCTGTTGTTCTGTTTGTAATCAACAAACAAAAGGAACTTCAGGACAACATGAGACTCCTCTACCAAGTTCTAGCTACATCAGATTTGATTCTGGGTATAACCTGAAGCTTGTGGAACTATTTTTGGTTTTCAAAAGATAGTTCTTATCGCTTTGTCATCAGCCTTGTATTTCCATATCAATTTACGGTCTCTTTGTGGTTCATAATGATCTGTCTTTCGGGGATAAGTTTTAATCTCTATCTACTTGTCACAAGACCACTGCGATATCACACGATTGTTAGCAGAAAACGATTTGTAATCGTACTTGTGACATTCCTTTTGGTAACCATACTGGTATGTAGTATCTACATCCCGATTCCTGCATCACCATTTGTACAACTTTTAACAAATCGCTGCCAAGCTAGAAACCCAACAGCAAAAAGACAATGGGCATCTATTGTTCATACCTTGTACCGAGTAGGTCCCATCTGTGCAATTCTGACTTTAATGACTACCATCTACATTCGACTTCTTGTCATTGCGCGCAAGAAAGTTAACGTTGTAGGAACTATCAAGGTTCAGCCTGCAGTTGATCAACCTGATGCAAATGACGACAGTCTTAAGAATCATGTCCACCCTTCAACGCATCCCCAGGTGATAGTTGAGCGCCATCCCGTTCGCCAGCAAGTCCGACTGCAAAAAAGGCGATGTCAGATGTCTAAAGGCTTCTGGACCATCCTGCTCTTGACAGGTTCGTTCAGTATGTTGTGGATACCTTATGTCATCAATTTCGTAGCTCCTACCGATGTTTACACCTCAGCTCTCCTTGACATGATGTCAATTAGCAATACGTGGGTACAACCTATTGTTTACCTGATCACAAATTCAGAAGCCAGGAGGCACTCCTTGAAGTATTTGTCCATTTTTTTCAGGCAAGTCAGTGGATGCATTAGTATAGTACAGATTCCAAAGATGTAAGACCTATGAAGTCCCATACGCCAACCAAATTGATCGTAACAAAATATTGTTTAAAGTGAAAATCTTCAAAAAAAAATTCCAGTGATTATGAACAATTTTATGATAATTCGAACTAAAACAGGGTTTTCAAAGAGGAAAGAGAAATCTTCACTAAGAAGGATAACCCAACAACCCATTCATTGCCATTAGCTTTAATGGCAAATTTAACTGTATGGTGTAGTTAATTCAACGGGAATAGTCCATCAAAGTACGAGTGACAGTTCGGTTTGTCCATGTCGAGGCTAATGGACAATTATTATTATTATAGTCATGATCATTATGAGAGTAGACGTCAGGAATAAATGGTTTTTTTTTTTTAGTATTGTTTCCATTCACTGTCCGTACAGCTAGGAAATGAAAAGATTCACTTGTCTCCAACGGGTTAGTATATGCCTGTACCTTCCAGATGGCGGTCACAGAAAGTGGGAATTGGCAACAAATGAAAGAGATGCGCATGATATTAATCTCAATATATACACTTTAATTTGTTTTCTCGCGGTGGTTATGAATGCTGTTGTTCTGTTTGTAATCAACAAACAAAAGGAACTTCAGGACAACATGAGACTCCTCTACCAAGTTCTAGCTACATCAGATTTGATTCTGGGTATAACCTGAAGCTTGTGGAACTATTTTTGGTTTTCAAAAGATAGTTCTTATCGCTTTGTCATCAGCCTTGTATTTCCATATCAATTTACGGTCTCTTTGTGGTTCATAATGATCTGTCTTTCGGGGATAAGTTTTAATCTCTATCTACTTGTCACAAGACCACTGCGATATCACACGATTGTTAGCAGAAAACGATTTGTAATCGTACTTGTGACATTCCTTTTGGTAACCATACTGGTATGTAGTATCTACATCCCGATTCCTGCATCACCATTTGTACAACTTTTAACAAATCGCTGCCAAGCTAGAAACCCAACAGCAAAAAGACAATGGGCATCTATTGTTCATACCTTGTACCGAGTAGGTCCCATCTGTGCAATTCTGACTTTAATGACTACCATCTACATTCGACTTCTTGTCATTGCGCGCAAGAAAGTTAACGTTGTAGGAACTATCAAGGTTCAGCCTGCAGTTGATCAACCTGATGCAAATGACGACAGTCTTAAGAATCATGTCCACCCTTCAACGCATCCCCAGGTGATAGTTGAGCGCCATCCCGTTCGCCAGCAAGTCCGACTGCAAAAAAGGCGATGTCAGATGTCTAAAGGCTTCTGGACCATCCTGCTCTTGACAGGTTCGTTCAGTATGTTGTGGATACCTTATGTCATCAATTTCGTAGCTCCTACCGATGTTTACACCTCAGCTCTCCTTGACATGATGTCAATTAGCAATACGTGGGTACAACCTATTGTTTACCTGATCACAAATTCAGAAGCCAGGAGGCACTCCTTGAAGTATTTGTCCATTTTTTTCAGGCAAGTCAGTGGATGCATTAGTATAGTACAGATTCCAAAGATGTAAGACCTATGAAGTCCCATACGCCAACCAAATTGATCGTAACAAAATATTGTTTAAAGTGAAAATCTTCAAAAAAAAATTCCAGTGATTATGAACAATTTTATGATAATTCGAACTAAAACAGGGTTTTCAAAGAGGAAAGAGAAATCTTCACTAAGAAGGATAACCCAACAACCCATTCATTGCCATTAGCTTTAATGGCAAATTTAACTGTATGGTGTAGTTAATTCAACGGGAATAGTCCATCAAAGTACGAGTGACAGTTCGGTTTGTCCATGTCGAGGCTAATGGACAATTATTATTATTATAGTCATGATCATTATGAGAGTAGACGTCAGGAATAAATGGTTTTTTTTTTTTAGTATTGTTTCCATTCACTGTCCGTACAGCTAGGAAATGAAAAGATTCACTTGTCTCCCACGGGATCGTTTATGCCTGTACCTTCGAGATGGCGGTCACAGAAAGTGGGGAATTGGCAGCAAATAAAACAGATATCCATGATATTAATCTCAATATATATATTGTAATTTCTTTTCTCGCGGTGGTTATGAATGCTATTGTTCTGTTTGTAATCAACAAACAACAGGAAATTCAGGACAACATGAAATTTCTCTACCAAGTTCTGGCTACATCAGATTTGATTCTTGGTATATCCTGGAGCTTGTGGAACTATTTCTGGTTTTCAAGTGGTAGTTCTTATTGCTTTGCCATTAGCCTCATATTTCGGTATCCATTCTACATTTCTTTCTGGTTCGAAATGATCTGTCTTTCTGGGATTAGTTTCAATCTGTATCTACTTGTCACAAGACCATTGCGATATCACACGATTGTTAGCAGAAAACGATTTGTAATCGTTCTTGTGACATCCCTATTGGTAACCATACTGGTATGTAGTATCTGCATCCTGATTCCTGCATCACCATTTGTACAACTTTTAAAAAATCGCTGCCAAGCTAGAAGCCCAACAGCAGAAAGACAGTGGACATCTATTGTACATACCCTGTACCGAGGAGGTCCTATCAGTGCAACTCTGACCTTCACGATGACCATTTACATTCGACTTCTTGTCCTTGCGCGTAAGAAAGTTAATGTTGTAGGAAATGTCGAGGTTCAGCCTACAGTTGATCAACCTGATGCAAATGACGACAGTCTTAAGAATCATGTCCACCCTTCAACGCATCCCCAAGTGATAGTTAAGGGCCATCCCGTTCACCAGCAAGTCCGACTGCTAAAAAGGCGATGTCAGATCTCCAAAGGCTTCTGGACCATCCTGCTCTTGACTGGTTCGTTCAATATGTTTTGGATACCTGATGTCGTCAACTTCGTAGCTCCTACAGATAATTACACCTTTGCTGCCCTTGATATGATGGCAATTAGCAATACGTGATTACAACCCATAGTTTACTTGATCACGAATTCAGAAGCCAGGAGACAATCCTTGAAGTATTTGTCCATTTTGTTCAGGCAAGTCAGTGGATGCATTGGTATAGTAAAGATTCAAAGGATGTAAGACCTATAAAGTCCCATACGCCAACCAAATTGATCGTAACAAAATATTGTTTATAGTGAAAATCTTCCAAAAAAAAACTTCCAGTGATTATGAATAATTTTATGATAACTCGAACTAAAACAGGGTTTTCAAAGAGGAAAGAGAAATCTTCACTAAGAAGGGTAACCCAACAACCCATTAGCTTTAATGGCAAAATTAACTGTATGGTGTAGTTAATTCAACGGGAATAGTCCATCAAAGTACGAGTGACAGTTCGCTTTGTCGAGGCTAATGGACAATTGCTATTATTATAGTCATGATCATTATGAGAGTAGACGTCAGGAATAAATGGTGTCCTAATATTTTTTTAGTATTGTTTCCATTCACTGTTCGTACAGCTATTAAATGAAAAGATTCACTTGTCTCCTACGGGATCGTTTATGCCTGTACCTTCGAGATGGCGGTCACAAAAAGTGGGGAATTGGCAGCAAATAAAACAGATGCGCATGATATTAATCTCAATATATACATTTTAATTTGTTTTCTCGCGGTGGTTATGAATGTTGTTGTTCTGTTTGTAATCAACAAACAACAGGAACTTCAGGACAACATGAAATTTCTCTACCAAGTTCTGGCTACATCAGATTTGATTCTCGGTATATCCTGGAGCTTGTGGAACTATTTTTGGTTTTCAAGAGATAAATCTTACTGCTCTGCCATCAGCCTTGTATTTCCGTATCCATTCTACATTTCTTTCTGGTTCGTAATGATCTGTCTTTCTGGGATCAGTTTCAATCTGTATCTACTTGTCACAAGACCATTGCGATATCACACGATTGTCAGCAGAAAACGATTTTTGGTCGCTTTTGTGACATCTCTTTTGATAACCATACTTGTATGTGGTATCTATATCCCGATTCCTGAATCACCATTTATACAACTTTTAACAGATCGCTGTCAAGCTAGAGACCTAAGAGCAGAAAGACAATGGGCATCTATTGTTCATACCTTGTACCGAGTAGGTCCCATCTGTGCAACTCTGACTTTCACGACTACCATCTACATTCGACTTCTTGTCATTGCGCGCAAGAAAGTTAATGTTGTAGGAACTATCAAGGTTCAGCCTGCAGTTGATCAACCTGATGCAAATGACGACAGTCTTAAGCATCGTGGCCAACCGTCAACTTATCCCCAAGTGATAGTTGAGCGCCATCCCGTTCACCAGCAAGTCCGACTGTGCAACAGGCGATGTCAGACTTTCAAAGGCTTCTGGACCATCCTGCTCTTGACTGGCTCGTTTAGTATGGTGTGGATACCTGATGTCATCAATTTCGTAGCTCCTACAGATGTTTACACTTCAGCTCTCCTTGATATAATGTCAATTAGCAATACGTGGGTACAACCTATAGTTTTCTTGATTACAAATTCAGAAGCCAGGAGGCACTCCTTGAAGTATTTGTCCAATTTGTTCAGGCAATTCCGTGGATGCATTCGTATAGTAAAGATCCCATGGATGTAAGACCATCAATTCAAATTGATCACTACAAAATGGTTTCTCATTCTATAAAAGAGATGTGCTCACAATATAACAAGAACATCGTTGGTAGTTTTTAGCTAGTAGTATTTCATTTTGTACTTAGTGTGGATCAGTTGATTTACATTTTGACAGTTTGAAACACGGTAGATTCTGCCTCACCAGCTCTGTTAAAAACTGTATATAATAATATTGTTGGGAAAATAGACGATTATTGAGATAAAGAGTTTTGACCATATGCCTGTGAACACTATTATGAATCATGATTTTTTTTTTTTTAGTTTGGAATACGAGAGATTTGACGTTCGGTAAAAAAAATTGTTTTTTTATTTTTTAAGAATAAACTCAATTGTTTGGATACGGATTGTGAGATGAATGTTGAGTAATATCAAAGTAGCGTCATGACATTTTTGATACACTCTAAAAAAAGATTGGGTAGAAAGGGAACAAGCATGTTTGCAGTGTAATTTTTCCCCCGTATTGGGCAAAATGCAAGTTTACAGGATAAATTTCACTGCAACATTTCGTAAAATTTACTCAGTATTTGGTACCATTTTACCAAGCAAGCATACATATTCCCATTTTACCCAATACTGTGTAAACTGTTATTTAGAGAATAGGGAGCTTTCTGGCCTAAAGGTAACATCATCATCAATTGATTTTAAGTCTAGCGTTGAGTTATACACGACCAAGACGCAGTTGTCCATGCATGCTTACACCTCTCCCTTCCTAATGCCATGTTTTATTTCCCTTCTCTCTTTCCCTTTTTCCTCCTTTTTTTCTTTTCTGTACTTAAAAATTCATAGGGGCATGGTTTTTTATCTATTTTTTAAAGATTTTGTTTTCAAATCAAGTGCAATCTTTAGTGAATTTTATGAGAACAGTGTCTTTGGTATGACTGATTTCATGAAAAGTTTTCGGTAAAACGATCCACTACCATACTTAGAACAAACACTAAATTTTCATCAACATTTGGAAGCGCAATATGTTTGATTGACAATACCAAACTATCAGAAATGCTCTCAGTCAATCTTATAGTTAGGCTTCACTTTAAAATACCAAAATCATACACCAATGCAAGAGGGACGATTGACAGTTTGCTTGTTCAAGGCTAATGGACAATCATTATTACGGTACTATAGTCATGATCATATTACAATGGATGTCAGGATAATATGGAGTTGTAATAAATTGTTAATGTTGATTCCACTTACTGTCCGGACAGCTAGGAAGTAGAAAGATTCACTAGTCTCCAACGGGTTAGTATTATGACTGTACCTTCCAGATGGTGGTCACAGAAAGTGTAGAATTGGCAGCAAATAAGACAGATGCGCATTATATTAATCTCAATAATAATAATAATATTCCGCATTTATATAGCGCTTAACACATCGAAACGACGTCTCTAAGCGCTTTACAGATATATTATTACCCCGGCCATCGGATCATTGCATGCCCGCATACAATATATGCACCTTTTCCACTCCCTGGGGAGCATTCAAACAAGAGTTCCAAGACTCTATTGCTAGGCATACTACATAGGCTTTCGCATCCTACCGGGTACCATTTAACACCTGGGTGGAGAGTGGCAACTTGTGGATTGACGCCTTGCCAAAGGACGCTAGGCCATGGCGGGATTCGAACACACGACCCTCTGATTACAAGGCGAGAGTCAGAACCGCTACACCACGGCGCTTCCACAATATATATCTTTTAAATTTCTTTTCTCGCGGTGGTTATGAATGCTGTTGATCTGTTTATAATCAACAAACAACAGGAACTTCAGGACAACATGAGACATCTCTACCAAGGTCTGGCTACATCAGATTTGATTCTTGGTATAAACTGGAGCTTGTGGGACTATTTCTGGTTTTCAAGAGATATTTCTTATTGCTTTTTCATCAGCCTTGTATTTCCTTATCCATTTACGGTCTCTCTGTGGTTTATAATGATCTGTCTTTCTGGGATCAGTTTTAATCTTTATCTTTTTGTCACTAGACCACTGCGATATCACACGATTGTTAGCAGAAAACAATTCGTAATCGTTCTTGTGACATCCCTCTGCGTAGCCATACTGGTATGTACATGTAGTATCTACATCCCGATTCCTACATCACCATTTGTACAACTTTTAACAAATCGCTGCCAAGCTAGAAACCCAACAGCAGAAAGACAGTGGACATCTATTGTACATACCCTGTGCCGAGTAGGTCCCATCTGTGCAACTCTGACTTTCACGATAACCCTATACATTCGACTTCTTGTCATTGTGCATAAGAAAGTTAATGTTGTAGGAACTGTCGAGGTTCAGCCTGCAGCTGATCAACCTGATGCAAATGACGACAGGCATGGCCAACCGTCAACGTGTCCCCAAGTGATAGTTGAGCGCCATCACGTTCGCCGGCAGGTCCGACTGCAAAAAAGGCGATGTCAGATGTCCAAAGGCTTCTGGACCATCCTGCTCTTGGCAGGTTCGTTCAGTATGGTGTGGATACCTTATGTCATCAATTTCGTAGCTCCTACAGATGTTTACACCTCAGCTGCCTTGATATGATGTCAATCAGCAATACGTAGGTGCAACCCATAGTTTACCTGATTACAAATTCAGAAGCCAGGAGGTACTCCATGAAGTACATGTATTTGTCCATTTTGTTCAGGCAAGTCAGTGGATGCATTGGTATAGTAAATATTCCAAGGATGTAAGACCTATAAAGTCCCATACGCCAACCAAATTGATCGTAACAAAATATTGTTTATTCTGAAAATCTTTAAAAAAAGATCACCAGTGTTTATGAACAACTTTATGATAACTCGAACTAAAACAGGGTTTTCAAAGAGGAATGAGAAATCTTAACTAAGAAGGGTAACCCACCAACCCATTAGCTTTAATGGCAAAATTAACTGTATGGTGTAGTTAATTCAACAGGAATAGTCCATCAAAGTACGAGAGACAGTTCGTTTTGTCGAGGCTAATGGACAATTACTATTATTATCATTATAGTCATGATCATTATGAGAGTAGACGTCAGGATTAGATGGTGCATGGGCGGATCCAGCCTCCGCCAATAGGGGGCCAAATTTGTTTTTCACCCATTTTTTTCCCTATCGTGCACTCAAAGTTGATTTTTGTTTGTTTCTTTCAAGGGGTTGTCCCAGTGGCGTAATGACCCAACAAATTTGAGGCGGCTCGATATGGCGTATCACGTAGAATTGATAAGCAGGAGCGAGCGAGGCGAGCGAGCAAAAAAATTGACATTTTTATTGCAAAAATCCAAGTTTGTGATCGATTTTGACAACATTAAGAAAATGATATCATATTTCACCCTTATCCCTTTCCTTTTCTCTTTTTTTTTCTTGGTCGTGAAAATGGGGGGTGGGGCAAAGCGCCCATGTACTATAACAGTCATTTCTCAGCTTTCTTCTTATAAAACAACATCAATGTGTAATAATTTCATAAGCCCTATTTAAATATTGCGAATGCGAAGCGGAATTTCATGTATTTTGTCCTGAAAATTGAACATTCTGGGTATTCTAGATAATTACTGCGAGCAAGCGCGAAGCTCGAGCAGAAATTTTTAATATGCGTTCTGGCCTGATCAAAAAGGCACTTGTTGAGGACGTTTTGCAGTTAGTCATTACGACTATGCATATTTCAACATTAGAATTATGCGAGCGCTAAGCGCGAGCTGAAAAATTTTGCCATTCCGACCTTAAAAAATTGACATTCTAAGCACTTTTTGTCTCGCCCACCAGAGGTGAAGGCGAGACTTAGGGATCCAAATGTCGTCCGTCCGTCACAAACCTAATTGGGACCTTTCGCAAACCTCACGGACGCTAATATTAGGGTCCCCTAACACAAAAGTTAATGCTCAATCATACACTTGATTTTTAAGATTGATTGTACATTATAGTCAATAGAATCAAACGTAGAAAACTGCTCTACAATCAATGCTAAGCTTTGTGTTACAGGGGGGGTTACAGGCCCTACAGATCTGCTTTTCGTGTGCAAAATTCTTTCCCGCGACACCCGCACCATACATGCATGTACATTACGACTGATGGCTGGAGATATTCGAAATGCAGGACCTACAATAGATTATGACATGGATAAGAAAGTGGTTTTTAAACAAATCGAGTACATACTGAGTGAGGAAAAAGTTACTGAATTAAGGCTTAGATATAGATCATTACAGTCCATCGAATCGATATTGCATTTAATGTGGATTATTGGTGGATCTCTGGCAATTGATTCCATGGATCAAATCACCTCTCCAGCAGAAACCATTTCGCATGCGTTGATTATGTACTCAGCAAGTATACGTCTGAACAAGGAGTAACCTTGGTCTGAACACGTACCAGCCGAAATTTCTTTTGTTTACTCCTACACAAACGATATGCCTCTAGCACACAATGTAATGGGCATTATGTTTTACTTTCCCCAGAAATGGAGATTAGATTCGAATTCCCGGGGGGACCACTTCCATTGATGAGTGGATACCAGGCACGACCATGCGGTTTCGAAAAGCACCCTAAACAAGGGAAGCAAGGCTTATCCAGATTATGAAAATGCATCTCTTAACAAGTATTTAGCTTGTGAAACCCTACAAGTATTGAAAACATATCTTCCTTCTCAGTATTTTAAACATCGTTTTTGACACCCTTATAACGTTACATAGGCCTATACGTAACGTACTTGCCCACTCTTTCCCTTTTTACGCGTGGCCGCGCCTGGTATCCACTCTTCAATGGAAGTGGGCCCCCCGGGCGGCCTCTCGAGCTCTGGGAGGAACCAAATGTGGCTTTGGAAAGTCGTCCTAAATCGGATATATCGCTGTTACCATATTAGCAACCAGATTTTGCACACGACACGCAGATTGAATGTTTCCGTTCCAGATGCGAAACGAAAAAAAATCTCAAGTCACACAATTTGCATAGCAGGACATAGTTTTACGACCATGACGACGGGCCCAAAAGTCTCTTCCAAAATCAACTACCGTCGCAAATAAGCGTTCGCGTTCTCCAACGAAAGGTCGGAAATGACACATCTCCACAACCGTAAGTCACTTTTCAACCAAACTTGAATGGTGGATGGACTTTGGGGACCTGCATGTTATGCTGCAGTCGGAGGTCACATGGTAAGGTCAAAGGTCATTTTCAGGTCAACGTTAAATTTTACATGCAGGTCAACGTTAAAGTTTACATGCAAGACTCTCTTATGACACCTAACTCCGCAACCGTAAGTCGCTTTTCAACCAAACTTGGATGGTAGATGGACTTGGGGGACCTGCATGTTATGCTGCAGTCAGAGGTCACATGATGAGGTTAAAGGTCATTTTAAGGTCAACGTTAAAGTTTACATGCAAGACTCTCTTATGACACCTAACTCCGCAACCGTAAGTCGCTTTTCAACCAAACTTGGATGGTAGATGGACTTGGGGGACCTGTATGTTATGCTGCAGTCAGAGATCACATGGTAAGGTCAAAGGTTATTTTCAGGTCAACGTTAAAGTTTACATGCAAGACTCTCTTATGACACCTAAATCTGCAACCGTAAGTCACTTTTCAACCAAACTTGTATAGTAGATGGACTTGGGGACCTGCATGTTAGGCTGCAGTCAGAGGTCACATGGTTAGGTCAAAGGTCATTTTCAGGTCAACGTTAAAGTTTACATGCAAGTCTCTCTTATGACACCTAACACCACAACCGTAAGTCACTTTTCAACCAAACTTGGATGGTAGATGGAATCGGGGAATGTGCATGTAATGCTGCAGTCGGAGGTCGCATGGTAAGGTCAAAGGTCATTTTCAGGTCAACGTTAAAGTTTACATGCAAGACTCTCTTATGACACCTAACTCCTCAACCGTAAGTCACTTTTCAACGAAACTTGGATGGTAGATGGACTTGGGGGACCTGCATGTTATGATGTAGTCAGAGGTCACATGATGAGGTCAAAGGTCATTTTCAGGTCAACGTTAAAGTTTACATGCAAGACTCTCTTATGACAGCTAACTCCGCAACCGTAAGTCACTTTTCAACCAAACTTAGATGGTAGATGGACTTGGGGGACGTGCATGTTATGCTGCAGTCAGAGATCACATGGTTAGGTCAAAGGTCATTTTAAGGTCAACGTTAAAGTTTACATGCAAGACTCTCTTATGACACCTAACTCTGCAACCGTAAGTCACTTTTTAACCAAACTTGTATAGTGGATGGACTTGGGAACCTGCATGTTAGGCTGCAGTCAGAGGTCACATAAGAAGGTCAAAGGTCATTTTCAGGTCAACGTTAAAGTTTACATGCAAGACTCTCTTATGACACCTAACACCGCAACCGTAAGTCACTTTTCAACCAAACCTGGATGGTAGATGGACTTGGGGAATGTGCATGTTATGCTGCAGTCGGAGGTCGCATGGTAAGGTCAAAGGTCATTTTCAGGTCAACGTTAAAGTTTATATGCAAGACTCTCTTATGACTCTCTTGCCTTGTTTGTAACCATTAACGGTATACGTATATAACCAAACAATATCAATGCGAGCTGAAAATATTTGATATTCCGGTATTAAAAGGGTCAATTCAAGCACTATTTAAAGCACTGTGAAAGGAAATTGTGAAATGGATGTAGACAAAACTTAATAAATGATGCGAGCGCTAAGCGCAAGCTGATATTTTTGTTATCATTTTGATATCAGACCGGGACATTTAGGCCTAGGGACATTTTGTCATCATATGAAAATGATGACTATCTTCCTATTCATCTTCCTAAGCGCGATATGAAACTTGTCGATATTCCTCTCTGAAAAAGAGAATTTAGTTATTAGGAATTCATAAAAATGTTATCATCATACTCATTAATCTAAAAAGCCTAATGAGTGCGTAAAATTTGCTAACGTTGAGGCATGAAAACTGAATATTTTAAGCACTATTGTATTCATGAATAAGATTTATGGGTTGATATGTTTTTAACAATTAATGCGAGCGTAAATCGCGAGCCGAAATTTTTTATACACTGTCATAAAAGGGGGATTTTAAGTAGTTTGTTATATATTTAATATAGAGGTTGGCATAACTCACCAATCAAAATGCGAGCGCGCAGCGCTAGCTGATAGGCCTTTGTTTTTGACAATCACACCTGAAAAGGGAGAATCTTATGGAATACACAAAGACAATAGGTAGGCCTACTTGGCAAATCAAATAATGCGAGCGCACAGCGCAAGCATGAAAATGAAAATTCACACCATAAAATTGACATTTTATATAGCACTTAAAAATCAATTTGTCATTCAAACAAATAATGAAAGCTCGATGTCCGAGTTGAAATATGTTTTTCCGAGTTGAAATATGTTTTGTAAATTGACTTCAAATTTGATATTTTAAGCTACATATCAGCCTATTGAGCAAGATTTGTATCTCATCGAACAGGCAATGCGAGCGCGAAGCGGCGCGAGCGAAAATTCAATATAGTGACATGGAATATTTTTTAAAATTATCTTCCAAGCCTTCCCCTGACCTTTTTTTATTTACTCGTCTCCCTCCTCTTATTTTTCCTCTTCTTTTTTCCTCCTTTCTTCCCCCCCCCCTTTTTTTCTTTCTTTCCCTTTTTTCATGTTTTTGCTCCCCCAATAGGGGGGCTTGGCCCCTCGGCCACCCCCTGGATCCGCCTATGATGGTGTAGTAATATTTTTTTTAGTATCGTTTCCATTCACTGTTCGTACAGCAAGGAAATGAAAAGATTCACTTGTATCCAACCATGCCAACGGATTAGTATTATGCCTGTACCTTCCAGATGGCGGTCACAGAAAGTGGGGAATTGGCAGCAAATAAAACAGATGCGCATGATATTAATCTCAATATATATATTGTAATTTGTTTTCTCGCGGTGATTATGAATGCTATTGTTCTGTTTGTAATCAACAAACAACAGGAACTTCAGGACAGCATGAGATTTCTCTACCAAGTTCTGGCTACATCAGATTTGATTCTTGGTATAACCTGGAGCTTGTGGGACTATTTCTGGTTTTCAAGAGATAGCTCTTATTGCTTTGTCATCAGCCTTGTATTTCCTTATCCATTTACGGTCTCTTTGTGGTTTATAATGATCTGTCTTTCTGGGATCAGTTTTAATCTTTATCTTCTTGTCACAAGACCATTGCGATATCACACGATTGTCAGCAGAAAACGATTTTTGGTCGCTTTTGTGACATCTCTTTTGATAACCATACTTGTATCTGGTATCTATAGCCCGATTCCTGAATCACCATTTATACAACTTTTAACAGATCGCTGTCAAGCTAGAGACCTAACAGCAGAAAGACAATGGGCATCTATTGTTCATACCTTGTACCGAGTAGGTCCCATCTGTGCAACTCTGGCTTTCACGACTACCATCTACATTCGACTTCTTGTCATTGCGCGCAAGAAAGTTAATGTTGTAGGAACTGTCGAGGTTCAGCCTGCAGCTGATCAACCTGATGCAAATGACGACAGGCATGGCCTACCGTCAACGCATCCCCAAGTGATAGTTGAGCGCCATCCCGTTCGCCAGCAGGTCCGACTGTGCAACAGGCGATGTCAGACTTTCAAAGGCTTCTGGACCATCCTGTTCTTGACTGGCTCGTTTAGTATGGTGTGGATACCTGATGTCATCAATTTCGTAGCTCCTACAGATGTTTACACTTCAGCTCTCCTTGATATGATGTCAATTAGCAATACGTGGGTACAACCTATAGTTTTCTTGATTACAAATTCAGAAGCCAGGAGGCACTCCTTGAAGTATTTGTCCATTTTGTTCAGGCGAGTCCGTGGATGCATTGGTATATAGTAAAGATCCCATGGATGTAAGACCATCAATCCAAATTGATCACTACAAAATGGTTTCTCATTCTATAAAAGAGATGTGCTCACAATATGAAAAGAACATCGTTGGTGGTTTTAGCTAGTAGTATTTGATTTTGTACTTAGTGTCGATCAGTTGATTTTATTTTTGACAATTTGGAATACGTAAATTCTGCCTCACCAGCTGTGTTAAAATCAATTCATTTTGAAAGAATAAAACTCTACAGAGCGTCTCAAAAAACTTTACACTTTTGAAATGGCCGCCAAAAAAAAAATATGTCACTTTCGGTAAAGAGACCTATACAGTGCGTATAAAAAAAACGGGACAGATTTGAAAAGTCTATAAAATTTTGTTTCAAATTATGATGTCTATATTTTAGTGTTAATGGGTGCTCTGAGGTCTTATCTTTCAAATGCCATTAAAAAAATAGTTTCGTTCATGCTTGAGTGAACACGGAATGTTTCTGTCTGGGGTTTAAAAGGAGGCTTGCGCCAAAGTGGCATAAAATGATAAATATGATGATCGGAGTTTTTGCTAATCAGCAGACTTCCTCTTAACCTTTTCATTATCTTTGCCATAATTTTCGAATTATGCAGCAAAATTCATTTTCAAATCTGTAAATTTGCTTGAATTGTTCTGTTCTTGTTACTTTTAATATGTTCTCTTTTAGCTTTGAATATTCCTTCTTTAAGCAAAAACCAAAAAAAATCAACCGAAGTATGGGAGAGCGTGTATTTTTTTTCAAAACCTTTCATTGTGTGCTAAAAAGGTTATGGTGCCTTTGAACAGTGGCACGCAGATGGGCGGGGCTCGGGGGTGTCCCCCCCCCCCCCCCTTCAAAAAAAAGGAAAAAAGTGGAAAAGGAAAGATAAAAAGTGAACTATGATTTATTTTCTTAATATTATGTCAAAATCTATCACAAAATTTGATATTTTATTAAAAAGAGTGGAAATTTTTGCTTGCTCGCTTCGCTCGCTCACAACTTTTTGATACATTTTATCCGATCTGCCATATCTTGCTCCTTCAATATTGACTCAATACATCATTGTTATTGAAAGACATGAATCATTTCCTGTTTGTCCTGTCAAGCACATAATTAAACTTGGTCAAGTAATCAATAACCCGCTGAAAATAGGATTCATGTTTTTAAAGGTACCATACCATAATTCGTTTCACATGATAAAATGATTTGAATGATTCCATGTTTTCCCAATTAATAATGCAAATCTTGCTTGTGTTGACAAAAATTCTTCTTTTCTTACTTTTGAAGGAAAATTCAAAGGTAAGAGAGTTTAAATGAAAAAACGAAATAATTCAGGTAAATAAATAAATATGTAAATGAAATTTGACAGCATAATTCGAAAATCGTGGCAAAGATAATGAAAAGGTTAAGATGAAGTCTGCTGATTAGCAAGAAGTCTGATCATCGAATTTCTGCCATTTGGGCGCAAGGCTCTTTTTTAACCCCCGAAAAAAACGTCCCGTGTTCGCTCAAGCATGAACAAAATTATTTTTTTAATGGCATTTCAAAGATAAGATTTCAGAGCATCTATTAACATCAAAATATAGATGTCATAATTTGATACAAATTTTGTATAGACTTTTCAAAACTGTCCCGTTTTTTTAATACGCACTGTATATATGGAAAGCCATTATAATCAACTTTCATATGACACCAAAATGTTGGGAAACTATTCATGCTTGAGTGAGCACTACCCACTTAAACAAAGGGTATGATAATTAGGCCGGACAGGAATTACACTTCCAATTTCTTTCAGTTTTTGAGAATCGACTCCCTTTGTTTACCCTCTACTATAATACTATAATAATATTGTTGGGAGAATAGACGATTTTTCAGAGTTTTGACCATATGCCTGTGAACACTATTATGAATAATGACTTTTTTTGGTTGTTGTTGTTTTATGTCAGTTTGGAATACGGGAGATATGACGTTGGGTTAAAAAAATCAAATTATCTATTTTTAATAATAAACTCAATCGTTGGGATTATGGATTGTGAGACAGAAATGCTGTGTAATATCAAAGTGGCCTCATGACATTTTGAAGGGGGCTTGCCGGCCTAAAGGTAACATCATCTTATTATTTTATTAATTGATTTTAAGTCTAGCGCATGAGTTACACGACCTAGACCTTGTTCTCCATGCTTACTCTCCTTTTCTTCTGCAATGTTTTAACTCTCTTCACTCTTTTCTCCTTTTTTCTTTTCAATCTGTACTTAAAAATTCATAGAAGCATGTGCTTTTTATCTATTTTTTTTAAGATATGGTTTTCAGATCAAATGCAATCTTTAGTGAATTTTTTTAGAGTAATGTGTTTGATATGATTGAATTCATCAACATTTGGAAGCGCAATGTTTAATTGACACATTCCACACTATTAGAAATGCTCTTAGTAAATCATGTAGTTACACTTCGGTTTAAAATGTATACATCATCTGGTCATAGAACATTGCAAGGTTTATTTCATTGGAAATTATGAATGATTAAATATATCAATCTTTCATAGTTTGATAAATTCCTGTTGGAATAATTGATATTCGTTAATTTAGGTTACCTTACTTTTCAGTGTTTTTATTATCTTTTGCTTCGACTAATTTGCAATCCTCAAATTATTATTACGTGTAATACTTTATTTCCCTTACTTTCCTTAAGTTACTCTCACATTAGACAGTAATTTTTGATAATCTTTTCTCATTTTCAATTGTCAATAAAGAATCTACTTAAAGCCGTTACAACAAATTTCCTTTTCAATTCTTCTTTAAACCCATATTACATCACAATAATTTTATATTTAGTGAATTTTTTTCCAACATATGTACTTTTTTCAAAGCTTTCCAAAACTAAGATCACTTCATTATTATCACGATTATACCATAATTGTTTTTGTAATTTCTTGAATCTTTTGTAACATTACTTTTTTGTTGATGTTATGTATATTTGTATGCTCTTTTGTAAAACATTTGTCAATTCAGCTTAACAAGCTGCGATCATATGTTTTAATAAATCTTGAATCTTGAATCTACTTTTTCTAAGTTGGCAGCCATTATAAGGCAAATTTCTTCCCGGCCAGGTCGCAACACGATTTGTAATACTGTATTTTTTTATGTTTATGTTGTATGTATGTTTTAAAATGTCTTTATTGGAGGAAAGAATTGCATTCTATAACAAAACAATAAATGAATGGAATTATGCGATTGAAGCATTACAAAACTTAACGAAACAAACCAAAGGAGAAGATTGATCAACATGAAGCGCCATGGATTAATGTCTCTAAAGATAAGAAAGAGAAAAGGAAAGCAGGGACTCCTAGGAGTGATAGTAAAGTAAAGTCTGCATACAAGGTACACGGTAGTGTGAAGAGTGGTGTAGTTCATGGGGCACCTCTGCCGAAGAGAGATTTCTTCATATCTAGAGTGTCGAAGGACACAACTGATGAGCAGATGTTGGAATATATAACGGGTCAAGGTGTTATTTCAGCTGAAATTCAGTGTGTATCCAATCCGAATGCTGCATGCTGTTCATATAAACTCACTGTGCCCGTTATTGAGAAAGACAAAGTAATGGTCGGAGATATATGGCCTTATGGTGTGTGTGTTCAAAGGTGGTGGAGGAGAAGAAATCAGAACGATGAACATGCTGCATAACATTTCAATTATCTCTTATAACACACAATGTGCGAATGATGCAAAATTACCTTTTTTACAGGAGCTTTTTGGCTTAGCTGATTTTTTACTGTTACAAGAACATGGGTTGTGTAAGTCACAGTTTGGATGGTTTGATAAATTGCAAAATGGAATAGGAAAACATGGGGTTAGTGCAATGAAAGAAGATGTTTTGCTAAAAGGGAGACCTCATGGGGGATGTGCAATCTTATGGAAACGTGACTTAAAACTCAATGTGGAACCTGTTGTTTTAGAATCTTCGAGGTTAACAGCTGTAAGAGTTACTCTAGATGACGGGAAAATGCTTTTAATATGTTGTGTATACATGCCTTGTGATGATAGGTGTCTAAATGGAAATTTGGATGAATACAAGATCACGTTAAATGAGCTTGACTCAATATTACAAGGAACCCCCAATGATTATGTATGTGTATGTGGTGATTTTAATACAGATATCTCTCGAGACTCTCACCAAGCTACGACACTTTTGCAATTTTTAGGCCAGAATTCTTTTTACTTATGTCAAAATGATCCTTGTTGTAATTTTGATTATACGTTCTGTAGCAAGGGTAGTGGTGTAAGATCTCTAATTGATCACTGTATGTTATCGGAAAATCTAGTTGAGGCACTACATGGGTATAAAACAATTGACAGTGTTCACAATTTCTCAGATCATCTGGCAGTCAAGAGTGTGCTAGATATAAAGATAACAGAAATTGATCAGGAAACAGAATCAAAGGAAAGGGAAGCAGTCAGACCGCAGGTCCCTATGCTAATGAGCAAAAAGGCCAGATTCATCCAAATCATCTCGTGGCTGAATCCTCCTCCTTGCAAAATCTCGTGATTCGTGAGATTTTCTTTCTCTAAGCATTTACCTGTTTTAACCTCAAGTTAAATGAAATATTATTGCACCATCAGATAGAGTAAAAGTTACTCTTTCATATTGGTCATTTATTTCGTATACAATATTTTGTTAAATAAGTAAATTTCTGGCCTGAAATTGTGCCTCAAAACTGAATTTTCTTCCTCTGTTTTCTTTTGCAAATTGTGCAAAACTTTTTATTTTGAGCCTCAATGATATCTATATCACCATAAAGCTGAACTTCTGTACTTTCTCACAATGCCACTCTTGATATGCGGCACCTTTTAATCGGGTCAAGATCACACTTTTCCCACCAAGGTACAAGACGAGATTTCTGAAATTTTGTACTTGCATGAAATCCAGAGTTCTGATTGGCTGGATAAGGTTCACAGAACAACAGGCGCGGGGTATTTGAGGAGATTACCACATGGGAAGTGTGACCTTCCCACGAACCCAGGCACTGGAACCGTTGGAATTTGCCATTGTGTGGTCTTTTTGACCAATCAGAGTGCAGTATACTTGTTTTCAAGCTGCTTTATGTACTTGGCAAATGAAAAGTGTGATCTTGACCCGATTAAACCAATTCTTATTTTGAAACATATATCATTTCAAAGCATACATATTCAGCTTTATCATGATATAAAAATCACTTGGGCTCAAACAAAAATAAAGTGTGAAAATAGCAGCTTTTGTCAGGTGAAAATATTTATTTTGTAGCATATTTTAGATCAAAATTTTAACCTATATTACAAAATATTTGAATAAATCCAAACACATGGCCTGAAAGAATGATTCTTCTTCTTTACAATGGTACCAAATTCATGAAATACGATGCATAATTAGAGCAGCAATGACCGAATGAAAAGAGGTGTTTTGGTCCGCATCAAGCTCATTAAATATGCAAAACATCTCAAGTCATGAATATCACTTGGATGAAAGAAGTCACTTTCTTGGGACCTGCAGTCTGACTGGAAGGGAAAGTAAACTGGAAGTTTGCATCATCAAAAGATTTGGAGTTGTATAAACAAAAACTGGAAGAAAACTTCAGGCAAATTAAAATCCCTGTTTCAGCCATTCAATGTAGGGACAGGTTATGTAGAAAACATCATGACCTCATTAATGTATTTCATGATGATATTATCATTGCTTTACTGAGTAGTGCAGATGCTATGATTTCAAGTCACAGTTCTCAACAGTGTAAAGTGGTGCCTGGGTGGAATGATCATGTTGAGGCCTATTTTAGGAGTGCATTATTTTGGCATAAGATATGGGTTGAAAATGATCGTCCATCTCAGGGATTACTGTATGGATTAAGAAAGAAAACTAGGTCTGAGTATCATAAAGCTTTGAAATTGATGCTGAACAAATCTATGTCAGTTAGATGTGATAAAATGGCAAATGCATTAAAAGAGAAGAATAGCAGACATTTTTGGAAAGAGGTGAAGAAACTTTCAAAAAAGCCTAAGGGTTACCCAAACAGAGTGGATGGTATTCAGGGGGAAGAAAATATAGCAGAGTTGTTTGCATTGAAATTTGGAAGGATATATCAAAGTATTGGATATGATGAAGGAAATATGGAAACGTTATTGAATCACATAAACTCCACTACACAGGAGAAATGTGAATGTAATGAGTGTTTACAGAATGACCATGTTATAGGAGGAGATGAAGTATCTAGAGCAATACTTAGGTTAAATCATTCCAAAAGTGATGGTGTAACAGGTGTGATGTCTGATCATATTATACATGGAAAGAAAATAATCAGTGGATATTTAGCAATGCTTTTTACTGCCATGTTATGGCATGGAGTGTCGCCAGATGGTGTGCTCAAAAGTACAATGGTACCAATACCTAAAGGTCGTTGGAAAAATTTGGGCGATTCAGGAAACTTTCGTGCAATAACACTTGGTAGTATCATTGGTAAAGTTTTGGATTATGTATTTATGAAAAGGGAAGAAGGGAACTTGCAGACTAATGACCTACAGTTTGGATTCAAAGCAGGGTTATCAACTACACTATGTACTGCTATGGTTAAAGAAACTGTATCGTACTTTAATCATGAAGGGAGTAATGTGTATGGATTATTGCTAGATGCTAGTAAAGCATTTGATAGAGCTAATTATGTGAAATTGTTTGACATTATGCTGAGCAAAGGGGTCTGCCCAATGATATGCAGGCTATTGCTTAATATGTATAAGAATCAAAGGCTAAGGTTGAAATGGAACAATGCATATTCTGATTATTTTACAGTTAAAAATGGTGTTAAACAGGGTGGAGTTATCTCTCCTTGCATGTTCTGTTTGTATCTAGATGGGCTGATAGAAGAGTTATGTGACAATGGGATAGGGTGCTTTATGGGCAATGTCTTTGCAGGAGCATTTGGTTATGCAGATGACTTGACACTGCTGTCACCTAGCGTGACTGCTCTTCAAGAAATGATTAAAACTTGTTTAGATTATGCCATTAAATTTGATATTCTGTTTAACCCTGAAAAGAGTCAGTTAATAGTTTTCAGCTGTAATGGTAAACCAGTTATGGATCCAGGAATCACGATAAATGGAAGACATATTGATATTGCATCAAAAGTAACTCATCTAGGGAATGATATTTCTAAGAATATAAATGATTTTGATATCTCAAAGTGTATTGGAGATTTCAATCGACAATGTAATATGTTTTTGTTTAATTTCAAATATGCTAACTCTCACATAAGAAATATATTGTTTCATAAATATTGTTCGAGTTTCTATGGCTCACAGTTATATCCTCTGTTTGATAAATGTTTTGATAATATTTGTAGACAATGGCGGGTTGCAATAAGAAGGGTTTGGAAAATTCCATGGCAGACACACTGTCATCTTTTGCCTTATTTAGCAGGTGTTATGGATCCAGAGTTATGGTTTGCAAAAAGATGTTTATCTTTTGTTGTGAAAGCTATGAATTCCAAAAATTATACAGTGGCACATATAGCTGGAATGGCCAGGTATGGAGCTCATTCTGTGTTGGGAGGTAACATAAGATTCTTGAATGATAAGTACTTCATGGATAACAATGAAATTCAAAAGCAGTGGGCTGTGCAATGCCAAGTGAATGATGAGACAATACGCATAGTTGAACAAGTAAAGGAATTGATCAACTCGAGGGATGATTATTTATGTAAGGGTTTCCTTAACCGAGAGGAGTGCGAGGAAATTATCTCGTATTTATGCACACTCTGATCTTACCCTGTTATACATGTATTTTGTTGTTGATGTTGTTTTTTTTTTGTCTTTACATATATTGTGAATGTGCCTATTTGTAGAATATATTGTATATATATATATATATTTTTTTTTTTAATTTTTTTATATGTGCTTTTTAAAGCGAATAAAGAACTCTTGAATTGAATTACGTACATGATAACAAAAGTTTGGTGAATTCACCACTACATAATACAAGTAAGCCTTGCATGCAATATAAAAGTTCAAAGTTTGAAAAAAAATCAGGAACAGTTATCATTTATCATGTTTATTGTGACAAATACAAACATGTACGGTTATATTATAAGATCAGTTTGAAAACTTTGGTGACAAAAAAAAATACATAATGAATTTATACACAATCATGTTGAAAACAAGGTACATATAAAATCAGTTAAACAAACGTTAGGGCCTCCTTTAGAAATCCAAATATGTTGGCGAACTCAAATTTCATTTGATTTTTCTTTGTTATTCAAAATATTTTTCTTTCATATGAGCAATTATTCACTGAAATCTAGCCATAAACTTAAAATTTTAATTGAAATCGCAAAATTGCCAAAATATGTATTATTGCAGTATGTATAAAACAAATGTGACCTAATTGCATCTCCGCCCTTTTCTCCCTATTTCCCTTCCACCATCAATTTCTTCTCCTCTATCTCTCTCTGCCTCTCTTCTCTCTTCCACTATTTCTATTGCTATCTGCATTTCCTGTATCCACTCATCTCAGTTCGGATAAGTTTATTCTTATCTAATAAATGTGAACATTATATGAATGTAATTTTTATAATTCTAAGTTATCACATCTTGCCATTTGTCACACAAATCATTAAGACATTGTTCAGTATAACCGGGTGTGATCCTCCCTCTCTCTCTCCCTCTTCCTTCCCTTTTCTTGCTTTTCTCTTTTTCTTCTACATCTCACATTCCATTTATCAGCTCTATCTGTCTCTCTTTACAAACACACCCACTTAAACCCATATTCTTGTATTATTTTTTACAATCTAATATCAGGTTTAAATTGACATATTTCTTACAAACGAGAAAATCTAAAATGATCATTGTAACACATCTGGTATATTAACATGTACTTTGCATATTTTCCTATTTGATCAGTGAGCATCGATTTAAATTTATTTATTATATACTTTGTTACATATATGTCTATATTGAAATTTGTCCGTAGTACTATAAGTTATTTTTACCTTGTTATTGATGATTTTGTTTGAAATGTAAACTTTTGCAATTCGGCTTTTGCCGCAAAGAAAGTATTTTTAATAAACCATTTTGAATTGAATTGAATTGAATTGAAAAATAATATAGAAAATGAAATGTAAAAGGGGAGGTCCGTTCAAGCGGGATGTGGTTATCTCGTCGAGGTGTTGTGGCTCAGTGGATAAGTCTCCGGATTTTAAACCACAAGGTCCGGCGTTCAAATTCCGCAACAGCACTAGCGTCCTTTGACAAGGCGTTTATCTACATTAAGTCACTCTCCACCCAGGTGTAGTAAATGGGTACCCGGTCCGGTAGGAAGGAATTCCTTGACTGCTCGAGCGCCAGGATAGCCGTGCTAGAGCCGGGGTAATAGTAAGCAGCTCTTAGAAACATTTGTATCAAGCGCTATATAAATGCTGCATAGTATCCTTATTATTATTGTTATCATTATTATCTCCACTTGATGTTTGTTACTAATATAAAGTTCGCTTTATCACTTTGACGATATATCAAAATCATGAAAAAAAAATTAGCACCGAGAACGGATCCAGAAATTAATTATGAATATTTATTCTCCTTGACGAAAGTAGCATCAGGAAAAACGCATTCGAGAATTCGGCGTATCATTTTTCAATTCAATTCAAATAAACATTTATTTTCTTCCATTTCAAAACATTTTTCATAAACATTAATTCATACAAAAATCAAATTGTTATGAAGAATATAAATATGTATATGTTTGGTTTAAAGAAGAAGGCGTATACCCTAAAAGCCGAGGCTTGTGGCGGGATATGCCCATACGCCTATAGACAAAAATACAATACAAAGGAAAGGGCAGAGAAAAGAAGAGAAGGAAAGGGAACGAGAGAGGGAGACGTGAGCGAGGAGGCGGGCATGAATTACTGTATAAAATAGAATGCTCAACAAATGCATCAGTGGGGGCAAAATATAAATGCCGCAACAACAATTGTCCATGGTTCATATTATCATGTTAACTTAAGTCAAAAGGAAACGTAAGGTGGAAAATATTCATATATAAAATGACAGAAGCAGTTTTTTCATTTTATAATTAAAGCTAGTTGACGATAGAGATTATTTTATGTAATCCGGAATTTCGTTCCATATTTGGGGCCAGTATAACGAATGTTGTGTTGGAAGATTATTTTTTCTATGTTTGGGAATGAATATTTGAGCGGGTATCAAAATTATGTATGTTGGAAACATGCGTAAACAAATCACGAAATTTTTGTGGAATTTGAGAATTTAAACACCTCTAGAGAAAATGACATTGTTGAAGTTTATTGATGTCGTCTAATTTCAACAATTTTAGGGAATGAAACTAATTTTTAGTATTTGCTAGTGGTATCTTGTCGTCTGGAGAAATAATACGCACAATTTTATTTTGAAGGGAACATAATTTCTTAAGATGGGTTTATTATGTGTTTGCCCAGACCAAATTACAGTAATAAAGATATGGCAAGATTAAATAGCAATAATGTACGCAATGCAGTTTTAGGCAAGTAAAAACTTAAGCGATGTATTATTCCAATATTTTTTGCAACTTTGTTCTCAATTTCATTTATGTGATGTATCCATGTTAAATTACTATCAATGATAACGCCAAGAAACTGGTATTTTCAACTCTGGGAATAATTTGGTTGTTAAGTTTCACCACTACATGATTAAGATCAATACTTGTGGAGTTACGGAATATAATGAAATTGCATTTTTTATAGTTAACGGTAAGCTTGTTTGCACAAAACCATTTACAAACATTTGTTAGTTCAATATTTACAGTTTCACACAAGTGATACAGATTACTATCAGAATAAACAATATTGGTATCGTCGGCGTACATGACAAAGGAAAGGAGATTTGACGAACGATAAATGTCATTAATAGATAAAATAAACAAAAGTGGGCCAAGGAACGACCCTTGTGGTACTCAACATTCAATTGTTCTAAATTCAGACTGAACGGAGTTATAAACGGTGCATTGTTTACGATTTGAGAGGTAACTAGAAAAAAGGTCGAGGGCAGTTCCACGAATACCATAGTTAGTTAGTTTTGATAAAAGTATATTATGATTAATTGTGTCAAACGCCTTTGACAAGTTAATAAATATCCCTATTGCGAATGAGTCGTGCTCAAAGGAGTCAATTATGGTATTTGTTAATTCGAGAAGAGCTAGTTCTGTTGAACTCAAATGATATTCAGTGATATAACAGTTATATAATTTTCTTTCTACCGTGAGAGTTAAAAAAAATGACACCTCACAAATCCCCACTTTAAGGAAAAATTATGTCATGAACACATAATTATTATATATGGCCTAAAGGAGTATGTTCTCCCAAATAATTTGATACCATGTGTTAACGTTTGGATGATCAGGAGGTATTCTTTGCAGTGATGTAAAGTTTGATTTGCGCCACAGTAAGGCATGACTGCAATGAATGAATCCAGATTTCAATGATGTTATAATTCTACAACGGTTGCATTAACATCCATTTCAAAACACCTTTTCAATAATTTACATTATAATTGTTTGATAAACGTTTTTTAGTATTAACTCTCAAAATTGATTTCATTGAAAAGGGATTCGCAAATATGTTTACTAACTCATATGGCATTGACATCTCGATTCATTCATTGCAGTCATGTCTTACTTTGGCGCAAGTCAAAATTTATATCACTGCAGAGAATACCTACTGATCATCCAAGCGTTTACACATACCGCATAAATAGGGTATCAAATTATTCGGGAGAACATACTCTTTCAGGCAATAATGATTATGCGTTCATGATATATTTTCCTTAAAATGGTGATATGTGAGGTGTCGTTTTTTTTTTTTGGGGGGGGGCTCTCACAGTAGTTTGATCACTAATGTATGATTCGACCACTCTTCATGTAATCGTTTTGAGTTATTGATGATTAAAGAAACTACAAATACAAGGTATACGAATATATAGTTTATTTATTAATAATTGGTTTAATCATGGTTGTAAAACATGGACAACAATCAGAGATAATCGTACAATTGCCGTTATATGTCTCAATTGAATTCCCTTTTATAACTAAGAAGAGGAATGAAATAGACTTTGATTTTAATTTGAGTATTCATTTGACGATCCAGAATTAAGGAATCTAGTTTGTTCTGTGATTTCATCTTCTCGTCAGTTTTTATAACTTTTTATTTAATGCTTTCATATAGACTTCCATTTCACCACAGGCCAATACAGTCAGTCGACGCCTATGTTTAAGTTCGCCGACCGTCATTAACAATTAACCCGTTATTGCTTTGAATATAGTCAATAAAAATTGTGATCAATAACGGAAAGTGCCCTTTGCCATTAGGGCATCACGTTCTGAAATGTGCAATCGTGTTAAAAAATAGCTTTGTCGATTATTGAACGAGTAATGGACGGTATACAATTGCGAAACAGACTCTTTCTTCGCTTTCATGCGCACTTGCCTTCATGCATTTTATGTGGGCGGTACTGTTGTACATTAGCCACTTAGCGAAACATAATTCTTCCTTCGCTCTCGCTTTTCATGTATTTAATCATACCGATTCATTTAGTAAAACGTAGGCCTACTGATATAAATTTGTCTTTAGATTCCTCATTGAAGTATATCACGGGCGGAAGGATGTCAAAAGAACGATAGTGCATTTGTCGACGTGTATATGAGAGAGAACATGGTGGGTGAGGGTGCACACAAGTGTGTTTGTGTGTGTGTGAGGGAGACTCCCTCACACACACCCGTGCACACCCTGGGAGAGAGAGGGGGAAGAGAGAGAGAGAGAGATGGAGGTTGCAAGAAAAAAAAGTACGGGTAGGGGTGAGCGTAATGCGTGTGGATGTCAAAGAAACATGGGGAAGATTAGAGAATGGAATGGAATTGTATAAAATAATTATATTCTATACACTCTTTAACATGTTGGGCAACATACTGTCCACACGGCAATTGTTTAAAAATTTATCCAACTTTGGGTAGTTTTCAACCAATACTGTGAAGTTTTCACCCAAAGCACACATTATTTGGTTTAAAACTACCCAGAAATGGATAAAGCTTTAACCAATTGCTGTGTGGACAGTATGTTGGCCAACATTTTAAGAGTGTATAAATATTTTTTTATGTGTAACGGTGAACATGATGACACCGTTCCATGTGCATTTCAAGGATGAATTTCTTGTTCGTCGACATGGGGGATGATTTTCGTCACTATATTTCAGTTTGTTCAAGGATGCCCATTGTATTTTAAAAAAGTAGAGGCAGTTGAAGGAAGTCCAGATTTGGTAGGTATGGTGCAGATCGTGCCATGTTTGTCGTTAGGCTGTTGATCTGGGGGAAACAAAATTATAAATTAAAAAAAATTAAAATATATCAACAATATGATATTTCATCTCGGAAAATATATAAATGCCGTAATGATAATAATAATAACGTTTTATTTACCCAGGGTAGCCACTTCAGTTAGGATACTGCTCTACCCGCGGGCCCTACATAACATAATATGTTATTATTACCCTTCTCCAATCTAAATGCTGAGCGTCTCGCAAGAAGGCAGAAGGTCCCATTTTTATAAGTCTTTGGTATGACTCGGCCGAGGATCGAACCCACGACCTCCCGTTCATGAGGCGGACGCTCTACCATTGGGCCACCATGCCCGGTTCAAAATGTGAAATGTAAATTTTCAAGGTATTTAACCAATCGGGATGAAAGATCACACACACAAATATATACAGAGAGAGAGAGATAGAGAGAGCATATTTATGTATGTATAAATACAATATCTACAATATCGTGGCCATTTGTGAAACCTGGCTCAAGACTGGAGACGATATTGTCATCGGAGACATCACGCCAACGGGTTATACGTTCAAGCATTTTCCACGCACAAACAACAAACGAGGTGGAGGCCTTGCTCTCTTATACAAGTCTACTCTGAATGTGCGTTTCCCTGAATGTATTGCTAACCCCAAGGCTTTTGAGGTTTTCTCAGCTGAAATTGTCAGTTCAACATTATCACTCCTACTTGTTGTAGTGTACCGCCCACCAACTAGATCAACAGGTTCTTCCTTTGATGCGTTCACTGCAGAGTTTGAGTCACTTATTGAAGATGTATGTTTGAATCAAATGCCTATTATCATCACAGGTGATTTTAATGTTCATGTCGACTCAGTGTCAAATGCAAATGCTTGTGCCTTCAAGAATCTCCTCTCTAGCCACAACCTTAGACAAAGTGTTACCTGTCCTACGCATACAAAAGGTCACACTCTGGACTTACTGATCACCAGGGAATCAGACCCAACCTTTTTTGATGATCTGCATGTCATCGACGGGATAGCTGATCATTCAGCAATAACCATCAAGCTGTATCTTGAGCGCCCTCAGAACCAGAAGGTTGAAGTAAAAACAAGGAATGTATCAGCCATCAGTAAGGAGGCTCTCTGTGATGACATAAAGTCTTCCAAGCTTTCCAGTACAGAGTTGAAACTTAACTCATTGTCATCACAAGCTGAGCAGTATAACACCATCCTTGGAAATATTTTGATAGTCATGCTCCAATGAAGACACGTACAGTGGTTCTGAGACCCCATTCTCCATGGTTCAAGAGCAGCTTTCATACTGAAAAGCGGGAAAGACGTCGCCTAGAGACCTTGTGGAGAAACTCTGGACTTGAGATTCATCGGCAGATGTATACATCGCAGAAGCAGAAGGTCAATCGACTCATTCGTCAATCAAAGTCAACATACTACAATGACCTGTTCACAGAGAATGCAAAAGACCAGAGACGACTCTTCAGTATTGCTGATAAAGTCCTTCATCGCAAGAGCAAGTCTCCTCTCCCACAGCACCAGTCAAAGGAACAGCTATCCAAAGAATTTTGTAAGTTCTTTGATGAAAAAATCTCAAACATCCGCCAAGGATGCCAGATTGCTGATGACCTAAGCCTTCCTTCTGCTGGAATACTGTCATCACCTAGTAACTTGTCGGTTTTCGAAGAGGTAACAGAGGATGAGGTACGACGCATTGTATCATCTTCACCACCAAAATCATGTGATCTGGATCCTATCCCAACTCTGTTGCTCAAATCCTGTTCTTCTACTGTGATCCCTATTGTGACATCAATCATTAATACCTCTTTACAATCTGGAGAAGTCCCAGAAGTTCTGAGAGTTGCACAAGTTAATCCAGTGCTGAAGAAGTCAAAACTCGATCCAGAGAACATGAGCAACTATCGCCCGATCTCCAACCTCAGCTTCTTGAGCAAGACACTGGAGCGCGTCGTGATGAACCAGTTGGGTTCCTACATCACAGATAATTCTCTCCATGATACATTCCAGTCTGCCTATCGTGCCAATCATAGTGTCGAGACAGCAATCATCAGAGTCCAGAATGATCTACTTTCCGGCATGGATCAAAAGAAGATATCGCTTCTTGTCCTACTTGACCTTTCAGCAGCATTTGACACTGTCGACCATGATATTCTTCTCCATCGACTTAGTGACCTATATGGAATCAGCGGAGTCGCACTACAGTGGTTTCGATCGTACCTGACAGGAAGGACGAGCTATGTTTCCGTCGACGGTGCCAGATCCGACTCATCAACGCTGAAGTATGGCGTTCATCAAGGCTCTGTCCTCGGCCCGCAGTTGTTCAGCATGTACACTTCGCCCATATCTCACATCATCAAGAGGCACGGACTCCAGTATCACCGATATGCAGATGATACACAGATTTACTGTACCGTCAACTCATCTCAAACTGAGGTCAATTTAGGACTTCAGCGCATTGAATCCTGTGTAGCTGACCTCCAGGAATGGCTGTCTAATAACTATCTTAAGATGAATAAGGACAAGACGGAATTCCTTGTTGTGGGATCTCGTCAACAACGAGCCAAAGTTACAATAAACCATCTAAGAATTGGCAACTCTTTAATCAAGCCTTCTGATCAAGTGAGAAACCTTGGAGTGGTGTTTGATTCCTCACTTACAATGGAGCAGCATGTCACAGGCACTTCCAAGGCTGCCTGTATCTCTATCCGTAATCTTGGAAGGATCCGCAAGCATCGAAAGTTGCTGAACTCCTTGTTCATGCCTTTGTAACAGCCCGACTGGACATTTGCAACTCAATTTTGACTGGTTTGACTCAACATCAACTGCACAGACTTCAGCGTCTGCAGAACATGGCCGCACGTCTTGTGTCCCTTCAAAGAAAGAGAGTCCACATTACTCCAATTCTGCGTGACCTACATTGGCTGCCTGTCAACCAGAGAATAGCCTATAAACTTGGGGTCCTCGTATTTAAAGCGCTTAACGATAAATCTCCACCCTACATATCAGAGCTCTTATCTCAGCATAGACCATCACGCAGTCTCAGATCAGCAGATCAAGCATTGCTGACAGAATCTCTCAGCCACACAACTTGGGGTGACAGAGCCTTCTACATCTCTGGACCAAAGCTGTGGAATAGCCTTCCCCAATTCATCAGGAGAGCAGAGACCCAATCAACGTTTGAGTCTTACCTGAAGACTTTGCTGTTCCCCACTCCAACATTATTGCAAGAATAACTCAATTGTAGTATTACTAGGACAGTACTTGAACTGAATGATGATCCTAAGCACTGTTTGAAGACATTGAAATTTGTGAGATATTTCCTATTTTTGAGCAAGCACCATGAGCGCCCAGCTGAGGCGGATACCGGCGCTATACAAGAGCCCATCATCATCATCATCATTACTACTTTCGATAACTAGTTACATTTTTTGCTTGGTTATTCAGGTTAACATACTGTACATTTTATGCTTCAGGCATTCTACTCCAAGATTTTACATCATTCTTGAAAATCATATTTAGAGTGAGATGCATGGAATAGAACAGATGTTTGAGATAAAACAATACCATGAATACTGTCATCGCCACATCGACGACAATTATGGATGACGTCATACCTCTTTAGGACAGAAGTCTGGTACAGTGAACCATTCTTCGGGATGCGGGATACCACTCGTCAAGTTCAGGAGGCCTCCCATACTGATTAGAGGAACTGCAATGAAAATAAAGTCGTACGTTGATCAACATCGCTTTTTATCATGATTTATTTGTGAAAAATAATTTTCTGAATTACCAGACAGTCTGTTTACTTTCATTTACCAATTGTTTAACACAACATTTTGTTTAACACGAACAACAATCGTATATGCTGTTCCCACTCTCTGGGATATAGGCCTAGTTGCCTTTCATTCAATCCTATAAAAATTAAATAATTGTGAAAGTGTTCTCTTAAATTCATAAATTGTCCCTTGAAGCAGTTTTGCTTTGCTTGTTTGCATTTTACTAGGTAAATTCTGTTTTGATTATTTAGATTTCATCATTTTTATTTTTGCTGTTTGCAACCGTATGGGATAGACCCATAGATTTTGGTAAATTCATTTTGGGAAGATGTGGAATCCGTAAGGACATTAACACTTTTCAATTATTTTTTTTAACAATTACATTTATATACCCATGACATAAGTTCCCGACTTATAGAGTCTCAATTGGTTCAATGGCGAAAAAAATAGCAATTTTCTTTCCCCGCTACGCGAACCGAATCCTAGAACATAGCAAATGCATTGAAATGCAAGTCAAATTACAATGAATATATCGGAGTCTTTGTCCAAAATTGGTGAACCGGAACAGCAGATTCGTCCTACGTTTCGGACCTGACGAAAAATTGCAACTACGTCGTTTGTCCCAATAAACTGTCGTTTTAACCCAATAAACGTTAAACTTTTCTTCTTCATCATTGGATCTCATGACTACAATATTTGTAGTGATATTTTATTCTCTTAGGGAGCGTTCACATTTGTTTGTTAAGTTAAGAAGAAATCAAGGATAAGTTCGTCCCTGCCATGAGGGGTGCAGACTCTATATGACTAATTTCCGATATCGTGTCGAGGACTTTAAATGCTTCACTCAATATAATGATGATAATAATAATAATAATAATAATATAGTAATGATAATAATAATCATGATTATATGGTTGCTAATACTAATAATTATATTGATAATAATAGTAATGATAATAATAGTAATACAAACAATAATAATGATAATATGGGGTCATTAAGCTACCCATAGATCCACCTTGTTAACTGGGTGCTCAAGGCGTTTCTATATTACCCAGAGTAATATGTTACCGATTCCAGTGCTCACAGTTTTGTGAGAATTTACGGTTCCCATTTATCCAACCTGGGTTGAGAGCAGCACATTGTGAATACATTTCTTGCTACAGGAAATTCTGCAATGGCTGGGATTAGGACCCATGACCGTCAGTTTTGATGGCCATAGTAAGAACCACAGGGGGTCTGTTGCATAAAACTTTTGCCATAAAAAATCTGGGAAATGGATAAAAATTATGGCAGCAAAATATGCCATTGACAATAGCACATTGAAAAACATATGGCAAAAAAAATGCCAGAGTATTTCATTTATGCAGCAGGCCCCAGATCGCACTGATCCGCCTTTCTATAACGCAAACACAGAATAAAAACATGATATACAGAAATTAAAAAAGAAAAACATGTACAATAACCTTTACGGTCCCCTTGAAATCGATCACCAATGAAGGTAGTACTAAATGGTGAGCAGTCATCCTGAAAGACATTTGCTACGATGTCGCCCTGTACAGCATCCTTAGGGTGAACGAACTTATAGGTCCACGAATCTGCAAACAGACTACCACCTTTGGCGCCCCCGATGCGAAAACTGGATTGCCATGTTGCGTTATCTACGAAATCAATGAAAACAGTACAGTCATGACAGTGCAGTTTATTTCTAAGGCCCATTGCAAACTGCACAACCCGACCAGCACCAAATTTGTAGTTTTTAGTAATTTTACAAGTTTAAAAATTTCTAAATTTCGATTGGGGTTTCAATCATTACTGAGATGAAGGAGTCTAGTTACATACATTTATATAATGTAGGCCTAAATATATTATTACCAATTTTGATTATCACGAATTACCAATTTACTACTCATTGTAATAAAATTCGTATACATGAAGTATATGTCTACTTATTATAAGCTATATACTAGTAGTTCGGGGTAAGAGACAATCTAATCTTCATGACTATTTTTTTTTCGGGTGGGGGGGGGGGGATTTTTGACAGGAAAGTGCTAATGGAAATGTTGGTAAACTTGAGGTCAACTCTGGCCCTTTATTATGCTCGTCAAAAGAACTTGCCCCTAATGATGAAGTTTCCTGATGCGTCAATTGTGGTGCTGGTGATGATGATGATGACATGGATGATGGTGATGACGATGATAATGATGATGATGATGATGATGATGATGATGATGATGATGATGGATGCAGGTGATGCGATGTGACTCCAACCCACTTCTTTAGTTGTCATGGAAACTAGCATTCCAGACAAAGTCATCAATCACTAGCTAGTTTCTTCAGCAGAAAAACTTGCACCATTGATTGAGTTAAAGACTCAAAGTAGTGGTCACACCTCCAGAACTTTGCTGGAGCGGTCCTTGAACGGTAGGGAGAGGGGGTCGAATTTCGTCACCGCGCGCAAAATGAAAAAAAAAAATCGAAAGCACGGGCGTTGTCATAGCGGTGCACCGCTGAAGCCGGCGTTGCTTTCGCGTTAGTTTAGCGGTGACACCTCCATACCAACGCCAAGCCAAAGTTCATCACCGCAATGGATCGCTGCTTCAACGCCCGACACCATTCCAGCAATTCCGTGTCCGCTCGTAAAACGCTTACAACCGCTCCAACAAAGTTTGTGCAACGTTTAATCACCGCAGCGGTGGTCCAGCGTTCAATATTTATGCGTTGGCCTAGCGGACCCAAACGTCCACGAACTTGCGTCTAGCGGTGCCAAACTTTGACTGAGCTTTGTTGGAGCGGTGGTGAACTTTGCCAGAGCGGAAAATTGCCCACTCCTCATTCACCGCTAGCAATATTTTGTGCAGTTCAAAACCTTCGGAGCGGTAGGAGGGACCATCAGCAGTGGCCGAGCGTATACGCCGTTGCCTTGAACGGTGGCCAACTTCTGTTAAACGGTGGTGATTGGTAACGAGCGGTGGTGATTTTTTTTTCACCGCTCCAGGACCGCTCCAGCAAAGTCCTGGCGGTATTATATATTATATTTCTGATATTTTAAATCGAATATATTGAACCATATATAGCTCAAGTGAATCTGAACTTGATTAAACTGACTTTCAGTTATCAATTTCATTTCATTTATTGGTTTCTGCAACACTTTTTCATAAACACATTAACAAATAAAATACAATAATAATATACGTATAACTGACAAGCAAAACATTGAACATAATTGCATTTTCTATTAATATATACCGTATCGATTGTTAGAAGGTTGCAGGGGTTGCCACTATAAGCTAAGCTTGACTGCGTGGCAACCCCAATGATGACATAGTATAAAGTATATGAATTACAGGCTGAACTCTATGGCCTGTATTCTGAACTCAGTTATAAGTTAAACTCTGGTCTAAAGTTGTGGTTCAACTATAGCCAATGCAGGATCGATTTATTAGCTCATCATGTCATTCATAACAGTCTGTGAACAATAAGTGAATTAGTTTTCTTTACCATTAATGGCCTAACATATGGTGACAGACCGGAAAGACCACAGTGAACAGGAAAAATTTACAATGTTAACAAAGTAATGACCTTTTCAGCTTCCCACAATTTTTGCACAGAGTTAGACCATTTAACTTAAACCGGACTTCGGAATACGGGCCGCTAATCCATTTCTTTTATTTTGGGGGGGGGGAATGAATTTCTCTTACTAGGAATGCAATTGGTTGGTTGTGGCTCTGTGACCTCTTGCTTCTGGCAGTACCGCAATGCATCAAGAATTATATACTGGTACTTCTGTTTGACAAGGAAAACAATTGTTAAATAACGTAAATGTTTACCGTCATCGGATCTTAGTCAGCATTGACCAATCAAAATCAATGTTACATGCGCATTAGTTTAAAAAAAAAACTGACCCGGAACCAATCAGATTAGTCGCAGTACATATCACGCCTTACGGGTAACTATTAAAAAATAAATTAAAAAAATAATAAATTATGTATTAAAAATTTAAATCATAATTGACAATCTTTGATATTTATTCATGGCAGTTTTAAAATTGCTAACTATAATATTTGTTTGTAAATTAGATTGAGGGTGGGATGATAACTCAACATTGCTGTTGTTCACACAAGAAAGTATGTTCTCAAAAACAAGAGAAAATGTTTCCGAAAACCACCCCAGGCGCATTTTAAATTGGGGATGATTATTAGTCAAATTAACCCTGTATTCACCTTTTCTCACATAGTTTAATAGATAATTATATTAATTATAAACGCCAATTAATGAATATACTCTTTCCGTCCCTTTAGAGACTTCTCAGTTGTTTCCGCATTAAATCAAGAAACATACATTTTTTACACATTTTTTTCAATAGACATTATATAGCGCCTTCATCCAGATTGAACTGCCCATTCCCCCGGTCGCGTGCGCGTATAATACCCCATGCATCTTTTCGAAATCTTCCAAGCTCGGCAATTATTATACAAAATATCAAGAGCAAGAAATATAACGTCTCCAAGTCATACTATATATACCTGAGCGTAATTCTGGATCAGCCTAATGAGTGTCGATGTACCGTTGGGGTAGGTAACTGACATATTATAACCAAACATCTTCCTTTCAAAGTCAAAGGCACCATACTGATAGGTAAAGAACCCTTCCGAGTGGGACATATTGGTGTCAGGGTCCGTAATTACCTGCCCCACTTATACCCTTTTTACACACGCTAAATTTTCCTTAACCCCGTACTATAGGTGGGGCTAAATTGCCATTTAGCCCCACCTATAGTACGGGGTTAAGCTTAGCCCACTTTCTTTTTACACAGCATTTTTGCAAAGTGGGCTAACCCCACCTTTAGTACGGGATTATTTGGCCCTGCAAAAAAGCAGGGTTATCCCAGCAATTGCGGTGCTAAGAGCGATAGTACGGGGTTAAGATCGCTAGTGTAAAACGAAAGTGGGCTAAGCTTAACCCCGTACTATAGGTGGGGCTAAATGGCAAATTAGCCCCACCTATAGTACGGGGTTAAGGACATTTTAGCGTGTGTAAAAAGGTACGAGTGAAGTACTTGTACTACGAATGATCGACAAAAACCACTAGTCCGGGGTTAGCGAGTTTCGTGTGTGAAAAGCAAGCATTTCTTATCCGGGGTTAGCGATAACAATTTGGCATGTGTGAAAAGGAAAACAAATAGTACGGGGTTAAGGATAGTACGGGGTTAGCGATAGTCCGGGGTTAAGAAAATCCTGTGTAAAAAGGGTATGAGGCACCTGTGGAAATAGTGGACCAGGGGGTCACCTTTCAGAAAGGACTTGCGGTTGTGGAAACTATGTTTAACTACGACCATTGCTGCAGATGAGCCCTTAAACCAACACTTAAAATAGATGCCATAATTGCAAGATCATTATGAAACAGGCATCGGGGTCCCGTAACACAAAGGTTAGCGATTAATCGTAAGCTTGATTTTCACGACGGATTGTATACATTGTAGTCAATGGAATCAATCGTATAAAACGTTCTACGATCATTGCCAAGTTTTGTGTTACGGGCCCCGGAAGATTAAATCACAAATTCTCCCATAAAAGTATTTAAAAAAAACACTTCCCCTCCCCATGATATTGTTCCATTACTTGCGATTAAACAAACAATGTATGACTCATATTAATTAATGAGAACAATTATGTTAATCATCCTATTTTTCTAGTATACTAAAAAAAATTAAAGTCAAATTAACAAAACTCACTAATATTCGGGTCAAATTATTTTTATACTTTCTGGATCAAAGACAAGTTCGAGTCAAACAACAGAATAACAAAATTTTATTGTAACATGACATTGCTCCTACCATGCCTATACGCCATAATGTTCCTCCGCTAATATCTATGAAAATAGAATTGAATTGAATTGAATTGAATGTTTCTTGGCTCAAACGACATGAGTATTCGGATAATTAAGGTTAGGATTAGCTTTGAAGTTGGATTAATATTTGGCTTAATGTGTGGAATTTCGGTAGGAGTAATTATTGCAGAAGCAAATAACACTAAAACGATAGTATAGGCCCCTTTTTTATTACAATATATACCTCTAACCATGGAGATGGATATTAACACAGATCTTACCATTGCCTGCCATAAATTTTGTTGGGCCACAACATGGTTTTTTGGCACCGACAGCTATCACAACGGCAAAGAGAGTGACAAACAAAACGTTTTTTAACATCTTGAACAATTACTGTGATTCCAAGTATTTCCTGAATGATCAAAGAAAGGGAAAGAAAGAAAAAAAAATATATAAGAACTTCTTCGTTTTGTTCTACGTTCCTATTTTCTTTGTTGTGATCTTCTCCTCCTTCCTCCTCCTCCTCCTCCTCCTTCTTCTTCTTCTTAATTCTTCTTCTTCTCCGTCTTCTTAATTCTTCTTATTCTTCTTCTCGTGCTCTCCTTTTTATCTTCCTTCTTATTCTCTTTTCTGCCCTTCACAATGATTCGTCTTTCATCTTTGTCTCCTTTCCCTCCTTCTTTTACTTCTCCCTCCTCCAGGGAGAAGAATCATTCTTCACATATTGGACTATCCACCCTTGTCCGAAATGCTCAGATAGGTATCCCGGGAGGTATCTTGGCGTAATTTTCCTAACCAAATTTGCAAGTATAAAATGACGTCCAGTGATGCGAGTCTGTTTCATATGGGCTGCAAGATTAAGTTGGAATATATAATATATTACCAAGGAGATCTCCTTGATTATTACAGCCCCACCTGCTGTGCTATCTAAATTCATTAAAAAAAATCTTGAAATGGAAAGTTGTCAGTGCTTGAAATCAGGCTAAAGTCTTTACATTATAAAGAAAACAAGTTTGGTAGTGTGTTCTGATCAAAAACATAATAGGCAGTACCATGTACGGCGATTTCGTGAGATTTTTTTTGTCCCTCTTTAAAACTTGGAAAGGGGGGGGGGAGCTAGACGACACTCTCCCATTTATCTTATATCTATAATTTTGAAATTCTACACTCTAAAAACTGGAGTGCTAATTTAGCTCTTAAGGAGCGTGTATAGTGACTGCACTTCGGAGTGCTGATTTTCTCGTTCAAATTTGAACTAAAAAAATCAGCACTCCGAAGTGCAGTCACGCTCTTTAAGAGCTGAATTCCGAATTAGCACTTCGTTTTTTAGAGTGTAGGGAGGGTGTGTCCCTCTCACCCTCATTCCCTTTAGATCGCCACCTTTGAATTAATTAATAATGGACAAGAGCTAGACTCATACTTAATTATTTTTTGATAATTATAATGACTAGCGCGTTCAATTTGATACAGATGGCGCAGATCTTTAATTCACCCCTTTTTATACACCCGACATGTCCTTATGAAAGGAAACATAGGCCCATATGCCCCAAACCACAGTCACATTTGCTCTATCGCAGCCGTACGATGAGTCGAAAACGGCCGTTTTAATTCATTTTTATTCACACCAAAATGTAGTTGATAGAAAAAAAATTAAAACGGCTGTTATCGACTCGCCGTACGGTCGCCATAGGGGAAATGTGACAGAGGTTTAAAGGGTGCAATTTTGCGAACCAAAGAACGGGTACTCTGCTTATCATTTATGAAAAACTTCAGATTACTCATGAGAATAGGCATTTCTTTGAAATCTGATAATGAAAATAAGCAGTAATCTTGCGGGCCTATACCTGAATTCATACTCACGTGAAAAACGATTTACTTGCCCGATTATAGTGATAAAGCTGTCTTGCATAGAGTACCGGTGATCTTCGTTTGAATATATACGGACTATACTCTGAAACTATATCAGCAACTGTATTTAAGCAAATGAAATAAAATATTTATTGCCAAGTTCATTCACGTGATGAGTGCTTTACGTGGTGGCAATTTGCCTAAATATAGTGTTCATTCGCTTTACGGGGGCAACTTAGAAGTTGCAATTGAACCCGGTCGATCTGGGTCCGAAGTCCAGTATCAGTAAAAGGATACAAATATTGATTCTCGGGTATTGATTTCTGTCGATGAACTTTAAAGGACAAGTCCACCCCAACGTGGATTTGAATAAAAAAGTGAAAAATCCAACAAGCCTAACACTGAAAATTTCGTCAGAATTGGATGTAAAATAAGAAAGTTATGACATCTTAAAGTTTCGCTTAATTTCACAAAACAGTAATGCACATCCTGGTCGGTATGCAAATGAGGAAACTGATGACGTCATCCACTCACTATTTCTTTGGTATTTTATTATATGAAATATTCTCATTTTCTCTTCATTGTCAAGTGAAAAACGATTAATTCCTCCCTGAACATGTGGAATTAGCATTGTTTAATATCATATAGTTCAGTCAAGTTGGTCCTAATTGTCAAATCTGTAAAAAAATGAAATGCTGTATAATTCAAACAATAAAAACAAAAGAAATAGTGAGTGAGGGACATCATCGACCGTCTCATCTATATGTCACCGAGTTGTGCATATCACTGTTTTGTGAAAATAAGCGAAACTTTAAAATGTCATAACTTTCTTATTTTACATCCGATTTTAATGAAATTTTCAGCATTATGCTAGTTTGATTTTTCTCTATTTATCAAAATCAATATTTTTCTTGGGTGGACTTGACCTTTAATAAAAGAAAAGTATATAACGTCCAATCATGTGATTTAAGTTCGGTGAGCTTCTGGAATCGTTGTGACCCGGGGGGGGGGCACTTCCATTGACGAGTGGATACCATGCGCGACCACGGGGTCTTGAAAAGCACACGTATTTTCCATATTCTGAAAATGCACCCCTTAACAAGTATTGGCGTGTGAAACCCTACCCTTAACAAGTATTTGAAACAAATACTATTGGCAAGTATTCCCAGAACTGAGCCCCTAAACAAGTACAGCGCGATGTATTTTCCATATTCTGAAAATGCAAGGAAACAAAACGATACTCTTAGCAAGTATTTCACGCGTCCGTCGGTCGTCGGTTTTACCTTTAGACACCATTATTTTGGTTTAGTACGGCCCCACCTTCCACATGCACCTCGCGCAAATCGGACTCTAAACACGTAGTGTTGGGGCAAAAAGGACATCCTTTATAAAACATTTTTATTTTGTTTTATCATCCCCGGATATTTGACCCTAAACACGTATATTTTTCCGAGCGAAATAGATACCCTTTTTTCAATATTTACGTGTTTTTTGGTCGCGCATGGTATCCACTCGTCAATGTAAGTGCCCCCCCCCCCCGGGTTGTGGATAATTTTCTGTAAAGATTATTAATTTATAGACATATCCCATTTTCCAAATTTTCGCGAATGAAAATTTTGTGATATCTCAATGAATATTTATTTATTTTACTTTTAGTGAATATATCTACTTATACTGCTTGCCGACCTTTCTTTGTTTTGTTAGAACATAATTGTCAAGGATAGTAGTGCTAACACAAAAGTGAACAGAGTAAAAGAAGGGGATTAGATACGGCATTGGGGGGGGGGCACCAGCAAAATTTTTGAGTCACTTAGTGAGGGCGCGAAGCGCGCTCAATTGCCAGGTATGCTGACCTTAAATAGAGACATCTTAAAAGACTGTGCCATTAAACGGATATGTGTCTCACTGATCAAATAATGCGAGCGCCAAGCGCGAGCTGAAAATTTTTGATATTCAGACCTAAAAAGGAGCATTATAAGCAAATTTAATCATGATACGTACCTGTCTCGCTAAACAAACAATGCGGGCGTGCCAAGCGCTTGCTGGTTTTGTTAAAACAGATGAAACACTTCTAGTCATTGTAATCATGATTAACATTCGCATCTCGCTAATCAATTATTGCGAGCGCAAAGTGCGAGCTGACAATTTTGGATATTCAGACCTGAAGAGGAGCATTTTAAGGCATATTTGTAGAATTTTACGAAGACCATACGTATAACCAAATGCGAGCGCGAAGTGCGAGCTGATTTTTTTTTAATATTTAGATCAGAAAAAGAGACATTTTAAGGACTGATTTACGGAATTCAATAAGAGCAGATCTCACTAATCCACTAATGCGAACGTAAGCACGGATAGGAAATGTTTTATATGCAGACCTTAAAATCGGGCAATCAGTTTGAGTAGTCATGAAAAAGAAGCATATGTCACTACATAAAACAATAATAACTCGAAGTGCGAGGAAATATATTTGGTGTATTGACTTGAAAACAGGATGTTTTAGTGTAACAGGATTATAATCATGTCTCGTTAAACAGACAATGCGAGCACCAAGAATGATGAACACATAGGCCCCAAATTGTGTTTCATATAAAGTAAAACAAAATATGAAGAAAAAAAAAATATATATATATATAAAATATAACATAATATAATTTGATATAATATAATTTAAAATAAATACAATAATTTCTTCTTTCTCACTACGTTACTCTTCCTTCTTTTTCTCCCTTTTCTCCGCTTTTTTTTTTGGGGGGGGCAGCCGATTGGGGGGCACGTGCCCCCCATGCCCCCCCATGCCCCCCCCCCCCCCCCCCTCGTAGTTACACAACTGATAGACATGGTCGAGGGGTGGAAATAGAGGGGAGAAAAAGAATGCCGGGCGGGGAATGCGAAACACAAATGTGAGAAAGGAAGAGGCTTGCGAGTTGCGGATACATTCAGTCACTGGTGTGCAGATGGGGGGGGGGGGCTCCGAGTGGTCCTGCCCGGCTACCCCAACTAATTCCTGCCCAAAAGAAGAAAGTCCCACGATTAAGAAAAGTATCGAGGGAAATGGTATAGGGAAAGGGATGCAATATTGTAAGAACTTATTAGCAGACGACAGCAGCGCAATTAAGGTCTCCGCCCACATTTTGCTGATATCAGTTAAATACGTACCCCTCGTGCAGGCGCTAGGCGCGCCATTTTACGATCGACAGAGCGCATGCATGCAGCTCCAGCGCGCGCGCGTACTACTGTGTCAGCGAAATTTTAACCCAAACGTTTAACCAGCCCAAACTCTCGCAACAGGACAAGATTATAGTCAATAAAAATTGAGTCACTGATATGTCTCACACAGATCGTAATTGCTGCCTAACATCGTGTTTTACATGTTGCAGTACTCCTAGAAGAACAGTAGACGAAGAGCTGGTGAGTTCATGGAGTTTACTAGCTAAAGTAAATGTAATAATGTGACGGTGTTCTTCAGCAAGTTCAGGGACCTGCCTGCCCCCGATCTGGCAGGAGGCTCCTGGCCTGACTGGAGTCATACCACTGTCTGACGTGCACGTAGCTGGGGCCCGTTTCTCAACACCAGGTCCAGGACTAGACAGCTGGCAGCCGTCTGTTTCGAGGAGTTTTTTAACATTTTTTTTTTTTTTTAATTTCTCCTCATACACAGACGGCTCGCTAGCGTGCAGCCACCATTAGGGGACTTGCAATGCAAAATCCCCCCGTCGGGGCTCTTCAATTTTTGTCTTTAATGAGTAGGCCTAACTAAAAATTTTGAAAATTCACGCGACCAAAATGCAAATTAATATTCCCTCTTGGCATCAATTGCCAAAAAACGGAGAAAAATCAAGTTAAAAGGAACAAAAACAGTGACTTACCTCGGCTGTCGCGCAAATTCACTTCCTCGTTTTATCCGATCTTAAGTACATAAACATATGGCCATTGAGTCCCCTGTACAGATCGCGCTAGAACTTCGGTCTCTGTATTTGGTGAGTGAAGCCAACGGAGTTCAGCTGAACAACCAACATAACACAGACCGAAGCTTTTGGTCTAGTCCAGGACAAGTTAGTCATATCTTTATCCACCAACCTCGGAGTTAGTTCCAATCTTACTAAACCCATTTCACGAAAGGCTTCCTATAGTATAGAATCCCTTGATATCGATACCATCGGTAGAAATATTAGCAGACGAGACGTAGCCTAGCTTAGACTTAGTCACAATATTTATAGCATAATTTTTAAAAAGCAAAAATATGATAAAACTTCAATTAATTTATTTTGATGAATTTGTACCTTGCATACTTAGACCATAAAGACAGGAGCAATCAATTGCAGAGAAAATGAAATTATGAATAATTCATTTAATGACTAAAAAAATTACATGTGGACGTTGAGATGGATATGGGTGACCCCGGGAGAGTAAATTTTGATAGTTTATGGAAGTAAACCACAAGGTTTCATTTGTAAAATAATGATAATTATACGTTTATTTATGGTTCGAAATATCAAAATATAGTGTAACATAAATATTTGAAATCTTAAGTTACACAAACACGATTTGACAAATTCTTTGCATAAATTAGAGATATAATTTATCAAAATGTTGATAGTGGTCTGAAAACAACGAATACGAGTCTAGTTTAGTTATACTTATTATACTATAGATGGCCTGACGTGGTAGAATCTTTATCAATTCAATTATTTTGATATTTCAAAATGATTGGTTTTGTTGCGTTTTACCAACATTTTTTATAGTTTCTGTGTATTGCAATTATTATTGAATGACCTATCACACTTGTTTTGCAATGTAATTTCAACTTATATGATTAATTACGTAAGATTATAATTTTCAACTTTCGAGGCACTTCTGCATGTCATAGTCTACCCACGTGATGCCACTACGTCATTAAGAATAAAAGTTATGACAGGTTCGGAGGTGTCATAAATATTTAGTGAGGTTGTTGTATCCGATCTTGGCAACGAGGGCTACGTGAAACAGCAGACAAGTGAAGTAGCTCACTATCTCCGACTTAGTCAAGAAGTTAGACTTATGACGGTGTTGAGAAACGGGCCCCTGGAGGCTCCTGGAGAGAACAGTCATTTTACTGACGTAGGCTTACTCCCCATGGAGCCTGGGAGCCTGGGAGCCTGTATGTACCTCTCATGACTTACTAAAGTGGCTTCCATTGAAACCACTATATGTAATGCAATGTGACTTCACTTTGTGAAAATGTACATGGTTTTGAGTGACATTGCTTTTACTTTTTCTGTCTTTGTTTCATCCAGGAATCTCTAGCATCACACCAACATGGACACCGTTCACACTTGCCTACGAAAGACTATGATGTAAGAAAGCTTTCTTATATAATTTCAATATCAATTGGGATTAAGGCTTTGGGATCGATATAATTTTTCATCATTTATTTTTTTACATAAATTTCAAGTAAAATACCTTCTTGCAATGCTTGAAAATTCTGCCAAGAAATTTATACCAATTGGAATATAAATTTGGTTTTGAGGGAGGGGTGGGGGAGGGTACGGACCATTGAGAATCAGATACAATTATTTGCATCTGGGACTGACGTGGAATGGGGGAATCGTTCCAAGTCTACAAAGTAAAGCCTCTTTGGTGGTATTACTATTTGGATTGATATTGTACCAATAAAGTAGTAAATATTATATAATTTTTAACATATATATTTATTTGACTGGACATTGTGGCTTACGTCTGTAACCCAAAGCTGCATGGGGAAGTTACAAATTGATTCAGAGGTTCGTGACTGGTTAGAGCCCAGGGGTGGTATTCTGAAAACGTTCTTATCTTTGTTCTTATCTTTGTTCTTATCTCAATGAGATAAGAAGACGCTAAAATCATTGCAAATCGGTATTCTGAAAATCTTCTTAACGCGTTCTTATCTCTGTAAGGACTGCCTCCTTATCTTCAACACGCCCATTTTTTAGGATATTACCAATCAAAATGCGCTTTATATTGTCAGTTTAACCAATAGAAGCGTTCCTTATGTCAAGAGAATATCATGGGCACTGCGCGAACACTGTTTCTGGCGCATTGCGCGAAATAGGCATTTTATACGCAATGACTGATTATTATTTCGAGACACGTGCACAATAAGGAAAGAAAGAAAGAAAGAAAGAAAGAAAGAAAGAAAGAAAGAAAGAAAGAAAGAAAGAAAGAAAGAAAGAAAGAAAGAAAGAAAGAAAGAAAGAAAGAAAGAAAGAAAGAAAGAAAGAAAGAAAGAAAGAAAGAAAGAAAGAAAGAAAGAAAGAAAGAAAGAAAGAAAGGGAGGGAGGGAGGAAGAAAGGAAGGAAGGAAGGAAGAAAGAAAGGAAGTAAAGAAAAAAGGTAAATAAAGCAGGTACGAATAAAGAATAAAACAGGAAGAAAGAAAGTAAGTAGGTAAGAAAGGAGACAGAAAAGGGTCAGAATGAAGCAGAAAAAAAAAATGAAAGGAACAAAGCAGAAAATAATGAAAGAGTAAACGAAAGAAAGCAAGCAAAAAGAACTTAAATGAAGAAAAGGAAAGAAAGAAACTTAAAGGAATAAACGAAAAAGGACCAAAAAAAGATTAAAAGGATAAAATGAAGGAATAAAAAACTGAAAAAACTGAAAAAACGAGTGAAAGAAAAAAGAGAAAGAGAAAAAGAAGGAATAAAAAAATGTAAAAGGTGAAGGAAGAGAGAAAAAAGGAAAATGAAACAATGAAAGAGAAATTAAAGCAAAAATAAAGACTAAAGAAAGAAATCGAAAGAAAGGTTAATTAAAAGAAAGAAAAAGAACGAAAAAGGAAAATAAAAAAGGAAGAAAGAATAAATGAAACAAAGTAAAATAAGAATAAGGAAGAGATTAAAAAATTCAAAAGAATAAAGCAAAAGATATAAATGAAGAATGAAAGAAAGGAAGATAGACAGATAGAAAGGAAGAAAAATTGAAAATAGATAAAGAAAGACAAAAGGATAGAAAAAAAGGTGAAAAACAAAATAAAGGGTGGATAAAAGAAAGGATGGAAAGAATACATGTTATTACCAGTGGCCATCTTTTTTTAGCAAGAAAGAACGCGAACATCGTGAGATGTGATAACCCTCTAGCTATCTTAAATATTATCATAAATATCGTAAAAGATAAGAAAGATAAAAGATAAGAACGCTTTCAGAATACCACTTATCTTTATTTTGTTCTTATCTTTTTAGCGCGCTTTTGTATTATGCGCGTGTAACAAATTTACGCGCTCAGCATAGGATGGAAAGCAAGATAAGAAAAAGATAAGAACAAAAGATAAGAACGTTTTCAGAATACCAATTTGAGAACGTGACGTAGATAAGAACAAAATTAAGATAAGAACGTTTTCAGAATACCGCCCCAGGTCACGTCTTTCAGATGGTGACGTTAAAGGTCAATCCCAGACCTAAATAATCATATCTGATTGATACAGGTCTGTAAATCCTTGTAATTGATGCAGTGACTTAATGATGTTTGAAAAATGAATAAAACTTTAATAAGATGGCTTTGAGAACTTGGTCTTCGCATTATTCCCAACAGAGTCTTGACTATGATACATGTTATAGTCAAATCCACACTGAGATGTTGGAGGCTAAGACATCATGGGCAAGTCGGCATCTTGAAGTCTTTCGATGGATCATGACAGCTGCTATTGGTATCTTAACCGGTTTGGTGAGCACGTAGAAATAATCAAGTTGATTTGTTTTATCTTCTCTTACGCTTAGTCACCTTTCTCTTTGTTTCTTGCCCATATAAGATAAAAGAGATTTATAAATTATCCCATTATGATAGTGTGAAACGTGTGCAAGATTTGGGGGAATGGTCATTAAAGAATTAATCTATTAAGAAAAACATAAGATATTAATCATTGCCCCACTACTTTCACAAACAAAAACTCCCATTGCCTTTGATTGGCAGAGGCTAAATTTGTCAGGAGAAATCATTGCTTCTGGTTGGCAGAGGCTAAATTTGTCAGGAGAAATTACTGCCTTTGATTGGCTGAGGTCAAATTTGTCAGGAGAAATCATTGCCCCTGATTGGCTGAGGTCAAATTTGTCAAGAGAATCCATTGTGTCTGATTGGCTGATGCAAAATTTACCATGACTGATGACGAATTATTTCCTTTGATTGGCTTAGGGGATGTTGCAAGAAAATATTTGCAATCAATTGAAAATATTCTGTTGCAATTTTACAACAGATAGATCAAGTTTAATTGTAGCAAGTGAGATCACACTACATGTTTCAAGAAGCAGATTAGAAATCAATCACAGATTTGCAATTAATTGCAGGACATATTATTAATTTACGGACCAAAAATAGAAATGCAATTGATTGCAAGTTTCTTGCAACGCCCCATTAGTCCAACTTTGTCAAGAGAAATCATTTACATGACAGTTTATTAACTCTTTTAGTATTAAACCAAAATTGCCATATACACGTCTACATGTAGAGTCATGTGTAGTCAATCTTAGTTTTGATCTATAACCTTTTTTAGATGCCTTATAAGTTATAATCATTGTGTTTGCTTCCTCAGGTAGCTGTTTTCATCAACTACTTTGTTGGATTGCTGAGTGATTGGAAACTTGGAACAGTTGATAATTGTATCCTTTGAAATCTTGACTGCTTCCCTCACATGTTGGGGAGATTCACATTGCAATCAAGTAAAATAAGATAATTGTTTTAATTTCCTATAAGGTATAAAAACATTTACACCTATATTTACACTTGCACTAACACACTTGATCGATTGTTCTTACATTCCCACTCATGCTACATTCATGATAATAATGAGAAAAGATCAGGGGCCCTTTTCATACAGAGTTACAACTATGGTAATGTTTACCATTATGGCAATAACCATGGCAACAGGGCTCAGCCACCAGTCACAATCAATGTTGCCATGGAAATTATAATAAGGGCAAAGATACCATATAGTTGTATAAACTCTTTTGAAACAGGGTAAGCATTTCCAACAGCAAGTCGTCAATGCTTTTTGCTGTTTTAGATTAGTGAAATCCTTGGATCTGTTTGGCTCAGAGTAGACCAGCCAGTGATTAATGCATATGGGTGACATCACAATTAGGACCCAATTTGGGTGCACATGTTTATATGAAATAATGATTTGTGACGTGCCACCCCAAAACCAAGAAAGGTTCTCTGCTAATATCCAAAATTGTAGTGTGGCCTTCAAAATACAAATGAAAAAATGAGATTATCTAAAAAAGTAATTATTTTTCTCCATACTGTTAAAAGTAGATGGTTTAATGAGAAGACGAGATGCAAGAGTTTATTTGACATCTTTTTTTTTCTGGACTGCTTGGAAATTTCTCTCAGTGTGCACATAACATGCTTGAGTGCACCCTGAACAATTCTGGATTTCTATTTTATTTTTCTAATTTTGATTTTGATTCACATAAACTTGACTGAATAACTGCTCAGACTTGGGTGACTGTTCCAGGTACAAGTGCCTTGGTGTGCCTCTCATGATCCTCCTAGCCTTCAATGTTATATTTGTCCTCATAGCAAGTCTGTTGGTAGCGCTCGAGGTAAGTTCTACATTCATCTGTTCAATACTATTTTCCAAAACAATGGTCATTGGTTTTGGTAGCCAACAGATTGAATCAAACCTAGTTGGAAATACATGCAATGGGTAAATGTTTCTGAAATAAACTTGCTATTGAGCAGCAAGAAAATCATTCAAAAACTTTTTGGGGCTGTTTTTACCTCACCACTCAAGATTTACATTTTGTATTTGACTTAAACCTAATTCTCCCGGGGGGGGGGGGCCATTATGGCCCCCCCCCCCTCGACAATTTTTGCGATATATCTGCTGCGCAAAATTTTTTGACCTCGCCGCTCACTGACTTTTTACTTTCAAGTCTCGCGCAAATTTTGAGACCAAATTTGTGACGCCCGGGTACCCGGTTACGACATTACGCAACATTATGTAAGTGCATGTCAGACCCAAAATTGCTCATAAACGTGATTTCATGTACAAATCCAATGCAAATTGTGTATTTGGCCAAAATTCATAAATGTATCATTATTTCTACTTTTGATGATTAAACTTAATTAATTTTGCCTTGTTTATGATCAGAATTAAGTCTGGAACGATTTCCATCGAAAAAACAATAAAAAACATAAAGTAAAAAAACAAAGAAATACATAAGAAATTTAAAAAACAATAAAATACATAAGAAATCGGTCTTGGTACCATAATTTTTTTCATTCACAATTGTTAGGAATGCTATAAAGAATATTTTCACCAAAAATAGCATTCTACATGTAGGAGCTTTATTTAGTGAATCAGAGCAAAAAGTATGATTTCATGAATAAATTAGCATAATTAATTCATATAAAATAAAAATTTATGAATTCAGTGAAATTTACCAATGCAACTGCGTAGATTACGTCATTCTCTACCATCATGCAAATTTTCGTTGTGATCGCGCAATCCACGGCTGAGATCTTAAGGGGGGGCCATAATGGCCCCCCCCCCCCCATCCGGAATGACAAGAATCAAAATACCCCGGGAGATTGAGGGTTAACCATAAGAGAATTTCAAAGGCTCGTTGCTTCAGTTTTCCAAGGCTCTATCTTGGGGCAAATTAGCCCAGAGTCCTTGTGTAATTTTCCTTCTACTGAATTCGGTGATTTTATTTTCTCAAAATGTAAAGATATACTGATTATGTGGTCAGTTGGGAAAAACAAGTAAAGTTCTTTGATCATCTGGGGAGCATTTGATCTCCAAAACTGAGATATATTATGTTAATTCTTACACGGGATATCACCCATTGCTTAGATATGACTTCTGTGTTATCTACACCATGGACCTACGGAGTAGTAGGTCCATGTCCACTCGGATGAGCAGGACACTTGATTCGGGGCCAACTTCCAAGGATGAATCACTGAATCGTCGCTCTCTGATCATGTCCTGGCAAAGTTTAAATTGATGCCTTTTTGCTAGAGATTTTGCAATGTTGTTTGAACACTCTGCATTGACGCCTTAACTAAAGGAGTTGTGTCACACCGGTCAACCTTGCCTGATATCTTTTTCTCGAGTGTTTCGATACGTCCAGTTACCTCTTCAAGATATGCATTGCAGCGACTTTCGATATCATGATCACATTTCATAGCTGATAGAGCTCTTGGGTTAAAGCACAACACCAAATTAGATTAGGAGTGTTGGTCAAAGTCCCATACAAGTCAGGGGACACATCTGCACAAAAGAGACAAAGCCAGAGATAGCAACAATCGCATTGAATCATCCCTCGCCCAGACTCAACAATAGACAGGTTCATTCCACAAGAATTTGTAGCTTCACCAGACACATCATTAATATTAGGCCCTGACTCCATACGTTTCACTTTGAAATTAGGAGCACCACTACTAGCACAGTAGTACTATCGGGGAAGAATTCCCCTTCCTTTGGGTTTGGCTCTGCTTAGCTGCTTTTTCCTAGATCTACCACCTGTTTGTGCGGCAGAATAGCTAACCTGAGATTGAGAAGGTGGATCGTGGTCACGCTTAGTCTTGGCAGACCCCATATTGGCATAAAAAGACAAAATATGTCTGGTAAGAAACTATGTAATATGTTATATTTATTGCTAAGTAAAAAGAAGTAGATCAGCTTAACGTTAGATCTAGCCTAACGTTAGATCTAGTCACTCAAACAACAACTGGTGAGGTGTGGAAATCTGGAATAAGGACTTTCAAGAGAAGTCTTGATAAAAACCCAATGAATAACACCTGTTTTTTTAAGTTACAATTCAGATGAGCTTTTGCGTTAGGATATTGTGTTTCGCTTTGAGCCTGAATGTCCAGTACTGTCGCAATTGTCAAATAAACCTAATAGCCTTTGGGTAATGAATCATGAAGTGGTGTTTCAGTATTAGGTGCTCCCCAAAGACCTGGAGATACAATTCATGGTGGTCTCTTGTCAGTTGCTCTTAGTCTTCCCTAGCTATTCCTGGAGAAAATGTAATGTCTATGTTCTTTCAAGTTAAAGTTAAGTTTTCCATTTCTATCATATACATCGTATACATATACAAATACAAATCAAATATACATCATATATATTTATACAAATACAGATAAAATGTAGTTACAAATCAGCTACAGATTGATTATGAGAAATTATATAGTATTAACAAAAGCTTGTTTGGAAATGAGGGGATCCATTAAGAAGCACTGCTTGTAGAGCGTGGATCCCCTAATATATTAAATATATTATATATGTTCTGTAATAGAACAGTTACCTCTCAGTATTCTTTGTCCGCCTCCACAAGATCACCCATCATCAGGCAAAAATGGCGCATGAGGCACCAACTCTGAGAGGCACTTTGACCAGCAGCTTTGGATTGATTCTGGATCTGGATGTAAACACTGCTGGACCAATTGGTATAAATTCTGCGGGTGAGAGAGGGCTTGGTGATATCTAGTCATATCGTAGGTGGCTCTTTTCAATTTTTGACTTGAACACCTCTAGTGATGTGCTGTTCACTACCTCTGATGGGAGATGGTTCCAAGCCAAAGGGGTACTTACAAAAAATGATTGTTTCAATTGCTCAGTGTTTGTTGGATGGATCGTGTAACCTGTGTTGTGGTTCACTACTTTCTATAATATTTTGCATTTTAAAGTCTTTAAATAGTTTGGTCTTGACTGGTCGTTTGGGTCTTGCTTTGATCAAAAATTTTTATACAGGAACGGCTTGGATCAACCCTTTGACCACCTTGAAGAAGGAAGATAGCTTCAGGACCTGTCATCTTGAGGATAGTGTTGGTAGATTTCTCTCATTCTCTCATGCTAGTAGTGCTGCCTAGGTTGCAAGATGTGTTAGTCTCCAGGTGTCTGCATCATTTATACAGTTTGGTTTATTTGATGCATCTTGGAATCCATAATCAAAAAGTTGTTATTTTCTCACTGAGCTTTGCATGAGTAAGTGATTGAGAAGTAACAAGATGCTTTATCACTAGCCTCAGTTCACACATGCATACGCCTTCTAACATGTCATGCATTATGACTGGAGCATAATTCATAGTATCTTGAAATGTTTGTAACTCATTCAAAATCAATGTTTTCCGAATTCCATTCTCATGTAGATTATTTTGTGCAACATCTTCATCTGAGTTTTGAACGTTTCTCTCAAGAGCCATGTCTGCTCCACATTGTTTCCTCAATACATTGTTTAGCACTTTGCAATGATGACATGGGTAATTCCCCCAAAATGATTAAGTGCATCCCAATTTTCTGTTCACGAGATTGTCACCCACCGCTTTAGCAACTGCAATGCGACATAGATCTCCTTCTTCAAGAATTCTTATGTCCTGTACAACTTTCTGTAGTATGGCATCTAGCCCATAGTGCTTGGCACTACTCTGTAGAGTGCCTATGCATAACACTGTATCAAACTTGACAAGAATTTTTAGATAGTGTTGTGCATATAACAAATTTGTTCAAAATTTTAGAATTTAATAATCTTGTTATTGGTTATCGGATTTTCATGAAATTTTCAATGTTTTGCCTGATGAATTTTCCTCTGTTTATTCAGACCGTGGTACCCCTTTAAGGACGCAATCCCGATGTTTTATTAAAGCGCTGTGTATAGTCAGATAATTTTAATAAATCATTATTGTTATTATTCTAGCCCATTGCTGGTGGATCCGGGATACCAGAGATCAAGTGTTACCTGAACGGTGTCAAAGTACCTCATGTAGTGCGTCTCAAGACCCTGGTGTCCAAGGCTGTTGGAGTACTCTTCAGTGTGGCAGGAGGTGAGCTTAACAGAACTTGTCATTCTACAGAATGTTTATGTTTTGGTGATGGTTTGCTGACTTATTTAAAGTTATAATTTTCACAATAGCAATATTTGTAAAAAAACATGAAATGGATTTCCATGATGTTTGCTTTGGTGACAATTGCTCTGCTGTGAATTCCACACACTAATGGAATCGCCAACTTCAACCCTAGATTTAACACAAGTATACCCTATCCTAAATCGAAAATTAAACCCTATCGCACCCCTCACCCTATATCCTAGACAAAATAAAACCCAAAGTAATTTTCTCAGGAGCAAAAAAAAATGTGTCACTTTAAATGGAGACCATTGTTAATTGGAGAACTATATTTTTCCTGCCATCAATGTTTCTACAAAGATAAACTGTATTTCAAGTTTTCAACAATATATTTCAGAGATATTTGAGTATTAATGTAGTATTTAGTCGCTGGGCTGCTAAAACCTTTTTTTTTTACCTAGAAACAGTTCTCTACATGAATTAGGCAACTGTTTTCAGTCAGTATGAAGTTGCCAATGTGTCATATTTCTAAAATACAGCTTTTTGTGAGCTGCCCTCAATTTTTATTTAATTTGAGATACAAAATTTTAAAAGCGGAGTGACTATTTGTTTGCTTACTTGATGGACAGGCGTCTTGTCTTTTCCAGATAATGCTTTCCATGAAAGGATTAAGTTTCACCACGAAAGTATTTTCATTTTTTCAGGATTATTTGTTGGGAAAGAAGGGCCAATGATCCACAGCGGTGCTATCGTTGGAGCAGGTATCCCACAATTCCAGAGCATCACATTCCGCAAGCTCAACTTTAACTTCCCATATTTTAGAACTGATAGGTAAGCCTCAACATTGAAGATAATTTATTTTTTTGTAAAAAAAAACCTTATGTATAGACAGGACAGACAGTCGTTTGGATGGTTAGTGAGTGAGGTGAGTGAACCAATGAACATAATTCTGAACTAATTCACTAATCAACTATTTCACTTAATTTACCAAACTGATCAAATGTATACTTTATATCAGTGTCACAATCAAACTGTAAATTAATCATCCAACTGTGTATACAAACATTGATAAGACAAATTTGATTGGAAACTGCACTGGATACAAGTGTAGATGTTATAAGACAGCCGATGCAGAATTTTTGATAATTTGGAGGACTTTTGGGGCAATGTTTTAAACGAAACCATTTGGTTTTTTTTTACAGAGATAAGAGGGATTTTGTGTCGGGTGGAGCAGCAGCAGGAGTGGCAGGTAAGTTTATGTTTGAATGTTTTAAAAAGCCCAGGCATCCGGCTTAAAGGTAAAAGACAGTAGTTGCAGCAAACAATTATTTCAAAAGAAAGTTTTTTAAATCAAGGTTAATTGTCAAAATATCATCATAAACTAGATCTGATACATTAATGTAGACTTATCTTTGTAAAATCATGAAATCTTTGCTCAAAATCAATAATTCTGATGATCACTAACACAGAAAAGCAAATGTGGGACAGTGTATTAATATTGCTTCAAAAAATACCAGACATTTGATGGAATTCCGTGCTTATTTTGCTTTTTTCTTAGCAATTACTCATTTTCTTCCAGAGCTATCTGGCAGATATTTTGTTATTTATACATGCTAACACTTTGGTGATAATTTCATTGGATTTTGTTCGAACTCATTTTGAGATTGTTTCCACAGCTGGTATTTATCTTTAATGCCATGATTGTTTTGTCAATCTCTCAGAAATGAGGTATATTCGACAAGTATCATTTTGTACATGTATATTTCTATTTGTAAACATTTTAGGCGTCATTTTATTGCATTGTTAACATATCAAACATATTTTTCAATTTTTAAAATAGCAACACCTTCAGGACTTCAAAATCTTGTTTTCAATATTTATCAGCAAGTTTCATTGTACTGTCAGCTGAATTGAAATCTATTGTTATCATTAAGGGAGATTCTTTAATTTAAACAGTGGATTAAAGAAAAATTGTTAGTAAGTTAAAAATTAAAGTTTGATTTAATGTATTCCTGTCGGTCTTTATTTGCACCATAGCTGCCTTTGGATCTCCTATAGGTGGTGTATTATTCAGCTTAGAAGAGGGGTCTTCATTTTGGAACCAAGCATTAACATGGAGAACAGTGAGTTCAACTAATTGGTGTGTTTCATGATAATGATAAAAATAATAAATTATAATAATAATAGATGATGATAATGATGATGATGATGGTGATGATGGTGATGATGATGATGGTGATGATAATAATAATGATAATAATAATGATAATAATAAAAATAATAACAATATGAATAGTAAGAACAATAATAACCATAATAGTAATATTGATGATTATACAGAAAATGTTGCAAGACTATTCTCAGTTTGCCCCATTTAAATATGGAGGATGAAATTTATTCATAACAATGATTATTAGTTTCCTGTCAAAGTTTTAAATTATGGAAACATTTCTATCATCTCCTGTACTTATAATGTTCATTGATTTTCTTTTCTAGTTTTTCTGTGCAATGTGTGCAACTTTTGCCCTCAATTTCTTGATGTCTGGTATCAACTTTGGAGATTGGGGAGGACTAAGCCAGCCAGGTCTGATTGACTTTGGATTATTTAAGGTAATAGTCTGAAAAAACTTTACACCTCAGAACTTGCCAATTTAACGAGTACACACATCATGAATACAAAGCTGTTATATATGTTCTGAAAGAGTATTTTGACCCCGGGGGGGCCACTTACATTGACGAGTGGATACCATGCGCGACCAAAAAAACACGTAAAAAGGATTTCTTTTTCAAGATAGGGCACGTTACGTACGTAACATAATAAGGGTGTCAAAAACACTAAAATAATGAAAAAAGGTATCTATTTTCGCTAAGAAAGCTACGTGTTTAGGGTCAAATTTGCAAGGGTGTAAAAAAATTAAGACTAAAATGTTTTATAAAGGATGTACTTTTTGCCCCAAGAGTCAACACTATACATGTTTAGAGTACGATTTGCGCAAGGTGGGGCTGTACTAAACCCAATGATGTAGGTACCGACGACCGACGTCCGTGACATAAAATATCGCTGTACTTGTTTAGGGGGTCAATTCAGGGAATACTTGACAAGAGTATCGTTTTGTTTCCAATACTTGTTAAGGGTAGGGTTTCGCACGCCAATACTTGGTAAGGGGTGCATTTTCAGAATGTTGAAAATACTTGTTTAGGGTGCTTTTCGAGACCCCATGGTCGCGCATGGTATCCGCTCGTCAATGGAAGTGGCCCCCCCCGGGATTTTGACCCAAATAACTTGATACCATTTTTATTTGGTATATGTTTTACGCTTGGATAGTCAGCTGGTATTATTTTCTATGAACTAAAATTCAGTTAGGGTATACGCCTTCTTCTTTAAACCCAACATGTACATATTTATATTTTGTAAATCAAATTGATTTTTGTATGAATTAATGTATACGAAAAATTTAATGAACTGGAAGAAAATAAATGTTTATTTGAATTTATTTGAATTGAATTTTTGTGACAGTAAGTCACTACTGCTATAAATGTGATGAATGAATCCAGATGTCCATAACGTCATAATTCGATGTTGGTTGCAGCAAAATTTATTCCAAGATACCTTTTCAATTAAATTTCAATGAAAATTTATGCTAGAAAGTGGTTATTAATCAATTTTCATGTCAGTTTCAGCAAAAAGGTCTTCGCAGTGATGTCTTACTGCAAAATCTTGTATGGTTATCACTTCATGGACATTTTGATTCATTCACTGCAGCCCTTCCTTACATTGACTTGCACAAAAAAGAATATCTTTTGACTATCCAAGCGTAAATATACTTGTATCATATTAATTGGTATCAGGTTATTTTGGACGAGATACTCTTTCACTTTAGGATATAAAAAGTATGGATGGGTCTAACGGGCATTTTCATTAAATTGGCAGGTGTTTGAGGTGTAAGGTTTATTCTGACTCACACTGGAGAGGTAACTTTACATAAAGCCCGTCTCACACTGTGCAATTTGTTGCGATCCGAATTTCAAATTAATTGTGATAACTTTTGATATGGATATTCAAACTAATAAAGTATTACAGATCAGAGTTCAGAATGGTGGTAGGACTACTGAAATCGAAATTCAGTCCAGTTAGAGCCTCCCTGAATGAATAAAAACAAATTCAATTCCAAATCGTAATGACGTCATCATCGGCTGCGACTTGAAGCCGATTTGGACTTTACTCCGACCATAGGGCTTGCCGCAAAGTAAAAATATGATTTTAGTTTTCCTAACAATATGCCAAACTTTAAATAAAATGATTTTACTTCTTGGAACTTTCATATTCAATGCAAAATGCCTTTTCTTGAAAAATCGGTCGAACCGGATCGCATAGTGTGAGCTGGGCTTTATATACAAGTAGATATATTTTCAATTTATGTGTTAATAGCTAGTGAATTATGTGTCAATTTATATTTTTCAGTGTGGTTCAGGAAAGTGCAATTTATGGACAGCATTCGACTTGCTAATCTTCATTGCCATGGGTTTTGTTGGTGGACTATTGGGGGCGCTCTTCAATGCCATCAATACGTTCATCACAGTCTGTCGCCTCCAGAATCCGGTCATGAGACGGAAAGCGGCAAGGTGAGCCAACAATATTTTTATTTATTTCTTGAATAGGCCCTTTAAAAATTGTATGTTTGCCGTTATTTGGGGAGACAATAGGGTCAATGGATCAGTCGGTCGTTGTTATTTTGTGGGGAGGTAAGTATGGTATGATAGAGCTCCTGGTTCAGTTTTATATGGAGATTAAGGGTTGCTCAGGCACATGTTTCCTTTGATTATTATTTGATTTTACCAACATTATAAAAAAGAAGAGGAAAAGTATGAAAATTAGTATCGGGCAACAACTTTTATTTGGTGGGTCATATTTTGGTAGGGTTGGTTGGGTTACACCAATTAAAGTTTTGCTATTTTTTTTGTTGCCTTATCAATAAATTGCATTACTTCTTAATAATAATACAGGGTATTTATATTGCGCACATATCCACCTTGTTAGGTGCTCAAGGCGCTCCTACATTACCTGGCTAAGCTAGGCGTTCATAGCGCACACAGCTTTTTAAGGAATTACTTCCTACCGGTACCCATTTACCTCACCTGGGTTGAGTGCAGCACATTGTGGATCAGTTTCTTGCTGAAGGAAATTACGCCATGGCTGGGATTCAAACCCACGACCCTCTGTTTCAAAGTCCGAAGACTAATCCACTGGGCCACAACGCTCCACCTCTTAGCTGCTTTCGAGATTTTCACACTTTTACGAAAAACATGTATGGCTTTCTATTTTGTAAAGCAGTTTGTATGTAACTTAATGTTACTTTTGCTCTATGCGATGCAAATTCACCTCTGTTTCCGATTCTTCCTTCGACAGGGTTTTGGAGGCAATCCTAGTTGCCACGGTCACGACTTTAGTTGCCTTTCTTGCTGCCATGACAATGGGACAATGTATACAACTTCCGTCAACAGTAAGTAACATGGAGTCATGTGACTTTCGTGTAGATTTCAAGATTTGATGATTATGTCTGCATAATTGAAAAATGTCTGCAACCGTTAATTATTAAGTCTTACGCTTTAGGTATGAGACTCTTGCCCATCCCTCAAAGCTCCTCACACATGTATCTCAGCCTATGCCCATATTCATGGAACACAATGCCTTTGATATAAGCCAGTTCGTAGTTCCACTCTGCGCATGATAAGAAGATTCTGCGCATGATCAGAGGAAGGTCATTGGTACTAAAGTGACATGGTGGTTTAAAATTTAATGTCTTTGATGTCTTGATTATTCATTTATTCTTTTGAACTGTGTTTTTTATTTACATAAAAAAAAAAATAATAATGCGTCCACGAACGACTAGTATTTCACAGTTTGCCAAGTACATTGTACAACATGTCTAATACGCAATCAAAGTAGAGTATTCATTGGTGTGCTATTCTAGTGACCTGGTCTATTCAATTTCTTCATCCTGCTATGTAAGGCATGCTTACGTAATATCTTGCTTTGAAATCTCCCTATCACAAAATCGTCCAGTAACTACGAACTGGTCTATTGCGCTGATAAGAGTTAAGGGTTTAGCTGTGCTTGAGCTAGGGTAATGGTATGCAGTGCTTTATACATGTAGAAACACTGTCGTAGCTCTTTATAAATGTTGCGTATATTTGTTTTTATGGATAAAACTATCGATATCCATGTCTTTTTTTTTTTCCTGATTAGAATTCCACATCTCCTGCTGAGATCAGCTCCTCAGTGAGGACCTATTTCTGTCCTGATGGTTACTACAATGACATGGCTACTCTGTTCTTTAATCCACAAGAACAAGCCATCAAACAACTCTTTCATCAGGAAGGTAATTCTCTTTGTCTTGATAATATTAATAAACCATAATTGCAGAGCAAGACTTGGGCACCGCTTTTCCGACGGCAGCGTCGTCTACATTAGAATGTTTATCAAGGTTAAGTTTTTGAAATGTCATCATAACTTTGAAAGTATATGGATCTAGTTCATGTAACTTAGACATAGAGTAATTAAGTATCAGTGGATATCCTGTGTGAGTTTCAGGTCACATGACTAAGGTCAAACGTCATTTAAGATCAATGAACTTTGTCCATGTTTTGGGTATTTGTTGAACTGCCATTATGACATTGAAAGTTTGCAGTTCTAGTTCATGAAATGTGGACATAAGGGTAATTAAGTATCACTGATCATCTTGCACAAGACTTGGATCTCATGATCAAGGTCAAAGTCATTTAAGTTCATATCATAATATTTTATTTTTATATGAATGGTATTTTTTGTGGATTATTATTAATTGTTGTTTTCAAAGTCAGCACTTGCTATATTGAATCACGTAATGCAGGTGCGACTGCCAGAGGCGTTCAACTACATGTAGTTAGCACATTTAATTTATTAAAAATGTTCAGTTTTGAATGTTTATAAACAGATTTTAATTTTTGACAATTTTTTTTAACGATGAATCATTCTGAGGTTTTGAATTATTGAATTAGTGGCGCAAACAAGGAGTGTGTGCAGTACACTGAAAGGAAAAAGAGCTATATCAGGGGCCTGTCTTACAAAGAGTTACGATTGATCCAATCAATTGTAACTCTATGGAAATCCATCAGTGTCATAAATTTTTCTACAGGAAATTTGCACAATGTCCTTTGTAAACAAAGAGAAGCACAGTGCATCTTTAATGGTCAAGTCTACCCAAGAGAAATGTTGATTTCAATAAATAGAGACAAATCAAACTAGCAAAATGCTGAAAATTTCATCAAAATCGGATGTAAAATAACAAAGTTATGACACTTTAAAGCTTTGCTTATTTTTCACAAAACAGTGATATGCTCAACTCAAATGAGAAAGTTGATGATGTCCCTCACTCACTATTTCTTTTGTTTTTTATTTTTTGAATTATACAATATTTAATTTTTTATATATTTGACAATAAGGACCAACTTGACTGAATCATATAGTATTAAACAATGCTCATTCCACATGTTCAGGAAGGAATTAATCGTTTTTTCACTTGACAATGAGGAGAAAAATAGAATATTCCCTATTTCATATGAAAATATACAAAAGAAATAGTGAGTGGATGACATCATCAGTCTCCTCATTTGCATACCCACCAGGATGTGCATATCACTGCTTTGTGAAATTAAGCAAAACTTTAAAGTTTTCTTATTTTACATCCAATTTTGATGAAATTTTCAGTGTTATGCTTGTTGGATTTTTCTATTTTTATTCAAATCAACTTTTTTGGGGTGGACTAGTCCTTTAAGAAAACAAAGAATGCATGAATATACAACATAGCTAGAAAAACTTTGAACAAGCATGCATGATACATGTTGACGTTGCTGGCCATACATAGTGGCGATTGATCGGATCAATGGCAACTTTTTGTAAGACGGGGCCCAGATGACTATTAGATCAGATTGGATGGGATTGGATTGGATAAATTAAAACTGCTACCATAGAGTCTACAGAATCTTTTTTTGTTTGCTCCTATCAGGTACCTTCAGCCTTCAATCGCTCGGTCTCTTCTTCATGTATTTCTTCTTCCTATCATGTTGGACATATGGGTCGGCTGTACCTAGCGGTCTCTTTGTACCCTCGTTGCTGTGTGGAGCTGCCTATGGTCGCTTCATAGGAAATGCATTGAAAAGGTATCCAGCAAACATTGTCTTTGTTTTAAAGACACCATACACACAATTTTAAATGCCTGTTGTCTTTTAAGTACAGATTTTACAAGAACCAGTCGTATCTAAAATTTCATTTTCGAATACGTAATGCCATATGTAATAAGATCCTCTCCATCAGTAGAAACGTTCAAACTTAGACTGAAAACCTATCTTTTCAATTAATTCTGATACATTCTTTTTTCCCCCTTTTCTAAATTTGTTCTCAAGCATCGTCATAAGCTCTTAATTACAGCGCAGTAGATTATATGCACATACTTTATGTGATATGCAAATCAGTATATTATTATTATCATTATTACACTTATTATTATTATTATTTATAAGTAATCGTTGGGTCAATCAGCATTTAGTTTTTGTTTTTCCCTGCACAGTTACCTATCCTACACACGGATCTACTCCGGCACCTTTGCACTGGTAGGCGCTGCTGCTTTCCTCGGGGGCGTGGTCCGTATGACAATCAGCCTTACTGTTATCTTGATCGAATCTACCAACGAGATCAGCTATGGTTTGCCTATCATGGTCACCCTCATGGTGAGAGACGTTATTGTCAAGTTCTTTAATAATGTGGAATGTTAAGGTTTGCTGGGGAAGTTTGATATTGGAGATGTAATTTCTGGACTGGACCCAGTAAATAGATTGCATACTTGATCTGTAAAATAAGTCAGAAAAATTTTTGGAACCGCAAGATTTGAACCTTAAGTTGTTATATATATATTGAATAGGCATGAGTGCGATGGTGCGAGATTTCGCATGAGATGAAAGAAAGATGCTCTATTCAATGAGGCATATAAAATAGAGTGTCTCAACGAATGCAAAATGTCTCACCATTGCACAAAATGAATATTTGCTATTCGCGTTGTGCAAATACGAACAATAATCATTCTTCTTTTCCTATGAAAAGAAGAATGAATAATTGAATACAAAAAAGCAAAATCCCTCAAACGCGCATCTGATCTGAAGCAGCGCAATGCATTGAATCCTAATTTTTATAATGACGTTACCTTGATCCTGACCGTATAACGGACATTATGGACGGCAAGAGTAAATTTGCCGTAAAATCTTATATGTATTTTCGGGAATACATAGGATTGACTTAGGTAATTTTTGCTCTTTACCCAATAGTTGCACCTTTCGATTTCTGGGCATGAGTAGCATACATAAATGCAGCAATGCACAGCACGATAGGCAAAGGTGTCAACCTAGCATAGCAGGATACTGTTGCTTTTGTCACTCTCTTCATTTGACCATGGTAGGGCAGTACGATTAATTACTAATTTTCTTGCTTATCAGGTTGCCAAGTGGTCGGGTGATCTCTTCAACGAAGGTCTCTACGACATACACATCAAGCTACGAGGGGTGCCGCTCCTAGAATGGGAAACTAACAGGAAAATTGAAAGGTATCAGTTTTGGAATTTGTTTCTTTCTCTCTCACTCTCTCCTCCCATTTATGTATTAATTATCCTGATTATGTACAGTATCTTATTTTTTTTCAATAAAGTGCCACTTGGTCTACACCCACTTTGTCTACTTTCCATTTGGTCTCATCCCACATGGTCTAATCCTAGTTCTCCTAGAACCAGTTGGTTTGATAATCTCTCGGTCTACATGTAATTGCCATTTTGTCTAATTTCCAGTCAAGCTATAACATTTTGTTTAATATCCACTTAGTCTATTTGATTAGATGAACTACTACAAAGTGAAAAAATAATTATTAGATATGGTGGAAATTGGACTATCTGAGATTTATTTAGACTACATTACAATAGACGATTCGGGTATTAGATCAAGTGTTTTATGAAAAGTGGACCAACTGCATGTAGTCCAAGTGATTAAAAATTGCATTTTCTTGCTGCTCACTAATATAAAACAGGAAAATGAATCAATAGTGTGCTCAATTAAGAAGAAAGCAGCTGTCAGATTTTGCATCTTGTAATTCAGCATACATTTCATTCCTTTTCATCATTCTGATTCGTCTCCAGACTCTGTGCCCACGACATCATGGAGCCAGACTTGGTCTATATCTACCCTCACACCAGGGTCCACTCGCTGGTCAACATCCTGCGAACCACTACCCATCATGCCTTTCCTGTCGTCACGGAAACAACGCCCAGGCAAAAGGTCAAGAGGTCAGCTGATGCCGTGACGAGTAGGAACATGATGTTTAAGGTATTCCATGTTTGAGGTTGAAGTATGATAGCACATAGTGAATGTCTTATCATATGCCACTTTGTAATTACAACTTGCGCATGAGCCGATGAAGGTCATTGGCTGTGTATCAAAATAGTGCCTTTTAAATCACTGAGATGATAAGCATGTATATTTATACGTTATTTTAAAATGCCTTTTTATCCCATTTAAAGAAAACCAACAAAATGTTCAGTTATATTTGGTATTTGGTTTGGTATTGTAGGCTCGTCATGGTCTAGTGGTTCTGACTCTTGTCTTTCAAACACTTCGTTGTGGGTTTGAATCCTAGCCATGGCATGCTTCCTTCAGCAAGAAAAGTATCTACATTGTGCTGCACTCGACCCAGGAGAAGTGAATGGATACTGGCAGGATTGATTCCTTTAATGCATTGAGCCTTGCTGAAAAAATTGTAGCTTAAGCCGAGGGAATAATGTTTGCCGTTTGTATCCTCAGGCAAAAAGGGCACTATAAATCTATTTAAATTTTTTTCATATTTTTTAAGATATTTTTTTTAATTCAGTAATATTTTTATCAATATCGTTATTGTTGTTGTTCTTATTGTTATTATCATTGATTTGTACTCTTCTTCACAGAATGCCACTTTGACGAGGGCCGGAGAGAGGAAGCTCCGAGGTCAGTCCGTTCTCCTGAATGATGTCAACCAGGTCAACGAACTATATGCAACAACTGGTAGACGACGCTTTCACTCAGAATCAACGTATGCATCACCCAGGTGAATATAATGACACATTACCCTGCCTTTCTTGTTGTCATTCAGATTGTTTAAGTACTTGTGTGCATGTATATTACTCTTATTTTTGTTATTTAATCCTGAAAATTGAAGAAAAAACTGACTCACCATAATTATATAATCCCTAGTCAACATTGTCACTCAAAGTCAACAGACATGTATGCCTTGCCCAGATAAATAAAATGAAAACTGCACATTGCCATAATTGTTATTGGTATATAAAGTCACCGCACACCTTACGACTGGTTCACCATCCGATTTGGGAACAAATTGCATTTTGCTCATTTTCTAAAGATGTGAATGATAAATATCTTTTTATTTGATGTTCAAATTAACTGAAAGAATGCTAATATAACTATTTTGGAGTATGGCAAACCTTTAATTGGAGTAAAGGCCAAGTTAGTTTCAAATCGTAGTCAATCGTATGATTACTATGACGTCATTACGACTAGATATTGAATCCACTTTTTTTTTCTAATAAGGATGATAGCCTAGTAACAGATTTGAACGTAGGTGTTCGTACGTTGATTTAGAACATTACACAGTAAGATATTCCATGTCTCAATATTAGCATCGAATTCTACTACGTTTTATTTCAATATTGGGTCCCAGACAAATCTTAAGATGTGCAGTGGCCTGAACACTTCTTTTACGGTGCCTTCATTAACACATAAATTTCAGTTACCGGTATGATAAAAATTACATATCAACTTCAAAGACTAACAAAGATCACTAATTGTATGTTTGCATTTCCTTTGTCCTCTTTAATTATTCTTCCTCCATTCTCCAGCTCACCTTCAAATCCATCCACTGAAGAGGCTACCGCTGAACCTGACCGTGAGAGTGAACAAGTTTTCCAGGACGAGTATCGACCTTTGACCTTCCACGGGCTCCTCCTCAGGGATAACTTGGTGACCCTGCTGCAACATGGGGCATGCTATCCTGAAAATGTCTCTGTGAGTATATGATCAGAGGGGTTGTTTCCTGGGTCCAGTCTTACAAATGAGTTACGATTCTTCCAATCAATCGTAACTCTATGGAAATCCATCAGTGTCATAATTTTTTCTCCAGGAAATTTGCACAATGTCCTTTGTAAACAAAGAGAAGCACAGTGAATTTTCAAGAAAACGATTAATGCATGAAAATACATCATAGTTAGAAAATATTTTGATCAAACATGCGTAATAGATGTTGACGTCGCTGGCCATCCATAGTTGTGATTGATGGGATCAATCGCAACTCTTTGTAAGACGGGGGCCCTGGCCGGCCATGGTCTTGGCCCCGGGGCAAGTCCTGTGTGCGAAGTCTAATGGAGTTTCTCTCTAGCATCCTCGTCCCTCAGTTCCCCCGGGCGTGACTTCATCCCTGGTTGTTGCAAGAAAATTATGTAGCAATTGTTTGCGAATACCTACATTTATGGATAATTGGCAGCAGGCGTATGAGTTGCAATTTTCAATGAGTGGCCAATTCCTGTTGCAAGCAACCGGTCAGTACAGGTAATCAATGGCATTTTTCAACGAGTAGCGATATATCGAGGAAAGGAAGAGAGGTGAAAGGTAAAAAGGTAAACACATGGAGTGAAAGAATCTAAGCTAAGAATAAGTAAGTGAAGAAACAAAATGAATGTGAAATTAAGATAGAGAAAGAAGAGAGAAATTTCTGAATAGAAGGGAAGAAAAGGAGGATTTGTGGAAGGAGATTATTAAGGAAGGAAGATGTGAAAAAAAGAAAACAGGAAGGAAGGGAGAAGTCAAGATACAGGAAGAAAAAGAAAAAAAGAAAGAGAAACAATTAGAGATATGAAAGAAGGGTAGAGAATGGGAAAGGGAAACATTGAACAGAAAAAAAAAGAGCAAGGAAATAAGGAAATACTAAAAAAGAGAACAAGAATGTTGTCATCTTCATTTTATGTCCATTCAACCTGATCTATGGTACTTTTTTTCAATCACAGAGTTCAACTCAGCCTGGTGTGACATATGAAGATATGGTGGCCAGGTATCCAAGATATCTAGACATCTACGACATTGATGTTTCTAACATTAATGCTAATATGATAGTGGTAAGTTCGACACAGAAGCACTTTTTCAGAGAAAAAAATATATAGTGAAAAAATGTAGTAGTAGTAGTAGTTGTTGTTCTAGTTCTTATAATATAGCACCAGGTTCACTTTCATTGGTCATGGTGCCTTAAAAAAGTATAATGTAAATTTACATATGAACAATAGAAATTCAGAGGTCGAAGCTTGAAACCTCCTAAGTGAAAGACTACCAAAACAGGTGTATTTTAATGATTATTAGAAACGTATGTGTCCTTTACATCATCATTATTATCAGAGGAACCTCTTTAGAGATTATCTGTAAACTGTCCTGTCCTTTCATGATTTAGGATGTGAGCAAGTATATGACACCATGCCCCTACACTGTCTATCCGGACACACCCGCACCAAAGGTCTTCAATCTGTTTCGTACCATGGGACTCAGACATCTCCCCGTTGTCAATTGTTTTGGAGAGGTAAAGAAGTGATGATGATGAAGATGATGATGATGATGATGATGATGATGATGGTGATGATGATGGTGATGGTGATGATGTGATGATGATGGTGATGGTGATGGTGATGGTGATGGTGATAATGATAATGATGGTGATGGTGATGGTGATGGTGATGGTGATGGTGATGGTGATGGTGATGGTGATGATGATATTGATGATGATGATGATGGTGATGATGATGATGATGATGATGATGATGGTGATGGTGATGGTGATGGTGATGATGATGGTGATGGTGATGGTGATGGTGATGATGTGATGATGATGATGATGGTGATGATGATGTTGATATTGATGATGATGATGATGGTGATGATGATAATGATGGTGATGCTGATGATGATGATGATGATGATGATGATGGTGATGGTGATGATGCTGATGATGATGATGATGACATTGATGATGATGATGATATTGATGATGATGGTGATGATGATTTTGGTGATGATGATGATATTGATGATCATCATCATCATGATAAGGACAACAGTGATGATGATATTGCTATTTAGGAGATATTTGTGATGATTGATGTATATAGAAGAGGAGGACATATTTGTTATGATTATGGGAATGATATTGAGGATGCTGGTATTTTTAATGGTGACGATGATTGTGATGACATAAACAATGGTGATGCTTGGTGTTTATTTTGGTAGTAGTAGTGGTGGTGAAGGTTGATGATATGGAGGTAGTGGTAGTGATGGTGATGAAGAAGATGTTAATAAGATTTGACGACTGATGATAGCTTACTCTTGCTTTAAAGCGCCCTGCCATTGACAAATCATGGGGAAATAGAATCAATACGAAATTTGCAAAGGGCCAATTGGCTTGCATAATATAATCCGTCTGTCATGAGAGCCTGTCGGACTAATGCGATAAAAGTCTGGACAGCACAAATTTGACCGAACTTGCGATCATGAACTCGGTTCGTCGCAGTTCTAGATGTAGTTTCCAACAATCCCAATTCCTAGACTCTTAGCAGGTCTCTTGATTGCTAAACCAAAATAAATAACCTCTGTGAAGTTACATGTTTCATAGTGAAAACACGCAGTTTACTTCTGGTTGGTTAGTCTACTAACTATTGCTCTCCTATATATAATCAACATCCCAGACATGCCGGCGTCTATTACATAACACCCCCAGGCGTGCAGCCAAGTGAAAGGCTTGAATTCCTTCTCTGTTCTGAGATTAGCCTTGATTTCCCCATTATTTGTCAATGGAAGGTCGCTTTAACTAAGTTGCCCATCTCTCATTTCTATTTGGATTTTGTTATTCCATTCTCAGATCTTGGGAATCATCACCAGGCACAATCTAACAGAGGAATTCTTGGAAGAGAAACACGAAGAACTTCACCACAGAACAACTAATCCAGTAGTTGACGATAGTTTGGGGTAAATCTTTGAGAATTGTATCTGGCTTGATCTTATACTAATATAGTATAAGTATATAATATGTATAATAAAAGTACTTAAATAGATGCCACTTCCCAGATGGAAGTAAGACATTTAAATTAGAATTTAAGTTTAAGTTTAAGTTAGAATTTAAATGGAAAGGCGAGAAGAAGATGGACAGTCGATGTACCCGAAGCGTCAAGTCTTCTCTCTCGCTCCTGCTCTGCAACTCTACTTATTTTGCTGACTTTAGCCAGCCTTCTCTAATCTCAAGCCTCTCACCTCTCCAAATCAATCAACCGTCTACTCAAGCCGCTCATCCTACATGTACATGTACCTACTACTCAAGCTTTCCACTCCTGGTTTACAGTCCTTAAGTACTACACTCTATGTGCTTGTATTTTTTTAGACCTTTTGTCATATTTCAACATTATTGGTAACTGATGTTTAATAGTACACGTACTTATGATCATAGGAAATAATGATATATGAATAAGTATTTGAAGAGTAGAATAACTTTGTCCATTAAGGAAATTCCTTTTCACTGGTTTACATAGATGTAACATAAAATGATGGTTACATGGCAACAGAAGAAAAATATTTTTCCCTGGTTAACATGATTCATGTAAAATATACAATACACAAGAATTATAATTACCAGTCACAAGCTTCTAATTAATATTCTGCTTTAATATGAAAATTATTTATAATAGAATAATTATTTATAATAATATTATTGAAGACCACCTGTCTATAAAAACACAATTATGATTTTCCTAAGATAGAACAATTGCCATTGAAACATTACAAAAACCTGTCTATAAAAACCACCTGCTCTTGAAGATCACTTTTTCTCCTTTGAATTGTTTCTATGATACAGGTTTCATGGTATGTGTGATTTTGAAGCAGAATAAAATGGCTTCATGAATGATGTTTATCTTGAATTTCAGATCCACATTCCATGGATATGGGGCTTACTTGTACGTATGGGTAGCCAAATGGGACAATCTTTTTTCTTGTGTCACCTCACTTTTTATCCAACACTGATCCTAACTAATAAGTTTCTTCACTATCTCTTACATCCAGTTTGTGACAGTTATTGGATTTTCATGAATTTGTCTGTTTTGTTCCTATTATTTTGTCTTACATAAACAAGATAAATTGTTTGTGATTTACAAACATATCCTTGGCTTCACCAGAGTGAATTTTTAACTGGTAGATCCATCTCTTGTAACTAGTCACAGAAAAAGCCTACTACTACCATATATAAATATAGATTATACTATAGATTTAATTCATTCCCGCTTCATATTAACAAAATATAAACAAATGTAACATGACAAATTCAAGTACATTACCAATATTAGTCATTGTAGAATACATTTATGTGTTTCTCCTAAAGGAAGAAATATATGTCTATTCTTTTCAACCATTGTCCATTTTAGTGGAGTTACCTCAAGTCGTAGTACTTGAGGTCGGAGTCCTGCACCGTTATACTCTGCATGAATTGCAAGACATTGATAAGCCTCTGCACCTGACTATCAAGACCTGATGAGTCCTGCGCCTTTCATCCGCATTGACTGAGTAAGATGAAAGAAGCAACCATGTAGGCCTTCGTACCATGGACTTCTATACCTAAAATTCTATGGAGAATGCTGGTCTGATAGCTAGCTACATGTACATGTATGTCGTGCTGTGAGTTGGTTTACAAGAATTCTTCCATTCTTTTTGTGATTGCTGACTTTCCAACTGCAGTGCCTCCAACGATCACTTACTTGTTTCTTACAAGAAAGATGAACTCGGAGTCTGTCTCAAATACAAGGTCTGTCCCTTGCTTTGCAAGAACTCTTCATTCTTTTTATGTTTACTGACTTCCCAAATGCAGTGCCTCCGATGATCACTTCTTGCTTGTTTCTTACAAGAAAGATGAACTCGGAGTCTGTCTCATATACAAGGTCTGTCCCTTGCTTTGCAAGAACACTTCATCCATTCTTTTTGTGTTTACTGACTTCCCAAATGCAGTGCCTCCAATGATCACTTCTTGCTTGTTCCTTACAAGATAGATGAACTCAGAGTCTGTCTCAAATGCAAAGTCTGTCTGTCCCTTGTTTTCTTCAAATTTAGTCCACACTACTTTCTATCTCTCATCCATGGTAGTTCTACTGTCTTTTAATACCCTCTGATTCTCGCCACAAAGGCGCTGTTACATACTTATTGACGAACCCGAAAGCCCTACACCCAGTTAAGAATTGTGGAACATTTTAGATCGGAGTCTACCAGCTTTAGGTAACAAGTTGTCTTTTCCAATGGTCTGCAGAAAAATCCTTCAAATCATGTCTTAAATAATAAACACCCCCTCCATTATGAAATAAGATGTTGAACCTGTTACCCTTTTAGGGTTCTCATGGATCTAACATTTTGCCCCTTGATTTATACACTGTTCTTATTAATGTAACTACTCCACCTTCTCCCCCTTTTGACGCCACTCCAACCTTCTGCGCCCCTACGTGTTCTCTGTTAAATACCATATCTTCTCGTACTTTGTTTGTCCCGCCTGATCTGCTAGCCCTAATGTAAAGTGTAACCCACAAAAGTAATATTCATGTTCGACAGTGACTCCCTTTCCAAATCCGTTACATATACCCATTCTCTCACAACTGTTGGCAAGATCTCTCGCCTGTAGTTTTGCAGAAGTTCTTTGATTTTTTCTGCACGATATGTCTATCACTGATTGTATTTTTGATCTTTTAACTACATTATTTACTTTACTACCATCACCAATAACTGAACACACATCCTCTATAACTGTCTTCATTGTATCAAGCATTTCTTCAGCTGTACCTCCTATCCTGCTTTTGCCCCTAAGACAAAATGTTTTCTTTTTCTTTTCTTTTCTAACATTCAACATATTCAACATTCTCTCATTCCTCTTCTTTGTGTTTCTATTTTTAGCACATGCCTTGACAAGCCTCACACTGCATTCATCTAGTTTTTCTTCTATTTTTTAATTTTTTTTCCTTCATCCTCAGTATGACTGTATGCATAATTAATGCATCCACTTTTCAAGTGAAAACAACATATTATTTTTTAATTATTCAGAATCAGACATCTCGTCGTGCGAGTAGAACTTGCTGATCTTTCTTTCGTGCAGCACGCTTTGTCCCCGAACATTTATAAAAGTCTCTGGGTAATGATTACGCATTTCATTGTGTTTCCCAGGCTGGGCTTCTTGACCAAACATGTCACCCCAAATTGGTCTTCAGTAGATGGGTGGAGCACTAGCATCCTGAGGAATGGCACCTTTTGCTCCTCAGCCTCCTCTTCTCTTTCGCTGCTATCTTCATTCTTGCTTTCCCCTTCATCGCTCTCTACATCTCCCCCACTATTGCCTTCGCTCTCTGAATCTGATGTGGTAACGTTCACACTAATTTCCGCTTCACGCCTCTTCTTTTCTTCTTCAATCTCTTTTGAAATCCGCTTCGCCATTTCCCGTCTTTCTTTGTCCCGCGTAATCTGCTAGCCCAACTATAAAGTGTAACCCACAAAAGTAACATTATTCATTTTCGACTGACTCCCTTTCCAAAAACTTTGGGTATGTTGCCTACGTCTTTGTAATTCATTGTCTTTTCTCACATTTTTTAGCAGGAATATTTTCTTCTCAAGATTAGTGATAGCTTTCTTTTTTTCCACTCAATTCTTCATTCAATTCTATTCACCAATACCACCCCTACAATATTTACAACTTGTCTTCTCTTCTTTTGCCTTAGTAGTACTGGCTTATACTAATCAGTCGGGTTGCGTACGTGTGCGAAATTACTCGGGTTTTGGATTTTGATACAATTTTTTTTCTAACGGTGTCTTCAATGGGACAAACATGCTGGGAAAATGAAATGAAATTGAAATTCTACCTGCTTTAAGTGAAAGGTTTCTTCCTTTTGGTGTGCAAAAAAATCCTTCAAATCATGTCTTAAATAATAAACACCTCCTCAATTATGAAATAACATGTTGAACCTGTTACCCTTGAAGGGTTCTCGCGGAACTAACGTTTTGCCCCTGATTTATACACCGTTCTTATTAATCTAACTACTCCACCTTTTGATGCCACTCCAACCTTCTGCGCCCCTACGTGTTCTCTCTTAAATACCATATCTTCCCATACTTTGTTTGTCCCGCCTGATCTGCTAGCCCTACTGTAAAGTGTAACCCACAAAAGTAATATTATTCATATTCGACAGTGACTCCCTTTCCAAATCCGTTAAATATACCCATTCTCTTACAACTATTGGCAAGATCTCTCGCCTGTAGTTTTGCAGAAGTTCATTTAATTTTTTCTGTACGATTTGTCTATCACTGATTGTATTTTTTATTTGTTTAACTACATTATTTACTTTACTACCATCACCAATAGCTGAACACACATCCTCTATAACTGTCTTCATTGTGTCAAGCATTTCTTCAGCTGTACCTCCTACCCTGCTTTTGCCCCCAAGACAAAACAATTTTCTTTTTCTTTTCTAACATTAAACATATTCATCATTCTCTCATTCCTCGTCTTTGTGTTTCTAGTTTTGGCATATGCCTTGAACATTCTCACACTGCATTCATTTTTTTTTTCTTCTATTTTTCCATTTATTTTTTTCTTCATCCTCAGAATGACTGTCTGCATAATTAATGCATCCACTTTTCAAGTGAATACAACATATTATTTTTTAATTATTCAGAATCAGACATCTCGTCGTGCGGGTAGAACTCGCTGATCTTTCTTTCGTGCAGCACGCTTTGTCCCCGAACATTTATAAAAGTCTCTGGGTAATGGATACGCATTTCAGCATTGTGTTTCCCAGGCTGGGCTTCTTGACAAAACATGTCACCCCAATTTGGTCTTCAGTAGATGGGTGGCGCACTAGCATCCTGAGGGATGGCACCTTTTGCTCCCCAGCCTCCTCTTCTCTTTCGCTGCTATCTTCATTCTTGCTTTCCCCTTCATCGCTCTCTACATCTCCCCCACTATTGCCTTCGCTCTCTGAATCTGATGTGGTTGCGTTCACACTAATTTCCGCTTCACGCCTCTTCTTTTCTTCTTCAATCTCTTTTGAAATCCGCTTCGCCATTTCCCGTCTTTCTTTGTCCCGCGTGATCTGCTAGCCCTACTATAAAGTGTAACCCACAAGAGTAACATTATTCATTTTCGACTGACTCCCTTTCCAAAAACTTTGGTTCTGTTGCCTACGTCTTTGTAACTCATTGTCTTTTCTGACATTTTTTGAGCAGGAATGTTTTCTTCTCAAGATCAGTGATTGCTTTCTTCATTCAATTCTATTCAACAATACCACCCCTACAATATTTACAACTTGTCTTCTCTTCTTTTGCCTTAGTAGTACTGGCTTATACTAATCAGTCGGGTTGCGTACATGTACGTGTGCGAAATCACTCGGGTTTTGGATTTTGATACAATTTTTTTTTCTAACGGTGTCTTCATTGGGACAAACATGCTGGGAAAGTAAAATGAAATTGAAATTCTACATGCTTTAAGTGAAAGGTTTCTTCCTTTTGGTGTGCAAAAAATCCTTCAAATCATGTCTTAAATAATAAACACCCCCTCCATTATGAAATAACATGTTGCACCTGTTGCCCATCAAGGGTTCTCGTGGAACTAACGTTTTGCCCCTGATTTATACACCGTTCTTATTCATCTAACTACTGCACCTTCTCCCCCTTTTGATGCCACTCCAACCTTCTGCGCCCCTACGTGTTCTCTGTTAAATACCATATCTTCCCATACTTTGTTTGTCCCGCCTGATCTGCTAGCGTTACTTTAAAGAGTAACCCACAAAAGTAATATTCATTTTTGACAGTGACTCCCTTTCCAAATCCGTTAAATATGCCCATTCTCTCACAACTGTTGGCAAGATCTCTCGCCTATAGTTTTGCAGAAGTTCGTTGAATTTTTTCTGCACAATATGTCTATCACTGATTGTATTTTTGATCTTTTGACTACATTATTTACTTTACTACCATCACCAATAACTGAACACACATCCTCTATAGCTGTCTTCATGGTATCAAGCATTTCTTCAGCTGTACCTCCTACCCTACTTTTGCCTCCAAGACAAAACAATTTTCTTTTTCTTTTCTTTTCTAACATTCAACATATCATTCTCTCTTTCCTCGTCTTTGTGTTTCTAGTTTTGGCATATGCCTTGAACATTCTCACACTGCATTCATCTATTTTTTCTTCTATTTTTCCATTTATTTTTTTCTTCATCCTCAGAATGACTGTCTGCATAATTAATGCATCCACTTTTCAAGTGAATACAACATAGTATTTTTTGAATTATTCAGAATCAGACATCTCGTCGTGCGGGTAGAACTTGCTGATCTTTCTTTCGTGCAGCACGCTTTGTCACCGAACATTTATAAAAGTCTCTGGGTAATAGATACGCATTTCAGCATTGTGTTTCCCAGGCTGCGCTTCTTGACGAAACATGTCACCCCAAATTGGTCTTCAGTAGATGGGTGGCGCACTAGCATCCTGAGGGATGGCACCTTTTGCTCCTCAGCCTCCTCTTCACTTTCGCTGCTATCTTCCTTCTTGCTTTCCTCTTCATCGCTCTCTACATCTCCCCCACTATTGTCTTCGCTCTCTGAATCTGATGTGGTTGCGTTCACACTAATTTCAGCTTCACGCCTCTTCTTTTCTTCTTCAATCTCTTTTGAAATCCGCTTCGATTGCCATTTCCTGTCTTTCTTTGTCCCACATGATCTGCTAGCCCTACTGCAGTATAAAGTGTAACCCACAAAATAACATTCATTTTCGACTGACTCCCTTTCTAAAATCTTTGGTTCTGTTGCCTACGTCTTTGTAACTCTGTCTTTTCTCACGATTTTTTTAAGCATACTTATGATATAACTTGATATCCGCTGATGAAATAAACAATCATATCTTAATGAATAACAGGAGAAAACCGAATTTGCATTGAATTGCACACAAAACCAAGATCTGGAGCAACTTTGGGTCTGACAGGCATATATAAAATGTTGTGCAATTAAGGTAAACTTCAGTGAACATCAATGGGATTGAATTTTCTTTAAGAGAAACTTGCGATGACGAACTAGCTCTTGCAAAAGTTACAGAGCCAGATCCCCTCTGGCTCTCTCCTCAATGAACAAAATTTCCAATGGTACCACCTTGAACATTTCTCACAATCGATCATGTTCAATGTTGACCGAACAACTCGACAGAGATGACACTTCCAAAGCTTGTACTTGACATCCGTCACTTGCATTACCAGTAGCCAAGAATCATCTTCCAAAAACTGCTTCAAATCAGTCAACTCTTCCTTTGAAATGTCAACCACAGCATCCTGAACATTCTCTGGTATAACCTCAACCTCATCTTCCTGCACCATGTGACCATCTTTAACTCGAGAAATACACTCTGCAGAAACAAAATAACGAAGCTGCTTCACATGCTTTCTAGTCGTGCTCGGAGGAGTCACACTATCAGAGACAGTTGCAATCTGCGGCGTATACGAATGATCATCTCCTGTCGAAACAACAACCTCATTCTCCTCAATCCTGTGCACAATCTGTTCTCTCTCCTCTCATGTAGGCTTTGAAAGTGGGACTAGACTGGAGCTGTGAGCCTTCTTCGTTGACTTGAACTGTGGTCGCTGAGGTGTAACAATTGAGGGACATTGACTACAACCGGAGAAAAAGACTGAGAAGGAGAACCAGCAGCCTTCAACACCTGAACTGCAGCATTAATGTGCTTGTACACGGCATCTAAAGTGATGCACGCAGTACTGGCACCTAACAAATCATCAAGTTCCTTGAGCTTCCGAATAACACTGAACGCTGACCACGAGGAGATCGTTCTCTATTCCTGACAATTTCCTAAATAACCACATCACCTTGGGGACCTGCGCATGCCTTGTGATTATCATCTATGGCTGGCTCCGCCTCCTCCTCTGAACTCAACAGCGACCGACAAACTAAGTGGACATGTTTGCACAGGGTACCCCTGACAACTCCGTCAATGCACGAGAACGAAAATCCATGGACACACATGCCACATGCCTTACAGGCGAGTTGGCATATCGGCGAACATGAGGCTGCCACCTTCTCAACAAGATAATAATGCTGACCATCTGACGACTGCACACTCCACCTAGAATTGCTGACCTTGGAAACTTCATCCTCAGAACGACTTTCTGCATAATTAATGCATCCACTATTAATCCCCTTCTCTGTCGAGGCCAAACAGAGCTTCGTATGCACCAACGGCACACACCTGAAACGTTCTTCCTGAATTCTATTCTTACATATTTTTTTCTGTTTCCTTTTTTCATTTCTTTTCTCACAAACAAATCTTCCATTATACCTTCATGTTTTTCACACCTTTCTTGTCCCTTCGTACATTATCATAAAAATTCCTAATGTTTTATACAATAATTGGTTGGAAACGACGGTCGTGTCAACATAAAAAACCCCTCTAATAGTATTTTAAACTGTGCAGTAGTCAAATCTTGTTTCCTTACCCACAAGAATAATTCGATCACAGCTCCGTTTGCGAGGCTCTCCCACCCCATTTTCTCTCTTTCGTACTCCCAACATAACACAGCCTGTACATCTCCTTCATAAATGCCCAAGCGATTACAGTATGGCCCAACTTGTGACAGAGTTTGAAACTCTGTTGTTTTCTCGTTGCCCTTCCACTGAATTCAATTTATTTTGCTCTTTCGCTTCAAAGACACGAGTGTTGTTGTGTTGACCGTATTGCTCCAGCCGGTTGACCTCCTCCATGGCGATCAGGCCCTGCTGGGCTTAAAGCTCTACTTCAGCTCTTCCACCATCAATGATATGGCTGCCATCACAGCCTTTGTAACAGAATCCACTATGAGAGGCTGGACAGCCAAGAGAACCTTAGCCACAATATCACCTTCTGGCACTGACAGCATACTAGTGCCATCTTTCTTAGGAGTGCCTTTTACTTTGATTTCCATCTCATCGTGAAGGGCTTCAAAATAGTCGGTGGCCATTGTTACGTCACAAAGGTGAGCGCCATCTAGTCGATCTGGTGCGTACCTTGTCTATTTCATTTCACAGGTTGATAGCGCACATAAGTTTTCAAGCAGTGAGATGGATTGTTGACTTCAGGTCAGAGACAATGTTCGAAATTCATGTACAGAAGACAATTTTTAGCCGACGTATCAAGTCCAGAGGAGCGCTGAGAACCGGGCCGAGAATCGTGTCTCTGACCCACCCTCAAGTAACCTTGAGGAGAGCAATTTAGAAAATCCACCTGAACATGATTTGCTCTCCAAGATTTCAAGATTGTGATCGTCTAACAGTCTAACGTAATTTAGCGGTAAAAAAATATTTAAAAAACTTTGAATTCATGGGCACCAACAAAGCATGTCCTGCCTCTCTCACATCCAATACAGCTGCCCATATTTGCATATTGGGGTTGGTGGTGGGGTATCATCGGGTATGTTGATAATCATTGGTGTTTGAGGTGACAGACCAGAGGCAGGTAATTCTGATTCGTTCCCATCGATCACCATGTGCGTCACTGGTTCATCCACGTAAATAGGATGCTTTCCGTTGTGCTCAAAGGGTTTCTCCTTCAAGAAGCGACGTGCATTTACCAGGATCATATTTTTGGTCGAGTACCGATTAAAAGCTGCAATAATCGGCCTTGGTCGAGGTGATGAGGTGCTTCTGCTGCGATGTGCCCTTTCGATGATTACTTCAGCTTCAATCTGCAAATGTGACTTGGCAAATGACTGGATCAAATTTTCACAATTCTTGTTCTCAGCACCCTCTGGAAAGCCTTGGAACACAAGTGTGTTTCTCATTCCCCTGGCGGATAGGTCAGTCTCTTACAGTTTTACTAATATCAAACTTTGCCTGAATCAACTTCCACCAATTTTCTGCCGTCAAATTGATTCCCCGTTTTCCCGAAAGCATTCTGTTGGTGCCCTTCAATTTGTAATATTCCCGAATGTTTATGTAGGGGACATCCCTGAATTTTTTTACCACAGCAAAACATTTCCCACCCACATGGAATGGTTTGGACCCTATTTCAAATTCACAATTTTCTATCTCCTGACTAAAATGAGACCCTGCCTCTTCCCGTACCGTAAACCAATTTTCACCTTTTCTTTCCTCAGTTGCCTGTAAAGAAACAATGTTAAATTGTTCTGATTAGGCGATTGAAAGGTTGCTTGTTATATTCACTCATGCAAAATATTTATTTATATAAAAGTCATTCTTTAGCTTAACAAGAATACATACTAACAAAAATATATCTTTTATCAGCAAATAATATTGAAGTTGACACTTACTCTCAAAGCAAGGAGTCCTAGAGGTGTAGGTGCACTTGTCTGTTCCTCTCTTCCTCCTTCTCTTCTTCGATCTCCTTTCTCCTCTTCTCAATTCTTTCCTGTCGATTCTGCTCTTCCATCTTTTCCTTAGGCGATGTTAGGCTGGATCGTAGTGTGTCTACTTCCTTAACATGTGCTCTGTGGTGTTGTTTATAATGTTGCCTCATAGTCTATCGTCTGTCTGTCTGTCTCATAATTACATCTCTCACAGCGAATAAGGCAAGTCATATGATGTACCCTTCTTAAATGGTAATTCAATTCAGGATATGATGCAAATACTCTTTTGCAGTGAGATGGCTATTCTGATTGGTGGTTACAATATTATACATTCTTATTCTGGCAAAAAGAAGCTGCTGAAAACTGCTTATCTAATAAAAGAGAGCCAATGGAGTAAATTATAAAGTCAAAAAGGGGCCTAAGCTTTCGATCCTAGCAGAATCTTCGTCGGAGGCAAAATGACAAACATATAAAGTGGCTGTAATATTCTGTAATAAAAATACATATATAAAGAGTCCAAATACCTATCTATCACGGGACGTATAAAACAATGATTCCTGAAACTTGCTTACTTAACAATCAGCCAGCTTCCCTGGAATACATTATAACTGAGAAATATAATACCAATTCTTCAGTTCACAATAACAGGGTGATGACTCAACATGACATCTTTACATAATCATCATACAATAAATAATATTTCATAACAGCATTGTTCATAATAAGATTTTTTTTTAAGGGGGGGGGGACCGTCACATTACCCCCGCCTTTCAAAATTTGCTGTCCTCAGCGAAGGAATATATTATACATTCTTATTCTGTAATATAAATGCATATAAAGAGTACAAATATCAAAAGTGAAAACAACATATTATTTTTGAATTATTTAGAATCAGACATCTCGTCGTGCGGGTAGAACTTGCTGATCTTTCCTTCGTGCAGCACGCTTTGTCCCCGAACATTTTAAAAGTCTCTGTGGTAATGGATACGCATTTCAGTATTGTGTTTCCCAGGCTGGGCATCTTGACAAAACATGTCACCCCAAATTGGTCTTCAGTAGATGGGTGGCGCCCTAGCATCCTGAGGGATGGCACCTTTGGCTCCTCAGCCTCCTCTTCACTTTCGCTGCTATCTTCGTTCTTGCTTTCCCCGTCATCGCTCTCTACATCTTCCCCACTATTGCCTTTGCTCTCTGAATCTGATGTGGTTGCGTTCACACTAATTTCCACTTCACGCCTCTTCTTTTCTTCTTCAATCTCTTTTGAAATCCGCTTCGCCATTTCCCATCTTTCTTTGTCCCGTGTGATCTGCTAGCCCTACTATAAAGTGTAACCCACAAAAGTAGCATTATTCATTTTCGACTGACTCCCTTTCCAAAAACTTTGGTTCTGTTGCCTACGTCTTTGTAACTCGTTGTCTTTTCTCACATTTTTTGAGCAGGGATATTTTTTTTCTCAAGATCAGTGATTGCTTTCTTTTTTTCACGCAATTCTTCGTTCAATTCTATTCACCAATACCACCCCTACAATAATTACAACTTGTCTTCTCTTCTTTTGCCTTAGTAGTACTGGCTTATACTAATCAGTCGGGTTGCGTACGTGTGCGAAATCACTCGGGTTTTGGATTTTGATACAATTTTTTTTCTAACGGTGTCTTCAATGGGACAAACATGCTGGGAAAATAAAATGAAATTGAAATTCTACCTGCTTTAAGTGAAAGGTTTCTTCCTTTTGGTGTTAAAAAAAATCCTTCAAATCATGTCTTAAATAATAAACACCCCCTCCATTATGAAATAACATGTTGCACCTGTTACCCTTGAAGGGTTCTCTTGGAACTAACATTTTGCCCCTGATTTATACACCGTTCTTATTTATCTAACTACTCCACCTTCTCCCCTTTTGATGCCACTCCAACCTTTTGCGCCCCTACGTTTTCTCTGTTAAATACCATATCTTCCCATACTTTGTTTGTCCCGCCTGATCTGCTAGCCTTACTTTAAAGTGTAACCCACAAAAGTAATATTATATCGTTTTGTGATTGCTGACTTTCCAACTGCAGTACCTCCAACGATCACTTGTTTCTTACAAGAAAGATGAACTCAGAATCTGTCTCAGATAGAAAGTCTGTCCCTTGCTTTGCAAGAACTCTTCATCCATTCTTTTTGTGTTTACTGACTTCCCAAATGCAGTGCCTCCAACAATCACTTACTTGTTTCTTACAAGAAAGATGAACTCAGAGTCTGTCTGTCTGAAATGCAAAGTCTGGCGGTCCCTTGTTTTCTTCAAATTTTGTCAACACTATTTTGTATCTCTTGTCCATGGTAGTTCTGTTGTCCTTTAATACCCTCCATTTCTCGCCACAAAGGCGCTGTTACATACTTATTGACTAACCCAAAAGCCCTACACCCAGTTAAGAATTGTGGAACATAGTTCAGACTCTACCAGCTTTAGGTTACAAGTTGTCTTTTCCAATGGTCTGCAGAAAAATCCTTCAAATCATGTCTTAAATAATAAACACCCCCTCCATTATGAAATAACATGTTGCACCTGTTACCCTTGAAGGGTTCTCGTGGAACTAACATTTTGCGCCTGATTTATACACCGTTCTTATTTATCTAACTACTCCACCTTCTCCCCTTTTGATGCCACTCCAACCTTCTGCGCCCCTACGTGTTCTCTGTTAAATACCATATCTTCCCATACTGATTGTCCCGCCTGATCTGCTAGCCTTACTTTAAAGTGTAACCCACAAAAGTAATATTATATCGTTTTGTGATTGCTTACTTTCCACCTGCAGTGCCTCCAACGATCACTTGTTTCTTACAAGAAAGATGAACTCAGAATCTGTCTCAGATAGAAAGTCTGTCCCTTGCTTTGCAAGAACTCTTCATCCATTCTTTTTGTGTTTACTGACTTCCCAAATGCAGTGCCTCCAACAATCACTTACTTGTTTCTTACAAGAAAGATGAACTCAGAGTCTGTCTGTCTGAAATGCAAAGTCTGTCTGTCCCTTGTTTTCTTCAAATTTTGTCAACACTATTTTGTATCTCTTGTCCATGGTAGTTCTGTTGTCCTTTAATACCCTCCATTTCTCGCCACAAAGGCGCTGTTACATACTTATTGACTAACCCGAAAGCCCTACACCCAGTTAAGAATTGTGGAACATTTTAGATCGGAGTCTACCAGCTTTAGGTAACAAGTTGTCTTTTCCAATGGTCTGCAGAAAAATCCTTCAAATCATGTCTTAAATAATAAACACCCCCTCCATTATGAAATAAGATGTTCAACCTGTTACCCTTCTAGGGTTCTCATGGAACTAACATTTTGCCCCTTGATTTATACACTGTTCTTATTAATGTAACTACTCCACCTTCTCCCCCTTTTGACGCCACTCCAACCTTCTGCGCCCCTACGTGTTCTCTGTTAAATACCATATCTTCTCGTACTTTGTTTGTCCCGCCTGATCTGCTAGCCCTACTGTAAAGTGTAACCCACAAAAGTAATATTATTCATTTTCGACAGTGACTCCCTTTCCAAATCTGTTTAATGTACCCATTCTCTCACAACTGTTGGCAAGATCTCTCGCCTGTAGTTTTGCAGAAGTTCATTTAATTTTTTCTGTACGATATGTCTATAACTGATTGTATTTTTGATTTTTTTAACTACATTATTTACTTTACTACCATCACCAATAGCTGAACACACATCCTCTATAACTGTCTTCATTGTGTCGAGCATTTCTTCAGCTGTACCTCCTACCCTGCTTTTGCCCCCAAGAAAAAAACAATTTTCACTTTCTTTTCTAACATTCAACATATTCATCATTCTCTCATTCCTCATCTTTGTGTTTCTATTTTTGGCACATGCCTTGACAAGCCTCACACTGCATTCATCTAGTTTTTCTTCTATTTTTTCATGTTTTTTTCCTTCATCCTCGGAATGACTGTCTGCATAATTAATGCATCCACTTTTCAAGTGAATACAACATATTATTTTTTAATTATTCAGAATCAGACATCTCGTCGTGCGGGTAGAACTTGCTGATCTTTCTTTCGTGCAGCACGCTTTGTCCCCGAACATTTATAAAAGTCTCCGTGGTAATGGATACGCATTTCAGCGTTGTGTTTCCCAGGCTGGGCTTCTTGACAAAACATGTCACCCCAATTTGATCTTCAGTAGATGGGTGGCGCACTAGCATCCTGAGGGATGGCACCTTTTGCTCCTCAGCCTCCTCTTCACTTTCGCTGCTATCTTCGTTCTTGCTTTCCCCTTCATCGCTCTCTACATCTCCCCCACTATTGCCTTCGCTCTCTGAATCTGATGTGGTTGCGTTCACACTAATTTCCACTTCACGCCTCTTCTTTTCTTCTTCAATCTCTTTTGAAATCCGCTTCGCCATTTCCCGTCTTTCTTTGTCCCGCGTGATCTGCTAGCCCTACTATAAAGTGTAACCCACAAAAGTAGCATTATTCATTTTTGACAGTGACTCCCTTTCCAAATCCCTGAAATATACCCATTCTCTCACAACTGTTGGCAAGATCTCTCGCCTGTAGTTTTGTAGAAGTTCATTGAATTTTTTCTGTACGATATTTCTATCACTGTTTGTATTTTAATCTTTTAACTACATTATTTACTTTACTACCATCACCAATAGCTGAACACACATCCTCTATAACTGTCTTCATTGTATCAAGCATTTCTTCAGCTGTACCTCCTACCCTGCTTTTGCCCCCAAGACAAAACAATTTTCTTTTCTTTTTCTTTTCTAACATTAAACATATTCAATATTTCTCTCATTCCTCTTTTTTATGTTTCTATTTTTGGCATATGCCTTGAACATCCTCACACTGCATTCACCTATTTTTTCTTCTATTTTTTTTCTTCATCCTCAGTATGGCTTTCTGCATGACTAATGCATCCACTTTCAATCCCCTTCTCTGTCGAGGGCGAACAGAGCTTCGTCTGCACTGACGGCACACACTTGAAACGTTCTTCCTGAATTATATTCTTACATATTTTTTTCTATTCCTTTTTTCATTTCTTATTAGGTAAGATGGAATTAGCAACCATGTATGGACACATAGGCCTTTGTACCATGGACTGTCATACCTAAAAAAATTCTTTGGACAATGCTTGTCTGATATCAAACTAGTTATCTCATGAGTTTGTTTGTAAGAACTCTTCTTCCATTCTTTTTGTGATTGCTAACTTTCCAACTGCTGTGCCTCCCACCACTCTTGTTTGTTTCTTAAGACTTGAACCCTGTTCTCTGGCTTCAGCTAGCTCCTGCTCCAAGATCTGAATGCTTGTGGCTAAATCAAGGTTTTTTTGCTCGATGGTCTGAGCCCTCTTCTCAGCAGCCAGCTTCTTCTCTTCTATCTCGTGGAAACCACATCTGATGGCATCCAGGAGTTCGTTGATGTCACCTTCACCAGTCTCAACTCCAAATGCTGACTCCGGTTCCTATGAAAGTGATGGCAGAAATATGTATTTTCATTTTTTAAGATCATTTACATTTTTTAAGATCATTTAAATTATATCCATTAAATATTAAAGTACCCCTTGAATGTAATTTCCTACAAAACCCTCATTTTAAAAATCCGGGGTTCTAGAATCAATTTTTCCTTTTCAAAATCTCTCTATCACCCGATAGATTCTTCAGTTCACGATAACAGGGTGACGACTCAACATGACATCTTTACATAATCATCATACAATAAATAATAACATTTCATAACAGCATCGTTCATAATAAGATTCTTTTTTTTCAAGGGGGAAACCGTCTTATTACCCCCGCCTTTCAAAATTTGCTGTCTTCAGCGAACGAATATATTATACATTCTTATTCTGTAATATAAATACAGATATAAAGAGTCCAAATATTTACAAATATCAAAAGTGAAAACAACATATTATTTTTGAATTATTCCGAATCAGACATCTCGTCGTGTGGGTAGAACTTGCTGATCTTTCTTTCGTGCAACACGCTTTGTCCCCAAACATTTATGAAAGTCTCCGTGGTAATGGATATGCATTTCAGCATTGTGTTTCCCAGGCTAGGCTTCTTGACAAAACATGTCACCCCAAATTGGTCTTCAGTAGATGGGTGGCGCATTAGCATCCTGAGGGATGGCACCTTTTGCTCCTCAGCCTCCTCTTCACTTTCGCTGCTATCTTCGTTCTTGCTTTCCCCTTCATCGCTCTCAACATCTCCCCCACTATTGCCCTCGCTCTCAGAATCTGATGTGGTTGCGTTCACACTAATTTCCGCTTCACGCCTCTTCTTTTCTTCTTCAATCTGTTTTGAAATCGCTTCGCCATTTCCCGTCTTTCTTTTGTCCCGCGTGATCTGCTAGCCCTACTATAAATTGTAACCCACAAAAGTAACATTATTCATTTTCGACTGACTCCCTTTCCAAAAACTTTGGTTCTGTTGCCTACGTCTTTGTAACTCGTTGTCTTTTCTCATATTTTTTTAGCAGGAATATTTTTTTTCTCAAGATCAGTGTTTGCTTTCTTTTTTTTCACAGAATTCTTCGTTCAATTCTATTCACCAATACCACCCCTACAATATTTACAACTTGTCTCCTCTTCTTTTGCCTTAGTAGTACTGGCTTATACTAATCAGTCGGATTGCGTACGTGTGCGAAATCACTCGGGTTTTGGATTTTGATACAATTTTTTTTTCTAACAGTGTCTTCAATGGGACAATTATGCTGGGAAAATAAAATTAAATTGAAATTCTACCTGCTTTAAGTGAAAGGTTTCTTCCTTATGGTCTGCAAAAAAATCCTTCAAATCATGTCTTAAGTAATAAACACCCCCTCCATTATGAAATAACATGTTGAACCTGTTACCCTTTTTAGGGTTCTCATGGAACTGACATTTTGCCCCTTGATTTATACACCGTTCTTATTAATCTAACTACTCCACCTTCTCCCCCTTTTGAGGCCACTCTAACCTTCTGCGCCCCTACGTGTTCTTCGTTAAATACCATATCTTCCCATACTTTGTTTGTCCCGCCTGATCTGACAGCCCTACTATAAAGTGTAACCCACAAAAGTAATATTCATTTTCGACAGTGACTCCCTTTCCAAATCCGTTGAATATACCCATTCTCTTACAACTGTTGGCAAGATCTCTCGCCTGTAGTTTTGCAGAAGTTGAATTTTTTTCTGCACAATGTGTCTATCACTGATTGTATTTTTGATTTTTTTAACTACATTATTTACTTTACCACCATCGCCAATAGCTGAACACACATCCTCTATAACTGTCTTCATTGTGTCGAGCATTTCTTCAGCTGTACCTCCTACCCTGCTTTTGCCCCCAAGACAAAACAATTTTCTTTTTCTTTTCTTTTCTAACATTCAACATATTCTCTCATTCCTCTTCTTTGTGTTACTATTTTTTGCACATGCCTTGACAAGCCTCACACTGTATTCATCTAGTTTTTCTTCTATTTTTTCTTTTTTTTTTCCTTCATCCTCGGAATGACTGTCTGCATAATTAATGCATCCACTTTTCAAGTGAAAACAACATTTTATTTTTTTAATTATTCAGAATCAGACATCTCGTCGTGCGGGTAGAACTTGCTGATCTTTCTTTCGTGCAGCACGCTTTGTCCCCGAACATTTATAAAAGTCTCCGTGGTAATGGATACGCATTTCAGCATTGTGTTTCCCAGGCTGGGCTTCTTGACAAAACATGTCACCCCAATTTGATCTTCAGTAGATGGGTGGCGCACTAGCATCCTGAGGGATGGCACCTTTTGCTCCTCAGCCTCCTCTTCACTTTAGCTGCTATCTTCGTTTTTGCTTTCCCCTTCATCGCTCTCTACATCTCCCCCACTATTGCCTTCGCTCTCTGAATCTGATGTGGTTGCGTTCACACTAATTTCCGCTTCACGCCTCTTCTTTTCTTCTTCAATCTCTTTTGAAATCTTCTTCACCATTTCCCGTCTTTCTTTGTCCCGTGTGATATGCTAGCCCTACTATAAAGTGTAACCCACAAGAGTAACATTATTCATTTTCGACTGACTCCCTTTCCAAAAACTTTGGTTCTGTTGCCTACGTCTTTGTAACTCGTTGTCTTTTCTCACATTTTTTGAGCAGGAATATTTTTTTCTCAAGATCAGTGATTGCTTTCTTTTTTTCACGAAATTCTTCGTTCAATTCTATTCACCTATACCACCCCTACAATATTTACAACTTGTTTTCTCTTCTTTCGCCTTAGTAGTACTGGCTTATACTAATCAGTCGGATTGCGTACGTGTGCGAAATCACTCGGGTTTTGGATTTTGATACAATTTTTTTTTCTAATAGTGTCTTCAATGGGACAAACATGCTGGGAAAATAAGATGAAATTGAAATTCTACCTGCTTTAAGTGAAAGGTTTCTTCCTTTTGGTCTGCAAAAAATCCTTCAAATCATGTCTTAAGTAATAAACACCCCCTCCATTATGAAATAACATGTTGAACCTGTTACCCTTGTTAGGGTTCTCATGGAACTGACATTTTGCCCCTTGATTTATACACCGTTCTTGTTAATCTAACTACTCCACCTTCTCCCCCTTTTGAGGCCACTCTGACCTTCTGCGCCCCTACGTGTTCTTCGTTAAATACCATATCTTCCCATACTTTGTTTGTCCCGCCTGATCTGACAGCCCTACTATAAAGTGTAACCCACAAAAGTAATATTCATTTTCGACAGTGACTCCCTTTCCAAATCCGTTGAATATACCCATTCTCTTACAACTGTTGGCAAGATCTCTCGCCTGTAGTTTTGCAAAAGTTCGTTGAATTTTTTCTGCACAATGTGTCTATCACTGATTGTATTTTTGATCTTTTGACTACATTATTTACTTTACTACCATCACCAATAGCTGAACACACATCCTCTATAACTGTCTTCATTGTATCAAGCATTTCTTCAGCTGTACCTCCTACCCTGCTTTTGCCCCCAAGACAAAACAATTTTCTTTTTCTTTTCTTTTCTAACATTCAACATATTCATCATTCTCTCATTCCTCTTCTTTGTGTTTCTAGTTTTGGCATATGCCTTGAACATTCTCACACTGCATTCATCTATTTTTTCTTCTATTTTTCCATTTATTTTTTTCTTCATCCTCAGAATGACTGTCTGCATAATTAATGCATCCACTTTTCAAGCGAATACAACATATTATTTTTGAATTATTCAGAATCAGACATCTCGTCGTGCGGGTAGAACTTGCTGATCTTTCTTTCGTGCAGCACGCTTTGCCCCCAAACACTTATAAAAGTCTCTGGGTAATGGATACGCATTTCAGCATTGTGTTTCCCAGGCTGGGCTTCTTGACGAAACATGTCACCCCAAATTGGTCTTCAGTAGATGGGTGGCGCACTAGCATCCTGAGGGATGGCACCATTTGCTCCTCAGCCCCCTCTTCTCTTTCGCTGCTATCTTCGTTCTTGCTTTCTACTTCATCGCTCTACATCTCCCCCACTATTGCCTTTGCTCTCTGAATCTGATGTGGTTGCGTTCACACTAATTTCCGCTTCACGCCTCTTCTTTTCTTCTTCAATCTCTTTTGAAATCCGCTTCGCCATTTCCCGTCTTTCTTTGTCCCGCCTGATCTGACAGCCCTACTATAAAGTGTAACCCACTAAAGTAACATTATTCATTTTGGACAGTGACTCCCTTTCCAAATCCGTTAAATATACCCATTCTCTCACAACTGTTGGCAAGTTCATTTAATTTTTTCTGCACAATGTGTCTATCACTGATTGTATTTTTGATTTTTTAACTACATTATTTACTTTACTACCATCACCAATAGCTGAACACACATCCTCTATAAATGTCTTCATTGTATCGAGCATTTTTCAGCTGTACCTCCTACCCTGCTCTTGCCCCCAAGACGAAACAATTTTCTTTTTTCTTTTCTTTTCTAACATTCAACATATTCATCATTCTCTCATTCCTTGTCTTTGTGTTTCTAGTTTTGGCATATGCCTTGAACATTCTCACACTGCATTCATCTATTTTTTCTTCTATTTTTCCATTTATTTTTTTCTTCATCCTCAGAATGACTGTCTGCATAATTAATTCATCCACTTTTCAAGTGAATACAACATATTATTTTTGAATTATTCAGAATCAGACATCTCGTCGTGCGGGTAGAACTTGCTGATCTTTCTTTTGTGCAGCACGCTTTGTCCCCGAACATTTATAAAAGTCTCTGGGTAATGGATACGCATTTCAGCATTGTGTTTCCCAGGCTGGGCTTCTTGACAAAACATGTCACCTCAAATTGGTTTTCAGTAGATGGGTGGCGCACTAGCATCCTGAGGGATGGCACCTTTTGCTCCTCAGCCTCCTCTTCACTTTCGCTGCTATCTTCGTTCTTGCTTTCTACTTCATCGCTCTCTACATCTCCCCCACTATTGCCTTCCCTCTCTGAATCTGATGTGGTTGCGTTCACACTAATTTCCGCTTCACGCCTCTTCTTTTCTTCTTTAATCTCTTTTGAAATCCGCCTCGCTCGCCATTTCCCGTCTTTCTTTGTCCCACATGATCTGCTAGCCCTACTATAAAGTGTAACCCACTAAAGTAACATTATTCATTTTGGACAGTGACTCCCTTTCCAAATCCGTTAAATATACCCATTCTCTCACAACTGTTGGCAAGTTCATTTAATTTTTTCTGCACAATGTGTCTATCACTGATTGTATTTTTAATCTTTTAACTACATTATTTACTTTACTACCATCACCAATAGCTGAACACACATCCTCTATAACTGTCTTCATTGTATCAAGCATTTCCTGTACCTCCTACCCTGCTTTTGCCCCCAAGACAAAACAATTTTCTTTTCTTTTTCTGTTCTAACATTAAACATATTCAATATTTCTCTCGTTCCTCTTCTTAATGTTTCTATTTTTGGCATATGCCTTGAACATCCTCACACTGCATTCACCTATTTTTTCTTCTATTTTTTTTCTTCATCCTCAGTATGGCTTTCTGCATGACTAATGCATCCACTTTCAATCCCCTTCTCTGTCGAGGGCGAACAGAGCTTCGTCTGCACTGACGGCACACACTTGAAACATTCTTCCTGAATTATATTCTTACATATTTTTTTCTATTCCTTTTTTCATTTCTTATTAGGTAAGATGGAATTAGCAACCATGTACTATCAGTATTAGTATCAATTTATTATTTAATTTAATTTATATCGTGATATAAGTGTATTTAAGATGTAGAATTCGTGTAAATTCAGTTGTTCTTTGTTTGATTTTGATTGTATTTTTTATGTAAATGATTGTAAAGGGTAATGCAATTCGGCTTTTCAGCCGCTATAGACACCCTTGTTGAATTAAACCGTTTTAAATAAATTAAAAAAAAATGTATGGACACATAGGCCTTTGTACCATGGACTGTCATACCTAAACAAATTCTTTGGAGAATGCTTGTCTGATATCAAACTAGTTATCTCATGAGTTTGTTTGTAAGAACTCTTCTTCCATTCTTTTTGTGATTGCTAACTTTCCGACTGCTGTGCCTCCCACCACTCATGTTTGTTTCTTAAGACTTGAACCCTGTTCTCTGGCTTCAGCTAGCTCCTGCTCCAAGATCTGAATGCTTGTGGCTAAATCAAGGTTTTTTTGCTCGATGGTCTGAGCCCTCTTCTCAGCAGCCAGCTTCTTCTCTTCTATCTCGTGGAAACCACATCTGATGGCATCCAGGAGTTCGTTGATGTCACCTTCACCAGTCTCAACTCCAAATGCTGACTCCGGTTCCTATGAAAGTGATGGCAGAAATATGTATTTTCATTTTTTAAGATCATTTACATTTTTTAAGATCATTTAAATTATATCCATTAAATATTAAAGTACCCCTTGAATGTAATTTCCTACAAAACCCTCATTTTAAAAATCCGGGGTTCTAGAATCAATTTTTCCTTTTCAAAATCTCTCTATCACCCGATAGATTCTTCAGTTCACGATAACAGGGTGACGACTCAACATGACATCTTTACATAATCATCATACAATAAATAATAACATTTCATAACAGCATCGTTCATAATAAGATTCTTTTTTTTCAAGGGGGAAACCGTCTTATTACCCCCGCCTTTCAAAATTTGCTGTCTTCAGCGAACGAATATATTATACATTCTTATTCTGTAATATAAATACAGATATAAAGAGTCCAAATATTTACAAATATCAAAAGTGAAAACAACATATTATTTTTGAATTATTCCGAATCAGACATCTCGTCGTGTGGGTAGAACTTGCTGATCTTTCTTTCGTGCAACACGCTTTGTCCCCAAACATTTATGAAAGTCTCCGTGGTAATGGATATGCATTTCAGCATTGTGTTTCCCAGGCTAGGCTTCTTGACAAAACATGTCACCCCAAATTGGTCTTCAGTAGATGGGTGGCGCATTAGCATCCTGAGGGATGGCACCTTTTGCTCCTCAGCCTCCTCTTCACTTTCGCTGCTATCTTCGTTCTTGCTTTCCCCTTCATCGCTCTCAACATCTCCCCCACTATTGCCCTCGCTCTCAGAATCTGATGTGGTTGCGTTCACACTAATTTCCGCTTCACGCCTCTTCTTTTCTTCTTCAATCTGTTTTGAAATCGCTTCGCCATTTCCCGTCTTTCTTTTGTCCCGCGTGATCTGCTAGCCCTACTATAAATTGTAACCCACAAAAGTAACATTATTCATTTTCGACTGACTCCCTTTCCAAAAACTTTGGTTCTGTTGCCTACGTCTTTGTAACTCGTTGTCTTTTCTCATATTTTTTTAGCAGGAATATTTTTTTTCTCAAGATCAGTGTTTGCTTTCTTTTTTTTCACAGAATTCTTCGTTCAATTCTATTCACCAATACCACCCCTACAATATTTACAACTTGTCTCCTCTTCTTTTGCCTTAGTAGTACTGGCTTATACTAATCAGTCGGATTGCGTACGTGTGCGAAATCACTCGGGTTTTGGATTTTGATACAATTTTTTTTTCTAACAGTGTCTTCAATGGGACAATTATGCTGGGAAAATAAAATTAAATTGAAATTCTACCTGCTTTAAGTGAAAGGTTTCTTCCTTATGGTCTGCAAAAAAATCCTTCAAATCATGTCTTAAGTAATAAACACCCCCTTCATTATGAAATAGCATGATTAACCTGTTACCCTTTTTAGGGTTCTCATGGAACTGACATTTTGCCCCTTGATTTATACACCGTTCTTATTAATCTAACTACTCCACCTTCTCCCCCTTTTGAGGCCACTCTGACCTTCTGCGCCCCTACGTGTTCTCTGTTAAATACCATATCTTCCCATACTTTGTTTGTCCCGCCTGATCTGACATCCCTACTATAAAGTGTAACCCACAAAAGTAATATTCATTTTCGACAGTGACTCCCTTTCCAAATCCGTTGAATATACCCATTCTCCTACAACTGTTGGCAAGATCTCTCGCCTGTAGTTTTGCAGAAGTTTGTTGAATTTTTTTCTGCACGATGTGTCTATCACTGATTGTATTTTTTATTTGTTTAACTACATCATTTACTTTACTACCATTACCAATAGCTGAACACACATCCTCTAAAACTGTCTTCATTGTATCAAGCATTTCTTCAGCTGTACCTCCTACCCTGCTCTTGCCCCCAAGACAAAACAATTTTCTTCTTTCTTTTCTTTTCTACCATTCAACATTTTCTCATTCCTCTTCTTTGTGTTTCTATTTTGAACACATGCCTTGACAAGCCTCACACTGCATTCATCTAGTTTTTCTTCTATTTTTTCATTTTTTTTTCCTTCATCCTCGGAATGACTGTCTGCATAATTAATGCATCCACTTTTCAAGTGAAAACAACATATTATTTTTTAAGTATTCAGAATCAGACATCTCATCGTGCGGGTAGAACTTGCTGATCTTTCTTTCGTGCAGCACGCTTTGTCCCCGAACATTTATAAAAGTCTCCATAGTAATGGATACGCATTTCAGCATTGTGATTCCCAGGCTGGGCTTCTTGACAAAACATGTCACCCCTAATTGGTCTTCAGTAGATGGGTGGCGCACTAGCATCCTGAGGGATGGCACCTTTTGCTCCTCAGCCTCCTCTTCACTTTCGCTGCTATCTTCGTTCTTGCTTTCCCCTTCATCGCTCTCTACATCTCCCCCACTATTGCCTTCGCTCTCTGAATCTGATGTGGTTGCGTTCACACTAATTTCCACTTCACGCCTCTTCTTCAATCTCTTTTGAAATCCGATTCACCATTTCCCCGTCTTTCTTCGTCCCGCGTGATCTGCTAGCCCTTCTATAAAGTGTAACCCACAAAAGTAGCATTATTCATTTTCGACTGACTCCCTTCCCAAAAACTTTGGTTCTGTTTTCCCTACGTCTTTGTAACTTGTTGTCTTTTCTCACATTTTTTGAGCAGGAATATTTTTTTTCTCAAGATCAGTGATTGCTTTCTCTTTTTCACGCAATTCTTCGTTCAATTCTATTCACCAATACATGTACCACCCCTACAATATTTACAACTTGTCTTCTCTTCTTTTGCCTTAGTAGTACTGGCTTATACTAATCAGTCGGGTTGCGTACGTGTGCGAAATTACTCGGGTTTTGGATTTTGATACAATTTTTTTTTCTAACAGTGTCTTCAATGGGACAATTATGCTGGGAAAATAAAATTAAATTGAAATTCTACCTGCTTTAAGTGAAAGGTTTCTTCCTTTTGGTGTTCAAAAAATTCCTTCAAATCATGTCTTAAATAATAAACACCCCTCCATCATGAAATAACATGTTGAACCTGTTACCCTTGAAGGGTTCTCGTGGAACTAACATTTCGCCCCTTGATTTATACACCGTTCTTATTTATCTAACTACTCCACCTTCTCCCCTTTTGATGCCACTCCAACCTTCTGCGCACCTCCGTGTTCTCTGTTAAATACCATATCTTCCCATAATTTGTTTGTCCCGCCTGATCTGACAGCCCTACTATAAAGTGTAACCCACAAAAGTAATATTCATTTTCGACCGTGAATCCCTTTCTAAATTCGTTAAATATACCCATTCTCTCACAACTTTTGGCAAGATCTCTCGCCTGTAGTTTTGTAGAAGTTCATTAAATTTTTTCTGCACGATATGTCTATCACTGATTGTATTTTTGATCTTTTAACTACATTATTTACTTTACCACCATCACCAATAACTGAAGACAAATCCTCTATAACTGTCTTCATTGTATCGAGCAATTCTTCAGCTGTACCTCCTACCCTGCTCTTGCCCCCAAGACGAAACAATTTTCTTTTCTTTTCTAACATTCAACATATTCAACATTCTCTCATTCCTCTTCTTTGTGTTTCTATTTTTGGCATATGCCTTGAACAAGTCTCACACGGCATTCATCTAGTTTTTCTTCTACTTTTCCATGTTTTTCCTTCATCCTCAAAACAAGTTTCTGCATAATTAATGCATCCACTTTCAATCCCCTTCTCTGTCGAGGCCGAACAGAGCTTCGTCTGCACTGACGGCACACACCTGAAACGTTCTTCCTGAATTCTATTCTTACATATTTTTATCTGTTTACTTTTTTCATTTCTTTTCTCACAAATACAACAAATCATCCATTATACCTTCATGTTTTTCAAACCTTTCTTGTCCCTTCGTACACTATCATACAAACTCCTTATCTTTTTGTACCAAGATTGGTTGGAGTCGAGAGTCGTGTCAACATAAAAAACCCTCTAATAGTATTTTAAATCGTACAGTAGTCAAATCTTGTTTCCTTCCCCACAAGAATAATTTGATCACAGCTCCGTTTGCGAGGCTCTCCCACCCCATTTTCTCTCTTTCGTACTCCCCACATAACACAGCCTGTACATCTCCTTCATAAATGCCCAAGCGATTACAGTATGGCCCAACTTTTGACAGAGTTTAAAACTCTTTTGTTTTCTTGTTGCCCTTCCACTGAATTCATTTTATTTTGCTCTTTCGCTTCAAAGACACGAATGTTGTCGTGTTGACCGTATTGCTCCAGCCGGTTGACCTCCTCCTTCCATGGCGATCCGGCCCTGCTGGTCTTAAAGCTCTACTTCAGCTCTTCCACCATCGATGATATGGCTGCCATCACAGCCTTTGTAACAGAATCCACTATGAGAGGCTGGACAGCCAGGAGAACCTTAGCCACAATATCACCTTCTGGCACTGGCAGCATACTGGTGCCATCTTTCTTAGGAGGGCCTTTTAATTTGATTTCCATCTCATCATGAAGGGCTTCGCAACGGTCGGTGGTCATTGTTACGTCACAAAGATGAGAGCCATCTAGTCGATCTGGTGCGTACCTTGTCTATTTCATTTCACAGGTTGATAGCGCACATAAGTTTCCAAGCAGTAAGATGGATTGATGACTTCAGGGCAGAGACAATGTTCGAAATTCAGCAAATAACTAAGTTTGATGATAAAATGATAATACAATACCAGTTTGAAGGAGCTCAGATCTCTCCAGTTCAGAGTTGAATCAATGTACAGAAGACAATTTTTAGCCGACTCATCAAGTCCAGAGGAGCGCTGAGAACCAAGCCGAGAATCGTGTCTCTGACCCACCCTCAAGTACCCTTGAGGAGAGCAATTTCAAAAATCCACCTGAACCATGATTTGCTCTCCAAGATTTCAAGAGTGTGAACGTCAACAGTGGTTAAAAAAATCTTTAAAAAACTTTGAATTCATAGGCACCAGCAAAACATGTCCTGCCTCTCTCACATCCAATACAGCTGCCCATATTTGCTTATTAGGGCTGGTGGTGAGGAATCATCGGGTATGTTGATAATCATTGGTGTTTGAGGTGACAGACCAGAGGCAGGTAATTCTGATTCGTTCCCATCGATCACCATGTGCGTCACTGGTTCGGGTGAAGAGGGCGAGGGTTGTTCCATCAGGTATGTTGATAATCATTGGTGTTTGAGGTGACAGACCAGAGGCAGGTAATTCTGATTCGTTCCCATCGATCACCATGTGCGTCACTGGTTCAGGTGAAGAGGGCGAGGGTTGTCCCATCGGGTATGTTGATAATCATTGGTGTTTGAGGTGACAGACCAGAGGCAGGTTATTCTGATTCGTTCCCTTCGAGGTCGAGGTGATGAGGTGCTTCCGCTGCGATGTGCCCTTTCGATGATTACTTCAGCTTCAATCTGCAAATGTGACTTGGCAAATGACTGGATCAAATTTTCACAATTCTTGTTCTCAGCACCCTCTGGAAAGCCTTGGAACACAAGTGTGTTTCTCATTCCCCTGGCAGATAGGTCAGTCTCTTACAGTTTTACTAATATCAAACTTTGCCTGAATCAACTTCCACCAATTTTCTGCCATCAAATTGATTCCCCGTTTTCCCAGAAGAATTCTGTTGGTGCCCTTCAATTTGTAATATTCCCTAATGTTTATGTAGGGGACATCCCTGACTTTTTTTACCACAGCAAAATGGTTCCCACCCAAATGGAATGGTTTGGATCTATGGTTTGGATCTATTTCAAATTCACAATTTCTATTTCCTGACTAAAATGACACCCTGCCTCTTTCCGTACCGTAAACCAATTTTCGCCTTTTCTTTCCTCAGTTGCCTGTAAAGAAACAATGTTAAATTGTTCTGATTAGGCGATTGAAAGGTTGCTTGTTATATTCACTCATACAAAATATTTATTTATATAAAAGTCATTCTTTAGCTTAACAAGAATACATACTAACAAAAATATATCTTTTATCAGCAAATAATATTGAAGTTGACACTTATTCTCAAAGCAAGGAGTCCTAGAGGTGTAGGTGCACTTGTCTGTTCCTCTCTTCCTCCTTCTCTTCTTCGATCTCCTTTCTCCTCTTCTCAATTCTTTCCTGTCGATTCCGCTCTTCCATCTTTTCCTTAGGCGATGTTAGGCTGGATCGTAGTGTGTCTACTTCCTTAACATGTGCTCTGTGGTGTTGTTTATAATGTTGCCTCATAGTCTCTCGTCTGTCTGTCTGTCTCATAATTACATCTCTCACAGCGAATAAGGCAAGTCATATGATGTACCCTTCTTAAATGGTAATTCAATTCAGGATATGATGCAAATACTCTTTTGCAGTGAGATGGCTATTCTGATTGGTGGTTACAATATTATACATTCTTATTCTGTAATAAAAATACATATATAAAGAGTCCAAATACCTATCTATCACGGGACGTATAAGAGGATGATTCCAGAAACTTGCTTACTTTAACAATCAGCCAGCTTCCCTGGAATACATTATAACTGAGAAATATAATACCAATTCTTCAGTTCACAATAACAGGGTGATGACTCAACATGACATCTTTACATAATCATCATACAATAAATAATATTTCATAACAGCATCGTTCATAATAAGATTTTTTTTTTTAAGGGGGGGGACCGTCACATTACCCCCGCCTTTCAAAATTTGCTGTCCTCAGCGAAGGAATATATTATACATTCTTATTCTGTAATATAAATGCATATAAAGAGTACAAATATCAAAAGTGAAAACAACATATTATTTTTGAATTATTCAGAATCAGACATCTCGTCGTGCGGGTAGAACTTGCTGATCTTTCTTTCGTGCAGCACGCTTTGTCCCCGAACATTTATAAAAGTCTCAGTGGTAATGGATACGCATTTCAGCATTGTGTTTCCCAGGCTGGGCTTCTCGATAAAACATGTCACCCCAAATTGGTCTTCAGTAGATGGGTGGCGCACTAGCATCCTGAGGGATGGCACCTTTGGCTCCTCAGCCTCCTCTTCACTTTCGCTGCTATCTTTGTTCTTGCTTTCTACTTCATCGCTCTCTACATCTCCCACACTATTGCCTTCGCTCTCTGAATCTGGTGTCGTTGCGTTCACACTAATTTTCGCTTCACGCTTCTTCATTTCTTCTTCAATCTCTTTTGAAATTCGCTTCGCCATTTCCTGTCTTTCTTTGTCCCGTCTGATCTGCTAGCCCTACTATAAAGTGTAACCCACAAAAGTAACGTAATTCCTTTTCGACTGACTCCCTTTCCAAAAACTTTGGTTCTGTTGCCTACGTCTTTGTAACTCGTTGTCTTTTCTCATATTTTTTTAGCAGGAATATTTTCTTCTCAAGATCAGTGATTGCTTTCTTTTTTTCACGCAATTCTTCATTCAATTCTATTCACCAATACCACCCCTACAATATTTACAACTTGTCTTCTCTTCTTTTGCCTTAGTAGTACTGGCTTATCACTTGGGTTTTGGATTTTGATAAGAATTTTTTTTCTAACGGTGTCTTCAATGGGACAAACATGCTGGGAAAATAAAATGAAATTGAAATTCTACCTGCTTTAAGTGAAAGGTTTCTTCCTTTTGGTGTGCAAAAAATCCTTCAAATCATGTCTTAAATAATAAACACCCCCTCCATTATGTAATAACGTGTTGCACCTGTTACCCTTGAAGGGTTCTCGTGGAACCAACGTTTTGCCCCTGATTTATACACTGTTCTTATTATCTAACTACACCACCTTCTCCCCCTTTTGAGGCCACTCCAACCTTCTGCGCCCCTACGTGTTCTCTCTTAAATACCATATCTTCCCATACTTTGTTTGTCCCGCCTGATCTGCTAGCCCTACTCTAAAGTGTAACCCACAAAAGTAATATTATTCATTTTTGACAGTGACTCCCTTTCCAAATCCGTTAAATATTCCCATTTTCACACAACTGTTGGCAAGATCTCTCGCCTGTAGTTTTGCAGAAGTTCGTTGAATTTTTTCTGTACACTATGTCTATCACTGATTGTATTTTTGATCTTTTGACTACATTATTTACTTTACTACATGTACCATCACCAAAAAACTGAACACACATCCTCTATAACTGTCTTCACTGTATCAAGCATTTCTTCAGCTGTACCTCCTACCCTGCTCTTCCCTTAAGACAAAACAACTTTCTTTCTTTTTCTTTTTTTTTTCTAACATTCAACATTCTCTCATTCCTCTTCTTTGTGTTTTTATTTTTGGCATATGCCTTGAACATCCTCACACTGCATTCATGATAGATCATGATATATAATCATAAATAATCATGATAAATGAGCACTTACAGTGAGATGAAAGTTCTAGAAGTGAAATTGAGAAGAAAAAAATTGTTCACAAATGGGGATGGCCTCCACCTTCCGTCTGGAACAAGCTGTGCCTCCCGCCCCCTATTTATACCCCAAAATCCTGTCTCCTGATTAGTCAAAAATGCCCCACCCAAGCGCGAACCACTATGACGTCACAATGTATGCGCGTCACTCATATTCTGCCAACCAAGGGTCAATACCACCATGACTTTACAATCAATTCCAACCCTATCTATCACGGGGTGTATAAGAGGATGATTCCAGAAACTTGCTTACTTTAAAAATCAGCCAGCTTCCCTGGAATACATTATAACTGAGAAATATCAGAGGCAAGTACCAATTCTTCAGTTCACAATAACAGGGTGGCGACTCAACATGACATCTTTACATAATCATCATACAATAAATAATAACATTTCATAACAGCATCGTTCATAATAAGATTTTTTTAAGAGGGGGAACCGTCACATTTCCCCCGCCTTTCAAAATTAGCTGTCCTCGGCGAAGGAATATATCATACATTCTTATTCTGTAATATATATACATATATAAAGAGTCCAAATATTTACAAATATCAAAAGTGAAAACAACATATTATTTTTGAATTATTCAGAATCAGATATCTTGTCATGTTGGGTAGAACTTGCTGATCTTTCTTTCATGCAGCACTCTTTGTCCCCAAACATTTATAAAAGTCTCAGTGGTAATGGATACGCATTTCAGCATTGTGTTTCCCAGGCTGGGTTTCTTGACAAAACATGTCACCCCAAATTGGTCTTCAGTAGATGGGTGGCGCACTAGCATCCTGAGGGATGGCACCTTTTGCTCCTCAGCCTCCTCTTCTTTTTCGCTGCTATCTTCGTTCTTGCTTTCCCCTTCATTGCTCTCTACATCTCCCCCACTATTGCCTTCGCTCTCTGAATCTGATGTGGTTGCGTTCACACTAATTTCCGCTTCACGCCTCTTCTATTCTTCTTCAATCTCTTTGAGAATCCGCTTCGATCGTCTTTCTTTGTCCCGTGTGATCTGCTCGCCCTACTATAAAGTGTAACCCACAATAGTAACATTCATTTTCGACTGACTCCCTTTCCAAAACTTTGGTTCTGTTGCCTACGTCTTTGTAACTCGTTGTCTTTTCTCACATTTTTTGAGCAGGAATATTTTCTTCTCAAGATCAGTGATTGCTTTCTTTTTTTCACGCAATTCTTCATTCAATTCTATTCACCAATACCACCCCTACAATATTTACAACTTGTCTTCTCTTCTTTTGCCTTAGTAGTACTGGCTTATACTAATCACTCGGGTTTTGGATTTTGATACAAATTTTTTTTTCTAACGGTGTCTTCAATGGGACAAACATGCTGGGAAAATAAAATGAAATTGAAATTCTACCTGCTTTAAGTGAAAGGTTTCTTCCCTTTGGTGAGCAAAAAAATTCTTCAAATCATGTCTTAAATAATGAACACCCCTCCATTATGAAATAACATGTTGCACCTGTTACCCTTGAAGGGTTCTTGTGGAACTAACGTTTTGCCCTGATTTATACACCGTTCTTATTTATCTAACTACTCCACCTTCTCCCCCTTTTGATGCCACTCCAACCTTCTGCGCCCCTATGTGTTCTCTGTTATATACCATATCTTCCCATACTTTGTTTGTCCCGCCTGATCTGCTAGCCTCTCTTTAAAGTGTAACCCACAAAAGTAATACTATTCATTTTCGACAGTGACTCCCTTTCCAAATCCGTTAAATATACCCATTCTCTCACAACTGTTGGCAAGATCTCTCGCCTGTATTTTTGCAGAAGTTCGTTGAATTTTTTCTGCACAATATGTCTATCACTGATTGTATTTTTTATTTGTTTAACTACCTTATTTACTTTATTACCATCACCAATAACTGAACACACATCCTCTATAACCGTCTTCATTGTATCGAACAATTCTTCAGCTGTACCTCCTACCCTGCTCTTCCCCCCAAGACGAAACAATTTTCTTTTTCTTTTCTTTTCTACCATTCAACATTCTCTCATTCCTCTTCTTTGTGTTTCTATTTTTGGCATATGCCTTGAACATCGTCACACTGCATTCATGATAAATCATGATATATAATCATAAATAATCATGATAAATGAGTACTTACAGTGAGATGAAAGTTCTAGAAGTGAAATTGAGAAGAAAAAAATTGTTCACAAACAGGGATGACCTCCACCTTCCGTCTGGAACAAGTGACTCCCGCCCCCTATTTATACCCCAAAATCCTGTCTCCTGATTGGTCAAATATTTCCCGCCCAAGCGCGAACCACTATGACGTCACAATGTATGTGCGTCACTCATAGTCTGCCGACCAAGGGTCAATACCACTATGACGTCACAATCAATTCCAACCCTATCTATCACGGGACGTATAAGAGGATGATTCCTGAAACTTGCTTACTTAACAATCAGCCAGCTTCCCTGGAATACATTATAACTGAGAAATATAATACTAGTAGAGCGGATTAGCTCCAAAAATCACAACAATTGTGCAAATTATGACTAAAGCATGAAACTTTCACAAGTATTAGTATATGCCATAACATTTATTTTAAAGATGGGAGGTAAATTTTTTTATGCCATTTTCGGCCGTTGCCATGGCAAAATGGAAATGGAATGACGATCATATTCTACATTTTTATCAATATTCTTACCATTTTGGGGGAAAATAAGCTGTTGCCATGGCAACGGGTCATTTGCAACATTGATATTTCATATTCAATAAAAGTATTACCAAGGCAACATAAATTTTATTCTTTCTAATGAACTCATGCAGTAAATTTACTGTAATTTTTGTTCAATGAATGAGTTGGTCAAAAATTAAGCATGTATAAAATAAAGTTGATTTTTATCATATTTTTCACCTGTCCATTGTCCTGTCAACCATGTTATTTGCGTAAATTAGATGTTATTTGGTTGCCATGGCAATGACCTAAGATGTTATTTTACATTTGGCAAACAACATATCGACGTTTAGCACCGTAAAATCAGGGGAAATTAAAGATAAATCAGATTCTACAAAGATTTTTAATCAAAATTTGTACGTTTCTTGGGGAAAATGAGCTGTTACCATGGCAACGGACCGAATTGGAACGATCTCGGTAATCTTGAAAAACTCTAAATTTCATACATGTATGTATTCAACTGGACGCTAAAAATTATTATCTTGGTCATCCATACCATGTTTATTTACCATTAAGAGGGGAATACACAGTTTTTTAAAGAAATTTATCCGTTGCCATGGCAACGACCGAAAATGGCATTAAAAAATTTACCTCCCATCTTTAAAATAAATGTAATGGCTTATACTACTACTTGTGAAAGTTTCATGCTTTAGTCATAATTTGCACAATTGTTCGGCTTATCCGCTCTACTATACCAATTCTTCAGTTCACAATAACAGGGTGGCGACTCAACATGACATCTTTACATAATCATCATACAATAAATAATAACATTTCATAACAGCATCGTTCATAATAAGATTCTTTTTTTAAAGGGGGGGACCGTCACATTACCCCGCCTTTCAAAATTTGCTGTTCTCGGCGAAGGAATATATTATACATTCTTATTCTGTAATATATATACATATATAAAGAGTCCAAATATTAACAAATATCAAAAGTGAAAACAACATTATTTTTGAATTATTCAGAATCAGACATCTCGTCATGCGGGTAAAACTTGCTGATCTTTCTTTTGTGCAGCACGCTTTTTCCCCGAACATTTATAAAAGTCTCTGTGGTAATGGATACGCATTTCAGCATTGTGATTCCCAGGCTGGGCTTCTTGACAAAACATGTCACCCCAATTTGGTCTTCAGTAGATGGGTGGCGCACTAGCATTCTGAGGGATGGCACCTTTTGCTCCTCAGCCTCCTCTTCTCTTTCGCTGCTATCTTCGTTCTTGCTTTCCACTTCATCGCTCTCTACATCTCCCCCACTATTGCCTTTGCTCTCTGAATCTGATGTGGTTGCGTTCACACTAATTTCCACTTCACCCCTCTTCTTTTCTTCTTCAATCTCTTTTGAAATCCGCTTCGCCATTTCCCGTCTTTCTTTGTCCCGCGTGATCTGACAGCCCTACTATAAAGTGTAACCCACAATAGTAATATTATTCATTTTCGACAGTGACTCCCTTTCCAAATCCGTTAAATATACCCATTCTCTCACAACTGTTGGCAAGATCTCTCGCCTGTAGTTTTGCAGAAGTTCATTGATTTTTTTCTGCACAATATGTCTATCACTGATTGTATTTTTGATTTTTTAACTACATTATTTACTTTACTACCATCACCAATAGCTGAACACACATCCTCTATAACTGTCTTCATTGTATCGAGCATTTTTCAGCTGTACCTCCTACCCTGCTCTTGCCCCCAAGACGAAACAATTTTCTTTTTTCTTTTCTTTTCTAACATTCAACATATTCATCATTCTCTCATTCCTTGTCTTTGTGTTTCTAGTTTTGGCATATGCCTTGAACATTCTCACACTGCATTCATCTATTTTTTCTTCTATTTTTCCATTTATTTTTTTCTTCATCCTCAGAATGACTGTCTGCATAATTAATTCATCCACTTTTCAAGTGAATACAACATATTATTTTTGAATTATTCAGAATCAGACATCTCGTCGTGCGGGTAGAACTTGCTGATCTTTCTTTTGTGCAGCACGCTTTGTCCCCGAACATTTATAAAAGTCTCTGGGTAATGGATACGCATTTCAGCATTGTGTTTCCCAGGCTGGGCTTCTTGACAAAACATGTCACCTCAAATTGGTTTTCAGTAGATGGGTGGCGCACTAGCATCCTGAGGGATGGCACCTTTTGCTCCTCAGCCTCCTCTTCACTTTCGCTGCTATCTTCGTTCTTGCTTTCTACTTCATCGCTCTCTACATCTCCCCCACTATTGCCTTCCCTCTCTGAATCTGATGTGGTTGCGTTCACACTAATTTCCGCTTCACGCCTCTTCTTTTCTTCTTTAATCTCTTTTGAAATCCGCCTCGCTCGCCATTTCCCGTCTTTCTTTGTCCCACATGATCTGCTAGCCCTACTATAAAGTGTAACCCACTAAAGTAACATTATTCATTTTGGACAGTGACTCCCTTTCCAAATCCGTTAAATATACCCATTCTCTCACAACTGTTGGCAAGTTCATTTAATTTTTTCTGCACAATATGTCTATCACTGATTGTATTTTAATCTTTTAACTACATTATTTACTTTACTACCATCACCAATAGCTGAACACACATCCTCTATAACTGTCTTCATTGTATCAAGCATTTTTCAGCTGTACCTCCTACCCTACTTTTGCCCCCACGACTAAACAATTTTCTTTTTCTTTTCTTTTCTAACATTCAACATATTCATCATTCTCTCATTCCTCGTCTTTGTGTTTCTAGTTTTGGCATATGCCTTGAACATTCTCACACTGCATTCATCTTTCTTTTTTTCTTTTTTTTCCATTTAATTTTTTCTTCATCCTCAGAATGACTGTCTGCATAATTAATGCATCCACTTTTCAAGTGAATACAACGTATTATTTTTTAATTATTCAGAATCAGACATCTCGTCGTGCGGGTAGAACTTGCTGATCTCTTTTCATGCAGCACGCTTTGTCCCCGAACATTTATAAAAGTCTCCGTGGTAATGGATACGCATTTCAGCATTGTGATTCCCAGGATGGGCTTCTTGACGATACATGTCACCCCAAATTGGTCTTCAGTAGATGGGTGGCGCACTAGCATTCTGAGGGATGGCACCTTTTGCTCCTCAGCCTCCTCTTCTCTTTTTTGCTATTTGTTCTTGCTTTCCACTTCATCGCTCTCTACATCTCCCCCACTATTGCCTTTGCTCTCCGAATCTGATGTGGTTGCGTTCACACTTATTTCCGCTTCACGCCTCTTCTTTTCTTCTTCAATCTCTTTTGAAATCTGCTTCGCCATTTCCCGTCTTTCTTTGTCCCGCGTGATCTGCTAGCCCTACTATAAAGTGTAACCCACAAAAGTAACGTTATTCATTTTCGACTGACTCCCTTTCCAAAAACTTTGGTTCTGTTGCCTATGTCTTTGTAACTCATTGTCTTTTCTCACATTTTTTTAGCAGGAATATTTTCTTCTCAAGATCAGTGATTGCTTTCTTTTTTTCACGCAATTCTTCATTCAATTCTATGATAGTTTATTTTCTACCATTCAACATATTCAACTTTTCTCTCATTCCTCTTCTTTGTATTTCTATTTTTTGCACAAGCCTTGACAAGCCTCACACTGCATTCATCAATTTTTTCCCTTCATCCTCAGAACGACTTTCTGCATAACTAATGCATCCACTTTCAATCCCCTTCTCTGTCGAGAATGAACAGAGCTTTGTCTCCACTGACAGCACACACTTGAAACATTCTTCCTGAATTATATTCTTACATATTTTTTTTCTGTTTCCTTTTTAATTACTTTTCTCACAAACACAAACATATCTTTCATTATACCTTCATGTTTTTTAAACCTTTCTTGTCCCTTCGTACATTATCAAACAAATTCCTAATGTTTTAAACAATGATTGGTTGGAGACGACGGTCGTGTCAACATAAAAAACCCTCTAATAGTATTTTAAACTGTGCAGTAGTCAAATCTTGTTTCCTTCCCCACAAGAATAATTTGATCACAGCTCTGTTTGCGAGGCTCTCCCACCCCATTTTCTCTCTTCCGTCTGGAACAAGTGACTCCCGCCCCCTATTTATACCCCAAAATCCTGTCTCCTGATTGGTCAAAAATGTCCCGCCCAAGCGCGAACCACTATGACGTCACAATGTATGTGCGTCACTCATAGTCTGCCGACCAAGGGTCAATACCACTTTGACGTCACAATCAATTCCAACCCTATCTATCACGGGACGTATAAAAGGATGATTCCTGAAACTTGCTTACTTGACAATCAGCCAGCTTCCCTGGAATACATTATAACTGAGAAATATGATTTGCCCTCCGAGATATGATGCAAATTAATTTGGGAATTACGCGCCCTACTTATGGCTTCATTGTCAAGAAAATAGACTCGTAGGCCACACCTATAGATTTCGCTAATCTGTACAAGGGTATTTTTAAATTGAATTTGCATTGTACATTAAATTTTGTGTGATAGCCAAAAACTGAGTGCACCATCGAAATCAGCTCACCCGGAAAGTTAGTAGTGCTCTCACTTGCTGTGCTATCGTTATTATTTTCTTTATTTCAGATTACAAGCAAATAATAGGAAATTTGATTCCCTTTCAAACCATATCATTTTTATTTTTTAAAGTGATCATATCACAATTTTCTGAGCTTTCAAAGTGGACCTTGCATTCAAAAGTATGCCATTTTTGTTCAGTACAAGACATGCATTGACATGCGTGTATAAGGTAAGGGCATAGAGCTCCCGCAGCTATCGCTGAGGCTATCGTTTGATTTTCCAGATAGCCTACACTTATTTTACTGCTATTTAATTGTAATTACTTACCCTTTCGAATAACCATTGCCTTTCTTTCTTCTCATGATACTCCTTTCCTCAACTCTTTTTTTTTTAACATTTCTTAATTCTACAAGCTTCTCCGCCAATCATTTCCTGCATGAATCTAGTTTTATCTCCAACTTTTCATACTTTTTCCAAATTACTTTCATTTGCTTTCTAATCTCTAGCTTCTTTTGGGGGGGCAGACCATATTGGTCGCAGGCGAGAATTATTTACATTCTGCCGATCGCTGTCTTTACGCTCACAAGTACAATCCCTACAACTTGTCTTTTCTTTTGTCTTAGTAGTACTAGCCCTCAGTACTTACTAGTATTTACTAGTACTAGCCCTACTTCGTTCCTTAACAACAAACACTTCTTTCATAAATTCATTGAGCTTTATCTTCCTTGTACCTTTTAGCGTGGATCGTTGATTGCACATTCAAATTTATTTGTAGAAGTATATGTGTTGAGCACTAGTACTATCATCAATATCCAAAAAGTAACTAAGTTACAATGTAAATTGTTTTGTGCACCAATCTCACTACAATGTTGGCCCAGTTCAACCAAAATACTATCTTGGTATTCCTTTACGCTCTCAAACCCTTTTCCATTTTTAAACGTTTACTTCACCTTTCTTGTCATATTTCCGATGTGAATTGTGATATCATTTTCATGTTATTTTATTGATGCTTTCCTTGAAAAGGATAAGCATTAGTCTGGCTGGCTTGAAAATTCAGTAAAAAAATGTTGGGGTCCCAGTAGCACACCAGCCTCTATGGCCCGAAAGGTGGTTTTGAAAACCATCGGTTGAACCCATGGTTTAGGCAGATTTCATGTACAAATTAGGCTTAAATACTGCATATGTTCAAAAATGTCCAATGCTTATGAGTGCTTTTGTGACGGTATGCTAAATTGACGCCTGTTGCCATGGTTGAGTACGCTATGTTATTCAGGAGTCCACTGTTTTGAACAATGGACTCAGTAATTCAAAACAGAGGACTCATGAATAAAATACCATACTTAACCATTGCAACAGGCGTTAATTTGGCCTAATTACTCAGGAAAAGGCGAAGAATTAAATTTGACCTCTCAGAAGCTGAAAAGAATGATCCTTCTAAAAATGTGTGAAATTTATCTTGAAAAAAAAAATCTTTTCCTTCCTAGTCAAAACATATCGTTGAATTACAGAGACAACATCCTGTAAGCATTTACACACACACATCAAGTATTCCCGAAAAAAGGGCAGAGAAGAAAAAAATAATCGCACATGTCACGAACAACGATAAAATATGAAATTTTTAAAAAGTGACCACTCTTCATCATAATGAATTCAATACTGCCCCCCCCCCCCTGCATTCATGCCTGTACCACCAAACACACTTTCAAAAACTTTCAGATGACAGAGCTTGAATGAATTACTGAGTGAAAACATATCTTATATCTTATCTGCAACTCAATTCCTGAAAAAAATGCCGCTGCAACATTATGCGTTAAGACTTGCGACGTTATGCATTGACTGTGACATTATGCCACAATCATCCAACGCATAATTTCACAGTCAACGCATAATGTCGCAATTGCGACATTATGTGTCGCTGCGACATTATCGGTCGTAACAGGCCTTAAGCCCTTAAGGTGCCGTAAGGCCAAGTATCAAGGACAAGGCACTACAAGACAGTACAACACTGCAGTGGGTTCATAGTCATACGGTAAACGAGTATTTACACTGATATTCACCGGGAATCATGCATGAAAATGTATTACAGGATCTAATACATGTATCTTTTTTATGCAAGCCAAACGATGTGAGGTTATAATATTTAAGCAGTTTCTTGCCATTTGGGGGGAAACTGTCTAGGTCTAAGGCCCGACATTACAATTCACGGTAAGTGCCCTGCCCCTGGCCTAGGCGCGGTCTAGTATATCGTTAGTAGTAGTAAAAACGAGTAGCGTACCGGTATACTCTAAATAAGTCGGGTGTTTAGACTGGGTTTGCACCGACACATACTTTACAAGATTTACACATTAGGATTCATTACCAGAGTTTAGAATACGGAACACGTTAGATCTAACTAACTCATTGTTAGCAGTCCAGATCAATTGATAATTGAGATTCCAATAATCTGAAATTTACCTGTTCCTTTAGTGGTTTTCCTCCACGCAGCTCAAGAATTACTCGCTCGATACATCATTGATTTATCGGATCCGCGGAGCGCGAGCTCGCAGATTTTTCTCCAACGTGCGGCGCGCGCGCTGACCCTCAAGCACCGGCACCAGCCAAGAAGAAAAATCAAGCATCTTTTTTTCAGTACTTAGTAAAATTAATTGAAAATGCAAATTATGCTTTCTAAGATTTCAATTGATGGATCCACATTGATACTTCAATTTAGTATTCTGAGAGATAATGAAGATATAATCTTGATAAAGGACCAAAAAAGGCAAAAAACCCACTTAGCCCCAATGACCATATTTTTAGTATGGCTGATATGAACCCTCATATATTCAAACTAAAATTACTCCAAAGGTATGAACATATAATTGTCAAACTGAACTTACAGTCAAAAAGCTTTGTTTACCACTGGTGGGAAAGCATTTTTCATGATCCAAATAATAGCCACTACACAAGGACGGGAACCATTAGGGCGAAGTGTATATTTCGTCCTAATGACGACTTCGCCCTAATGGCCATTTGTTTAGTTTTATATTCCATCCTAATCCACTTGTATACAAATATATATACACATACTATTCAAAATGAACAAATGTGTAAGATGTTTTTAGTGCTTACAGACACTTAGATAATCAATACCCGTGCAAGTTGTTTATTTTGTACTAAAGCTTAAAGAGTCTGCAGACATTGTGTGCTTTACTTTAGCCAGACTGTCTGCCATAAGAAGTGAGGAAGAAATCAAACATTGAAGAGAAGATGGTTACTAATATGCAATTTAGCTTTTATTAGAATTTTTATGAAGAATGTGACATATTTTTTGAAGAAAACAAAATAATTTTTATTATGATGTAAGTGATCTTGATAATTCCAAATGATCTCCTACTCGTATCATAAAAGAAAGACTGTAAAAAAATTTGCTTAGTTGGGAAATCTTGAGGAAAATGTAATGTTTGAATTTATTGAAAATATGATGCAGCCATATGCATTGCCATTCCAAAATTGTTAACATCATGATTGTAAATGTTTTGATTTCATGTACTTAAACTAAGAGCATTAATAGAGTGTGTGATTGCTTTGTCATGATTATGTAAAAAAAAAAAAATTATTTCAAGAATCTTGCCCAATATACTAGCATAGCAACTGACAGTAGACCCTTAATACAACCTGTATCTACTGATTTGAATGAATTATTAGTAGAGGTCGTATTTTTCAACAACTGCATATAAAGTTACCTATTAAAATAAAACTTCCATTAGCGCTAAGTCAAATATGCTTGCTTGAATGTTCTCTTGGTCATTCCTCCACAGTATGTTTTTTATGATTTTGTGTTTTGCCAAATATTTCATATTTTTGTAAAGTAATGAGAATAATTTTGATTTACATCTTTTTATTGTTACTTATGAAATGCATGTAAAGATTATATTTTTGTAAACACTATATACAATGTTTACTCTTATATTAGTTGTACAATGCTTCTTATTGTGTATAATTTGAGCCTTTACTGTAAGAAGTGATGTTGATAATAACCATAAGATTAAGAGGAGGAGGAGGAGGAGGATGATGATGATGATGGTGGTGATGGTGGTGATGGTGATGTTGAGGGTGATGATGATGATGACGATTATGATAGTGGTGATGCCGATGATGATGATGATGCTGATGATTATGAAGATGATATAGTCGTGGTGATGATGGTGGTAGTGGTGGTTGTGATGGTGGTTGTGGTAGTGATGATGATGGTGATGACACCATCTATCTGTTGAGGATGGTGGTGGTGGTGATGGTAGTGCTGATGGTGATGATGGCCATGGAGGTGGTGAAACTGCATTTTATCAATTATTTACAATAAAGATTTACTGATTATGTAAGTTATTTGTCTTTTTAGGCAAATGATTAAATCAGAATTTTAACTTCAAAGTTTGAAATCCGGATTTGACCAGGCCATGAATCAGGGACGGCTGTATTCACCTCTCTCAATCATATACGGTAACCGTCAATCCACTTTGCACAATTCAGTGCATCCTTCATCCGCAACCAAACCCTCTTTCAGCTTACTATTGCCATGTCTACTTTAGCCATCTCCCCCTCATCAACCACCCACTTCTAACTCAAAGGCCCTTCTTAAACTATGACCATTATTCCTCCTCTATCTGCACATGCCCGTTCAAACATTACCTGTTTGCCTGTTTTAGCTTTGCGAACCACTTCTTCCTAGCCTGCAGGCAAAGACCCTGATTGAAACTTTGATTGACAAGTGGGTCTTCACAGACTAGCACTTGTAAAACTTGCCTTACCACTTAACTCAAAAAAAGGGCATGCACAGCAGACTGACTTCTTCCTATTAAACCCAACCTCAAGTTTTCTTTCTCAGTCTTCTTATCCAAATGATGAATATTGTAACACCATTGTTGACGGCGGGAAGTATAAACAAAAATATATATATGCTCGTCTGTACGCGTGCACTAAAAGTTTCTGGAAACATTTGAAGTAACAATGTTTGAGCAGATCCATCAGAACATGGAAAAAGTTTCTCTCTGCAGACGAAGAGGAAAACGAGTGCATGCATGCAAACGGGAAGGAAGGGGTGGAGAATTATTCATGGAAAGAGATGGGAAGAAATAATGGTGAGTGGGAAGGGAAAAGGGGAGATACAGTATATGCATTTGAGTCATTAATAACACAAGAAAGGAAACTTGGGTTGATATGGATTTAAATATACACTTATATTTATTTCTATTCATAATATATATTTGAACTTACATGACTTATAAACTTTGAAAGACATTTTATTTGGATGACATGATTTCAAAGACGGAGTAATTGGTCCCAAAAGTTAGGTTAAACATACTTTTAACTTTGACTTTGAAATTTCTTACTCCCAGAAAAAGTGAAAGACCCGATGAAAGATAAATGGACGGACATTAATCAGCATTCTCTTATCTGCTTTGGTTGATTTGGTTGGAATAAATTAAAAACATAAAAAAGTTGAAAATAACATTGGAACTATTGTGCATAGCCATTATACAAGGAGCCAGACTTTCTTTTCATCTATAATGTATGATGAATCAATTAAATAAAAGTAAACACATTAAAACAATTTAAGATTTATAAAGATCATAACAAAAACAAAAGAGAAATAAATTTGTAATTTATTTTCATTAAGAAAATTTGTAATCAAAAAGTCCAGCAATAGTCCAACCAGACTTTTCTGTGAATCCTATTTTTTTTAAAGGACTGTAAGTGGCTGTTTTAAATCATCAAAAAATTGATAATTTATACAATAATAAAATCAGTGACGGTTGCTATTAAAGTTAAACTTAAATCAAAGTATTTTTACTTTTTAAAAAAGTATATTTTGAAATCTCAAGTGGCCTTGATTAAGGAAAATGGACGGAGGAAAGGCCACTTTATCTCAAACTTTAGTTCGCATGTGAAAGAAAAAATCACAGAAATCTAACGAATCATCGCCATGTTAGATTGTAACAGAAGCAACTCCTGGGGGAAAAAATTCCCATAATAGTTCTAGCATACAATATCACACTTCATAATAATTGAACACAATTCTAAAAACTGGTTAATTCCACTTTCTACCATTCTTAGAGATAAAGTATCACATGATTATTAAAAGCCTTTTTTTATAAATTAAAAATATAGGTACTTCAATCCACTCCATATATTTTATACTTTTGCATTAGACATCACAAATGATTGGCACAGGTAAATAAAACAAAGCATATCACACTTCTTATTGCATTTTGCATAAATTTTTCTCTCTCATATTGGCCAAGTCTTACAAAAAGCTGTGATTGATCTATTCAGTCTCAACTATGGACAGCCATGAATATCAAAACTCTTTATTAAGAATCTACATGTATGCACTTTTGTTTATAAAATAATAAAGGAGCATGCTGATAAGTGAAAATAATGATGCTTCCATGGGGAATTGCCATTATAAGATAACACTGAGTTTGAGATCATTTTCGATTCTTTTAGATTCTCTATGGTGTTGCTGCTTACTTTCTCTTGTCATGACCACGTCAATCACAGTTCTTTGTAAAACAGGGCCCGGGCCTCCATCTTTTCTATTGATCACTTTTTATTGATTCACAATTTTTTTTTTTTAAGGGGGAAGTTCACCCTGACGAATAGTTTCTTGTAAAAATGTCAGAAAAAATAACAAATATTGGTGAAGGTCTGAGAAAAATCCACTAAAGATTAAGAAAGAATTTGAAGTTTTGGATTTGTGATGTCATAAACGAGCAGCTGCCCCACATGTTATGGAATATAAAATGCATAAATTTCTTTCTTTTTTTTTAATGGTTCGTGATGATTTATTTTTTATTTTTCTTTTTGGGAGCAGGTGTGAAATGATTTGGGTAGTGATATACTGAAGGTGCAGGAAAAAACATTTTCAATTTTCTGAGAAAATAAAATTTCATTGATTTTTTTTTTACCATTAGATATGTAGGAAAGCTGCTCACATATGACGTTACAAATCCAATAATTCAAATTCTAATAACCCTTATTCTTTTATTGATTTTTCTCAAACCTTTGCCAATATTCTTTAATATTTTTTTCGGCTATTTTTACAATAAACTGTTTGCTAGGGTGAAATTCCCCCTATTTAATCGACTCTTTTGCATGACATCATATACATGTAAATATGTCTATCATTAGAAATGTAGAAGTATTGTATCAATTTTGTATAATTACATCAAAATTATCAACATGATCTATATAGCTTAAAACATTATATCAATGTCACTTCATGATGGTGCTTCACTGCACCATTAACACTACTACTCATTTCAATATAATTATTCATATTCAATATATACCCATTAAGCTTGATAAAAATTAGTAGATTTATATCGAATGGTAATCTATAACAAATTTGTATTTGAACGAATCAAATATATAAAATACCCAATTTACTATTCATGATATTCATTATAGTATTCATTTATATTTTTTGTAATATATCTAATTCAGTATTTTCAGTGTATATGCAATAGAAATATACTCACTAGTCAATACTGTCAGAGCTGTGAAACCATTGTCATTGATACATGTTCATCCTGGAAATTGTCTAACATCAGTTTTAATCACATTCCCATTAGCCAACTTTCAAAAATTAAATTGGTGAAAATCCTTTTTCTATATGATGATTCTCAGGCCAAAGTATATTTTCTGTGGCCAAAATCTGAAGTAAATTATAATTTCAAATTTTTTCAACATTATTACTTTCCACAAGTAAATTAAACAATTACAGTCTTCATTTTTTATGACTTTAATACAATACACTCATTCCAAGAGCCTGCAATCATTTTGAACTGTTATTTTTGGCATTCATACTCCAGCAATTTTTGCATGATTTTATGAAAAGCTTCATGAAACACTTCAGCTGTGCTGCCAAGTTTAGTGCTAACTGCATTCAAAGAGCTACTCCTACTTAAAAATCCAGTTTTAAAAACATTTGCATGAAAAAGTCACTTTGAAGCAGTAAGTGAAATAGGCAGAAATTTGACTAAATATTCGCAATCACAGTATGTATCTGAAGAAACATTGCCTTCTGTTGGAGATACCAATGTAGTTTAGCTGCACTTGAACATATACAGTAGTATGCTGCAAAAATAATCTCACTCCCAAACCATAAAAAATATGAGGGAAATCAAAAGTTCAAAACTGCTTCTGGAATATGTCAATATTTGTTCTGGGCTATTTTATTGTCTATTATTATAATTCCAACCATGATTTTGTTTTACTTGCCTTCAGAAACATATCCAACAAGATTCCACTCAATAATCTAAACAACTAATCTATAACATGTCTGCTTGTATATCATCCTCGATCTACCAAACCACACTTCATCGTCGGATATATGTCTTAGGTCCCCTTGCATGAACATTTATGATTAATGGTTTCTTTGCTGCAATGGTAAAAACGTGTACCATGGTAACAGGAGCCTGTTTCATAAAACTTTTGGTAAGGTTACACAAGAGTTTAATTCTTTACTGAATTTATTTTGAAGGGATTATAATAACTTATGTTCATTTCATATTTTCTTACGTTGAACTTTGCTTCCCTTACTGCATCAGTGATACTGATAGTTATTTTTTTTAGTTGTTACTAGAGAATAATAGCTATTACTAGCTTCCATAGTGCCAAGATGAAGGAAAAACTAATTAATACCATTTTTGAAATTAATTATATAAATGTGCAATTTTGCAAAATTCGCATGCAAAGGGTTAAATGAGTGACGAGAATATAGCAAACTCAATTGGTTTCTTAGTCATTATTAATGTTATCATTCAAAGAATATTAAACATTTATACTATTAATGTAAATGTAGTGCAAAGTATGATAAAATCATATGGATGAGATGATATGGGGAAAATGTAATATTTGGAAAAACTAAAAGAAAAACTTATATAGCTCATATTTAGCACTTCATATTCCAGTCATTCGTAAAATCGTGTGTAACTTTACAAACCGCTTCTTGTAAAAAGTCCCCAGGGCTCATCAGCCAATCAAACCCAAGGTTTCCATGGCATTTATGACTGATTAGCAAAGTTACTATTAATCATAAGTTCTCATATGCAAGATGGGTCCTGGTGGTTCAAAGCTTTCAGGTCTTGTCCTTCATGGTTTCACAGAACTTGAGGAACTGGCTATTCTCGAGTTCCGTCATGACCTTGTTGAGAGCGTAGATCTCCTGCCTCTGTCTATGTCTCATCATGCCGATGTTGTTGCGGGCTGACTGCTTTTCCTGACGCGCTCTGTCCTCGCGGATCTTCTGGCTTTTTTTCTTCTCATCTGCATCGATCACTGTTAGCCTGTCTTTCAATACCCTTTGGCTCTGTACAGCAAACACAAAAGTGACATATCTTTAATATCATAAACAATATTACATACATGTTCAATATAGTACTAATCATTGATGTACCTGTAGGGCAATGCCATAAAATAAATCAACTATCTTGTTCATCAGACTTCCATTTTTATCCATTCTTACTTCACTTCATAACTGCCAAAAGTCATGATTACTTGACAAGAATACACATTTTTTTTATAAGAACTAGAAAACACTGACAAATCAATTCATTCTGATTATATGATGTTGATGAAACAATCATGAAATGATGAATTTTTTTTTTTCACATTGTCTTGGTTAGCCCTTTCTGCATTCTCAGTTTTATTTCATTCATTACTATTTATTAAATACATACCTAGAATAAAAATCATAACCATTGTAATTTATTTCTGTTTGTACGAATCTCTGATATGCTACTGCTACATGGTGTTTCTTACATATTTCTTTCATTTTGAAAAATCCATGCATTTCCATAAGAAATGATCAATAGTAAAAGAAAATGAATTGGCCCAATGAATTTAATTATTTCCTAATATAGGGATGGCATTTCAATGTATGGTTGACATGTTAACAAAAATGACTGGATCAATCTTATTAACCCAATTAACTCATTCAACAAAAAGTCTTAATCTCTGGAATTCCTTAGACATAATGCAAGAAAATCCTCTCCTCTCTTAAAAAAGTTGAAAACATTATACTCACTCTTAGATCGGTTAATGATGGTATGTATTCGAACTTCTCAAGCTGATGAGGGGTGGGAGAAGTGGGAGGGGCACAGGGGACGCCTTTCCCACCATCCTTCAGCATACTAGACTGCTTCTCTGACAAAAACACCTTCTTCATCGAATGATCCGACTCACTGGACCTGCCCTTGTTACTCAGCCTCACATGAATCTGGTTTCCACTTCCATAAACCGATGCAGCATGTTCTAACACTGATCGTGATGTCAGCGCATTGGAAGCCTCAGATTTGCTCTGTTTGGTGATTGCACGGGGTGTCGTTGCATCGCCTCTCTTCTCCAAAGCAACCGTCGTCAAGGACACTTCAGCAGAACTCCTCTTGGACGAGTCTTTCTCTTTACTTTTCCGGGACGTGAAACTCTTACTGTACTTGGTACTGAATGTTTCTACCTTTTTTCTTTCCCAGCGACTGTTCAGTGTCATGGTTGAAGCTAGAGCGAAGTCTCCCAAGGAGTTGTGGTCTTTCTTTGGAGCGGGCGAGGGTTTCTTCTTTGAAGGAGATTTGCCCCCTCGCCTCCTTGATCTGCTTCGGTAGAGTTTCTTGGTCCTAGATTTGGAAGTACCTGGAATTAATGGGGTCATACACAAGAAAGGATTAGTGACAAAGCTGTGATTTTGTCACAGAATCTTTTTTACTCAGCCCATTCTCTTTTCAAATCGGATGGTGCCTGAACAAATTCTGGGTAGATAAGCACCCAAAAGTCATCAAAGTCACTATGAATTTAAATGAAATAGCTTATAACTTGATAATTCCAAAGAATGATTTGTCCATGCAAATACTTCTGGTAATGAATCGGTATTTTGAGAGTTACCCTTCTAGTTCAAAGACAGAGATCTTAAACTACTGAAATAATAAGTACCTCACCATTTACCCTGAACCCTACATGTACCTCACCCTACAAAAAGTCAAGTTGGTGACATTTGACAGAGGATGTCCAAAGTATTGAAATACCATGAAAGTTTTGGCAAATAAATTCGAAGACAGTTATAACAGATAAGGTTTTTAGATGCATGCAACTATCAATTTTGACAGTGGATATAACTTTGCTCACCTTTTTCAGGATGAACAACAGAATCTGTGATGTTATTGTGAGAAGCACTGGCATCACCATCATCTTCTGACTCCCAAGAAGAATTCAAAACATTGTTCACTTGGATGACATCATCCTGGCAAGATTGGGGCACATTATTGTTTTCTTGATTCAGTAAAGCAGTGATAGCTTTAGCCTCTGTCGATTTAAGGTTATTAATCCTCAGCTTTGCGCTGGCAGCGAGACGCTGCAGGGCTCGAAAGTTCGGGAAGATGCTAGGTGGGTGTGGTTTCTCGAGATAAGCATCCACCTCACCAACTCTATCCTTCCTGGTTGTGGCATCGATGGTGGTTACAACACTTGACTGGGAGTTGGCAGTACTGCAAAGATGCACTGGACTGGTTATCCTAGGTAGGGTCACATTCTCCCCACTATTTTTTGCCCAGGTGGTGTCTTCCACTGGAGGATAAGGCTCGAGGAGCGATGACGACATACTGCTCATTGCAGGTACACTCCCCTGGCTGTGTAACTTTAAATGGGTGTTACTTGGAAGGCTTTTTGCCGAGAGCCGAGAGGAACCAACCGCACTTCCCTGTCGAGATGGCAAGCCATTGCTGACCGGTGGACGGCAAACAGACACGGCCATGACCGGGGTGATGACATTGACACCAGAGCTCCTGGACCCTTGGAGAAGGGTGAGACTGTTCCCTTGGACGAGAGTTGTAGACATTATTGCGCTTGTTCAGTCATTTGTATTACAATCTACATGTAGGAAACATGATTCAAGGAAGGGTTGAAAGAGATACATGTTATTGGCATTATCTTTTTTACATTCAATGAAACTTCCGATTATATGATATTTAGACTTAGAGAGAGCACCTACACTTCCATTCACACTTCTTTAACTCAATAAATAGCACAGAATAATATATTCTCTTAACCTCTTGTTCTCTACTTTTAAAGTGTACATGTAATAGTGAGTCAAAGAATTGTGAATGGTCGTGTAGCCGCGGGGGGGGGGGGGCACTTTCAATGACAAGTGGATACCATGGGCGACCAAAAAAAAGGACGTCTTTTTCAAGATAGGGCACGTTACGTACGTAACGTAATAAGGGTGTCAAAAACACTAAAATAATGAAAAAAGTGTATCTATTTTGCTAGGAGTTTAGGGTCAAATTTGCGAGGGTATAAAAAAGACTAAAGGATGTACTTTTTGCCCCAACAGTCAACACAACGTGTTTAGAGTCCGATTTGTGCGAGGTGTGGGAAGAGGAGCCGTACTAAACACTACCATTCCCACTTCTTTAAAAATTTAATATGTGATTATGAATAATTATTATAATAATTATTTATAATCAAGTATTAAATTTTAGTATATTTTTGTTAAATAATAATTTTTATCTATAAATGGTTCTTCAAAACAGCATTTTGAAACATCGCTAATCGAAGGTACATCATAACGTAGCGGTTCAAGGGTCAGACCTATTGTATTTGCTTTGTTGACAAACGGATCAATTGATCTACACGAGATCGGTCTAGTAAGAAACCTCTCATTTTGGCCATTCACAGTGAAATAATTTTTATCCCTTCATACGCATTAGGCGTTTGAAGGTCCAAATATCAATAAAATTCACTTATAAACCAATTTCACCCTGTAAATATGAATTCCCTTGAGAAATCCATCCGGGTGTGGAGGTCTCACATATGCATGTATGGAAAGAGATTCAAGGCTAAATGATGAAGAAGTATGGCAGTGAGTCCAAACTTCACGCGTGTCCATACTTCACGGACGGTCACTATCTAAAAAACTAGCCAATATCCTTAAAATCTGACATCCTCAACGTGAAAAGCGACGTAAAATTACCCTTTGGTGTAAGTTTCTTTAAGATGAGTTCAGTATTCATGAAAATATTGACAAAAGATCGGCAAATTTGTCACCATATAGCGCCCGTTTTGAAGAAATCTGATATTCTCAACAAGCATCACGATATCACTATTTTGCAAGCAGAAATCATCAAAAATGTTAGTTAAATGTGGTACTAACCGATTCTATGCATTTTGCTGTCAATCTGATACAAATATTTCACTTTTTGAGCTTGAGTTTTTGTTTCAATCTCCACAAAAACTTTGGTCCGCGAAGTTAGGTCACACTTTTTTAGAATGGTTTACCAGCACAGCGAGCATTCGCCGATCGGCTTGAGATCGCGATACCGGCGAAACCCCTTGACCTACTTTACATTTCCGTCCATGATTTTGTAGTTTACGATCTTGCCGTCAATGTGGTAACAATTTCTTGAATTGGTTTTGTATAAATTATGAATATTTTGTGAACAAATTTAAGCTTGTTGAATATTTTTGAAAAGTCCGCGAAGTTTGGACACCCCATCATAATAATTAATATGTCAAAATATTTAAAAAATATATCATCATGGAGTCCTCAAGGCCAAGGGTAGGCAGACCAAAGTGAAAGTCTTTGAGCTGCTGCTGCATCATGTTCATCAAAATAAAAAACGTTAGACATTTCTAACCTCATGCTAAACTGTTCTGAGACCTAGGCCTAATCATTTATGATTAGCTTCGAGCTCCTCTTAATTCTCGTCTCAGTCTCACTCTGTCACCGAGTCTTTCACTTGACACTTGTTCACCTTTTCTCTCTCATTCTCACTAGGCCTTTATCTCATCTCATTCAATCTCAGTTCTCACTCAATCGAGTCTCAAAAATATTTAACACACACGATAAAAATGACACAAACCATGCAAACCAACTAAACAGTAAACTGTGATAACAAAATTAGATTGTGCAATTAAATCAGATCGAATCAGGCAGTGACTGAGCGGTTTCCCGAGGGCCGGGTAGGCTAAGACTAAGTAACTTACCATTGCAATCTGTTGTTTCTTGTCCTCGTAAATTACCGGTATGTACTTTTAAACATCGATGTTTTCGTAAATTTTAGTTCCTTTGACCACATTTTGGTTGCCTCATCGTGATTACACAGCCCGGCCAGGCTAGCGGCCACGGCACAATAACACCGCCGATATCCGCGGCGCGGCAGCGCTATATTTACATGTACCGTTTCGTACCACTGCGCTGCATGCTGTCTCCAAATCATTACTTCCGGAAACAAGCAGACGTCGCTCAGCAACAAAGCTATGGCGGGTCACTCGCGCCATAAATGAAAAACGTGCACTCTAAAGACAAATCAGAATAGGGTCAGCTGGGTGCAACTGTTATTCTAGTCGCATTTAACTATTTTCTAGTCGTATTTTACTATAACAGAGGTATTTCTGACTAAAATATATGTCAAAATGTGACTAGACATATCAGTATACTATTTGACTGATTTTTCTGAGAGTGTGATCCCGCATGCCGGATTCCATGGCCCGTATTCTGAAGTCAGGTTTTACTTAGACTCAGGTTTAAAGTTGTGGTTTAAGTATGGGAAGCCAAAAGTATCAAATTTTTTATTAAGTTGTACGTTTCTTATGTTTACTGTGCTCTTTCCTGATTCATCGATGGTGAAGACAATAATCTATATATACTTCCTAGACAATTATGAATGATTTGAGAGCCAAATGAGCTGAAATATATGATATCTCTACCGTTAGTGATTTATGTAACAATTGGCTGTCCATACTTAAACCACAACTTTAAACCTGAGTTTAAGTTAAACCCGACTTCAGAATACGGGCCCATGACTGCATGCAGGGGCGGGGTATATTTCTTCATCATGATGATAAGATAAACAGTGTTTATTTTTCCTTGAAAATGTGGGTTGCCAACAACCTACTTTGATTCACAAAGATGCATCCTTATTGTCAAATCTGATTTTTTTACATTTCATCTAATGATACAAAAGAAATATAGTGAGTGGATGACATCGAATCTCTCATTTGCATTAAAGGGATGGTCCGGGCTGAAAATATTTATATCTAAATAAATAGAGTAAAATTCTCTAAGAAAAATGCTGAAAATTTCATCAAAATCGGAAAACAAAGTACAAAGTTATTGAATTTTAAAGTTTATCAATATTTTGTGAATACAGTTTTATGCACATCATCATGAATATTCATTAGGTAGGCTGATGATGTCATATCCCCACTTTTCTTTTTCTTATCTTATACATGAAATCATATTTGATTCATTTTTTCATACATGTGTAAATGATGTGTCTCCATTATGATGAAATAAGTTAAGGCAATAAATAACTAATGCACTTAATCAGCATGTCAATCCGATTAATTGTTTTAGTTTTTTGTAGAACAGTTTTGAATAAACCTAAATTCATATAATATAATACAAAATAACAAGTGGGGATGTGACATCATCAGCCCACCTAATGAATATTCATGAAGACATGCCTAGGATTGTTTCACCGGAATAATGCAAATCTTTAAAATTCATAACTTTGTTATTTGTTATCCGATTCTGATCAAATTTTCAGTATTTTGCTCTGTAAATTTTACTCTATTTATTGAGATATAAATATCTCCAGCCTGGACCATCCCTTGAATGTGTTTTGTATGCTTCTTTGTTATAGATGATATTCCCATCACTGAAAAACAAGAAACCAAATAGTTAGGTGTTTTGATTTATTCTAATTTGACTTGGAACAGTCACATTCGCAATATATGTATGTTCACATCCAGAGGGATAGGGATCTTATATAGATTGAAATATTATATTTAAAAAAAGTCATTATTTATGCCTTACAATTCATTCATCTTATCCCACTTATCTTACTGCAATGTTGTTTGGGGTGTAGAGTAGTAAGTCGAGAATAGAAACGATATTCCGTCTTTAAAAAAAGCACTTCGCATCTGTACACTTTCACATTACATTGCACACACTAATCCAATATTTTACAGCTTAAAGACATTGAAAATTGAGGATATTAACACATACCAAATAGCCATATTTATGTTTAAATTTTCTACAAATACCATTCCAATTCCATTTCGCAATTTGTTTATCTATAACAAAGACATACATACTTATCCAACGCGTCATTCATTAGGCATCCACTTAACCAATCCCAGAATATTACTCACTCATAAGACAATTCGCCACCATGGTCCAGATATTTGGAATGCCTTGTCACATCATTAAACAGTCCGCGTCTCATTTTCTTTTAAAGCTTCATTGAAAAAGTTTCTTATTTCTAAGTATTCTTAAATGTATCACCTGCACTCACCCATAGCACTCACTCGCACTTTTTTAAAACTTTATCTTATCAATCCCCACTTAATATCTAAACTTTCATACTTTCACCTATTACGGTTCCCATAGCCCTCCCTCATGGCTGCTATTATTTCAAGCAGTTACCTGCTTATTATAGCTGGCCCTGCATTTTTTTACCCACTTTACTATACATGCTTCATTTATGTAGTTTTCAATCTTATACATTATTTATATTTTCGATTGTCACACAAAAATGTACTCATTTATGTCGTTGTTATTGTATCAAGTTTTTTTTAATTTGTTATTGATTTATGAATAAAATGCAGAAAGTCCTGCAAAAAATAAAATAAGCAAATCTTTAAATGCTATAATTTTCTTATTTTATTACTGATTTCGATCGATGAGATTGTCGGCATTATTCTTGTTTGATTTCTATCCATATATTCAAATCCACTCAATTTCTAAAAAAAAAATGGCAAAGGAAACGGAAAGGGGGCTCGTGCACATACATGTAGAGGTAAACAGCACTTTCTCAATATAGCCGGAACTTGAACGAACTTTGCCCTTTTTATCACGCGAGAATTTGAAGAATTTTTACCAATATTTTCGCCACTACATGCTCACAATTTTACTCAGTGCTTTAAATCAGTAAAACATCGGAATAAATCCAATTGACGTCACCTTCCCCTGGGCTTATAAGTTTCGCCATATTGTGAATCGCATTTTTTAAAAATTTATCCTGAACATGGGTTTGAGCTGAGTGGAGTGTAGAATTTGGATCATTTTTCTATTTTGGAGCAAGTTTTTTTGTCATAAAAATGTGTTGATAAAAGCATGAAACATATAGTTCAATCTAATTTTCCTATGTTATTAAGGAACAGAGTAAATTACAATGAAGGCATCTATCACGAATTAATGAAATATATATAGCTATATATTACGTGCCGCCAGTCGATCGAGGTGTGATATATTGGGGGGGGGGGGACTGAGAGAGAGGGGGAGGAGAGAGAGAATAAAGTGAAAGAAAAGGGAAGAGATAAGAAAGAGCTAGGAGCATCAATGAGAGATGTGTAGGTGATTCATGTCACTCCTCCCCCGCACCACCAAATACCCTGTCGCCCGACCACAAATGAGTATATAGGTCATGAACTTTATCTATAGAGGGATAGCTAGCTGCCTCTAGTAATTGTTGCTCTTAAACTTTCCTTGTAATTCCCTAGGGGCCCATATATAACTGGAAAATATTTTTTAAAGAAAAATGTTGGTTTTATTAACAAGAAAACCTTTTATAAAAAAAAGTCACTAGTCTAACCTGAAGTTGATATTGGTCGGAAAAAAATGACAAGCAAAAAAGGGGGTCCCAAATGAATTAGCTATTTAGTAATTAAGGTTGCTGTTGCCGGGTGCTGTTGTTGCTGTTTTAGCTTATCTCTATTATACGAACCTAATCTCCAAGGGTTTTCGCTCTTGAATTGAGGGATTGGGGTCAAATCTCTACATTTTAGCATACCAACCTAATTTCCAGTGGGTGCTTATTCACCCCCAGCACCCGGCCGCTTCCCATGGCCATGCCCTTCTTGTCTGAGACGAGTAAATCGAGTGAGTGGGAATTGTTGATTTGGCGTGAATCGCTCGCCATAGCCGTTCACGGACAGTCCCCGGATCGGAAGCGGAATTCAGAAATCGCATCAAGAGGGCAAAGGTCACACATGTGCAATCGTGTGCTGCTATTTTAGAATTGGAGAGCGGATTTCACTTTATTTTGCCCCATCATGCGCCCTTTGACGGAAGAGGAAACCAGGACGTTGTTCGAAAAACTTTCAAAATAGTAAGCTAATGATTTTTTTCATATCATTTCTTTTTTCCTTCTATTTTAGAGAGAATTTTCCTGACTCTGGTCTCTGTACTGTCTGTAGTGTAGACTGATCCAGTCCCACTCGTTCACTTTCCTGTTTGTTAAATTTGTAATTGTGGATCGAACCAGTAAAAATCATATTTATTACCATCCCCGCCCCGATTAGCCAGGAGGCTCCTAGAGAGTAACTAAAAATAATTGTGCTTACTCCCCACGGAGCCAGGGATTGCGTCCCAATTCATTAGACAGCTGGCAGCCGTCTGTCATGTCTGTTTTGAGGAGTGTTAACTTTATTCTTTAACATTTTTTTTAATTAAAATAAATTTTTCCATGTACGCACTCATTCAATGAACAAGGTTATGATATAACCTTTTTCTCTGTTGTATCTCCATGTGCACTCACACGTATTGCGAGGTTAGTATTAGTATACATGTGTGGCAAAATAAGGGTGGCAATGTTTGGCTTATTTTCTCTTTCTTTGACTTTGGGACAAACATGACAAATGCTTGATTTTTTGGCGCTAATGCAGTTTCGCACCGGCCGATTACCAGCATACCTCATCACCAATACTTGTTCCCAAATGTCATGACAAGTCTCTCAGCCACATTTCAAGGTCATTATACCCACCTCTTTTCCAAATATCGCGATCGGGAATGTCTGTATTTCAGCTTTGATCTCGATGTCTTTGTTCGAATATCCTCACACATCACTTCGCGGATCGCTCCGGGGGATCGCTTGGATTCGCCATGCGCCATAATGTTGATATGGACTGAAGTTATGCGACCAAAAGATTCGCCTGCAGCATGCTGGCAGTTTGTTCGCCACATGTTCGCATGATTTAGTTGCTAACTTCAGTCCATATCAACATTACGGCGAATCCAAGCGATCCGCGAAGTGATGTCTGAGGATTCGAACAACGACATCGAGATCAAAGCTGAAATACAGCCGTTCCCAATCGCGATATTTGGAAAAGAGGTGGGTATATTGACCTCGAAATGTGACTGAGAGACTTGTTATGACATTTGGGAACAAGGATTGGTAATGAGGTATGCTGGTAATCGGCCGGTGCGAAACTGCATTAGCGCCGATTTTTTTACACTGAGAGTTTCCATTACACCTATTCATCATACAACTTGGCTCTTAAGTAAATTTGATTCTTTAAATTATTTTTTTCTTAATATAAAATAGAGATTGAAAAATGAAAATTGTCTTGCCATACATACTTTCCACCAATAGAGGGCGTACACAAAAATATGCCCAAAATTCAAGTTTTTGAGCGCTCTGGGTCTACCGCGAAAAAACTTAAAGTTTCGCCCCCGAGATTTCTACTATAACAATCTTCTACTATTACGATCTTCTACTAGATCTAGCCCTAAATCATGTAAATGGGATACAACTTCATTCCCGACATTTCTATAATATTGATTTCATTTTTAACAAGAATTCATTAAAAAAAGAGAAAAATATTATGAAAAGACAGAAACACTTGCCGTGATGTTTACGTCGTCATCTTGTTCTCTTTGTTTTTTGCCAAGCTACACAAAAGCAACAATACAAGACGCATATCAAGGATATGCGTCTTATCATATTCTCCGTGGAGAGTAAGCACATGTAGTGAATGTTTACTCTCTAGGAGCCTCTTGGCTAGCCCCGATGTAGCCTTGAGAGGACACCGTGATGATATTTTTAATAATTTGTATCTTTATCATGTAGCCTAAGTTAGGCATGGCTGGGCCCAATAACGTTTACGTTGTGGTTAGACGTAGACCTGCGTGTCGAAAATGGTTGATGATCATGATGAAAATCCAAACCCTTTTTTTTAATACAGAATTTATTATTTTTTGAAACCTTTTTTATACTCTTAATGCATATGAAGGCTTCACCTTCAAAAATATTCATGACAAGAAAATAAATTGGAAGGTTTCTTACCAGACGTCAAGATCACTTGCTTCCAGAAATGCTGAATGTTCCCACGGCCACACGCCGCGCTGTAAAACACATGACCTTTGATTCGAGATGACATACTTCAGATGAATTAAGCTATGAGGAGCTGTTTGTAACACAATTATATACACAAATTATTATTTAACAAATAATAATTCTTTGCATACAATTCACATTTTAGTCAGTAGAGGTGCTGGTCTGCATGGGATCGTCCCAGTTTACAGGGACTGCCTCAATTTTCAAAGATTCCTCCCCACGAGAAGTCTAGAAAAGTTCATTCACCTGTCAAGTGCCGACACCAATTACGTGTGCTAGTCAATGTAAACATAACAAGATTATTATTCTTTCTTTCATTCTTTTTTTTTTCTTTTGTTCTTATAATATTCTATTGTTCTTTTTTTCTTTTGATAAATATTTATTCTTTCATGTTTTTTCCTCGTACATATATTGTTTTTCCTTCTTCGCTCCTACCCTCCCCTTCTCCACTCATGTCCTCTACTCCTCCCTGCTCTTCTAGTTCTACTCTTCTTCTCTTCCCTCTTCATATCTGCTTCCCTACTCTCTTGCTCTTCCCCACCTATTTTCATCTTCAAATCTTGTCTACTCTCCTCTTCATTGCCTTCTACTTCCCCCCCCCCCCGAGTCCCTCTCCTGCTGCTGCTTCTCTTTGTGTGAAAATGACTAAGCTTTTCCAGCCAATCAAAATTTGAAAATGCCATGCCAAGGTGACTATTTAAGATGGAAGTTTTGTGTTTGACTGTTTGTTCAAATGATGTTTTGGTGTTTCTGTTTTAATTTTATTAATGTTTGTTTGTTTGTTTGTTTGCACAGTATTGGTGAGAACATCAAGCTTTTAATTGACAGGTCAGATGGGATGTACTGCTTCAGATATCACCGAGACAGGGTGTTTTATGTCAGGTAGGCGTGGTGACGATGCACTTCATTTAATTCTTTGATTGCCAAGTCCACCAAGTTGTTCTGAACAAATAAAGAAAAGTCAGACAGTCATAGCGCTGACAATTTCACAAAAATTTGAAAGTCAATTTTTTTTTTAAATATGAGATTCATGACAACCTCAATTATGCTTCATATGATTTATCAAAATTAACAGTTCTATGCATTGCAAATGAGGGAACTATAAAGATGAGGGAACACCCACTAAATATTTCTTTTCTATTTTATGATATGAATTATGAAAGATGTACATCGATTGTATTTTATATGCATCCTTATTATAATGTAAAACAGTTTGATTCCTCTAAGAATAATATGTGGCATTGCTTCCCTATTAAGGTGTCATGGTCTCGTTGAAATTTGTCTGTTTCGACAGATTGCAACCCTTGTAGCAAGCCCTTATGAGGGCAGGTGCTTCTTCTTTGCAAAAATCACCTGTTGGTAAAAGAGGGATTTTGAGGGCAACAGGCAGTTAAGGTTAGCACCCAAGGCAATCGTCTACCCTAGTAAATATGCCTTATCAAAGATTTTTTGGAGGGAGAGGGGGAAATATTCTGCGGGGGACCATGTATGTTTCTTATTCATGGATCATTCTTATTGTTTGACAGTGAGGATATCATGAAACGTGCTGCAAGTGTTGTCAGAGATAACCTCATCAGCCTCGGAACTTGCTTCGGTAAATTCTCCAAGACCAAGAAGTTTAGGCTTCACATAACGGCACTGGATTATTTAGCACCGTATGCTAAGGTGAGTCTCTGCTCATTCAATGATAATTTTACTTTGAATTTTGGTTACCCCCCCCCCCCCCAAAAAAAAAAAAAAAGAGGAATGTTTGGATTAATATATACAAAATGTCCTAAAAGTTTTGTGGAGGATATAAAATTGAAATATGTTTTATTGACTAACTTTGGGGATTTTACATTTTGATTTATCTTAATTGGGTGCCCATTCAAAATAAGATATTTTAAGCATTTTTTCCTTATGATTCCCAACCACTTCTCATTGATGTAATGAGCTGAGAATTTCATGATATAATCTTTGTCCGTAGTTTCATATTGTCGGTGAAATGCTTCAGGGCCACTTTTAAATAAAAAACTTTAATGAACTGTGGGTGGTAGAAACCTAATAAATTAGTATCTGAGTTTTCAAAAGAATAATGGTTGAAAACAAAATGAAGTGGCCACCGCACATTGTAAGATTTGAATATGCTTTGTATGTTTATATTTTTTTCAGTGCAAGGTTTGGGTGAAACCTGGAGCAGAGCAGTCATTTCTCTATGGGAACCATGTTCTGAAGTCGGGTCTAGGAAGGATTACGGAGAACACCGAGAAGTACCAAGGGGTGGTTATTTACTCCATGAGTGACGTACCTCTGGTAAGGTCTTGAGCATGATCAGAATATTTTGAATGCCTAAAATCTGACAATATTCAAACAAGCTGTAAATGAAGAGTAGTAAATTAGTAATACCCTCCCCCCTCCCGATTAACTTTTAAGAGAAGTGTGGATCTTGATTAGGCCTCTGCCCACTGTCTGGTGGTTGCTGCAGGCATTATGTTTTCAGATGGTCCATCCATCACACTTTCATTCTTCCAACCTGGTCAAAGAGGTCTTCATTTAGAAATTTTAGAAGTTGTGTGTAATATATTCTTAGATGATAAAGTTTTTGGTTTCACCATGTAACATAGTCCTGAAAAAGATTGTTGGGTATTCTTTCGGACAATAGTTCTTAGACGAACTGGTGGTCTTTGTTTCGAGCAATTGAACTATTACCCAACAGTCCTTTTCCGGACTTTCTTACATGGTGAAACAAAAAACATCATCTAGTCTCACTACCATGCAAACCTTCAAAGACAGCCAACTTGTGTCTCATGACTGATTTTTCTCTCTACTTTTTTTTTTTTTCTTGAAGGGTTTTGGAGTCGCAGCGAAATCAACTCAGGAATGCAGACACACCGATCCCATGTCCATCATAGTCTTCCATCAAGCCGATATAGGAGAATACCTCAGGAACGAGGACACACTGTTATAGGGGAAACACCCCGACTCCCTGTCCTGAGAATGTTCTGAACTAAAGTGACTCTTTATGAAGAGACAATGATGAGGGGAAAGTGAAAGGTGGTGTAATACCATATGGACAGAAAATGAATCTACAGGAAACTCTGCTGTAGTGGATCTTCTTGAACTGCAGAAATCTTCCCGGGATCATAGAAATCTGCTTGACTCAGTAGAAATTCCATATAGAAGTGGTATATTACATGTGTTTTGCATTATCTGGGGGGTGTTTCACGAAGATTTAAGTTTGACTTAGAGACGCACTTAAATACCGACTTGCGCACGGGTGAAAGGTTTGACCGCATTGGTCAGATTGTGTCATGAGGAGGCGCACTACTGCATATCTATCAATAAGATCGCGCGTTGCATATCATGTACGCGTCAGCATTTAAGTGCGACTTAAGTCATACTTAAATTTTTATGAAACACCCCCCAGGTCTAAAAAATTTATTTGAATTGGGCGAATATTCTGCTTATGGAAGGATGAATAATGCAAGTTTACCTGTATAATGTTGCGCAATAAAGTGAACAACACGTCATCCACATTTATGGAGAATGATCAAGTACTTGTTCATGAATTCAGATATGTTGTGCCGCACTCAACCCAGGTGAGATGAATGGTTACCCTGCAGGATCATTCCTTGAGTACTCAGTGCCGGAAACCTGAGGCTGGGTTAGTAGTTTTGGACTAGAATATTTTTCCATAGAGGGCGCTATGAATGCCTATCAAAGTCATTGGTAATATTGTCGGATATCATCTTGTAGACTTGCCCAGCAGAACCAGAAATGCCCAATTCTAATATTTGGTCTCATGTAGTAGAACTGTCTGTACTAGGACACTTTGAAGTTAAATAATATTTTAATTCATTTTAATTTGTACCCATCATGCATCACTTAAACACGTGGAAATATGCATTGCCTTAGATAAAGTTAATATTATGGTAGCTGTCCGTATTTATCTAAGGTCAAGACATATACCATGGTAATAAACTCAGCAGTCAATTCGGTGGATTCACAATACAGTGCGCCATCTATCGGTTGCAGCGGAGAGGCCGAAAATCGCAATGCACCATGGGGAAAAGTTGCGCGTGCTAGTACTAATTATTCAGCGCTGGCCGACGCGGCTCGACCAGATATGCCGTTTACTAGGGTCCAGGAGGTGGGAGAGAAATTTTACCGCATATTTCACTGCGAAATTTTGACCGTTTTGGTGAATTCCTGCCATATGGTTTTCATTTTTGAAGCACTAGCACTGTGCACTGCCTGCGCCTGCACGCAATGTCGACCCCAAAGTTAGAAATTTGGCCTGTTCGCTGCAACCAATAGATTGTGCACCATATTGTGAATCCACCGAATTTAAAGCACATTTTCCATGGTAGATTTGTTACATACTGGTAAGCTGCTCGTGCATTACACTGTACAATTGACTTTACTTATGACTGGTAACCCATTCTTGTGCTTGATATGTCATTATGTAGCTGACTTAGCACCTAAGAATATGTTCCACCCCTATTAGTTGAAGTCAATACCGGTAGATGCTGATTCCTGTTCATGGTAGATGTCAAAGACAACAATTGATCAGGATAAAAAAATGGAGAATTACATCATGCCAATGTTCCCAGTCCATCTTTAGAAAACTTCTTGATTATGTTGTTGCTTAAAATTTGTTACATGTTTGTAATGTTGACGATTTCTGCCAAGTAGTATAAGGCCCTGTCACATCGTTCTGTGCATGCCTTGCCTGTGACTATTTTTGCTTCCTGCAGGTCAGGTCACTCGGATTGACATCTCGTACAGTAGTTGCCTGCAGGAGCGTGCACAAGTCTGATTTGCCCGCAGAAAGGTTTTGAATATGCTCAAAATTTGTTGCGGATGGGTTGTGGATAATGGCTCGCAACTCACCTGCAAGGCTTGCAGGGAACAATGCGACAAGGCTTTTACAGTAGGTTGAAGAAAGTGAGGATGATGTTTATGAATTGCACTCTAATGGGGCTCGATGATCAATCGCAAATCTATTTTAGGTCCCCAAATTGATCATATGTTTTGCTAATTAATTGCTAATTTGAAATTGATTGCTGATATGCTTCCTGCAGTATGGAGTGTAAACTCATTTGCTACCTGTAAAATTGATCTTTAAATTGTAAATTGCAACAGATTTGTAATTTATTGCAAATATTTTCTTGCAACAGCCCTTTCTCTGTAAACTGTTCACATGATTTTGTCATTTATATCAGCCATCTTGTAGGGCTGCAAAATTGTTTCATTTCTAGCAATTTCATTCACACTTTCTCCAGTCTGCTTCCCTGGTTATTCAGCTTTATGTTGGAAGATTTGTAATTTCATTAGGAAATTGAAATTCCCTTAATATTAGATGTAAGAAATAATCTAAAAAGAACAGTACATATGTCACAATAAATTTATGTAAATTACAGACAGGTCTCATCGTCTTCTCTCCAAGAATGTGTTCCATAAGGCTACGCTATACAGAAAGACACACATTCAGATAGTGACTTTGTAGTTTCATACCAGTTTAAAATACTTGTATGTAGAGCTTGTGCATTTTGCATTGATTACGCTTAATTAAGCACATAGAGAAAGCATCCAGTAACGAATGCACACTTTTATCACAGCGCACTAAATTTGTGCTTGTTGCTGCTTGTAAGGTTACAGCATTGATGAGTCCACTGTTTGTTCTGATTAATTTACATAAACTGTGGACTTATTTATTCAGCAATCTAAGTAAAAAGGCAGCTGTGTGGAACATTCATGTTTGGACACTTTCTCAATATATGCACTGAATTAAGCCTAATTGAGGATAAAAATCCACAAAAACTATGGTTTGAAACAGATGATCATATAGATTATATTTGAGCATAAACCAATGCATATATGGATCACATTTAAATTTCTATTTTGAAATGAAGTTTTCATTATTGGAAGTACAAGATTAATTTAATAAATAAAATGACGATATGAATTCCGATTATGAATCAATTTTATTTATACCAAGTGTATAAGAAACATCAATCAGAAAGTCCAGTCACAGTAATATTCCACTATATATTATATATTGTAATATTGCATATTACATTTGGGAGTCTTTTATCACATAAAAAATTGATAATTATAGTAGTTTTCAGTCCATAAATTCATTATACCTCTGGTAATCATAATAGAATTATAATGTTGGTATCATGTACCAACTTGATTGAAATGAATTAATTTCTGTCTGGACACATTACAAGAAAAATACAAAATGTTAATAAATGTATTGGCCTTGGAATGGTCTCCATCAGCAGAGCTTCGTACAAGCAGAATTTTCCCTTTTATATCAAACCATACAAAAAGATTTTGTGTTGAAATCTATTATAAAATCAACTACACTACTTTCACAACAAAATGAAACACATACTTGTAGTTCTCATACAGATGTATCCTACATTTCCTATTAATATCATCCCATTCATGAAAGGCTACAGAAATTTTGTGAAAGAATGCTCAAAAGAAAAGTAATCACTACAATCCTCAATACGGCAATGTCATGGAACTCACCAAAGTAATATAGATGGCTATTTTTCAATGACAATATTTAAAACTTCTTATTTCTAAATTAATTATTTCATTTTTTTCAATATTTCAGATACAACCTGTATAACATTCAAACAGAAAAAATGATGAAAAAATTGTTGATGTTGCCAATTTGATGAAAAAAGTCTGATCCAATATTTTTTTAATAATCACTGTCATGAGTGGATTACATTAAGTACATGCATATACTGCAATTTCATCTTTGGTAGAATACATCTAATATACCCTGTACTACAACAATTCTGAAAGTAAATGTAATTGAATCAGAAATTAAGTACAATCTCTCATAAACAATCTAAAATCCATGTAAATGTTTAATAGGGTTTTTTTTTTGGAGGGGAGGGTTAGGAAATGATCAGTTGAAAAAAAAAATTGGGCAAAAATTTGTTTCTGGATTTCATTAAAATTTATCTTGGGATCACAGAAATATATGTTTGTCTTGGAAGATGTAAATAATGCATGCTTTGCATGTCCGATGTCGGGTCTCCAGAAAGACAGAACAGAAAGTCAACTTATTTTCATTTTAATCATTTTTAATGTGAAAGATTGTTGAATTTCATGAAAAATACTTGTTTCAAATTCTACAAGGAAATCAACAGAAACACATTACAGAAAAAATAGAGCCAGGCAATTTATATCAAGTTTTCAGATCAATTTTCAGAATATTTTTTGATATGACTACAGATCTTTGTTTTTCCTTTTAGAGTGTCCATAAGCTTGCAAGAAATTGCCTTGAAGTATTCTTTCTTAATGCAAACAAAGTAGTAAAATGAAAATCATTATACGCTACTACAGAAATTAAGCAAGAGTTTTGATTTACAATCAATGCATACATATACTTCTGTACATATCAGACATAAAATCTAATAATACTAATAAATTTATATATCTCTTACATAATTAGAGGAATGATAATAATGAAATCTTCAGGGCTGAAATTATTGCATGGAAAAGATAATTTTCCCTACTGAAAGTGAGCAGTGTGTACCATCATGCACTGCAAAAGGATGCTTATTTTAGGCTGTTTTGACTCGGTATGTGAAATGTTCATCAAAAACTAAAGGACGACGAAGATGTCCTTTTTATGAAGAACTGGACAGCAGTTTCATCCATTATTCAGGGCGTACGGTGAATTTGTCCGCTTGGAATCTACTGTAGGATGGAATAGAAAATTCTAGATAAAGAACCTGCTATGTCCAGTTCTCCAATCATAGATGAAAGGACATCGCAGTATTTCACTTTATACCTCACTATACGATGAAAAACTTTGCTAAATATGCAAGTTTAACTGTAACATATATTTGCTTGATGAAAGTAATATGTTTTTACACTAGTACTCAGTACTCAAAACACCTTGAATATACATGTGCATAGTAAATGTGTGATTAAACATTCATCAATGAATCAATATGGCTTTGTTTATAAATGCACGCTGTGTAATGAGTAGTACTTTGCAACATAAGATTGCATCTAGCATTTAATTCTATTTGTTATCAAATTTGAGAGCATTTTAATTCTCTAAGATTGTTCTCCTGGAAGCTTAACACATCATAACGATAGCCATTCTATCAATAAACCTCACAATCTGCAGAAGAAAATTGGGTACACTGGCCGTCATTAGTATTTTCTGTATAGCCCTTTGTTTCATCCAGTCCACTTCCTAAATTTGGGAAAAATACGTAAAGAAGTCAACATTTACAGTGCAAATTTCAAAGCTTGGTCATTGTGATGATGTAACTTTGCACCATGATATTCTGTTGTTGTTCCTCTAATATCATATTAAAAGTCATCATTATTGCAACATGCAAATCAGTCCACTTATGTCTAATTGGTATTAATGATGATATCACCAAACTGGGAAATCAAAACCTCACAAACCTTCCCATCCAAAAACAAATTGCATTCAAATACATGTTCACAAAATAAATGCAGTTTTTTAAATTGTGTCATAATAATAATCTTGATTGGCTTTTACATGCAGAGGTCATATAAGAGAAAACAGAAGCTTCCTAATTGTATTTTGCTTTCATTCCAGTGGGTTTTACTGTATTTTTTTTTTATTTCAATTCATGGGGCCTTGTCCATTTAGCTTTTTTAAAATCTTAAAGAATTCTTTAAATTAGAAGTCCTTGCCAAATGCTGTGGAATTTTTAATTTTTGGGACAGCTGAAAACTAGAAATATTATTCATTAAATTATAGTCCTTCCCAAATTTTGAGAAATACTTTAATTTTCAGAACTGTTGAAACTAAAAATAATAATTATAATGTAAACTAGAGTGTCATATTGTCAATAATCAAAGGGTTATATTCGACCTCTAAGAAACCTGTTCATAGCATACCTGTGATTAAGTTGTGAAGATTGCAATAGTTTGTTCCTTTGTCCAGGACAGCATACCATGTTTCTGAGGTTGAATATCCCTGTAACGGCATAAGAGATGATACAAGAAATAAAGCTGGTATGTTCTTCGTAACAAAATCAATTCAATTCAATTTGATTATTTACAGTGAAACTGATGCATATAGAGATCAGCCAATAAGCTGTCTTTATAAAACCTTTTTAGAAATATTGTTAAGCTCTACATAAAAGAGGCATTTTATTATAATTTAAATGGGAAAGACTAAAGGAAAAACAAGTGGTTCATATAGAGATGTGGTCTTTCTGAAAATGCTGTTGATAAAGTATGTTAGACAGTATTTGTCCCGTCTTCATTTTAAAACTGCAACAATTGCACTTACACAAAATTGTGTACAAAGTATGTAAGATCAGAAGTAAATTACAATCGAAACACAAATTACAAAATGAATACATGAAAAATACAATATAATATTACATTTCAAAAAAAGAAGAAATAACAAGTTTTCTTAAAAGCAAAGAACATTTCATTTTACCTCGTGAAATAAAATTAAACAACAGTGAAACATAAAACAGAAAGGGTCATTCCACGATTTGTTACATGACACTTTACGGTCATTGTTACCGTACTCTAAGATATGCTCCTACTGTAGGATGAAGATGCTCTCATATTCTTTTTCTATTGTAATATTTAAAACTCAAGACTAAGCCCACCTAATACCACTAAATGAAATCCTGAGAACCATTTCAGTAAAAAAAAAACCCTCATTGGAATATTAGGATATTATGGTCATTGACCCTTGATATACCTCGTTCGTAAATGTCTGCCTTTACATACAAATATTTAATATCTTCACTAGATACTCACATGCACTGCGCAATTTGTTCCCTTTTGTGTGAACTGGAAGCTTAGGTCATCTACGTATTGTTGTTTTGGAGTCTCATGTTTGGCTAGCAGAATTGTACTGTTTACGGAGACCAGCTGAATAGATTAAAACAAAGTGTTGATAACATTTAAAGTCAAGGATTATGAAGGATCAAATTATTATACAAGGGTATATTCATCAATATTATAAATTTTCACTACTAGATGTAAAATTATACACATGTGTAGTGAAAATTCATAAAATTGATGAATATACCTTTGTATGATAATTTAATTTAGAAAAGTAGGGGGCGATGCATCCCTTTGAGGGATTAATGCAAGGATTAGTGCAGTTCAGTGCCCCGTTGCATATAAGTTACTATTGTAGTACATGTAACTTTGCAGAAATCCTTGATTTTCAATATTTATTGGCTGTTCAGCATTGTAACCATGGTAGTTACTATTGGATGGCAAATTACAATTTAGTAGCTTTAATGCAACAGGACTCTGGTGGGTGATTCATTTTTAGCTGTTGATCCATGAAGTTATGAATGACTTAACACGAGACTGGTGACCTTTTCTTGTGATTTATAAGTGTAATATCCAGGTACTTTAGCACCTAAGAATATGTTCCAATTGTGTGTAAGTCATGCATATATACTTTACAACCAACTTAATGAAACACCCACCAATTCATCTATTACTAGTATTCACTATATAAGGCCTTCTTCAATCACCATTCTGCTACAACCTACAAGTCATCACTTCTCTGGAATTCTGTTATTTTCTCTTCCTCGCCTTTCAATTTTCATCTCTGTCACCATTCAAACACTCCTTTTCAGAACCACTTTGTAAATTTTTATACTAGTAGCCTCTATTATGTTAGTAATTTAGTCATGATAATAATAATATGAATAATAACAATAACACAGTTCTTGTATAGCGCATATCACATTATGTCATAAAGTCCCTATGCGCTTCCAAAGGACTTGGATATTATTACCCTGGCTTTAGCCCGCAGCCTTTTACAGCGCGGTGGCTAATAAAAGTTATTATAATTACTAAACTGATTATGATCATAATAAAGGAACAAATTTATAAATAAATGAATGACCAAATTGAACAAAATCATAAAGAAGATGCTAAGAAAAATTTAAAATAAATGAACAAAATACAATGGTAACATATGTAACCATAAAGGCAAGGAGGTGTAAACTCTTTAAGAAGAACAACAGGAAGGAAACAAAATTTCAAGAGGAAAACTCACCGAGTAGAGGCACTTCTCTCCCCCTTGATCACAGTTATTTGGTCCTGACCACTTCTTGATCTGATTTACAAGATCCATGGAAACTGTCGAACAGTTTACTCCAAACATCCTATTTATAAGAGAGAAATTGAGAGCGATTGCATTCATGAATTTATAATAATGATATATATTATGAGGCGCCGATATCCAGTTTCCTTTTCAATGGCACACAATATATTACCCCGGCTGTAGCTGCAGCTGGGTTGAGTGCAGCACAATGTGGACATATTTAATAATAATAATAATATAGGGTATTTTTATTGCGCACATATCCACCTTGTTAGGTGCTCATTTATTGCTGAAGGAAAACACGCCGTGGCTGAGATTCGAATCCATGTCCCTCTCATTGAAAGACGAGATTCACAACCACTAGACCATGACGCCCCCATGAAATTTAAATCTTCTTACAATGAAAGTTTGCGGAAAAAATGAACAAATAATAAGGAAGTTATGAACGTTTGAATGTTGAGATCACTATGTAGTCATCCTCCCATTGGCAATGGAACTGACATGTGTAGGGGTGCCTGGGGATAATTTTGCTTACCAAAGTTGATTATCATTTTTACTCGTAAGAAAACAGCTCTTAATCAAGTATTAGGTCTCTTAAGTCCTATGTAATTATTTGCTACATAAGAGACTTATTGTCTTTTAAAATATGTGGAGCAAACTGCTATGCAAATAATGAAAAAAACAGGAAAATTATTCCCTGATTAAAAAAAAGTGATATGTGATATCACCCTTATGGAACTACTCAATCACTTTTCTACAAAATGTCACTTTGAACAAGTCTATTCATATGATCAAGAGTTTCATAGGAAGACAAATAGAGGTTTCATAAAATATATCATGGACAAAGTGTTTGTACTATCATTAGAATGAGCAAAAATAGATGTATTTGAGGAACATTTTCAGAGTGGTCACTTTGCCATTGGGAGAATCTCCATAGGTACATGTATAGCATTAGTGATTTCGACATTCAAATGTTCACAACTTTCTGTCTTGTCTTGTAGATACATGTAGTAGATACTGCACTTGAACACCTCAAATGGGCTATAGACGTGCCCTGGGGGGCGGGGGCAAGTCAAATATATTTCTGTACACATGCGTGACCAAAAAATGCATTTAAACAGGTGTTTTTTCAGTTTTGGACGTGGGCCACGCGTGCACTCGTTAAGGGTATCAAAAACACAGATTTTCAAGAAAAAGGGTGGTTTTGAAAGACTGGTCAATGGTCAATTGTGGGGCAAAATATTTAGGGTATTTATTTTCCAAAGCTTGTTTCTTAAGACTAGCCAAATATGTTTAGGGTATATGGTTTTTTTTCCCCAGCTTATTCCCCAGGGGCTTTTAAATTATTACCTGATGAATTATGGAAGACACTTATTTACAGTATTATCCTTTGTGGTATTTTAACCCTAACTGCACTGGGGGCATGGAATACCCTTAAATATAGTTTTATTGCTAGCAAGTAGACAAAACTTGTTTAGGGGTGATATTCTGGTGACTTGTTTAGGGGTCAAAATATGTAATTAAAGCCCATGAAAACTTGTTAAGGGCGTTATTTTGCACACAGAGAAAAACACGTTTAGGGGGTGTTTGGAAAAAATTTGGTCAGGCATGCAGGGCACGCATGTATACAGCAATACATTTGACTGTTCCCCCCCCCCCCCCCCCTGATCTTCCTCAAACCTTCACCAATATTTTTTTCTGCTATTCTTACAATAAACTTTTTGTCAGGGTGAACTTCCCCATTAAGTCATCTGAACACCATCAACTCAATTGAGCTGAATAAGAATAATATTTAAGATCTGATATCTGGGGAGCGTTTCATGAAAGGACTCGTCGGACGTTTTATCCGACAAGTCCCATTTTATCCGAACAGTTACCATAGTAACAGTACGTCTCAGCCAATCAAAATCAAGGAAAGATGTCAGATCTGACAACTTGTCGGACCAAAATGTTGATGAAACGCCCCCCTGATGTGCAATATTAATATTCTCCTGCTTACAAATTAGTTCTATAATGTAAACAGTCTTTGTTGAATGGGCTCATGATTTACGGAATGTGTTCCATTTGGTTTTAGATTAGATATGGTAGGCAAATATATATATATATATATATGTATATTGTTTTATATGGGGCCATATTTAACAACCGATTGACTACATATATCTTCAACACTGGATAAACTTTAAGCTTAATAAGGGTACCTCCATTTTTATATCTTTAAACATGTTTTATGTTCATATCACGTCATATTTAAATGTATTCTGATTTTCATTGAAAACATTGAAAATAAATTGAAATTGAAAAATGGGGAATTCCAGGCCAGGCTCATTTGAAATCGAGCATTTGGGGGCAATTAAAATCAAGAAAATTGTTTAACGACATTTAATGTCTTGATTAAACGTGGTCTGATTCACGGTACTCAATAATTAAAAAAAATAGACAATATATTGTTTCTTTTCATCAATCCTGATTTTAAAAATACATTAAAATTCATGCCCCCATCATCATGCCCAACTCTCATGACTCTCTTTCTCTCTCTATCTCCTCCGACAACCTTAGCTTCAGCCTTCACATTATCACAAGGCCAAAAGATCAGGAGCCTTTCCAAAAGAACTACCCTAGACCCCCATGGCCATGCTAATTATTTGATCTACACAGAGATTCTGACCATGGCCATGTACAGTACTAATCTACATACAGGCAAGGCATGCACAAACTCGCTTGTTATTTATGATCTACTCGAGCTCACCAATCGATTTTGCATGATGCATGAAGTGGGTAGCCCAGACCGTCCACGAATATACTGCTGCACAGGGCCAGCAAAATGCCGACGAGTAAAAATACAGCTCCACCTCTCAACATTTTCGCAACGATTCCGTTTCTTCTGTAATACCTATCCGATAATGTCAAACCACTGTCGTCTTCTAATTCTTGGAGTTTCGAGTATTTCGTGCTCACCATCACGAGATCACGAGATTCGTCTTGTTACATGAAGTTGTTTACAAAACAAAAGCCACCGGTACGGTCCAAAGTGTAATGCAAACACGTTATGCACCAACATTTCATAGACTCATTCAAGTCTTACTTCATAAAACTTCGTGCATAACTGCTTTAAAAAAATGTCATATTGCATTAGCTAAGATTTTTTTCATATACCAATTATCATTGACTAATAAAAATGTCTGAAATTTATCATATGAATATATATTCATTGGTGCAGGAAACTGAACATGGAATTGAAATTAGTACGATCTTGAAACAGACTAGGAGTGCGGGTTCGCCAGCTGGTTGATGTCGGTGAGAGTTCAGTGTTAATTGATGGGGAGGTTCAGGATCCAGCTAAAGACCCGTAGCCCCCCCCCCCCCCCCCCCCCGCGTAATACAAGGGGGATATTGAATTAAGGGAAAAGGAAGAGGGGGTCTATATAAGATATACGATAGGAAATAAGAAAATGTAAATCCCTAGAGTAGGGAAAGCCGGGGGGGCCGGGGGGGGGGGGGAGGAAGGAAGAAAGGCCCAAAGAAAGGATCGAGGGACAAGATCGAAATCAGATAGGTCACTGCGTGGCGGATCCAGGGGGTGGCACAGCCGGCCCGTGCCCCCTCGGGCCCCCTCCCTCTTTGAGGCACAATCAACATTTGTAATGTAAAAATGCCTTTAAAACAAGTGTGCCCCCCCCCCCCCCCTTTGAAAGTGAAGACCTTTTTTTTTTGCTTGTCATTTATTTTCGTGGACGAATTAATCCCAATAATTTTTGTTGAATCCATTTTTTGTTTGCTTGTCAAATTCTTCCTCGGAAAAATGTGCCCGGCCCGCCCCTATCCAAAAATCATGGATCCGCCCCTGTCAGAGGTTGATAGGCCTATATAAAATGCTAAGAGGTCAGAACATAACTTTTCATTGCCTAATTAAAAGATCCGACATCTCGTCTCTGGTATGTATATGAAACCATATATTGATCATGTAGGGTATAACGGAACACATTCAAGGGAAATACTGGAATGGTATTCACCAAAGCCTTAAACAAAATAGAAATATAAACACCTTCAAAAAACACCTAAAACTTTACAACGCGTATAACACATATGAACTGGTTTCTCTTTTCCACGATACTTGACTCTCGACCCTATTTCTCTTTCCCCTCCCCTTTCCCTTTTCTCTGCTGGACACATAACCGTTTTTTTTTGTTTTTTTCCCCAGCTTTTAATATTCCCTTCTCCCCCCTAATTTATGTAGTCACTGCCCCCTCCCCCTTTTTCCTTGTTATTCAAACCTATTTTGCCGTTCTTCATATATGGTCAAGATTGTCCTACTTTACTTTTAATTACATACGATTAAGATTACTATAAATTTATCCCAAGGGACTTACCATTACAAGCTTTGCTATTTAATAAGTCCCTCATTTTCATTTTCACATGCTAACTGTAATCTATAATTTGTCTAATTATCAAACTGTGTTTGGAACAAAAAGAATTATATAATACTCCGACTATTTCCTACGAATTTGTTAATTAATTATTGAAGTATTCTTATGACACTTATTCTGTTATGTACATTCATACATATTATGTTTGTTATGTTTATCATCAGAAAATGGAAGTGAAATAAACTGAACTGAAACTGAACTGAAAGAGCGTAATGAAGAAAGAAAAAAGAAAGAAAACGTAGTGGGGATCGAAGAAAGGGAATGCCGAAATCCCTGCATCATGCACCCCATCAAAAATTGCCAAAAGAGAGAAAATAAATTTTTAAAACCAGTCCATGATGTACACAGTGGCGTAGCTACGGGGGGGGGGCCTGGGGGGCACGTGCCCCCCCCCCCTGAGATTTGATGTGCCCCCCCCCCCCAGGTGCCCCCCTGAAAAAAAATGGCAGAGCAAAAAAAAGGAGAAAGAAGAAAAAAAGGAAAAGAATAAAAAAAGAAGAGGAAAATAAGAGGAGGAAGACGAGTGAATGAAATAATGTGAAGGGAAGACTTGCAAAAAAAAAAAAAATCTTGAATGTTACTATATAAAACTTTTGCTTGCGCTCCGCGCCAGAATTGCCTGTTCGATGAAATTCATATCTTGCTCAATAGGCTGATATGGAGCAAGTTTTGAAGTCAATATACAAAATATATTTTAGCTCGGACATCGAGCTCTCATCAATTTTTTTCATTAACAAATTTAAGTGTTCTAGCTGTAAAATGTCCCTTTTATAGTCTACATATCAGCATTTTTAAGCTCACGCTGCGTGGTCAAATTGTTTGATTTGCCAAGTTCCTATTGTCTACGTGTATTTCATAATGTTCCATTAAACAAATGTATTCAGACTGCCCAGATTCTAGGTCTAAATCTAAAACATGCGCGATAGCCTGCATATTCTTTATATTAAATGTACTTATATTATCCAGTTTCACATCAGAATATCAATAATTGTCTGCTCACGCTTCACGATCGCATTATTAATGATACCCAATTAACTATATCCTATTTATGATTTACAAAATATGAATAGAGTGTCCCGCTTTTAGGTCTAAAATCTCAATTTTCTTCCTCTCGCGCTTCGCGCTCGCATCAATTGTTTACTTACAAACCTACTGTATCCCATTTATTAATACAAAAAGTGCTTAGAATGACAATTTTTTAGGTCGGAATGTCAAAAAAAATTTGCTCGCGCTTCGCGCTCGCATTATTGAAATATATACCGTCTTCGTGGGTAACTGTAAGCAGTCCTTAACAGGTCCCTTTTCGATAATGCTAGAACATTTAATAAAAATTTCTGCTCGCGCTTGGCCTTCGCAGTAACCATCTAGTTACATACGAATCTTGTTCAGGACTCACACATAACGTTGCACAGAATATTACATTTTCAGGACAAAATACATGAAAGTAAAAAAAATCGCTCGCGCTTCGCGCTCGCACTTTTTATAAGGCTTATGAGATTATTTCATGTTTATGTTGTTCTATAAGAATAAAACTAAGAAGTGACTGATCGGGGGAAATATAGCTGAAGATAATTTCGGGCCCCGTCCCCTATTGGCGAAAGTCGGATCCGCCCTTGTGACTCATACATACACAACGGAAAAAATGGTGCCCCCCCCCCTGAAAAAGCAAGGACCCCCCAGTGCCCCCCAGGAAAAAAATCCTAGCTACGCCACTGGATGTACACCCCCGGCCCTCCGAATTCTCAGAGATCAATAAAGCAGGTTCATTAATTCCATTATACTTTGAAATTAACATGTCACGGATAAACTGATAAAAGCTCGAAGCGCAAGGACAAACATTATTTTGATGTATAGGCCTATGTATTGACCTGAAAGTTGAAAATGCATGGCATTTGATTTTTTATTAGCACCGTTTAATTCTGAACGGGATTAGGCCCTATTTCATTAAACAGCCAATATCGAGCGCCATAAGACAGTGATGAACGGTATAGGTCCTGAGCAAATTATTTTCATGAAATTACATAAATATATATGTCTTATATTTCCTTATTTAGTTTCCCATCATGTTTCTTTGTATTTCTCCCTCCCCGTTTTTTAGTAAATGGGGGGAGGGTAGGAGGGCAAGTACCCCCGAGCTCCACTGGGTGAGTATAATCAGGTCAATTATGAGAATCACTGAGTCGTCATCATTGAGCTTAAAACTTTGAATAAGAAATTTATACAGAATGGATATACCACGCATATAGCCTGTAAAAATGAAAGAGCCACGATAAAACAATTAATAAATTAACATTTCAAAATAAACAATCGTAAATCTGTTTCCCCGCCGCCGCCGCCGCCCCCTAAAAAATATCGAGTTCCAAGTGGGAAAGGGGATAGCCACTTGGTCTTATAAGCCTGTTAGCCGGGCTGCATGAATTCAACGTAAATCTGCAAATTATGAAGTTGAAGCTATAGAATAATGCAATAAAATGACTTAACAAAATGATAAACATTCTTCTAAAGCTCTATATACAATTCCTCAAATTCAATTATGTTAAGATTTTGTGGATGCAACTTCTCACCAGTTTAGTCGACAGGATGCATGAATTGGAAAACCTCGCCGAGCTTTTATTTGGCCCAACTTTCCTACGTTCTTCATCGCCATCTGTGGCATAATCTCATCCTCTTGAAGGGACAGTAGGCGACGAGAAATGCCAGGCCTACTCCTCTTCTCGATGAACCTTTCAGCGACATCTTCCCGCAGCTGTGGATTAGAATCATGAAGATATGAGTCGTCGATTTCCATGCGTTTCATAAAATCTCGTCCGAGTAGATCATCGACGTCGATTTCGTCACCCGCATCTTGGTCACCCACGTCATGGTTTTGAAGAGCCATCTCAGGATGTATTCGAAGGCTTGCCTTTTTATCCTTGCCGTTGTAATACGAAGATTTTTCCCACCCTGTACGTTCATCGACAGAGTGAACACGGCTGTCATCAAGTTCCATTTGCCGCAGGAAATCTTCATCAAGTTCGGTTGCGACGTCTTCCTTGGATGGCACCTTGGCGGGATTGTCCTTCCGAGTGGCGCCGTGAGGATGCATGATACGCTGGCCCATTTCCTCTGGAGGTCGTTCTGACTTTGAAGATGGGTGGAACTGTTGATCTGCAGTCTTGCCTTGGTGCATGGCGCTGTCATCAAATGCAAATTGCTGAAATACGTCCTTTCCCATCAGCGAAAATAAATCGGAATCAATGATGGCTGGATCTTCAAAAGTTTCATCTTCGGCTTGAACTCCTTGTACACCAGGCTTAATCGGATGCATGTCAACGACGTCGATTCCCCGTTGTGGTCTTGAAGATTTATTGATGTTTGAGGGATCGTGCATCTCTGAATCATCCAACTCCATACGCCGCATGAATCCTTCGTCAAGAAATTGGGAGATGTCGCCGATATCAGCATCACCGCTCTCAGCATTACCGCCTTTGGGTAAGGAATCCTTTTGTGGTATAGGCGCCCTTGGATGCATCCCATCTAGGTCGTCAGCATTTTGTGGTCGTAAAGATTTCTTGATGTTTGGCTGATCGTGCATCTCTGAATCATCCAGTTCTATACGTCGCATCAAACCTTCGTCAAGATATTGGGAGATCTCACCGATGTCATCGTCCCCATTTTCATCATCACCGCCTTTGGGCGAGGAAATGGAGGGTTCCTTTCGTGATGAAGACGCGGGCCTTCGATGCATCCCATCTAGGTCATATCCATTTTGTGGTCGTAAAGATTTCTTGATGTTTGGCGGATCGTGCATCTCTGAATCGTCCAGTTCCATTCGCCGCATAAAACCTTCGTCAAGGAATTGGGATATCTCACCGATGCCGGCGTCACCATCTTCAACACGAGGTCGTTTGCTATTGGCATCCTTTTGTGTTGTAGATGCTCGTTTGTACATCCTTTTGGGATGCATCAACGCTTCCTCCATTTCCGCTGATTTCTTAAACCTAGAGTTCTTTCCATGTTGTACATTAACAGAGAGTACAGTACAGAAGAGACATAGAAAAACTGTTAGTCTTGTGATCTTCTTGAACTCCATTTTGATATACCTTTCAGTCAGTGTGGTTGAACTGATGAATGTATCATCGACTGTATACACTTACTTACAACCACGTCACTGTGAAATTGCTTATATCAATAAATTAAGATGCATTTCCCGGTGTTTATTTTTTGTTTGGTCCAAAGATGTATAGACTTTAGAACTAAGATAGATAGCGAGATTTAAACAATTTGGCAAGATAATGATAACCCCTATACAACAAAACATGAACTCGTATTGTTTTATTAAGTATGATAATCTGAATTTGATATGTGCAAACAAATCTAATACAATGAATTATCATACATGAATTCAATCTTTGTCAATATAAATGTAATGTACCCACACCCCATGCCGTATACACACTAAAAATGTTGGGCAACATATTGTCCACTGTTTTGGGTAATGTATGTTGGTAAAAAATATAATATATATATATTCTGGGCAATTATTATCCAATTGAGAAAATTTATTACCCAATTTGGACAGATTTTAACCAATAGTTGTATGGAAAGTATGTTGCCCAGTGATGGTTGAAAATTGGGCCTTTTTGTCCAACCTGTTTAAGAGTGTAGGGTAGATAAAATAGTAAAATCTTATCAATAGGCTTTAAAAATGTAATGAATTTGCTGCAGAATGATGTTCATAAAAATACGGGGGTATAAAGCAGGTAATTTAAAGGGGAAATTTACCCTGACGAAAAGTTTGTTGTAAAAATAGCATAAAAATAATAAAAAAATATTGGTAAAGGTTTGAGGAAAATCCATTAAAAATTAAGAAAGTTGAGTTATTAAAATGTGAAGGTTTTTAATTTATGACGTCATAAACGAGCAGCTGCCCCATTATGTTTTGTAATATAAAATGCATAAAAGTCCTGTTTAATTGTTCATGACGACTAATTTTTCTTTTTTTTTAGGAGCGCGTTTGAAATAATTTGTGTATTGATATACTGATGGTGCAATAAAAGCCATTTTCAATTTTCTGAGAAAATGACATTTCATTGACTTTTTACCATGCAATATGCAGGGAAGCTGCTCGCATAATGACGCCTTCACAAATCAAATGATTAAAATTCTAATAACTTTTGGGGGGCAAGAGCCAAAAATTTCAAATTATGGTATGAACTAGCCTATAATCTAGGCGGAGGCTGCATTTATTGTCTTTGCTGTTATGCTGAACGTAAGCGATACGTCTGGTCTGGCGAAGACTACGCATTGTGGTTGCGTATGAACAGGATTTTTTATGATTCTGCCGGCCCGAGCAATGGTAATTCTTGATATCAAGAAATCGAATTCTTGATATAAAGAAATGAATTCTTGATATCAAGAAATAGGCTTAAATGTTAAAACGGCTTGCCATAAGGGCGAAGCTCAATGTGTGATAAGTACAAAGAGAGAGGGGGCCCGGGGGGGGGGGGGGGCAACGTGGCGCGCACAGATAAAAAGTTGCTTAATATAAGTCCCGAGAAAGCGAAGCGAGCGAGAAAAAAAATCATCTTTTCATGAGAATCTAACTTTGAGATTGATTTTGACATGGTATTCAGAAAAAACATGATCTCTTATAGGTTTGCATGGTGGATAACGTGGAGAAGGTTTACGATCCACCATGTGTAATTTGAAGAAGGGAAGGAAACTCAGGCAGAAAGATTGAAATGGAAAGACGAGATATAGGATGAAAAGAGAAAATTAGAAGTATATTCTTTTCTTGAAAGTGAGTGAAGTCCTGAAAAGGAGTCTGGGGACCGTTTCATGAAAGTTGTCAGCACTGAAAAGTTGTCTTTCTCTGACAGTTACTATAGTAACAGTCAGAGACTAGTGCCTTTCAGCCAATCAAAACCAAGGATTCACTGAAATCATTAGTCAGCACTGACAAATTAGTCAGTGCTGACAACTTTCATGAAACACCCACCTGATGTAAACCAAATGAGATGAGCTGAATATGGCTTGAGTAGTAGCAGGTAGCAGGTAGTAGGTTTACATGAATAAATGCATAGAACTGATTCACCGAAATAATGCAAAAACTTTGAAATATCATAACTTTGTCTTTGTTATTCCTTGATGAAACTTTCAGTGATTGTTCGTCTTATTTTACTTTATCTATTCAAAACATTTCTTGTCAGTCTGGTGGAGTACCCCTTTAATTGTTATTAGGCCTACTCTGGGGCCTACCGACGCCCATCAGCGGGCCTTCCCTGGATTCTTTTTTTTTTTGGGGGGGGTTGCTTTGTAATATTTTGTAATATAGCTATTCCAATAACCTAATTATATTTATTTTATTTAGACCTTTTTTTGTGTGATCAATCTGGCTTCTCATGCATGCATCTGCTGCCCTCATCGATTAAAGTTTGTATAACTTATGCGATAGCTGTGCAGTGAACAAAAAGAAGGACCAATACGCCTCCTGTTTTCCAACAAAATGTCGACAAAGACAGACGCAGAGGTAATTTAAGAAAGTAGTGGTATTTGTATTATTATGATATACTGTATTAAGATTTTCAGTAAATGATGCTATACTCTAGGTGTATTCTATAACCGAGGGTATTTGAGCGCTTGCTCGCGCGGCCCAAGTCGAACTCGGACCTCGTTTACGCCAACGGTAATGCATAGCCTTTGCACCGGGGAACTCTGGCCGGGGACGAAATGCAGATCCGTTTCTGCTGCTGCTTTTATATTTGCGGCCGGACCGTATTGAGGAGAGATTCAGACTCTAGACTCAGAGTCAGAGGAGGGGCGAGTGCTCGATCAAGGACAGGAGCTTAGCCTTAGGCAATTCAGCTCTTCGACTTGAGATAAAACTTTAGTGCTCCAGACTCTGCCTTTTGTGAATGTTTGTACATCGGATCGGCAGTTATTGAGTTAAGCTTCTAAAGTCGAAATCGAATCAGCGATGTTTAAAAACAAAGGAATACATTAAATTCAAAATTTTGTTCGCGGTCGCACGCATCTTCCTGACAAAGTCACAAAGACGAATGCATTGGAATGGAAGTCACCAACATGCGCGATTGTTTGGAACATGGGCATAATCGTGATATAGTCCCCAAATCCAAAAATAGGGATTATTAGATTCGCACAGCTCAAGAACTTGCGAAATGATAACACACGCAAATGAAACACACTTACACTTGGGTTCTCTCCCTATTATATACTCGTGATACAGTCCCCACTCTCAGACTCTGCGGGAAATCAAGTTTGATTTTCACGGCGGTGGGGACAGTTTCAACAGTATAGTATACTCGTGATGCAGTCCCCGCGCTATGGGATACACAGTTCATTTGGCACGCAGTGGGGATAGCTCCAACAGTATATTATACTCGTGATACCGTCCCCTCACAACATAAAATCGTGCTCGTTCGACAAGGGGATGGGGACAGTTTCCCAGTGCAACGTGACAAGGAAGACTCATTCAAAATCTTCGGGAATTATTATTATTATTGTCATCATCATATTATATTATCATTATTATCATTTTATCATTATTATTTTATCATTATTATTTTATCATAATTATTTTTATTGTTATTTAATCATAGTTATCATTATTGTTATCATTATTATTGTTATTTAATCGCAATTATTGTTATTATTTATTTTATTATTACTATCATCATCATACATCATTATTATTCTTTATCATTGTTATTATTATTGTTATACTTTATTATATTATTGTTTTTTTTATTATTATTTTTATTATCAATATTTTGTTATCATTATTAATATAATTATTTTTATAGATATCATCATATATCATTATTATTCTTTATTATTGTTGTTGTTATTATGGTTATTATTCTTTATTATATTATTATTATAATCATCATCATTAATCATTATTCTTTATTATTGTTGTTATTAATATTGTTATTATACCTTATTGTATTATTATTGCTGTTGTTATTATTATTGTTATTTTTATTATATTATTATTAATATCATCATAATAAATATTATTCTTTATTGTTGTTGTTATTATTATCATCATAATAGTGATAATAGTATAATAAATTATTATATTATTATTATCATTATTATTCTTTATCATTGGTATTGTGCCCCTTCCATCCAGTCCGTTCCTTGTATTTCATTTAATTCCTTCAAATGAAATCACTGTAGACTCATTCATAACTTTTGGGTATTATCGTAATTATTATCATTATTGTCATTATTTTTTATGGTATTTATTTTTTTTTACTTAATATTGTTATCCTTATTTTTTGTTCAATTCAATTCAATGTTTTATTCAATTCCAATAAAAATCAATACAGAGTATAGAATACAGTAATAACAAATACAATGGGCAATAATAAGGCAAGAAAATATAAGGTACATGTAAAACAAGTATTAAACAGATACAAATGACAATAGAGAGATACAATATTGGAATTAGGTGGTCATGGATTGAAGGAACAGAATGGATGGAAGGGGCACATTTTCAATGATAAAGAATAATAATAATAATGATAATATAATAATTTATAATATTATCATCATTATTATAATAATAATAATAACAACAATAATAAAAACATTATTTACATTGTTAACATTATTTATCTTTTATTTATTATTTTTATGATAATTATTGTTATTGTTATTATTCTCTATTATTACCATTATATTAACCTTTATCATAATTATTATCAACATCATTATTGTTATTAATCTTTATTATCATCATCCCCATCATTATACTATTGTTGTTATCATTACTTTACTTTTCATTTCCGTCACATATTTGTATTGATTACTTTAATGTTTTGGGGTGACTCTTTCAATAATAACAACAACAATAATGAAAATGATGCCAATGATGATAATAATTATGATAATAATTAATACCCAAACGTTATTATGAGTCTACAGTGATTTCATTTGTAGGAATTAAATGAAATACAAGGAACAGAATGGATGGAAGGGGCACATTTTCAATGATAAAGAATAATAATGATAATATAATAATTTATAATATTATCATCATTATTATAATAATAATAATAACAACAACAATAATAAAAAATAATAATGATATATGATGATGATAGTAATAATAATAATGATATTAATAATGATAATAATAATAATGATAATAGCAATAATAATAATGATAATTATGATTAAATAACAATAATAATGATAATAACAATAATAATAATGATAATTATGTTTAAATAACAATAATATTGATAATAACAATAATAATGATGATAATTTTGATTAAATAACCATAATAATATAATGATAAAATGATAATAATGATAATATAATATGATAATGACAATAATTCCCGAAGGTTTTGAATGAGTCTTCCTTGTCACGTTGCACTGGGAAACTGTCCCCATCCCCTTGTCGAACGAGCACGATTTTATGTTGTGAGGGGACGGTATCACGAGTATAATGTACTGTTGGAGCTATCCCCACTGCGTGCAAAGTGAACTTGATTTCCCATAGAGTGGGGACTGTATCACGAGTATATAATAGGGAGAGAATCCAAGTGTACGTGTAAGTGTGTTTCATTTGTGTGTGTTATCATTTCGCAAGTTCTCGAGCTGTGCGAGAGTTGGGGACTGTGTTCTGGAGAAAGGAAGTGATTTTCATGCGTTCTGGTAGGTGTGATTCTAATAATCCCCATTTTGGGATTTGGGGACTATATCACGATTATGCCGGAACATGTTTTAAAAGGGTTTTGAGGTGTGTACTGCTTTTTTGCTTGAATTGTTAATTGATGACATAGCCTGTCAGCCTCTATGGAATAACCCTCAAATGAAAATAAATAACAAACCAATCTATTTCAGGGCTTGGGATTTACGAGGAATACATTTTGTTAATGACATTCTTAGAACAGATGGTACCTTCTTTCCATACTTTGAATTTCAACATGCGTATGGTATACAAACCAATTTTCTACAGTATTACGGTCTTTGTGACGCAATTAGTTCTGGTTTTCCCACAGATTCACATATAATTACTAAATCTATTGAACCAATCATTCCTGAAGCTTTGCAACTTGTTGTGAAAACACGCGTAGGTTGCTCAAATATATATCGCTCTTTTTTTCACTTTGAAGTTAAAGAATGTAAGGCTCTTGTCAGCTGGAAAGGTCTGTTAGGTTTTTGAGATGACCTTTGGGTTGCTTTTTGTTTGATCCCTTTTCAGGCAACAATGGATATAAACATAGGTGGTTTACAATTTTAGATAAAATATTGTATATGAAAGATTCTCTGTTGAAATGTGGTATAGTAACAAATACGAAATGTACTTTTTGTATTGATAATGATGAAACAATTATGCATATATTTTGCCTTTGTACTCATTCTAATGTAATATGGTCGAGAATAGAATCATGGATATTTCAAAATACTCGAGAGGTGATCGTATTAACGAATGAAAACACATTGTTTGGATTTTGTGGTACAAATAATAATGCTCTAACTGTGTCATGATGGTAAGAAAAGAGATATATTTAGCCAAATTGAGAAAAGAGTTACCTTCATTTACCACAATTATGTCAGCTTTAAAACTTTATTATGAAATGGAAAAATATATTTATGAAAAAAATATCAGAGCAAATAAGTTCAGAAAGAAATGGTCTTGTTTCAGAAACTTTATCGAACAAGCTGGCAATCTGTCACATTAACAAACATACTTATTACCAATTATGTTTAAATTTCTTAGATATATGTATCAGATCTCTTATTTTTCTTGCCAAATTTGCTTTGGCTGTGACAACTCATTGATTGTATAATAAGTCAGTTTGACTATATGTCTATGTATTAGGAATTATATATATATACCATGTTTATTTACTGTTTGAAAAAATTGTAAATGTTTATACAGTGTAATTATGCTTTTTGAAAATAAAGAACCCTGTGGAAGGGGAAAAAAAGAAGAAAAAAATGCTTAAGAACATCCATTTGGGTGAACTTTAAAACTCTATGGCAAAAAATCAAGCACATGGACCCATATTAATTTTTGCATAATTGGAATATTCAGGTGCTAAAGTATCAATGTGCAAAGTTTGGTGAAAATGACATGGATTTCACTTTAACTGTGGAACGTCCTTAAACGTTTTGACATTGTGTAAATATTCTTTGTCTATATGCAGGGCTCTGCAGGGAATACTGCTATAAATGAAAATGCCCCAGCCACAGGTCCTGGGGTTGCCCCTAGTACTGCTCCAGGCACAGCTCTAGCCACAGCTCCTGGTACTGCTCCAGCTTCAGCTGTAGCTCCTGCTGGAGCTTCAACTCAAGACATTGCTCCTGAAGCCCCTAGAGAAAAAATGGTAAGAAAGATGAAAGATAGAAAAACAGAGAGAGAATGTCAATTTATGTTGGCCTCAACAATAGTAATTTGGGTTGAGGGTTGCGACCAAATTAGTGTTTTTGTACAATTTTTTTTTATTTGTCGCAATAAAAGATGACTCTGAAATATTTACAAAGTTCGCATTTGACACAAAAAATTGGTTGGTTGAATGGTGACTTTGATATGATTTAGGAGCTAAGGTCACAATACATACTGGAAAGGTCTTAATATGTCAAGGTTTACCATTAAATCTTTTTTTCTTTATTTTGAATTGAAGTTTGAAAGAATATAGGTTTTACATTATTGATGCTTGTAGTTTTAAAGTTTCTTCAGTGTAAGGCCTATTTTGGTTCATGTGTTATTAAAAGTCAAGTGATGACAATCTGACTACAGTAAATCGACTACATGTAGAATTACTTAAATGAAAGCATACTTTGTAAGAGTATGTTTGCCATTGGTCATTGTATTTTGCATTTTAATGAGTTCTTTCTAAATATTTTTCATCAATATGAGGGCATGTTTTGCAGCAAATTAGTGACAGAAAACTTCTCTGCAATGTGTAGTACCAATGAAATTAAAGATAAATCAGAGATAAAAAGTTTGTTGTTTCCAACATTTTAGATACAACTGCAAAATGATAATTATTACTGGTATTATTTTTTCTTTTATTCCATAATTCATTGTCTTGGTTGAGATAAAAGGTATGGATAACTATGAACCCACAAAACTATGAATGTCTGTGTGTTCTTTTTTTCTCACAGATTGAGACTGCTGTGAAGTTCTTGCTCAATCCACAAGTCAGATCTAGCCCAATGGTTCAGAAAAAAGCTTTCTTACGGAAAAAGGGTAAGCCTATGATGATGATGATGATGGTGGTGGTGGTGGTGATGATGATGATGATGGTGGTGATGGTGGTGGTGGTGGTGGTGATGGTGGTGGTGATGATGATGATGGTGGTGGTGATGGTGGTGGTGGTGGTGGTGGTGGTGGTGGTGGTGGTGATGATGATGATGGTGGTGGTGGTGGTGGTGGTGGTGGTGGTGATGATGATGATGGTGGTGGTGGTGGTGGTGGTGATGGTGATGGTGATGGTGATGATAATGATGGTGATGATCATCATGGCTGGAACAGCAATAATTATAATGACAATGTTTGAATTCATAGAATTAAATGCATTTTGTGTCATTTGTATGATTCTGCATCAAAGGTATTTGGGCCAACATTTGGTCTATTTATATGGAATGATTTAGACAGCCAACATTATATCCTTTATAGTTACTCATACAGGGTACATGCACATAATTGGTAGGAGATCAGGGTAGCATTACATGAAAACAAATTGTCAGGCAACTGTTATAAGCTACTGAAATCCTTGCATCTGATTGGCTCAGAACAAATAAGTCAGTGAAAATCACAGACAAAGGAAATGCTCCCCTGGTGAATTAATTAGAAAATGTTGTTATCTGGAATGCTTAACTAGGTGTGTCAGATGCAGAGATTGAATTGGCTATTGATCGATCAGGAACGAGGCAAGACGTGGTACCACCTGCCAATCAAACTCCTGTAGCCCCTTCTCCTCAAGGTCAGGTTCCTATGGCAACACATCCTGGTGCTGTACCTCAACAACAAATGGGTAAATATTGTTTTTTGTGGTTTCTTTTTTCAAACTCTTGACTGATGAAGTTCTTCTGGATCAAAAGGTATTGTAGGCCTACTGTACTAGAGTACATGTAACATCAAGTGGAAACTGTTTATCTTTCAGATTCAAGAAAGAACGGAATGTTCTTCATTTTCTTGATAGTTTCCAAGTAATCAAGGCAATACAAAAAAGGTGGACATATCATGGATGTAAAGACATTAAATACGAAATTTCAGCAACTTTTGGGAAGGGTTTTTTTTTTCTTTCTTTTCTTTTTTTCTTTCCTTTGCATCATACAGAAAAATAAGAAAGTGCTTATGCTTTTGATAGTCATTTGAACAGTATTTCAACGTTTTGACTCTGCCCTGACTTCTTTATTTAACTCATAGCCAGTTTGGAATAGTTCAAGGCTGATTATGTTCTATGCATTCATGAGACAAAAATCCCTAATTTCATTTTGTTGTCTCCTAGATAATCAGCTTCAATTGAATCATGTCAACCATTTTTTTCCCTTCACATTGCAGTGCCATACATGCAGCCACCTCCACCATCAAGGGTAACTACTTGGAGGGACTATGCTGCCATAGCCGTCATCGTCAGTGGAGTTACATTTGGAATCTACCAACTTATCATGGTATGCCCAATCCCTATTTCTCCCCAGTCTTGATTGCTTTCATGAACTGCTCAAGCCATGATAGATTTATAGCATCAATACTTTTCATATGAACTAGAAGACAATTTTTTTCTGTAAGCTCCTACTTTTGGATGTACACTTTTTAATGGAATTGCCTTAAAGCAGCGTATGAGAGAGATTTGTTTAATGGAGGTTTGGTAAAGATCCATGAAAGAATATCACAGTTCTGGGATTTTTAAGATATTGTTTTGCAATATCGTGTGTGAGCAGCAGGGTGATAATGGCCTCATATTTACAGTCCGACCTCTCTTATCCGGACACGTTTGGACCAGCACCAATCCGGATAAGGGATTTATCCGGATCTGGGAGACCCAATATCAAATACACGCAGCTGCTGCCTCAGCTCCCCAACGGCGGTAGCTACACGCTATCTATTGTAGTGGGCGTACAGACAGTATTCACTGCAGTGTCAGTGCAAATTATAGGCGGTATTTTTACGGAAATGAAATCGATCAATGGCCAAAACTCTTGGATAATTTACCTGCTAAAATGATTGAGGTATATATCGAGCATACCTCGAAAGAAAGAGAATGACTCGATGAAACCAAGTTTTACAATTAGATCATCGCGGCGGGTATCGCAGCTTCGCAATGTCAGCCATTGTTATACTGACTGTAGGCTCAAACATGATAGATGGCGCTGTCCGTATTGAGGCCTAGCGTTAGCTAGCGATACGTGTTGTTTTTCTCCGGGAAACAAAAAGAGAACGTGATGAAATGTTTGCACTGCGCTCTGATTTACTGGATTTACCTGTCTAAAAGTTCTTTCAGTGATTTGGGTGAGATATTTTCATGAAAAATAATGTTGTAGTAGGTAGACTATATTGGAAAATATATGTAATCAAAGTGAGTTAGTGTATAGGATTGAGTTTAGATTGAAATCTCATTTCCTCACATACTAGACTGAATTTAAAAACATAAAATTTAAAAAATCTCGGCAAGTGTGCGTCCGGATAATAGAGAGATCAAGATAAGGGGAGGCTGGATAAGAGAGGTCGGACTGTACTCTGGTTTAAGCTTAAGATGGTGCTTCTAGCCCTCAGTTCATCTAAGGAATTAATCCTGCCTGCTAGCCTTGTACCCATTCACCTCACCTGGGTTGAGTGCATCACAATGTCGATAGATTCCTTGGCAAAAGAAATTAACTCCAGGGTTGTAAATACAAACCCACAAGCCAAGGATATATAGACCACAAAGCATTCACATAGGATTTTGACAGGGCAAATCAAGGTCCCTCCCAATAATACTTTCAAGAAAGCGAATCCTATCCAGATTTAAACTGTATGGTTTCTCCTTCACCCTATTCTGAATATTTCTATTAGATGCACTAATTTTATGTCTCCTTTTTGGATTATTTGTTTGTTTATTTTGTAGAGATTTGTTGCACCGTGGCTCAAGAGAAGAAAAGAAGAAGAGGAGAGAATGAAGAGATTGGAAGCTTCCATTGAAGAATTAAACAGGAATGTTTCACAAGCAGGTAATTATTATGATTATTACTTGGCATGTAATATTAACCCCAATGGAATAGACGGGGCATTACAGCCCCCTCCCTTTCCTTTTTTTCATGATAAGCCGCAATGTTTAATTACTTTCTTTCTTTGACTTTTGAGATAAAATTTGCGACAACTGTATCTGTGGTTCAGAGGTTACACTTCATGTGAGACCCAAAGTTGCTCAAAAATTGTGATTCTGTGTACAAGTCCTATGTGAATTCAGTTTCTAGCAAAAACTCATATATTCAAGGTCTCTGGGCTGACAAAAAAAAAGAAGATACATGGGTTATGAGGGGCCACTTTCATAGTCTCATTTAGAGAGTTGTTATGACCCAATGAATAATTGCTAAATTTAACATATTTGAGTGTAATGCAGTCTCAATTTTAATTTTAAGGACAAGCATAACACTGAAAATTTCATCAAAATCAGATGTAAAATAAGAAAGTTATAACATTTGAAAGTTTTGCTTAATTTCACAAAACAATTATATGCACATTCCTGTCGGTATGCAAATGAGGGAACTATCCCTCGGATAGGACGTTAAATGGAGGCCCCGTGTAGACGAGAGTCACCACCTTTGCACGTTAAGAACCCACTGCACTATTCGTATAAGAGTAGGGGGAAACCCCGGTGTAGTGGTCCACCTGCATTCCCCCAATCAGTTATATCGGGAGGAGAGACCTGCGGGTCATGGTGATTCAGTTCGCTTTTCGCCTCCCAGGCACAGGTGACGCCAAACAAAAATAATAATAATAATAATGACATCACTCACTAATTCTTTTGTACAGAATTTCATTTTATGAAATTTGAAATATTCTAATTTTCTCCCCATTCATTGTCATGTGAAACAAAGTTTTTTTTCCTCCCAGAACATGTAGAATTACCATGGTTAAACAGTTTATGGTTCAGTCAAGTTGGTCCTTATTGTCAAATCTGTAAAAATTAATATTGTTTAATTCAAACAATTAAAAAAAAAAAATAGTGAGTGAGGGACATCATCGATTTTCTCATTTGCATGTGACTAAATTGTGCATATAACTATTTTGTGAAAAATAAGCAAAACTTTAAAATGTCATAATTTTCTTATTTTGCATCCGATTTTGATGAATTTTTCAGCATTATGCTTGTCTGATTTTTCTGTATTGATTTAAATCTACATTTTTCTGAGGTGGACTTGACCTTTAAGATTTATTTTTTATTTTTTTGAAAAATATGCTTAGTAAGTCCTGTTAGTCAAAGCACTCTGGATGTGTGTATATCATTCGTTAATAACTTTGAAAGGAAAACTTGAATACAAGCAATAGTCCATGCTCCAATCTTGTATCAAAGTCCAAGAAAAAGAGTAAACAACTATGAGACCTTGCAATGCAGCTGATGTAACATGTTTATTTAAAGGTCCACAGTAATGCAAATGGAGGCAGGTCTTAGTTCTAGTCCAAACACCAACACTTCCATCTTAGGCCCAGCGAAGGGAATTATATAGTCCTGTCATTTTGTATTGTAAATGCCAACTGTGTGATTATATTTATCAGATCATATCTGTGCAGTGATAATGATTTTGATATACTGTCGATATGCAGTTTACCAAGTAACCAAATTGCCTATTACCATATACCGTATGAGGTTAAAAAAAATGTATATTGGGGGCTACTTTTCACAAGCTATGGCCTAAATTTGCTACATTGAATAAGTGTCAACATTGCAGTGAATGGGCATTTTTCATGGTTTTTGTCTCGCCTGCATAGCAGAGCGAGACTATAGGCGCCGCTTTTCCGACGGCGGCGGCGGCGGCGTCAACATCAAATCTTAACCTAAGGTTAAGTTTTTGAAATGACATCATAACTTAGAAAGTATATGGACCTAGTTCATGAAACTTAGACATAAGGTTAATCAAGTATTACTGAACATCCTGCCTGAGTTTTAGGTCACATGACCAAGGTCAAAGGTCATTTAGGGTCAATGAACTTAGACCATGTTGGGAAAATTATTTTCAAAATCTTAACCTAAGGTTAAGTTTTTGAAATGACATCATAACTTAGAAAGTATATAGACCTAGTTCATGAAACTTGGGCATAAGGTTAATCAAGTATTAGTGAACATCCTGCTCGAGTTTCAGGTCACGTGACCAAGGTCCAAGGCCATTTAGGGTCAATGAACTTTGGTCAAGTTGGGGGTATTTGTTGAATTACTATCATAACTTTGAAAATTTATGGATCTAGTCCATGAAACTTAGACATAAGGTTAATCAAGTATTAGTGAACATCCTGCCTGAGTTTCAGGTCACATGACCAAGGTCAAAGGTCATTTAGGGTCAATGAACTTTGGCCAAGTTGGGGGTATTTGTTGAATTACCATCATAACTTTGAAAATTTATGGATTTAGTTCATGAAACTGGGACATTAGGTTAATCAAGTACCACTGAATATCCTGTGCGAGTTTCAGGTCACATGACGGTTGACCATGGTCAATTGTCATTTAAGGTCAATGAACTTTCGCCGTGTTGGGGGTATATGTTAAATTACCATCCTAGCTCTGAAAGTTTATGGATCTAGTTCATAAAACTTGGACATAAGAGTAATCAAGTATCACCGAACATCCTGTACGAGTTTCAGGTCACATGACCATGGTCAAAGGTCATTAAAGGTCAATGAACTTTGGCCGTGTTGGGGGTATTTGTTGAATTACCATCCTAACTGAAAGTTTATGGATCTAGTTCATAAAACTTGGGATATAAGAGTAATCAAGCATCACTTAACATCCCGTGTGAGTTTCAGGTCACAAAACCAAGTCAAAGGTCAGTTAAGGTCAATAAACTTAGGCCATGTTGGGGTAATTGTTGAAGTGCCATCATAACTTTGAAAGTTTATGGATAGAGTGAATGAAATGTGGACATGGGTGTAGTTGACAGTCTTAAGTCTCCGTTCAAATGTCATTTATGGTCAATGAACGTGGTATTATGTCATTATATGAATGATGTTTTTGTGAATGATTATTTTATAGTAGTTTTCAAAGTTAGCACTGCTGCTATATTAAATTGCGTAATGCAGGCGAGACTGCCAGAGGCGTTCCACTTGTTTATTTTCCAGTGGTAGGACGTATTATGCCGTGGAAGCGCCATGGTGTAGCGGTTCTGACACTCGCCTTGTAATCAGAGGGTCGTGTGTTTGAATCCCACTATGGCGTCAATCCACAATTTGCCACTCTCCACCCAGGTGTTAAATGGGTACCCGGTAGGATGCGAAAGCCTATGTAGTATGCCTAGCAATTGAGTCTTGGAACTCTTGTTGGAATGCTCCCCAGGGAGTGGAGAAGGTGCATACATTGTATGCGGACATGCAAGGATCCGATGACCAGGGTAATAATATATCTGTAAAGCGCTAAGAGACGTCGTTCCGATGTGTTAAGTGCTATATGAATGCGGAATATTATTTTGTCGCAGCTCATCGTTATTGGGTCAAACCAATTTGTCAAACCCCCCTCTTAGCAAAAAGCTAGATACGCCACTGAGGGGCCAACTATTGTACACAAACAATACAGACCCCAAAATGGTATTGTATCTAACCCGGTTAAATTTGCAATTATGGTTACCACAGTAGGTGGAACTGAAAATGATATTGGTTCCTTTGCAAAGGTTAAAACTGCATTATTCAAATAAGAATTTGTCTTGTTTCTCACATCTAGTTACGGCCATGGATAAATCTATCAGTGCAATCCAGACTCTGATGGAGAAACAAGATCAGCAGCTTACCAGCCTCAATGCCGAGATAGTGTCGGGGAAAGCATTGACGAACAGCAGAAGGTCTACCGATACTACAGAGATCAAGTCAGAGATCATGTCCTTGAAAGGATTGCTTTTAAGCAGGTAGGTACTGGAGTAGAATGTCATTCTATTCAAGGGTTTTATTGAGAATCAGGGGCTCTAAGTAAAATATGACGAGGTAAATCCAGTTGGATCTGCCCCTGCGTTTGGGTATTTGTGTTTATTAATTACTACTGCTATTCTAATTTTCATCCCCAGGCATCAGTTCCCATCCACTCCCCAGAGGACGACAATACCCAGCTGGCAGCGAGGCAGCAGCGATCAATCATCCACAAAGAGCAACTCGCCCCCTCCCGTCTCCTCCGAAGCCACCAACAACATCTCGTCATCCTCACCACCACCACCGCCTTCAATCAGCAGCGAGCCAGTAACCAATGGTGACTCCTTGTCCACCGACCCCACCCAGACGCCCATCAAAGAGCCGATCAGAGAGAACGGAACAGATGACATCATCCAGCAGGACCCAAGTCCCACCCCCGATGAGCATGTGAATGGAAGTGTGAAACCTGTTGGGAGTCAAGCCACGCCCACTTTAGATGGTACTGCCTGAGGTGGGCGATAGACTTTGAACGACTTGAGTACTTCCAGACTCCAAGCTTCAGACTCATTCAACAATCACTGGGAAACAAAGGGATGGAGTTGAGGTCGGGAGTCCAAAGTCGTAAGACCGTTGGTTAAAATTATCTTCCATAGTTTGTTTCACCTCGATCGAGAACTTGAAAATGGCCAATACTCGGTCTCTGGTAGTCTGGTAACATGCTCTTAACCCGTTGTGTGCCAGGGAAATTGTAGCTCTATCGAATTTATGTGTATTTCATGGTGCCTTTTGCACATGTGGATATGTCAAGAGTTAGTTTCCCTGAGAACTCTCACAAAGTCTGTCCAAAGTGTGTTTGATTGTCGAGGAGAAAGGAGGTTTTCAAATCAGGTACTATTACCCCCTTGCCACTCGCTTGCTGGACACGTTTGCCAGTTCTGCTGGAACGTAATATTTATCTGAGAAATTATGATGATGGTGATGATTACGATGACTGATGACTATGATGATGATTATGATGATCGTGAGAAGTATGGTGGTGACTATGATGATGATCATGATGAGGAATGTTATTAATAATGATGATGATGATAAGTTAGTATGTTGACCCGGGGGGGGGGGGGGGCACTCACATATATTGGTGGTACGGGGACGTGCCGCTTTGATGACCCCCTATTTCAGACCTAATTTTCAGTTCTCTAGATACTCCGAATGACAAGTTCAGTTCAGAAGCCGCCCAGCCCTGCTCGCAAGACCCCCGTTACGAGACATCTTAGTTCCCCAGCCCTTGCCAAAATTGTCAAGCACGAGCACCGCATGCAAGAGGATGCACGTACAGCTTCGCAACTCCCTAGCTGCTCCATGCATGGCTAGCACATGCACAGCGCTATATCTACAGTGCCGCGATCCTGTTCCGAAGGCCCCGTTTTTTACACACCGCGGTATATATTTAGTTCCCAAGACCCCATACTTTACCCTTTTAGTCGGTTCCTTAGACCGCTATTTCAGAGTTTCGTGAGGCACACCCCCATCAAAAAATAATTTGAGTGCCCCCCCCCCCCCCCCCCCCGATGTTGACGATGATGATATCTTAACCTCGATAGGACAGTTAATTTTTAGAGCATTTCTCTTCCAATCATAGGACTTGCATAACCATAGTAAGTTACTGATGTAGATCCCTATCATTCATCCAGTCGTGTTCAATACAAAGAAAATAAATACCCTTTTCCAACTCTAATATGCTGAGAAAATGGCTAAAAGGGAGACCTTCCGTCCCATTCATTGAGATCTGAGGTACGACTTGGCAGAGGTTCACGCTCCCAGTCTCCGGCGAAAGTTCTTTCCTAAATTTAAAAAAAAGCCTGGGCTTTCAGAAAATATTTCATCTTTGCCCAATAAAAAAAAAAGGTTTCAACTTCAAATACCTTTTTTTTTTAAACAAATGTTGACATCCACCCCTATTCTAAGTGAGCATTATCACATATTCTTTCAATTTTCTTTTTTGTAAAGTTAATTTCAAATCAAGTGGAAATCAATTTTTAATCAAAGAGAGTTGGATTGGACATCTATATGATATACAATGGTGTGATTACTGCTACCTATGTGTGCATGGATCTCTTCATTTAACATGATTTTTGTATGGGTTTGAGGGTATTTGAAATACCAGCATTAATTTAGCACCTTTTTTAAGAAGATACAAAGCACTTTATAGACCTTTGCAAACATTTTTCCGTTGTGCGGAATTCAGTTAGGCGGTCTTTCTTTATATATCATGTTTTACATAGATTCAAATTTCATGATTTGAATAAAACCAAAGATATACATGTATGAATAAATAGTAAAAATCAAATATTCATATTAAAGGAAGTGCATTAATCAAACTGTCCTTTTTTTTTTAAATATGGAAAATGGCTAATTTCTGTGCAATTTTTATTAGGTCAATTGCCCATGACTAATAAAATTGTAATTGTAATTGTAATTGAAAAGGTTTTATTGAAATTATTGCACTTTGCAGCCAAAAGGCTGAATTGCGTACAATTTACAGGCATATATACATAGAGTGTACAGATTTAAAAACATCAAACTTGAAATGATGACGAAAATATAATGCAACTTAATATATTATGTGTACTAAAAGGAAAAGATGAAGTAATAAAAAAATACAAACACATGTGGTGGTGGAAGGATGCTTATTGATAAACGTCTTAATTCAAACAATAAGAAACTTAGTTTTAAGCAGGAACAGAAACGAAAGACAGGAGGGTGTCTGGGGACGAGCGAGTAGTCAAGTCCAATGCACAGCTCCAGCCAAGGATTGCTAATCCCACAACACCATTCAACCTGAGCAATGGAATTGGTTATTCAAATCCATCGCTCAGGTGGAACTTTGTAGGATCAGCTAACTTCACCGGAGCTATGTTCATGTGCATCTTCAATTTTCAATTAAAGAATGAAATAGAAGGCCCATGTCAACCTAAAAATGCTTTGATATTTTGTTGTTATTTACATTTTATAATTTTATTATTGTTTAGCATAGCAGTGAAAATAACATATATATTTTTTAATACCCCAATTTTTGTGAAACAGAATTTTAGAGTTTCACCAAAGTAGGAGACTCATTATTCATTACATTTATTATTGAAGTAACTTCAAAACAATGAGTTTATTTTTCCAAATCACAAATTAATTATTATGTTTTCTTTATCCATGGCATTTCCCAACAATGTACTTACACCCCCCCCCCCATGACAAAGAAAATTAGGTGAGAGCATTGGGGTGATTTTGCCAGCCTGCATATGCTGATGTACGTATGACAAGCCATTTTTCTTGAATTCCAAAACAGCTTGCCATACATACATTGGCATCCTTTGGCGTACTAGTCGAGGTGTGACAGCTCAGGAGATGTTAGTGACTGGTAACCCTTTCTTGTGATAAATGATATACTAAAAATGATCATGGTGTTGATTTAGTTCCCAAGAAAGGGTCACCAGTTGTACATGAAGTCTATAGTTACTAGTACTTATGAACAGCTTTATGAATTTTTTTTTCAAATTGAGCATGTGTGCCAATTAATTTTGTACAAATTGCAATATTAAATAGTATTGACTTTACACATGAATTGGCTTGTTTTAATGGTCTCTTTTATTTATAACCACAACGTTGGAACAATCATAATATATCTTACGCTTTGTATACTTCTATATACACTGTATTTACATGTAGAGAAAGCAATCATGAGTAGTCTTTTTACAAGATAAATTATAAAAACATGTCACATGTAACTCATTTCCAAGGTATAAGAGTGGACGGAATGAAAATAGAATTGCATAACATTCACTTGATTTTCAGTAAAAAAAATTTGAAGTAAAAAGAGCAGCACAAATGATTCAACTGTAATATTTGACACTGAAAGTTTTCAGCTTGTCTTTTGGCTGAGCTAAGCAACTTGTAGTACCTTTTGGACCAAAGCTTTTCTTAAAGATATTAAGTAAGATGCATATCAAGTCACACCGAGAGTTAACATGTCCACTGTGGACAAGAAATAGCATTGTGTCTGAAAATCAACAAAATGTGTCACATTTGCAGTTGCACCTTTATAATTTCAAATTGCATCTGTTGTGTAGTTATAAAAACACCGAGCTGGCTTTAACCATGCAAATAATGGAAGGAAAAAAGGAAAACAAGATTTGGTGGAATGAATAACATACAAGTAATTAGCAAACATTATAGCAGTAGCAGTTGGTTTTTAAAATCATATTTTTCCGCACCCAGCAAAAGCGACCAATTGAATAAGATTATCATCCTATGAATAATCAGTTAGAAAAAAACTGAATATATTTGTTTTTAACTAACATAAAAACAGAACTTGTGCACCAAGACTTTAGCAGAGCAATAACAACTGATGTACACATTTTATATAAAACAAGATCTGTGAGTATACTATATAAATAGTAGAAACTTCATGAAAAAAATATATATTCACGATCACCGTGACCATTCTACTTATATAACGATGAACTCTGGTTCTGGTAACAACATAATGTAAACTGTTAACAGAATTGAACAAATCTTACACAGAATTATAAAATAAACATCTGCCAGTTTTTCTGGAAAATGTAAAGAGCAAATGAAGATTTGAATAATTACAGAAAAATTCCCGTCCATTAACAGTGTGGTCCCACATGTTGTTTCCTGTGTTTATAGCTAGTATTAGCTACACCAGAAAAAATACATGTTCATGAAATTATATAATTTCAAGCAAGCCTGAATTATTTCAATTGAACTTTGTTGTTCTCAAGAACCATTCCGGCGTATGATCAACACTTTAAGATGGCTTCCAACCATTTCCTATCAAAATTAGATTTCTTTCCCAGAACGTGAACTTAGCTTTAAGCTGGTACATCAGGCTATAAAGGGATGGTCCGAGCTGAAAATATTTATATCTAAATAAATAGAGTAAAATTCACAGAGCAAAATGCTGAAAATTTCATCAAAATTGGATAGCAAAGTTATTGAATTTTAAAGTTTATCAATATTTTGTGAAATAGTTATATGCAGATTGTCATGAATATTCATTAGGTGGGCTGTTGATGTCACATCTCCACTTTCCTTTTTCTTATGTTATTACATGAAATCATAGATGTTTCATTTTTTCATACATGTGTAAATGATGTGTCTCCATTGTAATGAAATAAGTTGCGGCAATAAATAACTAATGCACTTAATCAGTTGTCAATCCAATTGTTTAGTTCTTGGTAGAAAAATATTGAATAAACCTAATTTCAATTTTCATAAATAAAATACAAAAGAACAAGTGGGGATATGACATAATCAGCCCACCTAATGAATATTCATAAAGACATGCCTAGAACTGTTTCACCGGAATATGGAAATCTTTAAAATTCAATAACTTTGTTATCCGATTTTGATCAAATTTTCAGCATTTTGCTCTGTGAATTTTACTCTATTTATTGAGATATGAATATTTCCAGCCTGGACCATCCCTTTCAATATGAAAAGAACAGAGTTCAAAGCTCTACCCCAACCAATTTTACTCTGTCAAATATCGGATATCTTTACATTTACTTTCCACTGCGCATTTGCATAATTCAAACGAACGGACAACAAAAACGATCGGAAGCAATGAATTTTCCTATGAAGGAAGAGAATAAAGTAAAGGGGGACATAAAACACAACAGGTGAACAAATACAGAGTAGTTGTGTAACAGCTCAAATTATACCAAGCTGGTTGGAGTAACTACCAGTCTGTTGTCTGCAGTTTTACTACATCACACCGACTTTAAAGGCATGTTCATTAAATGGTTGTGAATGACAAGAAAATCCTTGATTTGTCCATTTTAAATTCTTGTTATACAGCATAAAATTTTCATGTAAACTACAAGGTTCCTATAAACACAAAAATCCTCTCGCTTTTCTTTTAAAACAGTGGTTGTCATAAATACAAGTAATAAATAACATTGATGGGGTGTTAAAACCTTGATTTTAGAGTTATGACATTGAGTAGCAACCTACTTTTGCCTACGAAGAATTCTCTACAAGAATTAAGCGACTACTTTCAAACAATATGAGTGTGCCACCATTGCCATATTTCTAAAATACAGCTCAGCCCTCAATTTTTTTTTCAATTTTGAGATTCAAGGTTTTAACATGCTGGCATCGATAAAGAATTTAGAATGAAGCCAACTCAGATCTTATCATTTTTCACATCGGGACCGTAGAATGGCGTCCAATAGTAATGCCTTTGGAGACCATGTGAGAGCTCAGAAAGGTAGACTTGACCGTCAACAACGTAAGGTTTCACATCTGTCCTTTCTAAAGCTAGTTTACCGCCCTCTATCAGTTGGTGGAAAGCCTAAAAAATTTGAAGAATCAAAGTATTTATTACTGGCAACAGTTAATAGCTACTTTCTGATAATTTTTACAGTAGACTCTAGATAGCTGACCTTCCAGAGGTCATATAATCACTTAAAGCATTATTTTAGTCCAGGGTACCGTAATGAAAAAGTTAGCGATTGATCGCACGCTTGATTTTTATGATTGATAGTACATTATAGTCAATGCAATCAATCAAGACGATATTCTCCTACAATGATTGATAAGCTTTGTGTTACAGGCCCCAGAATATGCAAAACATATCTTATTCACATCTTTTAAAGGTCAAGTCCACCTGAGAAAAAAGTTGTTTTGAATCAACAGAGAAAATTCGGACAAGCATAATGCTGAAAATTTCATCAAAATCTGATGTAAAATAAGAAAGTTACGACATTTTGAAATTTCGCTTATTTTTCACAAAATAGTTATATGCACAATTTAGTCACATGCATATGAGAGAATTGATGATGTCCCTCACTATTTCTTTTGTTTTTTATTGTTTGAATTATACAATATTTCAATATTTACAGATTTGACAATAAGGACCAACTTGACTGAACAATATAATGTTAAGTATGGTATCTCCACATGTTCAGTGAGAAATGAAACTTTGTTTCACAGGACAATGAGGAGAAAATTAGAATATTTCTTATTTCAAATAATAAAATACAAAAGAAAAAGTGAGTGAGTGATGTCATCAGTTCCCTCATTTGCATACCAACCAGGATGTGCATATAACTATTATGTGAAATCATGGACCTACTAGTAGGTCCATGATTTCACATAACTAGTAGGTCCATGGTGACATTAAGCGAAACTTAAAAATGTCATAACTTTCTTATTTTACATCCGATTTTGATGAAATTTTCAGTGTTATGCTCGTTGGATTTTTCTCTTTTTATTCAAATCAACTTTTTGTTGGGGTGGACTTGTTCTTTAAGTCAAATTTTGCCCAAGTCGAACAGAATTCTGTGATCCCCCGACATTTGACTTAATTTGATATTGGTAAAAGTATAAATAATGTTTCCACATTCATTTAAGCGCATGATTGCGCAGTAATATAATATCTGTAAGTTTATGCATTAATAGGGCAATTATTATTATAATTAAAAATTGGGCGATTGGAGCACTAAATATGTAGCCCACATCAATAAAGTTAAAGTTTAGATGAATTTGAAATGTGGACAAAAGAGATTATGAAAACTTGTTAACAAAACATCTTGTATTTGCTATAAGGCACTGAATCAACAGAATAATAATTTATTCACTCAATTCTGGTGAGAGTCACATAAAATGTACGTACAAAAGCAGGCATGGGATTAGACAAATGGCCACCTTGACCTTCCAACCTTTCTATTTGTTATGTTATAAATGGCAATGGGCATTTAAAAAACAATTATTAGCTGTGGACCATTTTTCATGACATTCTTCCAAATTATGAAAGAATTTTGACAGGATATATTGAGAATAACTAGGTTACAATGATCTTTTCCACAACTTTACTTTATCTAATCATTCAGTGATAAAGATTTTTAAACTTACATTACAGGCATCTTCTTCATGGTGATTGCCCCAGATAAACACGCTGTTGAAATTAGGATTGTTCTCCATGGCTCTGGCTATGGCACATAAACCTTGCGCTCTGATGTTATTACTTGTGATAACTAACCTGAATTGGGGAATGATGGATTAGTTAGTAGAAATGAACTGTAGACATGACAAAAAACTTCCATTTGAGAACACTATACCCCAGTTTCCCTTCTCATCAATTCCTTCTCCAAGTACGACAAACCCTAACTGCCCCAAGCAAGCAATTTAAGTATCAAAACACCCGTTTCTTGACGTCGGTCCGAAGATAACACAACAGCCCGGCATATACAGTCACAGCAGGGGGCCATGCACACACGATGGGATGCATGCGCAGCGCTGAGCTCGGTTTCTGCAAAACATATGCCGTCATTTTTATTCGCTTACTTTCCTTATTTCGAGGTCGATTTTCTTCGTTCGAAATTGAAAATGGACTTACATTGGATTACTGAATACAATATGCCTTTGAAAACGTGATTAAATATCGAATACAATAATTTCATTCCGAAGGTCCTACTACAGGCAGAGAAGTCTTACGTAATAGCACAGCTGTTGTTTATCTTTTGGTCCTTTGCTCAACGCTCATATACTGGCCTGTGGAGGTGAAATTGAGACAGCGGGGATTACCCCTGGATTACCTGGCCAAGCGCAGTTGATAAGGGCTTGGAAATGATATTTGGGAGATCCAAATGAAAAATGGGGTATAACACCGCAGTTTGCAATCTGAACTGCGGTCTTTCTCCAAACGGGGGTTTGACGTAATGGATAGACTGCCTGCAGTCAACATTAACATTGCGAAAACAATGAACACATTAATAAAAGAACAAGTCCTTTTCACACATATTGAGACTTTTGGGCCCATATTCTCAAAAGAGGTTCAATTGCACCATGGACTATGCAGATTTCCCGTAATGTCGTGTTTCAATTTAAGCGCCCTTTGCCAAAAGCGCACAGTTGTACCTATAGGCCTACTTTTTTTCATTAGTGTATGCAATGAAATAAGCCTAGTTATGTAAACAATTCTGTACAGTCCATGGTTTTGTACCATGATACAATTGAAACCTCTTTTGAGAATACTGGCCTTGGACTTTGACCCCGTTTTTGAACTCTGAGCTTAGTAAAAAAAAGGTCAGACCATGTGAAATCCCCCCCCGCAAAAAAAAATAAATGGTTCATATTGAAGTTGAATTGTGCAATGGTTCTTGGCAGTTTGCAAGAATAGAGAAGGATGGATGGACAGACTGGGGGACCAAGACGTGCACAGCATAACCCCAAATCATGAATAATTTCTCATTGCATCTTCGGTGAATCAATAGATCTGCACTTCATGGTTTTAGATATATAAGTTAGTATGACACAGATTATTGAATAAAGCAATCATAAATAAGTTAGGACCTTCCGAACTTCATAAATATTCGCAACCCCGTGACTTACGTGTGCAGGTTACTGTTCATGTCCATGAGTGATCTGCTCAGGTCCATTGCTCCGTCATCCTCGATGCAGTTATGGCCCAAGTCTAGGATCTCAAGTGGAGTGTTCTTCATGAGGACTCTAGATAGGTACTTGGCCCCATCTCTCCTGATCTTGTTACTGCATGATTTTAATCATCAATGGGAAAAAAATGTAACAATCTTTTACTTGCTAGGCAAGTGTAACCGCTTCAGTTTCATCGATTCTGCCAGTGGGGCTTGCCTACAAAGCATAGAAAACCTTATCCATTCTGATATACTACGCACCAGGTGTGTGTTTCATAAAGCTGTTCATAAGTTAAGAGCGACTTTAAGAATGACTGGTGATCCTTTATTGTGGTAAATGGTATATTCATTGGCGATGGTTATGTGAGTAAGAAAGGTTCACCAGTTGTTCTTCAAGCCGCTCTTAACTTACGAACAGCTTTATAAAACACCCACTTGGCCAGTGGAACAGGAACATTAAGACCAGACAGTTGTTTGCAGGATCGAACCACTGTCAACACCATTGCTTGCCCCTCCAAACCTTTGTCTGGCCAGAATGTTTCATTGCTCACTGCACCTGGCTAAACACAGAAGATTTGTTTTGAAGGCTCTGACTCACCAAGCAAGATCCAGATACTTGAGCCCGATATTCTCCACCAGCATCTCGGAGAGCCTCTCCGCTCCCGTGTCCTTGATGTCGCACTTCTGCAGGTGGAGTTCGGTCAGGGTGCTGTTGACCTTCAGCATCTTGGCAAAGTGGATAGTCGTCTCCTCCTGCTGACTGAACAACAGAGGGCGGTTCATGCAAAGAACCTTCAAAGTGCTGTTGTAGTTCAGGACTGTGGTGAAGGCAATCATGCTTTGAGTGTCCTGGAGTTGACATAAAAGAGATACAATAGAAAATATAAATGGGTGGTTCATGCAAATACATGCAAGCCTTCAGATTGTCTCCTGCTGCTGACTGAACGACATAACAGTGGACAGTCAAGCATAGAGGCTACAGAGTGTAGTTGTTCAGCAAGTTGGCAAAGGTACCCTTGGGAGTGTTTCATGAAAGGATTTGTCAGAAGTTTTGTCCAAACAAAGTCTGTTTTATTGGACAGTAATCATAGTAAGAGGCACAGAACATTCAGAGTGCTGCAATTGTTCAGGACAGTGATGGAGGCACTCATGCCCGCTAGTGTCCTAGGCTTAAAATGAATGGGATTTAAAAACGTCAATGTACAGAGCCTTCCAGTAGCTCCTTTTGCTGATCAAAAAACAGAGGGAGCCTCATGCACAGAGCTTTCAGAGTGCAGGTGTAGTTCAGCAAGATGGCATACTGCAATCCTGCTAGAGTATCCAGCAAGAGACTGAAGCCCCTGAAATCATTCAATTTTAATGGCTGATCATAAACTTGTCATAGAAACTGTGTATTTGTTATAAGAATTCTTTATGAAATGGGCCCCTGTACTATAATATACATTTTCATTGTCATTTACCTGGTCGGTGTCTCCGATGTCTAATGATTGTAAAGCTGTGTTGACCTGTAACACACCAGCTAGAGCCATGCCTCCTTTATTCCCTATCTTATTACCATTTAGCTTCAGCTCTTGAAGCGTCTCATTTACCTGAATACACATGTAAAAAAAAGGGAAAGAAATGTAAATATACATTCCCAGGACCAAAATCCAATTGAAACCAGTTGGATTTCCAACTGGTTTCAATTGGTTTCAATTGGTTTTAACTGGTTTCAATTGGTTTTAACTGGAATTTAACAATTTCCAGTTGAAACCAATTGAAACCAGTTGGGCAACTGGAAATCCTAACTGGAACCAGTTGGGTAACTGGAAATGACTTCCAATTGGAAATGATTTCTAACTGGAACCAGTTGAGTAACTGGAAATCCCAACTGGAACCAGTTGGGCAACTGGAAATCCTAACTGGAACCAGTTGGGTAACTGGAAATGACTTCCAATTGGAAATGATTTCTAACTGGAACCAGTTGAGTAACTGGAAATCCCAACTGGAACCAGTTGGGCAACTGGAAATCCTAACTGGAACCAGTTGGGTAACTGGAAATGACTTCCAATTGGAAATGATTTCTAACTGGAACCAGTTGAGTAACTGGAAATCCCAACTGGAACCAGTTGGGCAACTGGAAATCCTAACTGGAACCAGTTGGGTAACTGGAAATGACTTCCAATTGGAAATGATTTCTAACTGGAACCAGTTGAGTAACTGGAAATCCCAACTGGAACCAGTTGGGCAACTGGAAATCCTAACTGGAACCAGTTGGGTAACTGGAAATGACTTCCAACTGGAAATAATTTCTAACTGGAACCAGTTGGGTAACTGGAAATCTTAACTTGAACCATGTAGTTGTGTAACTGAAAATCCTAACTGGTAGCAACTGGGTAACTGGAGATGACTTCTAACTGGAAAGATGGGTAACTGGAAATGAATTCTAATTGGAACCAGTTGGGTAACTGGAAATAAAACTGGAACCAGTTGGGCAACTGGAAATGATTTTCAATTGGTTTCCAATTGGAAATTTTCCAGTTACCCAACTGGATCCAATTGAAACCAGTTAATTTGCATATTATCTGCCAGTGTGCACAGATTAATGTTTTATGAGATTCATCATCATTAACAATGTATCTATTTTTCTCTTTTCAATTTCAAGTACCACACTTTTTAAAGATAAGTATTTTGAATACTTTGCAGTCAAAACCATGTTCATAAATGTTATAGATTATAATTAAAACAGATTAAAGGATAATTAGTACACCACTAACTATTACCAAATTACATCAAATAAAAATACATCTATCTGAAGATCTTCCATATAAATATATACATATGAAAGTCTGTATTTTATCAATGCCCTTTACATTGGTATCAATAGACATATAACACTGCTTCTGTGTTGGCATGAGCAATAGTTAGTGCAAATGCTAATTAATTTGTAACTAATTAAGTTCATTCCAACTGGAAGTTCCAATTGGATCCAGTTGGAAACCAATTGGTTTCAACTGGTTCCAGTTGAAACCAGTTGCCTCCAATTGGTTTCAACTGGAACCAATTGAAACCAGTTGCCTCCAATTGGATTCAACTGGTTTTAATAGGGAAATTGGAACAACTGGAACCAATTGACACAAATTGCCAACTGGTTCCAGTTGCCCAATTGGTTTTAACTGGAACCAATTGGCAACTGGTTTTCAATTGGAACCAATTGGTTTTAACTGGAACCAATTGGCAACTGGTTTTCAATTGGAACCAGTTGTTCCAATTTCCCTATTGAAACCAGTTGGCCAACTGGTTTCAATTGGTTTTGCCCTAATTGGTTTTAACTGGATTTTGGTCCTGGGTTACACTACATTATTTCATCTTTACAAGAAATTCTGTCTCACGTTTTCAAAACACCAGGGAAGACTGGAAGTAGCTGTATCCCATAAGCTTAAGGACAAGGTGATGTTATACAAAGCTGTTTGTAAAGATATGCACAACTTTACACACAAACTAACTACATGTAGATGAATCATTCACCACAAAGTCACTTCATCCTGCTACTACTCAAACCATCGCTACTCAAGCCATATTCAGCTCATCTCATCTGGTTTACAGTCCTTTTCAGGACTTCACTCACTTTCAGAAAAGAATACTTATAATTTCCTCTTTTCATCCTTTCTCGTCTTTCCATTTAAATTTCTCTGCCTGTATTTCCTTCCCTTCTTCACATTACACATGGTGAACCGTAAACTTTCTCCACGTTATAAACTCCACCATGCAAACCTACAAAGATAATCTAAAGTCACCCATCATGCATAAAAAATGTACCTAACGTAGAAACTGCTTAATAAAGGTAAGCGATTGATCATAGTGCTGATTTCTACAAATGACTGCATTGAATATTGTGTATGATCATTCGTAAAATTAAGCCCTGTAATCAATCACTAAGCTTAATGGTACTAGGCCCTGCATTTCCTACCTGAAGACCACTGGCGATTATGGCACCTCCCTCCGGACCAAGATCATTACACATCAGACTCAGTCTCTTCAAAGCACAGGTTTCCTACAGAAATATCATTGATAAAAACAAATATTTAAAGGAAAAGATCAGTTTCAATGTTCACTTTAATAGAAGTATTCTGGTGTAAACATTTTCAATCTTGTCTTGTAATCAGAGGAGGCAATGGATGGAAATGTGGACAGGCAGTACATGGTACCAGAATCTTCTGGTCAGATGGGTTTGGAGGGGCAAGCTAATGTAGGTTAATAATGGTTCGACCCTTCAAACATTTCTCCTTAGAATGCTACGATATTGCTAGGGAGAGGTTCATACCATATCTCTTACCTTAAGCAGTTCATTCTGCAATGCGTTCCACATCATTTGTAATGTTATCTTTATATCATGTCTAACCAAGAGACATAATTATCTATTGTATGTGTCGAGGAGAGAGAGGAGTCACTCGACTGCAATTTGTCTGATGGTCATATAGGATCACATAACACCTGAAGAACTCACCTTCAGCAATTCTGCAATGTGTTCTGCACCTTTGTCAGTGATCTGGTTGTACCTCAGATCCAACCCTGAGACGTAGGTATTATTGGCAAGGACCTTCAGGAGAACATAGGCATCCTCGTCCTGGAGCATCTTGTTTGTCAGGAGATGGTTGTTCCCTGGCATCTCCATCTCCATGAAGTCTTTGGGGTCACTAGGATGGGTCATAGGTCAAAGGTCAATATAATTATTTCCAAAAACATAAAATAATAATTTTGTAAAGTGCACAAACTAACCAAAAGTATACTTTCTGTGCTATGTAAGAGCTCCTGATGTGCCTTGTTCTTAACTAAATACATGTGTTTAAGTTTTTAATTGAAATTATTCACCAATGGTGCTGTCTAGTTCACATCTTTTAAGTACAGTACTGGTAAACTATTTTCATGTGGGGGCTACACAAGCAAATGCTTGATTCTATGTAGACACACTTAACAGTAACATACTATTAGGGTGCATTTTAAAACTTGGTGATTGACAATTGGTTATTAGTAATAATGGTAAATGGTAAATTTTCATGATTGACCTTCCTTCAGTGAGCACAATATTTTCTTGAATCTCAAAATATTCATTCAACTTGCTTTGCAAGACTGGAAATATCATTGATCATTGTTTTCTAGAATGCTAATAAAATGCTGGGTATATTTTAAATAATTGGTTTAAAAAAACATAATCACAGTCTTTGTGTAAATTGAAGTTTCATTCTAAGTCTAGCATGATAAAAATGTATTGGGATTTTAATAACCAATATATGTATTGTTGCTACTATGGTAGGTAAGTTTATAAAGGGCAGAAAAAAATGAAGCTCTACATAAAAATGTGTATAAAGAAAGCAAGTGCAAAAATCACTCATTATCTTCTAAGAATTTTTTTTTTGTGCTCCTAATTCAAATCAATCATATAATTAGAAAGATGAAAGATTTAGAATGGTAATTTTACATTTTCTTTGAGTACATGTACATGTAACTTACCATACACATGTACATTGTATTCTGGAAATAGTGATTATAATTTTTATGTGGATTTACTTTCTTATTAGATATGCAGTCAGCACTGCCACAGTAAAATCAATAGCAATGGCAGCTAAATAGCTTTTATTTTAAAATATCTATTTGTATTCATGAGGTCTGAAATGAAGAGTTAAAAGGATAATAGACTTTTACACAGCAGCTGTTTGACTTGGACCATGAGATATATTTATGGTAGTGTGGATGGTACCTAGACTACATTATAAATAATATTCTATTATAATTTGCATTGTGGTAGTGTGGATGGTAGACTACATTATGATTAATATTCTATTATAATTTGCATATATGCATATATAATTAATATGAAAAACAATGTGAAATGTATTGGTGATAATTCTGCAAACCAGTAATAATGGAAATTACAAAATATAATTAACAATGAAATACTCATGTAGTATTTGCTGGTAATATCCAGTATATATGTCTATAATTTAATTTGGTCTTGTAATGCAGGCTTCTACTGGTGAAGCATATACGGTATTATCAAGTGTAAAAATCACAACACACAAAATTTGAAGAAAAAAAATACAAATAAAAAAATGCTTCCACTCTAAGGAATTTGTTCCACTTGCAAGAAAAGAAGGAAATGTGTGTATATTTTTCACAGCAAACATCACAGCAAATGAAAATTACTTACTTCTCAGAAAGCTCCCACCTTTGTTAAAGATCATGCACAATATGAAATACAAGCAAGCAAATTATTACACCAAGCCAATTTGATCTTTTAATTAGCTGACAAGCAAAACAAATAGCATGCAGGGGATGACATTCATTAAACTGAATTAATTTAGAAGTTAAACCCAAGGTTATACTTTTAAATTGTATGAATAAAAAAAGCCACAAATAGAGTTTTAAAGAAATAAAAAAGACAACGACATATGCGTGTAGTGTGCAATTATCTCTTTGGAATTATATACAAGAGTAAATGCACCCAAAAAATTACATACTGAATTAAGTATTCAAAGTCAGAAAAAACAAACATTCTGACTTATTTTTTGATAAAAATATTGAGCCAAGTTGGGTATCAAATTTTTGGTATGATCTTGGCTTACTTCAGTAAAATTCTGTGTGCACTGTTGACTTCAAGGAGTACCCGTATTAGCCAAGCAAAGTACCGCTACTTGTAAAATTTTTACTTCATCAAACATTGAATTGAATAGTGGGTCAATATATTTCCTGTATTCCCCCAGAAAATATACTAAATATCATGAAGACACTTTTGGCAAATAATGATTGAAAGGGAAATAATACTAGCAATTGGGCTATTCACCAATATAAATAGAAAAGAGTGATTTTAGAATATTATCTTGAAACTAGTAAGGCCTCATTACGGTGTATAATCTTAATCCAGCCTGAAATCACATATCCTTATCCCAAAATATAAGACCCTATTCAGTCACCACATAATGGTAATCAAAGTGAACAAGATGTGTGTTAATCTGCCTTCTACCAAAATGCAATAAATATCATGAAATTATACCTTATCCTATTGCCATGTTTATCAGTACTTCCATGTTTAAGCAAGATAATGATCAAACAAGCATTAGACTGATCTTGCTACTCACAATGCCAGAACTTTAGGTAATTCAACAATCTAAATTTATCTTTCCGCTTTGACAACATGAGCAAAATAATGAGAATAATTGAGTTATGAGAAGAGATACACATAGCTGGATATATAAATATGGCACCTGTAATAAATAATATTACACAATTAAACAGGGCTTCTGATTACCAAATATAACGTGATTTTAAAAATATAAACATGAATATTTAAATATTTCCATATTTCCAAGTGCCATGCAATACTGTGAAATCTTGTTAAAAGCCATTAAGCCATTAATGTTTTTTGCACAAGAAAAAGTAAAGCATGTATACACAGAAATATACAGTATGTTCTTATTTTGGCTGCCATAATATTGCTTGAAGAAGCTAATAACTTACTTTCTAACCACACGCCTAAAGAAAAAGGAAATAACAGAAGTTTCATTTAATGGTTGCCATTAAAACTTTATGTGAAGAAAAGGGAATATGGGCTATTTTTAAGCTTAATATAAAGAACTTTACAAGACTGACATATTTTCAAACCAAAGTCCATCCAAAATATGGCATAATATAAGAAAAGGACAGAGAAAAGCTGCTGAACAAGTAAACAAAAAATGGGTCATTTTCTCAAAACCAGATCTTCACAAATTGATAATTCATTGAAATCTAATCAAATTAGCAATAGTAGTTTGACCTCACTTTGTGAGACATGACAAAAAACACACAGGGACAAAGATTATTTTCTAATTCTACAATTTCTTTCTCCAAAATTTTATCTCAAAATTAAATAGAATTCACATCAAACTTACTTTGCCCAAAGGAATTTTTAATATATTGCAGATTCATTTTTTGATAAATGCATAAAAGAAAGTAGTGAGTGACTAAGATATTGATAAGTAGCTGATGCACAAAACAAAACTTTGAAATTCTATCTTCATCAATATCTCTTATGAGTCAGCTCAACTCATATTTTGGATGGACTGGGCCAAGTTTAAGCTGCCTCTCAGACAAAAAGGTTTAATAGAAGTTATCTGAAATAACATGACTAGTCTTTGAAATTTGAAAAAATACTATGTATATTTGAAATGCATGATATTTTAAAACTTCTACAATGGCAACATTAGCAATAATTTATTTTCTTTAGACTACATGTACATTGCATCTTTAGAGAAAAACATTTAAAAAATAAACATTTTTAGCATCCATCCAGTGCCCCCCCCCCCACAAACAAAAACGTAAGTTGTAAAGAATGAAAAAAAAAACAGATATTGAATTTATTATACTAAAGAAAGAAAAATTAATGATGTGAAATAAGGAAGAAGAGTAAAACAGAGTCACATTCTAAATTTCTACTCATGTTTCAAACTAAGGGAAAAGTCCATGCACAATCATCAGGATTTTTAAAAGATATCATAAAAGATTCCCAGTCTTTACCATTTCTTAATGATAAAATTTCATACCGGTACCTTATCTCAAGTAATGGCAAAAGGGATAGGCCTATTACACTTTTTTTTAAGAATTCCCTGGAAATAAGGAAATTGGGAGAGAAATAAAGAGGGTGAAGAGGAAGAAAAGAAAGAGAAAGAAAAAGAAAAGCAAAGGATCATTTAGATAAAGAACATTATAGGGAACAAGATAATAAGACAAAAATAAAGAAGAAAGAAGGTCCGTAAGAACAAGAAAAAAGGATGGAAGATGAAAAAGATGAAGAAAATAAAAAAGATTAAATTTTGTAGAAGAAGAAAATAAACCGAAAAAAAAAGAGTAAAAAAAAAGGAAGACCAAAAAGACAAAAACTATAAAAATAGAAACAGAAAGAGGAAAGAAAAAGAAGAAGAAAGACGATCAATAATTACATGATTTGTTCATCTCTCTCCTTGTCCAGCACCTTCATGATAAATGGATTTGGTTTGACGTTTAACTCCAGGCAGACGTCTTCATAACGTGTTTGTACAGCTGCTGGATCCATCTTACTGCTTGTGTCCTCGTACTTGATCTGCAGAAAACAAATAGGAATAAATTTTAGAATAAATAACACATTATTAACAGTATAAAGAAAAATCTAAGCTACATTCACCAGTATATCATCACAACGTTTATTACAGTACCCTGTGCCAGCGGTACAAGGGCGGGCAGGCGGTAATTTCCCCCAGACCCACCCCATTGGCTTGTCACCTTGTGCTCGATGTCGAGTGTGCGTGTGAGGTGAAGTGACCATGATCGTCTTCATTGAATAAATTCACATTCAAAGTAAAGATTGATATGATTTGCGTCACTCACATATTGTATAAATCGTGTAAGGATTCACATTACAAATTTGCAGGCTATTAATCTAAATAAAGTCAATTAAAACGCTCAAAATATACAAATGGAAAAAGGTTTTACCACAATTCGCACAGCTGCTTCGTCTGTTGCCTAGTTTCGCTGCGCTAATCAATCAGCTGTGACGAAAAGTTCGTTCACCTTTATTCCGCACGTGCTTTTGTTTTTGGTCAGCTTACTCTTCGGTGTTTTTACTATTTTTGAAGAAAGACAAACAAATCAGCTTTGATATATCTTGCCTCCTGACATGGGAAGACGACGGTAAGTATAAAAATACAATGATAATATTTGTTTCTCTTTATGTAAAGCTAAATATGAGGTGTGAAAGAATTTTCTTCATTCCGAATCAGTCCCATATATTCATAACTGTGTATGTGTGTCCCCATGTCAGTATAAATTGTGCATTGCTTTGACCTTTGTCAATTGACATTGTGTGAGAAATGAGAGAATCTATTCTACTCATTCTCCATCTCTCCTCCTCCCTTTGCATTTTCTTCCTATCTATCTGTTTCTTCCTTTTCTTCTTTTTCTTTTCCTCCTGTAGGTATGTGCGAATGCCGCTGCATTGCGAGCGCTGGTTTTATTTTATTTTTACTTTTTAGTAGGGACCCCAATGAAGCAAAACAAAAACAAATCTCCTTCGTTTTATAATATTAAAATCACTTACTTGTTTAAAATAAGTGGTACTAATCCATTCAAACAAGTCTTGTTATTCCAACATGTAAATGAAATTAGAAAAAAAGGGTTCAAACTTGGCCCAAAACGTTCAATTTCCCCATTGACTCCGTCCGCGCTGCTTTATGTCAATAAGGCTTTGCGGCCAGTTTTAGACAGTTTGGGACGGAGACAGCTGCGCGAAAATATCAGGTGATCGTTGGCGCATCGCGTAAGTCCGATGACCCCAAAATATAGTCTTGTAAAAGACGTCGCCGTCCCGCGCCGTTATTCAATAAATGATCTCGGTCCCGAAATATTTCCACCCAGTTAAAGTCACTTTTAATGTACATCCATCGAACATTGATAAAACAGAAAGAAAGCGTGAGTGAGTCAAGGAAATGAGAGAAAACAGAGAGGGAAAAGTAGTATTTAAATTGTTTTCAGATATTGCTTGTGTGCCATTTATTTGTGAAGTCATCAAGCTCGAAGAAGAGCAGAATGCAGATATTTTGATCGTTAGATTATTGTTGCATTGTTATGATTTGATTCCTTACTAAGTTACTTTAAATTTGATCTAGAGTATGGTGATATTTGACATCTATTAAATTCATCGAACTGATAATCATGTCATGAGCTCTGTCTCTTAATTTTGGCAGCCTACTACCTCGGAACATTTGCTCATGCAAAGGCCGTCCGACGAGTAAAAAAAACACGCCCGTCTTAACATTTTAAATAGCTCCGTGGTTTGAATAAAAATGAATAAAACGGCCGTCGTATAAACAAATGTGACCGAGGTAGAGGCCTGTTGTAGGCTCCAGTGGCGTACGCGGGGGAAGGGGGGGGGGGTAAAGACCAGGTCAAAATAGTGATCATTATTTATTTTTCATTTTTCGATCTTAATTACCGCCCCCCAGAAAAAAAAACACCTAGCTGTCCTTACCAGATCATTCTCCCACGAGAATATCTTCACCTTTATTGTTCCCACTGAATGTTGACCTTACTCGATGTTCTCATATTTCTTTTCTCCCCCCCCCCCCCTTCGTACGGAACAAAGAAATACGCTATAGGAGAATGCTCTGGTAGGGACAGGGAGCTCTGTATTGGGAGTGGGGGCGTTGAGGGACATTATGGTTGGAGGAAAAGAGTCAGATGTTTGGATAGAGGTTATTTTTGTTCCTCTTCATTTTCTGTTATTTTCTGTAAATGTTTCCTTTTACATCAGATACACTACAGTCACATTTGCTCTATGGTGGCAGAACGGTGAATAAAAAAAAACAGCCGTTTTAAAGATTTAAAAAAATAGCTATATCATACTAGGTGGGTTGGTTACTAATAGTTTGAATAGAAATGAATAAAACTGCTGTGTTCGACCACCGTACGGCTGCCGTAAATCAGATCAAAATGTGACTGAGGTGTTACACGCTCGTAAAAATAAGGAAAGAGGGAGGGGGGGGGGGGAAAGACAGTTATGATATTTTTATCGATCTGATTAAGTCGCCTTACCTCCCCCCAAGAAAAAATAAAACTACCTCCCAGTCTCTACCATTAGCATTCTCCCGTGAAATTGTTCCCACTTACGAAAAGGACGGGATGTCGACCTTGCTCATGAATGTTTTTTTCCTCGGTAACTGCTATCTTTTTTGGGGGGGGGTGGGGAGGGGGTGTTGAGTGACATCATGCAGGGTTGAAGGAAAAGTTTAAGTTAATTGTCGGGATTTTGGGTTCGGCGCCCCCCTATATATTCTTTGTTATTTTATATACGTACATGATTTAAAAAAAATCTCAGATAACGGTAAAAGCCAGTGATCTTATCTCTGTAGGCCTATAATATATAACGACGTAAACCGGGACGTATCTTCCCTCTTTTTTTTTTAGAAAGGGTGGGTCAGTGTTTGAGAAAAAAATGTTTTCATGGAAAAGAATCAAGTTATTAAGAACATTTAAAATTAATATTTGTACATACTGCAATTTAAAATAATTTAAGTGAGGTTTAGGGATGTTTATTTCAAATTCTCTCTCTATAACATAAAAATACATTAATAAGGTTTGAACATTTCCGCAGTGGAAAATAAAATTTGAATTACATATTAATAATTATGAATTGTAATGGATGATTCTTACCTGATGTGGTAAATGCCCTCGTCCATCTGGAGTATTCCCTGGACCGGAAAGGCAGGGGTACAACCAGCTCAGGGATCCCTGGGGGTATTCTCGTGTTATATAATTCAGGCTAGGACACACTAACCCATCATGGGATCATTCAAAAGATCAATGGAAAGGGGTGCTTTTCACTGGTCAGCACATGAATGCTTTGACCCAATCAGAAGTGAAAACGCAAAAAAAAAACATGACTCATTTTATCTCATGAAATGTTCCCACCGAAGACGACGGAATGTCTGGCTTCCAAGACCTTATCGGACAGGCTGTTTCATGTCTGTCAACACTGCGGCAACTTCACAGAAACAAATTCTTTCACACCCTCCATATTCCGAAAAATCCATGTAAATTACTTTCTTTTTGTTGTCAACACCCTTCTGCATTGATCTTTTGAAGTATACACCGCGGCAACTTCACAGAAACAACTTATTCTTTCACACCCTCCTTATTCCGAAAAAGTCCATGTAAATTACTTTCTTTACAGTTGTAATATTTTTGGCATTTCTTTACGTAATCAAATTATCATTTTTATTGTGCTGTCCTGCATGAAGAGTTCATATTTTTTGGGTCCTGCAGACTGAAGAAATAAAACGTTGCCTTTTAATGCAGGTTCCCTCATGTTTCTATTCGCCGTATTATTCAATTTAAATAAATGATGCCATGTCTGATTTGTACGTCATGTTAATTCTTCTGATGTAATATTTGTATTATGTTCATGATTATGACTTGTGAAATAAGTGAATGTATGAATAATGTAATATCTCAAAATTGACGAAGAGTTCCCCATAGCAAACTTCAGAATATTTTTCTTTTGGAAAACTCACCGGCACCGACCAGGGACACCGAAGGAGGGGGCAACTCTTTTCACTTAACAAAAAAAAAATAATAATAATTAAAAAGTGAGTATTCTCGTCTGATCGTTGTTACATGATGATACCCTTACCCCCACCCTAATTCAGAATCCAACCCCTGACCCCTACTGGGATAGCTATATAGAAGGGGTAATTAAGGGCCACCCCATCGATCCTCCATAATATCCCATGTTAGGAAGTTGAGACTCATGGCGGAAAAAGGAGTCAAATCGAGAAATGTAAACGAGCTATGTAGGCCCCCTCCCCGTGTAAAAAAAAAAAATCAATATAGGCCTATGGCACATCCCTTGAAATCAGATGTAAATTCAATTTGACAGTCGCATTGGATACCTAATTTATTCATATCGGGTTACATTGGTATAAAAGCCCCATAATAGCGTGACTTTTTTGTCACTTTTTGTCAACGCTTTAAAAGGTCCATGTTTGAACCAGGGATATTGCATATCCCTGTTTGAACTATATTTTCACTCATGACAGGGCAAGATAGACGAAGTGTTAGAAGAATGTTCCCATAAAAAAGCAGATTACGGATGTAAAAGTCAGCGGGGGGGGGGGGGGGGTCTCTCACCGAAAACGTTTTTTTCCAACTCCGCTCAATCATATAAATGGCCTCCAATTTTCAGGTTTTTTTTTTTTTTGGGGGGGGGTACGTGTAAACGGGTTCTTTGCGGGTATTTTTTTTTTTAATATCCATTTATTTTTGCTAAGAGCACGGGCGCAGGACCGAGGGAACCCACCCCCCCCTCCGCCTATACATTAGAAAATAAAAAAATAACTGACATCTCGTCGAGTAATTTTTTGTATCCTAATTTTACAACAATCAGTATGTTACTGTTAGAAATAAAATCTTAAATGTGTGTGATTGTGAGAGGGCATATATACATATATTGTGCGTATACATTGCAACTTAAAACATTGATTTCTTAGATTTCTTAATAAACAAAATATACTTTAGTAGGCCTTAACAATTGATTATTAATCAAACTATACACACCGGGGGATTCCCCTATTTTAATTTAGCCCCCAGAGCGAATGTACAGTTGCAACGTACAGGTCCATGCTTTACACACGCATTTTTTAAATCCACTCTAACTCCATTATTCCCATGTCACCATCTCGGTCACAGACCTTCTCACACACAAGTGTAAACATCCTTGTACAGAATTCCCTGTATTATATCACACGTATATGCCGCCATTATGCCATGTGCAATATCTCACACACACATGACCTTCCAAAACATCTCTCCTTGTATCACGGCGATTACACGTGATTAACAGTTGTAACTGAGGAGGGGGGGGGGGGCTGAATGTTCCTAAGAGAAAGATTGTGCTAGCCTTCATCCTTTCACATTTTAAAATTATTTTCATTTATTTTATTTGGATGATATCCGTTCACAACGTTACAGAGTTTCAACGAACTTTACAAATCATAAAAATTGCCTGAATCAAGACTAATACATGGTCTACGTTCGCGATAGGCCCCTCCCACCACTTCGCGCGATCTTCAACTTCATGACGATAATTACGTCACGTACACGTCATATGGAGGTTTTTGCTTTGCATTTTAAAATTTGAAAATAAATTCACTAATTTTTTTTTCTTAAATTAATCTAGATATAAGACTTCGTCTCAAAACCATCTTTTTTAAGAATGAAAAGTCCCAAAACGGGCCCCAAGATGTTTTAATTGAATATCTTTAAGTAGAATAGGGTGGGTCCTTCAAAAAGATTATACAGCTCAGCATGCACTTCCAAGACGGTCCCTGAGACATGAATTTAGGGAAAATCCCAAAAGATGCAGCAAATGCAGAATTTTTATTGGTCAAATTTTGGAGGGCGCCGCCCCCAAATCAAACTTAGCTCGCTCACACGCAATCCTGGTGACGTCATGGTGACGGGTCGCGTGTGCAAAACTTTGAATTTCCCCATTGACTTTATACACATACAAACTCTGCAGTTCATGTGGAATACAAGGACAAAGTACGATATTTTCCCATTCAAAGAACAAGTAGAGGTAAGCCATTCGAAAATATAGAATACTAAATAATTACTGACAAATAATTACCGATCCTTTTAATGCCAAATATATCATAGCTACCTGAAATAACTGAATTTAGGGTGAAATTATCAGTCAAGAGGGATGCATTATTGGGGCTTCGTAGGATCAACGGACGCGCTCGACGCACTCGCAATGGTATGTAGGGATTTTGATAGAGCAAGTACCGAATCTACCGTTGTCCCTATTTTTAGCTGCACCGTTTTCGCACGGGTTTTGATGCAAGTGGCATCGCCCCTGCTGAGCTGTCTGGCCGGCTCCTCGAAAATGGGGTTTAATGCACATGCGCACATAGCGGCATGTGATCTGAGCTGACGGAGTTGTGCCTTTTTTCAGACAGTCTACGATGTGCACTTTCTGTACATGTATATAACCACTCTAGGCGACACCCCAATACTTACCCGTGCTAATAAACTGGGACTCCACTCACGCGCATTTGGGCCGCCCTAGCTTAGAACTAAGCTTTGTTTTACTAAAAAATAAATCTTGTAATGATTCAATAAATGTTACTTAATAAATTAGTACTGTTAAATCGGTACTCACCGGTTCTTTTCTTGAATTTTCTGGCAATTTCCCACGCTTCTGGCTTCAATTCTGCGGCTGTTCCTGTCGAGGTAGACAACTACATATGCAACTTTATTTATAAATAGAGCGCCCCTTACGATAGTTGTTAAGAACGCGGCCAAATTGTTAGGTTTTTTGCACTGTGTCCAAGGCGTTTTTATTTTGTTTGATTTTTTATATTTAATAAATATTTTGTTAAATAGCGATTTTTACGTCAAATATTAAATTCATATCACAAAATATTTTTAATTGTAGAAATATATATAATATCATGCAATTATTCATTCTATATATATTTTATAATAAAATTTATAATTGTTGCGGTCTTTAAAAAAGGATAGTCGATTGATCAGGTGATGACCACACGTATCACGTGATCTGAAAATCAGCTTCATACCGCTTTGATCGCACTCGACGGTGACCGGACTGACTGCCAAAAAAAGATCGAAAAATGACTCAAATGTAAGTTTCCCTTTATTTTATTAAATTCAAATTAGGAATAGGAATATATTTAATGGGCAATCTTTTAATAAATGATAAACAAACGAGGACAAAACTCATATTTTGGGAGTAATATCATACTTGGGTGCAGGAAACAGTACGTTTAGAAGTTCTAACCTGTTTTTAACGCATTGTCGCCTATGAGGTCCATACATGTTAATGTTTGGACCTCATTGGTACTAGGAGTGCATATAACAGGCCTCTACAAAAAAAAAATTCATTACTTGCCCTGTCGGGCAAGTGATAAAAAAATTTGCTTGCCCGATAGAAAAAACTGCTTGCCCGATTTTTTTTCAAAAATTCTTTTGCTCTTAATTATTCTTTTCTGTCCTGGCTGAACTTGATTTACTGGCGCTGCCCTTGGCATTTCTTTTTCTTGACTCTTGTTCAAGTTGTTCTGGCCGCCGATCACGACGACAAAAGTCGCCTATTTTAGTCTGACGACTCATTGTTTATTTGGTTTGAAGTTGAAGCCGAGTCCTGGCCAGGGTGACCAGATTTCACAAAATGAAATACGGGACAATCGACAAAAAAAAAAGATCAAGAAAGAAGGCTACACAGTGTTAGACTTGTGAAAAAAGTACAGAATTGGAAGGGAGGGTGAACGAAAGAATGAAGGAGAGAAAAAAAAGAGATGAATTGAGAAGAAAGAAAGAAAAAATGAAGGGGAAAATGAAGGAAATAATAAAAATATAAGAAAGTTCTAATAAAAGAAGGATGAGAGAATAAAAATATATAAAAAAGTTTCTGTCATTCTTTGAATTGAATATAGAAAGAAAAAAAAAGAAAAGGGAAGATGAATAAATTTGTGAAAGTCAAAACAAAGAAGAGAAAGACAAAAAGAAAGTAAGAAAAAAGGAGGAGGAAAGAAAGAATGAAGGAAAGAAAATTTTCCTTCATTCTTGGAAAGAAAGAAACACAGAAAGAAGAAAACAGGAAGGAAGGAAGAAAGGGAAAGAAAGTATAAGGGAAAAGAATAAGGACAAAATGAAAAAAATAATGGAAGAAAGAAAGGAGGAAAGAGAGGGAGGAAAGAATGAAGGGAGGCCAGAATGAAAAAAAAAAGAAAATAATGGAAGGAGAGATAGAACTAAAATAAAAACGAGTGGAAGGGAGAAGGAATGAAGGAAACAAAAAAAAGGAAATGTAATAAAGGCAAGTAAGAGAAAGAAGGAAAGAAAGAAAATGAAGAGAGAGAGAGAGAGAAAGGATCAGGAAATAAAAATAGATATGTATTAACAAAAAAGGGCAAGAAGGAAAAATTAAGATAGAAGGATAGAAAAGAAAGAAAAAGGAAAAAGTTCAAACTTCAAGCAAATAAAAACAATCCAATCATACATGTATAACAAAAATCCTAATGATATTTGGTGTTTTTTTAAATATTTTTTAAATAAAAAAAATAATAAAATGTTTTAGAAATGAATAAAATACGGGACGGCTGGTCCTGGCCGAGTCAGTCTGAAGCTTGCATGCATTCAGCGCGATCTAGCTCGAGACTCGGCTGGCTCGATCGATCGTGTACGTCCGTACATGCGCTCAGAGGGCGAGAGAGGGGTTTCCCCAGCTAGCTCCTTCGTCGATTAGTAGCGCATGCGCACATTGTAGTTTAGAAAGTAAGATGGCAGCCTCCATCGAACGGGACCGCTGGCGATAAATTGTTGCCTTTTGTCGGTAAATTGGCGCTGATTTGACATGTTTTCACTGTTTTTTTACTGGTATGACATTGTATGAGAGATAATTGGCCGATAATTGCAATTTATCAAAAAATTATTAAACTTTACAGTCAATTTATCTTTTTCATTTTCAAAACAACCACTTGCCCGATCGGGCAATTGACTTTGAGAAATGCTTGCCCGCACGTCATTTTCACTTGCCCCGGGCAAGCGGGTTTGTCGCGCCCTGCATATAAGTTTCAATATGGATACTCGCCTGACAAGTATGGATATCGGAGCTTGAAAGTTCATCGAATTTTTGGATCCATAAATGATCAAAATTTTGTGATGGCGAGTAGAAAAAAGTTCCAAACAAGGATATTTAGTCTTTCTTTAACTATTGATCTTCAAAATAAAACCGAAATGAACCGATTCTTTAAAAACGCAGGCCAGATATAAGAGCCGCAAGCTACCCTTGTCACCGCCGGTCTCTCGGCAGTCGAGCTGCCCGATGCGGTGGGCTCCCGCTGGTCTCTCTGCAGTCGAGCTACCCGATGCGGAGGGCTGGGTGACGGGAGCGGTCGATAGTGAGTCGTTCATGCTGGATTGAACTGCATGGATCTGAATGTTTGTTGCTTGATAATATTGTGCCTTTTTTTGAAAATTTCTGTCATTATACCGTAGATTATTATTCTGATATTGATTTTAATACATACATTTTGTCACAAAAATATGTTTTCCTCCCAAGGTTATGTGGCTCAAGAGTCAAGGTGGTTGATTGTTCAATCATATTTCATCATTTGGAAACTGGATTCTTTTGGAAGTGGAATATCAATGTTGACTTTTTAAATTAAAATGCAAAATCTATAGTGTTTTTTTTTCTTTTGTAGAAAAAAATATATATTTGGAAACTTTTCAATCATGTTTCATTATTTTGAGACTGGATTTGCTTTTGAAAGGGGAATATCATAAATGTTGACTTTTTAATTAAAATGCAAGAACTATGTTGTTTATTTTTGTTGTTGTTTATTTTTTTTCACTCTTGTAAGAAAATACATGAAAACTCAGAGGAAAGAATATTTCATTTCCAGATGGGTCTAAATCCTGCATTTATGATTTTTTTTTCTATTTTATCAATTTTATTATTTTTTTTTTATTTCCTTTTCTTTCTTTTTATTTCGTTAGGGGTGCAGGTGGGGGTTGTGTTTTAAATGGAAAATGGTGATGGGATTGGTACAAGTTTTTGTGTCACTTTTGTTTCTCTTGTTTTAGTGTTTGTTTGGAGCTTTGATGTCTGTTTTTGTTGTTGTTTAGATCTTTGATATCTGTTGTGTTTTGAAAGAAATAGACCACTCTTTTCCTTTTATTTTGGCTTCAACTAATAATTGGGTGCCTTTCAAGTCTATCCATGAGGTCTGGGGAGATTGATAAATTTGGATTGTTAAGTTCTTTTCCACAAAATCTTGCTAATTCTTTTGTTTTGTTAAAAAATTGTGTACATTTATGTGCAGTGATTTCACTCTAGAATCAGAATTTATTTATTTTTCTTAAAAAAAGAGAGCACAAACAGGGCCTTTGTAATACAATGTATGTATACAAATCTAAGAAATGCATTGAAAACTGATAGAATATATTAAAGCTTAATTTTTATCCTTTTTGATACTTGTAATAAATTGCATACAATGCTACATACATATTTTACACTCGGCTGCTTATCCCTCCGAAAAAAATTGTAATCAAATTTCCATTGTCTCTAAAATCAAAAGCTACATATTATACATAACAAATTGTGAAACAATCAAATACATCAGAAAATAGCACACTTGTATTTGTATTTGGTCATACAAAGTACAAAAGGCATGATAATTTTCATATGTAAAAAAAATCCCCCATTACATACATATATACAATACTAAAGTTGAAAAAGAGCTTGTAATTTATATCAGAAAAATAAAGAAATACATTAGAAATTACAAAAACAATATTTTAAACAAATTCATTTCGGAAATTATCTACATGATATTATATTATATAAATTATGATCACCTTCATTTGGCAAAAAAGAGGCGAGTAATTGTGATTTTGCTTAATTTGCATAATTTATTAGAATTAATTAGAAGAAATTATTTTACACATATAAAGAAGAAAAATTACAAAGTGACGTGATTACACATCAATTGAGCTTTCTTTCACCTTTCCATTGATACCTAAATTACTTCAAAGGGCTCAAAAATAAAGAAGTTAGAGCCTGTTGAAGACTTGAGTTTAAAATGGTCACAAAAGTCGGTTCTGTATTCCATTGACTTTACATTAAGACAATGACCACAAATTTGGATGAATATGCGCGACTTAAACTGGAATAACTTTATAATTTCTTGATGAAAATAAGAGTTCTTGGTACCATTTGAAAGGTCTTTTTAAGAGCTTTCAAATGATACCAAATTTATTGATATTTGATGATTTTCATTTTTTGTCACATACCTACCTCCTGCCTCCTCTACTCTCTAACTTTAATCCAGATCAATTCAAGCTCCTCCCCTTCCGTGGCCCAGATCTGTATTTTCCATCTGAGTCTTGGTTAGAAATTCTGCATTATCAATATTATAACTGTATGATAAGGGCCCCAAAGTCTACGCAGTCCCCCTTCAGGTCGAAATATAGCCTAAACGAATAACTGCATAACGGCACACACTTTGCTAACTGTATAATATTACATGACGTCATCTAACCCAGGGAGCCCGCGAAGCGGGCCAGAGCCCAGGACTCGTCCGTGTAATACTAGGCAAACATATATTCTCCAAAATGGGGTAGAATGTGGTCACAATATTAGCACTCCAAATAAAAGGGGGGGGGAAATGAATTATGCACTTACCTCGATTATATGGATGAAGGTCTATCGTGACACACTAATCCTGACATCAAGGCACAAACTGGACCCTCAAAAAAAGGAAAAGTTAGACGTCTATGTCGCGGTCGTTTTGGTATCGATCGGCCATTTTGTTTTCAATTTTGACAGAAGGAGAATGAACGAGACAGAACTTTTCCTTTTTTGAGGGTCCAGTTTGTGCCTCCAGTTTGTGCCTCGATGTCAAGATTAGTGTGTCACAAACTCACGATAGACCTTCATCCATATAATCGAGGTAAGTGCATAATTTATTTTTACCCCTTTTATGTGGAGTGCTATTGCGACCACATTCTACCCCATTTTGGAGAGTATATATTTGACTAGTATTACACTGACGAGTCCTGGGCTCCGGCCCGCTTTGCTGGGTTAGATGTCATCCTGCTAGCCACTCATTCTATGAACAAGGTTATGCCAGCTAGCCTATGATCACATGCCAATTTATGAATGAAAATTCATGCGCATTGCAAGGCTCCCAATGCCCAGCACAAATGGCATCAAAACAAGTGTGCAATTCTCTATCACCCCGTACCAAAATCGACATAGAATTTCAATTTTGAATATATTTTTCTCACTATTTTCTCAACGATATCGCGATCGCATAGTTAAGAGTATTTTTATTACTTCTCGCTTTTCTGTCAAAATCATACAGAAAAGCGCCATAGACACATGTTTGTCAGTTACAGAATCTATCGCAACGTATACAAAGTCATTGGAGTTCCGGGTTTCGGAGCGCACAAGGAATATGCAAGAAATTACTGAACCTCAATGATTTTCAAACGATACTTGAGCGATCCAATCACGAGCCGAGACCATTGTAAGTGTGGAAAACGTGACTGGATATCGTTATCGCTATCGATACTTTCGAATATTTTTAGGCCGAATTATTTTTGTGACCACGTGATCATGACGTGATCTGCACGATCAACCAATCAGCGGTCTCCGAATCACTGCCGTGAGCTGTGCGGAGCTTGGCTGTTTGTGCTACACAATCATTGGACAACATTTCGATGTGCCCTTGTCAGCACAAACATGTATCTGCGTGGTTCTAGAAAAAAATAGATAGCAACGACCACAAACTTTACATCTGCATGAGACGGATATTCATCAGAAAATCTGACTCTGGAAATTATCGAATTTCGTGCCAACTGGGCATTTCATTTGATGGCTGGCCCTAAAAATGCAGCCTATCTCATCAAAATCCCTGAATGGTGTGTATAGTGAATGTGTGCACAGACATGGGGCATCATTTTTTGTTCAATATGAAAAAGACTGGCCAAAGTTTTCCAAAGGAAATCATTTAGATCTATTTCTTTCAATTTTTTAATGAGATTTTGGCACACTTATAAGAATATAGGGAACACTGTCAACTGAAAATTTTTGTGAAATAAAAATAATTAAATTTTCATGTTAAAAAATCTTAAGTTAGTACACACGCAGACATGGGGCCCCCCTTCATTATCATTTGTCAGTTTCCTCTAATGTATATTACTTGTTAGTTTTGTTTTGATGTGTGTTATTGCTGATTGTATTGAAGCATAAAATCTATAATAATTATAATGTTCTATAGACTATACCAAACTTTACCATTAGTAGGTCTACCCAAGCAATGAATGAATGAATAATTACTATCCTTTCAAAGAACGATCCACACACCCCCTAAAAGTCTCAATAACATTGTTCCGTTTGTCTAACTTTGGCAGGAAAGGCGGCCATCGCAAGAAGGCGGAGGAATCTGACTATGACAGTGATGACCCTAGAGCATACGCCAAAGAGAAAGAACCAGACCCGTCTTCCAGGGACTATATCTATGATGAAGTTGACGAGTTTCATGCCAACAAAGAAAAAATCTCCTTGGATGTAGGCACAGCGCTAGGACCAGCTGATAGCTCTGACAATGAGGTACATGGATGTGCGTTCCATCTTACAAAAAGTTGTGATTTATCTGATCAACCATAACTCTGGAAAGCCAGCAATGCCAACTAAAATACATGTTTGTTCATAATTATATTAGATATGATGTATATTCGTACATTCATCGTTGTCTTGAAAATTTAGTATGCTCCCTCTTCGTTTACAAAAGGACAATGTACAAATTTCCTGGAGGAAATATTATGACATTGATTGATTTCTATGTAGTTGAGGTTGATGGGATCAATCAAAATTCTTTGTAAGACAGGACACTTATTGATCAACATCAATGAAGAAAATCCCAATTTCATAATTTTTTTGTAAACCATTTTTTGTGTCAGGTGTTGTGCAGAGATAACTTTAAAAAACTATTGATGTATCAGTTCAAAACAGTTTTAAGGTTGTTTTTTTTTTTTGGGGGGGGGGGGCGGGGGAAAAAAATGGAGACGGCAGATAAAGGCGATGAGTTTAGAACACTAACTTGGTTATCTTATCTTACCTCAAGTGACATTTTATTTTTGATGTAGGAGGAAGAGGTTCTTGGCTGGGACGACGAGGACGATGAAGAGGACGCCATCTTGAAAGAGAGATTGCAGCGCTTCAGGAGGCAGGAGAAGATGGATGAGATGGCGAGCGATCTGGAAGACGAGGAGGATGACGACGACGAAGGCGATGGGGATGCAGACAAGATAAGCTCCAAGGCGTGGGGAAAGAGAAAACAGAACTATTATGACACCGACTATGTGGATGATGACCTTCCAGGTGAGTGATCCTTCTTTGATAAAAAGTTGGGATTGGTTTCAAACAAGCTCAACTATGGAGAGCCAATATTGCCAGAATTTCTTATCGAGATTAAGTTCTCACTGTTCGTTTGTAGACAAAATGGAGTTTGATGCTGATTGGTTTAATCGATGATGGAAGCGCCATTCGACATCATTTTACAAGAATATTTTCTTGGGATATGAAGTTTGAGAAAACGAATGATGACATCATGTCTTTGTTTATTGCCTGACGAAACATAGCAACGTACATAACAACGTTTGATCCATCGTGAGACAACTGATTACTACTCTTCTACTCAATCATTCGCCACGATGAACCTCTTCCTTATCATCGAATGATAACAATGTTGGCCCTCTACAGTTGGGATTGATTTGAGTCAATTGCACCCTTCATAAGACACTGTAATTTCTTTGCATTTTGCATTTGTCTGTCGATGTTTGAAATTTTGAAGTTGCTTTCTCTCTTGGAATAATTGTTATGTGCATTTCTGTTGACATTCTTACTGTCAATAAAGATTAAAGTATCCAAATTGGATTCCAATTCACGATATCTTGATTGAAAGAAGAGAATCAAATCTATTACACCATAGCACTTTGAGGTGTAGTGGTCAGTGGATAACTCTCAGTCAGGACTATCTGAACCACAAGGTACCTGGTTCAATTCCCTGTTGATTGTCTTTTTATTTTCATTTTCATTCTTGTACATTTTTTTTTCATGACCACTTTTGTAGGTTTGGATCAGTTGGAGGAGACTGCCAACCAAGAAGCAGAAGAGAAAGAAGCCCTAGCCATCCAGAACAGAATGGCCGAAGCCCTCCAGGATGATGACTTTGGTCTTGATATCTTCAAGGTATGCATAAAATCATCTTTGTTAATCATATGTGAGCTATCATCTTCTGTTTGAAAGCCTGTTTCTGAATGCACTTGAAGAGAAAGAGCTACGTGTATAGCCACTCACATCAGGATGACTGAAGCCCCCTAGGATGATGACTTTGATCTCAATATCTTAACCCTAAAAGGACTGGGCTATTTGAGATGAATTGGGGGGCCATGATGGCCCCCCTTCTGATCTTGGTAGCCGTTCGCGCGATCGCGCCGAAATTTGGCACGCACATTCTTTACCACATAAACTACAAGCTAGTATTAAAAAAAAAAATCTGAAAATGTATTTTTAAAATCATTATTAATAAAATATGCAAATTTATTCATGAAAAACATTTGCATATTTAACACCCTATTTCACTTCAAATTTTCTTCTTTTTTTGCAGATTTCATCTTTGTAATCTAATATAAAGGTTTCCACAAAGAAAAATTGCGAATGTATTTTCTTGTTTTCAGAATTTCTTATGTATTTCATTGTTTTTTCATCTTTTGTTTTTCATTGTTTTTTTTTCAATGGAAATTATCACAGACCATTAAACAACTAAATTAATTAAGCAGACCACTTAGACTGAAAAATAATCACCTTTTTCTGAATTTCATCTCCCGTAGACTTTGTACACAAAGTATGAAAACGAGCCATTTTCGGCATGATATTGCCTCGTAAAAAGTCATGTGGCGTCGCGATGGTATACCCATGTGTCGCGAATTTGGTCTCAAAAGTTGCGCGAGAAAGTCATAAAATTTTGCGGCGCTATTTTTTTTTGCGTTTCGGAAATATCGCGCGAAGCATCGAGGGGGGGGCATCATGTATTTGTGTAGTGCATATATGTGACTCAGTTTCCAACAGGTCAACTCAAGATCAATATAAGTTTATAAATGCATTCATTTCCACTTGATGTTAATATTTGCATTATTTTGATTTATACAGAGCAGTGAAAAACAAGTAGAAAAAGCAACTACAGATGACCTTGAGAGTGAGGAGAAGGTCACCAAAGATCTCAGCAAACTTTCAAAGAGAGAAAAGTTAGAGGTAATGAACCCAATTTATTTGCAATATATTGGAAAGGATTTTAAAAATTCATTAAAAGGTAAAGTCCAACTCTTATGTACATCTAATTTGTGACTTTTTTAATGTCATTTAGGAGGCATATCATGGTAAAAGTTTTTTTGCAAAGAATTTTTCTTCAAATGCCCTTGTATTGTAAATATGACAAAATATACCTGAAAAGTTTGGCTGACAATTTAGTGCTACATTTTCCATTTAGAAAGTTGCATTCTCCTATGAGACTTGAATTGAATTTATTTTTATAATGTGATCGAAAAATTTGATAGGATCAATTGCAAATGAACTATTTTATAGCTTGACTTACTCATGATTTTAAGATTTCGAAATCGCAAAATGTTCATTAGACTAAACGGTTAATGATATATCAATTTGATTTGTTATTATATATTCCTTTCTTATGAAATTGCAGCTTTTGAAAAAGGAATCACCAGAGTTTCTACAGCTTGTGGCAGACTTCAAAGTAAAGGTATGAAAAGTTGATATAATAAAATTAAGCTTCAAAATCTTTTTCTCTCACTTCACTCTTTTCTCTTTGTCTCTCTCTCTCTCTCTCTACCAATTTTTATCTTTCTTTTAGTTCTTTCTGTTTTTCGCTTTCTCTCCTTTTCTTTCTTTCTCTTTATTCCTTTTTTCTATCTCCCATTTTTGTCTCGCCTGCATAGTAGGAGCGAGACAGCGGCAGCGTTGTCAGCATTGAAACCTTAACCAAGGTTAAGTTTTTAACCATAACTTATTAAGTATATGGACCCAGTTCATGAAGCTTGGACATAAGGATAATTAAGTATTACTGAACATCCTGCCGGAGTTTCAGGTCACATTACTATGGTTAAAGGTTATTTAGGGTCAATGAACTCAGACCATGTTGGGGAATCAACATTGAAATCTTAACCAAGGTAAAGGTCTAAATTCCACATACTAATTGAATAACCAACTTCAGCCCTGGGTTTAACACTAAACCTAACATAAAACCCTATTGCAACCCTAACCCTACATTTTAGATGAAATAAAGCCCGGAGCAAATTATTATTGCAGGAGCAAATGTTGTGTCACCACATTTTCCAATTGCTCTATGAAAATGTGTGTGTATCAACACTTTTCTAACACACATGTGCCTGTGGTGGGGTAATCGTTATACGCTAAAGGTCTGGAGCTCAGTATGTATCTGTGTTGTCTTTTTGCATAGATGCGTGAGCTGATAGATCGTCTCCAGCCTCTAGTGGGTCTTATCAAGGATGGCGTTATCCAGGAAGGCTCAGAGGGAGCTCAGTATGTCCACACCAAATACCAACTCTACCTCAGGTAGGTTAGAAATTGGAACACTGTGTCGCCAACCATCATAACTCATAAATTTTCGGACAACCATAAGAAATGTGTTATAAAATCAATGTGTTCTTGTGGAAGATCCATAAATTTAGATTTTCCTTGTTTTTGTCTCGCCCACCAGAGGTGAAGGCGAGACTTAGGGATCCAACTGTCGTCCGTCCGTCACAAACCTAATGACACATAACTCCACAACGGTAAGTCGCTTTTCAACCAAACTTGGATGGTAGATGGACTTGGGGGACCTGCATGTTACGTTGCAGTTGGAGGTCACATGATAAGGTCAAAGGTCATTTTCAGGTCAATGTTAAAGTTTCCGTGCAAGACTCTTATGACACCTAATTCCGCAACCGTAAATCACTTTTCAACCAAACTTGGGTGGTAGATGTACTTAGGGGGTCCTGCATGCTATTGTGTTGGGAGGTCACATGGTATGGTGAAAGTTCATTTTGAGGTCAACATTAAAGTTTACATACAAGACTCTTATGACAAGTGTTATTCCATCCCAGTCATTTCACAATGAAGTTTTGATACATTTCCGTTGCGTGCCCTCGCAAATCGCGATATTTCTGGTTATTTTCATAGGTGGGCGAGACACAAAATCGCTTTTGCCTTGTTTGGTGGAAATGAGAACACATCTTCCAAACTCACAAACATTTCAGGCATTTTTATGTGTCAGCTCAGGATGTAGTTACTCAAGATGTAGTAGTCTACAGTTCATTTGTTAGCTTTTTTTATGGAAATGAGAACACATCTTCCAAACTCACTCACAAACATTTCAGGCATTTTTATGTGTCAGGTCAGGAGCCACATATATGGCCTGAGAAGATAAAATTTGCTCATCACTCATTTGTAAGTGGAAAAAAAACTTTTGACTCCACTTTGTTAGCTCAAGAGCCACGTATATGGTCGAAGGGGATGCATATCCTCATGTCTTTCTCCTCTCTTTTTGTTCAATCCCACAATTAGTAGCCATCATCTGTAACACTGCTGTTACCTGCCTTTCAAAGACGGCCAGAGTTGATTTTTGTTTGCATATTTTTTTTTTGCAACACCTTTATGTGAGGTCAATAAGTGTGCTTCTTCATACTTAGTGAGCCTGTGTGTTGGCTTTTCCTTGGCCTCTGTGGCCTATGTCCATCTTGTTACCTCCATTATAATAGAAATAACATGATATTAGATTTGCACTCCTTCTATTGCAGAAAATCAGCTCTAATGGGCTGTTCTATAAAAGATCACATAATTGTTTTTGAAAGTCTATCTTGTCACTTTGTTCACCATAATATCTCCACTGACTTTCTTCTCTTTCCTACAGCTACTGCATGAATATTAGTTTCTACATGATCTTGAAGGCCAAACATGTTCCAGTTTCCAACCATCCTGTCATCGGTAGAATCTTGGGTTTCGGAAAGGTAATCATAAGATTCATCATCTTCGTCATCATCACTGATGGCATCTCCATCACCAGAGTAACATTCACATCTCATCGTCTTTTTATTCATCACTGTATTCATTATTGTTATTATAATCATTGAAATGATTTACATCTTCTTCATCATGAATATCATTGTAACCAAACAACATTATCTCATCATCATCATCATCATCGTTTTAAAAGTAATGTCATAGAATTAAAGTGCCATCTAACCTATTTGAAATATATGATGTTTTCATCAATTGTTTTAGGTAATTTTGGGGGTCAGATTTGATAGAAACGTTTCTGGAGAGATGTAAAATAGTAAAATAGTAAAAAACCTGTCAATTTGTGTCTCCCTTAACTGTGTTTTGTGTCCCCTTCTCCATCATAGCTAATATCTGAATTGCAACCCGTCGATGAGAAATTAGCAGAGGAAATAGAATCTCTCTTGAGCCAAGCAGAGGATGTTGAAAAGGAGACCAAACAGACAAGATTAGAAAGAGAAGAAGAACAAGAAGAACTTCTTGTAGCACCAAAGATAGACAAGAAAAGGAAAAGTAAGTTGTCTGTCAAATGAAAAGCAGATAATTAGCATTGGTGAAGATGATGGGACTTATCATCACTTCCAGGGCGATCTGGGGAGCATTTCATGAAGGTTTGTTGGTGATTTTCACTGACAAACGTTATAACCTTTAAATTAAAACGTTATTGTGTCTAATTGGCCAAGAGCAAATCAGTCTGCAGAAATCTCTGATGAAAATGAAACTCTTCATGAAATACTTCCTTGGACGTAGGTCTCTCGTTGGAGTGGAGCTGAGGAAACATTAAGAAAACATGATGGTTCATTTATTTTTTGAAACATCATGATTTACTATGTATTCTTATTATAAAATAAGTTATCCAAAAAAGAAAAATGAAAAGGGTGGATATTTCCCAATGGAAAATGCATTAAGATAAGTCTGTCTAATAAGTCTAATATGGGAAGTAGATTATGATTTGCTGACACCAGAGCCTGAAAAGCAAAATAAATGCTTGTATAGTTGCATCTTCAGGGTTCAGCAAAGTATCATTGTCCCATTAATAATATTACAGACATAGCGTTGCCTGTTGATTCTCTATTAGCCCAGGAATAGCAAGATACAGACATTCTTATACATGTGCAGTACAAGTTCAATTTCATTTTTTTCTCTCATTTTAGAAAAAAGGAACCAAGAAGACACCACAATAGAAGCAGAGTCAACATCCACTAAAGTAAGTGATTTGATCCAAATATTACATGTGCCTTGATATGAAGGATGTAGCTAGGCAAGAATACTTTCCGGATGAGGAGGGGACGGGCAAAAATATAGGTTAAATGTGCAAGGAAACTTGCATTCAAGGCAGCTGATCAAATTTGTGCCTTTCCTAATACATACACCACCAATGTTCTTGTTCATTATCGTGAGAAGCGTCTGGGTCAACTTTTTCCTAAGACATACAAGATGGCATGAGCCACGAGTGAGAATTGGAAAAATAAAGAAAGAGCCAATTGAACAATGAATCTCAAGCGCAGCGAAGAATAAGGACTAATCACTAGAACTAGCAGTGAGATTCTTATTGAAAAGTGTTTAAATGGGGTTTATAATCACAATGAAAGAGAATCACTGAATAACACATGCTGATGGGTAAACTAGTCAGCCAATGTTTTGCGAAGAGGTGACTAGAGAACAGAGTCAAATCTGTTCGAGAAGGTCTTACAAATAAGGGGTCAGACGTATATATTTCATGGATTTTCCCAGATGAAATTTTTCTCATTCATATTTCGTATTAAATGTTATTTCTTCTCCAGCGAAAGAAGACTCTGCCCTCGTTATCAGAAGAGGAATTAAAGGCTCTTGAATACTACAAGAAAATAGAGAGTAAACAGCAAGAGAAGAAGAAACAAGAGCTACCATCTATTGGGTATGTGTGGGGGAGGGTGGGGGGCTAAAATTTTGTTCTGAGAGGATTGAAACCCATACCTATTTTTAAGGGTATTTTTGGCTAAAAGAGGGTACCCATTAGAAATCATCACCCTCAAGATTAAAAAGAGTGGGTATGTTGTGTTTTTGAAGAATTTTCACAAAACAGTGACCAATTAGTCCGGTTCATCCCTGTACCCCTCCGTTATTTGAATATGTAAACATTTGTTTTCATCTACCACACGATCAAATGAATAGCTGTGTAAAAATTACAAATCTATCCAATTAAACACATTTTTTTATTATGCCATCTACATCATAAATGTGTGGACCTGCGCATTGGGGGAATTAACCAAACTTAGAGGCTTTAACCTATTTTCTGTTACTTTGCATTTGATATTTCGCTTTGAACAGAGATTTGGATGAGGAGGGTGAAGAGGAAGAAGATGGAGACGAGAAGAGGGCCATCACCTACCAGGTATAATAATCCCTTTTGATTTCTTGCTGGAATGCTCCTTAAGGAGTGGAGAAAATGTATACATTGTGTGTTGACAGGCCATGATTGAATGGCTGGGGTAATAATGTATCTGTATAGTGCTAAGAGCCATATCTCCAATGTATTACGTGCTATAAAATCCAAATTTTATTACTGCCCTTTTTTATAAAATTCTGGAACAGGCTACCCCTATAAGCAGTTCAGTCACCATATTATCATTAAAAATCATCTTGAAAAGCATCATTCAGGCTCTCAAATATAATGCGGTGATTGTCAAGATCGGCTCAAAAGCCAATGCTTTGATCCCCAACAATCAAAGTAAACTAAGTACACTGATGTTTTGATTCATCTAGGAAGATGGTCAAATGGCAAGAGAAAAAATAAATCTATTTCTGTGAACTTACTTTTATGAAATGGAGAACAGTTTCAACTTTGATCCGGGATGCTGCTTCAGCTCGTCTGAATTGGAAGGAAATTGTCTTTGATGTTGTCTTTCAGACGTTGAGGAATATTCCAGATTTCTGGGTCGTAAATCTGAGAGAGGTAAACTGAATATGCAACCATTTGTTACTTTTATTTTATGTTGAATATCATTACTTACGTTTTTTCTCTCTCTCTAATCCAAGATTTCCAAGAACAAGGGATTAACAGCCTACAGACGCAAGGAGCTCAGGAATCCTAGAGTCAAGAACAGGATGAAATTCCGCAAGGCCAAGATCAGGAGAAAAGGACAGGTAAATTCAAATAATCATGCTCCTTAGGGTTATTTACTGAGAGCTGGAATCTGTTCTTGGAGCAATGCAATCATTATTGTTGGTATTTGACTGGTCTGCAGCCTGTTACAATAGACTCTGATGGCAACTCTACATACACAATGTAATATAACAGATATTACCAGGTGGGTGTTTCATAAAGCTGTTCGTAAGTTAAGAGCGACTTTAAGAACGACTGGTGATCCTTTCTTGTGGTAAATGGTATATTCATTAGCGATGGTTTAGCGCGTAAGAAAAGATCACCAGTCGTTCTTAAAGTCGCTCTTAACTTACGTACAGCTTTATGAAACTGCCCCCTGGTCTATTTGTTTAATAAATAACATATCATCTCCCTTCCCCTCCGCCCTTTGCACTTTACTGCAAAATATAATCCCTAGGGAAAAATATAATTCCATGGGAGAAATGAAGTTCTATACATGTATATTCAATAAGGTTGGCAATATATGTATATCAACACACGCTTTGTTATTCAACATATGCATTGGTATCGTGGAGTTGACTTTTTCTGCCACACGCAGATGGCACAGTGCTTAGACGTTCTAAATGAGAAATAATCTGATTTGTGTGGCAAAGACAACATAAGAGGTTATATTTGTTGTTTCTAGTCATTTAATGTTGGAAACATACTCCGTCATTGAAATAAAAATATTTACATTCATTCACTGTTTTAATGATTTTTTTACTTCTACATCCTCTAGGTACGGGAGGCAAGGACAGAGTTACAGCGATACAGTGGAGAGGTATCAGGGATCAGAGCTGGGGTCATCAAGAGTGTCAAGATCAGATGAGATTATCTTTAATCTGTCTTATCTTCAGATCTTCCTATCTTCATTTTTATCATCAGTCTATCTTTTGGGTTGTCAAGAGTGTCAAGATCAGATGAGATTATCCTCAAACTGTCTAACTTCAGATCCTCCTATCTTCAGTTTTATATTCGGCCGTATTTTGGGGTCATTGAGTGTCAAGATCACATGAGATTATCAACAACAATTTATATCTTGAGCCCCATATTCAGTCCTATATTTGGGGTCATCAAGTGTCAAAATCCGACACGATTATCTTCAACCCCAATTCAGTTCTGTATGTGGAATCATTAAGAGTGTCCAGGGCCCCATAACACAAGGTTAGCGATTAATCGTATGCTTGATTTTCATGGTTGATTGTACATTGTATTCTAGGGAATCAATCGTAGAAAAATGTTCTACGATCATTGCTAAGCTTTGTGTTACGGCCCCTGATCAGATAAGATCATCTTCAATCCTATCTACAATCCTTTTGTAAGGGTTCATACGCTAACCTCATGGGGACCTTGCACCTCCATTTAAAAGACTCTATGATCGATCTAGTTATTCAAGATTTTATAGTGTAACAGCCAACCATAGGATGGACAGACATGACAGTGATCCCTTTTTCTCCCCTCTACTTCTGGTGCACTCAATGAAAACAGGATACTTCTGCTCTAAATTAAAGATTATACAATAGAATTTGTTAGTAATTACCCATTGTATCACACCAATTAATTTGTGGACCGATTGGGATCACAAATAATTTAGCTGTTATATAAAGGGGGGGTTCTCAAAGGATTCCGTCTCACTTTCAGGTTATGTTAAAATTACGAGCGTGCTTATCAGATTATTACATACAAGAAGTAGAGCTTGTTCCTTGAACGTAATTTGGGCCCCGTCTTGAGTTGCGATTGATCCGATCAACCACAACTATGGAAAGCCAGCGACGTCGACATCTAAAATGCATGTTTGTTCAAAATATTTTCTGGACATGCTGTTTATTCATAAATTCATTGCTTTCTTGAAAAGTGAGGGTGCTTCTCTTGGTTTACAAAGGACATTGCACAAATTTCCTAGAGAAAAATATGACCTGATGGATTTCCATACATTTTAGATTGATCCAAACAATCGTAACTCTTCGTAAGAGGGGGGCCCTGATCATTTGAAACATCAACCTGTACCCCGTTGTATTTAAGTTAGTATTAGGGTAACTTTACCCTTCAGTTGCAACTTCTATGGAATCCTTGATTTTGATTGGCTGTTGAGCATTGTTACCATGGTAACATTATCATAATAGTATTTTTAATGCAACATTACAGTGCCCATATATCATTTTATATTAAATAATAAACACTATAAAAAAGTAAGACAAAGGACAAGTTTGGTATTTTGTAAATAAGTTCATGTTTCTGTTTGTACATGTCCAACACTGTAATATATGTAACACATAAAATTGTTGCTTCTGGTAGTAGAATGAGAAAATGGAAAGGATTGAGAGGATGGAGGCAGACAGATGGGGAGAGTAAGAGAAGACAAGGTAGAAATAGAGAAAGGAGAGGAGATCAAGAGGAAGGAAGAGGAAACGGAGAGGAAGAGGAAAATGAGAGGGAGAAGATAAATAAGGAGACATAAAGGGGGAGAAGTACAACAGACAGATACAATACAGAAATATAAAATGAAAACATCTTCATTGGTCTCCTATACTTACAATAAAATTCACTCACAATAATCAATTTCAGAATAAAATGGTATAAAAACGTATCTGATCAGGATTGATGTCAAACTTTTGGAATGCACAACTACAATTAAACAGTAATCAATCATGGATACTTATGGGGTCATTATGCTGTAAGCCTTAAATTGAAATATATTATGCATTGAAAGTTTGAAAAGTTATGAAAAGATAGTAAAATGCCTCAATCAACCTTTTAGTTTATAAATATTTCATGTCTGTAAGACTTGTCTTCAGACATCAGGTATGTATTTTCAGGTGCTGTTTTCTTTTGAGGGGTATCTGGATTAAGTACAAAATCTTTGAGAACAAATCTTTCGGAATGGTATTCAAATGCCTTTCAAAATTATAATTTTAGTAAAATGTCTCTGTTGGCACCTTAACAACATTGTTTAAACATGACACAGATTTACCTGCTGAATAAATTAATATGTATCATGACAATGAAATTCTACAATGTCATGGTTACTTTAGAAATTGTAGATAATGTATCACATACTGAATTACCAGGCAAAATAATGAGATGAAGTTGGCAAGTATCGTCATTTGTTGAATACAACATGTATGTGCATTTGTCTGAAAAATGAAACCAAATAGATTGCCATTCTTTCATTTCAATGCCTTGCTTTCCCGTGCAAAGATTTACAAGTTAGAAGAAGTATTGAGGTCACATTCAAATATTTGACAACAAAATTGGAAAATTCCATGAAATAATCAACATGTATGTATGCTAGATTTACATTTTTCACCATTCTCACTTCACTTTGGGATTTAATTTGAAAGCATTACAGTTTTCATATGATAGAGACAAATTCTTCGGAAATGTCCCATATTTAGTTGGTTGGATGTACAAGGTACATACAGTACATATAGCCTGATTTTCATAAAATTGTAAAAATGTAATGATTAAAATATTGGTCAAAAACTCTAAATATTACATTAGAAATTATAGGGCAATATTAAAAATCTGATAATATAAATGCTTCTGTAAGTACTTCAGTTTAGAAGTGTCAGTAATTACTTGTTCAACAATTGTTTTGAGAATAAGTGACCCGAATGACTTTGTTATATGTTACACGTTTGCAACAGTTGGAATGTGTGAAAAACATACCAGTAAAACCAAAACACTTTTCCAACATTACACTTTAATGCAACATTCCTTGGTCTCATTACTGTTTTGTCTAAGCATCACTTAATCTAATACTCACTTGGTCTAATTGTCACTTAATAGTATTATTTTGCACTTTGCCACATTAAAAAAAAGTTCACTTAATCATATACAGTAGACGGGTGATGATAGACCAAGTGGATACAAGTTAGTCTACTTGCACAGACCCTGATAGAAACTTTGATCAACAAGTGCATACCTGCCAACCTTTTATAACCGAAATAAGTATTCTTATAATGAAAATAAGGTATTTTTTGACAAAAAGAGTATTTTTAAAAATTTGTCTCAATGTAACAATCGCCAGCCTGTTGTAGTGAGATCGGTGAAAAAAACATGTGAAATGACTCTACTTGAAAACTTGATAATTCACCCTTTTAAAAATGTGCTTGTAGGCAAGAATTTACTTGTTCTTTTCATGCAACAAGTTACTGGCCCGACGGTGATTTTTACCGGTCTGGGACTGTCGGACCGGCACTGGTGTCACACGCTGTGTATAATACATACTCCATGATCAATAATTATTAAAAAAAAGTAACAAATCATACAAAAAAGTATTGGTGTAGTTACAGCAAAAAAGAGGAAAGAGGAAAAAGAGGAATACTCTAAATAGGGAATGGTTGGCATGTCTGCAAGTGGGTCTCCTCTCAAGAGTAGCACATATAAAACTTGTTTCAATTCCTGACAGAGAAGGCCTTCTGTTCACTCCTTTATTTAACAGCAGACGAGATATGAGTAGAGCCTAATAACTGGATAATCAGACAAATATCTAATCAGGCTAAATGGCAATTAGACCAAATGAACTGGTTGTAGACGAACAAGGATGAGGTGTGAGACCAAACATTGACTGGACCATGTTGTCCGAGACCAAATTAAGAGTAGACCAAGTGGCAATTTACCGCATGAGGTGGCATTTACCAACTCTTTGTAATCAAAGTTCCTTTGCAACAGACAATTTCAAAATGGATTAGCTCACTCATTATTGAAGGTACAAGTACATGAATTCACATAAACAAACCTTTACATTTAAAAACATTATCTAAAATTATTATAAAACACTTGGTATTAACTGATAACTTATCAAGAAAATTCAGTGACTACAGCATGTTCAAGTAAATTTCCTTGACGTTTTGGTCATCTTGCAAAGCAAGTTGGTCATCAATATCTGGCCGATATGGAGATAGTCTCATGCATAACATGCAGTAATAAAATTGACACTTAAAATGTCTTTGTGTGTGAAAAGAAAATTACTGTCAAGGTTCACCACAAAGTTTGATTCTTGGAAGTGATTGGGAAAAGGCTCAAGTTAACTTTAATCAATATTACCTATGGCAGGCAGTAGCAGCCTTATCCTCTGTCTCTCCCTCAATGACTGAATACATGAGCAGCGATAGCAAGAACTGATAAGAGATACACTTGGGTCTTACCAACAGTCACATGCCATGTACACATTTTGTGAGTATATGGGACTACATACATGTGACATCGACCCAAGGGTTCCCACACTCTGCTCTTTCTATGAACATCCTAATTTACAAGGATGTAGTCAAGGCCAGTACTTCCGAGCCATGAGGCCGGTACTTCCGTGCCACGAGGGTGCTGGAGAAAGCCTTCTCCTATAGACTTTATACATGTGACTCGGCCAAGGTAAAGGCCGGCAATATGTGGCCTACACTTTATCTCTGCTAGTTTGAAATTCTTCCAAAATGAACAAGTAAAGTTATTGCAGAATTCATGCAAGCACAAATAGTATGACTTCAATTTATGACCTTGCTAAAAAGACATTCTTTATAATGCTTAAAATTTTTCCCACTTAATTAGTTGAGGGTTGGTCTACACACATATGAAGGTGCACATCTTTACTTTGTTCTTTTTTTTTTCTGATTCTGAAAATAAGTGATTTTTTTTCTTCAATTTATTGTTTGCAAGTTTATTTTCAGATAGCGGTAATTAATTTATAGTCAGAACATTGTGCGCTTAGTAACATCTGAATTATAAATAATTATTCATTATTCTATAATCACTGAGACGACATCGGCCTCCAACTTTGCAAATTTGTGTAGAAGAATATTATTCACAAAGATCGAGTACTAAAATCTTTATGTGATTGGCAGGAAAGAATTCCTCAAAAAGCATTCAGCACCAAAATCGGTAGCCTGGCTTAGCAGGAGTAATACAGGAGCACCTTTAACCCCTTACAATATAAATACCCTTTTTTTTACAATCATTGCGACAATAAGACATTAGGATGAAAGCTGATTGCATGTTCTATTTTATGGTGCGATGGTTACAAATTGTATCCATGCTCTGCTTGGATCAGGTCACAGGATTTTCAAGCGTGCCAAAAACTCAAAAGAGTCGACACGTTTCTTTATTGTAGCAGTTGGAAGCACTTGACTTGCTGAGACATTGACACGTTGATGACACAAAAAATCAAAGACACCGTAAGAAATAGCGTATATCAAAACTCGCAAAAAATTCTTGGAATGACATCCTGCCCCGCACACTGTTCATACTCGCGGGTGGGTCACCGTTTCGGGACTGATACTGACTTGGCAAAGAGTGCCATCATGGCTTTGTTCACATTGCCCCCTGTTTTCCGGAGTTCTGCCAGGACTAGGTCGCGAGGGTAGCCCATGTCGACGAGCTTTTTGACGTCCGCTTCTGGGAACATTCGAGAGGCGGCAGCAGCGGATGATGATGACGAGGATGACGAATTGGAGGTTGCAGGTGACCCCAAGACCCTTCCTGAGCTTGAACCGGCGCCAGAGGCAGTCGCCCCTGAAGTGGAAGGCCCACCTACAGCACCTAAGGACAAAAATAGCAAGGTTCAAATAACAAGTCACAACAAATGGGCATTATAAAATTATAAATGTTGTATTTACTTTGGAAACAATAAAGCTAAACTAATGTAGTTGCAGCAAACAATCATTTCATGTGCAAATCTTTAAAAGCGAAGGTCAATTGTTCTTAAATATGGTACATCTACATAAACCTAACTAGTGAAATCATGAAATCAATGCTGAAAACTATCACACTGAAGATAACCAACACAGATAAACACATGTGGGACAGTGTAGTATCATTGCTTGGGAAAAGACCTGACACCTAGCTTGAATGCCACGCCAAATTTGCCAATTTCTAAGCAATTTCGCATTTTCTACCAGAATAATTGGGCACATATCTCTTTTCCATTTATGCACAGAAATACCTGGGTGGCAATTTATTGGATTATGCCTGAATTCATTTTGAATTATTACCAAAACTGGCATATATGTAAAGCCTTTAAAGTATAACTTGAATACTGCAACCAAAAAAGCAGGGGGCCGTTTCATAAAGCTGTTCGTAAGTTAAGAGCGACTTTAAGAACGACTGGTGATCCTTTCTTGCGCGCTAAATCATCGCCAATGGTGTGTACCATTTACCACAAGAAAGGATCACCAGTCGTTCTTATAGTCGCTCTTAACTTACAAACAGCTTTATGAAACACCCGCCCGCAGTCTAATGATTCAACAAGCGATATAAAAGCAAGAGGGGAAAGACTCTTGTTTGTACTCTTTCACTGTCTCTGTGTACCTGATTCTGCTGCTGATTTAGCCAGTGCTTCTGCTAGACTCCTATCTTCCGCTTCTCTCACGTCCATTGGCACACCCTGGCTGTTGCGGTCTACTACCGGTATATCTGCTTCGCTGAGGAATGGTGTCTCCGTCCCCGTGGTACCTATCACCAAACAGCTCCTCTTTAGATCTATACAGCACTGGAAGTAATAATAATTGATATGATTCATAATGCATCAAAGCTAGGACCTAGTTACATAAAGCTTAGCAATTGATCGTGGGGCTGATTTTATGATTGATCATACACAATAATCAATGCATTCAATCATAGAAATCAGTCACTAAGCTCTATGTTACAGGGACCTGACCCCTCTTTGGAGGAAATATAAGAGAAACAAGATGAATATTAAAACAAATGGGGGCAAATGAAAGCTTAACACATTTCAAGCTTCCTTATTAGTAACATGGACACATCACAACTCATGATTGCGCAATTCACACATAAATCAAACAAGAGAAAACATAGCCAACGGTTTCAATTCGCATACCAGCAATCAAGATTCAAGTTTGCCTTCACAAGAAAGATATCCAAGGCATGTTACTTTGTCAATTAATATTTATAGGCCTCTAAATTTTTTTTTTGAAATGTCAATTCGTAAGAAACTGATAACCAGGGATGCAATCGAGGCAGCCTTGGGGCCTTATTTAGCCAGCCTTGGCCTTGGTCTCGGCCAGAGTCACGTATACAAAGTTTACGGGAGAGGGTCTTCTCCAACGGCCTCATGACTCGGAAGTACTGGCCTTGACTAAACCCAGCTGATAACATTCAGAACTGTTACCTGATGTCTTTTAAGCATATCAAGACCAAGAAGCATGTCCATAGGTTGATCTTCAAGAATTGAGAATGATGACTGTAGGTAGACACCGCCTATTTGAATCTGACCTGCAGAGAGAGATATATATATATATATATATAATACAACTGCCACTTGGTCTACACCCACTTGGTCACTTCATTTTGGTCTCGTCCCACATGGTCTAATCCTAGTTTGTCCATTAACCAATTCATTACAACAAAATTGGTCTATGATCATCTATCTAAGCCTGCCAATAACTACAGCATTAAAGCATTACAGAAAGAAGAGTGGAAATTGTTTCAAGGCCACCCCAAGAAAAAGTAGATTTGAATGACGAGACAACATAACTCTGGAAATTTCATCAGTATCAGATGTAAAATAAGAAAGTTATGACACTTCAAAGTGCCACTATTTCTACAAAAGTTATAAGCAAATCCTGGTTGATACGCAAATTAGGGAACTGGTGACGTCACCCGCTCATTATGAGCGCCAATCATAATTCCCACAATGACCCAATCAAACTACAGAGATTTCAATCTTACCTAAATGTACCCTGCCGATGATCTTTTGGGTGCCGACCCCCTTGGCCACGCCCGCCCATCGTTTATCTACCAGTCTCATGATGTTACACCTCTCGGCACACGCTTGACTCATGATCGTCATCTGGGCTCCTGAAATAGTTGAACAAAATATTGTTAACATTCCTTATGACAATAAAAATGCAGCTGAAACTGTTAAGACTCGAATTTGGGCTTTTATCGAGGTTTGCGCAAAGGATTTTCTGTCATAGGCCTTGAGACTACAGTAGGTCCCACAGCAAATTACATACCCTTTCTCGCGTTCAGGTTTACAAGTGATTTAGGGGGTTTTTCTTCTATTTTTTGGTATTTTCACACTCTCTTTGCGTTACACACCTTCCTATGAAAAATGCCCTTTTTGGTGTGTGCTTTTTTTCTCGCGGATGCTGTCCACTCCCCCGATCCTCAACCACAATACTGATCATGTGATATTGATGTTAAGTGCCATCGAGTCGATCTTGACTCCTGATGACCCCACCCATGTTGTTCTCTCCTGTGTACGTATGCTCAGTTCTCTCAATTAATGATCATAGTACATTTTATATTCATGAACGCACTCAATCTCACCAATCAACCTACTCATGTTACAAATTTCTCAGTGAATAAGTTTCAAACAGCGATATATATATATATATATATAAAGCTCTTCTTGGACATAAAACAAGTTTGCCCTATTTTAGTGTTTGGGATCAATTTTAGTATTTGTTATCAATTTTAGCCATTAGTGGAACACCCCCAGGGACTGTACACAATACCCGTGTATATCTTCTTACCTGAATCTACAAAAGCTTTCACTGGATGACCGTTGACCGTACAATCGATGTAGAGCATTACGACCTGGCCAAAACTCTCTGGTGCATGCTCCATGGCCGTCTCCATATTGGCTTCTACATTCTGCAGCCTGAGTGAAATAAATGATATGATGTTCATGAAATCAGAAAATGAATTCTTTCAAGCGTTTATTCTTCAACCTTTCTCAAATCTTTAAAAACGTACTTGTTCTCATGTTAGATTATTTTGTTTAGGGGCGGTATGTTACAATGTTTTGTTAATTTTTCATTTAGTATTTATGTATTTTATTTTAAGTATACCTGTATTAGACTTAATCACCTCTTTTGTACAGCGCATAGAGATTCTGTCGAATATTATGCGCTATATAAGCATCTATTATTATTATTATTATTATTGGTAACATCAGCGTTCTCTTTATTTATTGAACTGATCTTTGTGAAATACTTCAAAATAAACAAATTCAGAGAAGACTGTAGTAGTTCCAAAGTACACTATTATATCTTTTGTGGGCATATGTTGGTCCTGAAAAGGACCACCCAAACTTGACATTTCGACAATTGTGTTCTTCCTATCTTCAGGAGAAAGAAAGGACCAACATATGACCACAAAAGAATACATGGTGTACCATGAAACCACTGCACCCTTCTTCTTTGCCATGGAAACCTTCAGAAGTTAAATTCAGAGGCCCGTATTCTGAAGTCGGGTTTAACTTAAACTCAGGTTTAACGTTGTGGTTTAAGTATGGACAGCCAATTGTTACATAAATCACCAACGGTAGAGATATCATATTTCAGCTCATTTGGCTCTCAAATCATTCATAATTGTCTAGGAAGTATATATAGATTATTGTCTTCACCATCGATGAATCAGGAAAGAGCACAGTAAACATAAGAAACATACAACTTAATAAAAAATTTGATACTTTTGGCTTCCCATACTTAAACCACAACTTTAAACCTGAGTCTAAGTTAAACCTGACTTCAGAATACGGGCCTATGAAAACAATATGAATCACAGTGAGAAATTCACAAATTTTCCTAGTGTGGAAAGAAGTTGGTAATTAAATATGTGCCAATATAAGGGGGGGTTTGGTGATTACCCTACTTTAAACACTTTTCAAAATCAAACGAAAGATACTAATGCAATAAAATGGTTTGTCCTGAGCCAATCAGATGCAAGGATTTCAGCTGTAGCAGGTATCAGTTTTGAGTCACCGACTTTTTGTTTCATGAAATGCTCCCGTGTTTAATGGCTTCTCAAAGTTCTTGTTCCGAATCATGATGAAGTGCGCCTTTACACTGCTGTACAGAGAGAACGTGTGGGACTTACCTTATAGTTTCAGCTATCTTAGTTTGTGCACTGAGATCAAACGGATCTGCATTTAGTAAGAGAATCCGCTGTCTTTCACGCTCGGCTCTCTCCTTCCGCTGTCTCTCAAGCACCTCTGTGAATTTTTCTGCAAAAAATAAATGAGGACACATGCAAATATTGACATAAGTACTATACTACCAAAATTACAACTTCTATACATTGCCATTCAGGGCTCGAATTAATCCAAAGCCGCCCAAGACCATGGCCTTCGATGACCTCAGAATGGCCTTGATGTCCTTCCAAGTGTTTGTGGACTGAAGGTCAAAATAAGCGCCCTTTTTGTCTGAAGCCTTGGTGCCCTGTGTTAATCCAAAACATGTGTCCCATTGAAAAGTATGTTTTACTATTGATGCCCTTTTTTACTGGTCTTGGATGTCCCTAAAGTGAGCACTACAGTACCTTCCCTTCCTTGAAGTACCCTTTTAAAAAATAGGCCTTGTTCCTTTAAATTCTTAATTCGAGCCCCGCCATTGTCAGAACAAAGAGGCCCATTTCCTGAACCCGGTTCATTTTAATAAACTCTGTTCTAAAGTTGTGGTTTAACTACATGTACGCATTGTGACGTCATTAACGAGCAGCTGCCCCATATATGTTATACAATATAAACTGCATAAATCTCAAATTTTCAATGGTTCGTGATGACTTATTTTTGTTTTCAGTTTAGGAACAGGTGTGAAATGACTTGTATATTGCTATACAACAAATACAGTAAAAACCATTTTCAGTATTCTGAGAAATTGACATTTCATTCATTTCTTACTATACGATATGTAGTAAAGCTGCTCGCATACATGTATAATGTCACAAATCAAATGATTAAAATTCTAATAACTTTTTTTATTCTTTGATGGATTTTTCTAAAACCTTCTGCAATATTTCTAATTATTTTTTATTTTTTTAATCATTTTTTTATCTTTTTATTTTTTCATTTTTACAATAAACTTTTTGTCAGGGTGAACTTCCCCTGTAGGAATTTTACATCATTATACATAGTAGTCATTTCTATTTTTACCGATTAATTACCAAAAGCACATTGTCAAAATACTGTGCTGTGTCTTTTAGCAGGGATCCCACATTAAAGGTGCAACGAGTCTTTTCATTTTGGCTTTCCAGATGATGAAATTTGATGATTGGTAATGAAAAACCGCTCGCAGGATTCCTCACTTTTGACAAGGTGTCTAATGAACCTGCTCTCTAAACTTACGTAGATTGTCTTCATTTAGGGCTTCCGCTAAAGGTGGGTTGTTCTCTTTCAAAATAGCCACCTCGGCTGGGTTGGCCTTCAGCATCTCCATCAGTCTAGCTGGGTCCTCTTCAATGGGGCCTGGTCTTGGAACTGGTCTAGTGGATGGCCCAGCACCAGTTGGTCTAGGTCCTCTTGGAGACGACCCAGGTACTCTGATATTGCTGAAGTCAGGAAGTCGAGCTGTGAGAGGAAATGAAGATGGAAACTATAAGTGACAATAAATTTTAAGAAGAAAATATCAAGGGCAAAATATCTAGGCTTACATTAAAATGATAAAATTTGTGGAAGATAAAAAGAAAGTGCATTCAAATTCATCCCATGCAGGTAAGTAAATAATTTTGATTTTTCAGGGCCCCATAACACAAAGGTTAGCTATTAATCGCTAAATGAAATGGACTATCAAGATCATTGTTGCATGCACACTTTTCTAATTAGACTGACGAGGAACCAATCAGAGTTGCTCTTTCAAATTAGTGATTAATCGCTAACCTTTGTGTCACGGGCCCAAGGACTTTTTTTCACATTGGGGCAATTTCTTTCAATTTTAAAGGGCTACTTTTTGCAAATATGCAGTAAAAAGCAAATATCATTATTCTACCCTATGTAGGATATTGATTTTCTAAATATTCTTCAATATGTTTTGTGGTCAATCAGGGGGGGGGGATTAAATGGGGGATGGTGGATTTTGCCCCCAAACTGCTTCAAAGGAGCCCTGGGAAATAAAGAAGAGCCCCTAAACATTCCAATTCACTGCAATGTTAAAGCTCATCCAATGTTGCAGATTTAGACAGTTGTTTGAGAAAAGTAGCCCCCGAAAATACAAAATAATTTTTTTTTTGCCTGCAAGACAAGATGGTAGGATGGGAGGCAAAAATTTCCTCTCATCCTTGTGTACTTTTTGTATGCTGATTCCAGGATATTTATGAAGAATGTTATGGGAAAATGGCACATCAAAAAGAATAGTTCTCAATATTTACAATATGACAACAACAAAAAACAAGTGGAATGCCTCTGGCCGTCTCACCTGCATCACGCGATTCAATATAGCAGCAGTGCTGATTTTGAAAACTACTATAACTCGCACAAGATGTTCAGTGATACTTGGTTACTCTTATTTCCACGTTTTATGAACTAGACCAATACACTTATAGAGATATGATGGCAATTCAACAAATACCCCCAACGTGGCCAAAGTTCTTTGACCTTACATGACCTTTGACCTTGATCATGTGACCTGAAACTCGCACAGGATGTTCAGTGATACTTGATTACTATTATGTCCAAGTTTTATGAACTAGACCAACACACTTTCAAATTTATGGCTGTAATTCAACAAATACCCCAATTTGGCCAAAGTTCATTGACCCTAAATGACCTTTGACCTTGATCATGTGACCTGAAACTTGCACAGGATGTTCAGTAATACTTGATTACTATTATGTCTAAGTTTCATGAATCAGATCCATAAACTTTCAAAGTTATGATGGTAATTCAACAGATACCCCCAATTCGGCCAAAGTTCATTGACGCTAAATGACCTTTGACCTTGGTCATGTGATGTGAAACTCATGCAGGATGTTCAGTGATACTTGATTAACCTTATGTATAAGTTTCATGAACTAGGTCCATATATTTTCTAAGTTATGATGACATTTCAAAAACTTAACCTTAGGTTAAGATTTTGATGTTGATTCCCCCAACATGGTCTAAGTTCATTGACCCTAAATGACTTTTGACCTTGGTCATGTGACATGAAACTCAGGCAGGATGTTCAGTGATACTTGATTAACCTTATGGCCAAGTTTCATGAACTAGGTCCATATACTTTCTAAGTTATGCTGTCATTTCAAAAACTTAACCTCAGGTTAAGATTTGGTGTTGACGCCGCCGTCGCCGTCGGAAAAGCGGCGCCTATAGTCTCACTCTGCTATGCAGGTGAGACAAAAACCAACTGAAATGGTTTCATAGGCTGTTCATTTAATATTAAGATGTCCAATATCTACACCTCTATGTGAAGTGAAAACTATGTAACTCTCTGAACTAATGAGTAATGCAATGGTTTTGATTACTTAGTTTAACATAAAACACCCATTCTTCATTATAAACTTTTTTTCACAATTAATATGAGAGATCTTTTTTTTAATTGAAACCAATTACCAAAAGTAAAATTTATCTTTCAAATTGAACGGTAGAAACTAAATTTTTCCATCACTTATTTTTGGACTTGAAGTTTACCACCCACTAGATTTTAAAAATATATATCAATTTACCACTGAAAATTAATAAACAAAGATATCTGGTATTCCATGTGTTAATTGAAAATTACAGACATTATAAAGGGTTACGTTTGGGTGATTAAAACTGAGTTGAGTTCCACATGAAAACTTATTGACAAACATTTTTCATGACCAGTCCATTTGCAAATGAGTTGATTCCTCATAATTCTTTAGACCCTCCAAAAAAGAGTAGATATCTTTCGGTCATTAGTAAAATTTCATTAATTTGAAGAAAAAAAAAATCATTAGATACGATTAAAAAAAGAGCAAGTGTTGATTCTGCAACATCTAAAGCTCATAATTTGAATCATCTGAAACAGTACAAATAAAACCCAGGGAAAATATATTTGGGGTGGATAGAACATTTCAAATAAGAATTTATGAACCATAACAAAAAGTGAGGATGTCTTGCCTTGTTGTGATTGCGGATTCTGCGGCGGCATCGTCGGCAACGGCTGGAGGAGGAGGACTTCACCGTCGGATACGCCGTAAGCACTCAGAGTCTTCTTCATGTCCAGCATGGGTCTTCCGTTGAAGAGGATGACACACTCGCTTGCCGACAGCCCTAACTCCATCTCCACCAAGACTTTGAAGTTCTCCAACTCAATCTCCGGACTCACCTCCAGACTTATGAGGGCGTTATCCAAGTTGGCAACACTAACCTTCATTTTTGTTGGGTTTTTTTTACTAAAATAATCGTTGGAACTAGGATGAAAGTCTGTGAACAAGAAAAATACATGTACATGTCACTGCAACATGTAAAAAAAAATATATAAACACAATAAACTTATAATAATTTGCCTTTTCACTTTTGTTTGAAAGACAGTTTGTAATAATGCCTTAGGCACTGTTGGATCAAAGTTGGGCAATTCCATAAAATGATCAACATTTTTGTATGTCTGGCCACCATTTTTCTCAAGTCTTACTTCACTTCAAGTTAATAAACTGACCAAGTCATGGTCCTTTGAGAACATTACAAACTGTCAAAAGAACAAGAAATCAGAGACAGAAAATTTCATGAAGTCCCACATAAAGGGGGTCAGACGTTTATATTTTATGAAATTGCCCAGTTACAATTGTGTCAACTTTGCTATCCATTGCTAACTACAACCTGTGTAAATAACTTCTGCATTGTTTTTTACTTATCTTAGACAAAATCAGATAAAATATCAGTTTATCTTCTAATTTGTTATGAATTCTTATGATTGCAATACTTTGTGACATATTTGAATTTGCAATGTTCTGTTACTTTTTGTGAACGGAAAGTAAATAAATGCAAAATACAAAATGCCATGGTAGCATTGATTAGTGGCCAAATCTAAAATCTCAAGGATTTCATGGAGGTTACAATTACATAGTCATAGAAAGTTATTGTGATATTAACTTTGATACAACAGGGCCCAAAATTCAAAATCAAAAAGCAAGTCAGGATATATCGGAAGAGCCAAGGCACTTGTACCCATTTCATTATGACTGTGCCATGGACCAGTAATGGTCGGAAGATCCATTAAGGGAAACCAAGACACAAAGAGAGAATTGATTGTATTGGAAAGAGTAAAATGAGAGGAAACTTTTTAAACAAGTTCATCAAAATCAGTTATAAAATAAGAGTTATAAAAGTTTGAAAAGTCTTGTAACTCTCCAAAAGGATCCTGAAATTGGTAAACATGAGCACTTCAAAATGGCAAATTTTATACACAAATTTTCCCCTTTATTTTACTACATTTCTGATTATCTTCGCCTAACCTGAACATATGTGGTGTGAATTATACAGTATGCTTTTCCTCACAAGTTGCATGGATGTGATTTGGAAGAAAATGGGGAAAATCAGAAAAAAAATGTACAAAAATGGAGAGTTATCCACAAAATTAGCAATTTAGAAGAATGTTCATCAATTTGAGGATCCCCTTGAAAACTTCCATAATGCTTATTCTCTGAACTGATTTTGATCAAATTACACTGTACTTTGGTACTGAACCTTAATTTTATTCTTTCTTCTCAGATTCAGTTTGATTCTCTCCTTGCGTTTTGGTTTCATTTCCCGCACTGGCATTAAGGCTTAGTCTTCCACTCCTTCCCTTCTCCAGCCTATTCCTTTATTTTTCCTTAATATTATCTCCCTGTTATTCTTGAGACCCAATAATATTCCTTTTCTCATACCACATTTTTTCTTTTGTCCATTTCTAAACCCTCGTTTTCTGTTCTGCCCTCTCCTCTCCTTCTTCTTCTGTGGGTTAGACAGTTATAGTATACTCTGTATTGACTATTGCTTGTCTTAACATGATTAGACCTTTTCCTTTTCTGCCAGCTGCCCACTTAATTTTTTTTTCTTTTTATTTTAATCCGCATTCTTCTTTTTCCTTACCTAGTGACTGACATTCACACATTGACAAGTCTAATAATCTCCATGTAATTCTCATCTCATTCAATGCATCATGTCTTCTCCTTTTCCCTGCACTATTTCTCTCCTGCTCAGTTCTCATTCATCTTTTTCCATGATTAAGTCAACCTAATCTGGGGCTGTATTCTGAAAATTGTCTTAGGAGAAATATTCTTGTATCTTCAGAGTTACAATAAAATCCGTATTCTGAAAATTCTTAGCAATTTTTTTTTTTAGCTGAGCGCACAAGCATACATGTAAGCGTCGCCGTCAGGGGCACAAGGAAAATTACGCCATATCAACAATCATGCTTTGTTTTCTAGAAGACACTTCTACTGGTTGGCCTAAGTATATTATTATTAATAAAAATTAATAATTGGTTGATTGGGCATGTCAGAGATAAAAACAGGGGACGTCCTGACTTTACTTACATTACCATGATTATGGTAGGGGGTCCTAAAGCTACGCACCACCACTCATTCAATGAACAAGGTTATGATATAACCACTCCAATGCGCATGCAATTTCATAGCAAAATGCGCACTCTGTGTATGGAGCTGTGATTGCAGAGTGACGAACGATTCCTAATATTAATAAGTGTTTTCTACAGAGGCTGCAATAAATCACTTAATACAGAGAAAACCAGCAACTGTTTGGAGTTATATTCACTTTGATTTCAAATTTACTATAAGAATATGAACATTATTTAGAAATTTAGGCACAGGAAAAACTTTTTTTTTGCATGATAAATTGAGTGCGTAGCTTTAGGACCCCTTCTAATATCGGGATTTTCATCTTAGACTTAGTGAGTTTTTTTGTGATATTTTCTTCTACAGTAGGTTAAGAATCTTTAGAATATTTAACACAAATTTGTGAAGGATTTGTTAAAATATTTAAAAAAAGTTTGTACAATTTACAGCGATAAGACAATTTTCAGAATACCGAATTTTAAGAGAATTTTAGCATAACGCCATAAGTGAGCTGTTAAGTGTTATTGAATATTGTTAATGTTATCTTGCCGAGTTAATACAAGAATACTTACAAGAAAAGTTAAGAGAATTTTCAGAATACCACCCCACGAACATAGAGTCAAATATCAACACACTCAGTGACTCACTACTACACAATACACTCACTAGACACTACTCAGTGGAGTCATGCGAGTCAAGTCTCAATTCCAATTTCCAGCTGATTCATTCTCATTCACAATGATTCAGCACGGCACGCAAAGCCAACGGCACACAAGCCTCAACCCAAGCACCGACACATCGACTCCAACAAAACTTAAACAAAAGCTACTTTAACTACAGAAAAATCCCAATCAGATCTTATCAAATGTATAACTAAAACTAAAAGGCCAAAATGGCATGACCTTAAATTTTCTTGTCCCATACACAGTCACAAATATGGAAAATTAAAACAAAAGAAACTACCTTACCAAAAGATGTTGTTTGGGAAAGAACACAAGCGCACGAATTTGAGCGACCAATAAAAAGTGCAGTGAATATACGCAAAGGGTACGGGTACGGAACAAAAATAAGAAATCATTACCTACGGTGTCTTCAAAAGAACAAACCCAAGGCCGATTCGTGGAGGGTAGATTGGCCCTCTGTCACAGGCCCTCATTTTAATACTCTCAATAAAAAATAAAATTAAAAAGCAGTTCCTCTTTTTATCTGTGTTGAGGTTGAACTGCTGCTTCAAGATAACTGACGATAAATGCACTGCATTTCTATGTGCATGTGGAGCCTTACTTTTATTTCTTTCGTGCAGAATGATGCTTGCAGTCCAAATAAAAGGAATAAAACCACTTATCCCCAAAACAGCACCAAACCAGGTGGTTCTTTAAACACAACGTGGCGATGCAACAATGGACCATGATGCAACCAGCATCTTGTAGGCCTGGGGGGGGGGGGCTACTGCATGGCCGGGCCACAGGGGGATACGGAAAAAAGCACTTCCTCTTAAATAAGGACACTAATACCGTATTCGGTAAGATTATACACTGATAAGAAAAGTGTTAATTGTTCTAGTATGTTGTTAACATGCTTCTTTGGGGGAATAGTTACGTATATTATCTTCTGCAATCACAAGCTAATTAGGGGGTTAATACCTCACTTTTTACCTGCCGTTTTATAAGGAAAAGAAAATAATTAGCGTTGGAATACACATTAACGATCTCATTGTGAATAAAGGACCTTTTTGAACGAATAAAGTATAACAAAAGCAATGAAAGTATGGATCCCTATCTGTTTCAACTTAAAACTTTGTTCATCATAATTATATAAGTCGGTCGAATTTAATTTTAAGTGACAAGGGTGACTTTCATGGAATCAAACCGTTAAAGCAGTTAAAAAGTGTCTTCAATGCCTAATTCTTGTTGAACAAAAGGGACCAATCGGAATTTGTTCTTGTTCAGATAACATTTAGAAACAGTTGGTGTTATATACATATTTACTTAAGCTAGTATTGAAGACGTGTGAACGTGAAACAAAATTTAATTTCGTTCACAAGAAATCAAAAGCAAAACATGAGTCTCATGTTATATTAACAACTGATAATTTCATGTATCTCGTATTCTCCTTTTATGCTATCAATTTCTTGGTATCCATGGGGATCAAAATATATTTAAAAGTCTTATGCACCTAAAATTCGGCTCGGTGTAAAAATGGCAGAGGTAAAAATGCTGGCAAAGGTAAAAATGGCAGAGGTAAAAATGGCAGAGGTAAAAATGGCAGAGGTAAAGATGGCAGAGGTAAAGATGGCAGAGGTACAGATGGCAGAGGTAAAAATGGCAGAGGTAAAAATGACAGAGGTAAAAATGGCAATGGTAAAAATGGCAGAGGAATGAATAGCAGCAGTAATAATGGCAGAAGTAAAAATGGCTGAGGTAAAAATGATAACACTTGAGTTGGTATTTCTTATTTTTTTCCTGGACTTACATGCACGACCTTCTCATGTCAAATCGCTCTTCTATATTCAAATTTGACATAAAGTTTATTAAAATGATGTTGGTGAGGGTTTAAGGGAATCCTTCAAAGATTTAAAAAGCTACTAAAACTTTACGTTAATGGGGACGTCATTTGCCAGCAGTTTTCCCCATATGAAATTATGGTGTAATAAAAATATCAATGAACTGCTATTTAAAAAAAAATGAAAATGGTTTTAATTGTACCTTAAGTATATTAACATACAAATAATTTTACATCCACTCCTGAAATAATTTTTATTAGCAATCATGAACCACTGATTAAAAGATTGAAAAGTAAACATTTTGGTGCATAAGATCTATCCCGGGGGCAGTCAAATATATTGCTGTACACACGCGTGACCAAAAACGCGTTTAAAGGGGTGTTTTTTCAGTTCAATTCTTTTATTTCATTTCCATTCAGAAAACATAATACAAAGTAATATAAAGTAATACAAATCAAGTACAATTTTACAGAAGGGCATTCTTACTTCGTAAAAAAAACAAAACAGAAAAAACAGTATAATATAGAGCATAAATGGAAATGAGGGGGATCCACTAAAAAGCAAAGCTTGTAAAGTGTGGATCCCCCTTGGAAATGAAAAAAGTATAGTAGACTTATTCTGATATGCGTACATAATTATATGTATTACAGTTTTGGACGTGGGCCGCGCGTGCACTCTTTAAGGTATCAAAAACACCGATTTAAAATAAAAAAGGGGATAGTTTTGAAAGACTGGTCAATGGTCAATCGCAGGGTCAAACGTATTTAGGGTATATTTTTTTTCAAAGCTTTTTTTTAAGACTAGCCAAACGTGTTTAGGGTATGGTTTTTCCCTTTAAGCTTTTTCCCCGTGGTCATATTCTGGCGACAACTTGTTTAGGGGCCAAAATGTGTAATTAAAGCCCGCGAAAAACTTGTCTAGATGGTTATTTTGCACACAGAGAAAAACTTGTTTAGGGGGTGTTTGGAAATAATTTGGCCACGTGTGTGTACAGCAATACATTTGACTGCCCCCCCCCCCCGGGCGTAAGATACGGGATAGTTACTAGTATATGACGTCATAGATCAAAACTCAAACTTCTAATAACTTTCTTAATCTTTGATGGGTTTTCCGCAAACCTTTACCAATGTGTTTTTTCTGCTATTTTCACAGTAAACCATTTGTCATGGTGAATTTCCCCTTCAAAACAGGGGTCGATAGAACGGTACCTAAGAAACGCCTATAAATTTAAATCCCTGATTCCCTACACATTTCAAATTCATGAGGTAACCGTTACCATAGAAACTAGTTAAGGAACCTGATATCCACTTGGACTAGCTGCAATGAGGTATTACTCTGAAAAAAAAGAACTCTAGTTGCTATTATTATATCATTTACATTAAACTATATACGTATCATATCAATATCTATTTGGATCCATTATGATGTTGAAATATGAAAAATTACTTTTATTACAGAACGTTTTGTTATTTTTCTGTTATCCAGGTTATGCAAGTCGTTCATAGAAATCCCGAACTCGTCTATTTCAGTGTGGTGTTCACATTACATTTCGATTGGTATGTATGTGATAAAGTGCTGTTCTAATATACGAACTGGCCAAGATAAATCCTTTCATCACTCACTAATTGAAATCATTTTGGCATGAAAATGTTTGAGTTTAATCATATCAACGATAAAGTATAGACCTAAAATGAAAACAAAAATATACAAATAATATCTCATCAGTTCATAATACTCATTTTGTCGATAGCAGTCCATTCAAGGCCAATAATATGACTGATATTAACTGGAAAGGCTCTGTCTTTTCCTTGTTGATGTAGTATGTCATGATCTTTACCTCAGTCATTTTTAACACTTGTCATTTTCACCTCTGCCATTATTACCTCTGCCATTTTTACCTCTGCCATTTTTACCTCTGCCATTATTACCTCTGCCATTTTTACCTCTGCCATTTTTACTTCTGCCATTATTACCTCTGCCATTATTACCTCTGCCATTTTTACCTCTGCCATTTTTACCTCTGCCATTTTGACCTTTGCCATTATTACCTCTGCCATTTTTACCTCTGCCATTTTTACCCGGCACCTAAAATTCAAGGGAGTCAGCTAATAATTTTCAGGAGAATTTCACTGACTGCAAAAAGTTTCGTGCACTTGCAACTTCAAAATTTGATGTTATTTCATAGTCTACATTAGTCAGCTTAAAGCAGCAATTTTTTTTGGTAACAACTTAACACATTAGGCCCTATTGTTTTACCGAGACCTACCAACTTTATGTTCAGCAAGTTCTAATAGATACATGTATAATTTTATGTTTGACCTTTACCTAGATGTTTTTTTCGCGAAATTCAAGCAGGTCCCGTCTTGTTCGCGTGTGAGAGCACCGAATACCCGAGTACCAATTTATTTCTATTTTTTCAATTTTGTAAAGGTTTGAGATTTTGTGACTACTTTGCATGAGAATGTAGTCACTATTTTCTAAATTGTTGAATTAGCCTGAGAAACTGTGGTGTTAATTGACTCAAAACAAATCTAATGAGATTTACCAGATATACATGGGATTATTATAACAGTTAGTACTTTTGCATATTTTGAAACATAAAAAATCTTCCTAGGGCTAGGCCGAGAGAAGGGACTCTGAGATTAACAGATAGATAGATAAATAGATTAATCTCTCCCTTCTCTAGGCCTAGCCCTATATAGGAAGATTTTGATAGATAGATAGATAGATAGATGGATGGATGGATGGGTAGATAGATAGATAAAGAGAGAGAGAGAAAGAGAGAAAGAAGTTGACAGATGGCCTGTCCTATTTTTTTTTAAAGCAGGTATTTCTGCATTTATTAATAAATCAAAATTACAAATTTATAACAATGATATAAAATCAAACATACATACTGATCAAGTTACAAAGGTGACAATTGTATAGTAGTTAAGTAGATATATAGACATAATATTCATGTAAACAATAACAAATGAATTTAAATGCAGAGGCCAGCTATCGTAAGCTGAAAGCTTGAAATAATAGCAGCCAGGGGAAAAGAGGCTACATGGAAACCATAATAAAAATACCGGGTCTTTATTATTTAAAAGTGATGTCACTTATATTGCTTAAAATATAATAAAAGGAAAGGGGGGAGGGGCGAGATGAAGTGTGTGCAAGTGAGTGCGAGTGCAGGTGAGAATTTATAAGTATTTAGATAAAAGGTATACCTCTTTAGTGAAGCTTTAAATGATATAAGAGATGCAGCTTGTTTGATATCATTCGGAAGGTTGTTCCAAATATCCGGGCCGTGATGCCGTATTGTTTTGTGAGCAATTATTAGTTTTCTAAATGAAAGTCAGATGAATGTCGAGTAGGGTATGAATGAATGTCTCTATTATAGACAAAAATATTTCGAAAGGGTGTTGGTATAGTGTTGGTGGAAAATTTGTACATAAAAATAGCAGTTTGATAAGTGTGAATATCGTAGATCTTCAATGTTTTAAAATCATGAAATATGGGATCAGTATGAGCGAGATAATGGGAGTGATGACAAATGCGAAGTGCTTTCTTTTGAAGGCGCAATATTGAATCGATTTTGATTTTGTTACTATTTCCCCATACAATATCACAATAAGATATATACGATAAGATAAATGAGTTATAGAGCATAAGTAACGATCTTTGAGAGATATAATATTTTAATTTATACAAAATGCCTATGCCTCTTCCTGCCATCATGCTTATATTACGAATGTGACTACTCCAAGTTATGTTAGCATCGATCACTACACCTAAAAATTTAGTTTCTTGTTTTTCATTAATGGGTAGATCATTGATATAAATATTATCGCGAAATATATGTTTAGAATTAATGTGTTTGAAGTACATGAAATTTGTTTTATCTATGTTAAGTGAAAGTTTGTTTGATTTAAACCATATTGATAATTTCTTTAATTCTTGATTGAGAGTTGCAACAAGTATGTTTAAGTTGTGGTGTGAATAAAATATGTTGGTGTCATCTGCAAATAAAACATATGTAAGTAAGGGTGATGTGTTCACAATTTCATTCATATATATTAAAAATAATAAAGGTCCCAGGATTGAACCCTGTGGTACTCCACATATTACGGGGCATATATTAGATGATTTGGATTTAAAATTAACATATTGGCGTCTATTAGCTAAATAATCTTTAAACAAGATAGTACGATCCCTCTGATTCCATATGTCTTTAGTTTACTCAGTAATATGCGATGGTCCATTGTATCGAACGCCAGTGGCGTAACAGGCGGGGGGGGGGGGGCAGGGGGGCAAGCTGCCCCCCCCCCCCCTGGCGGAGCTCACCGGGAAAATTAAAAACGGGAAAAATAAAAAAAGGGTGGGAAGAAAGGGAAAGGGAAGAAAAAAGGGGAAAGGGAAAGGAAAAGAAAACTAAGAAAAAACATAAAAAAAGGGAAAACGGAAAGATAACGGGAAAAGGAAGGAAAAAAGAACAAGTGAGAAAGAACTATTCGCCCCGATATACAAATACATTAGCATGATTAGTATGACAGGGAAATAAATTAAAGATGACAAAAAGGCAAACAAAAGCGGGAAATAAAAGGTAGAATGGAATTAGCCAAAATCTAAATTGGAAAATAAAGAATAGGGACAAGATAACTACTACTACCGGGCTGCCGAGGATTGAGAGCCGAGCGGGAAGAAAAATGGATGGTATATAAGCATAATGTCGTATGAAAGTCTATAAACTTGCTTAATCTCCAAAGGCTCTGTCCAAGAGTCAAGACCCCGTGCAGTGGAGGCTCTTCATCTGTAACCTTTAATGGGTTCTATAACGGGCTCCTATATGGACCCTTCCTGCAATAGGCTTTACGTTGAAGCACTGGCGTACCGGGGGTGGTTCCACAGCCAAGGGGAAATAAAAGAAAATAAAGGAGGCAGCGAAATGAGATGAATGAAAAAAAATGACATGATATTTGCTATAATGATGTAAATATCTATCACATAATTAGCATTTCATTTTAACAGGCCATTTTATTTTTCTAGCTCGCTTCGCTCGCTGGCGACTTTTTACAAAATTTCCCACGTTTGCTATGGTGTGCCCCTCACAATATTTGGATGATTACGATACACAACTGCATTTAATTTATGTGTTGTGTTAAAGCTATATAAATATACACGCAATTTGATTAAAATAAGTGGCCATCTGTAAGGTTTAAAATGGCTTTGATATCAAGAGGTTCCGGGGCTCTGCCCTGGACCCCACCCATAAAGCACTGTTATATGGATGAGTTTGGACCATGGCCCCCCAAAATTCTACAACCAAACAAAAAAAATAAGGAAAGAAAGGAAAGATTATTATATTTTTCTGAATATCACGTTAAAATCTATCTTCATGTTATAGATTCTCATGAAAAGGTGATTTTTTTTCTCGCTCGCTTCGCTCGCTCGGGACCTATATTTAGCTACTTCTTGCCAGAAGCGCCATACTCGGCCCCCTCGAGCATATAAAGCTTCGCCCTGATGCTCACAAAAAGCATAACAAAAATCCTGTTCACCGTGGCGTACAAAAAAAGAGAGAAAAAAGGAAAGAGAGGAGGGTGAATATGATATCATCTTTTTAACATTATGTCAAAATCTATCACAAAATTGGATTTTTGCAATAAAAATGTCAAAAAATTTTGCTCGCTCGCTTATATATATATATATATATATATATTTGCCCGATACGCCATATCGCCCCTCAAAATTTTTGCCTTATGACGCCATTGCCTGTTCCATGATATGACCGGGAAATTTTTGGCTCTTGCCCCCCCTGGCCACCGACCCCTGTTACGCCGCTGTCGAACGCCTTCGATAAATCCATAAAAACCCCAATAGTGTGCTCCTTTTTTGAAAGTGAATCAGGTATTTTATCATATAATTGTAAAATTGCATAATCGGTTGAATGGTTTTTTCTGAAACCATATTGATTGGGGATTAATAATTTGTTAGTGTCCAAAAATGAGTATAAACGATTGTAAACAATTTTTTCAAGTATTTTGGAAATGCTTGGTAACAGTGAAATAGGGCGGTAGTTTACAATCCGACATGGGTCATCTTTTTTATATATTGGAATAATTTTGGCAAGTTTTAGCGATTCAGGAAAAACACATTGAGAGAGAGACAGATTGAAAATATGTACAAGTGGAGAAGCCAGGAAAAAAATTATTTGTTTAAGTAGATATACACTTATCCCATCATGGCCACTGGATTTGCTGGGTTTTAAGGATCGAACAATTTCTAACATTTCCTGAATAGTTGTAGGGTTGAAAAATAAGGAGTGTTCGTTATGGTTATCTAAATATTGTGAAAAATCATGGTCATTGGTAACAATTTTCGAAGCTAGGTTTGGACCAACATTAGTAAAAAATGAATTGAATGCGTTTGCAATAACACTGGGGTCTCTGATGTGGTCACCATTTTCTAAAAATTCATCATTGTCTCGATCATCTTTTTTCTTACCTAGAATGTCATTTATTGTATGCCATAAAGTTTTGTTATTGTCTTTATTGTTTTCAATTTTGTCTGAGAAGTAAGATTTTCGTGCTAAACGGATTACAGATGTTAATTTATTACGATATTTTTTGTATTTATTTTGATGTTCTATTGTAGGTGATTTAAGTGATATCTTATACAATCTATTGCGAGTAAATATAGATTTAATTATTCCTTGAGTGATCCATGGTTGTTTATTCTTCTTTTTGTTTGAAGTTATTTTTGTCAAAGGTACGTTTTTGTTGTAATAATGAAGAAGTTTGTTTATGAATATTTCATATGAATTGTTAACATCCTGTTCTTGAAAAACATCTTGCCATGTTTCTGTAAACAGATCTGTTTTTAGGGAATCTATGTTGCGCTTGGTCTCTTTTCGTCGAGTAGTGTGTTCTGTGTTGCATTGTTTATGTAAGCGATAGGTGCTTGAACATATCGTGAAAATAGGTAAATGATCAGAGATATCATAATATATTATTCCATTATTATTGGTATTAAATACATTTGTAAAAATATTGTCAATAATTGTATGTGTCGCATTTGTTATCCTCGTAGGTTTATCAATGAGAGGTTTAAAAGAAAATGATGACATCAAAGTGATCATGTGTTGGCCGAGGGCAGTATAAGGTATTGAGAGATCTATATTAAAATCGCCCATGATGTAGATGTCCTTATTTTCACGAGATACAGTTTCGAGACATAATTCTAATCTATCTAGGAATATATCAACAACGCTGTTTGGTGGCCTATATATTACACCGACTATTTTATTTTTATGTTTATCATCGATAATTTCTATGAATAAAGTTTCTAACCCGTCAAGTTGAATATCGTCCCTTGTTTTATAATGCATATCATTGTGAATATAAAAAGCGACCCCACCTCCCTTACCTTGTTTACGATCTATATGGTTAAATGTATAATTGTCAATTTCGAATATGGGAGGGGTTGTTGAGTGTAACCACGTCTCGGTCATACCTATAATAGAGAATGGAAATTTATTCAATATATTTAAGAATTCACTGAAAGTTTCAAAGTTCTTTTGTAAGCTTCGAAAGTTTATGTGCATTAAGCTAAAGTGATTTGGTTTATCGTTTCGATTTTTAGTATTAAAAGCTGAAATAAATTCTTTAGCAGTGTAATATTTGCTCCGGGGGGCAAATACTTCATCATTAAATATGTCATCCAAATGAGGTACATTTTGGTTTGCAGTACGATTGGGAGTGCTCGGTGCGTGCAAGGTGCTAGGAGGGGTGCATGTGTTTTGCGTTGAGTGTATAAGGGTGTGTTCACGCGTGACGGTCTGACATACTCAAGGCTAGTGGTAACCTGTATTTTTGTGACAGTTGCTACAAAAAAAATTGGGGGGGGGGGGGAGAAGGAGGAAAAAGGGTAAAATAGCTGTTTGCAAATAATTATGTAAAGATAAAACATAATGTTCGTGGGATTCTATTACCCTCAACAAAATGGGCAACATTGCCTGGAAAAAGAATTGAATGTATATACATAGTACAGCTATATAAGGGGGGGGGGGGGGGTGGGCTAAAATAAGTCAGGCATTATTTACTTTACTCTGTGCCATTCTCTAAATCAACCCTCTCGATAGCAAAGACTACGAATTGTGGATGCTTTGAAGCCTTTGATAGCATCCACAATTCGTAGATCAGACGTAGGCTTGCGTTCAGCATAACAGCAAAATCAATTACTGTAGCCTCCGCCTAGATTGCATAATGGCATATCTTGCTGAAACAAAGCTACAAAAAATCTAATCGTGAGCATAATAATGATGATCCGTTTAAATTGACTATAGCTGTCGACAACGGGATTTTTAAATATTTTTTGTACACCTTTCCTCCTCTCCTTTAATTTTTCTCCTTTTTCTTTGCTCCTTTTTTTTTGGGTTGTTGGCAAGTGGCGGGGTTCCGCGGAAACCAGGAACCCCCCCCCCCCTGCAGGCTACGGCCCTGATTAATTCATAGTTCAATCATATACAGCATATCACGGGAATACACAGTTTGTCTCAAATTAAAATGAGGGAAATACAATATTTCCCATTTTTATAATAAAATACAAAATAAATATGGAGTGGATTGCGTCTTCATTATTTGCATTGGCTTATATATTATTGTGCGTATACCGGTAAATCATATCTGTTCTGTACGTGAAATTATGTCTATAAAATGTCATAACTTTCTTATTTTAGATGAAATTTCAATTATATTTTAGCGGCATCTTTGTCTGATTTTCCTCTCTTTATTGATTTTATTCAAGTCAAATTTTTGCTTGGATAGTCTGGAGAAGATGCACTGGCGTAAATCCGTGTTGATGGATAGGGGGATGATTGAAATATTTTGGCTTTTTTTTTGCAATCATGTTTTTAGATATGCAAGAAATTGTCATTGATTATGTCCATATGGCAAATACCCCTCCAATATTAATTTTTTTTACCCCATGATGGTTTAATGGTTTTATTAGAGATTACATTCAAAATGAATACATGAATAAATAATCCACTTCAAGCTAACGGATATCCACACACCCATCACCCATATTTCTCTCTCTCTCTCTCTCTCACGCACATATACACATGTCATCAACATTTACAAATCACTAAGTTCAAATGATGCATCATTCTTCACTATTAATCAAAGGAGAGTCATGAACTCGATATGTAACTTCCTACTTTCAGACAGCGGTGCTTTAATAATAGGTATATCTGTACATTCTTTGGCAAAAAACAAAACACGTCATGATAATCACCATGATAATACTGCTGGATAATCTCATCGATAAAGTGAAATAATAGTAAAATAACAACAGTGAAAGAACCAAAGGACAATAAACAAAACAAGGGGATAATACTATTCCCTATTCATAATAATGATAATAATAATAATTATTATTATGTAATGATGATAACATTAATAATAATAATAAAAATAATAATAATAATAATGATAATAATAATAATAATAATAATTGGATTTATATAGCGCTTTTTCCAGAGGATACAAAGCGCTGTTGATTGCATAAGACAAGTTAAGGTTTATGGTTATATAAGTATAATGATAATGATAATAATAATAATAATGATAATAATAATAAGTAGGGCCTATGATAAAACAAAAATTATAATTATGATAGTTAAAAGAATAATAGTGATAGAGAGTAATAATAATCCTATAAATAATAACAATAATAACAATGATTCTTATAATATGATAATAACAGTATTAATAAAACTAATAATGATAATATTAATAATTACAATATGATACGGTGTAATTATTATTATTATGAAGTCAAACTAACATACATGCATTACATCAAACTCATTACAACAGCCTCGCGCGGTAAAACTGAACATACACCACGCATGATCGGAATGCGAATACGCGCGTAAACTACATTTTTTGACATTTTATGATTCAATAATATTGTTTTATTTAAGCGGGAAGAATTTTCACCAATAAAACAATTTTCTCTTGTGATTTTTTTTCTTCATTTCTTTCGTAAAAAGTGGGGGGATGTTTGTACAGGCCATCCCCCCTCCTCGAAAAGTGGGGGATATATCCCCCCACCCCCCCCCCCGGATTTACGCCAGTGAGAAGATAGATCGGAGAAGAAAGATCAAAGAGGAGAAGGAAAACTTGAAGGAGAAAATTAGATCGACCGTAAACTTTTTACTGACACCATCGCTGATCGGTGGTATTGATCAATAGTCGCTATCCTCCTCCTTATTGGTCGCATTTTCGCAACGTATTATTACGACACCGCTCCTCAATCACAAACTCGTGCCGTGGACAAGTCCAGAAGTTTCCAAAAAATCCTTGTAGTCATTGAATGCGATCGAGATGGGGAGAAAGAAAGGGGCAACGTCAAGTCTTGGAAAGGGTATCTTAAAAGACAGATCGAAGAGTTCTAAATCGAGTATAGTTAACGATTCTTGGGTAAGTAAGTCCAATCAGGACAGAAGTACCGTAATTGCTCTGTAAGACTGTAGTCCCACATGTTCATTTAATTGTGAGCTGAGTACCTTACTCCTTAGTCCTTAGTTATACTCGCTAAAACTCGTAGACTCTCTACCATGACCATGTCTACACCTTTTCAGTAATTTCAAAGGTCGCATAATATGTATTTACGGTGTTTCTGGCTTACATTCTTGGGCTTGCAATGTAGCCGAAATTCTAAGCTTTCCGTAGGTGCGGTTCGGTTTGGATTTTCTGGGGAAAGTTTCGGTTAGACGAATGCCGAAGGCTTCGCCTTCGAGCCTTACCCTAGAATTAGGTATGTGCGAATACAGGCGCATCGCGAGCGCTGGTTTTGGCTGCACGGTTTTCGCACGGGCTTTGCTGCAAGTGGCATCGCCTCTGTCTGGGCGGCTCATCGAAAATGGGGTTTCATGCGCATGCGCACATAGTTAATGCAATCTCGTGCCTTTATACAGACAGTTGAAAATGTGCTCTTTCTGTACATATAAGTTTCAATGTGGATACTCGCCTGTAAAGTGTGGATGCTTGAAAGTTCATCAAAATTTTGGATGCGCAAATGATCGAAATTTTTTTATGGTTAGTAAAAGTACGATCCAATTATGTATATGAATTGTTATAGAATATATTCAAAAGTCAAAAAAAGTAAAATTAAAAGATTCTCTCGTGGAGCAGTCCAGATATTATAAGAGGAGCGAGCTACCCTTGTCACAGCCAGTCTCTCTGCAGTCGAGCTGCCTGATGCGGTGGGCTCCCGTCGGTCTTTCGGCAGTCGAGCTACCAGTACCCGATGCGGAGGGCTTGGTGACGGGAGCAGTCGATAGTGAGTCGTTCATGCTGGATTGAACTAGATCTAAATTGTTTACTTGATAATATTGTGCCTTTTTCTGAAAATGTCTGTCATTATACCGTAGATTGTTATTCTGATAGTGATTTAAATATATACATTTTGTCACAAAAACATTCTTTCCTCCTAAGGTTATAGAGTCAACATGTTTTACTTTGATTGTTCAATTATGTTTTAATATCATTTGGAAACTGGATTCTTTTGGAAGTGGAATATTAATGTTGACTTATTAAATTAAAATGCAAAATCTATAGTGTTTCTTTTTTTTCTTTTGTAGAAAAAAAATATATTTTGAAACTTTTCAATCATGTTTCATTATTTTGAGACTGGATTTGCTTTTGAAAGGGGAATATCATAAATGTTGACTTTTTAATTAAAATGCAAAAATTATGTTTATTTTTTAGTTTCTTTTTTATATATTTTTTTAAGTTTCTTTTTTAAATTATTGTATTGTTTATTTTTTCATTTGTTTTTGTCATATTCTATTATTTGGAGACTGGATTTGCTTTTGAAAGGAGAATATCTTAAATGTTGATTTTTTTATTAAAATGCACGAACTAGATGTTGTTTATTTTTTTGTTGTTGTAATTTTTTTCACTCTTGTAAGAAAATACATGAAAACTCAGAGGAAAGAATATTTCATTTCCAGATGGGTCTAAGTCCTGTATTTATGTTTTCTTTATTATTAATTGTACTATTTATTTTTTTATTCACTTTTCTTTTTTTAGGGGTGCAGGTGGGGGTTGTGTTTTGAATTGGAAAATGGGGATGGGATTGGTACAAGTTTTTGTGTCACTTTTGTTTCTCTTGTTTTTAGTGCTTGTTTGGAGCTTTGATGTCTGTTTTGTTGTTGTTTAGAGCTTTGTTATATATTTTTCCTGGTTGTTTTTTGTTTTGTTTTGAAAGAAATAGACCACTCTTTTCCTTTTCTTTTGGCTTCGACTAATAATTTGAATTTATTTATTTTTCTTTAAAAAGAGAGCTCAAACAGGGCCTTTGTAATACAATGTATGTATACAAATATAAGAAATTGACAACTGATAGAATATATTAAAACTTAATTTTCGTCCTTCTTGATACTTGAAATAAATTGCATACAATTCTACATACATATTTTACACTCAGCTGCTCATTCCTTCTAAAAAAATGTAATCACATGTCCATTGTCTCTCAAATCAAAAGCTACATATTATACATGTATAACAAATTGTTGAAACAATAGAATACATAAGGAATTGGTGAAACAATCAAACACATCAGAAAAAAGCACACATATTTTTATTTTGGTCATACAAAGTACAAAAGAATTTCTTTTATATGTAAAAAAGGACCCCCGTACATACACATATACAAAATTACAATACTAAGTTGAAAAAGAGCTTGTAATTTATATCAGAAAAACAAAGAAATACATTAGAAATTACAAAAACAATACTTTAGACAAATTCATTTAGGAAATTATCTACATGATGCTGTTTTGATGCCAACTAAATTATATGAATTATCTATCATAATCACCTTCATTTGGCAAAAAAAGAGGCGAGTAATTGTGATTTTGTGTTATTTGCATAATTAATTAGAATTAATTAGAAGAAATTACAAGATGAATTGATACACATCAATTGAGCCTTCTCTCACCTTTCCATTGATACCTAAATTACTTCATAGGGCTCAAAATAAAGAAGTTAGAGCCTGTTGAAGACTTGGGTTCAAAATGGTCACAAAATGGTCACAAAAATCAGTTCTGTACTCCATTGACTTTACATTAAGACAATGACCACAAATTTGGATGAATATGCGTGACTTAAACTGGAATAACGTTATAATTTCTTGATGAAAATTAAAGTTCTTGGTATCATTTTAAAGGTCTTTTTAAGAGCTTTCAAGTGATACCAAATTTATTCGTATTTGATGATTTTCATTTTTTTTGTCACATACCTACTAGAATTCATAGTCATACGCTGCATGCCAGAATTCGAACACCAGATGGCGCAATACAATTTGCCTGTTGATGACAGAAACTATACAGTAAATGAATTAGAAAGTAAATAAAAATTAAGAAATGATAGTAAATACAAAAATAAATGAATAAATATATAAAATTGAAAAAGATCTTAAGCAATTTTTATTGATTATATATCAACTTAAATAAATAAATATGTGTTTTAATGAATAAAGAATAATAAAGATTTAAAAAAATAAAAAACAAATCATACAAATTGTTCATAAAAGCACACTCACACTAGTACGAGGTTACTAACCTCGTACACCGGACCGCGTTTGACCCTGGATTTCTAAGTAGTCGGCAAACATCGCTTCATTGCAGAAGTAATATTTGCCAACACTCCTTCTCGCTACTCACTGGGGCTCTTTCCGGTAAGTAGCAATACAATAATAATATAAAATTTAATACAAAAAAGAGCAAATTCGCTTACCTCGGCCTGGAATTTCGTGGAAAGTGACTTCGCATGTCTCTTCTACGGAAATACATGTACAAGGAAGCCCGTTGGTGGCGCTAATAAATTTCACAACCTTGACTCAGCTCCTCGGTAATTTCATAACTGTCTAAATTCTTTGAATGCGAAATTCTTATGATTACTTGACTAATTATGGGCACTAATAAATGAAATGCCTTCAAAAACATAATTCAGGATTATTATTGGCGATGATAACACTTTTTTGCAAATAATTTAAAACGATGACTAATTAAAAAAAAATGAAAAAATGTACGTACCTGGAACGAAACCAGCAGTACAAGCTTTAACGAACGTCAATAATACTATGGTCTACCAAAGTCTATACAATAAAAAGATTGGACACTTCACAGATCTCGCGTAATGCCTTGCGTCGATTTGCGTGTAAAATAGTGTAGGTGCCTAGTCTTTCCCTTGTCGTGTCTGTGATATGAATATAAATCGCGTGCCCTCTTTAGGCCAAAAATTGATATCGTCGCTGATTGAAGGGCATCTCCATGAAATCTTCACTGAAGATCAAGAAAAAATACATTTTTTTAAAGGAATCTTCAAAGAGAAGTCACCAGAGGATCTAAATGGTTCGGTAAGTGTCATAGCAGAATGTGAAATCCAAATGTGTGTTTTATTTGGGCAAAAGCCCATGATATAGTTCTATAACTTCTATTTGCATGTGTCGCGTGCATATGTCTGATATTCCTTCGCACGCAAGATGAAATTAACCCATGGGTGATAAAAGCACTTTTAATTGGTTTCATCAGCTTGAATAAATTACTTATGTGCATTAATTACATTAACACAAAGACATTAATCATGTCCGACAATGAGATTTTAAAATTGTTAAAGTGATCATTGATTGTCATTAATTTTTTTAAAAGAAAGAAAGTTAAGACAACCAAATAAAAGTAATCTTGTTATATCATTATCATGCATCATTTCAGTAGACATTGACAACATTTTTTTTTTCCTTTTCACTGCAGCCCTTATTTTTATTCTTGATCTATTCTGTATCTTATACTTACCTATTTCAGCAGAATATATATTTTTACATCGATGAGATGTCGTAATCATTAATGAAACATTTATTTTGAAACCAATCATTTATAATATTTATGGATTAGCATAATCAATACCATAATTGTATGGCCTATATAATATGCCATAAAAAGCACAATGAGTATGAATGATGAAGTCTTGTTCAATTCAAGATCTTTTGCGTTAATCTTTCAATCAGTATCAGTTGTGAAAGCATTATTAATCATGTGATCACTGTGTTCATTAAAAACAAATAAAGTTTTTAGATTAACACTTAGCATCTTATTTCTACGTTTCAAAGTTTATGTATAACCGCTGATAACATTGATGGCTAGGTATAGCCTATCCACAGAAGGGCATCTTTATGGACTTGGTAGACCTACAGATCTTCTTGTAAATATGACAATAAATCCACCTCTATAGGAGAGAAAGCGAGAGAGAAAATTAAATGTAATAAAAGTGCAGGGAAGTATACAAGGGGGAGTCGTAATGAGTCATGGCTGTGAAAATAACTACCCCCTGATAGAATAAAGATATAAAAAGAGGAAGAAAAGGGAGCTTAGAATAGGAGCTTAAAGAGCTTAAACATGTATTAGTTGAGTTATTGTTAGTCCTGTATTTTTGAGAAATAGTTTATTTTACAATCTACATCCCATCAAAATAGGGCATTGCCCATGGCATACAAATTGAAAGTGGTTGCAAGGGGGGGATGCATTATGGAGCATCCCGCCCAGTTGCCCCCTGATAAATAAACCTGGAAAATGTGTTTAGTAAATGGTAATGTGCTTTTGCCAAACTCAGCCCCCAAAATATCTTTGCAGTGAGCAAGTGGGGTCAAGATACCTCAAGCGATGTTTGTGTAGGCTCCACTCCACTTCAGAACCGCTTCACTACGCTACACCTACTCAAACATCAAGGTACAAAACTCGCTCTGCTAGTCCGAGTGACAAAGGTGTCACTATATGGGGGGGGAATATAAAACTCATGCAACAAAATGACCTTACAATTAAAACAACCCATCTTATATTTCACAAAGTTTCGCTTCTTTTCCACGCTTCTATCAGTCTCAAAATTGGTGATTTAGAGCCAGTATCGGTTTCCTCACACGTATTAATTCACTGCTGATTCCAAACATCGCAAAGGCAAATTGCGCATGTGCGGAAATCTCGGCTTAAATCATGAATATTCATGATAGGACTATAGATCGGATCGTTTCGCATTTGCATCAGATCTCAATCTATGGTCCTACTTCTGTTTGACATGGAATATCACATGTTCTTAAGTTAGAAGTGAAAACAGACAAATATATTTGGAAAGAGTTCCTCTTGCGACAGCCACCCAAAAATAACAAAAGATTGTATAGACTTCCGGTTTATTCACTTATTGTTTCTCTATCATTTTTTTTAGTGTTTCTTACCTTAGCTGGGACTTGAACTCTCGTCAATATATCTGCAGTTAAGATTCTTCCTGCTATGCTAGCAAGAAGCGCTGATACTGGAAGGGGTTTTCTCACGATCATAAGCCGATACTTCGACTAGTCTAGGCTTTCAGACTCTTTACTGACTAACTAAACCTATGCCTCTGGACAATTACACGCACTCGATTCGGCTAAAAAATTTGAAGGAATATAACCATATTTTGGTATTTATTTCCACTCTCCCATCATATATGTTCTATATTAGGGCTACATGTAGATATATTATTTTGAACTTTCTCCATATTTTCATTTTCAATTTTGGGTGGCTGTCGCAAAAGAAACTCTTCCCGTATATTTAACAAACACTGGTGGCAATATCATGGATTAACTTTACAATCCAACGTCATAATCTATTATATGAGCATGGATATCGATGTTAACTGTACGTTAGAACAAGGCATCAGTCCCACACACAATACATTATATCACATGACAATGGATTCTAAAGGTAAGCCAATATTATTTTAGGGAAGATCTAGATTTTTATTCCAATGGTAGTTAGTGTCTGTCTGAAATTAGAAATTTCAGATCATCCTCTTTATGATTATGGTGACGTGTACTTTACTAAACAGATCATTTAATGTTCTTTATCAATGATGAATGATACCTATATCACCAAAACTGATTAGTTCAAAAGAAATCGCCACTCAAAGGCTAAGATATAAAAACAAGTCAAGGAAAAGTGTTTTTTTTTAAAGCCAGAGCAGATGTGTGAACTTGGTTATTCCCTGACCATTCTCGGTATAATCAAAATCAGCAAACAACTTATGATATTGAGGTTCAGCAAAAAGATCTTTTTATTTTGCAACTATACAATTACTATTTGACCTTATGGGTAAGAGGAAGTGAAACTGACTTGCCAAAAAATCATAAGTTAAAATTAAAAAATCTGCAATATTTAGGAAACCGACAAACAAACCGGCAAAGCCAAAGGAATGGACTTCATGTACCAAGGTACCTGCAACTGCTAACATGTGAAGGTTGGCCGCCAATTAGATAAGGATTATGAAAAAAGGATCAATGAATCCTGTTCATTACTTTCTAATTCTATCAATTTCATTTCTCATCTTTGCCTTGTTTGATTGTTCAGCTTCACACAAGTGAGCTTAACGACGGGTATGACTGGAACAGGATTAATCTGAGATCTGTCACGGAGCAGAGCAATCTAGAGGATTTCTTGGAGACCGCAGAGCTTGCTGGAACAGAATTCACAGCAGGTAACTATTCAAGGATCCCAGGGATGCATCGTCATCACCATCATCACCATCACCACCATCATCATCATCATCATTATCATCATCATCATCACCATCATCATCACCATCATCATCACCATCATCATCACCATCATCACCATCATCATCTTCATCATCATCACCATCATCACCATCATCATCACCATTATCACTATCATCTTCATCATCATCACCATCATCATCACCATCATCATCACCATCATCACCATTATCACTATCATCTTCATCATCATCACCATCATCATCACCATCATCACCATCATCATCACCATTATCACTATCATCCTCATCATCATCATCATCACCATCATCATCACCATCATCACCATTATCACTATCATCTTCATCATCATCACCATCATCATCACCATCATCACCATTATCACTATCATCTTCATCATCATCACCACTATCATGATCATCATCACCATCATCATCACCATCATCAACATCATCGTCATCATCACCATCATCATCATCATCATCATCATCATCATCATCATCATGTTTATTATGTTTATTATTTTTGTTTGGTGTCACCTGTACCTTGTAGGCCAAAAGCGAACTGAATCACTACGACCATCAGGTCTCATCTCCCGATATGACTGATTGGGGGAGTGCAGGTGGACCACAACACCGGGGTTTCCCCCTACTCTTATACGAATGGTGGAATGGGTTCTTAACATGCAAAGGTGGTGACTCTCATCTACATGGGACCTCCATTTAACATTCTGTCAGAGGGACAGAGTGTTTTCCACTCTTCCATTACAGTTTAAACCAATTATTGATACTCATAGCTTCCCATAATTTTAGCAAAGACTTTACCATCAGTTAAGATGAACTGGAGTTCAGAATACGGGTCATTGGGTGATTTCAAGTTCAGTGTTGACCTTTTGGTGTTGGTGTTAGGTCATTTTTTAACACAAGTATAACACCAAACATAAAATGAAGATGGTCCTGAAAAGTCAGATGTTCAGATGTCAATAGTGTAATCTGGATCAGTTTTACAAACTCAGAATAGGTTTTGGAGATAGGGGAAGCAATAAAATTCCAACACCAACGCCAACACCAGACTTGAAATCACCCATTGAGTACATTATACTGTATTACATGTATCTGCTGTGAGTGATGGTGGTGGGACATGTTGTCAATAAGTCATCCCAAAACTTTAATCCGGTTTGAAATAGGTTCTTTCATCTAGACAATGATCTACTGTAGATTATAAAGAATGAATGGAAGAATCCTACAGCAACTCTGACTTGATTGAAGGTAATTCATGATATGAATGGAGAATAATCGTAGAAAAGACATGCAAGAAGCTTTTTAATGGCTGAATAAAACAAAAATGGGGGGAAAATAATAGAATGGTATATATATATAGTTCCATTCAGGGTAGGAAATAATTTTTATTTGGGGGATTTTCAGCTCATTAGGGCGATTGCTGAATTTTAGGGGGCTATTATTTTGCGTATTTCAAGGACTACCTTTTCTCAATGAGAAATTATGCAGTAAAATCATATTCTGCTGTATGTAGAATATTATTTTTTCAATGTTCTTGAAAAAAAATTTTTGGCAAAACTTGGACAACTTAGTAAAAGCTTCGTGCCCCAAAGCATTCAATTTTGTAACTTTTTATGGGGTGATTTTAGTTGTCATGAGGGTGAAATTCCATTTCACCCTTGTATTCCATTCGCTGTTTCTATTCAATGTATTTCTTTGACCTTTGATTTATAGAGAGGCTGAATGTGAAGGTAATTGATCCAGGCCAGCACACAGGTTTACCATCGGCAACAGAGAGTATTGAGATCAGCAAAGCCCAGAGAGAGAACCTTGCTTTTCTACAGATTCCTAGGAGGTACAGATATAGAGAAAGAGAGAGAGAGAGAGTGTGACAGAGAGTGGGAGAGACCAAAAAACAGACACGGAAAGAGAGAGATAGAGAGGGACGGAAAATGAAGAGAAGATACACTGTAGATAGATAGATAGATAGATAGATGGACGGACCGATGGACGGACAGATGGACAGACAGACAGACAGACAGATAGATAGATACAGTAGATAGATATATAGATAGATAGATAGATAGATAGATAGGTAGATAGGGGGAGGCAGACAGGAAAAGACAGAGTTAGAGATAGACTGACACTGACAGACTGGTAGACAAAGAGGGGAAGAGAGAGACAGAGGGGATCAGGGCATTAATTGAGCTTCATAAAGTTATGTGACTCTCATGAATACACCGGCAGGAAGTATTTCCTCAAAAAGCTGTGTGCACCGAACAGGTAGCCTAGCTTAGCCGGGTAATAATAGCAGGGCTCGCTGGGAGAACAGTTTTCGGAACTGAAGTGGCTACCCTGGGTAAATATACCTTTATTATTATTATTATGATTCTAGCATACAAAGCTCTTTATCTATAGTATCAAAAATCGGTAAGGAATATGTAATTTTAAAAAAAATCATCAATGAAAGCTTTGAATTATTCAAAGCTCTCCCCAATGCGACCACTATATATACAGTCTTAATTTGGAATCATATAGGTATGACATAATGTCATTAAAATGACTTATGCTATTCAAGTGATACCTGAATATTTTTATCACAATGTGACTGAAAGCTAAATCTATTCTCTAATTTCAGACCAAAATGGGATTCCACGACATCGGCAGAGCAACTCAACCAGATGGAGAAAGAAGCGTTCTTGGAATGGAGGAGAGAACTCTCATTGTAAGTCATCAATCCCTTAACTGAAACAAGTTTTTATCATGCAGTGAATGTACTGTGAGATAGGAAGCTTAATCTTTATGCAGCTGACCTGGGCACCGTCTTACAAATAGTTACGATTGATCAAAACTATGGACAGCCAGCAACGTCAACATCTGTTATGCATGTTTGTTCAAAGTATTTTCTAGCTATGATGTATATTTTTGCATTCAAATGTTTTCTTGAAAATCCACTGTGCTTCTCTTTGCATACAAAGGACATTGTGCAAATTTTCGTAGAAAATATTATGACACTGATGGATTTCCATAGAGTTACGATTGATCGGATCAATCGTAACTCTTTGTAAGACGGGGCCCAGGACAGACATCCTGTTGGCTTTCTATCCCTTAAAGTTGAATTAAGAAGGGGGTGAGTTTCCATAAATATAGGTTCTACATACAATATATAGTATATATAAGTTGTTCAAACACATAGCATGTCACAATAATCCTCTGCCTTCTCGATATTTTGCTTTGAAAGTCTATGAAATTAGCCACCTGTCAGAGCCCGAGAGACGAGTGTACAGAAAAGTCACTCGGAGTGTGACGTCACCGGGGGGAATTTAGTATAAGAGGTGCCTGAATGTCATACAGAAATGCTATGCAGAGAGAGAAAGATATTTTACAATTTTTTTTCAAAGCAACTCAAATCAAACAAATAGGACTGATATGTACAAATCTTTACTTTCCCTGTATAAAAAACAGTATGAATAACCACCATGAACTCTTCAATCATGATGTAAGATAGCAAACAGTGAGTTATTGAATGATATTTTCACTATTTCTCATTTATTTTATCACGATGTTCAATCAAGTGAGTAGCTGGAAAGTAATTCCGGCGGCTAGCTCAGCGCGCGCGCGCTGAACGCATAATACTAGTACACACATTAACACCCAGGCATTGAGTGTACTGTTATGGTCTGGTATGTCGACTTAGTTCATGGCCGTGCAGCGATCCCCTGGCGTTTTTTCTTCTTTTCTTTTGTCTTTGACTCCACTTTTATATCCTCTGGATCATTTCCACTCATAGCTCATTCCACAGAACAATCTTGAACCAAACGTATAGTATTCTTTCTCGGCCTTCTGAGTTGTTTTCTATATTTAATTACGCTAGGGGTCACCGTCACACATACAAACGCAATTCGGAAGTGAGTTGAAGACAGAAAGATATATAGTAATTAGTATACATCTCTATGGTTGAAGACAACAAGAACGGTACGGTAGCTCGACAGCTAGCTGCGCCGGAGCGGGCGGCCGGTCGGCACAAAGCAATTCCGCAACCAACTGTGTTTTTTTGCAAGAGCCGCGTCACACGCGGATAAATATGTCATAATAACACGTCTGCTACGTTATCGACTGGTGAGAAGATCTCGATCAAATTTCATATTATTCACCTTGAAATTATTCCTTTAGGGTCTATGGTATCATTCTGAGGGAATTCACATATTTGGAATAATAGTACGGCCACAAATATTTTAATCATTTCCTCTTTGCAAGTTCTATGGCTCGCAGATACAACTTCAACTGCAGTTATTCCATATGAAGGAGTACGTGCATAGTACACAAAACAGCACTGCCTTGTTTACTACACCGGGACCGAATACCCCCCGGTGACGTCACACTCAAAGAACACCCGTCTCGGTAGGCATTGCAGGAGCGAACTCAGGGAAAATGGGTAGGGATAAATCGTTCAAATTCACTATTTTGAAAAATCTCAATATTTGGAATCGTCTTCTTAATTCAACTTTAACTAACAGATTCACTAAAAACATGGTTATTTAAGTAAACAAATTCTTCCCCCTCTTTACTTTCCATTTCTTTTCCATACTGCGCCATGAGCATGTTTTCATGTTTGTTACCAGCGCATTACAAATGTCCATATTATTTAATAAATTTTAAAGCCTGTATTGACTAAGTTTTGAGTAATCTAAAGATTTGGAAAGTATAGAATGGGATAGAAATTTCAAGATGCATTATTTTATTATGGAGGAAAATAATATTGGTGGGATCGGGAATCTAACCCTTTTAAAAGTTGAATTTATCTTTCTTCTTTCAGACTGCAGGAGAAGGATCATATTGTCCTGACACCGTTTGAAAGAAATCTTGATTTTTGGAGGCAGCTATGGAGAGTGATCGAGAGGAGTGATGTGATCGTCCAGATTGTGGATGCCAGGAATCCTCTTCTCTTCCGCTGTCTTGACTTGGTAAGATGTCATGGTTTACACTAGCCCGTCCATCTTAGAGGGAAACTGGGGATTGTTATAAGCTACTGAAATCCTTGCATCTGATTGGCTCAGAGCTAATTTGTCAGTAAAAATTGCTTCATGAAACACTCCCTAGATATACAAACCGTGCATGCAATTTGAATGTGATTGGCTATTACAAGTAAGCGATTAATCACAACTTTCATGTTTTGTGGCCCTGTATTCGAAATTGTGGAGAGAACTAAGAGTGATTGTGAAAGGTTTTCTTTTTGATTGCCGTGCTAATATTCAGTGTAAGGCATTTGAATCACAAAAATGATAATAGATTAATCATATTCTAATGAGAGTCTTTTGTACTGCACAAAAAAATGTATCTAAGGGACTACACAAAATTGGTCGGCCCAGTTGTTTCACCTGTTATTTTTTTTTAAATTATGGATGTAAAGGCATTTGACAAGTAACCCTTTGCATTGCCAGTGGACCATCTTTGTGCTACTGTTAAAGGTATATTAAAATAAATAAGGGTTAATTTAAAAGTAGACAAAACAAGAAATGTACATGTAATCATGCAAAATTTAATTTATTCATTTCATTTTACAGGAGAAATATGTGAAAGAAGTCAGTAGCGATAAGGAGAATATAATCTTGATCAGCAAAGCAGACCTATTGACTCAAGCACAGAGAGAAAAGTGGGGCAAGTATTTCTCCCAACAGGGTATCCGGGTAGCTTTCTGGTCTGCGGTCAGAGAGACAGAAAGAATAGAAGAAAAGGTAAGTAAAACATTTTGAAACTGATGCAAGAGAAATATAAAGATTTCTTTTTTTGGTAATGTGATTATACAGTGCGTCCCACAAAAAACGAAACCGAGATTTAGCGATGATTTATCATAACTTAATCATAAATACAATTGACACATGACCTACCGATGTAAAGCTTAGAATCTCCTCTTTCATCTAAAATTACTTAGAATAATTCCTCATTCACGCATGTGAGCAGAAACAATTTATCTGTGAGGACGGCCCTAGCTGTTAGTAGCAGAAAGGTTTTATGCACCCTTAGTTTCTAGGCATAACTTTCTATCTGGTCCCAATTCTTGCTGGAGGATTTGAACCAACAACCCTTTGTGTAAGAGAAAAAAGGCAAAACCACCACACCATCATGCTTCTATACAATGTATGTGTTCTGTCTTCTGTAACATTTCTTCACAAATCTTGTTGAATTTTATGCTTAAACAATTTTTTATTTTTTATCTCAAAAAACAGGAAGGAAAAGAAGGTGAACCAGCAATGGCTGATGATGAGAATGATGATGACTCAGAGGATGAAGAGGAGGAGGAAGATGATGATGATGATGCTGAAGAAGAAGAAGATGGAGCACAACGGCTTTCCCCTGATAATTATCTGCCCAGTAGCATGGAAGGAATGGTCGTATCATCAACGGATAAGGCAGGAGATCCCTCGAATACGAACGAGTCTTGGAACTCAATAGCAGATCAAGGACAGATTTCTGGAGCCATGCTCCACACAACCGAAGCAACAAGGAGCATTCAGACAAATGAACAGGACTTGAGGACAGGGGGTGATTCTTTGTGCAATGAATCAAATGCGGTGCCTTCAAGAACTGACATGGATGCACTCTCATCACCAAGATGCGATGATGATATGGACGATGATGTCGATGATGTTGTCGACTCTCATGGTGATAACCTTTCAAGGACTACCCATGTTGCATCAGGAGGAGCAGGAGATGGTGTTGCAATGGAGACATCTTGTGCACCATCTCCTCCTGAAGGAGAGATTCAGAATTTATCACACCTGTTGACGGGGGAGGAGCTTCTTGGGTTCTTCCGTGAGGTTCACATGGGAAGGTCAAAGGTCAATGCCGAGATTCTGACCATGGGCATGGTAGGTTGATAGTCACCATATGTTTCTTTTCACAATTCAAGGTTATTAGGGGACAGTTAACTAAAAGTATCAACCTTTTATACATGTATGTATGTCATTTCACACTTTGCCACTCCTACCAGGTGTTAAATGGGTACCCAGTAGAATGCAAAAGCCTAGCAACTGAGTCTTGGAACTCTTGTTGGAATACTCCCCAGGGAGTGGAGAAAGGGTATGCATTGTTTGTGGGTATGCCAGAATCTGATGATCGGGGTAATGATAATTACAATGTAAAGCGCTCAGAAACTCCAAGTTTTAAGCACTATGTATATGTAACTATTTTTATTATAATCCCTTTTAGCAGTTCACATTTGTGCTTTGAAAGACACTTGTTTTAATGACTGACAAAAAAAAATATTTGATACCCCACTTTGATTTCAATTTTCAATTTAGGAATAAATAGAAAGGAGTGGATGTAGGAGAATTTCCCTTATTTTGTTGAAAGCCCATGCACAGTGTATTACAGATCAGTTGATTTGACCCAGGAAGTAAAGGTCATTGCCATCAGAACATTTTAGAATCATGCAATAAGAAACGCATCATCTGTTACCTTTTTCAAAACTGAAATAACTTTTTCAAGAGAGTTTCAATAAATAAGTCACTTTTTGTTATGTAGATTGTAGAGAGTAGGCTTCCCTTTTTCCTGTAATTGTAACTTAATCATACTTTTTGTTTACGTATCTTGTTACTATTTCACCTTTTAAGAATTGTAATGTGCAGTTGAGTATATACATATAGAAATTGTGCAATATGAATGTACAATTATTATTATCATCATTGTCTCTCTGTTACAGGTTGGATACCCTAACGTTGGTAAGAGTTCTACCATCAACGCTCTACTCAGGGAGAAGAAGGTACCAGTCTCTGCAACTCCAGGAAGAACAAAACACTTTCAGGTAAGGAATTATCTGAGTAATAACGACAAGTGAAAGCAAAGAAAAATGGTTGTTTGAACACCTGCAGGCGCAGATTTAGAGACCAACTTTTAGGGGTTGGAATTTGTCCAACAAATTTGACAAGCAAAAAAATTCAGAAAAAGGGTCGTCACAGTGAAGGGCATTTCGTCTATTGGATAGTTTGACCCCCCCCAAAAAAAAAAAAAAAATCATCGCTTATTTTATTGAGTGCATCATGAAGGCATTCTATGGGGTGCACCATTTTATTTTCAGATTTGTGACTGTTTTAATGTTCTTTTCTATACCTGTTCAGACATTGTTCGTAGAGCCAACACTGTGCCTGTGTGACTGCCCTGGACTGGTGATGCCATCTTTTGTGTCTACCAAAGCTGATATGTATCTCAACGGTATTCTACCAATCGATCAGATGAGGGACTTCACTCCACCGGTCTCTCTGATATCCTTTTATATTCATTTCATTGCAGGGAAAAATATTACATGGGTGCTCAAATGATTTCATCCTCCAAAATGCACGAAAGAGCCCCCCCCCCCCAAAAAAAAAAACCCATTCACTGCAATGGTAAAGCTTATCCAATGTTGCGGATTTAGGCAATCGTTAGTGAAAAGTAGCCCCCGAAAATGAAATAATAATTTTTTTGCCTGATTTATGAGAATGTATTAGTATGATTATGATAATGAAGAAGGAAGGTGAGAAATTTAAAGATAGTAAAGAAGGTGGAGAGAGATGAAATAGAAGGAGGAAGGAGAATTAAGAGGAGAAAAGGAGGAGGAGCAAATCTATTCCAAAATGTATTGAAGGTCAAGGAAAAGAAGCTAGCTAATAAAACATGAAACAAATAAGCATTATTTGTCTTTTTTAAAAGCATGTGGCATAAAGATTTGATTGTTTTTTTTAGAAGTAGCTAGAGTATGAAGGAAAGGGGTCGTGTGGAATTATATGTGCTTTGCTCAAAAATATATATTTTTTTTAATCTGCAGAAATAAGATTGATTTATACCCTGTGTTCATCACAGTAAATGAGTAATTCCTATTCTAAATATGGTTATATATGAAATTAATAATAACATATATTTTCCAGGGTCACTACTTCAGTTCTGAAAACTGTTCTGCCAGCAGGCACTCAAGCATTCAAAGAATTTCCTCCTACTGGGTACCAATTCACCTCACCTGGGTTGAGTGCAGCAAAATGTGGGTTCATTTTTTGCTGAAGGAAACGTATTGCAATCTTTGTTCATTATTTCACATGATTCCTTGACCTAATTAATGCACATGTGCCAGCGAGTGCCGAGAGATGTTTTAGAACTGACCTATGGAATAAATCTGATTGAGCCAGGAGAAGGGGAAGATCAAGATAGACCACCAACGGCTCTAGAGCTTCTGAATGCTCATGCTTGTAAGTATAGTAAACGGGGGAAGGAAACTAAGAGGAAGGAGGGGGAGAGGGAGGAAAAGAGTATGAAAAGAAGAAAGAAGAGGGGGGAGAGAAGAGAACGAGGAGGAAAAAGAGAAGGTGGAGGAAGAGAAGTAGAAAGAAATGGAGAAAGTGAGGAGTGAGATGAGGAGGCCTATGATGAGGGGAGGAGGAAAAAGAAGGAAGAGGCTACGAAGCAAAGGTGTAGGCAAGAGTTTCGATTTTGACAGTATCATGGTATTATACACATAGACATTCATTTGACATATGCACAACACCATGGTGAATTTTGAAATTTGTTTTGATTTTTCAGACGTGCGTGGCTCCATGGCACAGAAAGGAGTCCCCTCTTTTCCTTAGCAGTAATCACACACTTTCCCACATGGCATGCGCTTGTGTTGATTTTCAAACTCTGTTTCATTTTTCAGATGTGCGTGGTTTCATGACGCAGAAGGGAGTCCCTGACAGCTTCAGATCTGCTAGAATCGTTCTAAAAGACTATGTCAATGTAAGTGACACTGAAAATAATGAATTGATGGCCATTGTGTAGTATTCACAAAATGTAACTCGGGGCCCTCTAACATAAAGGTTTGCAAATGAAAAGAACACTTCTGATTGGTTTCTGGTCAGTGTTGTGAACTAAACACACTTTTAGCATTAATCTTGATTGGACCTAGCCATGAAGCAATTGATCACCTATCGTGTGTTGTTGAGCCAATAGTGCATTGTATATTATCATTCAAGTGGGCCTGTACTACAAGACTACACTTCTTAGAATGTTGAATTCTGGGTTAGGAACCTGGCCAGATTTGAGTGGTTGAGGACGTGAGATGGTGCTATTATGGCTGCTGGTTCATATCTGCTTCTAAGATACCCTGACCTATCCTGTTCTCTTTAATTTTCCAGGGCAAGATTTTATACAGCATTCCTCCTCCTGGACTAAGCCCTGAAGAGTTTGGGTCAATGCACTATCCATCCTTGGAGGTCGGCGAGGTCAAAGCAGGGTCACGACCCAAGAAATCGGCCAACAAACCAATGATCACTGCAGGAGGACAAACGGTAACATTCTCATTGCGATTTTTTTTTTATGCGTGATGATGATGATGAAGATAATTATGATGATGATTTTGATGATGATGATGATGATGATCATGATCATGATGATGATGATGGCAGTGGTGATGATGATAACAGTGGCAATGATATGACTTCTATAAATAGTCATCACGATTGTCATCATCACAATCACCATGATCATGGTTATGGTGATGATGAATCATGAATCATGATGGTGATAATGATAACGGTAATGTAATGATGATCATGATGATGCTGGTGACAATAATGATATTTTGTGGAATTAGAAGTAGAATTTTTACAAATTATTAATTCATTTAAATCACAAACATACTGTATGAATTTATGTCTTTCAAAGGGGGAGGGGGAACTTGGTGCTCTCATTTAATTTCCACGTACATTCTTTTTATTTCATTGCCTACTTCGTCAGTAAATGCTCACTCTACAAGATTGGTTATCCATTATATGATATGATCCTTCATACAGATTCTCCTTTGTTTTCTTGACAGGTCAAGAAGTCTGCTGCCAAGAAAGTGGACGAAAGCTTCTTTGCAAAACCCCAAGTTGCACACACCAAGGCATCGGCCCCGAGGGTGGGTGTGGTTGGAGGTGTGTCCGGGGGCGTGGCTGGAGGCGTGCCTGGGGTTGGCTACCTGGGCAAACCCTGGAAGAAGCAAAAGCGAGGCAAGAAGGAGAAACTGAGGAAAGTGTATGGACATCTGGATGAGAAATAGATCATGTGAACCTTTTGAGGAAAAAATCATGGACAATATTTGATAATACTGATAAATTTTATGGGCATGATCAGGAGGCCGCAAGTGAGCTGAAGTAATATGATTATCTGGGGAGCATTTCATGAAAAGTTTAGTCAGTAATATTCACGGACTAATTTGCTGTCAGCCAATCAGATGCAAGGATTTGCAGTAGCTTATAACAATAGGCACTGACAATCACTGATGCATTGTTTCATGAAATGCTCCCCATATCTTTTCTCCAGAGAGAGCCATAAGAAAATATTCAGGTACATGACTAATATAAAGAAATACATGTAATGCTGAGTCATCTCGGTTAGTTTTATAATCAAAGTCCCGATGGCTTTGGCGGGATAAAGTTCACCTACAAAAAAATGAAATATAACTTTATTTCTCGCCTTGAGATGATGCAATAGCTTAGCACTATATCTGGGTGAGGACGAGAAGTAATTGAAGTTAAAATCAAATAATAGCAAATAGGGATGATATCATATTATAAGAGACCAAATGAGAAATCACAACTTATCGCTCCACAGTTTCAATTTGTAGCTTGCAATGTAAGGAATAGAAGTCATTGAAAATCTCTATTAGGATTTTCTAAAGCATGACTGGTTCCCAAGAGATCACGATTGAAGTGAATTGTTATATTAAACTTGATTGTCTTGAACCATGGAACAACCAGGAAAAAATGGTTTAAATTCACTTGGTCTACAGGATTTAGTCTATTTTTCTCAGATGGTCTAATATCACATGGGCTAAATCCATTTGGTCTAGTAATTGATGTCTGGTCAACAATACACAAGGTCTAATACCCACTTTATTAATTCTCATTTAGTGTGATATCAAGCTGGTTTAATATTCAGCACTTTTTCAAATTAAAATATGATGCATACGAAGTTCATCTGACCATATACATGTAGATCAAATAGTATCAGACCATGTTGAAAAGTGAACTAGGATGATGAATATCATCTGTTCTTTTTTCAATTGAAACCCTCAAGATGTTTCTTAAATGTGACATCATGGACATTCTTTTTGTGGTTTGATCATGAAAATATAAATTACATTTGATATCATACTACTGGAACAAATTGTCTTCTATATCTTCTTTTATATATATGAATATTCATGAGTATTCTAAATAAACGATTGGTCAATTCGTGATCATGTGACAAAGTATAATTTCAATAGGAAAACACATCGCTGCAAATAGCTCCGTTTATTTTTTTTATATACTTTCATGGGGAGAACTGCGCTTGCTCATGCTCGATATGTTCTCTCAACGTTGAACTGCAGGTGCTCCATGTCTTGACAGGATCGAGATCCGTACCATTATTTGCGCAAGTGAATAAGTAAAACAAAATACAAGCTCTCGCTAAACTTACTTACTGACAACCTGAAAAATCTGTGGATTTGGGTTTAGATTATATAGTAATTGCCAGTCCGACCTCGGATAAATAATTCCCACTATACTTTTTCAAAGCCTCATATATTTGTACAATATATTGTATGTGACTTAATAATCTACTAGTATATTAAATTTTGATCTTATAAACACATTATGACAATAATTATCATACTTTGTTGATAGTTTATTTGAAATCTTAAATACTTAATGAAACACTTAAAAATGAAAAATCAAAATGCCTTGAAAAGCTCAAATGTTTTCTTTTTTAGGGGGGGTGGCAACTGGAGCCAAGGCTATTGTTGCGTGTGTTTTGTAAGCATGTGAGTAGAGTATCTCTATTTGATACTTATTTGAAGTCAGAAGTTGAACCAAGAAAAGTTTTGGGAAAAGGTGTCAACGAAAATGTGAAGACAGCCAGGGAGAGTTGTCAAACATGTTGAAATGATTTGTGAGGTGGAAAAAAAAGCAAAAGCATTTAGAGCAGAGACCAGCATTGATTGAGAAGGGAGGCAGATTTTGGCAGCTCTGTAGCAGAAAAGGGGTGACATCATTTTCTATCCCTGCACCCATTCCCTTAAGATTCTTCAACCCATTCCATTCAATCGACATCACATACTTGGTATTCCTTTCATTAGAGGCCCCCTTGTCTATCTCAAATCTCTCTATAACTCACATTACCCCAGATGCATCCATTTACTCTGCCCCCCCACCTTCTCTTTGCTCCCTCATACTCCTTCTCTTATGTTCTCTCCCTCTCTCTATATCTCTCCACAGTATCCTATGCTAAGGTGGTGATGCATGATCTTTAATCAGTAGCAAGTGATTTTTGGTTCCAAAATTGATGTGTTGCGGTTAATTATGGATTAGATTTTTGCATTTGAAAAAAAATTCTCACAATACCCCCTTAGTCATCCTCTCCGATTCCTCCATACCTTATCATCCCCGCCCCACTTTCTCTCTTTCTTTATGCCTCTAAAGGCCACCGCACAACTTACGACCAGACAGATCTATGACTGGTCTGCGACTGAGTGAGTGGAGATGAATCGTAAGATAGTCATAAGCCTCGACATAACACACCTTGCGATCCGACTACAATGTGGTCTGCGACTCACGCATGCGCTCTTTGCCATAGTATGCGCGTTGCATATCATGTACGCGTCACGACTCTGCTGTCTGATTAGCTGGATGTTGGATTGAGCTTGCGATCCAGTCATAAGGATTCGACATGGCAAATCCTTACGATTTTCCTTGCGATCTGTCTCGACCGGTCTTCGACTCTCAAGCTGACAAGAGCTGTGACATCACATTTCCCTTCACTCAGTCACAGACCAGTCGGGTCGTAAGGTATGCGATGGCCTTAAAATATAGTTGACGATTCACACTGATAATAATAAGCTTTTCTTCACACACAATTTTGATGATTCCTGCTTTAATAGTACTGAAAACTCTCCATCACATTTTATCAGTGTAGAAAATATGTAATACAATGAGCTTCCAAATAAAAACATAAATACATACAGAATTCATACATATAATTACATAATAACACATGAACTGCAGAAAAAGGCAATGCAAAAAGTAAGTTGATTGTTTAATTGCAATGGACAAAAAAATATTTACGTAAATGTACTTCAAATTTTAACATACATGTATTTGTGTTTGTAAGTTGTATGTTTCTTATGTTTACTGTGCTCTTTCCTGATTCATCGATGGTGAAGACAATAATCTGTTTATACTTCTTAGACAATTATGAATGATTTGTGAGCCAAATGAGCTGAAGTATGATATCTCTACTGTTAGTGATTTATGTAACAGTTGGCTCTCCATACTTAAACCACAACTTTAAACCTGAGTTTAAGTTAAACCTGACTTCAGAATACGGGCCAATGTCTTGGTCTGACTGTCCCTGACTTAATCTATTCTATTTTCTTTCTTCATTTCTGTTATGTTTGCTGATGATTATGTTCCTGTTATTGACCGTTGATGATTATTGAACTTGTATTTTTACCGTCCTCAATTTTACCCCCCGACACTAAGCAAAAGAATATTGTAGTACTAATGGATAAAAACAGGAATGTCAAATTCATGACCATAAACAATGTGTAAAAAATAGAATATCAATTATTTACAGATAAATATCCATTTATTTACATCTCATACATTATAAATATACATTTTCGCTCATTTGGCATTTTCTGGTGATGTGCCCTTTATATTATACACCTATTTTAGAGATGAAATGACAAAACTTCATAAAGTTTACACTTATCAAACATAATGAGTTTCTCTATCTCTCCCTGACAATAATCTGTATCAAGATCCCTATGGATCAATAAAGAGAGAGATAAATCTCTATGGATTGAATAAAGTGTCCCTTGTTCAAAATAGAGAGAATTATACTGTTTGCGTTGTTGATATCAGAGCCTCGTAACATAAAGCTTCATGCTTCATCATAGCGTTGATTTCTATGACTGATTACATTAAGTATTTTGTATGATCAATTATACAAATCAGCAGCTCCATGATCAATGGCTAAGCTTTGTCTTACGTGGCAATGGACATAAACAAACATTCAATCCAATGCCATAAACTTGAATTTCTTCCAAGTTCCATTTATCAAGAAGACTGGCCAAGAGTCCTCTATACCACAGACAGTCTTCTTTAACAGAAACTTTCCTCTCAGTAGCATGTCTACAGCACAACCAAGATACAGATAGAGGAACTTCTTTCATTTAATCCATCTCCTCTTGAAAAGATCCTTTGCTCCAGAATCCATTTGGCCAAAACACAAAGGTTTGAAATGGATTTGCATATATGAAAGCACCAATCTAATTGGTTCCTGATCAGCATTTTGAACGAAATGCACAAGTAACAATGATCTGGATCGGCCATTGCCGTTTGAAGATTGTGTGCAAACCTTTGCATTACAGAGCCTAGTGGACTGTTTTATCAAAATTTGTGATCTGACAGGTTGTCAGATATGACCACTTTCCTTGATTTTGATTGGCTTAGAAGCACTGTTATTGTGAGTAAATGATGGATAAAATAGACCTTGTCAGATAAAACATCTGACAGTTCCTTTGTTGGAACACTCCCTTGGAGTTCGAAGCAGGCACTTGTTTCGATTGCATTCAAATAAGTGTAAATTGTTCCACAAAAAGGTGGCAGCTGGAACTAGTTGTGGCCAATCCAGTTGTGACCGGTTGAAACCAGCTGTAACTCGTTGACAACAACTAGTCACAATTTATCTGTCCATGTGTCAGTCACCTCCTGCAGCCAACTTGGTGCTTGACTTAGAATCCTTCTTGGATTTCGTCACTTTCTTGGTTTTCTTGGGGAAGGCTATCCTCACCAGACAGAAGGCCGTAGGAAGACGGAACCCGCGGAAAGGGGGCTCAGTGATGTCATCGACCATGATCACGTATTCACCTGGAAGTAAAAGATTTAATTAAGAGCTTCTACTCCTCCGACTCATTTAGAGCATTTTGTCCCATGTTCACAGATACTCTTAGTTAAGCAATAATTTTAATCTGGTTTGAATTAATGGCCTTAATGTGTGACCAAATGTGACAAATCTGTCCATACTGAGAAATGAGAATGATCCACTAATTTTATACTCTCTGTTGGAAGCTGAAGAGTCTTTTTCCAGTGAATTACAAATCCTGTTCACAATGAAAAGGTAAAAGCTAGTGTTTCATAAAAGCTAGGCTGAAATATAGCAGTTGCTATTGATACTAACCTTCATGAAATACCACCCCCCCCCCTTCCGCTGTGCTTGGGTATTTTGATTGAGACAAATCATCCCAAAGGTGACTTAATTCTTAGTTTTTTTTATTAAATGACATACAATAAACCTTAGTAACAAAGATTTATTACACAACCCAGACCTCTCTAAGTCTCCATTATACTCCCCCCTATTTTTTTTGGAGAGTCTTTTTTGTTTATTTGAGAAATTATGTGGAGTAGACACCCCTATCCTTCTGTAGCACTGCCCCTGCCCCCCCCCCCCTTGCTCTCAAAAGTTTGAAATGAAGAAACTAACCTGGTCTTGCATATCTGAGGTCGCCATAGTACTTCTCTCTCTTTGCTTTGCTCAGCTTGAAGTCCTTGAGTTTATCAACAGAAAATTGATCTGATTTCACATGAAGTTCATCTACGGGTATAACATTAAAACAAAAGCTTTAGAATGAGTGAAATATATTGTAATAGTTGTTCAACTCACACCCATGTATATCAAGTTTATCCACAAGTGAAATATTACTGTATTACAGTGTATTTTCAATCTGTCCTTTTTTTATTATTAATTTGTTCTCAGCAAGATGAAGCAATTCTTTCCAATTTTAAGCTTTAGAAGAGACAATGTAGAAAATTTCTCCTTATACATTAAATAGATAATTAAAACCAACTTTATGAATGTTTTTATCATAACGATAATGTCTGATCCCCACTGTTGTGCGATCCATTACCAACGCCACGATTTGTTTGCCTTCTGTTACGATTGTGAGAAATTTTGAACTATTCACATTTTTTCGGTGATCAGTACGATTGCCACGACTGATCTGATACGATCACTACGATTACATGATGAAGATCACCGCTTCAATCATGGGGCGAATTAAAAAAGTGGGAACTAGGTATTACGATAAAGTTACAAATGCAAATTATTGGATATTACATATTTATAGTTATTACTGATATCCATACAAATTATACATTTCAATCCGCACAAGTATATCTTAATATTATTTTAACTGCAATCAATTAGTGATTATTAATAATGATAATTAGAGTCAAATCAACAGCAAGTCTCTAGCACTAAGCAAGCACAAACTTCATTACCAATTATGACAAGTTTCCAGAATAAATTTTCCACAAGCAAATTATAAATTTTTCATGCAACAAAGTACTCAAAATATACATTATATTCTAAAACTAATAAATCATACACAAAGGATAAAAATCAGAATTCAGAAATTATAAATGTTTCTTCAAGTAAAACAATATTTTTTCATGCAAAAGGTATCCAACTAATTAACAAACATTCATAAGACAAGCTCTAAAAGTAAACTATTCAAGCTTAATGATTGAGGGAAATAATGTACAAAGACAAGAGAAGTCTGAAAAGTTTAATGGACTTGATAAAGAGATTGATAAAAATAAAGAATACAATGAACTAGCACAAATAAAGAAAGATATAAAAATTGTATGATAAATGTAGTGATACATGATAGTAATGTGAATAATATTATTGAGAATTAATTAGAGTATATGCATTGAGGATGTAGAAGTTTTTCATCAAACACAAAGTATTAAACATCTTTCTGATACAATACTTTTATAACGAAGTGTAAGTAGCAGATAGATAATTATAACTGTACAAGTATTCTCATGAAATACACGTAACTATCAAAGTAGATTTATAGACCAATCCAACCTTGTTTCATGCAACTGGCCTTCACAGCCTTCATTGGCAATGCCATGGTGCATTCCAAAAAATATGTGATATTTTTGCTTCGTAGCAAACGAGGCATTCGCCATCAGATTGGTCTATAGTTAAAGAGGCATGAAAGTACTAAGTAGGCTTATGCAAAATGAAATTGAATGAACTGACTGGTATACAATTCAAGATTCTAATTCTAAATATAATATATGACATTAGAAAATGCAAAGTCAGACTTGTACATAAAGATTTATTTCCACTATCACAATGGTTTTTTTTCTAGTGGTTTTGCAGCTGTTTAATCAAAATCATTCAAAATAATTGTCAAATTCTAATAACATGCATGATACAAGTTTTGAATTGACAAATCAGGCCTATTGCTTTAAACAGCTGAGATATGGTAAAACAATTACGTCTTTCAAAGGGGTTGCAGTCTCGTTCTGACTCCCGTCAGAAATCACTAAATTTCATGACATTACCAGTAAACAAAATGGACTGATATAAATAATCAATTGAATGAACATATACAAAGGTGACAGGTGAAGCACACTAGTTCAACAAGATTGTAGTTACCTTCGTCAGCGTCGTCTAAGTCATTAATAAACTTGAGTGCATTGGATACAAGCACTACAATGATGGTGCAAACATGCAGAAAAAAAAGTTAGTTTAGGTGCAAGCAACATGGGTCAACATTCAATTCAATGAGTCCATTTGTATTTTACTCCTTTTGAGCTTAGCTAGAATCTGGGCAAATTGTGGAATTTAGTCAAGGCTTTGATTTAGTGCATTGCCCAAATTTCACATTTCCCTGGCCGACTTCTATGTATATCATTTGATTCAGTGCGCTGTGAAAATTTCAAGGCATTTCCCTAGCCAACTTCTATTTAATTCATTTGGGAGGCCTTGAAAATATGACTTTATAAGCAGTGATAAAAAATAATCCTTTTCATGCAAATATATGTCAGGGTGCATGTTTTGGGATTGACCAAGTTACACTAATTGATTAAGTGTTCTGTGTCACTTGGTAATTAACTAGCTTGCTATTAGTTTGACACTTCACACAGCTATGCTGATTGCATTCAATAAAGCAAAATACCAATTTCCTGTATATATTGATTTGAATATGACCCAAAAACACAAAACAATATGAATGCAATTACAAACACTTATAAATCACATGCTAATTGTTAAATTATTATATTTTCAAGTATCATTCACATGCATTTCTACACAGCATTCGTTCAATGAGTTCTTATCAAAAAATTAGTTCATCTCGCCACTTTACTTTTTTTTGTTATACAAGAAAGAAAATGTCAAATATAAATCAATGAGATGCACAGGTCTATGTTGTCTTAACCAAGCCCCATGCCAAAGAAAACTCAAAGACAAGGGTCTATGGAAAGCTGTGTTTACAGGAATATGATCATCTTTTACATGTTAGAAAACAAATCCTGAACTATTCAACAATTCTAATGCCACTGGAGTTCTACAGATCATACATGAATGACCTGACAGCAAATCTAATGCTAGCATCAAATGCCTAAGTGCGTGACTTTTTACTGTACATCAATTATTTCAAGACGAAATGACAGAAAAGAACTGGAGAACATCAGAAAGACACAGCAGTACCTTGCTGTATGTATATAAAGAGAACTGTACGATCAATAATTCCAATATATTACATATTTAAAAGATCAGCCACTTTGGCTAAAGAGGGTCTATATCTATCCCATAAGTGGAGAATTTAATAATCGAAATAAATAAATGAATAAATATTTCGACAATCAATTATACAATTAATGGTACCATCATCCTACTGGACCCAGACGTTACCATTAAATACACATAAAATAAAATCATCATCATGCACTAGTTCAAAACAGTGCAAAGTAAGAATCTCCCTTCCCGACATTAAAGATGCTTCCAACAAATGGTGTACCAGATCAACGCAATGGTTCAATTAGGTAGGTGGCACTGAGTGCAGGCAATATTTCACTGAGTACCAATATACATGTTATAAATTACTTGCTCGAACGTTCATATTCAATTAGCCTTTAGCATTTTCATTGCTCCGCCATAAGCAGTCTCAAGAAATACTGTGGTACATACATAGTATAAACTCCCCGTAGCACTCAGGAAACAGCAGCAAAGAAATTCATCAAACCAAAAATTGTGTAAAAATAACGGAAAGTGGTTTTGAGTAAAGAGTTCCTAATTATGTTAGGATTGACAAAAGGCAACGTTACCTAGTCCTTTGGGACATCTATAAATCTAACAACTAAAGTGCCATATTAGCGGTCAAATTAAGGAAAATTGTGAATTAAATTTAAAAGTGAGAAAAGATTATAAGTGGATGTGGATGCAATGTGCATAACAGTATCCCATAAAAGAATGGGCAATTAAAGTTCTGAAACAAACATTTGCACATTGCTTACCATAAAGTGAATGTATACAAAGCAGAAAATCAATTTCGCCATTGAAACAGTGAAAGCATTCATAAAAGGAATAAAAAATCATGCATGAAATGTCTTGCTATTAACAACCCAAACTGTGACAAATATACAATTCAATTAAGCTACATGTATTTAGGTAAAATTTCTAGATTTTCTACTAAATTACTCCTCTACCACTGTACATTACTTCTCACTCTACAATAAGATGAATACAGACTCAGCAAAATTAAAAATCATAACTGCAATTAAGATTTTGATAGAATTGCATTGGAAGCAAAATATTTTTGTAGTGCACATTAAAATTAAAATTTTCTGTACCTTGCCATTAATGTCTAAATCGATATTTTGAATCTCTTCATAACAATACAAGTAAATTAAATGGTTTGAATACTTTCTTTAAATCCAGCACAAGAAAATGTTCTTCTTTTTAAAATTCTTTCAACTTGGCTAGCCTATTCTATCTTCTCTTTTTCAAAATCAATATTAACTGCTTCTTATCATATTTCCTACTATTTGATACCACTATTGTGCTAGTACTATTCAACCAGGCCATAATAATCATCATCATAAAATAACCGCCACCATCATCATCACTACTAGCTTCCATAATCATCGCCATCATCATCACCATCACCACCACTTATCTCATCATCATCATAATCATCATAATCAGTACTAGTATATTGTCAATATTCCTTCAACATCTAAATTTCCAGCAGCAATCAACTTTTCCACTCAAATCGTTCACTGCAAGTTATTTCTACCTGTAATGATATTTTTTTTCCTTCCTTCGTACCCATGTTGCCTTAAAACACTTACAGCACCAATATTCAAAGGATGCAATGTCTCCCATCCCCAAGCACTGGGTTCACTACCAAACATTCAAGCCATATTTCTGCTTTTTTGCCTTGTTACATCAGAAATAATTTGCAGCACTTTCAAAACAGAAACACTTCTTTTTATTCCATTAATCTTAATTTATTCATAATTCAGAAGCCCCGCTTTCAAAACCGACTAACAAATTTACCTACTGTTTTGTTACTTTTCCTTTGACTGCATCCATCTAGCGATTTCAATGATCAAGAAGTGTCTGCAAGGGGATCTAATTAACACCTATAGGATGTTTACCTAAAAACCAATGCTGTCTATTGCCCAGATTAGAATCATTTTAACAAGGGACATTCTATAATGCTATGTATATTTCTCCCATCATCACTATCTCACTATCCCTGACACGACAAAGCCAGCAGCAGGCAAAGATCAATGATTTGTTTCAATGGTTCAATGAGACAGTGTCAATTGGCTGAACCCTTCAGATGCATTTATAATACATGTATTTCCAGTGCTTTTCACAGAGTGTAGCGTCAGCAAATTGTCATCTTAAAACATGTAGACCATCCATGAAAGCGCCTAACAGATTGATTATAAATTCCATTCAGCAAAACATTTATGATTTTACTGAATGTTGCTGGATTTGTTGAGGATTGTACTTCCCAACACCTTTGGAAAGAGAAGGATCAATTGTTCTTTGCTGGGTCTGCAGTCAGAAAATTATAATCTAAATGTATAAAGGATGAAAAACTGATCAAGATACTGACATTACATCCCGTTTTGCAAAACACTCACTATTTTACTGCAAAGTATTGGTTTCTTGGGATTTTCTTCCCGCCACCTTAGGATAAAAGAGGGAAGGATCACCACGTCCTCGCTGGGGTTTAACATACAATGTTCCCTTAGGAAAGCACCTCATTCTTGACCAACACGTTCACTTTCATCACTTTTCATTTTTCTAATTTGGTGCCTAATGAACACTGCAAATGTGCACGTGATGGACAACAAAACCTGAGCCTTGGCCCAAAGAAGAAAACATGGTGCCGGAAGCCTACCTATACCGGGTGTTTGTGTCTTGCGGTCTACGCTAGGTGAAGGAGACACGGCCGAGGGCAATTTGCCGCTCGGCGTGCCAGTGGCAGAGCGGCCATGGGCGCTAGGTGAAGGAGAAACTAAAGAATACTTGCCACTAGGCGTGGGAGAAGCTGAGAAAAAGGTCAAAGTTCAAAGGGTGATGTAATTCACAAAACTACTAGACTGAAATGAAAAGAGAACTGTTGAAACTTAACTTCACACAATGAAAAGAAGTTCACTAATTCATTAAAAAAATGCATCAAACTAGGCTAATTCTACGATGGCAACTCAACCACATAACCCCCCTCCAACGCACCAGCAGGTGGTGCTGGAAAACATAGGTTCTTCCTCCTCTTCCTTTATAAAATATTTGGGCCCCACCTCATTAAGGGTACAATTAAATGATTTTGAAATAAACTTTCACCACGGAAAGCCAGTGGAACCATAATTTATCTTGGCAAAGTGCTCTCAATAGATGCATGCTCGTGTCATGTATGCATCACTGAATTGACCAATTGGGATGCTCCTTTTAATATGAATCATAATGGACCCGTGCATACACCTAATACAGATGATAGATTATGGTGCCTCCTGTTTTCCATAGTTCATATTGAACGTGCATATTAAGGGACACAGGCAATTGAGCTCCTCTTCAAATGACAATATATGTGGAAATGTCTGTCATGTTTTTAAGTACATTATGTATACCAGTCTCAGCTATAGGAAAAGGAAAAATAGAGAAGTGCCCTTTGAAAAATTAAACACATTGACATATCAGGCTTGAGAATCATTTAAAAACTCAAACCTACATCAAGATGAAGAATTACTAGCAATTATGTACTTTGCTTCTATTTTTCAGATAAAAATTATAGTCTCCCAAGTATATTTTAATCTGTCACAACAAAATCAAGAAGCACAAAAAGGGAGAAATCAAGTGAATCGATTATTCATTTTTTGTTGTTGCTATTTTGACTAATTTGAAGAGAGAGTTTATAAAATGAATGGTTTTATCCTCCCTCAATTAATAACACCTCTACCCTACAGGTCTGGGCCATGCAATACACATCCCACATCCTTGATATGGTTTCGTATGATTGATTTTATTCATTATTGCACGTAGCTTTAAAATGAAAGAGAAATAAAATGAAAATCAATTATTCTATCAGTTTTACTCGGCCTTGTTTTATCAAATAACTCGTCAGTGATTTCAATGCACCAATATTAAAAGCTACTGAAATTCTTGATCAGTGAAAATCATATCAAGACTCGTCATGAAATGCTCATCCAGTACCAGTTAGATAACATTCAACTTGCCCAACTACCAAGTAAATTGTCAGATGTTATTCATGTTCCCCAAAACCCTCACACATAAGTTCTTAAAATGCACACCAAAATATGAGTGATAGACTGAAATAAGAATAATCTATGTTAATTAGCCCATACACCAGGGGCCTGTCTTACAAAGACTTGCGATTGATCCGATCAATTGCAACTATGGAAAGCCAGCAAAGTCAACATATAAAATGCATGTTTGCTCAAAATATTTTTCTAGATATGAATGTATATCCATAAATTCATTGATTTCTTGACAGTTCGGTGTGTTCTCCTTTGTTTACAACAGACATTTCGCTTATTTCCTGTAGAAAAAATTATGACACCGATGGATTTCCAGAGTTACGATTGATTGGATCAATCATAACTCTTTGTAAGACGGGGCCCAGAGATAGCATTATAACCTCGTCACACCATCAAATCGACAGAATAGCAGATAAATAAATTACAAAGGCAAGAAATATATATACATACATGTACAGTAAATAAAAAATCAAGAGTTTATATGGCACAGACCTTAGCACTTGATTGTAGGGCTGAATTTATGTTTGATTTCAATAATTATTACTTGCAATCACGCATACAAATCAATTGTATGATTAATCATTAGGCTTTGTGATACAGGCACCTGGGCCATGTAAAACAAAGTTTAGCAATCGATCGCAGAAAGATTTTTTTATGACTGATTGCATTGATTATTACATGCGATCAAAAATACACATCGATTGTACAATCGATTGCCAGGATTTGAATTAGGAGGCCCTCGGTCTTATTTGCCATTGATGGTGTGACGAGGGCAATTAATTAAGCCATAGTATGACTCATAAACAGACTTCAGTTTGTTAGATGACGTGCAAGGGTCTGCTACAATCACACCAACAAAACCGACTCCAAACCGACCAATGGTTTGCCATTGGAAGGGACGTAATAGCTTTGATCGGTCTGAAGTCGGTTTCGCAAGTATGACTGTGGCTTTTGATAAAGCTTTCAATGGTCACCTATACTCTTGTTGAGTTTGGCCCCGATTCTAAGCTGGTTCGCTAGACCGGCCGTTTTGGAGTTCTTGGCCTTCTTCTGGGCTTCTTCCTCAAGGGTGATGTCGAGGATGGAAAAGGGTTGATAGCCGAATGGAGCGGGAGGCAGAACTACATCCTAAAGGTGTTAAAATACACTTGATTATTAGCACTGTGGGAGTGGTTAAAGGCTTCAAGAATTAGAACATTGTTGATGTCCGAACTGAGCAGAAGGCAGCCCAACATACTAAACGTGTTAAAATACACTGGTTACTAGCACTGTAGGTGTTTAAGCATCAATGGTGGATGGTTGAATAGAACACTTAATCTTGAAGATTTTAGAATACACCGATTATTAGAACTATAAGTGTAAACTACTAGTTGTCTCTGGATTTTCTTGAAAATAATGTCTTTATTTCAAAATGACTGATGGCCAAGTGGATAAGGAGGCTTTACATACTACATGCTTATGCTACAGGTGTGAGATACACTGGGTATTAGCACTATCTGTATCTTAGTTTCTCAAGAATGGCCGGAGAATGGTTGACAGCAAACGATAGTAGAACACTTCAGTACATCCTGAAAGTGTTAAGATACGCACTGCTTCTTTAGGAGTATATACTGCTACTTGTTTCTCGGCTTCTCAAGAATACATGTCTGAAATGGAGAGTCGTTGATAATTTAATGGAGGAGAAGGCTTCGCTATTTCCTAAGGGCATCAAAAACGATGAGAATAAGCACCGAGGGAGTGAAACATAATCCTTGCCCTGTGGGTGTAAAGAATGTGAATTAGAATATGTAAGTGTAAGCAATGGAGGTGTAAAATATTGGAATGGTAGAGTCGTCACTTCACCATCATCACCTAGATTTGGAGAGAAGGCAGGAAATACAGGAGCTAGATGGTCCCTAAACTTCTTACGAGAGTCAAAGAAAATTCAGTAGTCAATAATACCAAAATTCACATGCACACATCTAGGGTTTCAGGTATGATGGAATGGCAGAATTGGCTGATCCCCAAAGATGCAGTTCTATTACATGTATTTCTGGTGCTTTTCACGAAGCCTGGATTCAGCCATTTTTTTTTTCATATGAAAACACAAGCCCAAGTACCTTAAAAAAATGAATTTTTCGATATTACTTGAATGCTATGAATGCTCAATCAGAGAATCTATGGCTTTACATCCTCTCCAAAGGAAGTAGTCTTTAAGATTAATGCCTTAATATAAACAGGTCTAAGGTAATGTAATGACTTTGTTTCAACCTTTGTTCAAAAGAACACAAGATGGATCGTCTAATAATGGAACTTTCAAGTCTTGCCTTTCATTGCTTAATATGATTCACCATTTTATTCATTACATTATTAACTTAATATAGTAATGAACCTGTTTGCATAAAAACATTTTTGTCAAAATGTGATGCAAATTAACTGAACTATGCCTTGTACATGTACATGGCTCAATCGCCGCTGCCATGCATTTTCAAACTGTACAAATACATAATTTTTCTTTAATATTTACAAAGCATGCAGATTATTTGTGATAGGGATTTTGTAGAGACTATGTTGTAAGCAGTGCTAAATCAAAGCATTTTCTACACTTAAATTGGCTTTTGACTTGAGACACAGGAAATACTTTAACAATGAAAAAAATAGTAAAGCAGACACTGACTTTGAAGAGCTGACATGTGAATTTATTTCTGCGAAGGACAACAACCAGTTCACAAATCTGACCTAGCAATGGTGAAACAGTGCTTCCTAAAATATAACATTAGCATATAAGCATTATTTCATGCAATGTAAAGATGATTTTACTTGAATGAATGTCCTTGAATATATATTGACTAAATCTATGATTACGAGTATTCACTGCAAATAGCAATTATATGTGATAAAATAATACAATCTCTCTATCTCACATCAATTATATGTGTTTAAAAAGCAGTAAACAAATAAAAAAAAATACAGGCAATAAATCGAAAGTGGGTAAATAATTCTAAAATATGAAAAATAAAGAATCACTCAAATATCATAAATGAGGGTTTTCAGCTAAAAGTATGGCAGTTCTCTGGAATGTACTACATACTGGCAAGTTTGTTTGGAATAAAGGGAAAATTCAACATGCACTAAAAAAGGAAACATAAATGCAAATCAGTATGCATGAATAAACAAACAGAACAAATTATTGGCAGAGGAAAGGAATGGAATAATTTGGATAAATTTTCAACTCAGTTTTTAAATGAAGAAAAAAAAAGAGAACATAATTCCTTTTAAACAGACTGAAACTCGAATTGCTCTATGTGTATACAGGGTAATATCTGTAGAACATAAAGCTAAAAGAAATCATGACTGTACATTAGACACATGTATAAGATAAATTCTAATAAGTGAATGTTGAATTCAATTTAAGAGCAGCAAACATGCAAATTCTGAACTGAACTGCTATAGCAACGATGGAAGAACACGAAAGGAAGTTTGAAAACAAAAGGATGTGTGAACACAACTGCAGGAACTATGCTGCTATGAACGTTTCGAAGCTAAACTTGGAAAAAAGGGCTTGATAAGAGGTGTCAGATCTACCTGTAGGAGTTTCTCTCTCCTTTTCAGATGCCGCCATCTTGTTAACAGATTTGCTCTTCTTTCGACCCTTGTCGAACTCGGCCAGAACAAACGGTAGATAGGACGGGGAAACACCAGGAAAATACAGGTCCTGATTGGTCAATTGTTTGTATGTGGTGTTGTCATGGTGATTGGGGTAAATGAGAATGTAATGAACATGGGAGAGTAGATACAAAGAAGCATGTTCAATTTGAATTCAAATTAATGAATACGGAATAAAATAAGGAAAAAATTACAGATATAACTCATATCTAATCCAATACTTTCTGCAATTGTAATAATGATTCAATAAAATAATTTTCAACAATTTTCTGAAACTCTATTTGAGTATGCTTTCTATATGAACCTGATGGACTGATATTGAATTCATATGAATCCATTCCATCCTAAAGTGTTATGGCAGACCTCTTATACTCTACTGAACACTTAACTTTGTTTACGCTTTGACCCCCCCCCCCCCCCAGCATCAATATGCTTTATGAATATATAAGTATACAACACTTTTGTTGTGTAACTTGTGTAACAACATATGCTCCATATAAAATTACTGTACTTCTTGTTGGGCTATTCAGCAAATTCTTGGTTAGTATTATTAAATGGGGAAAAAATGGCAAAAGATCCCATCTGAAATCCAACACATGGACTCATATAATGTACGTTTTACAAAATGAACAACACTTGGCACTTCATAAATTTGGGAGCACAAATACCAAAGCATTGACCTTACCAAGAATTCTGCTTTTCCTTTTTCCACTACCCTATGATCGACAGGGGGAGGGAGGGGTGACTCCGAGATCTCTTCTCCTGTCATCTCGCTAGGGGCTATCGTCGTTTCAGCAGCTGGTGAAAAAAAATACAGAATTTATATTATCTTATTACCAAATATGATCTCTATATCTTTGATAAGTCTTACTGTGCAATAGCATAAATTTGTCACAAGTAGTATTTCTATATTTTTTTTCACATTTGGTAACAAAAAAATAAAATTATGGTATTAACTCAGGTTGACAAAAATTTGATATAATATGCAAATTTACTTGTCAGCTGAGGTAGCTCTAAATACCTCAGATTTCCTATACGTTCTTATTTTAAAAAGAATTTTACAAAGTGTACCCATGTTATTGGTGTCCATCATTGCAATTAGGCCAAAATGTAATTATTTCAAAGCTACTACGAAACTGCGTGCATGTAAAAGCGGTAAAAACTGTTTTGCTCAATAACTTTATAATTTCATTAATATCAAGTCTAAATGGCACAAAATTTCCAGTAAACTGTATGGTCTCAATCCAAATATAAAGCCAACAAACAGCAAATGTATAGTATAATTATTATACTTCACATTTGTTATGTATTAGTTATGCTGATATGTCAGCATAACTGAAGTTCTGCCCCAACTTTGTGGAAAGACCCATACACATAATGTACAGCCTGAAGATATGTATCGAAGCTATTTAAGATGATGCAAGGGATGTAGTTAAAGGAGAATGAAACCCTTGAAACCAGCTGAATCCATATCAAAGAGAAAAATCAAAGAAACATATTGTTGAAAGTTTGAGGAAGATTGAATGAATAATAAGAAAGTTATGAGCATTCGAATATTGAGATCACTAGTGCCATGTAGATCCTCCCAACGGCAATGCGACCAAGATCTGTGATATCACACACGTACAACTCCCTCATTACTTTAGTACTTATATTACTTATATTCTCACTTTTATAGAGTCTATCACAAGGTGAGGTGTTCTCTTTATGAGATGACAAGTACAGAGGTTTCACAACATTATATCATTGATGAATCGTTTGTCATATGATTAGAATGAGCAAAAAGAGATGTTTTGGGGTATATTTTCAGTGTCCAAATGGGAGAGTTGTACGTGTGTGACATCACAGATCTTGGTCGCATTGCCAATGGGAGAATCTCCATAGCATTAGTGATCTCGACATTCAAATGCTCATAACTCTTTTATTGCTAGTCCTATTTTACTCAAAGTTTTGTTGATCTTATTCTTTGATTTTTCTGCTTTCACAAAAGCTAACTTGCTCCAAGAGTTTCATTCTCCTTTAAGGAATCAGGGTACTAATGGATAATTCGTTTTTCATTCTCGATCATCGCAGAGCAAAAACGGAAATCAACCTCATGGTTTGGTCTCTGGAAACACATAAACGAAATCACAACGAGAAAAACCTGTTGTGATTTCGTTTTTGGAGATCAAAAACAGAAGAATGAAATCAGAAATACTTTTGGGCTCTTTCTGATACCTCATTCTATACTTGTGTTTGTTATATATCAAAAACAAAATCAAAACACGCTTTCTACCCCGTGATTCTGTTTGGAAAAACGCAGACAGCGAAAAACGAAATCGGGTACTCGCTTTCCACTTCTTGCTCTCTGATTTTGTCTTTCGCACAGCCAACAGCCATATCGAAATACGTTATACACACGTGCACGCAGTACAGTGCATGCATGATACGACCACGTGCAACAAAAATTCACGTTAACATGGCTTTTTCCAGCGTTTTCGGACCTTCACAGACAGTGGCGTAGCTAGGATTTTTTTTCCCGGGGGGGCACTGGCAGAGATGCCAACCTAAAGGGATGGTTGTCAGGAATATTTACCATATTTGTCAGGAACAAATGGGAGTTTCTCAGGAACATCCCGCGAAGTAGCATCGTTTATACAGGGATGCCACTAGGTGTCCTCCAAAAATACTGAAACTCATCGCGGGCCGGGACAGTGTCCAAGAAAAAAAAATTTAGGGGGGTCCACCTTTAATTTTGGGATGGACACATGTCACAGGTAAACAAGTGGAATGCCTCTGGCCGTCTCACCTGCATCACGCGATTCAATATAGCAGCAGTGCTGATTTTGAAAACTACTATAACTCGCACAAGATGTTCAGTGATACTTGGTTACTCTTATTTCCACGTTTTATGAACTAGACCCATACACTTATAGAGATATGATGGTAATTCAACAAATACCCTCAACGTGGCCAAAGTTCATTGACCTTACATGACCTTTGACCTTGATCATGTGACCTGAAACTCGCACAGGATGTTCAGTGATACTTGATTACTCTTATGTCCAAGTTTCAAGAGAAAGATCCATAAACTTTTAAAGTTATGATGGTAAATCTACAGATACCCCCAATTCGGCCAAAGTTCATTGACCCTAAATGACCATTGACCTTGGTCATGTGACGTGAAACTCATGCAGGATGTTCAGTGATACTTGATTAACCTTATGTATAAGTTTCATGAACTAGGTCCATATATTTTCTAAGTTATGCTGTCATTTCAAAAACTTAAAAAAGTTGTGATGACATTTCAAAAACTTAACCTTAGGTTAAGATTTTGATGTTGATTCCCCCAACATGGTCTAAGTTCATTGACCCTAAATGACCATTGACCATGGTCATGTGACGTGAAACTCAGGCAGGATGTTCAGTAATACTTGATTAACCTTATGGCCAAGTTTCATGAACTAGGTCCATATACTTTCTAAGTTATGCTGTCATTTCAAAAACTTAACCTCAGGTTAAGATTTGGTGTTGACGCCGCCGCCGTCGGAAAAGCGGCGCCTATAGTCTCACTCTGCTATGCAGGTGAGACAAAAATTGGACAAGAAAAAAAAAAAAAAAAAAAAAAAAAAAATTAGGAGGGGGGGGGGGTCTGCCCCCACCTCAAATTTAGGGGAGGACCAAGTGGCTTCTTACATTGTTGTGATCGATGACTTTGAAGTCAATTAGGTTTGAAAAACTGACGGTAGTTAGTTGTGTGTTTCTCATAGAACGCTAGACCAAAAGCTTCAGTCTCTGTATTTTGGTTGTTCAGCTGAACCGCGTTGGCTCCACTCACCAATACATAGACTGAAGAGTTGTTGGCCCGTACATTAAGACAACGTATCAGCTAACCCAGGGAGCTCTGGGCTAGCTGATACGTACGTAACCCAAGGAGCTCCGGCCCGCTTTTCGGGCCGGAGCTCCCTGAGTTCCGTATCAGCATGCAGCAGTAACGTTAGATCTAACATTCGACGGAAACCCGATTTTCGGATCGTTTTTGGTACATCAAATGCCACATTATGAAAAAATAATTACATCCAAACTTACGAGAAAATATATAAAATTCAGAAACATCGTACCTTAGACCGCAGTTACCGCTAATTCCTTTCAAATGATGATCAAAACTTAGTCATCCTCGATTCCTTCGTTGGTCATCGTAAGTTGCCATCTTAGATGACGTCATCATCTTTACAGTCGTATTTACCAGTCGCTATTATACCGCGATTCGTGCCGCTGATTTGTGCTTGTCTATGTGCGTGCGTTCGGAACTTGTCGCTCGCATTGATTGGCCAGGATATCGATAATTCTAATCAGAAAGCCTTGATAAAAGCATAACTCAATGAACGTAGTAGGCAGTGCGCGCGTTTATAAATTATAGTAGAGAAACTCCCGTTGGTTTACCGTTGGCCACACACACGCTGCATGCACGATACATGTATACACAATACACGCATACACATGCACAATACACAATACACGCATATATACACATGCACAGCAAAGCAATACACAATACACATGTATTGTAGTTGTTTTTTCCGTAACCTTTTTATTGTTGCCGTAACACCGTAATTGGAGGAATAAAATCGGAACAAATACGGCGAATCCGTAACGGTTGGCATCTCTGCACTGGGGGGTCCTTGCTTTTTCAGGGAGGGCACCGGCCATTTTTCCGGTGTGTGTGTGTATGTGTCACAAGGGCGGATCCGACTTTCGCCAATAGGGGACAGGGCCCGAAATTATCTTCACCTATATCAGTCACTTCTTAGTTTTATTCTTATAAAACAACGTAAACGTGAAATAATCTCATAAGCCTTATAAAAAGAGCGAGCGCGAAGCGCGAGCGATTTTTTTTTAAAATTTTTACTTTCATGTATTTTTTCCTGAAAATTTAATTTTCTGGGCAATGTTATGTGTGATCCTGAACAAGATTCGTATGTAACTAGATGGTTACTGCGAACGCCAAGCGCGAACAGAAATTTTTATCAACTGATCTAGCATTATCGAAAAGGGACCTGTTAAGGACTGCTTACAGTTACCCACGAAGACGGTATATATTCCAATAATGCGAGCGCGAAGCGCGAGCAAATTTTTTGACATTACGACCTAAAAAATGGTCTTTCTAAGCACTTTTTGTATTAATAAATGGGATAGGTATGTAACTAAATAATTGATGCGGGCGCGAAGCGCGAGAGGAAGAAAATTGAGATTTTAGACCTAAAAGCGGGACACTCTATTCTTATTTTGTAAATCATAAATGGAATATAGTCAATAGGGTATCATTAATAATGCGATTGTGAAGCGTGAGCAGACGATTATTGATATTTTGATGTGAAACTGGAATACATTTTAAATAAAGAACATGCAGGCTATCGCGCATGTTTTAGATTTAGACCTAGAATCTGGGCATTCTGAATACATTTATTTAATGGAACATTATGGAATACAATATGAACTTGGCAAATCAAACAATGTGACCACGCAGCGTGAGCTTAAAATGCTGATATGTAGACCATAAAACGGACCGATTTACAGAGCACTTAAATTTGTAAATGAAAAAAAAAATAATGAAAGCTCGATGTCCGAGCTAAAATATGTTTTGCATATTGACTTCAAAACTTGCTCCATATCAGCCTATTGAGCAAGATATGAATCTCATCGAACAGGCAATTCTGGCGCGAAGCGCCAGCAAAAATTTTATATAGTAACATGAAAAGATTTTTTTTTTAATTGCAAGTCTTCCCCTCACATTATTTCATTCACTCGTCTTCCTCCTCTTATTTTCCTCTTCCTTTTTTTTCTTCTGTCTTTCTTCTTCTTTTCCTTTTTCTTTTCTTCTTTTCCATTTTTCTTTTCTTCTTTCTCCCTGTTTTTTTTTTTTTTTTTTTTTTTGCTCAGCCAATTTTTTCTGGGGGGGGGGGGGCACCTGGGGGGGGGGTACACCAAGGTGCCCCCCCCCCCAGAAAAAATTGGCTGAGCAATTTCGTTTTTGGAGATCAAAAACAGAAGAATGAAATCAGAAATACTTTTGGGCTCTTTCTGATTTCTCATTCTATACTTGTGTTTGTTATATATCAAAAACAAAATCAGAACACGCTTTCCCCTCCGTGATTCTGTTTGGAAAAACACAGACAGCGAAAACGAAATCGGAAGCTCGCTTTCCACTTCCTGCTCTGTGAACAGTGGTGTAGCTACGGGGGGGGGGGGCCTGGGGGGCACGTGCCCCCCCAGGTCCCCCCCAGAAAAAATTGGCTGAGCAAAAAAAATGAAAAAAAAAATAATGAAAGCTCGATGTCCGAGCTAAAATATGTTTTGCATATTGACTTCAAAACTTGCTCCATATCAGCCTATTGAGCAAGATATGAATCTCATCGAACAGGCAATTCTGGCGCGAAGCGCCAGCAAAAATTTTATATAGTAACATGAAAAGATTTTTTTTTTAATTGCAAGTCTTCCCCTCACATTATTTCATTCACTCGTCTTCCTCCTCTTATTTTCCTCTTCTTTTTTTTCTTCTGTCTTTCTTCTTCTTTTCCTTTTCTTCCGTTTTTATTTTCTTCTTTCTCCCTTTTTTTTTTTTTTTTTTTTTTTTTGCTCAGCCAATTTTTTCTGGGGGGCACCTGGGGGGGGGGGGGGGGCACGTGCCCCCCAGGCCCCCCCCCCCCCCCCCCCCCCCCCCCCGTAGCTACGCCACTGTTCACAGAGCAGGAAGTGGAAAGCGAGCTTCCGATTTCGTTTTCGCTGTCTGCGTTTTTCCAAACAGAATCACGGAGGGGAAAGCGTGTTCTGATTTTGTTTTTGATACAAAGCAAACACAAGTATAGAATGAGAAATCAGAAAGAGCCCAAAAGTATTTCTGATTTCATTCTTCTGTTTTTGATCTCCAAAAACGAAATTGCTCAGCCATTTTTTTTCTGGGGGGGGGGCACCTTGGTGTACCCCCCCCCTCCCCCAGGTGCCCCCCCCCCCCCAGAAAAAATTGGCTGAGCAAAAAAAAAAAAAAAAAAAAAAAAAAAAAAAGGGAGAAAGAAGAAAAGAAAAACGGAAAAGAAGAAGAAAGACAGAAGAAAAAAAAGAAGAGGAAAATAAGAGGAGGAAGACGAGTGAATGAAATAATGTAAGGGGAAGACTTGCAATAAAAAAAAATCTTTTCATGTTACTATATAAAATTTTTGCTGGCGCTTCGCGCCAGAATTGCCTGTTCGATGAGATTCATATCTTGCTCAATAGGCTGATATGGAGCAAGTTTTGAAGTCAATATGCAAAACATATTTTAGCTCGGACACTCGAGCTTTCATTATTTTTTTTTTCATTTACAAATTTAAGTGCTCTGTAAATCGGTCCGTTTTATGGTCTACATATCAGCATTTTAAGCTCACGCTGCGTGGTCACATTGTTTGATTTGCCACGTTCATATTGTATTCCATAATGTTCCATTAAACAAATGTATTCAGAATGCCCAGATTCTAGGTCTAAATCTAAAACATGCGCGATAGCCTGCATGTTCTTTATTTAAAATGTATTATCCAGTTTCACATCAGAATATCAATAATCGTCTGCTCACGCTTCACAATCGCATTATTAATGATACCCAATTGACTATATCCTATTTATGATTTACAAAATATGAATAGAGTGTCCCGCTTTTAGGTCTAAAATCTCAATTTTCTTCCTCTCGCGCTTCGCGCTCGCATCAATTATTTAGTTACATACCTATCCCATTTATTAATACAAAAAGTGCTTAGAAAGACCATTTTTTAGGTCGGAATGTCAAAAAATTTGCTCGCGCTTTGCGCTCGCATTATTGGAATATATACTGTCTTAGTGGGTAACGGTAAGCAGTCCTTAACAGGTCCCTTTTCGATTATGCTAGATCAGTTGATAAAAATTTCTGTTCGCGCTTGGCGTTCGCAGTAACCATCTAGTTACATACGAATCTTGTTCAGGATCACACATAACATTGCCCAGAAAATTAAATTTTCAGGAAAAAATACATGAAAGTAAAAATAAAATAAAAAATCGCTCGCGCTTCGCGCTCGCACTTTTTGTAAGGCTTATGAGATTATTTTATGTTTACGTTGTTTTATAAGAATAAAACTAAGAAGTGACTGATATAGGTGAAGATAATTTCGGGCCCCGTCCCCTATTGGCGAAAGTCGGATCCGCCCTTGTGACACATACACACACACACCGGAAAAATGGCCGGTGCCCCCCCTGAAAAAGCAAGGACCCCCCAGTGCCCCCCCGGGAAAAAAATCCTAGCTACGCCACTGTCTGTGAAGGTCCGAAAACGCTGGAAAAAGCCATGTTAACGTGAATTTTTGTTGCACGTGGTCGTATCATGCATGCACTGTACTGCGTGCACGTGTGTATAACGTATTTCGATATGGCTGTTGGCTGTGCGAAAGACAAAATCAGAGAGCAAGAAGTGGAAAGCGAGTACCCGATTTCGTTTTCGCTGTCTGCGTTTTTCCAAACAGAATCAAGGGGTATATAGAAAGCGTGTTCTGATTTCGTTTTTGATATATAACAAACACAAGTATAGAATGAGGTATCAGAAAGAGCCCAAAAGTATTTCTGATTTCATTCTTCTGTTTTTGATCTCCAAAAACGAAATCACAACAGGTTTTTCTCGTTGTGATTTCGTTTATGTGTTTTCAGAGACCAAACCATGAGGTTGATTTCCGTTTTTGCTCTGCGATGATCGAGAATGAAAAACGAATTATCCATTAGTACCCTGATTTTAAGGCCGGTCATTCTCAGTCACAAGGCCTCTGGAAAAAATCTTCTCCCATAGACTTTGAACATGTGACTTGTGCATAGGCCAAGGCCAGTAAATTGTGGCCTGGCTCCGGTCTTACAAAGAGTTGTGATCGATCTGATCAACCTCAACTGTATGGATATCCATCAATGTCATAATTTTTCTTTTCATGAAAATTACACAATGTCTTTTTGTAAACAAAGAGGAGCACTCAGTTGCCAATATAAATGATGAATGTATGGATATACATGGTATGTAGAATTTTTTTTTTAACAAACAACTTTTTTAACAAACAAGCATTCTAGATGTTGTCAGCACTGGCTTTCCATAGTTGTGGTTGATCCGATCAATTGCATCCCTTTGTAAGACAGAGCCCTGGAATACATCCCTGGTGGGTGTTTCATAAAGCTGTTCAAAAGATAAGAACGACTTTAAGAACGACTGGTGATCCTTTCTTTTGGTAAATGGTATACACCATAGGCGATGGTTTAGCGCGTAAGAAAGGATCACCAGTCGTTCTTAAAGTCGCTCTTAACTTATGAACAGCCTTATGAATTGGCCCCCCGGACTACATCCCAGAATGATGCATACCTGTACTAGGCGGTATCTCAGTGCTTGGCGCAACCTCTGGCCCCAGCTCTGCCTCTCCTTCCCCGTCCTCTTCCAACGTTACACTGACATTATCTGCAGTCATGGCATCCGTTACCACAGTCAGCGCATCCGTGGCAGCAGTTGAAGGCTTTAAGAAAGATTCTGATAACTTCTCTTTTAGATTGTCGTAGTCCGTGAGGGGGTAAGCTACAACCTCGTAACCACTTCATGAGGGGGATAAAGAGAGGTAGAAATAAAGAAAGAAACAATTTAGACCTTAACATTTTCATAAAATCATGATGAGCATTATCATAGGTGAAGTTGGACAAATTTGGGTTAGGCATACCAAAGTTACTTTAGGCATCCTCCTGGGTACCCACCACCTTGGGTGGAGAGTAGAAAATAGTGTAGATTAATGCCTTGCCAAAAAATGCTAGGCCATAGTGGGATTTGGACACAGGAACCTCTGATTACAAGATGAGAGTCACAACTATTACATCCCCCCCCCCCCCGAACCCGGAACTACAAAAGAAGGAGTCTTACTATGGCGTTGGGATGGGTATTTCTTCCATCTCTTCTATGAGATCAAAGAGCGGCATTCCCTGGTTCGGGACGTAGTGCTTGAAGCCTGCTGATACCCTCAGCCGACGGTTCTGCTCGCAGTCGACGACCTCGCCATCGGCTGTCCTTACCTCCACCTCGATGGTGAAAGGCTGGCCCTGCTGGAGCTCAATGATCTCTTCACCAAGGATCACGATCTCGGCTGCTTCTTCTGTAAGAGCACAAACAAAACATTTAAAGCAAATGCAAACCAGCAGCCCTGTATAGCACTACCTACAGTCCTCAACTACTCAAAGCTGACCAGATTCATAACCCATAATGCAACATTCCGGGCAGTGTAGTCTTGTAATACAGGCCCACTTGAATGATAACATACTAATTCACTACTCAAGCATTCACATTGCAATAATTAAGTTACCATGCAGCTAAACAAGTTCTTTTCCACTCAAAACATTCTTAATTTCTCTACACAAATATTATAGGCTATTTTATTCTCTGTATTATTAACAGATTCCTCAAAAGGTATATTTTAAGAATAGCTATTTATGACACAAGTCAGTGAGAGAACCACTACGACGTTGGTCAGTTCGTACCTATTTAAGAATTGAATTTAAAAAAGTGGTGTTAGATCTACCTCCTCAAGGAAAACAGTAGGGGAAGGCGGGGTAAGTTGAGCATAGGGGCAAGTTGAGCCACCACCCCCAGGCCAATAATGAATGATACAGACATTGTGGTGGTGTCTTGGATTGGTGACCCATTACATAACCCTTAACCCCACCACATTGTTTTCAACTTTGAAACAAAAAGTACTTTTTTAGAGGGAAAAATACAGATTTCAGCCAAAAAAGAAGAAACGAGTGTGAAATAGATCAGTGCTTTTTACTCACACAGGTCTTTAAATATAATAAAAAAATAAGAACAATATTGTTAGTCCAGGTATGGATTCTCATTCTTGTCATAGTCTTTTACATGATGGATGCATAAGAAATGTGTGGATGTGAAAATATCTCATGAAGTTCGGACTGGGGTAATTTGAGCCAGCCAACATGGGGCAAGTTGAGCCATGGTAATTCTTATGGTAATGTATAATAAAAAACAAACAAACCTTAAAACGCCATTGATATACAGGCAGAAAGGAGCAAATTCACATGACAGTTCTTTTACTTTTAGAGGATGTTAGTATTTATAGAGAATTAGCAAGTAAAAAGACTTTAAATAAAAAATTGACATGCTGGTTCTTCCCGCATACATTTTGTACATAGTTTTTGTGGCTCAACTTACCCCAGAAGTTGGCACAACTTACCCCACAGATGGGGCAAGTTGAGCCATTTGACATCATTTTTTTCAAAGGTCACGATGACTTTCAGTGTGGGGGTAGAAAGTTACATATAGGTGAAAAATATTTCCCAAGAATCAAATTTAAAGGCAAGGTACTTATTTCGGCAAGATTATTAGTCATATCAATTCTAACATGCAAAATGCAAAAAGTGTCACAACTTACCCCACCTTCCCCTACATATAACTGCTAATTTCACTCATCTGAGGATTGCAACACTGCACTTAGTTTTGGGGGTTTATGCACTTTTGTTTATTCATTTATTTATTTTTTGCCAGACATCTGCACACATGTTTGCATTGCCAGTAACTTACATGCAGGCTTACTGTTGATCCTCATTCCTTGAGCAGTGGATCTATTGCATTCCTAAAAACTAGGCATTAGTCTTACGTGTGATATGGGAACCTAAAATGGACTTGCGATGGAATGCAAGCTTGTAAGAGTAACTTACGTGCGGGTTTATCATTGATCCACATTCCTTCATACACCATCCCTGAACAGTGAATCATGGTCCCTTGGCCATTAAACATATCATTCCTCCATTGACCCTGTTAGAAATTCAAGAAATTAAAAACATTCATTTACAAATCGTGGCTGGTCTGATAAAACCTTGTATCTCAAAATTTGAACATTTAGAGGGAAGCTTAGAAAAAGCTGTATTTCACAAATATGGCAATGGTGGCAATCGTATATTGTGTGAAAACATTCTCCCAATACCTGACAAGAACTCTTTCTAGGCAGAAGAAGGCTGCTACCCATGCTATCATTCTAGAATTAAGCTTTACTCTGAGCTGTCATAAAAATATTCTAATTTTGAGATGCAAGGTTTTAACAGCCAAGAGACGATATGCTGATTTCTTTCTATTCTTTTGTCACATGGTCTTCATCCGCTCGGCCTACTTTCACTTTGGTCTCATCCCACACGGTCTAATCCAAGTTTGTGGGAGTGTTTCATGAAAGGACTTGTCAGAAGTTTTATTCAACAAGTCCTGTTTTATCCAACAGTTACCATAGTAAAAGTGCCTCTCAGCCAATCAAATCTAGCAAAGATGTCAAATCTGACAACATTCCTTGAATCTGAATGGCTGAGAGGCACTGATAGTATGGAAACTGTCAGATAAAACAGGACTTGTCGGATAAAACGTCCCAACAAGTTCTTTCGTGAAACGCTCCCCTTGACAACTTGGAGGACAAAAATGTTGATGAAACACTCCCCAGCTCGTCTAAAAACCGGTTGGTCTAATTACCATTTAGCCCATATACCACTTTGTATAATTCCCAGTTAAGCTATACCCATTTTGTCTATTATATCCCTTTGGGCTAAGCCCAGCGCACACTCTGCGACACGATTGCACTAAAATTCGATTGCAACAAAATCACAGAGTGTGTGCCAACCTACAACATGCTGCAATTGCAACTGCTTGTTTGCAGTAGGATCGCAGACCAAATCTCAGACATTTGACCTGTCAAATCTTTCTATTTTGCTTATTTCAGCCAATCAGATTTGTCCTTAACTATGTTGCTGCTGCAGCGCAGACAAAATACGCACAAAAGAAGAGGCGCCATGAGATGAAGCGCCCTGCAGAACCATTGCAATGTGTTGCCGACCTGCAATGCGATTGCACTGATATGCGATTGGCAACTTTGTTGCAATCGGATATTAAGGCAAACGCAGCCCAGAGTGTGCGCTGGGCTTGACAACAATTGATCAATACAATTAGATGAACTGTTTGTGAAACAATTTCTGCAAAGTAAGAAGCAGATGAAGTGGAAATTAGACCATTCTAGGTCCAAGTTGGTACAAGAAAAATTAATTGTTGAACCAAAGAGGAATTACACCAAATTTATAGAAGACCAACCCAGAGGAGATAAACCACTGTATTTTGTACTTACATCGTATATTGTTCCATCATTGCATCGTAATTCCCCACTTCCCTGTCTTCTGTCCATTATCCAATCACCAACATATTGATCTTTATTTCTGATATGACACAAATAAATGAAGAAAAAAAATCACGATCATATCAAATCAGTATTTTTCAAATAAGACTGGTAAATCATCTCATCAGTGAGTACTTCTTCTACTTGAAAATGAATGACACATTTTTAAAAACAGAAATAAATTTATTTGGCTTCGGGTGGCCATTTGAGTAGATTTGTGCCCCCAACTCTCCCCCCCCCCCTGCAAAAAATACTGTGACTTTAAGTTTACCCCAAATTTAATGGCCTGCTACATGTAAGTATTACAGTTCTAGGATAAATTTAATTCCTTCCGTAGTCAATTTCTATTCTATTAATTACTTTACTTTTACTATTTGTATACACTTTGAGCATCTCTTGTAATGTATGTTTTGTGCTATAGAAACATAATCTAGAGTAATAGAACATGAAGCATTTATTCCATACTTACACATATGTTTGCGACCCTTCACCATGCCTGATGTTGTTATGAAATGATCCTTCATAGTGGGTTCCATCTGAAAGCTTTAATACACCATGACCTGAACAAATAAAGTAAACAAACATTATTATGCTCAGCATACCAGAGAAAGACCAATTGATGTGGCTAAATAATATGCCGGGGTAATAATAAAATAATCATCAAGCAGGGCCCATTGGGAGAACAGTTTTCGGGATTGAAGTGACTACCCTGGGTAAAATATGAAATATTTTTATTATCATTATATGCCAGTTTTACAGCAACATGCACTTGCAAATCAACAAGTGGAACCACAGAGTTAAACTCAACTTAATATAAAGTTTAAGTTTTCATAACTTTTGTAAAATTTCAATAAAGTTATCTTGATAATTCAAAATTCTTGAAATGAACAAAATGGAAGATACTTTAAAGGTTCACATACCTTGTCTCCTATTGTGTTGCCACTCCCCTTCATAAGACCCACCAAGACCATAATTCATGACCCCATGGCCATGGAGCTCTCCATTGTAGAACTGGCCAGAATAGGTGTTCCGTGAGGTTGCCCATTTCCTGAAGCCGTGACCTTCGATTTCCCCATTGATGAACTCTCCTTCATAAAAGCTACCGTCACTCATTAGAAGTTTCCCATGCCCTACAACAATGAGAACAGAGATTTGGTAACATGAAAAACCAGAGTACATTATTGGGTCGTTGCAAAAAACATGCAACAATTGCAACTCTATTTTTAGTTCCTAATTTAATCGCATGTCAGTGCAATTAATTGCAAATTTGTGATTAATTGCTAATCTGCTTCTTGAAACAAGGGCCCCGTTGCATAAAACTTTTGCCAGACTTATTTTTGCCATAGTTTTTCTATGGCAAAAACCTTAGTTTTTTGCCAGAGTTTCAAATTCGGTCAAAATTTCATGGCAAAAAAACTCTGGCAAACTTTTGCCAGAGTTTTTTAAGTTGCCAGAGTTTTTTAAGATTGAATAAACTTGAACGAGGATGAACGCCGATATCAGCCGATATCGCGATCGGTATCTGCGGCTGCTGAAAAAATCATGGAGACTCCATATAACGGTAAGCTTGATATTTTTTAAATGAAATGTGTTGGTATTTGCTATTTTTATCATTATAAGTCGATTAATTAGTTGCAAAAATATCTGTGTATTGTTTTGAATCCGTGCTCGCACCGTGAAAGTGAGATTCACGATTTTTTTACACGTTTGAATCGTTCCATTTTTGTGTCGCAAGCGCCTGCGGGGTCTGCGTCTCGGCCATGTCTATTGCCGCCGGAGCTTCGGCATGGTGATGTGACCGCGCTGGTCGCACTTGGTGCGCCAACAGCTGAAACCACCAACTGCATCGACACGTTTGGAAAGCTTATTTATCGTATTTCTCTTGCTATGATCACACATTCTACATTATGATTAGTATCAGTAAATTAAAATTTCATGTTGTTCAAATCAATTTTTCATGTTAGAATTGAATTGAATGCAAAGCCAAAGTTGCAAACTTTGGACCACCGCACCGTCACTGTCGGTCGTTACCAAGTCAGACAAGTTGAATTGAAGTTGGTTAGATTCTAGACCTATCACCTACAACAACAGTTAGATCGAATTTTCAGATCTAACTTTAGGCATAGAATCAACATTCTTGATCTAACTTCTAAGTTAACTTTTTCTGAAGAAGTTGAGACTTCAGTCAATCAGTTTGAGGGCTCCACCGTGAAGCCCCTGACTGAATGCCTGAGGCTGAGTGAGGTACATGTTCTATTATTAGTATTACTATTTACATAGGCCCTTAAAAAAGGTGCGTAGCTGTAGAGCTAGAGCTAGATTAATGGTTGGCGCATAGACTCTCTTCTACCAGGTGCAGATCTAGAGCCTGTGTCTTTACTTAGTACAGTACTACAGGGCGCGAATTGGCACTAGGGCCTACAGTGCAGTGCTGCAATCCAACAATTTTGACAACTCTGAATGGTGGCTTTAATTTCTCCCTTAAAAATTTGAAATAAAATAGGGGGGGAGGCAGTCGTACCAATTGACCCCCTTTCCCTGGATCTGCTATAGGTGACCCCACATGAAATTGCGACATCATGATCATGAACAGTACTTAGCGTAATGTGCCAAAAATTTTGAGGGGGCCTGACACTGACAATGGCGTAGGGGGCAAATCTTTTTAATAAAAACTGAGCAATCCAAATTTTTTACACTTTTTTAAATACAAAAAAAAAAAATGTACGCCAGTGAACGTGAATCTATACAGTGGCTAGAGATTAAAAATTGGGCTCAATTTAAAGCTTGTTATAATCCAACACTCTGCAATTTATTTCAATTAATTGAAATTAATGATCTGATGACCACTAAAGTAAAAATCTTGAAAATCCTTCATAAAAAAATTCTTGCAGAGAAACAAATCATATATATAATGTTATTTTGGGGCTGAATGGAGACTATGGGATTGTTGTATTAGTATTTAACATGCATTACTATGTTTTTTAAGGGGCTAGAATTTTGATTTTGGTCTCAATTGCATATAACATCATTGATTATTATTTGTTTAAGATAGAAAATAAAAAATGATTAAAAAATTGCAGTTTTGGAATTTGGATATTCTAAGTTCATATAAATTTGCATATCTAAATTATGTTGAAGAAATGAACAAATCCCTTTAGGTTATTTATCATCTGAAATGGAATTTCAATGATCAATCCAAATATTTTTTTCCAGTTTGTACTGAGCTAATTTTTTCTGTTAAGTTTGAATCACTGTAATAAGTCCAACAATTGGAATCAACCATCAAAATGTCCTATCCTAGTAATGGTTTAATTCACCGGCACAAACATATTAGTATATATTCATTTGATAATTTATACTGAAAGTAATCTCAATGCAAATATTTGTGTGACTTTATCTAGTCTTAATTTGTGACTCTCTAATAGGATTATTTATTTTCTCATTCAATATCTAACAGCTTAAATAGTTGAGGTATATACACTGGAGCAACTCAAGTGCATGTGTGACTTTTTGAGAAGAAACCACACAAGGCTGTTGGTTAGCAATCACTATGTAAAAGGGTAAGATATACAGCTTAATTTCAAATTAGCCAAAATTCTAATTGCTACCATTTTAAGTATTTATAGACAGGCTTATATTTTATGTTGGTAATCTCGATGCAAAGTTTCTCAAAGTGAAAAGAATATTTATGAAGAAGAAGTCATTACTGCCTGATAATGTCGAACATAAAGTAGTTATAAAATACAATTTTTAAAAAAGGTTTCGTCTTCTTGAATAGAAAGAAAAAAAATTGTTTCAGGCATATTTGAAATGAGTAAGAATCCTCATGTTGATTATTTAATTTATACAACCCCCCCTCCCCCCCCCCAAAAAAAAAAATAGAAAATGTACCTAATCTCACCTGGCTATGCTAGTGATTGTGTAGACCTGAATCAATAATAGTTAAGTTCATTTAATTACCTCTTGCAATTCTTTGAAAATTATTATTGATTTTGATTTTTTTTGTCTTTGATATGTCCATTGGAAATGATGAAATCTTATTTTCTTACAATTACAAGTTTTGATTTAGATTTTCATGGAATAAAACTGAAAGAGTACAACACATCTTTCTTATAAATTCCTGATTTGAACTCTAGTTACATTAATAGATTGCAATTTTAAATTTTGATAACTTACAAAGTAGATAAATAATATTAATTATATGCCATGAAATGAGATTTTTGTCAAATAAATTTAGACAATCTTGACAAAGTGCAGAGTGTCTTTTCAATTAATATATAGCATATACCTATTTTATGATTTGTTTGTGTTTGCATTTTAAATAAAGGTTTGCAGAAACCAGACAGAGAGCCTGTGTGGAGATGCTATTGGCTGCCCAGGTCGGACTGCCTCCAACCTGAGGCGGTCTTGGAGTGATCTAACAAAAGAGTGAATGATTATGCTAGGAATCAGACAAAGACTGGTATGTATTTTTATTTATAAGAGTAAAGAATATATTTTATATGCATCAAGAAGAATTAAAGATCACTATCTCTTAAATTTTATTTTGTTGTAATTGTCATGCAACTAATCCAAAATATCTAGAATTTTTTTACATCCACCCATCAGAGGTGGGTCCGAGGACAGGTTTTGGGGTTGTCTGGCCATCCTGTCTTTCTTAAATTATTCTGATAAGTAAAGAACTGTTTGATTTTAAACTTTGTCCAAGAATGCATGTAGGATTGATTATACTTTAATTATTTTGAGGGTATCAAGGTCACCTGAATATACATCGTTCCTGTGATAAATAAAGAACCCTTTGATGGTTCAACTTCAACTTGGCAAATATATATTTGGGAGTGACAATGATCAGGTTAGGTCAAATGTAAAAATTCACCAGAGATCGTTGGCAAATTTGTGTGTTTAATATTTTTATCTTTTGATGTTGCAATGGCGGATGCATAAATTTCGAAACTTACAAATGTACCCCCATGATCCTCAACGGGTTAAGGATTGGTGTCACGGCTAAATACTAATTAAAAAACAAGTATTATTCTTTGTCTATTTCAGTCATTCAGTAATTAAATTGCTGCATTTGTGGAAAACTTCATAACTGAACAGTTCTGTGTGTAGTGACTTCAAAATTTGTTATTGACAGATTCTTCTTTGGCCTAGATCCCCTGTGTTTGTGGGGGGGGGGGGTAGGCACAGATCTGGGGGGGGGGTACACCCCCCAAAAAATTGTTGAAAGTACTGTGTATATATATGCAAGTGATGACCAGTTTTTTGGGGGTTGTCAACATTTTCTGGACAAAAGTGCCCCTCCTTTTGGAAATTCCTGGATCTGCGCCTGGGGTGAGGCGAGTCAAAATCACCCTTCATAGTTTTTTTTTTAAGATCCTTCTGCTGTGATCCCTGTTTGCATGGAGAACATTTATAATTGTGGCATTACTGCACTTTGTTAAATCTTTAGGTGGTAAAGTGAAGCCAAATATGGAGATTGTGCTGGCAGCCATGAGGGACAAGGCCAAGCATTGGGTCCATGGCCAGGAGACAGAGACTGGGGCATCTGAGCAACTGGTTAGTTTTACATAAAAGATTTATCACACAAAGTCATAACAAAGTTGAAAATATATATACCTAAGGATCATTTCATTAATTTTGCTATATTCTTTCATTCATTTTCTCGAGAAATGAGCATAATTTCGATTGAAATTTGTACAAGATGGTTCTCCCTATAGAAATAGGTAAACTGGTTTACAATGAAAAATTCAGATTTTTTAAAAGCTAGAATAATTATCCCTAACCCATAGAATTCCTATCATTCATTTTGAATTAATTAAATCTGAATTTTAACGGGGATAGTTCTTCTTTCCTCATGAAAATTTCTGCAAGGAATAGTAAGTAGCTTCAACTACTATTGCCAGATTGAGAGATTTTTGTTCAGAGTTGGTAAATGATTTAAGATTTCCAAAATGAAATAAAAATGTTGAATCATAGTAAGTCAATTAAAAAAAAATCAATGCGGAATGGTTTGAAGATGTAATTAAAGTTAAGTCAAAAATTATTTTCTTGATGTGCAGCTTTCACATAAGGCAGCCTGCTTCTGGACATGGGGAAGCCAGAGGAGGAAAAGGAGGTTGAGGCGGAACCTCAAGCTGTTCCCGGGGCACCATTGACATCCAGGGTAGATGGGGTCTAGTTGATTTTTAGGACACCAAGATGACACCCAGCATAAGAGAAGAGAAGGTGCTCTTCCTGTTATGACCAGCACACCAAGTACCAGGAGCATGGATCTGCAGCAAGTTCAGCAGGAGACGCTCAGAATGCAGCAAGCTATGCTGCAAACATTTAAAATCATCCATGTTGATTTTTGTAATTATCCACAATTGTTTGCAGCAGTTTGTTAATGGAAATCAGTAGTAACATTAAACAATGCAACTTTCTCTGCATTTTTTTTTTACTGGAAACCTGTTGAATATTGTTTTAGAAAATGAAGTAAATCACCTTGAACTTTGGAAATTTCCGAAAGCATATATTTTAGCAAGTAATATGAAAATGAGATATACCATGGTCACATTTGGTGGCCTTACGGCTAGTCGAAATCAGTCGTTTTATGTATTACTATACAAACCACCTACATGAAGCTGGTACAAGGATGAGTAAAATGGCTGATTTTGACTCGCCATAATGCCACCGGCTGGCAAATGTGACCTAGACATAAGTTGTTGATGTCATTGCCTCATAATTTTGAACAAAAAAATGACAAAGACTACATTCTTCAGGATTGAGAAAGTTAAACTTGAACTTTATTCTCATCTCAGTAGATAGAAGATAATGTTATTCATTCAATACTGCGGTAGAATTTGAACAAATGCCTTGCAATGCAAAATAAAAATTTAGGTTCTGAAATCTTGATGGGAATCCCTGTGCAAGAACAGTTTTAAAGTTTATTTATACATGTTCATATTGCAAGTCTGTTATATGATCTGTCAGCATTGTTTGTGGATCTCACACTGGTGTCATTAGCCATAGTTCCAATCTATATCCTGCATTGCCCAACAGGATGCCTTGCAATTCGCCATCTGCAAAACGTTTTCCAATGGTACTTTTATGTTGATTTAAAAGAAAAGGGACCTTGTCAACATTCAATCACATCTTTCAATACGCATATAAGGGTATGGGATACTGTTAGCATTGAAATTAAAATATGACTTGATAAAAATTATTTTCAATTAAATTCAAAGTATTATAATGGTTCATAACGAGTTCTTTTGACTGTCACTGTTCTTAATAAGTGATTGCGAATAAAATTATTTTAAATGTATAATTCAATGAGAAATGAATTGTTTAAAAGAGGATAAATTGCGAGAGAAGAGATAGAAAAAGAAAGAAAGTATTAAGAAAGAGACGTCTGAGTTGTGTGATCGTAATTTAATTGAGAAAAGAAAACTGTTCTTAATAAGTGATAAGTTTTTCCCTATTCTCGCTTGCAAATAAAATTATTTTAAATGTATAATTCTATGAGAAATAAATTGTTTAAAAGAGGATAAATTGCGAGAGAAAGAGATAGAAAAAGAATGAAAGTATTAAGAAAGAGACATCTGAGTTGTGTGATCGTAACTTAATTGAGAGAAGAAAACTGTTCTTAAGTGATAAGTGTTCCCCATTCTCAATTGCAAATTAAATTATTTTAAATATATAATTCAGAATTAAATTGTTTAAAATGGAGAAAGGGAGAGAGAAGAGGAAGAAAAAGAAAGAATTATTAAGAAAGAGATGTATGATTTGTGTGACTGATATTTTAATTGACAGTAGAAAAAAAATGATTTAACCTTTAGGTTGGCCTCCGACTATAAAAATACAATTGCACCATCCCTGTTGGCCCATAAAGGAAAATATTATTGATTGTTACATAAAATATTACCAAGCAAAACATTAAGTCTTATTCGCCCCCCCCCCCCCCCATATAATTGCCACACCTTCAACACTATGGATCTATGTTTTATGAAATTGCTCATTTGGATATTTTGGAAATATTTTTAACATTGCCAAGAAAGCAACAACAACAAAAAAGAACCTTTTTGAAATATTATGGACAAATGTGATTCAAAATCTTTTCCTCCACTTTTTCTAACAATATTATAATGTTTTGAATAATGGCATTGAGGAGGGGTGGTGTGATTGAATTGATGAATTTAATTATTTGTTCCTTGTCAAATAATTTGGATATACATATTTTCATCCAATGTAAATATAATGTGTAGGCCTAGGCTGTTTACCCCCCCCCCCCCCCCCCCTCTTCCAGAATAATCCCCCTCTTGCTATCTCTCTTTCTCTCTCTCATTGTATGTTAGATGTTCGGGGACAGTTTTGTCCCATCATTGAGGTTATCAATAATTGAGTTTTATTCCTGGCTTTTATAAAGCAACCACAAAGAAAAAATAAAACATCTCTCAGTTGTCCCCGTTCAGGGATTTTCGATGATGGCTAGTTTTTCTTACTTTATTACATGTACTATGTAGACACAAGTGTGAAATTAAAAAGGAATCCACACAAATTTCGGGTCACTGTACTATATAGTGTAAGTTTTGATAAATATATCAGTCGGATATTTCATTTCCCCTTTTGTTTACGTGCTCGATCGTCGTCTGTCTTGGATCGAGCGACGGGGAAGAAAAATATAAGTTAGGTCTGTTTTGAGTGAAAGATAGACCTCCTCCGGCATGCCCCTCCTTCTCAATCATCACCCAGTTTTTATGACCTGTTAAAGAAAAATGAGACTGGCAAAGGTGAGAAATTAAGATGTCCAATGAGCGCGTCCTAATCTTACTTTGAAGTTCCAACTTATTTTTGCAAGTGTGGGACTAGGCCGTATTGACTGCTATTCAAGTTTTCCTCGTAAAATTGAACTTGCAGTACAAGTCTGTTCAATCGTTAAAATAAAGTTAGCTCATACTTCTGAGTAGTTCAGGTGATTTAGGGTAGTATTTCTTGGTATGTCTTATAGAACTTGTAAATATTTGGATTTACAAAGATGGTTAAATGGTAAAAAACAGCAAAAAAAGAGGCGGCTTAGGAGGTACAACTGTACACCAACAACACATCGTCGCATATCGCATAGAGGTTGAACCAGCGGCCAACTCGCCAGCCGGAGGCTCTGACGATAAAGGTCACGGTAGCAAAGAAAAAGAGCAGACTGCCTAAGTTCAAGTTCAACTTTAAAGCCTTATGTTTTGAGTAATTTAAAGGGTTTAGTCCAACTGCATCGCTCTATTCACAGCATAACTTTTCAAAAACACTATAATCATTAAGATTTACCTAAACTAGAGCTAGATTCTATCTTAGAAGATTTTTATTATTGAGCTGTCACAGGGTTGATAAATTTTAAAAAATTAAACCACAACCTATTATTCCCCCCACTTCACTTAAAATCTAGATCTTCCTAGGCCCTATTTTTACTAAATTAAATGAAATTTTCTGTAATTACCTTATTGCGTAGCCTATACAAGGCTTATGTCACCCTTCTAATTATTCTTGAAGCCGTAGACAGGTGAATACTGTATATGGTACTTGGGACATATCCTGAGCAGCTGCCTTGAAATAGTTTTGCCGGAGTTTTTAGGACTTTGCCGTTGGTACAGGAGCTACGGCAAAACCCCACTTGATTTGCCGGAGTTTTTAAAAAGTTTTGCCGTAAAAAACTCTGGCAAAGTTTTATGCAATGGAAAACTCCGGCAATTTTTTTTTTGCCGTAGTTTCCTGATTTTTTGCCGTAAAAAACTCCGGCAAAAGTTTTATGCAACGGGGCCCTGGAGTGTAATCTACTTTGCTAGTCAAAATTGATGTATCACTTGCAAAATTGCAACAGAATATTTGCAATTGATTGCAAATATTTTCTTGCAACACCCCCTATGACCTAATCTCATCTACTTTCTTGTACTGGGGAGTGTTTCATGAGGGGTTTCTTCAATTAATTTCATTAATTAATTTGCTCTCGGCCAATCAGATGCAAGGAATTCAGTAGCTTTTGACAGTTGTCAGAGAAATTTAATGACTTTTTGTTTCATGAAACACTCCCTCGTTGTCCCTTAAAACAATTCGCAAAACCAGTTTAGAGGATCGCTTTGCGAGTGTCCTTATCACAATCTCCTGAACTGATTTCCAAAGCCACTTCAAGTTAAGCGGTCTTGATGCTATAGGAATGCTCTCAGTGTGGTCACATGTTTCACATAAAATTTGAAACTGCATCAATAACTGTGATGATACAAGAACTGATGATTCCATATGTATGTGTGGTGAATTGTATTTTTTAATGTACTGGTAAGTGAATCTTTGAAGTGAAATCCTTGTTTCAACAATTAAAGGGGGTTCACCAGGCTGAATAAAATAGAGTAAAATTCATCAGGTAAAATGTTGAAAATTTCAGCAAATCTGACAACAAATAATGAAGTTATTAAATATCAAATCATAGCAATATTTTGTGAAAACAGTCATACAGTATGCACATTGTCATGAATATTCATTAGGTGGGCTGATGATGTCTTGTCCCCACTTTATGTAAATATATGAAATCATGATTGATCATGATGCAGGCGAGACAAAAATTAAAGAACAAATGGGAATATGACATCATCATTTTTTTCATTGAATATTAAGGAAGACATGCCTAGAACTGAATCACCAAAATAATGAAAACTTTAAAATGTCATAACTTTGTTATTCCTTGTCCGATTTTGATAAAATTATCAGTGTTTTGATTGTCTAATTCTTCTACATCTGTTCAAAACATTATTTTTCAGCCTGATTACCCCTTTAATGTAATTACTACTGACTCACCGTGTTTCTTGCCTTCTTTCCATTCTCCCTCATACTTGAAAAACTTGTTGCAATATTTGTAGACTCCATAACCTGAAAAGAAATTGATACTGATAATTCAAAACTGCACATTGCACAAGACACATAGCTATAATCATCATATGCCTTGGTCCAAGGCTGAATGCAAACCCATCGAAAGTACTGAACCAGGTTGTTCAAAAAGACAGCAGCCTGTCGCTATCTTTGAGTTTGAATCACTTTGACAAAATAAATTATTTTAATTCCTTTGATTACAAAAACAGAAAATAGGAGTAATCATTAGGAGTAATTGTTAGTCGTAAATTACACCTGAATGGTATGCACCTTAAAAGTTAAAACCCATATCAACAACACATTATTTCAAATTCAAAAGCTTAGAAAATTGTAAGATCCATTTTCTAAATTTTCACCCGAGAGGACCTCACAAAAATATTTTCAATGGCAAAGCAATGTAACAGAAAAGGTTTAACAAACTGGACAAATACTATAGACCTGTGTCTCTCTCTGTATTCATACTCATTATGTGCAGAATCCAAAACTTGTCCAACAATAGATAAGCCTACTCATTCATTCTGGTCAAAAAATTGCATTCTTCCCATACTTCAAGTCTGGGGGGGGGGGGCACTCACATATATTTGCGTGCCCCCCCCCCCGCCCCCCCCCCCCCCCCCCCGGGCTTCAAGTTAAATTCATTACTTACTTTCCATGATATCTAAAGACAGTTTTGGAGTAGATGACTAGATTTATGTGTTGCAGTGGCACAATGAGCCAAAAATCTTAAGGGGGGCCAGATATACGGCAAAAGGAGCAAAAGTTTTATTTTTAAAATCTATTTTAATATGAAAAATCTAATCTTAGATAGGAATCTTAATTTTTATATTAATAATATTTTATATTCAGAAACAAATTCACTTTTGATGTCAGTGGATTGTATTACAGAACACTTTTCATAAACTCAATCATATTAAACACAATATTTTCTTAAAATGCATCAAACTTCCACCACGAATATACAGATACCTACAAAATATAAAGATATATTTTTTGCCGTGTTCAGCTTTCTTTTAATATCAGCTTCTGAAATTTACAAAATCTCATATCAGTTAGGCCTATTGAGCATGTCTTCTTGTTTTGAGAAATATAGGCTTCAAAAACGTGTTTTGGGACCTTTTTCATCATCTTTCTATTAAAATTCCCTTTGGAAGGTTATTGCAAAGAATTAAGCAATTGCCATTATTGAATTTGATCTATTTTCTGATGCATAGGCCCTATGAATGTGCGCGTTGGTCAGTAGGTAATACAATCACTCACTAGTGACTAGGTAGTATTTTTTTATTTCCTTTTCTTTTTTCTCTCCTTTTAATTTCATTTCTTGCCTGTAATTGGGACTTATTATGATTCTTGGACTTGTCTTGGTCATGAAAGTAAGTTTCAGAAGTCACCCCCACCCCCCTCTCTCTCTCTCTCTCTTTCAATTCATCCACTGTTCGGTGATCACCAGGTAACATAGCTCAAGCGATGTTCGCGCAGGCTCCACTCCACTTCACTACCGCTACACTACTCTCCACCTACCCGAACATCGAGCTCGTGAACTCGCTCTGATATTCCGAGCGACAAAGGTGGGATTTTATGGGGGGAAAATATAAAAGTCATGCAACATCACGATCTTTAAAAACAATTAAAACTAATATTCTTACTTTACACAAGGTTTCACTTCTTTTCCATGCTTCTATCAGTCTCAAAATTGGTGATTTAGAGCAAACATGGAGTTCCTCACACGTATTAATAATTCGCTGCCGATTCAAAACATCGCATTCGCATGCGCGAGGGTCTGAGCTCGGACCCTCGCGCATGCGAATGCATAGACCAAAAGCTTCAGTCTCTGTATTTTGGTTGTTCCGCTGAACTACGTTGGCTCCACTCACCATACATAGACTGAAGGGGATGGGGCCCCGTACCTACAGCCAACGTATAGTGAACTAGCGTTTTATAGATCGCGATTTAAAACTGTTTTTTAAGCAAACTTGAAAGTTTCATGGTTTCCATTATCAGGGAAATATATATAACTTAAGTAATTGCATACCTTGGGCCAGAGTTATTGAAAAAAATCCTCTGGATGATTGAGAAATCTGTCATCTAAGACATTTTCACCTGACCTGACGGTTTTTCTTGCAAGTTGCCATCTTGAATGACGTCATTGTCATTATTAACTTAATGTCTCGAATCGATATATCGCGATTATAACTAGTACTCGTACTAGTATAACTAGTATCGTTTATCTTCGGTTTCGTTCGCATATGGAGCAGATCGTATAATATCGAAAGCAATATCGATATATCACATTCGTGATTGTTGACGTTCGTTTGTAAATATTTTATAGTTTGGCTGCCATTTTGACCATTTTTATCGTGTTCAACCCAATTAAACATCGGTAAAGTATATTTTTCATGCCTTTTTCATCTATATCGTTTAAAGTATTTAAATGTTAGAATATCATCAATTAAAAGTTTGTTGTTTATACATCCTTAGATTGTAAATTCGATGTGTAAAATTACATCAAACTTTGGACTGTGAATTGACAAAAGGGAGGGAATGAGAACACATGCGAGCCCACACGTACACCCTACCGTCGGTAAATGGGGATTACAGTAAAATGTCAGAAATTGTTGAATAAATCCCCAGAAACGACGGTTATTCCTGTCTAGCGAATGCGATGTTTTGAGCGTATGAAATTATTTTCTGACGTGTATGTTGCGCGCGTTCGGTAATACAATCACTCACTATACTACTACTGGCACCACGCACACGACATCAAAAAGTGCACCCAGCATCGGGTAGCAGTAAGCAGCGGGTGGGCCCAGGCCAGGCCGGTCGACGGGCCGGGCTGGGGGCGCAGCGCAGGTGAATGAGTGGGGTTGCGATCCGCAAGTCACAATCAATTTTATCATCATTCTGGACATAACACAATAATTTTTCACAGTCAACATATCGACCACACATCATTCATAAATATTCACAAGGAACACCCAAATAATGTTAAGGAAATTTAATTTACCGTGTCGGATTTGATTTCTGGTTTCGCCGATGTACCGCTGGCCTTTGGTCGACACGGACGCCATCGTCGCAAATGATTATTGACTCGCATGAGAACAGTGTTCTAATTGGTTGATGCAAAGGCCAATTTTACTATTAGCCAATGAAATAAGTTTTACCTTTCGACCAATTATACCTTGACGACATGACAGTATACCACCTGTCGGCTGAAATTGCATTCAAAGTTACCCCGGCCTGGAACCTGGTATTACCTCAAATTCCCCCTTCTGCCTTCTTTTCCACTCTTCCGCTGCTATCTAAGATACTTTGATTAGGGGTGGGATGGAGGGGAAGCTTGGGGGGGGGGGGGCTTTAAAGGGGTACTCCATGCTGAAAATAATATGATTTGAACAGATAAAGAAAAATCAGACAAACAAAAAGCTGCAAATTTTATTTAAAAATCGGACAAGGAATAACAAAGTTTAGAACTTTAGAATTTAAAGTCTTGCATTATTCCGGTGAAACAGTTCTAGGCATGTCTTCATGAATATTCAATGAGCAAAGTGATGATGTCATCCCAACTTGTTCGTTTGTATTTTATTGTATGAAATTAGGTTTATTCATTTTTTTTCCTCCAAGAACTAAAACTATGGATTGACAACTGATTTAGTGCATTAGATATTCATTGCTGCGACGTATTTCATTATAACATAAGGGATGCATTATTATCATTCACACATGACTGTATAAAATAATGAAACAATAATGATTTCATGTACATGTAATAACAAAAGAAAAAGGAAAATGGGGATGTGACATCATCGGGCCACCTGATGAATATTGATGACGACGTGCATATTACTGTTTTCACATTATAATGCTAAACTTTAAAAATGCAATAACTTAGTTATTTGCTATCAGATTTTGATATCAGATTTTTCAGCATTTCGCTAAATGAATTTTGCTCCATTTATTTAAATATAAATATTTTCAGTCCGGAGTGCCCCTTTAATGGTAATCTTGGCAGAAGAGTGTACCCTTTTATTGTCTTCCAAATAGGCTAGAGAGGTGAGAGGGGTGAAAATAAATCAAACAGAGTGGTGAAAGTGTGAAAGAAATCGGACAAGCAGTAAGAGGGTTGATCCCTAAGACTGTAAATTTCAACATGACAACGAGGTATAGCAAATTATGACAAGTGTAAGAACAACTTTCCCATAGCCCATTATGTATTTACCTATCAGGGATTTGTGGTTTTCTTATAACTTAGTAAGTACCCATTCCCCTAAAAAAGTACACATTCCCCTGGATAAGTAATCAAACTGTAATACAGATAGATATAATTTTTAACAATTTATAATTTTCTTATTGTTTGTCCGATATCGTTCAAGCATTATCGACTTGTCTGAATTGTCTTTTTCCTATAAAAACATTATTTTATTTGGGTTGGATTCCCCCTTGACATGTTCTAGTCTCTTCGTAATCTTACAAACCAAAACAGTTACTAGAGCGGCACATCTCTGTATTCCATTATACGACGAGTATCTCCCCCCCCCCCCCCCCCGGTAAGGCTACCAGAACTTTATTTAACCCTACGATCGAAGTTAACTCATAATATTATGAACATTGACCTTAATGTAGGTCTAGTTGATAAAAACGAATACAACAAATAATCAGGGGCGTAGCATAGGGGGTGGAGTTGCACAGCAAGAGGACCACACCAGTTATTTTACACTGGTGTTGAATTGGTGGTGTTAGTTTTACACCTATAGGTGTCATTACAACACCTTTGGTTGTTACATTTACACGCTTTGGTGTTATTTTTAATCTCTAGGGTGTAATTTTAACACATCGGGGTGTGGTCCTCTATTAACACCAACTGGTGTCAGTTTTAACACCGCAGTTTTTACAGTGTGGGATTATGCCCCCCCCCCCCCCAGTTTCGAGCTGGAAAAAGTAAAAAAAAAATTGTAATGATATTATCTTTATGATATTAACTTATCATTGTTATCCCCAATATTATTATCGGGTTTTTTTATCATCATAATTATAATGATATATATTCAAGCCAGAAGTTTTGATTTTTTTTTGGCTTGCTTCGCTCGTTCTTATTTCATATATAATATGTATATAACAAAAAGGTGGGAGGGTATGTGTACGCAGACTAAAATTTATATTTGATATTATACGTACTACATAGGCTATGTTTACCCCCCCCCCCCCCCCCCGGCCCCTAAAAAAGTTCCACAACTAAGAAAAAGCATAGAGAAGCAAAAGCAGTGAAATATGATTTTCTGAATTTCATGTCAAAGTTAGATCTGAAAAGGTCATTTTTTTGCTAGCTCTCAACTTTTAAGAAAAAGTTTTGCCCTATATCCCACACTGCAAAAACTCCGGTGTTGATTTAACACCAGCCCAGAATCTATATATGTCCACACCAGAGAAGTATTGAAACAACACGAGTTTGGAATCAAACCGATGCTGTCTTAATGCTAATTGGTGTTGTATAAACACCTTTCTGGTGTTAGACCAAAATGAAACTGGTGTTGTTTAACACTTCTCTGGTGTGGACATATATAGATTCCGGGCTGGTCTTAAATCAACACCAGAGTTTTTGCAGTGCATAATTAGCATCCATCACATTCATTTTATACAAACTATAGTGCATAGGATACACACCTACACACTGTTACGTGTGTGTATAATTCATTTGGCTGATATGAAATTATCCCCCACCTCCCTCCTCCTGTCTGTCACTGACAAGCGGGTTATGCTTACAAAAGCCAACAACAACAAAAACACTTCATCATTACAAACATAATTGTGTTACTATTTTATGGTGCAAAAAGGATTGCAATATTAAAGTGTTTTAGGAGTGTTTTAAAAGCTTTATTAGTGTAGTAGATAACTCATCCTTCATTCCTCGTATTTTTTTAATTGTATAATCCATGTAGAGTGTATCTATCTCATATTCATGTTATTTACTTTTCATTAGGATTTCGTTGTAGGAGATAGCGCGAACGCAGATCTCCGCTACCATAAATTATACGCCCGAGTTCCCCACGTTTGGGGGAATCGCAAGATTCAGCAAGCCGGAGTGCAATGGCAAGCCTCGCCCTGGGGGTGCATCCTTCTTGATCAATGCGACCCCTGCGCCAGGTAAGTATGCTCATCCGTTATACGGCGCAGTATATGTACATTGCATACAAACGTTTGGTTACAGTTATAAACATTCAAATTTATCATATAAAAATCTTCATTATTTTGTTATTTTAGCATATCACAGCTTAATCTATTTCAAAATTTCGTTGAACATATTATGATCAAACTACTTAGTACTGATGTAAACCTTTAAAAATAATCTATAGGTAGAAATACGTTATTTTAGAGCGAAAGAGTAGTACTAAATGCTTACTGTGAAACTCTTCATGAATATTCATTTAAATTGGCACGACGTCATCATTCAATCATGCGCAGTTCGACAATGCGCACACAAAATGGGTGGTGGTGTTCGTAAATCAAAAATATAAAAGCAAAAATTTCCCCGTTCTCTGCTGAAGGACTATAAAAAAGCAAAAGCGGTGCAATATGATTTTCCGAATATCATATCAAAATCTATCACGGTCCACCCCCCTCCATATGGTACAAAGTACCAACGGCACTTAAAAAAACACAATGATTTTGTTTTGATGAAGCTGAATATTTACCAGCACTCTGCTATAAAGTACTCTAACGAGTTTTATCTGCACCATAGAAAAACTGGGTTGTTCTGCTTTTCTCCAATCAGGTTTAATGCTTGTTACAGTGCATTTTTTCATAATCTATTTTACCAAGTGGGGGCGTGGGTAAAGAGGAAACTCTTTAATGATTCTCCAATTTGTAGGCATATTTATAGTCAGGAGTCACCGCCCCCCCCCCCCTCCCTTACAGATACACATTTCTAATCCACTATATGAATGACATGGGATTGTTACTCAGTTAACGGTTAAAGCCTTTTAGGCGGGGAGTGTTGGCCCATAGCATTGTATATCCGTTTGGTCTACTATTATTGCAGATGGTCTAATTCTCAGAACATCCTGCACCACCATGGCTAAACTTGGTCTACTATCAGATGATCTAATTCTCAGAACATCCTACACCATCATGGCTGACCCACTTGGTCTAGTATTATTGCAGATGGTCTAATTCTCAGAACATCCTGCACTATACCATGGCTAAACTTGGTCTACTATCAGATGGTCTAATTCTCAGAACATCCTACACCTTCACGGCTAAACCCACTTGGTCTACTATCAGATGGTCTAATTCTCAGAACATCCTACACCGTCATGGCTGACCCACTTGGTCTACTATTATAGCAGATGGTCTAATTCTCAGAACATCCTGCACCACCATGGCTAAACCATGGAGGTTCTACCTCCATGGCTAAACCCACTTGGCATATCAATTTGGTCACAAAACTGTTTGGTCCAATACTCACTTAATCTGACTGCAGTTTATAATGCCCTGCAGATCATTGGCCAAGATGGTCTAATTTTCACCCCGCCTATACTTTATTCTTTTGCACAATGTTGAATGAAAATTTTGTCCTGCTTTAAAGGTTCGTTTAAGACTAAATTTTGTTAGACCAAATAGATGTTTAAGACGAAATAGAACAATAATAATTGATAAGACGGCTAAATGGCAATCATGCCAAAATCATGGGAGTCGAGGATTATCCTCTGTTCATGGGGGGGGGCGGTCCACGGGGGTGATCTATTGTTGTACCCATTTGTACCCCCCAAAAAAGAAAGAAAAAGAGATAATCTCTCTCAATCCTCTGCTCTGATGACGCATATGGCCAAAATGACTAGCTCCTACCTCACGGGCGGCACGCGCGCTCTCGGTAGAATCGGCGCGCGCTCAGATTGAGACGTCGAGCCGTCTCGCCAGCTAGCTGGTGTCTGCTTTTGTTATTGTTTACACAAACAAAACGGGAACACATGCATTCTTTGTTCGAACCCGAGCGATCTCGCAGGTAATCATTCAAGCTGTGGTAGAGAACATAAGCTAACGTTATCAGTTCAAGAGCCGAGACGGACATGATTATGAGCATCGTTTCTGGAGTTGACGAGAACATCATGAACGCGAAGAACTGAGAACAGACTATCGACCGTCTTCAACTTTAAACAAGTTCAAGCTGAGCTGACTAAGTAAGTTCCACTTCAGCTTCAAGAGCTAGACTCTAAGTTCGAGAGCGACGGCAGTGAAGTTTATTTCTTTTTTCTGCCCAGGGTCAGGTCACATCCCCCAATCCCCCCGGCAATCCCCTTCCTTTGGCTTTGATTTGGCATTTCATTTTATTTGGGGCTGCCGCTGCATGGTCTCGACTTTTATCCAATTCGAACATCATGAACATGTCCAAGCAGCATGAACATCAAATAGTAAATGCAGTTTCGCTTGACGGCTTCCAATGGCAAAGCTCCTGCAAAATCACCTTGAAATTAAAATACCCCCTCACTTCTCATAAACGTGCATCCAAATCTATCTTTGAGATAGGCTGCTGCAGCTGCAGAGCCCTTGGACATGTTTAAGATAAAGCAAATGATGAGATGATGACCAGCACGTATTTCATTTTTTTTATTGGGGGGGGGGGGGAGCAAGTGTGGTTCAAATATTATATAGTAACTTAAATTAAAGGTACAAATTGTTGTAATTTAAGGGATTGATTTTTTGCTTTTTAAAGTTCACATTCAGTCATCGCATGTGTAAAAAGTTGATGCGGCCTGCGGAGTGTGAGTTTCCTCAGAAAGTGAAAGTCGTAGGTGCACAATGTGAATGAGGCCAAATATGCCAAGCCGCCATTAAGTCTGCCAGACCAAGTGAATATTTATTCAATTTTTTTGTTTTTATTGTCGAAATTCACGACATGTATTTCAATTTTTATTAACTGAACATTGTATTTACAATGACACTGCAGGTGCAGGTAGCGCTCTCTTACCTGACGTCGTTCGTAGGATGAGTGCCTGACGCCTTAAACCGCTCGACTATGAGCAATTGACGACAGATTGGACTGTTCTAAAGTCTTTACCTCTGCTGCATAGAAATTCTATATCTTCATATTTCCAAATGTTTTTTTTATTATTCTTTTGGTAAGATTCTTGGTAATTTGAGGATTGCTGTCATGGGAATATTTGCTAATGATATAGCCTGGAATGAATGGATAGGCTACTTATTTCATGATTATGCTTTTCAATTGATCATATTGACATATTATGCACATGTTGTATTTCATGTTTCTGATTAAATTGATGTTGTGATTGATTCCGTACATTAAAAAATTTATAGAAAAAATCAAGACTGCATATGTAATCTTTCTCGTTGATGAATTTTCAATAAAACATGGCAAATAAATTGCAAATGAGATGAAACAATTAATGTGAACCCAATTTAAAACAAATTGGCTACTGGGATTTCTGTTCCCATTTGGTCTCATTAAAACAAATTGTGACCAGAATCAGGGGCAGATCCAGGATATTTCAAAAGGGGGGGGGGGCACATTTTCCCGAGGAAAAATTTGACAAGCAAAAAATTAAATAAAAAAAGGTCTTCATTTTCAAAAGGGGGGATGCACACTTGACTTCTGTTTTAACCGCATTTTTATATAACAACTTTTAATTGTGCCTCTCAAAGGGGGGGGGGGGTGGGCATGGGCCGGCTCTGCCTCCCCCCTTGGATCTGCCAATGCCAGAATTCACAAAATCTACAGTCACCAGAAATTAATTTTATACAAGGATTTTTCGTGGAAGAGGAGATGTTTGGCTTTAAAATTATATCTAAAATAAATCTTAAACCTCTTGACAAAGAAAATTGTTACCCTTATTTTTGAAAAAAAAGGGATTAACTCTGGTCAGCCTGCCCAAGTACACTTACTGTTGACCTCACTCTATTGATTGTGTGATGTAACAAAGAGAGCATTATTTACAACTCAATAAAGTTTTCAATGAACAACTAATTGATCAAACACATCCTGTGCATTTTTATGAACCAGTATTACTGCAAGAGCTTATGAATAGGCCTACCCAGTTTTGAGATGGATTTCAAAGTGAGGGATGTATTTTGGTTGGCACCAGTGGGAAGAGTGGACTGTATGAAATAAATATACGAGTCTATTTACAAAACTGTGAGAATAACATTTGGCGCTGATTTCACAACTCCTTCAATACCCCCCCCCCCCATGAAATCAGGGCAGTGAGACTTAGGAGAAAAAATATTTGCGATCAATTGCAAATATTCTGTTTCAATTTTACAACTGATAGATCAACATAAGTTGTAGCAAATCAGATTACACTCCTTGTTTCAAGGAGCAGATTAGTAACCAATCGCAAATTTGCAATTAATTGCAGGACATATGATTGATTTAGGGACCAAAAATAGACTTGCAATTGATCGCAAGTTTCTTGCAACACCCCATAAGGCCTTGGTCTTATCTCGTGTATGCAATTTTCTAGATGTAGGTGCTGTCAATGCCTGTCTAACAAATAAGAACACTTGATTTACTTTGTTTACAAATGCCCACCAGCCACAGCCTTCATATCGTAACTGAATTTGGAATTACATGTACATAGGTGATGCAGGGATTCGAGACTAAGACCATGCAGAAATATGTAATGTTCATGTTTGTCAGTACCGGTATATATCTCGTATAATTTTACAACCTCAAGCACCCCACCCCTTGCCCCATACATAAATATCAAATCAAATATAGAAAGATCTCTTTCAAGAGAGTATTGAATACTCATCTTTTATATAGATAATTTCTGTGTAGAGCAGGGCCCCGTCTTACAAAGAGTTATGATTGATATATAATAAATTGTAACTCTATGGATATCCATCAGTGTCATGATTTTTTCTACTGGAAATTCACAAAAAGTCTTGTAAACAAAGGTGAACAAACCAAATTGTAAAGAAATCAATGAATTTATGAATATATATATGTATACATGTTCATCATATCTAGAAAAAAATGTTGAACAAACATGCATTCTTAGATGTGGGCGTTGCTGGTTTTCCATAGTTGAGGTTGATCAGATCAATCCATAGAGATACATGTACAATGGCCCGAATTCACAAAGGGGCATTTTCACGGTAACTGACATTACACGCCACAATGTTTTCACACCTTTCATTGTGTGTATCTCTAAAACAACAAATGATGGGAGTTTGCTTTTGATAGAGTTAATAAAGTGAACCTTGCTGTATACTCTGATACTAAGTTTTCCTATGTAACCACATTTTTTTACGCATCAGCAAGCAAAAATGTGTCGGTAACTGACATTACGCAAAAGGACATGCAGTTTCAGGGTGTTCATTAAAATTGAAATATCTCATGTCCCTGAGTAGATAGAGTAATAATTTGAATATGTAAATATACCTCCGTTACTAGGTTAAGATGTGTCAAAATATTAAAAAATTTGTTTTTGTCTGTTGGGGACTATATAATGGGGATGGGGATAATGTTTCCACAACCATGCTGGTAACTGACATTACACTTAATTTGCCATAGAGATAACACATGGAAGTCAAATGCGTGGAATCATTGCATTGTATCTTCTGTGCAGGGCTTCACATGAAAGTGAGCTTGATGTGGAAGTATACCCGAGTTTTTAGGAACATTTTAATGAAAAACTTTTTCTTTTTCTTAATTCCTTTCTTTGATTTGAACATTTTTATCATTACTTGTCGTTAACTGACAATACACATTAACATTTACCAGTGCTATATGATTTTCAAAGGCATAATTTTCTTGGTACTTATATGTAAGGCTTTTTAAAATCATAAAAGTTTCACAATACTTCACATTTTTAATTATCAAAAGATAAGAAATGTATGTTTTACTTACTCGGGGGGGGGGGGGGGGTGGGGTCATAGCAGCTACATGTTTTCCTATAGTAATTTAATATTGCATTGACTGTACACATGGATTTTTCTGACTATACACCCATAATTTATTAATCAGTTTTATATTGACTTTTTAAACCTTTTCCGTTTCCTTCTCCAACCTCCCCCTCCCCTCAAAAAAGGCAAAATGAATAAGGGTCTCCTCCCCTAGGCTACATGTACCCCTCCCCCCAATCTCATGCAGCCATGTAGTTTTATTGATTTCTATTCTGGTCAGTGCAAGCAATGCTTGTTCATATCTGTCGGATTTCAACTCTCTTCATAATTTGTTTAATCATTTTCTTTGCTAATTTCTTTTATAAGCTGTCAACAAAAAATAAACTCCAGCTTCTAAACTGAAACTGAACTATTTGTAAATTAGAAAAAAACACCACAGTTTTAGTAGATCCATGCAACATTGATCAGAACTGTCAAATTTCACTTTTCATCTATACTTGTAAACCAAAAACAAAATTGTATCACACATCCACACTACTAACAGGTATAAAAACCAGGAATTTACTTTTAGCGAGGCAATGCTCAAAAGAATCCTAGAAACTAAAAAAGGGACCCTGGAAATCCCCTTCATCACAATGTTAAGCTTTAAAAATGTTGCAGATTTAGGCAATAGGTTGCCGAAAACCAAACAAAAAATTGTCTGATACAAACAATTAGGTACTTGGTAAAAATAGTAATTTTTTTTTGCACGATGGGAATGCAAATTCCTTCATAATTTCATATAGTATTCCTTGTGAACTATACCTTTTAAAAGTCAATAGCAAGCTCCTTCTGGTGTGACTTGACTTAAATAACAAGTATACAATATTTCTTCACCATAAAATTGACCACATATTTGCATTTCAATATTGGTAACCAACGTTTTATCATGGTAACTGACATTACATCTCGGTAACTGACATTACATTTTCCACTTGGTAACTGACATTACATATATTTAATGGTACCCTATGGCTTCATTGTTAATTGGTAATCTTTAATTTTGGTGTAGAAGGGAGGGGTGTTACCTAGAGAGGAAATCTACCAAGTTTCATATAATATATCCTCTTTTCCAGGAAATGAGAAAAAAAGTTCATGTTTTCGGTAACTGACATTGCATACCATATCACATACTTCATCAATGTTTTTTTATCAGATGAATGAATTACTGGTGTTTCTTTCTGTGGGATTTTAAAAAGTGTTATAATAGCAAGCTAAATCACAGGCGAAAACATCATGATCAAACCTGTTCTTTAAAAATCTGTCAAAACAAAATATGTATCAATATACTATTTTCAACACTAATTTGTATCCATACTTTGGCAGCCATTTTGAAATAAAAAATGGCTGCCAGAGTCGGAAAAAAATTTTGTCTCAGAAACTTCAGGTCTTGTTTTATTAAAAAACATAAAGCATTTTACATGAATATCAACTTGATTTTTTTGCCTCTGTGTCCATCTGTGGTGTAAATGCCCAAAGGTGTTTTTGAAAACCCACGGTTGAGTCCATGGTTTATGCAGATTTTCTGTATAAATTACGCTTAAAGGGATGGTCCGGGCTGAAAGTATTTATAGCTAAATACATGTAAATAGAGTAGAATTCACTGAGCAAAATGCCGAAACTTTCATCAAAATCGGATAACAAATAACAAAGTTATTGAATTTTAAAGTTTAGCAATATTTTGTGAAAACAGTCGTCATGAATATTCATTAGGTGGGCTGATGATGTCACATCTCCACTTGTTCTTTTGTATTTTATTATATGTAATTAGGTTTATTCAAATTTTTTCCTCCAAGAACTAAAAAAATTGGATTGACAATTGATTTAGTGCATTAGATATCTATTGCTGCAACTTATTTCATTATAAGAGAGACATATTATTCACACAAGTATGAAATAATGAAAAAAATATGATTTTATGTAATAACATAAGAAAACGGAAAGTGGAGATGTGACATCATCAGCCCATCTAATGAATATTCATGACGACTGTTTTCACAAAATATTGCTAAACTTTAAAATTCAATAACTTTGTTATTTGTTATCCGATTTTTGATGAAATTTTCGGCATTTTGCTCAGTGAATTCTACTCTATGTATTAAGATATAAATATTTTCAGCCCGGACCATCCCTTTAATTTAGCGCGTATCTGGCGCATGTATAAAAATGTCCAAAGCTGATGCGCGCTTTTGTCACAACGGGCCAATGTATCTCTATGGATCAATCACAACTCTTTGTCAGACAGGGCCCATGCCTTATATTTTGAAATTTTTAGGGCGAGACCGCTTCATCTATATTTGTATAACAGCACAAACGGCATTAAAAAATTGAAGGTCACAACTAATCTCTGAGGCCACTGAGAGGAGGATTAGGACCAATCAAAGGGCTTTGATTGTCTTTGTAAGTCTTGAAAGAGGTTAAATGGATGGTCCGGGCTGAAAATATATCTAAATAAATAGAGTAAAATTCACAAAGCAAAATGCCGAAAATTTCATCAAAATCGGATAACATATAACAAAGTTTAATAAAGTTTATCAATATTTTGTGAAAACAGTTATATGCACATGGTCATGAATATTCATTAGGGCTGATGATGTCACATCCCCACTTTCCTTATGTTATTAAATGAAATCATAAATGTTTCATTATTTCATACAAGTATGTGTAAATGATGTGTCTTCATTATGATGAAATAAGTTTTATCAATAAATAACTAATGCACTTAATTGTTTCAGTTCTTGGTAGAAAAAATTTGAAATAACCTAGTTTCAATATAATAATATACAAAAGAACAAGTGGGGATATGACATCATCAGCCCACCTAATGAATATTCATAAAGACATACCTAGAACCGTTTCACCGCAATGCCGGTAATGCAAATCTTTAAAATTCAATAACTTTGTCATATGTGATCTGATTTTGATCAAATTTTCAACATTTTGCTCTGTGAATTTTATTTCTTTTATTTTTAATTTTTTTTATTGAGTATAAATATTTCCAGCCTAGACCATCCCTTTAATGTAAGTCTTGAAGAGGTTTTATATATTCACTTCCTTGGTACAAGAAACCTCCAAGGCCAATGAAGAGGAGGGCAGGGGCCATACAATTGGGTTTTGAACTTTTGATGGTCTTGGATTAATGTAAGTCCAGGTGGGTGTTTCATAAAGCTGTTCGTAAGTTAAGAGCGACTTTAAGAACGACTGGTGATCCTTTCTTGTGGGTAAATGGTATATTCATTGGCGATGGTTAAGCGCGTAAGAAAGGTTCACCAGTCGTTCTTAAAGTCGCTCTTAACTTACGAACAGCTTTATGAAACGGCCCCCAGGGCCCCGTCTTACAAAGAGTTACGATCGATCCAATCAATCGTAACTCTATGGAAATCCATCTGTGTCATAATTTATTCTACAGTATCCTTTGTGAACAAAGGAGATCACACCAAATTGTTGAGAAGTCAATGAATTTATGGATATACATTCATGTCTAGAAAAAAAATTTGAATAAACATGCATTTTATTTGTTGACTTTGCTGGCTTTCCATAGGTGTGATTGATCGGATCAATCTCAACTCTTTGTAAAACGGGCCCCTGGTAGAGGTTAAATACTAATGTATCACTTCCTTGGTATAGTTAAACTTAAAGGTACATTTTGTTGTGTCAGCGCAAGAACGTCAATAGCAAAACATTTTCGTGCAACGCATCGGTGCAGAAAAGCCCTTACACAATGCACTTATGTACTATGTGCATGCAGTGCGCGAAAGTGTGGTGTTATGGGTGTTTTTTTTTATGTACCTGTATGGATCATTATATCTTCCATGAAGCATGAAATACTGAGGGGAAATATTCCCACAAGGGCCAGGGGAAATGGAATGTCGCGTATTGAAGCGCTATGAAGATGTACCGAAGTGATACCAGGGAGATGGGAGTAGAAACCAGGTAATATCTGTGTAGTGTCGTGGACTTTGCCACTCAAATTAGAGTATTCCTTTTATTTCATTAATCCATTCATGTACTATTGTAAGACCTTGATAATAATACTTAAATAAATTAGGACACTACTTCCTGTTACTGTGGGAAAAATAAACAGTTTTTTTTTAGTTTTTTTTTTAGAAATCATTGATATATATAATACACTTTGATACTATACAAATTATTTTGGTCAGCTTTTAGCAGGTCGAATTCTACACGTACATGTACATTTTTTAAAATTCTTCCTTATCCCCAGGGAAACAGGTACATATAGGGCTATTAGAGGCGGGATCTTAGCCCCCCCCCCTTTCCAGGGGTTATAAGCTTTAATAGCCCCCTTCGGTTTTAGACTACATTTTATAAAAGTGGCCTAGCACTTCAAAATACTACATGTATCTTGCCCTAGCTGCTAAAAAGCAGGGTTAGCTTACCAATTGCGGAGCTTTATCCAATCATAGAAGTTGAGATTTCACGTTAATCTGGAGCTTTGTGATTAAGTAATCAATATTCATGAGCTGTGCGATAATTAAGGCATGAAATTTTGCTATATTAAAGTTAATAGTGTGGGGGAACATACAGTACCTGTACATATAGGAAAGAGAGTGTGACCCCTGCCCCCCCCCCAAAAAAAAAGAAGATAGTATATATATACAGTTAAGAATAGTTCAAGTTAAAGGTCAAGTCCACCCCAGAAAAATGTTGATTTGAATCAAAATCAAAAAAGAAAAATGTTGAAAATTTCAAAATCAAAATCGGATGTAAAAAGTTATGACATTTTAAATTTTCGTTTATTTTTCACAAATCAGTTATATGCACAACTCGGCAACACGCAAATGAGATAGTCAATGATGTCCCTCACTCACTATTTCTTTTGTTTGTTGTAGTTTGAATTAGACAATATTTCCATTTTTACAGATTTGACAATAAGGACCAGCTTTACTGAATCATAAAATGTTAGAACGATTGCAATTCACCATATTCATTCAGGAAGAAAATTTGTTTCACCTTCCAATGAGGAGAAATTTAAAATATTTCATATATGACATATAAGAGAATACAAAAGAAATAGTGAGTGAGTGACGTCATCAGTCCCCTCATTTGCATATCGACCAGGATGTGCATATAACCGTTTTCAGAAATTTAGCAAAACTTTAAAATGTCATAACTTTCCTATTTTACATCCGATTTTGATGAAGTTTTCAGTGTTATGCTTCTTGGATTTTTCTATTTGTTCAAATTAACTTTTTCCAGGGGTGGACTTGTCCTTTAATAAGAAACTACTAGTAATCTGAAAAGCATGATGGATGGCTACATGTATATTCAATTTTGGTCAGCCAAAGTTTGATGGCAGTGAGAAACTTTTTGTGCAATTCAAATCTTTGCAGTGTGAAAGGCATGTGTTGGGCCACTGTGGTAGATAATAGTCAGCAAAAATACATTTTTGGCCAGCCAAAATCTTGATCTTACATACATGTATGATAAAAGTGGTTTGAATTATAAACGGGAAAGAATATTTGAGGATTTTTCTGAAGTCAAGTTCTGTATACCATGAAAATAGATTAAAATGCTAAAATTCCTGCTCACTCATGCATAAAATGTCAAACCCCTAAACCACAAATTAACCACAACTGATCATAAATTTCAATTGTTTCCACAATTTTGTAAGCTCCAAAGGACTCCCCTCACACAAAATTTATACAAAACCTAATTTTCTGCAAAATTTTATCTCCATACCCTGTAAATATACAAAAGTTAGCATGGCTCACGTAGTTTTAAAGGATTTTTTTAAATGTCCAATAAAAGTTGAGTCTGAGTTTTCCATGTATAAATGTTTTTGTCGACCATTTTAAATGTGTAAGGTTTTGTTGAGACTTGAGACACATGGTATGTAAATGCACCCCCCCCCCTCCCCCCAAAAAAAAAAGGTGGCTTCATATGGTACAGTGTAGGTGGTGGGGGCATTTGCTTTTCAGGTAGTGTAAAAAAACAATTTTTTTAATGAATCTATTAAAGTTTTATGTTTTGTTGCTCTGCTCCCTTGTTTTTATAAATATCCTCAAACATTTTACCTATTCTTCATCCCTATGAGAATGTACACAATAATACATGTACAATCCCTGCATTAATAATCTAATTTGAAAAAATCTTTTTGTACAAAAAATGTGTGCATCATGCGCAGCTCTGCTCGTGCCAACTCCATGATTTTAGGAAGTCTTTTTCACAGTCTTTGTAGACTTAGAGAATATATGGGAACTGCAATTGACGACTCATCTTTCGAGGGTGGGGAAAGACTTGTGCGAAGACTAAATTAGACATGATCTTCAAGTGGCTAAAACCATTCTATGATGACTAATGAGAGTATAGCCCAGGCCGGGGAAGGGGGAATTCATTACTACACTGTGTACACCGACACACTGTTGCATGATCTGCCTACAATGTTTGTACGAACATGTAGTAGTCATCGGTAAATCAGCCATTTTGTAATCAGATTATTGCATTGACCACCGGTAAGTTGCACGAAGAGATCATGTGTACTACAATGATTCATTTTTTAAGGGGGGACTATAGCAGAAAAGTGAAAAGTTACTGATTAAGAGTTTTTTGGTTGTCTCGCCTGCATAGCAGAAGGTAATGACTGTAGAGAAGACATTACACTCTCCTTTTCACCGCTGAAGGCCTAAATGTGCGATTTCAAATTCAGTTTAATTTCTATTTTATTCAACCATTGGTATTTGATTTGATTTGATTTAATTATTTCCACATTCCAATAACAAAAATATATACAAGTGTAATCATTTTTTTTCTTAGCATAACATAACAATAAGCAAATGACATAATAACATATATATATACAATCTAACAATCTGATTGAAATATATTTATACCTGATAAATTTCTTTTTTTTTTATTATAAAAACAAATAGCAGAAAGAAAATTATATATCGACATAATACATTTTGAAATGTGGGAGACCTTCATCTTGAGCTTAGAGCTTGAAATTGATAAAGGCCTCAAAGGAAAGGGGAAGGAAAATCAGACAAACAGTGCAATTATTATTCTCATCATGATTTTGCAGGTTAATTTCCTCTATAACTCTGACTTGCACTATATCAACTCTTGACAGAATATATTGTTGATTCACACTCTAGGTATCCCGTTATGAGACATTAATGCTCTTTTTGTTTGCAATGAATCAAAATTATATGATGCATTTAATCCTTTCTTGCAAGTGGGCTGAGAATTATTGTTCTTTAGTACTTTGCCATCTGTCATATTGCTTTTGTAATTTAAACTTGCACTTTAGAAATAACAAGATGTTTGTTGATGTTGTAGGATTTCCTTTCATTCAATGTTTTTGCAAAGTTTTTATTACCAAACATTAGCTTTTGTTTGCAAAATCTCAATTCATATCCTTTCATTTTAGTTGTAGTTGAGGAACAGTTACCTGAAGGTCAATTGCTTTCTTGACATGGATTTGTACTTTACAGTTTTTATTCAATTTTGTAAATATACATTGTACATGCATGAGAGATTTTCTTGGTCTTTATAAATGCACAGTTTTGTAAATTTGTAAAAGTGACATGTTGTATTGTTGGCTAGTATCAAAATTGGAGAAAATAAGGTTTTGCCGACTGGCCTGGAGGGTGTATTTTGTAATCCATTGTGTTGCAATCTTTTATTCCCTTCTACACTTTTTTTTACAGTCATGTTGAACATCACATTCTATATAATTTGCAATTTTCAATGCATCATGCCACGTAGATAAAAAATAAAAATAAATAAAAAACAACACACATGTAAATATATATATATTGGTATGTTCAAGTTAACAAGAAGCAAGGAAGTTCTCACTATTAGTATCCATTTCAAATGAATATAATTTCTACTTTAAATTTTCCTGTACCTGATTTAATACTTTTGTACTATTTTGAATGTTTGTCTTAAGATAATGAATAATATGAATAGGATTTCAATATGATAGCCAAAATCACCCATAAAATTGGCAAAATGGAATGCTACATGTATGTGGCACTGGCAACCATCTTTACCAAAATGCCTTTACATGTATATATGCCACAATTTTTTTTTCTAGAACATTTAGAAAATCAGTATTCTACATGTACATAATAACATGATAATGAGATGCTCATTCAGTTAAAAAGTAGCCCTTGAAATGAAAGAAATAGCCCCCCCCCCAAAAAAAAAAAATCTATTTTATACCCCGAGTAAAAAACACTGCAATGGAAAGACTGGACACCTCAATGATTCTTTTGAAACACTCAGTTCCCCCATGGGGAAAGGTGCTCGACAGCATTAGCTAAACTTTTGCATTCATCTGCATGGGTTTATGTATAAGAATAGGGTGATGGAGAGAGCACGGGGATGGTTCAGGGGGATAATTTTGCCTCCCCTTTCCTAAAAATATATAAGATAGATCTATACATATCTATTTCTAATTTTATTAGCAATTTTTTAATTTAAAAAAATGTTAAAATATCAATATCACCCCATCCCTCACCAACTCTCACCCCTACATGTATGTTTTCACTAACCCAAATGACCATAAACTGCACCTGAATGTCCACCAAATGCTGTTGGGCACCCTTCCCCAATCCCCAGCATTTCCTTACACATTCTATCCAGTATACAGTCTTTTCCCCCTTGTAAGTGTATGTTGTAGTTAGTTTGCTCATTATTTGTTCCTCATCAGTTGTTTACTAGAGGGATCTTACAGCAAATTTGATGACAAAGAACCTTTTTGCAGGCAAATTTGAACTTCCCTGTAATTATTTACAATGTAAACTCAAGAAGTGAAGAACAAAGAAGCACTGGAGTGTTAGTTGTTGCTGATCTAGTTTTTAATGGTTTACATAAATCATACAGGAAATGATGTATATCATGGCACACCACTTAGATATTAAATGTTGTTGAAGTAAGATGATCCTTTGATCTTTTTTGGAAGTTCAATGTAACTAAAGATTTTGGTTAAACCAGTACTCCAGTAGCTTTGTGGTATTAAGAAAAAATACTAAAAGCTGAATGAGTTAAACTTAAAGAGGAATAGTTTATGTTGTCTATAGTAAAGTAACTTCCAATTACAAACTATTAGATTTATTCACATCCCCACCAAATATTTTACTTGATATGTCTCTTATAAAGACTTTCAAATTAAATCAATATGATTTTAAGTATTATGTTATAGTATTATACAAAATTATCTAAGGTGATTTAAAGTAGTAAAGGTGAAAAAGGACCATAGATTTGACCACAAAGAATCTCTTGAATCATGAAAACTTAAAAGTATCTTGATTGCAATCTGACATGTACATGTACGGTATGGTGCAGTAAAAAAATGTTTTACATACACTGTACATGTATTTGGTGGAAAAAAGGCTAGACTTTAAAGACTGTGTGTAGAATAAGATAGAGCCAAGGTTAAAGGGATGGTCCAGGCTGGAAGTATTTATAGCTTAATTTACTGAGCAAAATGCTGAGAATTTCATCAAGATCGGATAACAAATAACAAAGTTATTGAATTTTAAAGTTTGGCAATATTTTGTGAAAATAGTCGTCATGAATATTCATTAGGTGGGCTGATGTCACATCCCCACTTGTTCTTTTGTATTTTATTATATGAAATTAGGTTTATTCAAATTTTTTCCTCCAAGAACTAGAAAAATTGGATTGACAACTGATTTAGTGCATTAGATATTTATTGCTGCAACTTATTTCATTATAAGTGGGACATATTATTTACACAAGTATGAAATAATGAAAAAAAAATGATTTTATGTAATAACATAAGAAAACGGAAAGTGGAGATGTGACATCATCAGCCCACCTAACGAATATTCATGACTGTTTTCACAAAATATTGCTAAACTTTATAAAACTTCAATAACTTTATTATTTGTTATCCGATTTTGATGAAATTTTCGGCATTTTGCTCAGTGAATTCTACTCTATGTATTAAAATATGAATATTTTCAGCCCGGACCATCGCTTTAAGCCAGTCACAGCACATATTGAATCTACATGTAGTCTCACTACTTCAGACTCTGCATTATGCAGTATGCGAATTGCGAAAACCAGGGGTCTGTGCCTGCAGAATAGGGAGGGGGAAACATGTCCAATTTTGTACAGGAGCCTATTATTATTATTATTAGTAGTAGTATTATTATTATTATTTATTTCGGCAGTGAAAAGTATAGAAATTGGTACAGTGAAGTACAACACATAATAAACATAACAGAGTATAGATTGAGCACCCACTGGACTGCCAGGGTCAAATAAAGTTAACTGAATTACTGTACATAGTCAATGAAGACCATTTGACCCTATCCAGTGGGTGCTTACATAAAACAGAAGCGGATAAAAGAGTGAGTATGAACAAAAAGGTTTAAGATCAATTATAATAGAATAACATAGGTCTACTTGATATCACTTCATCTTAACTACATGTATGAGGGGGGTCATCTTGTCTTCCTTAATACTAGTTTTAGATGGAAAAATCATGAAATTGCCGCGCATGCTGCTGTAGCACATATTGTTGTTGGTCAATTGTCCTCATTTGGCCTATGTTCGGTCAAGGCCGTGTTGTGATGAAGTTGTCCTTCCCTTTACCTCAACAACTTCCTTCGATGGTCAGATCTACTTCCTTCGATGGTCAGATCTACTTCCTTCCACGTCTGGTGTAAACGCCATTTCCGGATTCAATCCATATTGACCATTGTTAATTTCCTTTGCTCATTTACCCTTTTATGTGAATTCTCTCATTTGATCGAGTTCCTGGGTCTGTTTCTTAAAACTTGTTATGATAAAAAATTATAATAAGAGTTAAAAGCCACTGAAATCCTTTGATCTGATTGGCTGATAGTGAAATTGTAATAGAAATTGTGCACTTGTTATTGACCCTGTACTACCACGGACCTATTACAAAGATACATGTAAGGGTTGGAAAGCGTTAAATGTGAGGCGGGTTCATGCAGATTTTATCAGTAATCACTGGTTTGTTTTGTTTGATATCTTTGTGGGTATAATTCGTGTTTCATTTTTCCTTTTTTGAGCTAGTGCTTTACATGTAATTTGATTTTTTTCTGGACTTTTTTCTTAAGTCTTTGTTATCAGGGGATTCTACTGAGGCGCGATAGCTCAGACGGTAGAGCGGGGGTTTCGGATTCCGGTGACCCGGGTTCGATTCCCAAGTGGTGCGCTAGTGGCCTTTGGTAAGGCATTTATCCTCATTACCAGGTCCCTCGGAGAGGACCTTAAGCCGTCGGTCCCCTGGTTGCTTGCTCACAGGCATTCGTGCTTTCTTAGCAGTCAGGTAAAAAACCTCGGTACAACCTCGGTATTACAAAGATCTTTATATGCCAGCTACATGTACATGTAGTTGTGGTAACAATCTCAAATTTGTTCTAAACAGAATCCAATAAAATGACAACCCACAGGTTTCGTATGTGAAAATTACATGTATGTGCTGAATGATTCTAGAAGAAAATACGTAATTGCTCAGGAATGAGTATTAAAGGCATGGTCCGGGCTGAAATAGAGTAAAATTCACAGAGCAAAATGCTGAAAATTTCATCAAAATTGGACAACAAATAACGAAGTTATTGAATTTGAAAGTTTATTAATATTTTGTGAAAACAGTTATATGCACATTGTCATGAATATTCATTAGGTGGGCTGATGATGTCACATCCCCACTTCCCTTTTTAATATTATGTTATTACATGAAATCACAAATGTTTCATAAATAAGTAATACATTTAAACAGTTGTCAATCCGATTGTTTTAGTTCTTGGTAGAAATTTTTTTAATAAACCTAATTTCATGTAACAAAATACAAAAGAATGAGTGGGGATATGACATCATCAGCCCAACTAATGAATATTCATAAAGACATGCCTAGAACTGTTTCACCAGAATAATCCAAATCTTTAGAATTCAATAACTTCGTTATTTGTGATCCGATTTTGATGAAATTTTCAGCATTTTGCTCTGTGAATTTTACTCTATTTATTTTTATATAAATATTTTCAGCCCGGACCATCCCTTTAAATAAAAAAAAATAAGCATGTCATTCCAGCCAGGTGTACATGTATGATCCTTTTCCAAGCAATGATAAGTAACTTTTAAAAAGAGATCTTAGAATTCTCTCTCATATTGATACTGTACTTCATGTTGTATAAAAATTGCTGTGCATGCATATATACATGTAGAGCAGTTGGAATATAATTTTAGATTTGGTTTTTCTCTCACATATCTCACTTGCTCATTTTGATCGATGTTAGGATACATATAATTATATGTACAATTATTTCAGACTGCCTATTTTCTGGAGTTTTCTGGAGTTTTTTTAACCACCCCTCCCCCCAGTAAAAAGGATATTCATTGTACATGTATTATCTGATGCTGTCAATTTTTCTTCTATTGGTTTCAGTTTCATTGTTCATAAAATATTTCTATATTTGGTGTTTTGTTTAATCCTGTTGTTGACACCTGACTGACATTTGTTTGTTTACAAAATAAAACGATGTTTGATATTGAGGGGCAATCAACCAAGGATCACGATTGAGAGGATATTTTCAAGGTCAAATTTATTTTCTCTCTGAGTTGATACACATGAATTATCTTCTGACGGCCTTGTCAAAGTTTCACCTGGTATATGTAGAACTTTATATTTCTCAGTCAATCATTGCTGCAGCTATTGTGTATCTAGTTTTACATTACCACCCGATAAACCAGTATTAAAGACCATTTCTGTACCATTTTCAGTAAAAAAAATTTATGTGAAAAAGAAAAAACTTGACATACAAAATAGAAAAACTTTTATTTCCCAATTAATCAACATATCAGGTTTATTTATTTTTTATTGTCTATTATTACTGTTTGTTCACATGTTTTATAAATTGTGCAATCAGTACATACACACGAGATATCTTGTATTCCTTTTCCCCTTCTTTCTTAGCGCTTTGAAACTTTCGTATAAATCGCTCTATAAATTTGTATTATTAGGCCTATTATTTATTATTACATGTTGGCCCTATGTTTCCGCTAGAATTGTGCGTTTTTCAATGATGGGGCCTGGCATATGGATTGGATCATAAACTTATTAGATCTAGTTTTATCCATTCCTCATTAGTGAGCTGTCATGTACTTATTCAAGGTACATTTGTCATGACCTTTTTTGTGGATTGATGATCTTTAACGAGGGCTTTGAACCCTGAATTATTTTTGATGGTAGTTACCCTCGCCCTGAATTATTTGCAGTTCATCAGCAAAATGAAGAAATATACAGTTGAGGCCAGAAGTTTACATACACCCAAGAAATTCAAAGAAACTCTTTGACACTTGCCAAACATCAAATTTGCTATATTATATCTTATAAAATATTTGTGCTATCATGACTAATTTGATATCAAACAAATGGGTATGTCATGCCTTCATCACACTGCATTGTTATCAGGAGCTGAAAAAACATATAAGTGTCATTTTTCCCCAAATATCTTCATATTTTTTAGAAATAAAAACTTGACAAAGACATTTCATATCTGTGCTAGTTACTTCTCAACAAAAACATTTCAGATTACATTTTTTTTGTTCAGTGGTGACATATCATGATAGAAAATATAATATAAATCATAGATTCAACATATATATATTTCTATGAAACAATGTTTGGTAAATTGGTGAACTTTCTGAAAAAAACTGTCTAGTTTTGAATTGAATGTAGGCATTCAGCCTGAGTACAATGTTGAAAAAATAAAATAAAATTGTTGGATTTCTTTGAATAATCCTGACTTAATGCAAGGTATCATTGTATTTGTAGAGTGTATGTGAGCGGATGAACTTTCTAAAAAAGGACATGTATTATGAATTGAATGTACACCCAAACAGAATTTGAAAAAAAATATATAGACATTTTACCAGGATTCATTCAATAGTCCTGACTTTATGCAAGATATCATTGTAAAGAACTTCATATAAAGTGATGAACTTCTAAAAGCTTTGTCAAGTTTGTAATCGAACACCCAAACAAAATGAGAGAGAAAGAAAATACCCATTTACTAGTTTCCTATCAATAGTCCTGACTTTATATGAAAGATACCATTGTAGTCAAAGAAGTTCTACATGTATGAATTGATGAACTTTAAAAAATGTATGTCAAGTTGAAATTTTATGTTTGCCCAAACAATGTTAAAAAATATTTTCAGAAATAGAACCTACCAGGTTCCTTTCGATAGTCTAATTGGAGAGTTTTAGATGAGTTGATGAACTCTCTAAAATTATATGTCATTTCATGAATTAAATGTGTCAAACAGAATGAAGAAAAGATTATTAAAAAAAACAGAAAATTCAACTAAAGTTTCTTTTCAATTGTCGTAACTTATGCAAGATTTCATACACGTAGACTTGATTTGGTTAATGCTTGCATGCATATGTGGGTCATGCCAACAAAGACAATTATAAATATCAAATCTAACCTCAGGCTGTCATTCAGTCATGAAAATTGTGAAATCAGCCATCCCAATAATTTTATTCAATTCAATATCAAGGTTTGTCTAGTGACTTTGCAAAATTATGGCTGAATTAGCAATGTATTTCAAAGAGTTTTGTTCGCAACACCTATACCAATTTTTTGTTGTTTGTTTATAGCACAGTGATATTCATTTGACAAACACTTTTGCCCCAAGGCAGCGTGCAGAATTATCTCTTTTTTTCCTCGCAGTCTGACTTTTTAATTCTCTTTTTATTTTGGTTTCAGAGTGAAGAAGACATGGATGTTGAAATGACAGAACAGTCTGCTGGAGAGAAGGTCTGCTGATGCTGCTACTGCTCCGTGTTGGTAGTGACGATGCCACGTTAATGATTAAGTCCAAGACAAGCATGTGTGGACAGATATTGTATCTTCAGTCAAAGACCGAACGTAACAGATGTTCCTGGTGCTGATACCACTTCAAGGCCAGTTCCCATCTCTCTGTAAACCAAGTTTTGACATCAAGTAGCAGTTGAGCTGGAAAGAGCAAGCGAATTGTGCTTTCTTTAGTGAAGATTCATGCTTGATGGAAGTTTGTTGAACCTTCGTACTTATCTGGAGCATCGGTAGGCCTGTGATCATTGTCCTGTGAATACTTTGTATTTTATGTCCCAGGAAAATGTTTGAACACGGAATGTGTTGATAAAGCTTTGGCTATGACCAAAAGAAAAGAGATCGTGTCATCCTAGAGAGAGTTGAGTTGATCTGCTCTAGTCCTCCTTCAGAATACCTAAGTGTGTCTTTGACACCGATAACAGTCAAAATGGTTGGTCAACTCAGACTCAAGCCACACATTGACCAATGGGAAGGAGATGATGAAGTGACATTCTATGCTGCTAATGTCCAAAGACCACGTGAGCTACGTGACTTGGCGTCCACCTCCTCTTCATCCTCGAGCTCTAGCTCTTTAGACCTCTCTGGAAGTGGGGATGGCTTGCAGAACAGCAACACTGCCAATGAGGTTTTAGATGCCTTGCGTTCAAGGTCAGATTCATGTACTCTAGCTGAAAGCAAGGATCATGTGAAGGTTCACCCCTTCTGGCTGAGGATAGGCAAGATCATCTCCAATGTGCCATTTAGTGTAGTTACTTTAGTCGTTGTAAGTGCAGTATCCCTCCTCTTGGGGACACTGGCTGTTTTGGTTGTTAAACCTGCGCCTCAGTGGGACAAGTCGCTTGATGCATTTGAGATTCCTAATCATCCGTCCACTTTCAAACGCGAGATGCTCAACTTGGCGCAGAAGGATAATAGTGTTCCAAAAAGACAAAAGCGAAGCCTGTTTGAGTCTCCAGCAAGGCTAGGTGAGTTGAACGTAAATGATCGTACTATCAAAAAATATGGAAGGTATTCCAAACATATGAGGAGTTCTCACAAGGAACATATCAAGACAAAACTTAGCCGCCACAAAGAGTCAGGGGTAGACCTTCCAGATGATATATTTAGTCCCATTCCTTCCAGTCATTTATTGTATATCAACAAGCAATTCGCTCATCGCAATCAACAACTCAACAAAGACAATTATCAACTCAAAGAAGAACATAAAAGTCTACAAGCTGATGGTGCAACTAAAAACAACTCAAGTGTAATCAACTCTAGAATATTGAAAGATGAAACAAAGGGCCACAGCATCAAGAGGCGTTCGGCAGGACTCACACCCCGCCCCCACTCCTGGCGTCTCCAGCTGGTGTACATGGCAAAGGGGGAGGATGAGAACATCTTCACGCCTGAGCGACTTCAGACGATCCATGACATTGAGATGGACATCATGAAGCAGCCAGGTTTTACCAGATTCTGTTCCCGATCTTCCCACTCGATCGATGATCCAGCGTTGGCCGGGGTCGGCCACTGTCTGCCTCCGAACTCCCTCATGACGTACTTCTTTCCCTCACAAGTTGGTGACATGGTGAGTCAAACAAATTGGTTCTGAGTCATTTCATGTCCGTGTTGGACAGAAAGTTGAAAAGTAAAAAAAAAACATGCACAAAGCTGCAGGACAGACATTGCCAAAGAATAAACTAAACATACCCTGTTTGTCAGAATGTCCAACTTTTAATTCCCTGGTACATTGTAACTGTAGCAATCAACACATACAATGCTGTTGATAATCAACTTTAAGGAACCCCTCTGTAAAACAGCATTGATACATGTATGTTATCAACGCTGAGTAGGGTAATCCCTCAGTCTTTTTACTGATCATTTCTTATTGTAAATATATACCATTGTTATTATTTTTAACTGATGAAAAATAAATACAAATACAATACAATATTTTGGTTGAAAGGAATTGGATTTGAAGGTCGTAAATTCATCAGCCCCTGAATTGGCTTTTTTTCTTGTAAAAGCTCTAGGCATTGTGATTTAAACCCAACGTGCATAAGATTGCACTTTTTAGATCGTTATCACATCATGTTGAGAAAAATGGTCATCAATTAGGTTTTCTCATTACATTGAATGGAGTTCTTGTTGAAAAAAAGTATGTGTCATTAAACTGATGCATGTGTGTGAGAGAGAACATTTCCTTTAAGGAAAAGAAAACAATCTAAGAGATGATGACGAAGAGATGGAGAGGGAGAGGCAGAGGAAGGGAAGAAAAATGGAAGGAGAGCATACACATACATGAGGGAGGGATAGAAAGATGTATTAGAAATTGAAAGAGACAAAGGAAGGAATGAGCAAGCTAGAGATTAATGCAAGGGTGGAGGGAGGGAGGGAAATGGAATGTTTAATTGTTATGAGGTGGAGAGAATAAATGAGGGAGGATATATAGAACAATGAATGAGAAAGTTAAAGTTGTGAAGGGAGAGAGCAAGCTAGAGGTGAATGGAAGAAACGGGAAATACATGTATACAGAGAGAGAAAGGGGGTGGAAGTGGTGGGAGCGAGGAACTGAACAAAGGAGAGAGTTTGACTTATCAATCTGATCACCTTTTCATATTTTTTTTTCTTTATTGCATGTATTTTACAGTCATTTTCCCCCATCAAATCAAGCTGCAGAGCCAAGATATGAATTGTTAAGCAGGAAATGAAAAGATCTAATTTCCTTTATTGTGCATGCTCCCCTAGGTGATTAAGCTGTGCACAGTGATTTATGTGAACAATATTAGTAGTCTATTTTTCATCATTATGCCAAGAGCAGAATTTTGATAGTATGGCAAAATTTTACAATTTTCAGGCAAAAAAAGACTGAATTCCCCTGGATTCATGCCATATTTTCTATGAAGTACAAATGAGCTCGTTCAACAGATAGCATCATATGGTTTCAGCAGTTCTTATCAAACGAGGAATGGAATTTCTATGGTGATGAATGATTTTAATAAAGAGCTTAAAGATGTATTTAAAAGAGAGCAATAAAATGCAATTTTCTCAGTTTATTTGACAATAATTTTACTTATGTATTAAAGCAGACACAGTATTCCATTCACATTTCAATTAGAAAACTGTTTTAACCCACCCTGAACCTTTTAAAACTGGAAAATAATTAATTGTATCATATTGCATAATACCGGTATGTGGTGCAGCTTTTTGCATGTGATGTCTCAAAATCATCTCTTTTATACACCTTTCCTTCTTGGATGGATTTTTGTCTTTTTTCATTGATAGGTTTTTCTGATTATTCCCATTTTGAACTCAGCTTGACAGCAGTGTGAACGTCTTCATTATTGTCTTCTCCAGACTTTGTCTGCAAGGCATTGGCATACAAAAACATCAGTAAAATACATGTACATGTAGCATGAAAACCTGCAGAAAATCCCAAGAACATTATAGCAAACAAGAAGCAGACGGAATAGACAATTTTTATTGTACATGTACTTCCAAAAATGCCACTGTCTGGTAGACATGAAAACATTTCTTGATTGCTGTGAGGTAAAATGTGGAGAATAGAGCACTGTCTCAAAATAAACATTTCATGATTAGATGTAGAGCAACTTCTTGCAAAAGATCTTTCCTTTTTTCATTTGTATACATGTACATGTAGCTGTACTCAATTAATTGTCCAATATAACACTTGCACTGAAGAGGAGTCCACAGTGGGAAATTATCTTCATTTTGTTAAATTTGAACAGTTTGAAGCCTGCCTTCGTATAGTTCACTATATGAACATACTGTAAACACACTGTGGACACACTAGACACACCGTGAACATACTGTGAACACTGTACAGACACTCTGGACACACTGTGAACACATTGTGGACACACTGAACACATTGTGAACACACTTGGCACACTGGTTACATATATGTACTTTGAACACATTGAGTACATACTTTGAATACACTGTGAACACACTGTGGACACAATGAACACATTGTGAACACACTGGACACACTAGTGACATACTTTGAACACACTGAACACGCCTGTGTACATACTTTAAATACACTGTGGATACACCGTGGACACACTGTGAACACACTGTGGATACACTGTGGACCCACTGTGAACACACTGTAGACAAACTGAACACACTGTGGATACACTGTGACAGTGATCTTTACAGCAGGAAAGGATGTCTTATTTCTGTAACCGATGAACTATGACATGAATGTCTTGGCTTTCCATACATGTATTATATTAAGCAAATTTTTGTGTGATGGGCCCTGTACCGAGTTATACATGCACAATCATTCCTACAATTGATTGTTATACTTGTCAGTAAGCCTATTGTCTGCTCTCTTCATCGCTATAAAGTTCATATGATTGATAACCTATTTGTTAGATACCATTTGGAAACAAAATAAAGGAATATACTAGTATTTGATTAAATAAAACAGATTAGATGTCAAATATTCAGTGGTACATACATAGATATCAACTTGTAAAATGTACATTGAGAAGGGCAAGGGCGAAAATATTACCTTGTAATTCTTAAAAGTACAAGTCACTGATGCATGGTAAAGGTCAAACTAACAATGTATTAAATAGCTGAATAAGCTAAACTTCTATTAAAAAAGTGAAGCATGGTAAACATTAAAGGGGGAGTGAACTGTTTGTGGTCTCATTCACTCTGTGTTATACGTAGCTAGTCTTAAAAATTTACCTTTTTGAGATAATTATCAATAATATGGAGAATAAATTCGCGTACAATTTTACTTGCATATAGAAGCTAAATTGTTTGGAGAGGAAAATTACTGGTTTACCTATTTGGTAACAAAACTATTGCAGTATGAATGTACTGAGAGGTGGTTTAGTGTGTTATCATTCCAATGGGCCTGAATTACAAGACTACACTGCTCAGAATGTTGCATTATGGGTTAGAATCCTGGCCAGATATTAGTAGTTTAGGACTTGAGATGGCTGCTGGTTGGTATTTGCTTTAAAAAAGGGAATCAATATTGCACTTGGTGAAGACTTATCTATGGAGTGTACTTGTAGGAAGGAGTCCGGGATTGAATCAAAGGAGAATGAGACCCTTGTTGTAGCAAGTTAGCGTATGTGAAAGTAGAAAAATCAAAGATTCATGTAAGAGCAATGAAAGTTTGAAATTAGAAATCGAAATCACTATGCTATGGAGTTCCTCCTGTTGTCAATGCGAACGTCATGCCACACATAATTGATGTCACATAACAACTTTCTTATTTTGACACAAAAGAATTACGGTACCCCAAAACTTCTCTGTTGTTCATTATATTGGTATTACACACAATTCATCCATAACATGTTGTAAAACCTCTATTACATGTCCTCATAAAAAGGAACACCTTTCCTTGTGATTGAGAAAATCTACAATGTACATGTATAGGTACTTAAGTAGCGGGGAAGTTGCACTGTGCGTGTGCAACATCACAGATCTTAGTCGCATTAATTGCCTATTGTAATGGGAGGATTTACATAGCAGTAGTGATCTCAATATTCAAGTGCTATCATAACCTTTGTCATTTTTATTATTCATTCAATCGTCCTCAAACTCTCATTGATCTGTTTCTTTGATTTTTCTCTTTCATATGAATTCAACTGGTTTCAAGGATCAGAGGCCATGGCAGTGTAAATTGTCAATTTGTCATGTTGACTAGTCTTGCATCGCGATGCCCCTCTCTTAGACCTTGCAGATGTGCTTTGCCCTTTCTATTTTTTCCATCTATGTTGTAATATAAAATGTGCGCTAATTGACCTTGCCCTAAAATCATAAAAATTGAAGACCTGAAGAGTAAAATATTTTCATTTCAAAATTTCCCCTCAATTCAAAAAAGAGCTTTTTATTTTTTAGAAGGGGTGCTATATAAATATATTGGTGTTATTTATTGTATGCTTCCACTTTCAAAATTTGGTCCCAAAATGAATGAAGAAACAACCAACATAAATTTTTGGCCCAAATTTTTATTTGTAATCCCATGTACAGTATGCATTTCCATGTGAGCCATGCAAATCTACTCTGCAGAAATTCATAAATTTCTGTTTATTTAATGATTTTCAAATCCTACAGCACACACTAAAAACACATGCATTAACGAATTTCCCAATTACTATGAAGCACTTCAACTATTAAATTTCAAGATTATAAATAAAATCTATGTTAAATTGATGTTTTATTTGTATGCTCAGGTTCGTTATGATGGCATGGGCAATGAACTAGCGGATATCAACGGCACACTGAAAATGGCAATGGCCCACCAAACCTTCTACTGGTTCGTAGACACACACATGAACAGCACGAGCCAGAGGTCAAAGTTCATACGAACAGAGGTAAGAATTTGATTTTCAAACTGGCTGCATGATGTTGCTTCATAAAACATGCATCAGTTGTAAAGGCACATGTGGTCTACATGTATGCACCCCCCCCCCCCTTTGGATCCATATGAAAAATAATGGAAAATGTTGTACATACCCAAGTGAAGACTTTTTTTTGCTGACATAAAATTACATTTTTTAAAACAAAAATGCCCCCCCCCCTGGAAAATCATGGATCCGCCCCTGTCAGCAGTCCTGTATGACCCCCCCCCCTCTCTGCATATATACAGCAAAAGCCACTTGATAAAAATACACTTTTGAAACACAAAAGGCAAAAAGAATGGAAAAGGGCCGAGGAGTAACAGTGTTTTCCACCCTTATTAAAAATGCTGTCACTTAATTGTCGGCCCTTTTAAAGGGTGATTGACCCCTTTCCACCTTTTCTTTTGTTAGAGTGTAATAGGATTCTCTGAATCGATTGTTCTTTGCATCAATATATTGACTTTTGTTGTTTTGATTAGAGTTTATGCATCAAAATCTATTTTATTTCTGCTCCAAATATTTTAGGGCAATCAGGCTAATTGTTTACATTTCTTTGGAAAACAGCCCAAGGCATAATGTCCTGAAATTGTAATATTTCTTTTTTTTTAGTTAGCTTATAAATATATTGAACTACGTTATTTTTTGGTGTTTTTTTTTCTTCATTTTAAGTTATTGCGGACATACTGTATATCATGCAGCATTAAAAAACAGTCATTTTGGGGGAAAATAGAGGAATATTCTGAAAGAAAAAAAAGAATTTTTAGCTTTTGATGGAACTATGGTGCAGTTTAAGCTTAAATAAAATGTGTTATTAATCTTTTTACCATCAATAGATTAAAATTAATTTTCTATTTCCTCTGTTACTGCTGCTATTTTTATCACTTTGTGTGATTGCAATTAACTTCTCCTCCCCTAGCAAATTAGAGTTTTCAGATTTTTCATTTCATTATTTTTTCCTAAAATTAGTTGCATTCATTTCCCTTTTGAAATATTTGAAATTACTATGTGGGTGTGTATTACCCTTCAAAAAGTAGTATAGTTATCTGAAAATAGATATTTTATTTTTCCTTGATACAAAGATGAAAACCCCTGTTTGAAGTCTACTTTTATTATTATTTACATGTATATGGTATAATCATCAAACATTATAAAGAACAACATCAGGGTGCTACATAAGCACTTGCCCGGTTGCCCGGGGCAAGTAAAAGGTAGAGTCGGGCAAATGTTTTGTAGTAAAGACCAAAACTACTTGCCTGAATTGGGCAAGCAAAATTCTCACAGTAGACTGACCAAAATTAGGTTCGATATGATATGATATTGACCCTAATTTTGGTCATGGCAGGCAAGATAAATCACTTTGGAAAAAGAAATACAATAACAAGGTAGATCAGTTCATGTCAAAAGAGAGAAAAAGATCAATGGTTGATAAAACCGCAAAACTTTCTTTTGAAGAGGTAAAACTTTTTTTTTCAAGGATATTTTGGGGCAAGTGAAATAGATATTTGGGCAAGTATATTCCAACTATTTAAAAAGTTACTAGCCTGCTCGGGCAAGTGCTTCTAAAAAGTTATGTAGCACCCTGAACATACAAGAAATAGGATACACTGTAATGAGAGTCGCATGTATGCAGGCAAAGGATTAATTTCTTTAAAAAAAATTTAGGGGCTACTTTTCACAACTTACTGCCTAAATCTGCAACATTCGATAAGCTTTATTATCCCCCGTATCAGACATCTGAGCTGGTCATTTACAAAACCGTAGTGCCCTACATTTTCTGAATATCGGGAAGGGATAGGTATATAGTTTGTATCTTCCTCAGTCTCAATGCGCGTATTGACTTTGCATGCAGAGACAACGCAAAATATACCTTTGTATTTTCCCTGGTCTCACATCCGGGCCTTTGAGGATGCGTATGAAGAAATACGCTTCATAATGACCCGCGCTCCAACAATCTACGTCATAATAAAGGCAACGCTGGATCTGGGCACTTGCAAGTACGTCATAATGGTAAAGTGCAGAGCCTAGATCCTGATATTAACATGACATACATGTAATAGAACTCTATTCTTAAAAGAAATATCACCATTATCATGATTTTTGCTCTAGATATCTGATTTGGATGATAATAAAAATATTGACTGCCCTTCTTTCGGGGAACATCAAATATATTTGCCCTCAAAAGACCCATATTGCCGTCGTCTAAAGACTCGGGCCAATATGATTCTTTTGCTGGCAATATATTTGATGTTCCCCTCAAGGCCAGTCAATATTATATAATTATTTCAATGTACATGTATCAGGATTTTCCAGTGCTCTTGTCTGAGTTTCCATGGCTCTTTTTGGCATTCCAGGGGTGAAATCGCCCCGAGCCCCTGTGTGTTTTTTTCCCTGCATAGATGTCCTGAAAGGGAAAAGGGTTAATTAATTAAACTACTGTCACCCCAAAGGTCTTCCTTTCCAGTTCATGTGATTTGCAAAAAAAAAAAATGTTTAGATGTTTAAAGTTGTAAAGTTTGTTTTTGTTATATTCTTCTTTCAGGTGTGGTTTGGCCGACCTCAAGATAATATGACTAGAACCGAAGCTTATGAAGAGTATAAGAAGTTCATATTTACTTATATCAAGCTGTTAGACAAGAAGTCCACAGAGTAAGTTCTCGCTTGTTGTTTTATTTCATTTTGATTGATCTAATTCACATCAATCTCATGAACAGGTTTTCAGATTTTGTTGTTGTTTGGGATCCCCACCCTGTATCCTTCTTTATTGTCAAGTTTTCATCCCAATTTTGATCTACCAGTAGAAATATTTATATTTTCAATTTTTTTTTTCTTATTTGTTTAACACCCCTTCAAGCACTTTAATTAGTAATCATGAGGGATATCTTTTAAAGATCTTCAAACAGGAAATAAATATCCTTTATTTCATGTTAGGAACTGATACATGCCTACCTCCTTTTATAAAATGTTTTGTTCTTCAGCAAAGTCGACGTCTTGTACGGCGGCACTGAGATCTTCGACCAGGAGGTATCCATGACAATCTACCACGATGTCCTTCTCTCCATCCCGACCTTCATCGCCATCTTTGTTCTCCTCTTCGTCTTTACGTCCTTCTCGCTCTGGCTTACGATCTGCGGTCTTCTTAGTATCGTCTTCAGTTTCTGCCTGGCCTACTTTTGCTACCATGTCTTCTTCGGGATTGAAGCACTTGGTCTCCTCAACGTCGTCTCTGTCTTTGTGATAATCGGAATTGGTAAGTCCAAGATTAATTAGTGCATAGTTGGTATGGACAGACACACCGGTTCCTTCCGTTTCTGTCAACGCATGGATTGATTTTGTTAGAACCAGTTGACTGATAAAAAAATAAATAAAACATCTAAGCTGTTTGAGATTAACAGAGTTCTACATTACATAAAAATATTTTTTGTGCAAATTTTCAGTTGATATAATTTGCAATTAATTATAAATTTTTTTAATTGTAACACTGAATCTCTGTACTATTGTAATTGCCTCAATAAGCCTGTTCACGGTTGTAAAAAAGCACAAGCAGAAAAAGGTCATTTGAGATAAACCATGAAGGTGGCTTTCAAATTCACTGACATAGGCATTTGTGATTTGATGATTATTCATGTATTCCTTTCAAAATATTCATTTTATCACATCCAAGCTGAAGAGTAATAAATAGAGCCTTCATAATCACTGGTATTTTACAGTAGCCTAAACAATAGTCAAATGTGCCAAAGGCAGACAATAAAACAGATTTCCAAACTTTATCCCTGATGTACTATTCTAGTCACCTGGTCTATACAATGCCTTTTGTTCTTAGAATTTCAATACTCTACTGGTAAATCTTACGCAACATCTACATTTGAAAATGATAGTGCTTATCCTAATGAAAAATCACAAAGGTCATTTGAGAAAAGTTGATCATGAGCTAACCGTGAACTGGCTTATTACTATACCCCTGACTATGATAATCATGTGGCCTGAATCCTCACCAAGGAGTAGATATGTCTATTACTAGGATAATCATTTATTTAAATGCACTATTTTCTTCAATAGAGATGATGTTCCCTGAGAATCACTTGTATAATCTTTGATGCACTATAATAAATATCATTACTACAGGACCTAGCAGTCAACGAAAATCAAATCAATTATGAAATGAACCACTGATTAGCATTTATTCCTTATCAAATCATTTTTTTTCAAAAGTTCCATTTAATTTGTGCAGAAATGTTTCAACCCTAATATTTGAAAAGGACTGGAAAAATCCAGACTATGATTATTACTGAATAAGAGGATAAAGAAAGTTGATACATCACGTACATGAGGCCACATTGGCGAGTAAATATTTAAAAGAGCATCAAGCCCCCATTAGGTCAAAGAACCTTGTTTTTATTTTTCCAGGAAGATTTGCGTTAAATATAGCGCTTTAATTGTGCGTAATACATTTATAGTGCCTTCATAATCATGCTCATACATGTAGCTCTCCATATAATTCTAGCACTTTTATAATGTGTATTGTGTAATGAAGCATTTTTAAATGCTTGATGTTCATTAAAGCGTCTTTAACCCTATGAGAGCTGGGTTATTTACACACATCTCACAGGGGGGGGGGGCAGACGGGCAGATCCCCCCCCCCCCTGGCCCGTGGAGAAAGGGGGGAGCGGATTCCCCATCAAGGTTTCTATTGTAGTTGAATAATGACAAAGTGACCATAGTTGTAAGTCGTTATGAGACGGGGCCCCCAGGATGCGCATGAAGGAAACTTGAGGATGGCATTGACTTCATTTTAAGTGTGGAACATCCTTGATACACATATTATTAATGAACAATAACCTGGTGTTCCGATTCTGGTTTGCCCCGCACACATTATTTTTTATATCCAGATCAGGATTTCAAATTATTGCAGTTATATGTGCACCATCCTAAACTTGACCATATTATTAATTACATGTATGTATAATTTGCACAGTGGTAGAATGCCACCATACACTTATATAGAGAAATACTTGATTTTAGGAGAGGATTTTTTAAAGTGCCTTTTAATTTGTGAAAAATTGTTTTTTCTTTTATTTCATACATGTTTGTTGTGTCCACTAAACTTTACAAAATTGTATCATACCCAGAGCTTTATATGCGTTGGCAAGTTGACCTGGGTCCCGTTGCAGAAAGAGTTGCAATCAAACGCAACTCTAAAAATCATGCGCAACTTGATTTTCAACCAATCAACAGCGCGCATTTGGGACTTGCGATTGATTTTTTGGCTTGCGTTTAAACGCAACTCTTTCTGCAACGGGCCCCAGGATAGTAATGAAAATATATATGATTTATCATGAACCAAGTCAAGTAATTTGGTAATTTTGCTCTTTTAATTAAGGTTGCTTTCAGCATGTAGCCTTTTTATTCACATTAAGATAGGATCCTTTATAAATAATGTTCTCATTAATGCCCCCCCCCCCCATCACCACCACAACAAAACTCATTAAATTTACTTGCTCTAGTTACCCTCGGTTTGTCCTAATTGATATAATGTGCTGGTATGTCATAAAATATTTCATTCATTCATTTACCATGAAAATATTGAATATCTGTCAAATTAGTATAAATGCAACCACTGAGAAAAAGAAATATGAGTCCCAAGAATTTATAGAGGCCAGCAAAGGTTGGTTTGTCATGGTCAAAGCTCCTTGAACTACTTGTGTTTGTAATGGTAGGAAAGAGGGGGGGGGGGGTGAGAGTTTTATATGGTATTACATGTATGTGGCTTTAATACAGAATTTTGGCACAGGTTTTTATTAGGTCACTTGCTTGTATTGCAAAGTGTAATATGCATATGATATAACATTTGCTATTTTGAATGTGTATTGTGTATAAAATATTTTTAGAGGTAAAAATTTAACTTTAAACCTACAACAATTATATAAACAGTGTAGTGTAGTAGGTTTCACGGTACACCATGTATCTTTCTTGGGCAGATGTTGGTCCTGAAAAGGACCACCCAATTTTGGGCAGATGTTGGTCCTGAAAAGGACCACCCAATTGGGTGGTCCTTTTCAGGACCAACATCTGCCCAAGAAAGATACATGGTGTACCGTGAAACCTACATGTACTACACTATTCTTCTTCGCCATGGAAACCTTCAGAAGTAATTATAAAAACATTTTATATTTTAAGATAAAGGATGGCAAGTACAATAGTACATGTAAATTACATGAAAACCATCAAAGTTTGAAATTATTCATGTGCTATACTCATGTTCTACAAATTAAAAGTTGAGGAAGGGTTGATTATTTTCTTTTATGAGTTAATTAGTTCTCTATTTATTTTCCTAATTAAAAGCAGCATTTAAATGAAAACAGTGATTGCCAATCACTCACTTATTTGCATTCCGTTCATATTTTGCATGTCACTGTTTTTAATATAATACAATATTTCATTAATTTTTTGTAAACTTTTATCTAAAATTGTTATACTTTTTACATGTTTTTCACTATGTCTATAATTAATTCAAAGTTTGTGCCATCTTATGGTTTATAAATTAATACCATCATTATGTTATTTTATCTTTTTTTTCATATTCTCACATAGGTGTTGATGATGTTTTTGTGTTTGTGAACACTTTCCGTCAAGCTGACTCCATCAAAGATCCTGCCCTCAGAATGGCTCATACCATTACCACAGCGGGGGGTGCCACTTTCTTTACCTCCATCACGACAGCAGGGGCGTTTGGAGCCAATATGGCCTCCCAGGTATGTGTATAACAGTCAGACATTCCAAAGTCATTTGCTATAGTTACATTAACAAAACCGACTCGGGAGCGACCGATGATTTGTCATTGCTAATGACGTCATAGCTTTTGTGTTGGTCTGGAGTCGGTTTCGCCAGCATGAGTGTAGCATTAGACATTAGGCATGAGACTCCCACAAAATAGGCTCTATCTCAGCCCCCCCCCCCAATCTCTTTCTTATGTTATCCCAACATATCCACATACATGTAAACACCTATTTACGTAGTGCAATGTGTGCATACCATGGCTGCCTCAGTTACATGTAGCAACAGACATCAAAGCCAAAGTATTTGTCAATATGTATCGCCACACTGTCAACATGGAGTTGCCGTGGCCAAGTGGTCTAAGGTGCCGTACTACACACTTTGAAAGTCCGGGATTTGATTCCCGGCATGGTACTTTATGCCCTTGAGCAAGGCATTATATCTACTATGGTTCTTTTTACCTTGAATCAAATAATTGAAAATGCTCTATGCATTACTTGTAAAAATGTATGCTTGTTTAATTAACCATTTGTGCTCTGAAGTTGCAATCTTGCACATTCGTACAGTTAAATTCAACAATGGTAATAATTAGTTTTCTCCCCTACCTTCAAATTAGATAAGCTAATAATAGGCGATAGTTCTTGGATAACATTTATATAATAATAATAAGGATCAATGATGCAACATGGAAATCTTGAATTAAAGAAAATTACATTGAAACAATTGTCATTATTATCCCCCAAAATTAATTCAGCGTGCAAAGAGTTAAAGAAAATGAGCAATGTTCTGGTTCTATTTTTTTTTTCAAACAGATTCCAGCCATTTATGATTTTGGTTTATTTATGATGTTACTTGTCATCTTCTGTTGGTTGATGGTGGTCATGATCATGCCGTCGGCTCTCAACATCTGGTATCGTGCTTTCAACTGTGAACTCTCTGTGTAAGTATGGGGTCCTTTATCGTCTTTTAAACTCATTGCCCATTTGCAGAGTTTCCAACTAGTACTGATTTTCAGTATTTAGTACTGAAAAATGAGAAGAATACCGATGATTTCTTGCAAATCCTTATTTCTAAAGTTTCAGTTTTATGTGTTGTCCAATGGTATTTCTTTGAAATACTGATTTCCTGACCAAATTACTAATTTTCAGCTTTTCAATACTGAAATGTTCTTGTTCAGGGTGGCAGCTCTACATTTGCCAATCCATGTACAGTGTCTCCTTAGGAGACTTTTGCTGTTTCCCTTTATCTTTAATGCTAGCAATCATGGAATATGATACGAGAGAGAATATTGTGCTAAATATTAATAGCATTTCCACTGTGCACAGTATGAGGTGCCGTACCTGATTAAAGGCCCTTACAAATATAAAGTTGATCATCACATACTCTTATTTTGCAAGGCGAAGACTTGGATTCCTTGTCATTCTTCATTCGATCATCATGATCATATTTTCTGTCTGTTGCATGTAACACTGACAACAGAAATATAGCAAAAATATATAAGACCTTCTGAGGTTGGGGGAAACTATGTTCCTCTCATTGATGCAAATGCAACTATCTTCCTCAGAGGATGCACTCCTTTGGAAAATAGTCGCATTCTGGGTCCATTCGGGAACCATAGTTCCAGCCACCTCCTCTCCTCCTCGCTGCCATACAAATTTGTTCACTATCTTTGTTCTCTTTTTGTGGTTGTTACTTCAGTCAAGGTCAGTCGTCGGTTTAACGGTTTAAAGGATCAAACTAAATTTCAACCCATTGACGATTGATTTGATATTAAGCATATTAAGGGACAATTTTTTGAGTGGTCGTTAATTTGCTTTCTATACAGCATGCAGAAATTCAAGAACAGGAAAAATGTTAGCCCAAGTCATCGGCGAGACGCCGGTCTCTACAGGGTCCTGGCCCAGTACGAGAACCAGAGTGAGACCAGGCCACCACTGGTCCAGGAACCGAGTCATCAGGGAATGACTGAGGTCCCAGAGAACCATGTTCTGGATGACAGCGATATACCTCTGTTGGACCTGGAGGATGAGACGGAGGAACAGGGTGAGTGTCTTTGGTCTGTTCCGGTGTTGGGAATGTTTGGCAAATTACCTGATGGCCATGATTATGGTGATGATAATGGTTATGGTGAGGATGATGATGAGCATTTTGGTGATAGTAGTGGCAGTGATGATCATGGTGGGTTGGTGGTGATGATCATGATGTTAGTGATGATGGTACAGATGATGATGATGGTGACAATGAATGCAATTATGATGATAGTAATGACGAATACAGTTATTATGATAACGATGCTGATATTGGTGATGATGACTATATCAATCTTAATTGACGATTATTTCAACAAGAGCAACTGGTGTTCTTTTCTTGGCTTGTGGTCATTTGACCAACTTTCTTAGCCAAATCCTGGCTCTTGGTCTGAGTAGGCAAAAAAGCTCTCCATCCCCCTTCGAGATGATGGATTGTACCGTCACTGGTAATGATTGTATGAAAGCTGATCATGTTTTTAAATCTTTGCCTTTCTTTTAAATCTTTGTCTTTTATTTGATTCAGGATTGTTGACCGATGATGAAGATGATGTTCCTCTGCTAGAAATAAGACATGTCACTGGTCCTGCATCCTCCTTGGAAACCAAAGAATCGGCTAGTTTGACCGCTGCCCTTCAGAGGGCCCTTCATAGATTCATTGCTAAACCAGTCATGAAGGCCAGATGGGTTGTCATTGGTGAGAAATTATGATCGATTGATTTGGATGTTAAAAAAGTACACATGAATTTCCTTTTTAATTCAATTGATAGTGGAGAGTAATGATTTTTAATCAGTGTCCTACATATCCATATGATAAAATTCTGTATGCTCTGATTCTTATGTGGTGGTAGTATTTTTGAGAATTTAGTGGTCTAATTTACTATGGAAATATGAATTTCCTGATATATGTGTGTTTGTACCTATACTTAGTGAGGGAAAATGCATTGAAATTGAGAAAATAAAACTTTCGTTATTTTTCTGCCTCAAAGCAAAACGCAAATTGTGATTTACACAGAATATAATTGGGTTTACAGTATACACTGTAGACAGTACCAAGCTCAGTAGAAGAGTTAGATCAACTCTCAATATTGTTTTGCCTTCTAGCACCAAACAAAGGGCTTGTTTCATAAAACTTGTTATCATATCAAATTTGAAATAACAGTTAAAAGCTACTGAAATCTTTCTATCTGATTGGCTGGTAGTAAATTTGTTATAGAAATTGTGCATTTTGTTACTATAACGAGTCTTATGAAACGGGATACTGATGATACAAAAAAAAAATCGAGTAGAGCTGCAATTCATCTTGTACATAAAGATGTCAAGAGTCTGGATGGTAATATTTGAATTTTAACCTTGCTTCTGTTATAAAGAATTTGGTGTTTATTCTCAAATAATTGCAATATTTGTCATTTTAGCCATTATTCCTGTCTGAAAAGAAAAAAAGTAAGTTATATACGTATACACAGTCTGATAAAATCTGTTCACTTTATTGCTAATTGGTCATTTTTTTTCTCTTTCACAGGGATATTCTGCATCATATTTTGCATCACCATCGTCCTGGTATCCCGCCTCCAGCCCGCCAGCCGTCCTCCAGCGCTCTACCAACCCGACACCAACCTCCAGCGGCTTCTTGACCTCGCCTACAACTTTAGTGGCAAGGATATCCGCTGTACCGAGTGCTCTGGGTTCGACCAGGGCGACTTACACCCCGTGATACCTGTCCCAAATGTTCCAAAGGTCCTCCCGGGGATGCTGACCCCTAATCCAGTCCTTCCCACCCATCTGCCTGAGACCACTCTCTGGCCCCCGTCAGAGCCACAGATACCGACCGTTGCTGGAGGGGGTGGGGAAGGGGGTGGAGCAGGGACTGATGTAACAGTCGTTGGACCCCCTGGACATCAGACCCCTCCTGCCACTAGCAAATCGTCTGAGAGCTCTCCAACTCCGCCACCTAAAGGTGAGTTCCAGATGGATATATCTTAAACCTGATAGTAACTTGATAAACTTGAAAGATTACCAAAAGCTGTGAGAAAACTGAAATAATGTTTGCTACTCTGAGAAAATGTAGTCTTTATCTCGCGTTGTGATAGAAGAGAAGGAAATGGTGAGCAGCTTCTATAAATTTTGAAGCAATCGTCCTGTTGTAAAGCTAGCTTTGAAAATACAACAGTTCTTGGAGTATGCACTTTCTCAATCTGTGTGTGCTAAAAAAGTTGAGTAAAGCTGACATGCAAGAGGTCATTTTTATGATGTATTCAGAATACTTTGATACTTCTTTCGTGAATTGCAAATGTATTACTCAGGGGCTGCGGAACTGGAGGGGGGCTGGGGGGGGGGCTTCAGCCCCCCCCCACTTTTTTCCAAAACCGTGTGCAAAAATGCGAAAATGACCAAACGATTGTGATTTTTTGCATGGTCAGCCCCCCCACTTTGAGAACCGTTCCGCGGCCCCTGTTACTATTTAGGTTCTATCTGATCTATCATTGCACAGTTCTGACTATTGAAATTTGAAATGCAACCATTTCATGAGTTTTCTACTTCATCTACTACATAAAGAAGTATTCTTATTATTCATGTTAATATTAATATCTTTTGATGAATTTGTGTTCATGTTAATCTGACCTATCCCTGCTTTAACTTCCCCCATGTTTTTGTCATTCAGTTGTGAATTAGTTTGTGAATTAGAAAAATACATTCGGATTAACCCGGTAATATGACCCAAGTTCTGATAAAGCTCTTTGTAATATTACGCACAGCCAAATGACCATTTGTGTTTACCAGTACTCTATAGAATTAATTGAAATTAGAACATGCAACTGTTGATTAACATTTTTACTGTTAAAGCCCATTATTATTGAAATACAGTCATCATTTGTTAACTTGTTTACAGTTTTTACTAACATTTGGGAATTAATCTGCTATTCGTTTGTGCATGACTTTAAAACAGCTTTATGAAAATGGTGCTATGATTAAATGAGAAAGATCAAATATTATAGGGAGAATTTTTCATGTCTGGCTCTTATCAGGGCTTACGTGCCAAGATGTAAATCTTGTCTGTAAGTATGGTTCTATCTGCCAAGAATCCAACGAACTGAAGGGAAAACCTCGCTGCATCTGCAAGACAGATTGCAACCAGTTAACGATCGATCCTGTGTGCGGGTCAGATGGGGAGACGTACGCCAGCGAATGTCAGATGCAGTCTTATGGGTGCATGGATAAGCGGGAAGTGACAGTTGCCAAGAAAGGAGTTTGTGATGGTTTGTAATTTTATGGGATGTTCAGCTCAGAGAAAATGGCAACCAACATGTATTTTCAATTGTAGAAGTTCTTAGTTGTGTAAACAGTAGAGAAACTTTAGTCCAAAGCAAGCCTCTTCCATGTGTACATGTTATTCTAGTGTCAATACATGCAGTTCAACCCTCATAGGCCTGTTTGTAGCAGTTCATTTTAGAAGAATAGTGCATTGTATAAATGAAAAGAAATTGAACACTAACTTTTTGGAATGGATTATTTTTAGAATAGCCTAAAAATATGTGAAGTGCAGATAATTTACAGATAATACAAGCTGCCCGATCTAGCTGTTAATTATTGCGTTACTGTGAGAAAATTGATTCCTGTTTACTTGCTTGTGTGAAGTAGCCAGCATTTTATCTATTTTCATTTCTCCTATAAGATAGTTCTTTTAGTTTTTTGTGACATTTTTGTTGTTTTAATTGCTGTATGGAGCAGTGAAGTTGGTTGGAAAGATTTGCATTGTTATGGGTAAATTTTGGAATGCACACTTGATATGTTCTATCAAAATGGGCACGAGCGACATTTAGGCTTCAGCTTGAATGAGCTAAAGCTTAGCTGATGAAGACATAATCGCAAACTTCAACCCACTGTGGGCTAAAGTTTAATCTTTAAAAGCTATAAAGTGCACTATTCTTCACCATTAAAGAGCAGATGAAGCACTGCTTTATTTGGGAATATTATTATGCATCAAATTTTTTTTTTTTTTCAAATCTTTATTTTATTCTTTTTTTTTTTTTTGGGGGGGGGATAATGTATCTGTTGGTGCATGAAGTCACAAAGTTGGTTCAAACTTCACTAAAACATTTCTTGTCATTCTAGCCAACAACACATGATACAATGGGATGCTAATATTATTGAAATATCTATTTGGTTGCTGTTTTCTTTGTGAGGAATACTTGGGATATTTTTTATCTTTTTATGAGCATGTGAATGTTTATTTTACAGTTTTGATAGCTTCATTTCACTCATGCAACTAATCTCCCGCATTTTATATGAAATTCTCTAATATGCATACCATGTACTAGTTGATAACTGACTACGTGTAATAAACTATCAAGCAAGTGAAGTGACTAATGATAAAATCATTTTATTTGAGTTTTGTAAAATGTAGCTTAACGTCACTCATTTATTATCAAAAGCTTATAAATCTCATCCATATACATTTTTATGTGAACATTTCTCTGTACATATCCATCATCATATATTTAACTCATCCGAAATACATTTTCATGTGAATTTTTTTTTAGCATGCGCTGTGTTAGTGTTTCATTATCACACATAAGTTCCTGTCTGAGGTCAGGAGATACATGCATTTGCTTGGTTTTTTATCATTTATTTGTTTGTTTGCTTGTTTGCACCTTAGCTTGTAGTTCATTCGATTTCCTGTCTCTATTTTTCCCCTTCATTTAAATGATAATAACGCTTTGTACACAAAGTAGCCACTCCATGTTATTCAAGTGCTCTATCTACCTACCACCAGGCCTTTCATAACTGTATCTCATCTTCTCATTTGGAGGAATATCAATGATGACCATTCTAATTTTTTTAATTTCAATTAACCTTATTTCTGATAATGTTTCTGCACAATCCTGTGGAAAACACCTTTTCCCCCATATTTGACCAAAATCCTCCAAACCTAAATATAATAAATGTTGGGAAGTCCTAGGCCACAGAGCACAAATTTAAACAAAGATCTTGAAAAGAGCTTGATTTTAGCAATCTTTCTTCGGCTTGAAAAAGTTTCTATAGGAATTTGACAGTTTACCAGCAATATTAGGTCGCCACTATTGCCATATTTTTTTTAATTACAGCTTCTTTTTTAGCTGCCCTCAAATTGTTTTAAGCTTGAGTTGCAAGATTTTTACTCAGCAATGATATGGTTGCATTCAATTCTACAGTTCAGAACCTCTGTTATATGATATTTTGTGGGATGTTTGCCTTAGGTTTTATTAACTTTTGTTCAAGCTGCCTTGTGTTTATTTTGTCCTTGGAAATAAACATCATTTAGAAATCATATTTCATGTGAAACGGTGTGCATTGTACTATTTTCAGCAACTTTGGATATTAATTCAACCATGGTATGCTCTGATATGCCTGAAGTATTTTTATTGTCTTTTGTTTCTAGAGATTTGCCGATGTTGACATTTCAACGCCATGCATCAATGAGAACCATTGTCATGAACAGATTCCAAGTGCATCTTTGCAAATATATATCTGTGATTTCGATTTTTTTTAATGTCTGTCAAGCTGTGGTTTTTCCCCTTAGCGCCTAATCATACCATCATTGTCACTTTTTTTTAACCAGTGCACATATACTCGTTATTCAGATTTAAAAGTTTTATTGTCCATGATGTAGTGAGCCTTTGTCAATCATTTTCCTTTTCTTTTTGATTAGGGGGGGGGGTGTGAAAAGTAGTTTCTGTGATCATACAAGATTTTCCCTTTTGTGGTATGGAGGGGGGGGGGTAGCTGTATTATGTTATAAAATGGTCATATGGGTCTTATGATTGGTTGACATTTATCACATGACTTGTTATTTAATTCAGTTACAAGAAATGAAGTAATGAAGTACCGGTACTAAAGACTGGTGCTATTGAACGGTCATGGTTTTGAAATGAGGATGGTTTGTCAAACAAAAAGAATCCATACCACCTTATAAGACATACAATTGGGGGCGTGGTGGTCTAGTGGTTAAGACTATCGTCTATCAATCTGAAAGACGTTGGTTCGATTCCAAACCATAGCATGTTTTCCTTCAGCAAGAAATTTACCCACATTATGCTGCACTCAACCCAGGTGAGGTAAAGGGGCACTGGCGTTAAGTAATTCCTCAAAAAGCAGTGCGCACCGGAATCGGTAGACTAGCTTAGCTGGGGTAATATAGGAGCGCCTTGAGCACCTAGCAAGGTGGATACGTGTGCTATACAAATCATATATTATTATTAATACATTTTGTTTGGGTATTATAATAACTACAAACTCTCATGTAAAAATGTTATTGGTACCTTGTTTATATAATAGTAATGGACTCGATGATTATGTATTATTGGTATATTGCTGCACACAAGCATGCATGTCCACTATAGCTTCACGACACCGCATCTAAACTGCATCTTGTAGATCATCCAGAGAAATACAATATTCTCATTTGCTTTCTTTGCAAATTTTATCCCGTCTTCTGTCAAATATACCCCTTATCAAAGCATTCTGGATGGCTCAATCTTTTATAACCCATTAACAGTTCTAGACTCCCAACTTTTTGTGTTATGCATGATATGCTTCATTTCTATCTTCTGTGTAATAATTCCCTCTGCGCCTCTGAATAGGAAACTAGATAAAAGGCGTACTCTATTTTGTTATATATTTTTATTATTATCTTTATTATAATGTATATGTACAAGGTTTTGCTACTATTAAAGCCTTACTAAATATCAGCAATTTTTTTCCTAACGTGCTTCAGTACTATTAATTTTTTTTTGCTTTAATGATTATAATAATAGTGATAATATTATGCATAATGAGAAGTCTGTTCCAGGTCTGCATTCTAGCTGCATTTTAAAATATTAATTACATTTTAGAGTATTGATAAATGCTCTATTGAAATAACTATCCACCATATTTTGACAGGTCCTCCAATCATCCCACCGACCCCTGAACATCATGATGAGGTTTTTATTGATCCTTCCTCTCCGGGCAAAGGTTACGACCCCTGTGTCACGAACATCATGTGCGGCAGTGTCGCGAGCAGACCCGTACTTGACAACATGGCAACAGTCTTCCTGGTATTCGGTATCGAGGGTATCAACAAGACGAATGTTACGACACACCACGTACTCAACGAAGATAAGGTAAGGGTGACACAATATTCGCTCCTGGCCTTATTTCATCTAAGATATAGGGATAGTGTTAGAAAGGCCATTCTGAAATCTGTTTGTGTAAAAAAAAGAAAAATGTACTGAATGAACATTTTAGAAAACCCATTTAACGATAGTTGTTACGAAATTTTGTGTTTAAGTTTTTGAGGTATCACATGAAATCTGTTTTCGCATATGGTGTGCGTGTATCATTAATTTGCTCAGTTTTATTTTTCTAGGATTGTAAAATGAATTTTCCCTTGAACTGTTATTCAGAAGCATTATTTCATTCACATTTCTATAAAATGGCATAGAATATATGCCACCCCCCCAAAAAAAAAAAAATTGATGGAACTTCCACTCTGATACAAGAGGTGGTTTACCATGAATACCATTTTAAACCCCCTATAATTAGACGTTTTAAATGAGTTCATGTGATCATTTCTACTCCAACATGCTTCCTCCCCCCATTAGGGCACTGTCATTTATGACCTGGACTTCACGCCTCTCCGTGCTCAGACTGTGGGGGCACTGTGTAAGATCTGCAAGATGATCGGGAACAACCGAGACCTGGTCCTGGATGGTGGGGCCGAGTGCTTCCCTTCACAGTACTTCACCATGCTTCAGATCTATGGGTTGAGACTACCCGATGAGTGCAACGACATCCCGCGACCTAAGCTCATAGCAGGTCAAAGGTCACATGCCAAGGCTCATATTATCGGTCATGATCTTGTCTGGTTTGCCATGGCTTTCGAGTCGGTAAGCATTGGGAAAATTTTTACTCCTTTCGTTGGTAAATTCCCAATAGGTCTATACAACCATTTTATCTACATGTACTTCCTGTTTCATCATAAATTATTTCAGTCAGCATTTTCTTTCTTAAAAAGGATAGATGACGCCTGCACCATGTTGCCTCCCTCTCCTGTCTCAAGTATCCTCGTTCAGACCAACCTTCCTCCTTTCCTTTACCATATCTTTCCATGTAAATCTCTAGCCTTTCTTTGCCTCTTATGCCATCTACTTCCAGATGCCATGTCCTCTTAACATCTTCATCGTCTTATCTCCTTAATTTTGTCATTTTGTTCAAGAAATTATAACTAATACATGTATAACACTGACTTTGCTGTCCCAAAATGCCAATGTGTGTGTGTGGGGGGGGGGGGATCCGTACAGGATTATCTTTTTCATTTGCAAAATAGTACAATAGGTATTGTAAAAATTGATCATCTAGAATACCTCAAAACTTCTCTCAAGATTCAAAATTTCACTTGACCATTATATAATCTATCCTTGAACTCTGAGGCCTCTGATTTATCGCACCTAGATTATCAAAATAATCAGGCAATAGTTTCAACTCAAGTTTGTATAGATCCTAAAATGAACTCGTGTGTGTATAGATCTATAAAAATGAAGTCATGTTTGTATAGATCGTAAAATGAACTCATGAATTTGCACCTGAAGAAGACCATAATAGTGGATATATATGTATGGATTCAAGCTTTCTGAATTTTTACCAATGCATTTCATTATTATTTGCCAAATATTTTGTTCCTTTCTTCAGAAAATTTACGAAGGCAAATCAAGCTTTGAGGCCTACAAGGACTACAATGCGTGGGAAAAGGCTATTGTTAGAGTGAAAGAGAACCTGACGGAGGATGAGAGAGCTGGTTTAATGTCGGCTTTCCAGACGTGTGATTACTGGGAGCAAGTCTTCATGGAGATCATAGGTAAGGAATGAACCCATTGGCCCGTATTCTGATAGCAGGTTTAACTTAAACTCAGGTTTAATGTTGTGGTTTAAGTATGGATAGCCAATTGTTACCTAAATCACTAACAGTAGAGATATCATATTCAGCTCATTTGGCTCTCAAATCATTCATAATTGTCTAGGAAGTATAAATAGATTATTGTCTTAGCCATCGATGAATCAGGAAAGAGCATAGTAAAAATAAGAAACGTACAAATTAATAAAAAATTTGATACTTTTGGCTTCCCATACTTAAAACACAACTTTAAACCTGAGTTAAAGTTAAACCTGCTATCAGATTACAGGCCATTGGGTTATTTCAAGTTCAGTGTTGACGTATTGGTGTTGGTGTTGGGTCAATGTTTACACGATAAATAACACCAAACATAAAATGAAGATGGTCCTGAAGAGTCAATAACTAGTTTTTGAGATGTCAATAATGTGATCTGGATCAGGTTTACAAACTCAGAATAGATTTTGAGATAGGGGAAGCAATCCAAATTCCAACACCAACATTAACACCGGATTTGAAATCACCCATTGACTACTGAGGCATAGGTATTGTACTGGGACCACATTGTTCAAGTATGCAACTTGATTCAAATTATTTAATTTATCATAAAATTGCAAAAGAAAAAACGTAGACAAAACATTTCAAACTAAGACATTTCATCGGAATGACAATCAGCTGTGAGGACAAGATCTATAATGCTGTCCCTGAACATATAAACATGTAAATATATTACAAAGTAGGTAATTGGTAAGAGAAGGTAATGAGTATTATTGATGAAAATGGAACAATGAATTGGTAAAAAAGGAGGGATTTGATGGAAATGCTCAAAATCATTACAGGGGTAGAATATTACATTAAAAAAAGGTTACATAGCTACCATTGCATGATGATAAAGTTGCCAGACCATTGGCAGAAAGGTTATGTAATAAGAAAATGGAAGTGTCATCTTTTTGAAAGTCTACACTTTTGTCAGTTGTTCTGATGTATTCTCCCTATCATTACCCATTTTATTCCATATTTTCTTACTCTTTTTAGGTGTAACCAGTGCTATATACGGTGTAGCATTCTCTCTCATTGTCTGTGTCATAGCTGTGGCTCTCTTCACCGCTCATGTAACAATCCTACTCATAGCATTCTTAACAATAGCTGGTGAGTATATGCGTATATCGGTTTGATTCAATTCAATTTGAAAAAAAAAATCAGTAAATCATACATGTACGTTATATTTTATTGATTCTGTTATTAAATTGAAGTTGCCATTTGTAATGGAAGATGCAGAACCATTTTGAAGTTATGGCATATTCTATACATTGTAGCTCTGGCCCCATCTTACAAAGAGTTGCGATTGATCTGATCAATCAAGACTATGCTTGGTAAGCCAGAAATTCCAATTGTTAATGAAATATGATGTATACTTGTATATGCATCATTGTTTTGACAAATTAGTGTGCTTTTCTGTGTTTCCAAAGAGAAATTTAGGTACATTTCCTGTATAAAGAATTATGACATTGATAGGCTTCCATAATTGCGATTGATTGGATCAATCGTAGTTATTTGTGAGATGGAGCCCTGGAGGGCATTTATAGAAATAATTCAGTTGGGGAAATTTTTATACTTGTACTAGCTTTGTATCATGCTTTATCACATTGCTTAAATCATGTTTTAAGAGGGGATCGATAGAAACAATGTGGGCTCTATAACACAAATGTTTACAATCAATCGCCAAAATGGCAATAGTTTGTCAAGATAATTTTAACATGTGCAAAGCATTCTACAAGCATGTATACTCCTTATCCTTGAGTCAGAACTGCATTTGGGCATTGATCTCAGATGTTTGTATGATTGGGATGAGTTTTTCATTATGATGATGCGCTTGTATTACTTATAAAGCACTTCCGTATAACTGGATAAATCATCAATCTTTGTAAAACGATCCTCTGCTCTGACTCTGGCACATTTGGAGAATGAAATTCCACTTATTTTCTTTCAGGGGCCCAATGCATAAAAGTTACTATTATGGTAACTTTGCCATCCAATGGTAACTACCATGGTTACAAGGTTCAATAGCCAATCAAAATCAAGGATTTCATTGAGGTTACCATTGGATGGCAAAGTTACCATAATAGTAACTTTTATGCATTGGGCCCCAGGTGTGATCTTAATAGTTGTTGTATGTTCTATCTGTTAGGATGGCAGATGGGGGCCGTTGAATCTGTGTCCCTCTCAATCCTCCGTCCCCCCCCCACAAACATCACATTATGATGATGAAATTCCTCTTCCTTTTCTTTCAGGTGTGATCTTAGTGGTCGTTAGTATGTTCTATCTGTTAGGATGACAGATGGAGGCCGTTGAAGCTGTGACCTTGTCAACCCCCCCCCCACAAACATCACATTATGATGATGAAATTTCACTTTCTTTTCTTTCAGGTGTGATCTTAGTCGTTGTTAGTATGTTTTATCTGTTAGGCTGGCAGATGGGTGCTGTAGAAGCTGTATCACTGTCTATCCTCGTCGGTTCTTCCATCGATTACTGCATCCATCTTGTCGAGGGTTATCGGGTCGCTGGAAGTCAGGTCAAGATGGATTCCGGAAAGGTTGGTTTCATTCTAAGGTCATGTCTACCCCCAAAAAAAATAAAATCTAAAAATTATTTTGATATAGGAAGAAAAGTGAAACAAACATTATGCTGAAATTTTCATCAAGTGGGATTGAAAATGTTGAATATCCATTTGTATATTACTTGTATTGTGCATATATAACTGTTTTATTAAATTGAGTTTCATCTTACCTTTTCTTGTTAGAACTTTTCAGAAAAATAGGAAATGGATTTGTAAATTTGTATCTGTTGTCAAATGGCTTTATGGAGTCATAGATGACCTCAGGTAAAAGTTAGGTATCAGTGAAGCAATGAAGAATTGCTCTTTTATTTTCAGATAACATTAAATTGTTAGATTCAATCATCTATGGGCATCAGCCCTGTAAATGGATTTACCTTTTTAAATCATATACACTGTTATCAATTATGAGTGACATATTGGTTTTTTTTGGGGGGTGTGATAGTTTCATTATTTTTTATTATTTAATTTTTTCATTTTCTAGAGTGCAAGACAGATCCGTCAACAGCGGACCATCCACTCCATCAGTACCATCGGTGTATCCATCCTATCTAGCGCCCTCACTACCATCATCGCTGCGATTCCGCTTTGCTTCACTACTGTCCAGCTCTTCGCCAAGTTCGGTCAGATCGTGGCCCTCAACACCCTTGTGTCCATTATCTACACTCTGACGTCCTGCGCGGCGTTTCTCGGCTGCTTCGCTCCGGCCCGCTACAAGTGGAGCTGGCGCTGGTTGCTTCTGACGGTGGTCGTCGTCGGACTGGTGCTAGGGGCCGGTGTGGTGGCGCTCTTCGTCATGCATCATCACGGCATTACGATACCTGGTCCGTCTGGAGACACGCTCTTCGGTTGAGAATGTCCTTTTAAAATTGTTGTATTCCCCTCAATGCCATGAAAGGTGGAAAATGCATGGTTTGATATTTTGTGTTATATTCAAATCTTATATTATGAAATTGCATTGCATAAAAGGCTTTAGTGATTATTTTCTGACAATGCTGTGCTTCAAACCTTGGTTTTAAAATGCTGGCACTCTCAACTGGAGAAATGGATCATTATTTTTACGCCTTATTTATTTATTGTAAAGATTTCAAATGATAGTGTATGGACTAGTATACTATGCTGCAATATATTGAAGTTTTCTTTGAGCATTTGGCAATAAGGGTATTCTTTGAAAGTGGGCAATGATTATCAATAAGATGATCATGCTCTGCTGCAAAACATAGATAGATGTGCTTGGATAGCACATGACTACCAGCAAACATAAACTTTTTTTTTTTTTTTTTTTTTTCATGTGAATCAATGACAACTTGCATTGTTTCACTGCATTATGCTTCAGAAAGCTACTCATAAGTTGCACAACGTGACCCTTTCTTGTGCTAAATGATATAACCCTATGTAGCTGACTTTGCACCTACATGTAAGAACATGTTCCAGTCATGACTGGTGACCCTTTCTTGTGCTAACTGATATATCCCTATGTATCTGACTGAGCACCTAAGAACATGTTCCAGTCATGACTGGTGACCCTTGTGCTAAATGATATGTCCCTATGTACAGTAGCTGACTTAGCACCCAAGAACATGCTCCAGTCGTGTGTAAAGTCGTATGTGACACCCATCTCCGTGTTTGATGAGATATAAAAGTGTGAAGCGTTTAAACTTCACCAAAAAGTGGAAGAAAGTTCCATAGCTGATGAAATACGGAAGGAAATTCCCAGACCCCATACATTCTGAAATGTATAATGTGTATCTTGACGGTATGGCCTGTGTTTCATGTTATACGTGCATCATTTGTTTGTATTGTCTAATTGATTATATTGATTGCACCCAAGTTATTTTTCTGGGTCTGTGTCCCTCAACACAAAACTAAGTGAGTAGTTGTTTGATTTAATTTTATGATCAATTATACATTGAGGTCAATGGAATCGATCATTAAAAAAACATCCTGTGATCAACTACTAACATTTGTGTTTCCAGGCCTAATGTTTGTTTTTTTCATTTGTGATTTTTAAAATAATGTTTGACACGCTTAATGAGCCAAATATAGGAACCCACCGTGAAAATGTTGGCTTTAATTTGTAGTACAGGGTAAAAACCCAGCAATGCAGATATTTGAAATGTCTTTCATTTGCCAATTAGCAAAAAAAAAATCATATCATCAGTTTTATATGTGTTCCAACTTTCAGCCTTACTCTCTATTCTCCCTTAGAAATTGAATTATACAAGTGAGTATTTGTGGTGTATTAAGAGTTGGATAATATTGTTTGAAGCAAATTGTGTTATGAATGATTTCAACTGAGCATTGTACAAAATGTAACCATGTCAGTTGTATAAAACTTGTAGAAGCCAGTGATATTTTTGTTGATCTCTTTTTGTTTTGCTTTATGAAACCAGAGACTGGTGGAATAATATCAGAGGTTGCCAATGGCATTTTAATAGAAAAAATGTAATGTAATAGCATTCTCAACAGCGATGAATCTAAATCCGTATGTGTTAAGAGAACACAATGTAGGATTAGTAAGGTACATTCTTCTTGAGGATTGTCAAGGATTTGTCGACCAGAGTCGACAAATGCAAGCCAGCACTGGTGATATATATATGCTACTCTGTGTGGAACAATATTATTAACCTTTATCTTTGAACAGAAGGAAATACATTTCATAAAATGTGTCAATATATTAATAAAAGATGAAATAAAATACATGTGCAATCATAGTGATTACCTAGTTTTAGAAATATGATTTTTTTTTTAGGTTATAAAATCTATCTTAAAGGAGAAAGTGAAATACAATTTAGCAATCTTTTTTAATTTGTATATTTTGTAGAGCAGGTATCATGTCCTAATATTGTAAATTTTAGCATTTTAAGTAGGTTTTTCTGCCTTTTATTATATCATAATCATATCCTGTATGTTTGGAGACAAATTCTATATTAATCCCTAAGATTAAATGTGGCTATATTTTCCATGCACTTTATTATGTATTTGATTGTCGGTACACTGAAGCTAAAACAAAATTGTTTTTAAAACTGTCCTGGTGATGATTTCCTGAAGAAAATAGTGATTTTCAATGTCTTCTGAGCCAATCAGATTCAAGGATTTCAGTAGCTTATAACAGTTCTCAGTGAAAATAACCGTCTTTTTTTTGTGAAATGCTCCTCTGGTGTTATCTCATGAAGTATTTTTTTTAGAAAACTAAAATTTTCATTCCGTGCATTTTGAGTCAGTTATTCAATGTTTATTTACTTATTCAATGTCACTGTATTTATTTTTGGACAGGCTGTTGTACATGTATTTTGTTATGGCCATCAGTTGTTTCCTTTTTTCGGTCTTTTTCTTGGTGCTAGAAATCTTGTTATTATTTATGAAAGAAAAACCTATGAAATAGTTAGGAGCCTGAAGATAGTGCAATAGTTTTTACTTCTTTCTTTTCAGTTGACTATGGAGCTTTTTTAATGTGTGTATATTAATAGCTCAGTTGTATACACATTTAGCACAACCACTGAATAACCAGTCTGCTCTTAGATTTTAACTAAATTGACCGCCCCCTGTGCAATTGCCTAAGGTTGGGATACAACACTGCATTTTCTTCTCTTGAAACTTGCGCATTGATAGGTACCAGGTTTTTTTTTTTTAATGGTACAAGGTTTCACAAAGTCATATCACATTGTGGTATCACAATAGCTGAATGACATCATAAGTTGAAAAATAGAACTGCTATTCTTTGTGGGGTTTTGGTCGAATCGTCATAATAATTTGGTCTTGTTTCTCAGCTTTTGTTTTCATTTTACGAAACCTAATTCATATCAGGGAGAACTTCCCCTCTCCATGAAAAGTTGAACAAGCAAGAACATGAAATAATCATTCTGAACAAATTTATAAGGTTTATTTATTCATATGTCAGTCAAATGTTGGTGATATGTTCATGTATATGAACTTCCAATTGTAATAAGTTGAAATTAAATAAGTTGTAATTAATTGAAAAATTAGGAAATATATATTTGTAGGCATATGCACATGTATTAATTTTTCAACCCAAACTCTTGTTGCTCTCATCTTTAATATTGATCTCAATAATAAACATGTATACTACTGTATGTAATGGATAACATGATGTATTTTGGAGAAATTTTGAATTAATGCTTTCTTTGAAAAAAAAAATATCAATATATGATATGAGATCCAGAAGAATGACCAAATAATTTCACTCTTAGCTATATTTGAGATTAATTTTCAAACTTGCAATTGATTGGTTGATTCAATCACAACTTCTGAAACGAGGTCCAGAATAATGAATAAATTTGCACTTTAATTCACTGAAATTTTTACAATGAAATATGGTTGTTTTTATTGTATTTAGCTGTACACTTATTTATGTAGAATGAATTATGGATTTTTGAGATATGTTATTCTCTGGCAATTGCTATGATTTTAAAGCAACGTCTTCATTTGTATAAAATGAGTACCGACATACCTTTTATTGACGTAATGGTCAATCTTCTAACCTTTAACCCCAGTAGCTTAGGTCAAAGAGGGAGGAACAAATATTGAAAACCAAATTAGTTATGTAATTATTTTGTTGTTCTTTGTATTTTTTACAACTCTTTTTCATTTAGTGCAACTGTTAGCAAAATGCTGATTATGTGATTATTTCATTCTTATTTTTGGCAACTCTTTTTTTTATCTAGTGCATATTTTGATTAACAAATTAATGATTATGTGATTATTTCATTCATATTTTTGAAACTCTTATCTAGTGCAAATATTGGAAAACAAATTATTATTCATGCGATTACTTTACATTATTTGTATTATTTTGCACAACTCTTTTTGACTTAGTGCTAAAGATATCTGAAAGAAAACATTTCGTTACAACTCTTAGTGAGGATTCAATACTTACAAACTTATTTATATATATATAATATATTGATAAACGATCATTTACTATTTTCTTGCCCTCTTTTTCTGTAACATCATTTTGTGAAGAGTATGGATGTTAATCAATTAGTGTAAGCTGTAGTGGAACTATTTATGTTGTATTATATGTAAATTGTATGATATCATCTGATAAAATTCTTTTTTTTTTTCATCTGAAAACAATACATATGGGTAGAATGTTGTCAAACTGCTTCCTGCGCTTCTGCTGGTGCTACATATGGGTAAAAGCCGCCTAAAACACCAAAGTTTTTTGCTATAAATATGAACTTTTTGATTGAAATAAACTAACAATTTATTTGGCTTTAGCAGAATGACTCAATGTGTGAGAGTGGTATTCAGTAATTGCTAGTTTGTAGAAGAAAAAAAACTTCTAATCTTTAAACTACAATCTAACCACCTTTCCCATCGGATTTTTAAAAAAATTGTTAACATACAAGTACATGTATTTCTTGCATCCGGTTATATTAAATAATCCATAACAGTTTTATTGCACAATTGTATAGTAAATTATGCTGATATTGGGATTGCCAAATTTGTACATTTTTTCCTAAACTGTTTGGTGATTGTTTCGTTATTTACAAGTCAAATTTTAGGGAATAATTTCCTAGAAATGAAACAATTTATGTCGTAATATAAACAGTAACATCATGTTTTTCCAATGCATTTTCTAGTTGTAAGATTGATCAATGTTTTATTTTTCAGTGCTTTCCCATTTACAAGTACCAGTATGCAATGTTATGATTAAACTTGAGCACATGTCAATTCTTGGAGTCATTTGAGTGTTATAAATCTCTGCATAATTTTAATTCATCCAAAAAATAAACAAGTGGAACGCCACTGGCAGGGATATTAAAGTTTATCAGCACCAAGTGTAACTTTGGTTCACCTGTATTTCAAGTAGTGTATGGTTGGTGTTGGTATTGACACAACACCAACTTAAATAAAAACACAAACATATATGATCAAATATAAATATAAACACACTTTCATTGCAATTCAAATATGTTTTATTATCCATCTAACTATTAGATATAAGTATTGAACAGATATGAATGGGAGCTCATACACCTGCTACAAGCACAAGAAGAAATGAAACATGTATAAGTTATAAAAGCACTGATTTGACATACAATGAACAAATAATGCCACATAGGTTTGTTTTCACTTGGGGGGATATTAATTTCTAGTTGTAAATAATGGATGCGTAGATGTCTTGAATAACCAGTTGTGCCCAATCATGGTAATTCTTGAGAAACTCTAGAGAATTATATCTCAATTCCTGATTAAGATAATGACTTTCTTTGTTAGAACAGTTCAGTCATAATTATAATTAAAAATATAAGATCTTAGAATTACAAGTCAAAGAGAAAATATATTGAAAAAAAGGGAAAACACATGCACTGTACCAGGTTCTTGGAGCATGAAATTCTCCAGAGTGAAACTCACCAATAACTCCAGTAAAATGCTAGATTTTGATTGGCTGGAAGCAGTGTTGCCATGATAGTTGACATTGATAGCAAACTCAGTAATAATGAGTTCTTATAAAATGTGATCTATAAAATCAATTGGTCCTTTCGTGATTTAAGCCTGACATACACACCACTTTCGCATGACACTGTAAATACCCAAGATGCCTGCATCACCACTAATATAACAGATTTAAACATGTGCATTATTTGTTTTATAATACAGTAGTATGAATTTGTAGTGGAAACTTTATTAAATTGTGCTTTCCATAACAGATTATGAGACAGTTCCCAGGGCCCCCGATTCACAAAACCTCATCTATGCTACAGTAAGACCAACGAAACCGACTCCAAACCGACCGATGATATGCCATTGGAAATAACGTAATTGATTTGGTCGGTCTGAAGTCGGTTTGACCGGAGTGACTGGCATAGGTTTGTAATCAACTAATTACACTGGTCAGAGTACACAAATGAATATGCATATTAAGATTTCATTAAAGCACTGGTTGCTCTCATAATTCTATGAAAGTTTCCGAAGAAAAAATAATTTTTAAGTCATTTACATGAATGTAGCACTGTAATGTCATCACTTAATGTAGTAGATGAATAAATGTTTCCTCTTCTTAATTATAAAACATGTTATTTTTTTATCCTGAAATTAAAGTTAATAAACAAAAGCGTGGTATATTTATATATTGAAGAAATAGAGTAGAGTGCAATAACTGTATAGCTGTAAAGATAATAAATAACATGCAAAAATTTCCTGAAATAGTAACTATAGTATTGAGGGTAGAAAAGGTGCTCTTAGGCTTTGGACAAATATATCTTTCATACTAGTAAGTACAAAATTTAGGAAAAAACACATGTACTCATCTGCCTTCAAGTCTTAAAAATAGTGACCAAAGTTAAACAGTATTAATTCATGACATCATGATGGCACGAGTTACGATGAGCTGTTCAGGGGAGCGTTTCATGAAAGGACTTGTCAGACGTTTTATCCGACAAGTCCCATTTTATCCGACAGTTACCATAGTAACAGTACCTTTCAGCCAATCATCATCAGAGAAAGATGTCAGATCTGACAACTTGTCAGACAAAAATGTTGATGAAACACTCCCCAGAGCAACTCTAGACAAAACTTTATTCACCAATTATTGAAAAGTAAAATTCAATTGGTTCTCAGTTGTTGGAGTTTTGTAGCCAGTGTCTGTGACAAACTTTGTCACCTCATACAAATATTGATTTGTACAGGAAATGATGGCAAGCTTTGTTTTGTAGAACTGCCTCGCCCTATGTAAGCAAGCCTTCAACCATTTTTCTTCTGTAAGTTGTCATTTATTGCCCTGCATTAAAATTTGTACAGTACACATCTAATCAAGTGTATAATTTTGCAATGTACAGTAGTAGGATTGCAAACAAATAATGGATAAAACATTGAACTATAATGAAATTGAATTGAAAAAAAAGGTAGCTAATCATTTCATCACAGACGAAAAAATGGATGAACACAATGCAAACCTAATGCCCTTCTGAATTATGATAGCTCGAAACAGGGTACTACAAACATGTACATGTACTCGAACACCAAATTTCAACCTCGATCCATGGTTTCATGCTCCGCTTGCTTTATCATACATCTAAAGGGGTCTGTTGCACAGAGTTGTGTTCAAGTCCTACATGATGCTCCCTTCTGATTGGTTAAGAACCAAATTGCGTTTGATTATTTGCAAATCTTGGGCCCGTTTCATAGGGTGACAAAATTTGCCCCGGCGACAATTGCTCCTGGATTTATTTTGTGTAAGAGTTGGGGTTGGAATAGGGATTTATGATACGTGAGGGTTAAGTTTAGGATAGGGTATCGTGTTACATCCAAGGTTGAAGTTGGTCATTCGATTAGTGTGTGGAATTAACATCGGAGCAATCATCGCCGGAGCAAATGTCCTGGAACCGTTTCAGAGTTATAACTGTTGTAACTTTGCCATATTTGCAACTTCCATGGAAACCTTGATTTTGATTAGCTGCTGATCCCTATTATGGTAGCTGCCATAATGGCAAACGTACCTTTGTTATTTCTGTTTATGAAACGGACACCGGTTGTATTATATTTCATTGTGTCGGTGCAAGAATGCCCTTATAGCAAAACACCTTTATGCAGGGCCCTTACGAGTGCTGCTAAGGGCATTTTTGCATGCATGCATGCATTGCACGAAAGTGTGGTGTTAAAGGCACTCTTGCACTGACACAACGATTTGTAAAGTGCTTACAGACATTGTCAATGCAATGGGCATCACGGAGGCACCATGCTAGAACCAAACCAAGGGAGTGGAGAATTTGTGTTCCTTTGAGCGAGGGATGCCTGAATCTTACCAATAGGGTAATTTCTCAGTATTACATTTGTAAAGCGCTTGAGAGTGTCAATGTAAAAGGCGCTTAATAATTTCTGCACCCTGCGTATCGATTGGTGATGCTCAATGGTACATATGGAATAAGTTATGCCATTATGACAATTGGTGCGATTTTTTATTTGAGGAAACTCAAAATGCACAACCATCATATAAGTCACACTGATCAAGTTCACAAGCAGCTATGCCTATGAAACAATACGGAAATACATGAATCGCACTAATCGAGGAAACAGCTTACATAACGGCACGAATAAAGGCAAACATTTAAAAGATAGAATGGTCGTTGTGATTACATCAAGGTTAACGTAAAAATAACAGATTCATTCCTCTTCCTCTTCATGCTGTGACCCCCCGCTTCCGTCGCATACTTCAGAAATTTCTTCCTCATTGATCATTTCAAAGTCATCTCCGTTATCATCATCATCATCATCATCGTCTTCCTCATCGTCATCGACTTCGTCTGCATCCCCGCTCTCAACACTTCTCTCTTCAGTAATGTCAGAATTTTCGGGCGGAGTTCCTGCTTGGTCCGAATACCTTTCTTCCGTATCACCAATATTTTCAGGAATATTTTCAACATGGCCGATATCTTGAGTTGTTTCTTGGTTGGGCTGGTCTTCGGCTTCCATCGCCTCGCTGCCTTTCTCATCATCGTTTGAATCTTCCTTAGATTTTTCTGTCTTATCGTCTTCTTTTTTAGTCATATACTCAACTTCATAAAAGGGCATAAACGATTCTTTGATTCCGACATCCGCCAAGAGGTTCGGGAAAAGCCAGAAGTGAATTTTGCCAAAAGTCGATCCCCAAGTCAGGACAAATATGATGAGTCGTACTGCGAGAGAAGAAAGGGGAAGATGTAAGATTAATATTATCAGCAACATACCACTCAAAATCTCTATGCACTTCAAAGGAAATTGGATATGAGTCATGATATTTTTTTCCTCATTGCTGGGTGATTCAAGGTCATTATCAGTCATGTGATATTTGATATTCAATCATCTGTACTATAATGTATCGGGTAGCTGTTTTAGAACAATATTAATAATAATAATGAAAATAATAATAATAGTAATATTAACAATAATAATAATAATGATGATGATAATAATAATAACAATAACAATAATAGTAATAATGATAATAATAATAATATAAATAATAATAATGATAATAATAAACATTGCTTATATAGCGCAAATCACAGTGATAACATTTACTGTACGTCTCTATGTGATTTAGAAGAAAATAAGAGAGGGAAAAACCTATTTACAGAGGAGCATATAATCAATGATGTACATGTACTGGTATATCTTATCTTATATGATTCTTCAGTGTTAGTCTATTTCACAATATCAGGCAAGTTGTTCCAAAGCTCAGCAGTTGACACTTTGAAAGAACGAGAGCCATAGAATTTAGTAGTAGCCGATTTAAAAAATTCTCAAACCAAGATGAAACATGTGTACAAGCACATGTATTAGAACTAAAAAACCCTGAAAACAACCATTATTGAGAATGAAAAGCTAAAAATACAAGGAAAACCCAAATTTTGTAATTAGGCATCTTGAAGACGCTTAAATAGAACACATAAGTGTATGGCATACCTGCCAACCTTTGATAATAAAAAATCAGTATCAAAGCCACGAGGGCCCCGAACGGGTCGCGCGCGAGATGGTTTCCCCCTCCCATGGTAGGGACTCTGCATTTTCTGCATGTAAAATTAGCATTTCTCTACCCCTTTTAAAGCAAATTTACCCTATTTACCATACCACAGGATGACCTACATGTAACGTTAGTCTACTTATATGTAATATAATATCATTTGTCAATTAAACATTAAAACAAAGGTCTTGAAGATATCACGTTTGTGACAAAAAATACACCCAGTTTCATTCAGGTGTGATTTGTTTTCATTGAAATCTATATAGACTTAGGAATAATTTAATTTTTTAATAAATTGTGATGCCCTCTATTGTTGGAAAGTTTCTGGAAAGATTCTCTTTTTAATCAGAAAAAAAATAATTTCAAGAATACAATTGAGTTTTGGGCCAAGGGATATTTTGTATCATTAATTCAGATTCAAGTTGGCCTACTGTATTAAAAACTGAGTGCAAAAAAATCTAACATTTATTTATCATTTATATCAAGTCTATCATATGCATCAAAATAAGCCAAACATTGTCATCTTATTCATGTTTATATTTCACCACACAGGAGTAGTGACTGAGGACAAGGTTATATCATAAACTTTATTAGATAAGTGCTTGTTGGCATAAGAAAGCAGATTTTCAGCCATGACAAAAACGGAGCCGAAGCTTACGGCGGCATACGCCCGACCCGCAACCACCACTGCACTTGCGGTGCGCCGGTGAGACTGGGAGGCTGAGGCGCAGCAACTCGGGCGCCGGGAGTTTAGGCAAGCGAAGCAAGTAGATTTGGCGTTCAGCTCCGATGGCTCAACTTGACTCGAAAGTTGATAATTTCCTTTCTTTCTCACAAATTTGACAATTATTCGAAAAAATAAAGTACAGATCAATTTTAACATTGCGTAGGGATAGATCTAACTTGAGTAACTGCAGCAGAGCCTCCCCATGTGCGCGGCGCGGCCGGCCGAGCGGCCGGGTAATTTAAGCAGCCGGTCAGCAGACTCATCAATGATATTACCAACACACTCTAGACACCAAAACACGACTCATTCACTAACTCATTCCACAATACAAAACTCATTCCACAATACAAAATCATCCGGCGAAAAGGGCAAAACCTCGAATAAAAAGTGAAATTTTCTTACTAAATCACCATATTTCGCGTCAAAAATATCACCATCGTTAATTCTATACATCGTAGTTAGGAAACAAGGGGTCTAAAAAAGTGAATTTTTCACGGTTTTTCCGATGTTCGTGGATTTTGAAAACGTGTCCTCACTGAAAACTGGCACTTTCGCGAGCCGATGTCAGCCGCCATTTTGTTCCGGAAGTCAACGCTAATATCGGCCGCGCGCTGCTCGTAATTTTCACATGCAATTGCAATGGAACTGTGCACTTAGCACTTAGCCGTGCGCTCCAGTTGTTTATGCGTTAGTCGTATGTTACAGCCGCTTATGCGTTAGTCGCATCATACAGCCGTTTCAATAATTTCAACACTATATTGATTGACCCAAAAATCGGAATTTCGGTTTAAAAATTCGGAATTCGGAATGGAGGCTAAAAAATCGGTATAATTCCGCCAAAATCGGAATGGTTGGCAGGTATGGACTATGGGATGAAAATAAGATGGTGTTTCCGGTCACTTTATATTTCACTTTTTGAAGCACTAAATAATGATTTTCGGACGCAATTTTTTCTGGGCTTCATTTTTGTAACGTATCACAGAAACAGGTGACAAGTGTGACCTTCCAGCTCAGATTTTTTAAAGTCAAATCAATGTTAGCCAATCACTTTAAGTTTTGGAATTTCCAATAAAAATTTGTTTGATCTTAATTGATATGGGTGATTCCATGAAATATGGTGTTACGTTGTGGAATTTTTGGTGTCCCACTTACATAAAGGAAAGTGTTAGAACTGCCAAACAAATCATCATAAAACTAGTTTTATCATCTAAGATACACTGGATAAAAGCACTGGTCAATAATTTCTTAAAGGTCAAGTCCATCCCAGAAAAACGTTGATTTGAATAAATAGAGAAAAATCAAACTAGGATAGTGCTGAAAGATTCATCAAAATCGGATGTAAAATAAAAAAAGTTATGACATTTTAAAGTTTTGCTTATTTATCACAAAAGAGTGATATGCACAACACAGTGACATGCAAATGAGACAGACGATGATGTCCCTCACTCACCATTTGTTTTTGTTTTTATTGTTTGAATTACCATAAGTAACGGACTATAAACCGCACCCGTGGATTAACTGCACCCCCAACTTTGGACTAAAAAAAAAAAATCCTTCTCACATTATATTTGAGGTACGAAGAAACATAAACTAAGTTAAAGATTTCAAAGTATCCAAAGAGATTACCGGTATGCGGAAATCTGCTGTTCTTGATCAATTCATCTACAAATGTTAGCAAGAAAGAAAGGTCCCGACAATATTGGCCACTTACACACTCACTCACTCACCTCACAGTCTTAGTGTACACACACACAGCACTGCCGTTCTTGTACATTGCAAACTACGATACGGTACCAGTACATCTTATCAAATAATGATCTGTGTCTTTCCCGGCGTAGGAGGAAGAAACATTCCCATTTCTTGCATCACAAACTCACAATCACTTTCAGAATTTGTCGAGCATTCGATGTCCTAACATGAATTTTGGATACGGGATTACAGGAAGGTTCAAGAAACAAAGAAATTTGCATTTTTTACAGTTGTTTTTAAGGCTTCATGCCGTCTCTCTCGTGTGTGGTGTACATGGTATCTTATGAAAAGCAAACGGGAAAGAAAAAATAAGCTGGCGCGAAACGGGACTTTGGAGGGGATCGAGGGTTAAAATGAATAGCGCCAGCTTAAGTCGCACTATAACCACAATACAACGCAAGCTAGCTCAGCTCAATCAACTTAACTCTTGCGCTCGCTCAGCTGTGACAAAATATTACCGAGTATGCTTGGCGTCTCTTTGAAAGGGAACTTCGCTGCTTTGAACCGAGAATAAAGTCGAAATTAGTGTCATGAAGGTGGGTGCGTTTGTTATGGACAATATTTGATAAGATCGTAATAATCGCTTCTCATTACCCGCGGCTCATACCCCTCTAAACGACATTGCCCTGGGCGGCTACGCCCGGCCACTCGATGTGTTGTGAACTGGCAGACGTCTTACATGTTCGGGAGGGGTTACGGCGGGCTGGCTCAGACCCGTCACCGTGGATAAACCACACCCCCGACTTTTGCTTCTATCCCGCCGAGAAAAAGGTGCGGTTAATAGACCGTTACTTACGGTATACAATATTTCATTTTTTACAGATTTTACAATAAGGATCAACTTGACTGAACCATATAATATTAAACAATGCTAATTCCACATGTTCAGGGTGGAATTAATTGTTGTTTCACTTTGAAAATGAGAATGTTTCATATTTCATGTAATTACATACAAAAGAAATAGTGAGTGGATGACGTCATCAATCTCATTTGCATACATACCGACCAGGATGTGCTGTTTTGTGAAATTAAGTGAAATTTGAAAATGTCATAACTTTCTTATTTTACATCCGATTTTAATGAAATTTTCAGTATTATGCTCGTTGGATTTTTGTTTTTTTATTCAAATCAATTTTTTGTTGGGGTGGACTCGTCCTTTAAGCAATTCAATGGTCTAAATAGCTTAAAATTCGAGAGGGACACAAAACTTGTCACAGAGTGGCTCTTAATTTTATGGAATTGCCACATACAAGAAAAAAAAATGACTTACTAATAGCCAGGGCAAAGATAGCTCCTACAAATCCAGCTCCACAAAGACAAAGATAGTATGTACCAGTTCGCATCCAGGGCGGCCATAAGGGAAACAGACAGACAGCAATTGCACCGATCACTGCCAAGATAAATGAATAAAATACATAGAGCTTCATTATAGATAGAAGTCAGATCTGGTCATGAATTTAGTAATGGAAGAAATTGCCTCGAAGTGATTGTGAAAGGATGTATCTCATGCACCTATGGACTTGTGTTTCCTGAAAAGCAATTGACCCAAATCTTCCAAATGTCAAATGCACAGCACACAGATAAGCATGTATGGGACTACACAGGATTTTTTTACCCAATTAGTTATACTTTGGATGTAAGATCATTTGAAGAGCAATCCTTCAAATGCAATGCAGTGGACCATTAATTCATGATGATCTTCCTAAATATCACTAAATGAAGTTTTACACAATGATTACTCCATTTCGTCAACACTCCCGTTTATCTTGATAAAGATTTTGAAGATTTTGACCCATGGGCCACTATGTTTTGGGTGCTATTCTTATGGCTCTGTCAAGGTGTTTTTTTTTTTTTCACAGAAGCTATTTTTTCATTTTGATTTTTTGAAGGTAAGAATCACTATTTTGCCTGTCAAACCTAATGTGGGTTTTCAAATTTGGTGATCTCGTATATGAAACTCCTGTGCCTCATATAAACACTTGTCAGCTATTCATCTCAGGACATTTTACCCACACAAAGATACACAAGTTTTTTTTTTTTTTACTCACCAAGCCCAAGTCCGTAAACATAGTTCATAGGTCGGACGGGGTCATACACCCAGACGAAGGCCTGAAATGTGAATAAAAACATTTATAAACTAGAACTGCAATCGTTTCATTACGATGTGCATGCATTGACGTGTCTGATTTAGAGGTCAAGTCCACCTCATAAAAATGTTGATTTGAATCAATAGGCAAATCAGACAAGCACAATGCTTAAAATTTCATCAAAATCGGATGTAAAATAAGAAAGTTATGACATTTCAAAGTTTCGCTTATTTTTAACAAAAGAGTTATATGAACGAGCCAGTTACATCCAAATGAGAGAGATGATGATGTCACTCACTCCAAATGGTGCATGCACTGTCATGCATGAATGATTTTAGAAAATGAAAAAAGAGGTACACAATAATGCATCATGGGCAACATGTCTACCAAATCGGAATGAATTTGGATGAGGAGCGGAGGCAGGGGAGGACTAACAAAAATTACATGTTAATCAAAGTGGATTTTGGTACATTTTGCCCTCCATAGGAAGTTACATTCTCAAGTCAAAAGGATTTCGTCCATTGGCCCATTTTTAGACCATATGGCCGCTCAAAAAAAAGAGAGAGAAGGGAGAGAAAGACACAGAGAGTAATATGAATAAGCATACACATTTCCCTGACAGTTCATTAAAGTACATAGCAGAACGATGTGCATGCATAATACGTTATGCCATAGACATTGTGTACAATTCTGTTGTTGATAATGTGTGCATTGTGAGTAGTATACCATGTGTTCAGATTGGCTTATCTTGAAATTTTCTGTTGTAACTTATGTCGTATTTGGTATCACTGGATAGGGCATTCCAATGCGGTGACATTGATACCACTTTTATTTTTGCGCAAGCAATAGACCGGAAGTAAATGCCATATAAAGAAAGACATTAAAAATGACAGTTTTGCACAATAATTTTGAGCTGACGTCAGCTCTATGTCAGATTCTGTCACAAAAGGTTAACGAACGGTTGAAGTATATATCAATACTCATATCTGCCAAGTTAGAAAGGATAAACTTCAATAATAAGGAAATAAGAGCAAGTTCAAATTGTGCTGGCATTATAGTGCATTTTTGCGTATTTTGCTGATTTTCGGGAGCATTTTTCAGATATTTCGTCAGTGGTAAGGTATATTTTTTTCTAATTGGCATGAAAGGGCATATCTTGAACACCCTAAATCTAAAAAAGGGTACGGGTTTGGCCATGCATGATGCAATGAGGAGCATTCAAAGATAAGCATTTTTGAAACTTTAGAGGGCGCTATTTCAGTAACGGAAATTCAGTGATGCGTGAAAACTAATTCCTATGTATGATATGGTACTAGTATCAATTCCTGAAAATATGAGCTCGAAATGAATAAAAACAAGAAAGTTATGGCCATTTTACGATTTTTTGACTTTACATTTCAATAAATATGACGTTTTTGAAGGAAGGCTATTTCGGATTTGAATTTAGGGCATGAAGATGGCATTTTGAAGGTCAGGTTATACGTCGCAAATGATGGGGCAACTCTTTGACTATCTATAGCAATTTGTTAGAAGTCTGTAGAATGCAGGATGCGGGAGTTAGGACGAGATTAGTAATGGTATGCAAATGGACTTGAAATTTACAAAATGGCGCCTAGATGGTCATGCATGAGTGATTTTGAAAAAAGGAAGACGAGGGGCACAACTAGGGATGCTGGACAACATGTCTACCAAGTTTGGATGAATTTGGATGAGGGACGGAGCCAGGGCAGAGCTAACAAACACCATGTGTTAAACAAATGGGATTTTGTGGAAGAAGAAGAAGAAGAACTAGAACTGCAATCGTTTTCGAACGATGTGCATGCATTGACGCGTCTGATTGAAAGGTCAAGTCCACCTCAGAAAAATCTTGATTGGAATCAATAGGGAAAAATCAGACAAGCACAATGCTGAAAATTTCATCAAAATCGGATGTAAAATAAGAAAGTTATGACATTTCACAGTTTCGCTTATTTTTAACATAATAGTTATAGGAACGAGCCAGTTACATCCAAATGAGAGAGATGATGATGTCTTTCACTCAAAATGGCGCATGCACTGTCATGCATGAATGATTTTAGAAAATGAAATAAGAGGTACACAATAATGCATCATGGACAACATGTCTACCAATCGGAATGAATTTGGATGAGGAGCGGAGGCAGGGGAGGACTAACAAAAATTACATGTTAATCAAAGTGGATTTTGGTACATTGTGCCCTCCATAGGAAGTTACATTCTCGAGTCAAACAGATTTCGTCAATTTTTAGACCAAATGGCCGCTCAACAAAGAGAGAGAAGGGATAGAAAGACACAGAGAGAGTGATATGAATAAGCTACAAATTTCCCTGACAGTTCATTAACGTAACTCAGTGTAAAGTATACGTATCAGAACGATGTGCATGCATAATACGTTATGCCGTAGACATTGTATACAATTATGTTATTGATAATGTGTGCATTCTGAGTAGTATACCATTTGTTCAGATTGGCTTATCTTGAAATTTTCTGTTGTAACCTATGTCATATTTGGTATCACTGGAAAGAGCATTCCAATGCGGTGACATTGATACCACTTTTATTTGTGCTCAAGCAATAGACCGGAAGTAAATGCCATATAAAGAAATACATTAAAAATGAAGGTTTTGCACAATAATTTTTAGCTGACGTCAGATTTTTGTCAGTTTCTGTTACAAAAGGTTGACGAACGGTTAGAGTATATATCAATACTCATATCTGCCAAGTTAGAAAGGATAAACTTCAATAATAAGGAAATAAGAGCAAGTTGAAGTTGTGCTGGCATTATAGTGCATTTTTGCGTATTTTGCTGATTTTCGGGAGCATTTTTCAGATATTTCGTCAGTGGTAAGGTATATTTTTTTCTAAATGGCATGAAAGGGCATATCTTGAACACCCTAAATCTAAAAAAGGGTACGGGTTTGGCCATGCATGACGCAATGAGGAGCATTCAAAGATAAGCGTTTTTGAAACTTTAGAGGGCGCTATTTCAGTAACGGAAATCTAGTGATGCGTGAAAACTAATTCCTATGTATGATATGGTACCAGTATCAATTCCTGAAAATATGAGCTCGAAATGAATAAAAACAAGAAAGTTATGGCCATTTTACGATTTTTTGACTTTACATTTCAATAAATATGACGTTTTTGAAGGAAGGCTATTTCGGATTTGAATTTAGGGCATGAAGATGGCATTTTGAAGTTCAGGTTATACGTCGCAAATGATGGGGCAACTCTTTGACTATCTATAGCAATTTGTTAGAAGTCTGTAGAATGCAGGATGCGGGAGTTAGGACGAGATTAGTAATGGTATGCAAATGGACTTGAAATTTACAAAATGGCGCCTAGATGGTCACGCATGAGTGATTTTGAAAAAAGGAAGACAAGGGGCACAACGAGGGATGCTGGACAACATGTCTACCAAGTTTGGATGAATTTGGATGAGGGACGGAGCCAGGGCAGAGCTAACAAACACCATGTGTTAAACAAATGGGATTTTGTGGAAGAAGAAGAAGAAGAAGAAGAAGAAGAAGAAGACGACGGAATAGGAATACGGAACAAGAACAATGCATTGTCGCCATTGGGCGTCAATGCAACTAGAACTGCAATCGTTTCAGAACGATGTGCATGCATTGACGCGTCTGATTGAAAGGTCAATTCCACCTCAGAAAAATGTTGATTTGAATCAATAGGAAAAAATCAGACCAGCACCATGCGGAAAATTTCATTAAAATCGGATGTAAAATAAGAAAGTTATGACATTTCAAAGTTTCGCTTATTTTTAACAAAAGAGTTATATGAACGAGCCAGTTACATCCAAATGAGAGAGATGATGATGTCACTCACTCAACATGGCGCATGCACTGTCATGCATGAATGATTTTAGAAAATGAAATAAGAGGTACACAATAATGCATCATGGACAACATGTCTACCAAATCGGAATGAATTTGGATGAGGAGCGGAGGCAGGGGGAACTAACAAAAATTACATGTTAATCAAAGTGGATTTTGGTACATTTTGCCCTCCATAGGAAGTTACATTCTCGAGTCAAACAGATTTCGTCCATTTTTAGACCATATAGCCGCTCAACAAAGAGAGAGAAGGGAGAAAAAGAAAAAGAGAGAGTGATATGAATAAGCATACAAATTTCCCTGAAAGTTCATTAACGTAACTCAGTGTAAAGTACATAGCAGAACAATGTGCATGCATAATACGTTATGCCATAGACAATGTGTACAATTCTGTTGTTGATAATTTGTGCATTGTGAGTAGTATACCATGTGTTCAGATTGGCTTATCTTGAAATTTTCTGTTGTAACCTATGTCGTATTTGGTATCACTGGAAAGAACATTTCCATGCGGTGACATTGATACCACTTTTATTTGTGCGCAGGCAATAGACTGGAAGTAAATGCCATATAAAGAAAGACATTAAAAATGACAGTTTTTCACAATAATTTTAAGCTGACGTGAGCTCTATGTCAGTTTCTGTCACAAAAGGTTGACGAACGGTTAAAGTATATATCAATACTCATATCTGCCAAGTTAGAAAGGATAAGCTTCAATAATAAGGAAATAAGCGCAAGTTGAAGTTGTGCTGGCATTATAGTGCATTTTTGCGTATTTTGCTGATTTTCGGGAGCATTTTTCAGATATTTCGTCAGCTGTAAGGTATATATTTTTCTAAATGGCATGAAAGGGCATATCTTGAACAACCTAAATTTAAAAGAGGGTACGGGTTTGGCCATGCATGACGCAATGAGGAGCATTCAAAGATAAGCGTTTTTGAAACTTTAGAGGGCGCTCTTTCAATACCGGAAGGTCAATGATGCGTGAAAACTGACTTGTAAGTATAATATGTTGTCTGTATTAATTCCTGAAAATATGAGCTCGAATTGAATAACAACAAGAAAAATATGGCCATTTTAGGATTTTTTGACTTTATATTTTAAAAAATATGAAGTTTTTGAAGGAAGGCTATTTCGGATTTGAATTTAGGGCATGAAGATGGCATTTTGGAGGTCGGGTTATACGTCGCAGATGATGGAGCAACTCTTTGACTAGCTATAGCAATTTGTTAGAAGTCTGTAGCATGCAGGATGGGGGAATTAGGACGAGATTAGTAATGGTATGCAAATGGACTTGAAATTTACAAAATGGCGCCTTGATGGTCATGCATGAGTGATTTTGGAAAATGGAAGACGAGAGGCACAACTAGGGATGCTGGACAACATGTTTACCAAGTTTGGATGAGTTTGGATGAGGGACGGAGCCAGGGCAGAGCTAACAAAAACCATGTGTTAAACAAATGGGATTTTGTGGAAGAAGAAGAAGAAGAAGAAGAAGAAGACGACGGAATAGGAATACGGAACAAGAACAATGCATTGTCGCCAGTGGGCGTCAATGCAAGAAGAAGAAGAAGAAGAAGAAGAAGACGACGGAATAGGAATACGGAACAAGAACAATGCATTGTCGCCGTTGGGCGTCAATGCAATTATTATATAATGCCTGTGACCTAATGCACATGTATCCGAGACATTGAACCCTAAAAACTCAGGGAAAAGCCCCCCTCTACTTCTTTTGTCATGTTAAATCTGAAACGTGATAAGCTCTCACTGAGACAAGCCTTGCTATTTCCCCCTCTATCATTCTATCAATTACTCGTTTTCCACCAGAATCATTTGGCGCACAATATTTATTCATAAATACAAGCAATTGAGTGGTCATTTTGGTGGACTCTCTGTGAATTTATTTAAACATTAAAAAGAACAATATCATTAATACAATAAAATAATGAAATTTTAATGATAATTGTTGATAATGTTAGAATTAAAGCATGCATCAAATTAAAGATGGACATGTGTGAATGCTTACGTCGTTTCCGTCCGCAAACTTCTGGTCATCGGTCAGTTCGAGTTTGATTTTCTTCTTTCCATCCTTTTTCTTTGGTGGAGTTTCTTCCTTCCCTCCATCCTTACTGTCTTTCGCTCCACCTCCTTTGGTGTCTTCCTTCTCTTTCTCGTCACCCTGAAAGGAATAAAAAGAATTGGATAAAAAAGTGATTAATAACAGCAATAATACTTGTTTTTTAGAGTGCAATGCACATAGCAAGACTGCATGCCCCTATGTGCATAAGAATTCAGTATTCCATTTGATATTGGAAGTTTAAAATTGTCCATTTAACTATGTGGCATTATGCATGTGCCCAATGAAAAGTGTTCTAAAGCATGAAATAGCCAAACATAATAAACTGTTCCATTTGAAAAATGATGAGCGAGTACAAAAATATACATAACTTTCCTATTTGTTAGGTGGAGAACACCTGATTAGAGCAAGAGAATAAAAGCATAAGACACATTACCAAAAGACAGCCTCATCTTTCACGGGCACAGGTAACACACAAGCATCATTTCATCTTTAAACTTCACATTTAAATAGAACAATGTGGAATGCAAGAAAGTCGCTGTGAAAGAAGCAAAGCGCCTAAAGTTATCCTATGACAAAGGCACTATGTTTTTTTTTTCACTCAGCTTTCCCACATAAGCAATGAAACTTGCGAAATGTCTGCATGTAAGACCAAGATCTTATGCATCTTACGAGAGACTTGCAAGATTCAAATCAAACTCAAGGGCCCGTATTCTGAAGTCGAGTTTAATCTAAACTCTGGTTTTAAGTTGTGGTTTAACTATGGAAAGCCAGTTGTTAAATAAATCTCTAACAGTAGAGGTTCAATGTATCAGCTCTTTTGACTACCAAAACATTATTAACTGCCTGGGAAGGATAAGTATGGCAGTTGTCTTCACCATTAAAGAATTACTGAAGAGCACAGTAAACATGAGAAGCATTCACTGTAAAAACAATTTTTGAAACGTTTGGCTTCCCATAATTTTAGCACAGAGTTAGACCATGGTCTAAGTTAAACCCGACTTCAGAATATGGGCCAACGTGTAATTGATCTAAAATTGATATATCTTAACTAGACAATATTAGATCAATACCAGTTTGAATTTAATTTCAATCTATCATAAATCTTAATAACACGGGCCTCAGACTTTTGGTAAGGCGCCATATGCTACAGTCACACCAAGAAATCCAACTCCAGTGGCCCTTAACACAAAGCTTAGCAATGATCGTAGAGCATTTTTCTATGATTGATTGCATTAACTACAATGTACAATCAATGGTAAAAATCAAGCCTACGATTAATTGCTAACCTTTGTGTTACGGGACCCAGAACGATGAAAGTTATTACAATATTACAAATGGCATATCATTGGTCAGTTTTTTGGGGGTGACTTTTGCATTAATGACTTACCTTCTCTGTAGTTTCAGCCTCTGTCTTCTTCTTTTCCTTCTTGGATTTCTTCTCTTTCTTGCCTTCTTCCTTCTCTTTCTTGCTTTTCTTCACGACCTTCAAAGCCCGGTAGAAAAGACCCTTCCACAGTAAGCTAAAAAATCAGACAAAATTGTATTTTATTTGCTTGATTTAAATTCATTGTGTATGAAAATACCATCACTTTTAAATGCATTTAAATGTTTACTGGTAATGTTTCTCCTAAATTTGTTAATCATCCAAAAGAAAAATGTCACATAAGGTATATCTCATCCATGCCTGGCATAGCAATAAATACAGATGTGTGTGGTTTATTTTTTTCATAAATATAAGACACAGAACTAATTTTCATTTCAATCCAAGAACTTATTTACCTATAATATAAAACATTAATGTAAAGTGATCTGAAAACAATTTACATTAACTTCCTAATCTTAGCCAAGCAAAACACATGGCATTTTGTAGTACAAATTTAATGTAACAGTACTCCAAGAATTGAATTGTATACTACTACATGAACTCATCCCTCTATATTCTACTATCTTATGCATCAATGAGTATTCATATACTCCCAAGATTATACCTGGGGGGCGTTTCATCAACATTTTTGTCCGACAAGTTGTCAGATCTGACATCTTTCTCTGATGTTGATTGGCTGAGAGGTGCTGTTACTATGGTAACTGTCGGATAAAACAGAACTTTTCGGATAAAACGTCCGACAAGTCCTTTCATGAAACGCTCCCCTGATCATTTGAAAGACCTCTTTGCACTTTATTTCCACTCTTATATATTTCACACACATACTACTTCGCTATTTTGCTTCAAGGAATAATATTGAGCATGGTATATTATTTCAGTTTTACTGTTTTGTTCTGTCACTATGGCATAGTACTTCACATGTATGTCAGACAGTGCATAGTTTTGCTGTTGTGTGATTGCAAAATTAGCAAAAGTAAAACCACTGCAAAACATTCACCTTCAAGAGTATATATTTTCTAACAATCAAGCTGGTGGTAAAAGATTCTGTCAGTAAATATTCATGAATGCTGGTAATTAGCATTCACTTTGTCTATGTATGTCACAATAAAGCAAAGAGTATTGCTTATTTTTGGAGGAAGATTGTGAAATAAACAACAACAAAAAACTGAAAAATATTCATCTGGAGGAGCACATATTTCATATTTTCTTACCAACCAAGTAGATAGAAACTGATTCCCCATCAGTGAAGATTCATGTCTTTATATGTATGTCACAAAAAGGATAACTTTGTGGTTGTAACATTACCATATAAATCAAACCATAACAAGATATTCAGTCGGTCTGGTACATATTGCTGTAGGGTCTTACCTACAAGCATGAGTTGCTTTTTTAAAGAGGTTCTAGCTCATTATTTTGTACATCTTCGTGGTTATAAATTACTAAATTGGTGATTTTTTTACGTTGCTAAATAATTTCAAATTAAAAAATTTAATTCAAAATACATTCAATTTAATTCATATTTTCTTACCCATCTAGGTAGTTAGCAACCGATTCCCTGTCGGTGAAGATAACCTCTGTTTTTCCTTTTCCTGACGCCCACTTTGAGTCAAGCAGGAAGTCCACAGCCTTGGATCCTACCATAAGGAAATGACAACGGGTTTATCACATTGGCTGATTTCAACTTCAGTGTTAACCCTATGGTATTGATTTACATTCACCTGGTGCCTGTCATACCATTTGTTTTTATAAATATTATTATCAACTATAATTCTTCATTTGTGTACACTGTTTTGACTTATCTTTAATATATGGCAAATAATACTCAACCAAACCAAAAGGATGTTCTTTCAAGAACCTGTTTAACTACAGACTGGCTTCAAAATAGCCTACGGCCACCAAAGATCATGCCCCTTTTACTGGCCATGATGCCCCCTATTCCTCTTGATCAAAGTTGAGAGTACTAAAAATGTGCCCTTTTTATTTGGCCATAGTCATCAGTGTCCCCTTCTCATTATTTTGATATAAAATCTTACATAAAATGCTCTTTAAAAATCTGGCTATGGTGGCCTTTGCTGCCTGGCATATTTTAGAAAGTGCCCCCTCCCCACAGTGACACTGCCCCTACATACATGTAGTCCCTTTCTGAGGCCAGGGGGCCGTTTCATAAAGCTGTTCGTAAGTTAAGGGCGACTTTAAGAACGACTGGTGATCCTTTCTTACGCGCTAACCCATCGCCAAATGTATATACATTTACCACAAGAAAGGATCACCAGTCGTTCTTTAAGTCGCTCTTAACTTACGAACAGCTTTATGAAACACCCACCTGTATTGATCATCCTGACCATCAAAAAAATCAAATTCAAATGAAGTTACCTTCCTTCCTACCCCCCCCCCCCCCGTAAGAAAATTAATGAACCATTTTGAACCCGAGGCATTGCCCCTACATAGCCCCTTTCTGAGGCCTGTATTGATCACCCTGACCATTAAAATTCTAATTCAAATGAAGTTACTTCCCCCCTCCTTCCCTCCCCCACCCCCCTTGAGAAAATTAATGAACCATATTGAACCCTATATTGATCATAATAACAATCAGCAAATTTCCATTAAAATGAAGTTAATACCTTCCCTCTGCCAGCCCCTCCCCATCCCTGGAAGGAAATAAATAATCCATTCCAAGTCCTGTATCATACTATTCCTATCTACAAATTTTCACTCATATAAAATTACCTTCTCTGTCCCTCCCCACATCTCCCCCCCCCCCCCTCCCTCCCCGAAGAAAATCAATAAACCATTTACCTGTAAAGTACTCTACTCTGTGCCCATCAATGGATGTGTTTTTGGTTGGTAGATTGAAACGTATGTGTCGAGCTACAGCAGTTTCTTCCTTGGTAGGTTTCTCCAACTCTGTACTCTATAATGGTGGAACAGGAGAAATACAAAATACAGGTAGGTATATGTCTTCTTTACATCAGTTACTAATCTTACGATCATCATACAAATGATTAGTCTACAATTATTTTTTAGCATCGCAGGTGGCTATGGGCTACGTCATACTTTGGGAGAAGGGATGGGTATATTGTTATTTCATTTTCTTTGCATGAATCTTAATTTTCTTATAGAGACCCTCATTCAAATGTCAAAATAATGTCATTCACCGCTCGATTTCAACAAAAACAAGAAACTCCAACTTGTCTTCTGAAGTGATACTCTTTGTAATTCTAGAAATTAAACTTCCACTTTTTCAACAACACATGTAGCTCTAATAAACTTTCATTTTTTTTTTTAACATAGTGGGGGCCTTTCGCAGGAATTGTCCAGACAGCTGAAATACATCTGATTGGAGAAGTTAAAAAAAAAAAAATTTTGAAGCATTTATTTTGGAGTAAAGGCCAAGTTGGAATTCAAGTCATAGCCGATCATAACGTGTGTTTCATAACGATTATTTCATAGCCGAAATAACGTGTGTGTGTGTGTACCATCGGCCTAGTGTCCGTAGACGGAGAAGGAAGGATTCAAAACCCTCTGCCAAAAGTGCAATAATTTTACTGTTTTCCGCCTACGGATATTACTGCTTCACCCACTTAGGATTCTTATTTGATGTTACTGTCAACGTTTGTACAGTTTTTATCGTTGTTTCGTGGTGAGTTTTCGTGTGATACATATTTGTAATGAGTGTGCCACTTTTCTTCAACGACGCCATTTTCGTATTGCTTGCAATCTATGTACTCGGCTCTATGGCTCACCAGCAGGCATCTGACTTTCGGAGGTACACGTGCCCACAACTCTCGCACGAGGAATGGAATCGTGTCAATGATGACATAAAAGCCGTGACACAGACAATACACCATGAGCTGGCCAATGGTTCAATACCCGTCTCACACGCCGGCGACCGCTTTTCCGAGACTTTACAGCAGTATTTTGACAACTCCCCCCAGTTTTCAGCTACTAATGATTCATCAAGTAAATGTAAACCATTTCATAGAAGAAAAGCTAAGACCATGTTGGAAATGAAAAAAATAAAGAATTCTTTGCGAAAAACAGCATTTTCTTCAAACGCAAATCGCGAGGATCGTGCAAAATTTTATGAGGCACTACATACATATAACTTTTTGAGGAAAGAACAAAAAGCTAATGAGCAGCGTCGATCGACAAAATATGAGGAAAGTAAATTTCGGAAAAACTTTTGGTCTTTCAGTAAAAACGTCGTCAACGACACCCTGTACTCTTCAGCGTCTGAGCCTTCCTTTTCGCGCCAATCATCTAACGACTACTTTTCAGCTAAATATGCTGCTGAGCCCCCACCGATCGATACGGATAAGCTCGACTGGTGGAAGGGACCGACGGCCGATATGATTCAACACCAATTTGATATGGGGCCAATTCGTCCAAAGGACATAAAACAGGTTCTAAGTCACAAAAGCTCAAACTCCGCACCAGGGCCAGATGGGATAGCCTACGGAATATTGAAAAAATTGCCAAGCGTACATCATTTTCTTGCAACTTTATTCAGCAAGCTGTTGTCGAGTTCTGATCCCACCCCACCCTCACTTTGGACTAAAGCAAAAGTTATTCTCTTGCACAAGAAAGATTCTGTGGATAATCCCGAGAACTTTAGAATGATAGCACTCTCGAGTGTGTTTGGTAAGATATTCCACCAAATCATTGTAAATCGCTTGGATAGTTATTTAACTACAAACGAGCTTATTGATACTACAACTCAGAAAGGTTTCATGAAAGGGGTTTCAGGCTGTGTTGATCATAATATGATTGTACATGAAGTAATCAACCATGCCAAATCTAACAAGAAAACTGCCCACTTTACGTGGTTTGATTTACAGGATGCATTTGGCTCAGTGCCTCATACATTGATTGAATATGTCCTTAGAAAATATTTGCTTCCCTATGAACTAAGAGCATATATTAACAATTTATACTCTGTTATTTCTGGTACCGTAGTAACACAACTATGGAGTACTGAGTCATTCCCATTTCGGAAAGGAATTTTTCAGGGGGATCCCCTATCACCGCTCATTTTTACCATGTGTATTAACCCCCTTCTCGAATATTTGAAATCAAATGACAAATTCGGTTATACGTTGTCTGAAAGTAAATATGTGACCACTTTTTTCGCTGATGATTTCTGCCTATTGACTACTAACAGTAGGTCTCACCAGCGAATCATGAATACTCTAACTTCTCATGTCTCTAGTCTGGGTCTCAAACTAAAGCCATCGAAATGTAGGTCATTGTCAATCTCTAGGGGAGTAATAAACAAAACTACCTCATTTCAAATAGAGGGCCAGAATGTTTTGTCACTGAGTGCTACTGACAACCGTTTTAAGTTCCTTGGGTCACTTGTCACTGATAATGATAATTCCAGGTCAGTTTATGAATACCTCAATGAAATAATAACGTCAGGATTACGTAATATAGATGCTTCCTTAGTACGTCCAGTCTATAAATTGGAAATCTATTCAAGATATTTTCTACCATCAATTAGATTCCATGTCACAGTGAATGATCTTTGTCAAACACATTTAAAGCAACTTGATGCTCTCACAAATAGATATGCAAAGAAGTGGTCTGGCCTTGCTCACCCAGCCACCCTGGCAATGATTCACATGCCAGAAGGCCTGGATATTCCATCCATCTCTGACTTGTACATTGAATGCCACACTCTCGCTCATGTCCACATTCGGGAAAGGAGTGATTCCAAAGTCAATGAGTGTTTGGATTCCAAACTTGAAAGAGAGAAAAAGTGGACAAGAAAAGTGTCTGCTACTGTGCAGTCTGAAAAGATCTGGAATGATGTACATGTACAAAATCTAACATCAGCTAATAAACAAAAACTTGCAGTAAAAAACTCGTGTAAACAACGGGTGTCAGAATACTGGCGAAGTCATGTGAGAAACCTGGCGGTGCAAGGAAAAACCCTTGAATTAATTAGTATAGAAACCAATAATTCCCAGTGGAAGAGTGTGGCATACAATCTACCCGAAAGAGTAACCAAATTTATGCTTAATGCTCTAACGGACTCATTGAATACACGGGCAAATTTGCTTACATGGGGTAAAAGGTCAAGCGATAGGTGCACGAAATGTTGTAATCGTGAAACACTTCACCATGTGCTTAATCATTGTCCAGTTGCCTTGGAACAAGGCCGTTTCACTTGGCGCCACAACAATGTATTACATCATATCGTTGAGGTCGCCAAGTCGGGTATTGATGCGCACAGTGAATCTGTATCGGGTCCTGTCATCCAAAGTGATCTCGCAGGTGACGCACGGTCTGTCCGGTCTACTATACCTCTTGAATGCACCCAAACAGACTTAATCCCAGATATGTGCATATTTTGGAAACGGGATAAGAAACTTGCAATTATTGAACTCACGGTTCCTTTTGAAACAAATCTGATCAGGGCAAATGAACGAAAATCAAATAAATATGCACCTATGATTTCGGACATAGAAGCGAGCATGATCGGTTAAGGGTTAGCATTGAGGTGAAATTTTTTTTTTTAGATATTTCTATCAAAATTGCTTTTAAGATAATCTTTGATATCTCAGGTTTCAAAGAACTAAGTTTCATGAAGATTGATAAATCCGAAAGTACTGGAATAGTCCATTTTATTCGTGGGGGTGCTAATTACCTCTCATCACGGACGGACATTTTTACTCAAATTAAATTCTCTCTAGTTTTATTGTTTTTAAAGTTATTCTAATTTGGTTTGGATGTTCTTGCACTCTGAATATTAATCTATTATCAAACATAAATTAGTAGAAATAAAATATTGGGAAGTAATTTTTTTTGGGAGGTGTGAACATTTCCATTTTGAAATTTCCGTCCGTGATGAAAAAAAATGTAAAAAGTTTTTTTATTTTTTATCAGAATAGAAATAAAAAATAAAAAGGTGTAGAGGTATCTCACTAAACACTGTACATCATTTTATTTGAACATAGCTGAAATCCATTCATTTTATCCATATCATAAACTCAATCAAAAATGATCACGGACGGACATTAATTTCATCACGGACGGACAGCTGTAAATTCACTCAAATTCAATTCACTCTAGTTTTATTGTTTTCAAAGTTACTCCAATTTGGTTTGGATTTTCTTGTACTCTGAACATTAAACTATCATCAAACATAAATTAGTAGAAAAAATATGGGAAGTAAATTTTTCTGGTAGATGTTAACATTTCATTTTGAAATTTCCGTCTGTGATCATTTTTATTGAGTTTATGATATGGATAATATGTATGGATTCAGCTTTTTATTCTTTATCAGAATAGAAACAAAAATAAAAGTGTGTAGAAGCATCTCACTAGACACTGTACATCATTTCATTTGAATGTAGCTAAAATCCATACATTTTATCCATATCATAAATTAATCAAAATAATCGCAGACGGACATTAAAGGAGAATGAAACTCTTGGAGCAAGTTAGCTTTTGTGAAAGCAGAAAAATCAAAGAATAAGATCAACAAAACTTTGAGTAAAATAGGACTAGCAATAAAAGAGTTATGAGCATTTGAATGTCGAGATCACTAATGCTATGGAGATCCTCCCATCGGCAATGCGACCAAGATCTGTGATGTCACACACGTACAACTCTCCCATTTGGACACTGAAAATATACCCCAAAACATATCTTTTTGCTCATTCTAATCATATGACAAACGATTCATCAATGATATAATGTTGTGAAACCTCTGTACTTGTCATCTCATAAAGAGAACACCTCACCTTGTGATAGACTCTATAAAAGTGAGAATATACGTGAAATAAGTACTAAAGTAATGAGGGAGTTGTACGTGTGTGATATCACAGATCTTGGTCGCATTGCCGATGGGAGGATCTACATGGCACTAGTGATCTCAATATTCAAATGCTCATAACTTTCTTATTATTCATTCAATCTTCCTCAAACTTTCAACAATATGTTTCTTTGATTTTTCTCTTTGATATGGATTCAGCTGGTTTCAAGGGTTTCATTCTCCTTTAATTTCATCATGGACAGACAATGAGCAAATACTGAGTAACTGAGCAGATAATGAATGTAATTTTAGTTCCAATTTGCAGTGAGAAATTGTACTGAGAATTATTCAGAACTCAAATGGATGGAAACCTATAACTCTTCACAATTTTTTGTGAAATCTTTCTTTGGCTGTTATTGGGGCTTAATTGTTGTCAGGAAATTTTTTTAAAATATAATTGGAATTCAGATAGAGTTGGAAGCTACATGTATGCCAAAAAGCAGGAAATGAAATAGAGCAAGGATAAGTCAAAAGCTGTATATTTCATCAATTGAAGCTTGCAGAAAGTGATGGAAGAATGCATATTCTGATAAGCAGAAAAAAAAAATCATCATTTTTTTTCCATGTACAATGGATTCACAATGCTTCTAACAGAACATGACATCACGTCCTTGAGGCTTGTGAAAAGTACAAGAATTCCTTTTTTTTAAGTCCCATTTTGGAGCTAATTTTGAGCAAATTGCTGATCTGGTAATCTGTGAAAATGCATACAATTCATATAAAGCTTGCACTGCAGTGTTTAGAAGTTTAATTGGTATCTGATTTCAATTTTGGATTCGGTCAGGGCCTAAATACATGAGGGCTGTTGATGTGAAGGGGTGTCTCCAATTTAATATGGACAAAAGATGGATTTGAAGAGAGCCTGGACAAGTGTTGTGGTCATATTTGATCCACCAAACAAGCATAATGATCAGCAACCTGTGAATCTTTTGGATTTAGTTAATGGACATTAAAAAAATAAGTGCTCTTCGAAAATTAATGCCTAAAAATGTATGAACATGTATCATCATGATATATCATAAAAAGTATCAACATGATCATTGATCCACTGGATGTTGATTTGGTACCAACTATGGTATTCTCTAAATTGAAAAGAAGACAATGTGCATTAGGATATTTGATTTTGAAAAGTACTGTGTTTAAAAGCAATCATATAGCTAGATTATTTTGTGTGTCTAGCATAGAAATCATGTTGCTACAACTTAAATCAAGTTGTAGCAACTTGATTGAAGTTGTAGAAACTTGATTGTGCAACTAATATTGTTTAATCATATAAAAAAATGTACAAATCATCAATACAATAGCATTTGTTCCCCCAAACAAGTAATAAGAACTTCTTACAAGGTACTTCCAATGTATTTTAATTGTGTCCGTCCGTGATGTCCGTCCGAGATGTCCGTCCATGATGGAAAATATTTGCAATTTTCTCAGATGTTTGATATTGGTTAAGAATTCAATATGCTGAACATAGAAGCTAACATACCTGAGTGTAAGTTGCATTAACAATTATTGGTCAAACTTAAGCTATTTAGATAGAAACAATTAAAATGTTCAAAAATTCTGAAAACTACATTTCTATCATGTCCGTCCGTGATATGGCACATTTAGTGGCTACCTATGTTTGTAGGTAACCATGGCAACAAACTTTTTTCATCATTCAGCATACTTTGTCCTACCCTTCACTATAAAACAAAAAGGCACCATGTTCATCTTATTCCTAATTTGTTACAAGCCTTCAAAGTTTTCAAAATCTATCAAATGTCCGTCCGTGATGAACCGATCACGCTCAAGCCAATGGTTTCGATGTGCTTTTCTTTCCTATAGAAATAGGTTCCAGGGGCTATATCAATAGCGACAATTCACAAAAGCTGAAGAAATTTCTCTCGTTATGTGGGAAACCAGTGCCTTTCAAGACCTTCCGGGATAAACTTGCGTCACTTGCCATCACTTCTTCATTTGTAATATATTCGGCCAAGGAGGAACCCGTATGGGAATGTCATAACCCACTAATGTAATAATGTAATAATAACCAAATACCGTAAGACAAAAAATTACTACGACTTATTGTGAGGATTTCCAAAATGTGACCCCCCCCCCCATAGCATACACTCTCGGGGATATTTTGTTCAATGTATTGCCGTTGGTGGGCGTAAGGGCCTTCCGACTGTTGATTGATAAAATGCATTCGTTTCGTGTGCAATTTCCTTTGCCCAGCGGTTGGTGGATTCATGTGTTGACCAGCCCAATGCTTTTTCTTTCTTCTTTCTGAGAGTGTATGATGTGTGGAGGGAAACAAATATCCATTTATATGTATCCAATGAAGACAGAAACGCAATCTGGTCATTTGCCGGTGTCGGGGTATAATTATGTGCAATCATTTGAATTTATGTAATGCCCTGGAAGTCACATGTTGTTTTTTCTTTCTCTCTCACACCCCCCTCTCTCTCCCACCAGCCCTTACCCTCTCACTCTCTCTCCTCTCTCTTTTACTCTCCCCTTTCTCATTCCTTCTCTTCTATTTTTTATTTCACCTTTGTATGTACCATCTCTCCCTTCTTTTATTTCTACCTCTCTTTTTTTTTAACTGCTTTAGTTCCCGTTTTTCTTCTACATACTGTACTTCTTTATAATAATTTCATGCTTGTTTTAATACTTTGATTCAGGGTAATTATAGTAATGTATTGTATACGCTATTATGTTAATATAATCTATGTTATTTATGTATGCCCTGCTTGTTCTGTTACTCAGATATGTCCTGGGCGTTCCTTTCTTCTATGTTTGTATATATTTTATTCCTTTGTTTGAACGATTTGAATGTTAATAAAGTGATGAATTACTATGACAGCGCTCAACACTGGCACTGGTCCGACGGTCCCAGACCAGTAAAAATTGCTGTCGGGCCAGTAACTTTTCAGAAATAGCCAGATTTACTGGTCTGACATGACCAGTAAAATATATATCAAACTAATATAAATGATATTTTCTCCTCTTTAGTAAATAATATAAATGGCTTTGGCATCTTTAAAGTGGCTTTCCAAAACTGTGAAATGGTTCGCATGAATTATATTCTGTGTGTGTATGTGTGCACTGTTTGTTATAAAAATTTGGGGGGGGAGGCAATAAAAGACAGCAAAATAAACAAGTCTTTATTTGAATTTATTCATGTTTTTCTTTATTTTGGGGACCAGTGAATTTTAGGTTTGGACCAGTAAAAAATGGAAAAACTGGGTATCTACTGGTCCGAAAAGAACAGGTTGGACCAGTAGAAAAAGAGGGTTAGTGTGGAGCCCTGACTATGAGGTCATTAAGATTAGAACCTAAAGTCCTAAGTATTGAATTCGCTTTTAAGCTTATTCTAATAAGGAGGGAACTTTAATAGGATGTGCAGTATTTATGATTTCCATGTCTAAATATTCATATCCAAATAAATGTAATATTTTAGTAAAAAAAAATTGGATGGACTGGATGATATGTTGTGTCGATGACTGTTCGTCATGTTTGTGTGTGTAGCACTGGGCCTGCGGCGGCTGGCCGGTGCGAAACCACAATAGCGCTAAAAGTAAAATCGTGGAGCGTTGTGGCCCAGTGGATTAGTCTTTGGACTTTGAAAACAGAGGGTCGTGGGTTAGAATCCCAGCCATGGCGTAATTTCCTTCAGCAAGAAATTTATCCACATTGTGCTGCACTCGACCCAGGTGAGGTAAATGGGTACATGGCAGGAATTTATTCCGTGGAATGCCACCGCACTGTAAAAGGCTGCGAGCTAAAGCCAGGGTAATAATATTTAATTAAGCGCATAGGGACGCATTTGGCAGTGATATGCGCTATAAATTTAACCATGTTGGTATTATTATTAGTATTAAAATCGGGTGACAGACAGTTGTAAACTGGTATGGTGGCCTTGAGAATATGACCCCTGGCTCCAGTTTCTGTTTTGTTATAACGTTTAAAGTAAAATTTCTAAAATTTATTTTGCAGTTGGAGAAAACAAGGTCAAGGACATGAAGGACATAGGCCAATTTGGGGTTTTCGTTTACAATTTGTCTAATAGTAATACCATGAATACCAAGATTCTAATTGAAAATATCATAGATCTTGATCCATCATTATAATATTAGATCTACAGGGTTCACAGCACTCACACTAGTGCGAGGCTAGTAGTATACTAACACGACTAACCTCGCACCAAGTCCAAGAACCGCATTTGGCAGTGGATTTGTAGTTGTAGTACTAGTAGTGGGTCACGCGTGCTGCGACGCCATTTCTGGCGTCCAAACGACTTCGACTATGGCTTGATTTTTCTGTGCGCAGTGGCATGGAATGAACCCTTGAGTGGGTTCACAGCTAAGTAAGAATGGCCTAAAAACAATGAACAGCTGCCAGCTGCAGCTCGACTTCAAATCCACTTTGTTCGCAAGTAACTACGATCACATTCGAATCGGGCGCGGGCCGCGGCCGGGGATACCCCGGCGCACCAGTGCCGTACATGTATGCTGCGACACGCACACAAACATGACGAACAGTCAGTCAGCGACACAACACGTCATCCACACCAAGTCAAAACATTCAAACTCAATTATTTCAGGATTATAAAGTTTCAAATCGCTTTTAGGTGGTCCATAGAACCCATACTAGTGTTCCTAAAATAAACACACATTTCGATTAAAATTGTATACAGTAAAGTTGAAAAAATTACAATTTGTTTACCTCTTTCTTCTTTCGACGTCGGGTCGTTCGTTCCGCCATCTTGACAAGCACACTGCTGCAGATTAATCCCATTTATTTTATTTTTTTTTATCTCGCTCGAAGATTCGATCGTTAAGCATCAAAAGAAGGAGCCCAATATCAAGGAGCTCAAGTGCTCAACAAAACCCAAGTGAGAATGAAAATTGAAAATGCAAATAATGAATGTATTTTTCATGTTTGCTTAGCTAGCATATACATTAAAAAATGACGGTAAAAATATTATGAGCATGCTTTATATCCACTAGTTTCTTCTGATTTTTTTTTTTTTTTTTTTTAAATAGTTGATCAAACATTGTGCAACTTTGCAAATATACACTTGTCACAAGTGACATTTGCCACGTGTTATTATAAGTACAATGGAAGTGGGTAACAAAGTAATTTGTAACAAAATTGATAATGGGGTACGTGGCATAAAAAAATGGGGGCAGCGCGGCACCCCCAAATAATTAATGCATCCGTAACATGATACCAATGATTGGGGGTGGTGCATATGGGATTGATGTGGAGGGGCCGGCGGGGGTAAATAATATATCCTCGGATGCACGGGTGTCGATCACGGGGGGATATATCCCCCCCCCCCCCCCCAAAAAAAAAAATAATAATTTAGGGTAGAAAAATTATAATAATGATGATGAAAAAAATGAAAAGTTTGATCATGATGATTATAGTGATGATTATAGTATGCCATCAATCAGTTTGTTTCCCTCGCAATTTGTGTATATTGTTATTAAATAAAAACATTCTTTTCCAGGACTTTTAACCAGATGGGTGGAGGTTCAAGATGAAAAAGAATAAAATGTTTATGTATATGATATTTTTAACACATGGCATAAAAGGACCCAGACGAAAAACAACTTTTGTTGATAGGGTGTTCCATATCCCACCAGTGGTGAATAAATTAATTTCAATAAATCAATTAATTCAAAAGGGTGGAAAAATAAACGGGAGTAAAAGGGTGGCAAGATAAACGGGGAAAACCCCATGGACATAAATCCCAGAGGGGTACCTAAAATAGATGTTGTTCTATTTCACCCTTTTTCTTATTTATTCCCAGAAAATTCAAAGAAAAAGAAAAATACCTTTGCGTTTCTATAGAGTATAGGCTAATCACTTTATTTATGTGCCTGGTTATACACACTTTACCGATGTATGTCATGGTATAGTATTGTTATATATTAAGTTCGGCATTCAGTAAATAAAACCTTTGAACAAGAAAATATACCAAAAGGAAGATGTGCACAAAACGAAAGTCACCCCTACTTGTATATCCAAATACCTTGACTTGAACGATAAGTTTTGGTCAATAATATTTTGCAGGAGAGCATTGATGTCCTCATTACCTATCTATGTGGAAATGAGGTGCCTATAGCCATGAAAGAGTGAGCCCATATCAAATGCAAAAATTTCACTTTTAAAAAGTCATAATGGTCGTTTGGTGATCAGTAGCTCATTTATGTATGGTGCTTTTTTGTTGTATGCGGTTGGATGTAATTAATATTGAATATTTTATCATGTGACCCCATCAGATACCTCTCATGAAAATATTGAAGTTCAGTGAGCTCAATATAATATGATCATATTTTACAATTTTTTAATAAGTGAAATCAATTAATGGTTTCAGAAAGAATAATCATTCATTTCTCTCTAAAGCGTATCTTCGGATATGAACATAGGAAGTTTTTTTTTCCATGTTATTCTTGTTATTACTTGAATAACTAAACTTGATTGATTTTTTCTTATTTTGGCAAAAAGAAATCTCTTTTGAGTTTGGAAAGGGATGGCAGTTTTGCATTCTATATGAGCACACTCATGCGGTACGTAAATTCAATTTTAACACATATATTAGCTGATATTACACACTGATGGTTCAAGAAAATGTTGGAGAAATATTATAACATGACAGTTGAGTTTTTATTGTTTTTATGTTTGTTTTTGTTTCATGCACTTATAAAGCATTTAAAACATGTTAAAATCCAGGGTTAAAATCGTCTAAGGAATGACGGTAAGCCCGATGGCGCAGGAGAAGCCACACAGTTTGTAATTTGTGCTAGTCTTAATTTGTCCGAATCTGCATTTTATCATCATGCATTAAGAAGAAAAAAGATATTGCCAGTCGGGTTAGATTTAAGAGAGAAGTTGTATACATCATGCTCAATAAACAGATCACTTTGTACATGGTCCAGACAATTTTTGTCATTTTTTCTTTCGTATGAGTTTAGAATAGGCTTACTTGTAACACAAATTGAATTTTCAAAAAAATTATATAAGTACAATACACTGCAACAATGAAGGAATTTCTAAGAACACCATGCATATCAACCACTCCCAAATATCCTAACTTGTGATTTTAGTGGGGGTAATGCTGAAAGATCCCCATCCACAAGAAAATTTGTGTCAATCATCCCCCCAAACCAAGAATACCGATCGACACCCATGCTCGGATGGGATACTAGTAATGGGGTAAAAAGATGCTAGACTTTTTTTTTGTGCTTTTCATGATTTTCATCTGCGCCAGGCAAAACCCCCGGCCTCTTCGGGGACGGATCGTATGATGCCTGGCGATTTCCGCGATTTGGATCAAGTTTCTTCAATTCTATCCTACAATCATGACATTTGCAATAAATGCAATTGCTATGCATTCTTGGTATACATGATTTATATGTGCACTTTTTCCCCTTTAAGATCGAGCTGGACGTCCTCCCGGGAAGCTTACAGAGGCGTCGATCCATAGGAGGCGGAAGCTGATAAGTTGATAACTTTTTTTTTTTTTTTGCTTGTAAATTTGTTTTGTTGGTCCCCCCCCCCTAATATTTTGGTTGATTTTTTTTTTTTTTTGCTTGTCAAAAAAATTTGCTGGTCCCCCTAATTTTTTGGGCTTCCGCCGCCATTGGGGCGATCGCCCCACTAATGAAAATATTGGGGGGGGGCCAAACATATCGTTTTGCCCCCCCCCCCCTCCAATAATTCCGCATGCATGTGCAAAAATAAAATAAGATTGCAGTGTTACACAGAAATCAGCAAGCGAGGTTGAGATACACAACTCGTTCTTTATTTAAAATTTTCAGCTCGCGCTTCGCGCTCGCATCATTTATGTACCAAAACCCATACTTTTCATGATTAATTAGGTGAACAGAATGTCCCGTTCTCAGTTCTAAACCTAAAAAGAACTCCCGCTCCGATTTGCAATAATCTTTTGTTGAATTATATCTTGTTCTTTATTAAAAACGTCCATTAACCTGTAAATTTTTTCAGATCGAAATATCAAAATTTTCAGCTCGCGCTTCGCGCTCGCATCTATTGTTATTTTAGATACCCATCCTAATCATTAGTACCAAAAATGAATATTTCAGGTCAGAATATAAAGAAATTTCAGCTCGCTCTCGATACTCGCATTATCTGTGTAGTGAGATATGTATCCTCCACATGAGTTACTGCTATACAAACAGTCCTAAACAGGTACCATTCCTGTTTTCAGGTCAGCATTCTAAAAAATTTCAGCTCGCGCTCGCATTAATTTGTTGGTGAGATATGTGTCCGAGTCTCTTTCTCATATATATATATATATATATATATATATATATATATAACGATATTATGTTCCGCGGGTTGGACATAGAAGATATTAATGAGGCAAAGTGGTAATGCATATATATAATTAGGCCTGTGTGTGTGAGGGTGAGTTTGTTTGGTGTGATCGAGCGCCCTTAGAACGATTCATGATTTTGCCCCCCCCCCCCAATCTGAAAAATGGATCGACGCCCCTGAGCTTATTGTATTGTCCTGGTCCTAGGAGTAGTCTCTTGGTGGGGCAAGGGTGGATCCGGGATTTAACAAATTAAGGCTAAATACCCAACCAAGCGGGGCGGGCCGCGGCCAGCACTTTTTCTTACACTATGTTAATTCAAAAAAGCAATATTAAGCAATTTTTAAAAGGGTAATCAGCATTTTCGGGAACACCGTGCATGTTATCCTCTGACAATCAAAACAAAAAAGAGCTACAAAAGGGGAGGGGGGTGACTTAAGAAAACTGAACTTGGGGTTGGACCTGGGTTGGGTTGGGGAGGGCCAGCGGTCAGCCCCTTTTCGAATTAAGGGATCTGCGTAAGCTAGGCATGGGCGGAAATCCCAGGGGGGCAGGGGGGATGTGTCCCCCTACTCAAAATAGTAGGGGGGACACACTATCAAATGTCCCCCCTACTATTTCTGGTATTTTATGATGGTAAGAAATTCATCATTCAAAATCGAAATAAAACATGTATTTTAGGACGAGATGACATTACTTTTGGGATGAAAACCTTTTTTTTTTTGCTTGTCAAATCTATTTTCGTCGAAATGACCTGAAATTTAGGGTGATAACCTTTTTTTTTTTTTTTGCTTGTCAAATCTATTTTCGTCGAAATGACCTGAAATTAAGGGTGATAACTTTTTTTTTTTTTTTTTTTGCTTGTCAAATTACCCTTGTCCCCCCTACCTTTTGGGAGAGATTTCCGCCCCTGAAGCTATATTAGGTGACAACATGCGGTTGCTCTATAGGACCGGAAACAGCGAGGCTCAGTTGGGGCTTTTAAAAAGGCACATTTTTTTATTTTTATTAATGAACATATGGGCGGAATCTTTCAAGGTTTATAGTATTTGGAGCAACATGAAATTAACATTTGGCAAACGGTAGTTTTTCCTTCCTCGAACTGAGTTTATTTTTAAGCCTAAGTTCCCGTAGGTCTATAATAATTATATAAGTCAAGTAGGCCTATATAGCCCAGAAAAACGAGGGGCCTTTATGGAGCCTTTCGTAATTCCAGTATAGGTAACAAAAGTTTCCATTGATTGCGGGATTAATTTTTTCCGGGCAATATGATATTAATCTCGACAGGGCGGTCAATTACCATGGAATCATTAATTGTTAGTGTGTTACCACAATATAACGTCTTTCCTCGTATCCCCCTCGTGCCCCATGCACACTTCCCACTTAATCCCCCTGAATCACACCCCTTTTTTCTCGCAATATAATCTACTCTCGGCGAACGAACTTTGAACTTTAAATAATATCAAGGTTGAAAATATTTGTTCAAAACGAATGTGCTCGCGTCCCGGCTCGCGTACATGAGCAATTCTGTCTGTGAACTTGAGTTTGGCCTATAGCGCGGGCTACGTCAATTCTGTCTGCTATCGAACTCAACGTGTCCGGAACAGGCCGTGGAATAGGAAACATAATATATTCATGCATTTATGTGATTTGGGTTTCTTATGCATGTAGAACAGTTTCAAAATACGCGGTGAATCAACAATGGCTTCGACATCAATTTCGTCGGAGGAGGAGGCGTGGGAGAACGTGAGGGAGGTCGTGGGTAAAGGTGATCAGGCCACAATCAACCAAGGCTACACGAAGTGGAACGATTACGAAAAGGTAACACAGCCTGCACAGGGGCGGCGTCAGAATATTTTGATGGGGGAGGGGGGCAAGATTATGTCATCTTTTGTCAACTAAATTGTATAGAGCTGATTTCATTTTTCTTTGTATCACACACTTTCTTGCCCCTCTTACAATTTCATGTCAAAGTGTGATGCTCCCAAGCACAGGACTCGTGGTATCAATCTGTACCAATAAACGACAGGGGAATGAGCCCTCTTGTGTTTGTGGCGCAACCACTGATAAGAAAAACTGTATATAGCCTGGTCACTTTTCGAAGCCCTATCTGGGGCCAAAGGTTCTTTCAAAGGGGCTCATGTATCATGTGTATAGGCCTTATTTAGATAGGCCTTATTTAGTAACACGTGAGCCCTTTCTTTTGTATTCACTGCTGAGTGCATTAAGCTCCCCCCCCCCCTCCCCCCAAATAAAAAAAGTAAAATATTGAATATGAAATCATTTTTCTAAAAAAAAATTATGATAAAATCTGTCACAAAAATTAGATTTTCATTTCAAAAAGATCAAATTGTGTTTTCGCTCGCTTTGCTTTCTTTCGGCCGGTCAGAGGCGGTGAAACGTCAGGCTCATACAATAAAAGTGGAGGGGCACCTATTATTTGGCAGACAAAAGGTGCTCCTCCACCTTCTTTGTCCGAGCCTGATGTTCCGCCGCCTCTGCAGCCGGTATAGGCCTATACGCCATGTTCTGTCCCTTAGATATTGACTCATTTCACTGTATTGTTTCTTAGGGTTATTTCTTCTTCATCTGTTGAATTGATACCACAGGATATGGCAGCTTTATCCTACCAAGCCCCTACAGAAGCAGCTAATAGAGTGATGTCATGGGTTCCTGATAAAGGATCAAGGATTCTCGACTTCGGGTGTGGCACGGGACTGGTGGCTGATCTGGTATTAAACAGAAATTTGAATCTTAATTAGAAATCTTTTCTAAATACAAAAATGTTTTGATCTTGACATCTCCACTAATTTCATATTTCATGCTCTTGGTTGAAATTTTGGAGAACTTTGATCCAATATCATGCAGTAAAAGGTTAATCTCCATAAATGTTTGATAGAAATCGAGAGTTTTACCAAGTAGGCCTATGTTTCAACTTCACCTTTAAAACCAGTAAATTTAATGACCCCCAAATACTGCCAAACGTTATCGTAGGCCTACAAAAAGAAACGCCAATTTTCTGGCAATGCTGAATAAAAAAATTTGGCAATTAAAAAAAACACTTTGTTACCCTCCCGATTCACCTCGAAAGCTCCAGACCATGCAATCGCTTTAAATCTAGAGATTTTCAAAATAGACTCCTTACTTTTGCTTATGAATTCAACAGCTACATGACAATGGCTACACAAATATGCACGGCGTTGATCCTGTCGAGAAGATGATTGAGACATGTACCAAGAAAGGAACGTATACCTCAGCAACGGTTTTGGAAATTGACCCCGTTACCAAAATTCCTTTCCAAAATGGTGAGTTATTATAACTGGACCCAATAATCGAACCGTAAAGATGCAAACTTTTGGTATTTTAATTTTGTATTGAGTTAAACTCCTTTGTTCGCCATAGACTTGTATTCTACTGTATTTGTTACACGTGGTGCATGGGGTCCATGGGCCACACATCTATACAATCACTACTAGATTATGATTTTCACGTTCTGTACACGTTTAATTCAAAGTGGGGGTTAGACCTCCCCCCCCCCCCGCCCATCTGTTCCTTATATAGTCCCGTACTCTTTCTGATAAAGACATATTAACGTATAGGCGTGGGCCTACAGGTGGCAAGTCTGTCCTTGTGAAAATTGAAAAAGACAGAGACCAAGCCAGCCCCCCCCCCATCCCACTTCTTTTTTTTTAAAGTTCCCTGGCCCCATATACTTTCCAAAGAGGGTGTAAAGAATTATCCCTTTAAAAAGGAATATTTTCTCAGTGGAACACCACAAACGCAACGTCAAATATAATGCGACACATACCTAGCGCTGCTGCACGATTTCATAATCTAAAAAAAACGAAGTTGTCGATACGTCCTAGACATATATAATCATTTTCTAAAAATGTTCATTATTTTCAAATGACGTCACAGCGTGAAGGTTTTCCGATGTAAAGGGGTCACTACGTTCGGAGGGGGGGATAAATTCGGTCGCTTGTATCACCCCCAACATGCTACCTCTGGGCACACGGGGTGCCTGGTATGCTATACAAATAAAAATCCAAATATCGTCAATGACCCAAACAATGTTCGATCCGATAACAAAAGAATCCGTCCACAGGAGAACCCTAAAAATACACTATATTGCACTCTCAGATATGAAGAGAATTTCTGTCATAAAATCATACAGGCGCTCTCTGTATACATGTACCACTAACACACGTTCTCGCAGTGCCGCGTGGTTTAGGGATATTAATCATTCATTTCTTCGTGGTGTCTAATTATTATATTCAACAATATTGTATGCTGATCGACTGATTAAGATGGTGATCAAGGTGTATGTTGATCTAGGCTCACAGCCTTGCCGGTCGCTAGTCGTGTTTCTGAAACATTCAACCATTCCGCACGAAATCGTCGAGATTGATATTGGAAAAGGTAAGCAAATGATTACACTTCTATCTTTACAGTATGTTATAATTTATGTAGGCTTTCCTTGATTATTTGATTAGCAGTCATAGTGCTCGTCGTAGAAAGACTTGCAATCAAATGCAGGGCCGTATATAGCCAGGGGGTTCACTGGTTTCCGCGGAACCCGCCGCTTGCCAATTAACAGCAAAAGAAAAAGATAAAAAAGTGGAGGAGAGGAGGAAAGGTATAACAAAAAGATAAGAAAAGCATATTCCGGTTTTCTAGTCAATTTAACAGATTATTATGCTCACTTTTCGATTTTTTTTGTAGCTTTCACTTGTTTTAGCGAGATACGCGATTACGCAATGAATGCAGCATAAGGAATGAAACTAAACTGTAATTTCATCCAATGAGGTGCGCACCTTATCTGACTTACGATGATATCCTTAGTTGTGATTGATTGCAAGTCTTTCATGCTTAGGCGTGTTAGGTGTATCAGATGAGGTTGTACAAAATTTGCCATCAAACATCAATAAATTGCAAGTTTAATGTAGGTCCCATAATCGATTGCAAGTCTTGCACTTATTTTCTAATGTGCAGTTGATTGCTTGTCTATTGACTTTAAGAGGATAAATTGATCTGTTTAAATCGGAACCATGGCAGAGGCGGCACCAAGTTAGTAGCGGGAATTTCGAAACTATCCACTTTGAATCTTCATATACATATAGGCCTATAAATTTCATTTTATATAACATATAGCAGAAAGAGAAAATAAATATTTAGTCATGATCTACTGAATTTTTCAGAATGAAGATAGATATAAGAATAATATTTCAATGTGTGCTGAACCGTGATCTATAGCTTCATGAGGAAAACCTTTTACTATACTTGTTATACAGGTGTCTGGAATGAAAATGAAAGTGGTACATTTAAATTTGTCATAATACGTGTTTCTTAAAGAATATACCTTTTTAGGTTAACAGTTGCTCAAAGACAGTCGCATTTGCGAATAATACTCTGATATAAGTATCTAACTTTTCAAGTGAAAATGGAAAAGTAAAAATTACTCGCGGATCTATGGCATCCTTCTAAAAATAAATCCTATTTACATCATGCCTAACAGTTTCAGAACGTCACTTGTAATTCAGATTCAGAAGAATGTGTATTGTTTGACTTAAAATTTCAGGAGACCAGAAGAAACCAGAGTTTGCCGCCATTAATCCAATGATGCGAGTACCGGCAATGCAAGATGGCGATTTCTGCCTTTCGGAAGCGTGAGTTTGTCAACTCTTTTATGTTTTAATATGAAATTAAAAATAATTAAAAGCCATTAATATTGATGTTAAAATGATAGGAAGGTTGTGTTCAATGCAATTCCTACTGAGGAGATATCATTATTTTAACATTACCTGGAAACATGCATAATTAACGAGTAATCTAAATCGCTAAATTTGTATTGTCATATTTCATTGCTTTCACTGTCTTCGCAAACCATGCTTTTACAAAAGGTATACACGCACGTTGAAAAAGATCTCAGTTTGACCATACATTTTAACTAGCATCAGTATCGTTTTTTTATGTCGATATTTGTCGATATGCTTGATATGTAAGTTCTTTATCATTTTTATAAACTTTGTTAAACTGATTTGACAATTTGTCAAATGAAGGAACTTTCCTGGGTTTGATTGCCTGGGAAGCTTCGTTACTGTCGTGACTGTAAGTTAAAACAGACATTGTCGAATATAACATCCGGCAAGTTACGAGACTCCCCATGGCTTCTCAAGAAAATAGCCTCGTCCCATGGATCTTACCAAGTCTGTTTCATCCGACAGTTTCCATACTAATAGTCATACTCCCGTGATTCTTGACCAATCAATATCAAGGAAGGTTGTCATATCTGACAACTTGTCCGACGACAAATAAATGAAATTCTCTCCAGATTGAATAAATTGCATAACTAAATTAACCATCTTTATATCATCATTAACTCTTCAGAATTGCTATATTCCGATACCTGACGACGAAGTTCCCAAAAGCATTCCCCGATCATTGGTATCCAGCCGATCTCTGTCGCCGTGCCAAGGTAGACGAATACCTATCCTATCATCACCAAGGCGTAAGACAACCAATCGATGCAGTCTTTATGACAGAGGTAAGTTATTGTGTGTGAATTTCGTTATATCGATGGTTCGTTACATCGAAGTTTCTTTTACCGAAACACGCGAATTTAGTCATTATAAGATGTTTTTAAGTCCGGAAATGAAAAGGGTTCGTTGATCGGAACATTCGTGGCATTATTCCTGAGGTTCGTTAATCAAAAAAGAAAATAGGGTTTGTTATTTCAAATGTTCGTTAATCATACATTGAAATCACGTTTGTAATTGAATTTCTAAAAGCATTTGATAATAACATTCCAATCTTCCGATTGCATTGTGATATGATACTAGTAGTTAAATACAATCTCCAGGCTATTGCAAGTTTTCCTTATAAAGAGCAAAATTTGATTCCAAACTGTAGTGACGTCATAGAAATCTTGTCATCGGCTGCGATTTGACGCCGATTTTGACTATGCTCCGACCATAATGCTTGTGGCAAAACAGAATATTTGATTTTATTATTCCTTTATTCCTATATTATTCCCCAGTTTTAAAAGGATAACTTTACCCATTTAACTTTTATGGCAAAAAGAAGCTGCTGAAAACTGCTTATCTAATAAAAGAGAGCCAATGGAGTAAATTAGAAAGTCAAAAGGGGCCTAAGCTTTCGATCCTAGCAGAATCTTCGTCGGAGGCAAAAAAAAGAGACATTTTGGGGGTATTTTATAGTCCATCAAAGGGAAAGACTGCTGTAAGACCATGAAACTTGCTTGATCTTTTAAAGGTCTTTCAACGAACTTTCAAAGATCTGCGAGGTCTTTTTTTTTGCCTCCGACGAAGATTCTGCTAGGATCGAAAGCTTAGGCCCCTTTTGACTTTCTAATTTAACTTTTATATCTAATGAAAATGAGATTTGAGGAAAAAAAGTAAGAATCGGGCAGTGGTAGTCGAATCGCAAAGTGTGTGGCGGGCTTTATGCGTTCGTTTTGCGGTGGATGATCAACGATGGGATATTGTAAAATACAGTGTTGAGTGAATTGAATGTCCATATTAATCATTGCTTGAATCAATATCAGAAACTGCTCTTTATTGTACTACAGGTTTTGACGCCGATGTTCACCGGACAACCAGTTTCCCCAGAGAAGATGAAAGACGAGGAGAAAGTAATGAGAAATGCTTTGGCAGACTTTGAGAGAGTTTTCCTTGCCGGTAAACCCTTCATCATTGGGGGTGAAGTCAGCTTCGCCGATATCATGTTCGTAAGCGAGGTAATGACTGATAGATCTTAAAGTAGCAGCAATTTTCTTTTTTGTAATTTCTGCGGGGGGGGGGGTCACTTTCCGCTTGGCCTGCTACGCACCTGCGTCCAGAAAGGGGCATTTCTAGCAGACAAGCGTCGTCGCCGTCTTAGCAAAATACTTCGGGTTTTATCATATCACTGTCTAGTGTCTAGGGTTGTTTGTAATGTAGATTACATCAATATGCGGAGCAATCAAACGTTTGTTACGAAAATTACTTATGAATGTATGAATATTGACCGGGACAAAATGCTTCCAGTTTTACGTTTCTATACTTACAGCCTTTGGGGTTTGTATACACTTGGGTAGAGTATCAATTAAGGGAATTTCTTCGTTCAAGTCACTTAGAGTTATTGTTCTAATTGCTTATGTAGCACGGGACCGTTTTGGGTGGGGGAGGATCTTTTACTTGACAATAACAACAGCGCAGCGGAAGGATTTTTATACGAAGAATCCCCACCCTGTCCGTCTACGGAGGTAGAAATTAAATAAAACTATATGGTTGTAATTATTTTACTTTGTAATAATCACACATCACATAATCAAACACCATCAATCAACAACATTCACTCTATGTTATTAACTAATGTAAATTAATAAAACCCGATAAAATAAAGTAATTACATACACATTATATAAAGGATATATGTTCCTTTAATTCTAATCTAACAAATGAACATTATATACATGATATTTACAGTTATAAAAATATGGTGTAACTCTTGGTTACATAATTATCCGAACGGGTATGAACATATAGTTCAAAATGATACTTAAAATTTATCTCAACATTACTTTAAAACAAGTTGTCGAACAACTACTGATATTAAGACTACCTTAATGACATTGAAACTAACATAACATTGAGGGTCTCAGTGCAGAAAGAAGTAAAATGTGGATGCCGTTCATGGTCAGAAGACCAGTGACCTGAGAATCAGGAAAAAGAGAAGTTACATGATAGTAACTCTATGGAGGATGTTTCCTCTCCATCTCGAAAGTTGTGTATTCATTTTAATCAAAACATGATTAATCATTTCTTATACTAAATATCAAAAATCAAACTTCATCTCAAATAATTTCAACTAGGATTAGTAATTCATTTTACAATAACATATCAAATCAATAATGAAATAGAATGGTTTAGCACACTGATATTCAGGAAAGTCTTTAATCAGATACATTAGAGTCCGCACGGTATTAACGCGGCAAGATAGGGAACTCAGCCTATCCGCTTGACCAGAATAATACCGTTCAGTTGTTTTTGGATTCGCGACTTGCTTAAAATTTGTAATTCGCAAAGTTCAAAAGGCTCAACTATAAAACTCGCACCATGCTCGCGCTGCTAGACAATCATAAATAACAAGTGCTTTACCATGAACAATAATCAAAGATGGTTAGTAGCAATTATAAGAAATTAAAACATTCAATAAGATGTAGATTATAGAACAATATCTATCATCAGATATATAAAACTAAACTTTACATATTATTCAATCAAAAATTGATAATAAGCCAAATGTGTAAAAGACAATTGTGGACAAATAACTTTAAATCGAATATTAAATTTATAAGATCAATTATCCAATAATCTTAAAAACTTTGTATAACAAGCAATCAATTTGATATCAAATACAGTACTGAAATATAGGATGACTTTAGGATCTTACCTGAGAATCAGGAAAAAGAGAAGTTACATGATAGTAACTCTATGGAGGATGTTTCCTCTCCATCTCGAAAGTTGTGAAGAAGATGCCTCCAGAACTTCTATATAAAGGTATTTTCGACAGTACCATTATTTTTGAAAAGGGGTGTGTATATTTATAACTAGTAATACTTTTTTATCCTTGGTCATCTCTTTTAACAAACAAAAACCAGTAAACAATAATTGCTAACCCCTTTAGGGTAGCAAAGATGGAAGAGTCCATCAACATTTCCCCAAAATACTTCTACGTCATTCATGTCATTCACGTCATTATTTCTGAGAATAATGACCACCAGACCCTGACTCACACTAGCCAGAACTGACCATTGGCTCTCTCTTTCGCTCACTCTCTCTCAGTCTGTACAGAGGTCATAAAAACTCTCTGCTCTGACCATCCAGTTATGGATGTTCAATATCCATATCCATACAAGGGGGGGGGGGGGTAATTATTACAAGGTCTTTATCCTTTTCACTACATATAAAATACTATGTAGCACCAAAAGGGTGCTACACTTACACGAAAATCTTTGATTTTTTTTTAGTTTTGACGTGTTCTGTTGGTCTTGCTTTGATCAAGATTTTTTTCCACCGAAAGAAAAATTGTTTTGGTAATCAAATTTTGGATACTTCTGTAGATGAATATGAGGCGCCGAATGTACCAATATTATATAGAACAATTATTTGTTATATAATCATTATTTATTAAATAATAACTATTATTTATATATAATTTACATTTTATTTGTAAATAACTACTATTATATAAAATATCATTTCTAATTATTTATATATAATTCAAAGTAATACTTCATTATTTGTAAATAATAATAGTTCGACATTCCATTATTTATAAATAATGATTATTTGTTTTTCATTATTTATAAATAATGATTAGTTGTTTTTCATTATTTATAAATAATGATTATTTGTTTTTCATTATTTACAAATAATGATTATTTGTTTTTCATTATTTATAAATAATGATTATTTGTTTTTCATTATTTATAAATAATGATTATTTGTTTTTCATTATTTACAAATAATGATTATTTGTTTTTCATTATTTATAAATAATGATTATTTGTTTTTCATTATTTATAAATAATGATAATTGGTTTTTCATTATTTATAAATAATGATTATTTGTTTTTCATTATTTACAAATAATGATTATTTGTTTTTCATTATTTATAAATAATGATTATTTGTTTTTCATTATTTATAAATAATTTGTTGAGTTTTCCATTATTTATAAATAATGATTATTTGTTAAATAATGAAAACGTCTACTTCATTATTTATAAATAATTTTTTCGAGTGCACCATTATTCTCATTATTTATAAATAATCATTATTTAATGTTCGAGTTTTCCATTATTTATAAATAAAGATTATTTGTTAAATAATGAAATATCTACTTCATTATTTATAAATAATAATTTTGTTTCAATATCCCATTAATCATTATTTATAAACAATTTTTACAGTTTGCCATTATATACAAATAATCATTATTTATATACAAATAACCATTATTTATTAAATAATGCCATTATTTATTAAATAATGCCATTATTTATTAAATAATGGAAAACTCGCTATAACATGCAAATGTGGGACCGCCCATGATATGAATATTCATGATGCGATTTCCTTTTTCGTGATTTTTCTTCACAAATTTTTGTCCATTTCCTCTTCATAATGACATTTCTTGAAGCAATTTTCTAGGGATATGGTCTGATTGTAATATTCTTCATTTTCTATATAACTTCGTCTTCGTAGAAATATCAAAAAGTGTAATTGTTCTATATAATATTGGTACATTCGGCGCCTCATAGATGAAAGGGTAAAGAAGTTAAGGTTCCATGTTTATTTTAAAAAAAATCTTTTATTTCTTCATCTTTATCCCAGATGATACAGAACACAGTGAGTGGACGTCACGTGACCGAGGGCAATGAGAACCTGAAGGCCTACGTGGATCGCGTCACTGACAAACTCAATCCCATCTTCAACGAAGTCTTCGATGAAATCTTCAAATGGAGGGAACAATACCTCAGCAACAAGAAATGATTTTACAGTGGCAAGCGAATCGAGTGACGATTATCAACCGAATTCTAGTTATGAATATGTTCATATGATAATAATTTTGACGTCTTTTTTGCCAAATTTTATGCATCGACATTCACGGGGTTGGTACAATATCGTTTTGATTTAAACATGTTAAATGCGTTTTGAATAAAATTTAGTACACATATTCATGTTTTTTTTAATTTATTGACGACCATATTTTTGGAAGTGTAAGCTAGAAGAACATTGCAAATACTTGATTAACTAACAAGCAGGATAGCTCGTGGTGTACAGATATTACATTGGTCTAAATCTAATTTAATTAAAAATTCAAACCCCAGGTATATACTCTTGATTCAAGAGTATATACCTGGGGTTTGAATTTTTCTTGAAAGAAATACTCAGTATTATGTGTCAAAGAGTACATAATGTTACCCACTTATGAGAGAAGTATATCTCGCCACAAAATAAAGACATAATGTGTGTGTGGGGGGCACATTTTTTACAGTTTCAATCTTTTCGTTGTATAGTAGATATATGATATTTAGTTTGTATTAATAAACTTATATAGTCTTTCAAACAAATGTTTACTGTTTTAATGTGTTGGATATAAGTTGGATATAAGTACTAGTATATTGTAGCCTAATAATGTTATTAGCATGATCAGTAATAGTGGTATCAGTTATAGCTACACTCTAAAAAAAAAGGTTTACCCAACATTTGCTAAAACGGAAACATGCATGTTGGTCGGGTAAAAAGATATATATATATTGTAAATTTTACGCAATGTTGCGTTAAAATAGCCCAATATGGGGTAAAAATAATATCCAGCAAACATGCATGTTCCCTTTTTACCCAATACTGGGTAAAATTTTACTCAGTGTTTTTAGAGTGCATATAACGTGGTGTTTGGAGAAGTGTTGGCGACGCAATGAAGGTGTGATGATGATGGCAATGACGATGATTATGATAATGACGATGATGATGACGACGACGATGATAATGATGATTATGAGGCTGATGATGATATTTTAATGTCTCCCCTGCTCTCTGATTTAAACCAACGAATTTTTTTTTTTTTCGAATTCGAAGATTTATTTATGGGCTGTATGTTTTTATCAAATCCAGAATTATTATTGCAAGCTCTTTAATTTCAAAGTATAACAAAGAAAAATATTTAAATTTACATCAGTTTCTATCATAAAGCTAAATAATAAAGAGGAAATATATATCAACAAAGTTGGCGTCGATGCCACTTTTGGTAATAATAATAAAGCGCTTTTTGCCAGAGGATACAAAGCGCTGCTATTATTACACCGGCTTTAGCTCGAGCTACCATCACCATAACATATTTTGATAGGTTTCTAAGCAGTTTAATAATAGATGTAATCGTTTCATTCGATATACAAACATACAAATTTTGATTGATTAATAGTTGTAGATTGAAATGTGCTACTTTTTTAATATTCATGAACAGACAAGTTTGTGGAAGGATATTGCCTTGATATTGTTAAGCACGGCATCAAGAAAAAGAAAATGTTAATGATTTTTGTCAAAATAAACATTGACGCATGAGCATAACTTTGTCTGAATGTGAGCGTATGTATATGTTCTTTAATCAACTATTCAAGTTTCCCTTCCTGCAATGTTTTTTTTTTTATGTTTTTTTAATTGATTTAACCAGGAAGGCAAGTGGAGACCACCTCCCTTATGTTTTTTAAGTAATGAAAAGCCAACTCCCCCCCCCAAAAAAAAGACAGAGAGAAAGGGGAGAAAAGAAAGAACGGAGAATAACAATATAAAAAGAAGAGGTCTTGGACGTGTAAGTATAATGCTTCTGTAATTATTTTGATTGAGACAAATCAAGACGTAACCTGTTGATCGTCCTCCTCCCTCTCCCTTCCCCCTCCTCCCTCTCCCCTCTCCCTATTGAAATTGTCCTGGCATCTCCTCTGGAGTGAATATTTGATATCTTTACAGATTATTTTGAAGCAGTCGTTTCGTCAGGCGTCTTTGGAAAGGGTGGGGCCGGTGGCGACATTTCACCTTACACTGAGATAGTTCGTGTTCTGCGACCAGGTGAGTTCCGGTCCCCGTTTTATAAAAAAAACTGGTTAGAATAACAAATGTACACTTTCTATAACAAATTTTTTATCAGCCAATCGGAGTGAATGATTTCAGTAGCTTTTAATTGTTATTGCAAATTTGTTATTATAACAGATTTTATTAAACGGGCCCCAGATGAAGGTCTCACACGCCCAATTGCAACAAGAAGGTAAAAAAGCATTCATTCGGCCGAAACCAAGATTTGTTATTCTATATAACTGATTGACAAAAGTGTATGCAAATGATTCGTCATCTAACACTGATTCTAAAGCCCCGTTTTAATAGACAGTGCCCTGGTAGAGGGCGGGTAGAAAAAGGGTTCCATGACAATTGCTCCGCCGACATCTGCTCCGCCGACAATTGCAACGCAAAATACGACAATTGCTCCGCCGACAATTGCTCCGGACAGTTGCTCCGCCGACATTTGCTCCGTTAACACTTGCTCCGCCGATATTTGCTCCGTCGACACTTGCTCCGCCGATATTTGCTCCGTCGACATCTGCTCCGCCGATATTTGCTCCGCCGACAGTTGCTCCGCCGATAATTGCTCCGCCGACAATTGCTCCGCCGATATTTGCTCCGCCGATAATTGCTCCGCCGATAATTGCTCCGCCGAAAATTGCTCCAATTATACGACATTTGCTTCACGACAATTGCTCCGCAGTCTATTGCTCCGCCGTCATGTGCTCCGATGATACAATTGCATGAACATCTTACAAATTGTTTTGTTGTTGTTTTGTTCTTATTATTTTTATCTATTTATTTCATTCTCCCCTATCATCACAGCTTTCTGCTTAAAAAAAAACAAATTGTTCTCCCTGCCGCCGCCACTGTCTTGACAAATTGTAACGCAGAAGGGGAATGACACACTCCCCATTGGAATTGTGAATCTGGATTTTTGTTCATATATTATTATCATTGGTTTCAATCCGGTCTTGAGCGGGGAGAGAATGGGGGGGGGGGTGCTGGACACAATATCTCTTCCATAGGCGGATCCAGGGGAGGGGCCGAGGCCCCCCCCCCCCATTCTCCCTACCAATGAAAAAAAAAAGAATAAAGGAAAGGAAACTAAATGTCATCCTTGTCTGGCCCCCTCCATTTTTTTTGTTGGCTCATTACGCTACTGGTGAGTTACTATAAGACGAGACTTCGGTTGTATTTTTTTCTATTCTGTGCAATAGCAACAATATAAATATATTTTAATAAATGAATATATGTATGTATCTCTCTCATAACGTATAAACAAATAATGTTGTTTCTAAAAGACAATAATACACATATATATACCAGTAATAATATAGTTACATATTCATGAAACCCAATAACGCATCGCACTGAATTTATAATGCGAGCACGAAGCACGAGATGTTATTAACCTGGAAAGGGGACATTTATACGCATTTTTTTTATTGTAAACATAAAGCATACCTATTGAATTTCATCTGGAGCAAATATCTCCACTTCGGAGCATATTTCGCCAGAGCGATTTTGACGCTAAGAATTTTTTTTTTGTCCCGTCATAATAATTACATGAACACGCGTATTTTTTTTTTCATTTTAATCACCAGGCACGAAATAAAACTTAAACAAATGCCCTCCAAGGAATAAGAATTAAGAATATCTATCCCTCTTTTGTGCTTATCCCTTTTTTCTATTTCTTTCTATGTTATGTATCAGGGGCCGCGGAACCGGGGGCTGGGGGCTTCAGCCCCCCCTTTTTTTTTCCAAAACCGTGTACAAAAACGTAAAAATGACCATATGATTGTGATTTTTAGCATGGTCTGCCCCCACTTTGAAAACCGTTCCGCGGCCCCTGTTTATGTCATGTAATATATCAAATTTACTTTGCAATATATATATTATAATATACACATTTGTAAATTGACGTCTTCATCCTGTGCTACAATTGTTATGCGCATGAAAGTACGAATTAATTTAAATGTCGCAATATCGGAGCAATTTACGGCGGAGCAGATGTCGCCGGAGCAAACATTGACGGAGCAGATATCGGCGGAGCAATTGTCGCCATGCAATATTCGGCGGAGCAGATGTCGGCGGAGCAATTATCGGCGGAGCAAATATCGGCGGAGCAATTGTCGTATAATCGGAGCAGATGTCGGCGGAGCAATTTTCGGCGGAGCAGATGTCGGCGGAGCAAATATCGGCGGAGCATATGTCGACGGAGCAAATATCGGCGGAGCAAGTGTCGACGGAGCAAATATCGGCGGAGCAAGTGTCGACGGAGCAACTGTCGGCGGAGCAACTGTCCGGAGCAATTGTCGGCGGAGCAGTTGTCGTATTTTGCGTAGCAGTTGTCGGCGGAGCAGATGTCGGCGGAGCAGATGTCGGCGGAGCAATTGTCGGGTCACCAGAAAAAGGGGTATGGAATTCCTCAATGAGGCGATAAAACCACAGGTGGTAGCTCCCTTGCTCTGTCTTAACAGACTCACTTAAAAATCCTACCTGGTAAAGTTTCCATGGTAATGAATGCCCCCCTCCCCTCCGAAAAAAGAGAGAGACATAAGGAGAACTAAAGGAAGGAAAAGGGGAAAAGTAAAAGAAAAAAGAAAAAAAAATGAAGGAAAAGAAAGGAAGGGGAGAGGGGAAAGGAAAGGAAAGGAAAGGGGGATAAAGAAAAAGAGAAGGGAAATGAAGAGGGAGAGAAAAACAGGAATAGAGAGAGAAAAGGAGAAAGGAATGGGAGAGGGGAGAGCTTTTCAGACAGACTGCACCCCGATCGCGTCTTAACAGAACATGCGTCCGGGCGTTAGCGGGGTAGAGTTGTTTTTCTACCTCGCTTCCACCCTGGTCTGAGCAGGCCGAAATTTGGAAAAATCCTTCCCGACACTGTCCTGCTTTTCTCCCAGTGGGAGCGTCTTAATAGAAAGGGGGATTTCCTTCGCCCTGCTTTTGTCGGGGTAGGGCAGTCAGAAAATTGTCTGTTAAGACGGGGTATAAGAAGGGCAATCACTGAACTTTGCCCAAAGGGGAAAGAGATTATCACTTTACTCGCGGAAATGGGGAAATTATGACTTTTTAAATATAATCCTCATCAGCATTACGACTATTATAACATTGAGTAGTAGTAGTAACTACTGTACTACTACTACTACTACTGCTGCTGCTGCTGCTGCTGCTGCTGCTGCTGCTGCTGCTACTCCTACTGCTGCTGCTACTACTACACTACTACTACTACTATACTACTACTACTACTACTACTACTACTACTACTACTACTACTACTACTACTACTACTACTCCTACTACTACTACTACTACTACTACTACTACTACTACTACTACTACTACTACTACTACTACTACTACTACTACTACTCCTACTGCTGCTGTTGGTACTACTACTACTTTACTACTATAGGCCTATACTACTTCCACTGATACTATACTCACCATGGTATTTCTATTATTTTTTATTTTACATCAGGTGGCTTCTTCGTAAATTTCATAAGGGAAAGTAACTGGGAATATCGGCGCAAAGACGAACTCAACCAAAGAGAGGTCTACGACAAGCTGTGTGCAGACGGTGTTCTGAGCATGCGCTCACGGGACAAATGCGACTACTACAAGACGTCAACACCATTACCTGGAATGGTATTAGTCGTGGAGAAAATTTGAAATTTCAGATGTTAGATAGGCCATTATAACAATAACTTTGATGATTCAATCAACACAATGTCGTATTATACAGTTCATCCCCCAAAAATGGAAACCGAGCTTTCTTGGTATTTCATAAAAAAAGATGAATTCCTTCACATTATCATAATTTGTTTTCATTGATTTAATTTATTGATTTCTGCAACTTTTTCATTAAAAAATAAACAAGAATATGTAACCGAATTGTTTGATTTGTATATAGAGATATTTGAAAAAGCGTTTCTAATTACAAGCAAAACATTGACCAAAGACCGATCAAAATTATAACGTTTTTTATAACATCAAATCAATCGCTTTGGGTCGGTTTCTTGGTGTGACTATGGCATTATCTGACAGTGAAGAAAACATACATAGCAACAACAGGGCCCCGTCTTACAAAGAGTTACGATTGATCCGATCAATCGCAACTATGGAAAGCCAGCAACATCAACATCTAAAAGACATGTTTGTTCAAAATAAATTTCTAGAAATGACGCATATTCATACATTTTCTGTTTACTTGAAAATGCAGTGTGTTTCTCTATGTTTTCAAAGGACATTGGGCAAATTTCCTAAAGTAAAAATATGCCTGGATTTCCATACACTTGAGATTGATTGGATCAATCGTAATTCTTTGTAAGACGGGCCCTGATATATAAAGAAGCTCCTTCTTACAAAATAGCAACCAATCAGGAATCGATGTGCCTTCTAGAAATCTTGAAGGTTTTCAGAAGAAAGAAGATAAATTAATAATGAGTTATTTTGTAGAACATCCTTTTTTTCCCGCCGCCATATTGTTTAACTCTTGACGGTGCCACCACGATACTTGGAATTGCATTGTTTTTTTATCCTTTTTGATACCTTCCGAAGCTAGGAGTTAATCGCAAAATTGCATAATGTAAGTTGTAGTTCTTTCATGTTCGTTATATGTGTCGCTTCTACATATTCTTATTTTGTTTGCATTTCCATAACAAGAAGGGTAAAATTACTTTCATATATCCCTTTTTATGACTATGATCTTCTTCTTCTTCTGTTACTTATGTATGACGTTATACGGATATTCATCTTCCGATTCTATATGTTGTACATTGAAGTATAGGAGGATGAATATTTCGTTAATAGAGACGATATTGTTAACTTTCCTGTTTCTGTGAGCATGGTGAGTGAGTCAAAATAAAGATCGTAGATGTCTAAGTTTTGCTCATCAAAGTATATAAAACGAAATTTCTATTTTCTCCTCTTTACAAAGTCAGTCTTTCCGCGTACTACATTTGTTGAACGAGAAAGGGTTTCACACGTAGATGTTTCAATTTCTTTTTGTCCACAAGGTTGTGTTTTCCGCCTCTCTTTTTCATATCATGGATAGATAATTATAAAATCTTTACATTATATCACGACCATTTTCATGATTATCAATACTTCCAATCCGTTTAATAATTCAAGAAGATACAAATATAGCGGAGTGAGTTGACACATGGTGTACTGAAATATTTATACAACAAAATTCTGAATGGTGGTAAATTTTAATCTAAAACGGAACCTGCTATTTGTTGTGTAAAATATAATTCACCAGTGAATGATATCTCACTTAATATTTTACCCAGCAGTCAATCAAGTAGTTTATCTTTTTTCTGAAATGTCCATCGATTGATGATATATGAGATAGAAATGATTAGCAGTAATTTACAAATATTCATTTCGTTTTGGTCATGACATGACATCTGACCAAGTAATAATTGAAAGAAAACATGAATGTCGGAAGCAGTCCGTTAATAAATAAAGTGGACGAAGATGAGTAGTCCAATGATATCTATATACCGTATTTCACTATTTGAAAAACTAGTAAGAATAGTTATTTCATTTTTTTTTTGGGGGGGGGGATCGTAACAAATTTGACTAAAATAGTCACATAGTGTTTATATATCTTCCTCACCTTTACTAATTTTGTTCACACTTGGATTGTTTGTTCAGATTGCTGATTTACTGCTTTTAGATTTTTCCTGAAATCATGAGGATTTTGATATTTTCAAGTCAGTAAAATATCGATCGTTGAACTGAACTGAATTTAAGGGAATAAAGAGATAAGTCTTTTCTGATAAAAATAGAAATAATTTCTTTGCTGCTATAGCAACCGTCGTTATACAAAATCTTGTAAGGTTTCACTGTCTGCGTGGTTTTTTTTTAAAGGTGGCCTACATCTCAGGATGTGATGTTGTGGAGCGGACAAACATGGATGAGTGATTAAATGAAGTTATAGGAAGCCGTGTGTAGATAAATCAAGTTTCTACACATACGCACACACACACACACCCGTGCGCGCGCGCACCCCCCCCCACACACACACACACTCTCTCTCTCTCTCTCTCTTTAACAAATTGAAATTAGTGAGGGACGTGCATATTTTGATTATCAAAAAATAAAGCTAAACGTGTGTTTGTCCATCACCACAAATATTTTAACGACTCGTAAATTTTCACCTCTTTTTTTTAAATCAAATTTAGCACCAAATTTATGAATGAAAAGTGTGCTTTTTCCTAATTCCAGCCCCTTAAAATTCAAAGACAATTAACCAGACAAATAGGGCCTATATATTTACAACTTGCCTAGCTATATGTCACTTTCCTCAAAATATGCGATTTTATAGTCCATTATCTTCAACTTTATCCTTACTTCCTTCCGGGTTCACTCTCACAATAGCCAACATCCCCCACACCCACATCAAAGTAAAACTTATGTTGAAATTTTGTAACCTAGTACTGCTAGTATTACTTATTAAACGAAATACTATAAAATACGTTTAAAAATGATTAAGACACTACAGTTATTTAAAAAATTATGGAGCAAAAAAATGTTATTCCTACAGATGACAAATATGACGAAGTGACGGAGGAGAATTAAAAGTTTTAGTGGGTTTTTTTAATGAAATGTATTACCAACAAATCATTATCTGTCACAGATCTTCATTATATTATTTCCAAATTCCAATGTAGATATATATAGTCCCCAATGAATCATAAAAATAACTGGACAAATGAACGAATGAATGCATCAAGTAATCAATTGATTAATTTATTTATTTATTAATGTTTGATTGATTGGTTGGTTGACTGTATTGTATCGTATTTATTTTCCGTCAATTAAAAACATTAAATATTATATATATTTACAATTACAAGAAAATATCAATAAAAATGCGGAGGGATTGCCCTACTCTGCGTTAGGGTCCCTAAATTGATTGATTGATTGATTGATTGATGGATGGATGGATGGATGGAATGACTGATTGAATAGATGAAAGTAAATGCTGAAAATTGAGAAAACTAACTAAATGATTAATCTTAACATCTAAGGGCCTTTAATAAATCATATCAAATTATATAATATTAAAGCATATAATTGCGTATCTAAGCCCTATAAATGCGCAAAGATACTGTGCAATATAAATCTGATTAACAATATTATATCAATGATAAAGAAATTATTTGTTTAGGCAGTATACATAAGTTATCTAATATTTACATTCTTCTAGTAGCATTCTTTTTAACAAGTTGCTAAATATTATTACAAATAATTATTTCATTTGTAATGATTTAAAGGGGAATCCAACCCAAACAAAAACTTGTTTTTATAAGGAAAATAAAAATCAGACAAGTTAATAGGTGAAAATTTGAACAATATTGGACAAACAACAACAAAGTTATGAATTTTTAAAAGTTGTAAACATTGGTAATCACTATACCCATGGAGACTTCAAATTGGCCGCATATGGGATGTCATAGTGATGTAAGGCAAGGACTACTCTTCCATGTACTCCAATACATATTATGGCTAAAATGTCATTTTTCCCAAAAGTTTTATTTCAAATTATATTTTTATTTCATGAGGACATAAAACAATATACTACCTGGATTATATTGAGATTACTGCCCCAGGGGAATGGGTACTTAGGAGAAAACCACAAATCCCTGATAATAAAGTACATGGCCTATGGGAAAGTTGTCTTTGCCCCTTGTCATAATTTACTTACTCAGTTGCCAATTTGAAATCTACATAGTATTAGTGATCTCAATTTTTAAGCAGCTATAACTTTCTTATTGCTTGTCCGATTTCTTTCAAACTTTCACCATTCTGTTTAATTTATTTTTGTCCTTCCCAACACAACATTTTATGGCCAAGGCTGGATTCCCCTTTAATAATGACTGTAGTGAACGAATACACAAATAGTAACCCCCATACCTTTGTCTTACACTTTTGGATAATCAGATAAGATGCTCGTGTTGTCTTTTATGCTAATTATTTGATGCTGAAGTTTTTCGGAGAGAATATTCGCAGTACAACGGAAAATGGAGGATCCAGAAGCCAGGAGGTTGGCGGGAGAGAGGGTGATGAGTATCGCATCAAGTCTTGGATCCATGAGTCAGGTTTGGCGAACAACATTTCATTCAGCTTCTTTTTTTTGTAAGACTTGCACAAAGTACTGCATTGTTGATTAATCATAGTATTAAACCAGTAATATAGGCACTAAAGCAATATTGTTTCTTTGATTTATTCTTTCACAGTAAAACAGATATTCAATAGATATTGATATATAGTAGGTCACTGGGAATGTTAGAACATAAAAGGAGCAATGCAGAAAACATGGGGGGATACTCATTTGGGAGAACGTGGCTTACAGTAACATCTAAACAATATGATGAAGTCTGAAAATGAAAAAATATACGATCACTTTTATTTAACATTATGATGGAAAATTTCTTAGATAATATAAGATAATCTAGTTTAAAAAGGTTGTATATCAGTATGATAATAAAATCACAATAAATGTCACTTTCATCAGGCAACCATTTTCGCCCCATCCCATTTGCGGGTGGGGGAGGAGGGGTGTGACATATTTGAAAACTTAATGTAAGCGGATGAACGAGGCGACAGAGCTGGTCTCACTTTTTTTTTTTGCATTATAAAATTGATAGTTAACGATCTGATGATTTTATTTTTTCATGGGCTACTGTCTGAAATGCCGGTAACGCTTTCTGAGATATTCCTTTTTTCGACTTTTACAGGTGGAAACCTCGGTGCGCGAGGCTATACAAGACTCCAACAAGATGCTATGCTCAGCCACCCCCTTGACACCAAACGGCAAGAGACGTCAGATGATTAAGATGTTGACCCTGACCCTGATGCCTATCATTGTCCTGACAGCCTTGGCCATCTCCGATCTTATCGCTACTTTGAAGAAGAGCGTGGACGCCAGTGAGATCCGAAGGAACGTTCGCTTCAGTCGACAGGTAAGTGGTGACTTTGCATTTCTTGTTGAGTGCCGTTGACAATGATGAGGAATATAGCTGATTGTATAGCTACGTCTGAGGAGCGTGTCATTAGAATGCATCCTCTGGTAACTTGATAGTAAAGAGCCAATGGTGCAAATGTTCTTTCAGTATCAGTGCCCTCCCTAAGCCAAACTTTGATTGCATTGCTAACCCAGAGAAGCACGTCTTATGACCTGCTCGCCCAACAACCATCCAAAACATAATGTTATTATTCCCTTTCTCCGATCTAAAATGCTGAGAGGAGTGCGAGCCTTGCAAGAAGGTAGACGGTCCTATTTGTGTATGTCTTTGGTGTGATTTGGCCAGGGATCGTATACGAACATCCTCCCGTTCATGAGACGGTTGTACATTGGATTGTTGCAACATGCCGGTTGATTGAGACAATTTGTGGAGAAAAGTTTGGATGTCAACGGAATAATAGATGGTTCAGACGAGCTGATGACTCTGATGTCGACCCTGACGATATTCCCGACAAGGTTCATTCAGATACATGCCTTTTTTGTTGTTCTATTTCAGGTTGGCACCCTCGTTCACAGTCTGCAAATGGAGAGGGATATGACCGCTCTCTACATCAGCTCTTTGATGCAACAGAAGACAGCAGCGACCGGACCAGAACGAAAGATCTTCCTTATCAATACCTACCCGCTAACTGACGAAGTAAGGGCTTATTAAACTTATACAAGTGTTGTGGTAGGGTATGTCGGTAAGAGCAGAACTTGGTATGAATCCAAAAATAGCTTGACCATTCGCTTGCCAAAGGACATGAAATCGAAGTAATCCAATGTGAATATTACAATAATTACACTAGTGAAGAGGTTGTGAACATCAAGACAAGCAAAATATGCCTGGACACCATCTGAATTGGGTATACTTGATTAAGTTAATCTTTTACTCAACCTCTTTTCTCACTTTTTGACCATGTATGGCTATAATGAAGCCAAGTTCTTAAGGTTTGTGTAGAAAGTAGCTGGCCTCAAGGGTAAAGTTTTGTACTAGTCACGCTAGTATCGACTCTTTGTCCACAGGTCTTGGAGAGTTTGGACGATTGGCCAGTCAAAGGAACCATGGCCTACCAACAGTTCCAGAACAAAGAAGCCCTGATGTCCTACCTCTTCGAATACCGCCTGACCCTCGACATCCACAACACCACAATCTACGAAGTCATCCACTTCTACACCGACGCAATCCAGCTCTTCATTGATTGGCTCTACGAGAGCGTCGGGAAGTCCGGCGGTCAGGGTCTGTGGGAGACACTGGTGGCCTATCAACTCTTGATCGTGGGGATGGAACAGACTGGTATTGAGCGAACGTTGGGGGCGGTGTTCTACACGCAGGGTGGTTTCAATCGGTTGACGGATTATCGCTGGTACATGGAGAAGATGCAGGTAACAGTATCTGAACAATTTTTAAAAAATGTTATTTACATCATCTGTGAATGACTTCATAAGTTTTACTAAAGAAAAAGACACATTTCAACAAAGTTGTACTAAATGAATATTCTGAACTGGAAATCTATTTTCGATATAGGTCGGTCAGTCGAATATTTGGGCATCGCAGAAGTACTCTCAGCTCGTCCGAATGATACTCGAAGACTCGATCGAGAACTCCGACCACGACTTCCACTTCCAGAACACGATAACGGAGATGCGAGCAATTATATCCTACAACAACGCGACCAGAGAACCATCATGGCAAGAGGGACAATGGTGGTTCGACAACATGACCATCTACATTGATATCCTCAGGGATATCCAGAAGAACATGGCAGAGGTATGAGGATTGAAGGTGTCGGAAGGGTTGATATAATAGAATATTGATTCCTGAAACATGTCAGAGAGTAGTAGGTCCATGGTCCTATTAAAACAAAGTCCCAAAGCGAACAGTCGATGTTTAGAAAATCGAATCACCAAGAACAGTAGTATATCTTTTTCAAAAAGGTTCAGAGATGTTTCCATTATCTCACAAAGATAGATTTCCACTGTTCTGTATAGTGATCACTGAAAGTATACAGACCAGTGATGACCACAAGTAACTTTGCCAGTTAAATGACATAATGAAGGTGATGACGACCTACATTGGATAAATTCGTTCATGAGACAAAATTATATAGATGATCGATGTTGAAACACTTCACTCGAAAGTGGAAGGCAGTGGGTCAACATAAATGATATTTCATGTATGGAGGTCGATCCCATTAAAAAAAGTAAAAGATACAATTGAGAACATAGCACAAACTACAGGCACATTAAAATGGTTTGATGATGTTGGAATTGCCAACTATTATGACTATTTTTTGTTATACATACAGGTAATACTAAATGAACTAAACTCGGCGGTGACCACCGACAACGCTGATCTCGCCGTCAGCATCAGTATCATGGTCCTGGTCGTTTTCCTCTGCGTCATCATCATCAAGGCGGTTGAATCACTCACCTCCAACATGCAGAACTACGTTCTTACGCTGGCTGACCAAACCAAAGCGCTTCACAAAGAGCGGAAGCGGACGGATACGTTGCTTTATCAGATGTTGCCTATTTCGGTTGCCGAGAATCTGAAGCGCAACCAGGTCGTCCACGCCGAAAACTTCGCAGCGGCCACGATTCTGTTTTCGGATATAGTCGGGTTCACTCGGATTTGCTCGGAAAGTTCTCCACTGCAGGTATGTTTCCCATGGGAATTTTTTTATCAACTTAGTACTATGACTGGTTTGTTAGTCTTGTGGATATGTTTCTAGGCTATTTAACGCAACATACACTACTCCGGGCCTCGAATTCTCGTTGGCAAAAGTACATTTCAAAGTGTGATAATAGCATTTCATGTTCCTCTACAAATTACATATCAAACCAACGTCATAGTTCTACAGTTCATATATTAATAATTTCTTCTTTTTTTTCATTTTGAATAGGTGGTGGATATGTTGAACAACGTTTACACAAACTTCGATAGCAGGATAGATACCTACAATGTGTACAAAGTCGAGACGATCGGAGATGCATATATGGTGGTATCAGGTAAAATGTTAATAAATCATACTCTCTTTAAAAAAGAGGTCTTGGAGGGTTCTATGCTTGTCCCGTATTTGAAACCTTTAAATGTTCCCTAAAAGTTTTTAAACTACCTTAAACAGTCACTTTTTAACCTTTTGGGGTTCTTTTTGGAACTTTTTAAGAGTCTTTAGCCTTTAAACTTTTGGGGAAACCTTTTCTCGAGGGTTCCAAATATGGTTTGGTCTACTGATCGGTGACTGGTTAAAACTATTTACATGAAGGGCTACCACGGAAATTCCGTAAGGGCTACACAGGAATGGTGGCAGCCAGGTTATTTCGAAAGGGTGGGGCAAGGCGACCAAATTAAAGTTGACATCATTTGTTGCGCTCCAAATAGCGATTTTAGAGTTGTACTACGCAGACGTCTCTGTCTTGATAGTCTTCTTTCCTCTTCCCTCCTCTCCGTTTTTAATCCTCTTTTTTATCATTACTTGAAAATCATAGGGGTCGATCGCCCCTGACCCCCCTCCCGAACTCAGTATTAAGTTCTGAATGAGAACTCAATTCCTACGCAATTCTTTTTTAGAGTGAGCCAACTTACAGGAACTGCACCCCATGTCTATTTTTTTTTTATTAGGGTGATAAAAAGCAAGCCCTCCTCCAAAAAATTGTAACAATGATAATGATAATAATGGTAATACATACATAGAAATATAACAATAAAATAACTAAATATATAAATGTTGATAATAATCCATTACAAAATACAGACTCTCAGATTCTGATACTTAATATTTCTTTCTTTGACCCAAGGTGTTCCACAGCGTAACGGGAACAAACACGCGAGTGAGATAGCTTTGATGGCCCTGGACCTCCTGAACTGTATCAAAGGTCTTGTGATCCCACATCGTCCTGGTACCAAGATGACTCTAAGGATTGGAATACATACTGGTGAGTCGACTCGGATAATGATGGAAGCGTCACGACGCGTCGTGGTGTAGCGGTTCTGACTCTCGCCTTGTAATCAGAGGGTCGTTTGTTCGAATCCCACAGCGGCCTAGCATCCGTTGGCAGTTCGTCAATCTACACTTTGCCACTCTCCACCCAGGTGTTAAATGGGTACCCGGTAGGGTGCGAAAACCTATGTAAAATACGTAGCAAACGAATCTTAAATTTTTGTTAGAATGCTCCCCAGGGAGTGGAGAAAGTGTATATATCGTGTGCGGGCATAAAAGGATATGACGACCCAGGTGCATTAACAATAATTACGATGTAAAGAGCTTAGAAACGAGGCCATTCAGGAATTAGGCGCTATAAAAATGTAACTGTTATTATCATTATAAATCATTCCGTTGTTTAGCGCTTATCGCATCAGAACGACGTACCTAAGCGCATTGCTGATATCATTACCCCAGTTATTGTCTTCTGACTTGCCGGCGTAAAGTGCATGCACAATCTCCACTCACTGTGGATTACTCCAGCAAAGAGCAGTAACGACATTGAAGTTAGCACCCTACCTGGTACCAATGGATGGAGAGTGGAAGTTAATGAATTGAGCCCTGCCAAAGGACGCTAGTGTCTCCATGGGATTCGAAAACACGACTCTCTGATTATAAGGCGAGAATCAGTATCGCTGCACCATGGCATCACCCATGCTCCCTCGAACGTCTGAAAATAAACGATTGCTTATTGAAAAGAATGATGAGGGCGCTCGACAGCATTCGACATTTTTTTATACCGGACTTTTATTGGTCATCCAAATGTAGATAACAATCATGCTGGACAAGGTCATGATTTCACCAAGAAAGCATCTTGAAACATGACCATTATTATTTGCTTTTACTTGGAATGGTTATGCCAGCGAATGATATCGAGCTATTGGGCGCATTAAAATAATGTAAAACAAAGAGAGAGAGAGAAAAAGACAGATTAAAGGTACCATATCTTGCAGTATATTCATCCAGAAATATCAGGAAATATTACTTTTTCGATTCTGTGCGAAATAGATATATACATATTACCATGGAGCTGTAATAGCTCTATGATATTACGGAAGGAGAAGGTGACATTTACAAGCGCAAATGATTTTAATTCTACATTTCCTCTATATTGTGTTAAAATTGATTTGCTTTATCCAACTGTCTTCTTCTTTCTTATAACGTAGGGCCAGTGGTAGCCGGTATCGTCGGATCCAAAATGCCAAGGTACTGTCTTTTTGGTGAGACCGTCAATATCGCATCAAAGATGGAGTCGAATGGATTACGTAAGTACATCATCCCTAGAAGGTTTCAATCTAAATCCTTTACTAAAACTGACAAAGATTTTAGGTTCACTTATTTTGTTGAATTTTGATTGTTTTTATATCTCAACTTGTCTCTTTTGAAATATTATTTCAATTGAGTATCCAACTCGTAGTGAAGCGAGAGTGAAAAGAGTGAAAAGTTTATCGACCGCAAGGAAAATATGTTACATGAAATACTCTTAGGACTTGATTGAATTAATCTGTACTGGGATGATGGTAAAATGGGTGACGGGTTTCAGATTTCGCATGCAGGGGCTTTAGATTGATCGTTGGTTCATGAACGTAATGCCGCGTTCGTAAATGATATGGAATGATGGGACATGCGGATGTTGCAGAGTTTTCCCCCGATAGGTTACTCAAATTAGGATTTCGCTTTGGCTGTCTATTCTATAGTAAGTTGCCTATTCTTCGAGACGTGAGACGTTATGTAATTGTTTTTTTTTACTCTCGTTCTCTCAGCAAATCGGATTCAGATTAGTGATGATTGTCATCGTATTCTGAAGATCACGGGCGGATACACTATGGTTCGCCGAGGCGAGGTTCTTCTGACGGTGAGTTTTGTAGTTCTTTTTTCCGCTTCCAGGTCATTTCAACAGACTCAAATGAGAAAGAAAGAGAGAGAGGAAGAGAGAGCAGGGGGGGGGGTCAAGGGTGCATGGCATCAGGATATTTTATTTGATAGGGGGCAACAAGACCTACGAGTGACGTCATTTTTTATTAAATGAATAACACGGGTGATATAGAGGTATACGATCAAAAATCCACACCTCTCTGTTGATACTTGCCTTTCTTCTTCCTCTTTTTCTTCTTTTATCTCCTTACTCCTTTATTCATTATTTGAAAAATCATCTAGGAACGGTCGCCCACGCCCCCCCCCCCCCCCCGGAAAGCGACGCCCCTGGGAGCGGGAGTCGTTGCAGTGTATCTTGACATATTAATTAAAAACATTGATATCATTATTTTGCACATATTATTGTGCATAACATTCGGGGTTTTTTTTTGTTGTTAGTTAAAGTAACTCCCGGAAGAACTCGGGACGTTCTAACGGCGCCAAATTTAAGTCATTATACTGCATAATTCATCGTATTTTCTTTTTTCTCTATCTCTTTAGGATAAAGGAACGATGACGACCTATTGGTTGACAGGTCGAGTCGCGATCGCGGGGGCCATCGGATCTTCTAGCTCCAGCGAAGAGAATGTCCAGGACGACCCGCCCGATGGTGACGCCAACAGTGACTGTGATTTGACGCTGAACGTCCCCGAAGACCCTCCACCGCCCATAGGCATCATTGACTACTAAGGGCGATATCGTTCAGGACCCCCTGACATAATGCTTAGCAATTGATTATGATGCTGATTTCTAGGATTGATAGCATTGGTAATTAATTGTGTATGGTCAGTTGTAAAAATCAGTCTCATAATCAACCGCTACGCTTTATGTTACGGGGCACCGGAAATGGGAATTGGAGTATGACGAGGGCGGGAAAATTATTATGCAGTGGGATGATAGAAAGTATTGAGAGTGTTCATTAGATGAGAGGAGGAGGAAAGAGAGAGGAAGGAAGAAAGAATGAAAGTGGAAAGGAGAGAGAGAGGGGGGAATGGGTGAAAGATAAAGGAGTGTGAGGAAACCAGACGGGGAGATTTGGGGAGAGAAAGTGAGAAAGAGAAAGAGATAGAAGAAGGGAAGGAGGGCGGGACATTGATACAGCTAGAACAGGGAACAAAAGGAAGGATAATAAACTTCTGATTTTACGGCGCTTATTCCTTATAATTCTGTAGTTTGAAATTTCTAAATAATGTACCAAAATTGATAAATTGACAATAAATGGGAGGGTTACATTCAACTTACCTTATTACTCATAATTATCTAATATTTTGCATGTCACCAATTTTAATGACAAAGTAGTGGACACTACGTTGTATCGAAGGCCTATGGGGTATTGATTTGATGTAATGTCACAGGAAATATTTTGCTCTCCTCTCTTCTTTTTGTTTAAAAAATTATTACCGCAATCTTGAAAGGATGGAGTATCTGTTAAACACTTCCGTCAACTTACTCGCTCGAAAAATCTCGACCATTTCACTTCACTGATTCCAACCGCACAAGAAAAGATGTTCTTAAAAATATGGTTTATGATATTTGAAAACACACATTCTTCTATATGTCGGTAAAAAATATTTATTTATATATATATATATATAATGTTATGTCATGTATCTCTTGCCATTGTATTTATTATTTGATATTACATATATCTCGTCCTGTATAGTTGTGTCTAACAGCTTAAAATTGTGTTTCGAATTTAAGAATATAATATTTTGAATTGAATGCGATGATAATAATGCGCCATGGAAAGTACGCATTACATGTGAATTTGAACATTTTACTTCCCATACTACTTTAGCCCGTCAGTAGAATAGCAAGATGAGATCGTGACATTACACAATACAAACATTAGCCAATCGAATAGTTTTCATACATCATTTTAATTCATTTTTCATAATCAATTTCAATCATTTCGTAGCATAATAATAAGAACAACACAAATCAACATAGGTTCATTGCAAATACAAAGAATACTGTATTAAATACACCGGTTCATGATATATAATTTATGCAAGTTTTACACACAATCAACTCTGCTCTTCTAAGAATAATACCTTTTCACATGAGGCAGCGAATTTCATGCTTTATTCCATTTGAAAACATTTTTCCTTTGTATCTCAGAAGAAATCTAAAGACCACCACACACCATACGATTCGCCTACGACCCGAACCGGGAATAATACGTTATAACGATTGATGAGAAGATTTAAATCGTGGAACGAACCCGAGATTAAAATTTTGAATCGATCAGTTGCTATCCGATTTCAAAAAATTGTATATGCATTTGATATGAACACTCCCACCTTTACAATCTTAATGATCAAAATGTCCGAACAGTGGTATGGATACGAAAATCCAAACTCCAGTCTATTTCGATCCACCCTGAAAAATGTAAATTCAATTCGAATCGTAATGACGTCACCGTTGGCTGCGACTTGAAGCCGATTCTTGTTTTATTTTACTCCGACCAAAAGGTTTGCAAAAAAGAAGAATTCTGATTTTAGTATTTTTAGCATCATGTCGAGTTACAAATAAAATCATTTTATTTCTTAGAACTTTCATATTAATTTATTGCGAAATGCGATGCGTTATAAAAATCGGGTCAAAGTCGGACCCTCTATTGTGCGGCAGACTTTGGAGTGTGTGATGGCCTTCAGGGCGCACGTCAATAATTTTGCAACTCTGCACCAATGAAAATTCGCCCCATGTGGAAAAAAGTATTACAAATTCGCCTGTATCCACACAATGGATCCAGATTTGAAGAAAAAAAAACATTGAAGAAAAAAATTCAGCATAAATTAATTCAACAAAAATACTGTAAGTTTGTTCATATTTACTAAGACACGTAGCACGAAGCACTAGGTAAATACAAAAATCTGTCGAATTTGTAAATAATTTTAGCCATTCTGAGATATATAATTTCGTACAAAAATAAAAAGGAACACATCCTAGGCTAAAACACTTAGCACTTTTAAATTCCATATTTAACTCTAGTATTTTGTACAAAATACATGATTGAACTTCAAATACTATTATACATTTATTTTTGTAACCGCACGGAATAAAATCATAAATATTTACCTTCATGTTCTTTTTATTTCACTTCTACTTAATACATTTACTTGCATTACTACATTGTGATCAATGAAACACAAAGTTGATTTTAAAAATATATATCAGTGTTATAAAGGTAGTCTATTTCATGTTCGCGAAAATTTCACGAATACACTTTGGCATTTTGTACAGAATAAATAACATATCTATAAATCTCAAACTATTCTCGCAACCAACAAGTGGAATCGAAGTTGAATACAGTCAACAAACCACAATTGTGAATGCATTTCTTAATTCAATGTAAAGAAAACGCGTTTGACGGAAACAGACAAATAAAATGGAAATCAAATATTAAAGATCGCGTATTGCCTTGATGAACTCATCAAAGGAAATACTGAAATATTCCGTCTATAAACGGGGATAGTATATGTGTCATAGTACTATTAATATTGTTTTCACTCAAGTCATTTCTAATACACCTTAAACACAGACATATAGTATATGATTGTCAAGCAAATTCACCCTGTTTTCTTATTGTCGTAAAATAAGTTGTCTCGATTGATTGATTTTGTTTTTAGATAAACAACGCACGTATTTAATGAGTGCTATATATAATAACATATTTTTATTACATCCTCATTTACATACTGTTCGTAAAGCTAGCACAATTTTCTGGAAAACATTAAGAAAATTATTATCAAGGAATGTTTGTTTAATACGTTTAAGAATTGGATTACTGTGTCACCGTTGCTTATGTCTGATGTTGGTATGCTTTTTATCGAATTATCTATATTCAATTGTCATTTCTAAAAAAAAATAGACCAGCATTTGATTGTCAAAATATATTCCAAAACATTTTTTTTAATTGAATACATTATTGATAATTTTCTCTATTTATCCAGAACGTCTCTCATTCTATAATATATTCACACACGTTTAAGGGAAACAAAAGAAATACATAGAACATTGATGAAATATTTGGTCCCCTAGATATCAGTGTTATGTGTTTATAACCTGTAATGAACATCGTATTTCAATGTCAAAATATATTCAAGTTTACGTCTGAATAAATCTTTCTTCACAAAAGACTATTTTGTATATACTATTTTATTCTCTTTTACTTATGTTCAAACACTTTTCATTTTGCACATAATATTTTTTTATTATTTTTGCATATTTGGCCAATGTGTATATGCGCAAACATCTTTCTACTTTCCATAAAATACTGTATTTTGGGGGCCAAGAAAAAGCTTGACTGAGCCAACTGGTTGAGTAATCCTTTTCATAATGAAATTCTTGCACCATTTGATCCCAACACTTATATAAAATGCATTATCATTATTTTCAACAACGGGAATTTTAATATCATAGGTTGGAGTTGTATTAAATGCCTTTACAGTTTTACATTTCTCATGTTATCTGTTTATTACATGGTCTTCATAAGTCTATTCAGGTCTGTTTACGAACAGTTGATCAAATGCCCTACTTTCTTTTGGTGAGGGCGTCCTTTCTGAAACCACTTATCGACAATGATGCCCGCATTGGTGACCAAATAGCAATGCTTCACCTTTGGAATAAGAATTTTACACCGCATCAAAAGTTCAAAACTCGAACTCTAACCCAATGGGCAAACAGTTTCACATCTGCTGTCCACCAAAGCAATATCATGCGATCACTCAATTGCAGCATTCTTCAAAACGCGAATGTCTATCAATCGAACAAATTTAAATGACATTTTGGCGAACTTGATACCGCTATTTCGCTGGGTCCTTCATTTCGCTGACATAATCGTTGGAAGTGTTCACGCCATCGAAATACACACTGGCGATCTCACAATCAGGCAGCGAGACCTTACGCAATATTCATCCTCTTTTGAAAGTCCCTTTCTGTTCTTCGCATTCACAACCCTGTATCACGGGAAAAGTGTGGCACATCCACAACAAAAAAATTATCTCAATTGTTTCTTTTTGAAGGTGGATGAGTGGCCATCTTGTTCATAATGATATAAAGGGGCGCTTCCCTATGATAACTTGGGTTTTCTCCTTGATTTCTTCTCCGCGGAGATCTCTAATATCGTTGGTAATGTTGTGGGTACTGTTAACGTGTCTTCTGTGGAGTGATAATGAGAAACGAAAAAATTTTAGCAAAGTTAGCAAAAAATATCGAAATTTATTCTGAATCCTATTATTGATGTGTAGTGTGGAAATATGAGAGCAAATTTAGGAAAATTAATAAAATTTGTTAGTTTCACTAATATTTTCTTAATTCCTGCTTCAACGCATTTTTTACGTTTACATTCCCAATACTCTCACCAGGGCCCCGCAACACAAGGTATATTGATTAATTGCTAATATGGAAGAACAATCCTTATTGGTTCCAAGTCAGTATACTGAGCACAAGCTGCATGCAACGATAGTCTTAATAGGCCCAAGGTTGTTTTCCATGCGATTCTCTCCATTGTCACAGGGGTGCTCCGTCCATCTAACCATTTATTTATTTATCTTTCCTTCTTTATCTTCTTTATTAATATATCCATTTTCTTTGTCAGTTTAGTTATTTACTAATTCTTATATGTCATTCTTATAAATATCCCATGTATACCATGTTGTTCTCCGTACAAGTCTCTTCATTGATACAAGGAAAATCCAAACAACTCCGTCATACAAAGCACATAATCACGTGGATTGCATCTTACCTTTACATCTCGGGCAGCATTCGCCTTTTGTTCTGATTGTTTCTTTACAATTAAGCTGAGGACAGGTTCTTCCCTTGCATTTCGCCTGACCATTCTGCAAAAAGGAGAAGAAATTGAAAAAATATATTGAACGAAATTGGCAATTTGAGGTGCTTAACGCACACAGAGGACAACGCGGGAATATTCATGAAATAAATTTTAGAGGGCGCAATTTAGAATTGCAATTTCCTCAGAGATTAATCTGTACAAATTTGCCCACAGATCAAACAACTTCTATGGCCAATGGCGTAACAACATTTATGATACCAAGTAGGTCCATGATGATACTTTCAACAAGTGCTTTTGTGTCACACATTGAGTTGATCCTATTTTCGTATAAATGTGATAAAGCGATTTTACAGACATAAAATCATCCAACGAAACAATTACTTAATATTTATCAACAATGGGATACAAAATACAATATGCTGTACTTGATTGCTTGAACATTTCGTGCAAACATAACATGACGTCAACAATTATTTGATAACATCTATAATATTGGCCTATTTACGCTTTTACATTTCCTTTGTGTGACAAACATTCTGAATAAAAGCTTTTGGGGAAATGGGGGTGATCTTTCACAAAGGTCAAAGGTCATGCTTACCCGACATCTACACCTGACGCAGCTCATTGTACCAAATGGCGACACAAGAGGGTGCCATTCGGCGCCATTTCTATAAAATTCACCGAGGAACGAACATCCTACATAGAAGAAGACGAGAACAAGAAACATGCGACATGTAAGCACTGGGGTTTACAAGGGAAGACAATTGAACATTATGCGAGGGACTAAGGGGAATATCCGATAGAATATGTACTAGGAATGAAAGGTTTACACCATTAGATCAAATAAAAGAATATGGGGTATGTCACATTTATGACATTTGCAAAGAAAGTCAGATTTGCTCTGTCTTAGTTTGGGGGCAGCGTATTTCTGGACGTAAGAAGACAGTTTTAAGAAGACTCGGTCATCATATAAGATATGAATAAGTGATAGGAGGGTGGAACATTCAATATAATCATGCCTCATACACCATAATACATTTGTACACTAATATGCAATTACATTATTTTGATATCATTACTTTTATCACATTCTTTCATGCAAATATGTAACATTCAAACAATTTTACTTCAACATGTATTTATAATATGTCTCAGTTTGCCAATTAAGGTGTTTTCCAGCCTTCGTCGACAATATCCATTCTACACTGTATTACAACGTTCAAGAATTTGGAAAGTGTAGTTGATATTAGAAAGATAATGGCAAAGCAAATTGGAGAGAATTATTAACTGAAACGGAGTAAGAAAGGAATAAAGGAATGGGCTTTATTGGGAAAAGAAGAAAAGAAGAAACTGGTAAAGGAAATTGAAACGAATCTTTACAAAAAAGAAGAGGTAAAATGAAAGAGTGAAAGGGGGTGTAGAAGAGGATGAAAAGAAAAAGAATGATATAACTGAAGAATGGAATGAAAAAAGGTTTGGCGATTAACATGTTGTGCATGTTGTGCAGAAACACATATTAAGAGCACTTGAACATTATAGCACCTATTTTTGTACGGTCATTTTCATTACGTACCGTCTGCTTGATCTACAGTTTTACAGTTTCATTTAGATAAATATAATGTAATACTCTACAAACCGGTTCATACTACAATCACACCAACTAACCGAACCGACCAATAGTATGCAATTTGAAATAACGTTAAATCTCTGATCGATCTAAGGTAGGTTTCGTTAATGAGACTATAGCATTCACTTGCTCAACATGCATTATGGGAAATATGGAACTCTGGGTAACAACTTACCTTTTTCTACTTCATCGGCTTGCAGTAATGTGTCGTCCACTGGTGGTTCTGTGGGTGGTGTCGTTGGCTCTGGTTCTATATTATGAGACAAAAACACAAGTAATTTTATGAATGTTCCAAATTACAGAAAACCCCAACTCCATGCTTGGTTAACTTGTGATTTACATTCCTTAAGTTGCTTGAAACCTTCAATAGTATCGTGTTTTGCGGCGTCAGGTGACACTTGTACTCGGTTTACAAGAAAACATCACAAATTAACAAATTATTTGTCTCTTTAACAAAAAAAAAAAAACAAGTGCTAACAATTACAATACACATTTATCACTGGTAATAATCATGATAATATTGAATACAAAATAATGCTCTATTAGTGAAGGGTTTCGTGTAAAATGTTAATATTGAATTTAAGATGATTTACCTGGACATACTTGGCAGCAATCATTTGCGTTAAGTCGAATTGGTTTTGGGCAGTCTAATGGCGGGCAGGCGAGTCTTGAGCAGTTTAGTTGGCCACCGGACTGTTGATAAACGATAAGATAAACACAAACACGGTAAGATATTGACAATCGTCGAAATTGGTACAATAAAAATCTTTAGTGATTCTGCGTGAGCACGTAATCAAGTGTATTGTTGCAAGAAGATACGACATTCGACGTACATGCGGAAGCATTGTTGCGCAATGGTGGATTTGCCTTAAATTTGATCTCTTGGAAATGTGATCCACTCAATCGCGCTTAATTAGAAGAGGGAGATTAAATATCCAGCTGCTTGTTGAAAATGCATATTCTAAAAAAAAATTTGAATTATTGTTACATGATGGTGGTACCTCAACATCATACCATTAGAATGTATCAAAATAGAAAGTCGATATCTAAAGCTTCTTAGTTTTACACAAGAGCTAGCGGAATTAACCGATTGGGTGAAGTCCGTACCACGTGACACGAGATTCTAGCTCTGATGTACATTTCGTGTCAGAAGCAAAATAAGCATGAAACAGTCGCACATGAAACATGAATTGGGAAATCAAAATCAATGAAAAATATCACTCAATATTTCAGCCAAATGATGACACAAGAATAAAACAAGAAGATGGAAAAAAATATTTCAAGATGAAAATGAATGAGTGCAAAGAAGATGTAAATAGACAAATGACTGTCCATGAAAATAAGTCTGTTTGTTCCATGAAAAACACTTAAAATCAATCAAAATTATATTTCTTCACAAGGATAGCTGAAAAATCATTCCACAAGTATCGCGCTAAAAGCTCTACATTCTGTTCGCGCTTTCAGAAATGAAATAAAACTTCATTCCATGTTGCTCTGTCCTTTCGTTGGGCGAGCTGTCTTAAATCTTCATAGCATAATTTTGAAACCGATGAAAGACATTTTTTTCTTCGCATTGGATGAATAATGGATGAACAATTTGAGAATTTTTGGCTAAAAAAACGAACCGATATAAATACTAACAGCGCTGAATCCCATCTACATGAAAACTCTTGACAACAGATCTAACTGTATCACTTTTGGTCATATTAGAACTGTCACCACAAGTTGTTATATGGACAGATTTTTGTAGACGGGAGTAAATGTTACCCAAATTTCACCTCAATTTTCTCAAAATCCCTCATTATTACAAAGAATTTCACAAAAAGGCATAATATTTTGCCACTAAAAATCCGTCAAATATGTCTTCAATTGCGAGCATGCTGACATGAAATGCACCGCACTCGGTAAGAGAGGAGGAAAAGTATGAGAAATTAGAGAAATAAGAAGAATAAAAAAATGAAAGAAAATAATCAAGATGAAAGGCTGAACTCCAGACTAACCATGCAAGTACAAAGCACGCATGTAGTATATCCAAATGGGGGAATATACGGATGCCATTGCGTTCCGATGCGATGTACCTTATTGTCACCCTTGTAATGGCAGCCAGGCTCCTCAGGTTCTTCAGCTGCTCCAAGAAGAATTAGGAAAAGAAATAAAAATTAAATAAATGAAATAAAACTTCTAATAAGCATGCAACATCAAAATGAAACAAGGTATGTCTGTAATAAAAGGCGTCGTGATTTGATATTCTGCTGAAACGGAGGTCAGGTAGGAAATAAGTTTCCTATTTCAACTTGAAGAATATCACAGTTTCCCATTTTGCAACTTGGGCTTACAAGTTTGTAGTATAAATACCCTGAATAGTGTAGTTACTTTACTGTATTTTATGCAGTGCTTTGGATGTAATAAGCTCTTAACCAAGAGATATTCAGGAATTACTAATAATCATAAATACATTATACATCACTATAGAGTAATATTGTTATAGATAGTTCATACAAACTTTGTATTTTCAGACACGATCAGAAATAAGATCTGCAAGTCTTTTTACCACTGTTAAGTAATCCTCAATTTACATCTGTGCTCGTATAATGCGTGTAAGAAATCGCCGCTTGAAACTCAATTTTCTTTTTTAATACAGTTATCTTTTACCGACAGAGACGCCATAATATCAATTCTTTCCTATGACAAATTGTTAAGTGGTCGTACAATTACAGCAAATCAACAAATATTTGTAAAATCACGGCTATTTTAGAAATATGATACCTGTGACCAATTTGAAACTCATTTTGCAATCTCCGTTCATTAAATGGAGTAGTTTCGATAGCCTGAGGGCTGAGAAGCGCAGTTTCTGAATGAGTCTTGTCACGGTCTCTTTTGGCGCTATTTTGTTTTTCCCTTGTCCCTTCCTCTCTAGGCACTCCTTAAACGCTTTCTTTGAATTTTGAACGGATAATGATAAACTCTTACCCACATACCCCCATCCCTCACGTTCGCACTCTCTTTCTTTCTCTCTTTCTTTCTTTCTTCCTATGATTTATTTTTAGTGTCTCTCTCTCTCCTTATCGTTTATCTGCTCTTCATTAACATTATGACTTGTATTTCCCATTTCTCATTATCTAAATCTCCCCCCCCCCTCTCTCCCCCTCCATCTACCCTCTCCTTGTCTCCTCCCTCCCTCTCTCTCTCTCCCTCTCTCTCTCTCTCTCGCTCTCTCTTCGTCTCCAATTGTCTTCACAATCTCACCCACGTCGTCTCCCAACCCATCTCCCCTGTCTCTCCCACTCCCCCTGATAGCCATCGTCTCCTGGCCTTTCTAATCATTACCCCACAGATCAAACATGACATTCTTTTATTGATTGCTAGTGAAAACATTGAAGATGCTATTGCACTCTTCAGCAACGTTCCCATTGCCTAAGGATCCCAAACTCGGTGGAGGTGGTGTACAACAGTATACACTGCTATCTACACTACGCTAGCAGATAACACATCCTTTAAACAGAAAGGGGTGGGCAGTGTGTCTGATGTGGCGGATGATAGGGGTGCATGTATTAACCCTGACAAGGATTACACCAATAACGAAGCCATTTCCCTCCCCGAACTGGCACTTGGACACCTCCTTTGGGAAGGCGGTAAGGAAGCGGGCGTAGATGTCGGAAATTAAGTTAATTCAGTCATTGCCTAAGACCAATGCTTAACAAGCCCTAATCCTTAGGTTTCGATTGTCTACGAAGTTGACACAAACTTCAATTAGAGTGAAAGGCTACACTTTCATTGGGGGTCATTCGAATATCCCATACCCCCTTTCATTCAACATCAATGAGTGTGACTTTGATATAATCATTAAACAGGTCATACCGCATTTTAAAAAAATGAAATAAATCCTCAGTATCATAGTCTTTATCTAGCTATCAGGATTCCCAAAATGCAATTAGTTGATAGATCTAGGCACAAACTTTTCAGCAAGTTCTTATAAGACACCAAATACTCTCATGGAAAATGGTCAATAGAATAATATGATTGGTCATATGAATAAATTATTGTACAAATAGAGTTTGAACTTACGTTTCGGACAGGAGGGGCAGCATTCACCGGGAGCAATGACGGAGTTTTCACAAGACAACTGAGGGCAGATCACTGGGTCACAGATGGTCACTGTTTTCTGTTAAAGAGGAGGGAATATAAAGAAATCGATCGTCACATCTTCATAATTGCTTGAAAACTAGAATGATATAATAGTTTAACAGTACAAATGTTCATGTGAACAACTTGACGCAGAATTTTCCAAAAGGGACAAAGAAAACTAAAGAAGCAAACGTCTCTGTAATGATAAGATCCGCCAACCATAGTACCTTGATTATAATCAGGATTGAGAATCTGAAATCTAAAAAATGTCGGTTTTATTCATTCTTTGAAACCCTACCTTGCATGTGCATGTGGTGCAGTTCCTGTCGTAGTCCGGTGACCAGGTGGACATCGGGGCGTGGTATCGACCTTCGAAGAAGCAGGAGTTAGGGTCGTCATCGACGTTGATGGCGGGCATGGGATCGTGGACGGGGACGAGGTTGTTACCGTTGGATGATCCATGACAGGTGTTTGGCAAGATGATCTGGTGATATAATAAAATCATGAATCATGAGCCTCATAGTCCTACTTGTCATCATCAGCAGCAGCAGCATTATTAACATCATCATCATCACCACCATCATCATCACCATCATTATCATCATCATCATCATCACCCATTGTAGGAACTCACCTGTCCTCTGATTTCACCCTCCCTATGGTTCTTTGTACTGATCTGAATGAAAGCTTGTCCCCTGTCCATGTTCTCCAATAATCCTGGATTCACATCTGTCAAGGTTCCCCGAGCCTGGAGAAGATAGGTACATAACATATCAAGATGAGTTCTTCAAGAAAGGTATGATAGTCGACAGTGATAACCCTCTCTTACATTCTATCATTCAATGCCTATACAGTAAAACATCTGTAGCGACCACCCATAGGGAAAAATGTAGCCTTTATAGACAAGTGACTGCTATCATCAGGTTCTTATTAATGTATTCAAATGTGCAATGTCATAGAAAAACAATAGACAATAATTTCTGAAACATTTATGATTGCTGATGGAGTAGGTACTTACGCTATTTCCTCTAAAAGCATTCAGGACCAATCGAACTCGGCTTTCCCCGTTCTCGATTTCACCGATCTCGGCGTAAAAGTGAGGCGTGGACGGCGGGCTGTCGGTCCCGATGTCATCTTCGACCACGCTGTTGAGTCCCACAACGGCGATCTCGTAATTGAGGGAGCAATTTTCATCGAGGAGGAGCCAAGCGTGACCGGCTGCTCCAGTCTCCTGGGTAGGATCCATAAGGGAGCCTGACATCTGGATCGGCATTTCTTTCGAGAAAAAAGAGAAAAGTTGGTAAATATTACTCTTGGACTATTGCATAATACTATATTAAAAATCACATATACATCAGAATTGATAATCAATTTTTATTATTCTGCAACTGCAAATGGGCATTGGTATATTTATGGTGTAATTGTGACGTTGTTTACTTTGTAAAGCTTTCGAGTCAGAACAAATAAAAAAAAGTAATGACTAATTTATCATGTAATATTAATGACTATTTCATGTAGCCTTTTTGGTGGCAGCGGTGGGATGATTAACTTACTTGCGTGTCTCCTGATATGACCCTGGTAGGCAAGTTGAACGATGCGTCCCCGAAGCTCGGAGGTGGTGAAGGCACCAGTAGCAACATTGACATAGAGTTCACCGTGAAGGAACATCTGAACGTCACGGAGCTTGGGTCGTAGCCACTTTCCCTGAGCCTGCATCATAAATGGGAAAATAAATTAACATTTATTTGTCTATTTCACATTCATTAACTATAACCGCCCGTTAAAAAACCATTTAAACATTTTTGGAAAAAAAATTATTTCATGGAATTGTTTCATTATAAAATGTCATCAAGAACAGGGATCGTCATGACAGTTTGTAGCTGCCGTTCTTGATTTCTAATAAATGGTTTGAGCACACCATTTATAATGTAGGTCACATGTTGTGATCACTCTTCGAATTCTCAACCTCTGCTATTATTATTCTCGTGTAAAAGTATGAATTGACATCGTTTGAGACAGCTCAACTCGAATCTGAACAGCTCACAAGCACCCCTAGATATCTAGGTATCTCTTTGATCCAAATTGAGGGATATCCTCACCACTCCATCTCTGTAGTTTCCGAAGATGTCAGCAACGATCTTTCGCCTATTCCTGTTGGGCATCTCAATGGTGATGGCGCTGACTTCTGTCTGTAGGCCAGTCAATCGAACCTTGAGGGGGAAACACATAAAAACAGCAATTAATCCGATATTCAATCATCTAATCTATGATTAAGGTATATAATTGTTCATTCCCATCAGGGTTGCAATGACAGCTCGAGAGTTTAGAAGAATGGATGTACTAACCATGTAGTTGATTGTCCCATCGTCATCTAGGGTGAAAATGGCTGAACCGCTAGCCCCTGTAGTCTTTGATCTGTCAAGGGCTTGGCTACCGGATAGTACTGCATGGATAGCTGTAAACGGACGAGACAGGAGAGTTAAAGGATTCGATTCGATTAACATAGAAGTTACTCAATGATATCGTCCAAAGGTCAGTTTTCTATCAATATGACAAGTAGTCACGTTCAAGTAGAATTTTACTTCTCTTATGTCAGTATTTATAAGAGAACTAGATTACAGTCGACATGTGAAGATTCATATTTTTTTTTTAATCTGGACTCATTCCACAAAACTTGTCATTAATCATCAGAATGCTTTCGGCTAATGAATTGGCACAACATTAGTAGCTTTAAAAAGAACTTGTAACTTGAATTGTATACTGGATACGATGAAACAGGGTCCAAATTAATCACTAATAACCATGCTAGGTGGTAAGAGCTACTCACTATTGCACGTTTTGAGTGGTGTGATGCTGCCAACAAGCATTCCTACATCGCCCTGGCCCTCGACCGTCAATCTCATCTTTAACTGTCCCTTCGTGATCGCCTTCTTAATCGTACTGGGCAGCGATTCGACGACGTCCACCACATCGATGGCCTATTCAAGGATGGAAATTCATAACGATTTATGACATGTCAAAAGATTGAACGTAAGATTCATTAGCCTGTATGTAAATCATGTATCGATATGTTCAGATTTGATTCTGTCTGACTTGGCCGAATTTAGCGCTGTAGAAAACCTTTCCTTCCTTTTCTTTTCTTCCTTTTCTTCATTTTCGTTTTCTAATTGTTATTATATTAATGAATTGGTTTTCCTCGTCCGTATATAAGTATTTATACCTATCCGTATATTCCCTTTGTAGGCCAACACATTATTATCCTTATCATTATGCTTATATCTACAGATGCGTTCACTCATATATTCTTATCACTTCATGCATTATATTCAAATAAGCTTGGACTTATACTTAGCATTTTCTATGTATAAACACACTTGCATATACAATGTAATCGTAAGTACTGTATTTGATATTTTAAAAGCATTTACACCGAGTAGTAGTTACGTACCTCGCTTGCAACAGCAACTTCAATTCTTTTCAAGACATCGTTTCTCTTCGTGATCTCAACAACGATGTTGACGTCTTCTGTCCTTTCTGAAAGAATAGATGAGATAAGATAGCGATGTCAACGACTTGAATAAGCAAGACACTAAAAACACAATGTGATAATAATGTGAACACGCTGTGAACACACTATGAACACAATGTGAAACACTGTCAACACACTGTGAACACACTGAGAACACAATGTGAAAACTGTCAACACACTGTGATCACACTGAGAACACAATGTGAAGCACTATCAACACACTGTCAGCACACTATGAATACACTGTGAACACACTATGAAAACACCATGAAAACACTGTGAAACAATTATGAATACACTGTGAACACGCTGTGGACACTTTGTGTGACACTGTAATCTTTCCACCATACACTTTTTGACAAGATGCTGTTCCCTACCTGACTCTACTAGACCATCAAGGAGAGCAGCAAAGTTGATGGCGTTTCCATTCTTGGAGGATGAGAGCATCACCAGTCCTCCTTTCCCTAAGATTTCATTCACTGGACCGTTGCGTCGCTTTGGGGTCAGAAGAACACTAAATGATTCTATGAATAGCAACAAAAACAAGACACAAGTTACGTGATGTCATCAAAGTATGAATGATATTTGCAACCACGAATGTCAATTAATTGCTAGTGAAATTTGAGGTATGATATAATATACTTTATATTTGTAAATTATATAGTATTAGGAAAAATATTTCTATCAAGTATCAGTTTTATAAATCTGTTTAAACTACTGGAACAGGCAATTTTAATGTTTAACTAATGTAAGCTGTTGTAAGTTATCCTATTAAGATGCAAACATATTTTGTTCTCAATTAACTAAGTTAACACAAATTCATAGCAATAAAGACCACACAAACACATTGATTTTGTGGCTTTAAGAGCTGACTGCTAATATTGCAACGAATATCAGGAGTATATACGACAGGAAAGGTCTTTTCAATTCAACATGCATGGCGTGCCTTTTCACAAATATATTCATAATCAGATACAACATTTCATAATTAGATCATGTTAAATTATGAAGTATGCGACAAGCAGTCAACAGGATGAGCGTATCGGGGATTGGGAATATCCATTTGGCAGAAGGTTACTCGTTTTAAATCAGGAATTTATATTTGTTTCCTTGGTTTCCTCTCATTTTTTAGATTCATGAATAAAGAATTCAGTGAAATACACAATGTTCTATCTTTTTAAGAAATAAAGTGGAGGTACTAGACTTCCGGCGCGTGCCCCGCGCCCCTCTTCTCCTGACCCCGTGTCTCTAAAACTTCATATATTTGTACATAATATCGTAAATCGAAATGTCATGATGATATTTCTAAACATAAATTATGTTAAAAAACAGAGGCGCGCCTTGTTTTGCAAGCACAAATCTGCATCTTCCACGACTAAAAATAAAAAATATGAAAGATAATGATCCAGCATGATCATTAAGCCACTGTCAATGACGAACTCAATGACGAACGGGAAAGTGCCAAGTCATGTCCAAAATAATACCGATTCCTGATGTACTTTGAGGTAAGTGGTGGGGTTCACTAACGGAAATGAATAAATGGTTAATAAGTTCGTCTCCTCTGCATTTTGGCCACCGTCACTCATATCAGACGATTATACTACTTTCAAAGACAAGTTCAAAAATTCAACTTAAAAAGTTTGCAATATTTGCCCGCCGTTGCTTGAAAATCAATTAAGTGTGGCTCGATTAGTAACTTTCGAACGCAACACGGACGCGGGCTCTGAACTATTTGCAGTGAAACGCGTGACTTGAAAAATAAAACAACTTCTTGAAGCTTTTTGAAATAAGATCGGCGTGTTTGATGGTCAAAACCTTTCTCACAATATATTTTATCTTAGAATCTAATAGGAAATGGGCGTCAGTGACCTTCATTAAAGGAATAAAATACTTCCATAGCAATGGTGTCTAAAGTTAGGATTTTCTCAAAGCTCAACTCGACCCTGACCGTGTCTGGTCTCAAATTGAAAGACCTACCGATGTATATCTCATCCGAAATAGCCATGAACTCTTTAGAATTATTATTCACGAAAGAGATTATGATCATGTCTGCATTTTACGAAATCATTAACGCAACAAGATCTAAAACTTCTAACTTAAACCTAAAACAACTTGTGGAAAATAAAATAAAATGGTTACCTGTGGAAAGTGCGCGATGGGGGATAAGTCGACCCCTGACCTCTCCATGCTCGTGTGACCTGGTGGTCAGTGTGACGAAAATGTTCCTGTTGCGCAGATCACGTGAGACAATCTGAGGAAGGTTTTTCCACTCTCCGCAAATCTATTTGAAAGCAACACAATAAAAAACATTTTTAATTTCATTAACCATTCATGGGATTTCCGAATTTTTATAGAAAGTTGTGTGAGAGAGGAAGACTTGTACGACTACAAAGATACATGTTATAAAAAGAGGTTTTTAACACTGATGCAGCTGTTTTATTTAGAGGTTTTAAATAAATTTTCAAATATTAAAACTTACCGTATCGGAGTCAACATCACGAACCGTATGCACGTGCAACGTTGTATTGAGTACGCCAGTAAAGACAACTTCGAGGGGAGTACTTAGTCTGTAAAACGAACAAGAAACACATTTGCAAACATTTTATACACGATTAAATGTTGACATTAAGAAAACTGCTTGTGAAGTTATTTTATACCGATGTATGGTGATTTATTTATATAACTCTGATCGAGCAAGACGAGGCCTATATGAAAATTATCTAGGTTGAATTTGTTACATGGATAACAACGTTTTACAATAAACTTGTTTCTATGAATATTTCGTGAAACCAGACCCTGGCGAATCTTACCTTGTTACGTGTAATGTGAAGTGGAGGTTGTTATTCAGAAGGAGGAAAGATCCTCGAGAAATCGCTCTCGTGTTCACCGATGTCAAACGACCGGATAGAATCGATACAAAAGCTGAAAACGCAATGAAATACAAAACCAAAAGTTTGCATAACTGTGTTACTTTATTTCCATTTACCTTAAAATGATAACTCGTCTCATAAGACAGTAATTTGTACATATTTCATGATTTTATTTTTATTTATCTTGTTCGGAAATAAAGATGTGCTCTAAAGTCGTTGCATGTCTTCTACCAAAAGTAAACTCTGAACATAACTATCAGCTAGCCGTATTAGGAAATATGGACATAATGCTTGTGAAGACGATTGTTAAAATGTCAAGGATTGAATTAAATTTTATTAAATAACCAATTTCGTAACAATTTTTTTTATTTACCTTCTCCCTGAAGTGTGTCTTCCGTACCCTCAGTCGACGCCGTATCGTCCGGACGCTGTGACTCGCTAGATCCGTTCGTTCGTGAGGGCTTCTCCTTATCAATATCTTAAGAAGGAAACAAAATAAATAGATAAAATAGTAAAATTCAACTTCAGAAAATGAAAAATAGGAGAGTAGAAAAGAAAAAATTGTCAAATTTTAGTGATTTCTTTGTCTTTTCGAATTTTACAAATCCAGTCTTGTTTATCTATTTCTGACACATATAACGAGTTTTGATCAAATAAATTGAGTGTGTATATTCATAGACGGTTTCAAAAGAAAAGGCGGGAGAGTAATCATGTTAATAAATTCCTCTTACCGTCTGACGGGCAGGTCTTGCAGCAAAAGCCATCTCTGATCACTGGATCCTCGTCATTAGGACACGTGATATCCGGGCATTTGATGTTATTACATGAAATCCTTCCCAAGAGTATACCATCTTCTACATCCTGAGATATGAACAAATTAAATGACAGAGAAAATACACGAAATTAACGTAAGTCGAAATTGAAGGTTTCAATATATTCGAATTTTTATTCGTAAATTTATCAACTTTCTACAAAAAAAAAATCGGTCATATATTACCATTCTAAAGCAGATGAAATCAAGTTGATAAACCATAGCAACAATCTTCGCATTGAAATATTGTACTATAATATGTATAGTACAATATTTTAATGCGAAGATTGTTTCGACGTATCTCATCTATCTCTTTATCGTCATAACTGTGCACCCCAATCTCCCCCTTTTCATATTTCCTCTCTCGATAAATCTCCTCCCCGAGGGCGTGTATTATTCAGTCTTGTTTACATTTGTCGTATTGACAAATCATCGCAAATGACTTTCGGAAAAACCATCACACAATAATCTTTCACCAATGAATAATACCCCGAAGTTCAAGAGTGCGCGCCCCTCGTTAGCACCTCCCCAAAAGCATCAAATTCTTTTTATAAAACGAATCACAAAACATTGACCCGAATTCTATCTTTATCCAGAAGCTTTATAAAAAAAAAGGATGAAAACGATATTGATGAATGCTTAACTCGTTTAGATATTAATGGTAATAAATCAACCAATTGCCATTACACGATGTAGTTGCAGTAATGAGTGGGTTAATGCGTATTAGGTCCGTGGGCTGAAAAGGTGGGTTTCGGACTAATAATTGCACCATTATTACCCCTAATCATTTACCCGGCTCCGAGATCTCTAATAGCTCCATTCATGACATTCGCAGTTATCGTGTTTTGTATCTTAGTTCTCGCAAATGATTTAATCCCGCCGACTGTCTCAATTTTCGATTTGAAAAGGAGCTAGACGACTCATCTCTCTGTACTTTTTCGCTCTGATTCGCACTCATACAGGCAGAGTTTAATTCGATTGACATGCTTTACCATGATCTTTTTATATCTGTCTGTTAGGGGACAATGAACGCATTTTCATCTCTTATTTTTCTGGGTCAGAATTGCGAGGATAGTCAGTCCCTGACATAGAAATTGGTGTCTGCGGCTTAGTGCATCTCACGGGTGCCTCTCGACAGCGTCATGGGGAGTGGGTTAAAACAGTTGACTTTGTGGTGAAATGAGGGTGAGAAGTGGTTATAAAACCGTGTCTTTCTAGATGACAAACATTCCAACAGAAAACAAAAAGGTCAGGGCATCCAAGTTCCAGCTGAGAAGAATATAAGCATATAGGTTCTTTCATGAATAAGCCTATTAATGTATAAGCTTGAAAGTATTTTTGTGAACCGATTCTTGCTTCTAGAATGTAATTTCATTCAATTAAAGCAATATACATACATCTCCATCTAATAAATAACAGCGAATCTTTAATCAAAAATATATTCGTTCATTATGATGAACCTGTATGAAAATTTTGCTTTCCTTAATCAATCATGTGAATAGCATTATACTTTACAATTGTGAAATTTCAAAAATAACAAAGAAATTCACTCGTTGATATCATGTGTTCAAATATACCTGTCGGAATCATCTAAGCCATATAAACGAACTCTTGAAGGATGAATCGGTTCGGGTAAAGCTCTAACAGGGCTACGTTTTCTTTTTAAGAAAACTATATAGTCGCGCCAATATTTTCACAACCCCAAAACACCGTAAAATCTACTCGCCCACTAAAAACAACAGCTGCTTCAAACGAGTCTTCAAATTGACCGAAAAACGTCAAAATCTGAAGGACATTTACGGGTTATGGTGTCATAAAATGTCACCATATTCCAGAAATGAAAACATCTTTGGGGAACATTATATAATATAGCTGTCATCAATGTGTCTTCAATAGTCCTGTTCCGCGAGGTGGGGAAGGGGGAGGGGTTCATTGCAATGTGTATCTAAAATCTTTAATGCTACACAAATAAAAATTAGAACCATGATATAGATGATTTGCTGCAAAATCCTAATAATTGGCGTTCATAATAGATACCAATATCAGTTTTAGGACCCTAACATAAACTTTCAATTTCAACTCCTGTTTTTTTTTCAGTATTACTAGCAAACTAATATATTGATAAATGTGGAATGATTATTTGTCATCACTTTCATGTCATTTCTCTCAAATCAATCTGTATCTCCATCTCATTTTCATGATTTTTCTCTCTCCGCCCAGTCACACACATCGCCAACCAATTCATTACATTTACATTTTGGCAGAGCCCACGGGATGCGAAGCTGCAAAGACAAAAAAAAGGCAAACGGGGTTTAGGTGGCACCTGGCCCCCGAGGCCCGGGTACGACTTTCACCCACCCCTCAAAACACCGTAGGCAAACAGACATCGCTGTGAAAATTATTATGATATGGCATGGAATATTACACCAGAGAGAGAGAGCAAAAAGAAAAAATATGTAATGTTTTGCCAGCCGCGTTATTCTTTCCGTTTCTGAAATTTCATGAAAATTGGGTTAATTTTGTAATTCTACTCTGAATGGGAACCTTTTTGCGGTACATTTTCGGATTAGGTAAGTTGTTATCCACACAAAAGTATAGAATGGAAAAAAAGGAAAAACCTTAGAATTCATATCGTTAGCTCACAAAGAGAGCAATGTAAAAAAATGATGTTTGTATAACATATAAAGTTCATTGCACGAGAAGTTAACTTGTGAACAAGTCACCTCGTTTGACAAAGCAAATTGTTTCCATTTTGCACTTGCTCTATTTAGAGATTAAAATGTTATTATCATTACTCAATGGAAAACAGGTCAATATTCTGTAAAAAAAAAACATTGTAAAAGCTTTGCTGTGAATCCTCAATGCTTTTAAATGTGTTTTCTTATCCATTGCGTGCTCCCTGGTTCAAAACGAATAACTTTGATTCCCAAGTTGAATAAAGGACGAATATATCATTAAACAAACTTAAATTAGATAAAGCGCAGGGGGGGCAACGTGACATAAATCAAACAACAAATTAAAAAAAATATGGTGTTTCCCATCAATGCTCTTCTTGAATTAGGGTAAAAATACAATACGTCGCCTCCATCGCGTACCATGAAAGAGTGGACATGGATGAAAAAGGAATAAATCCCCCTCTCAAACCCTGCTCTTCTGAAAAGTCTCTCCGATTTCATATTTTGAGATATACCACCTGTCATTTGCTCACAGGTTTTCAGGGCACGATTTCATCCCCTTTTGTTTTTTACCACAGCAGAAATTCCACATGAAATAGCGAACGATCATGTCTGTTTGTAGGCGTCTGCCTAACCTTCTGTATGTGAATCCCCCCCCCCCAACTTCAAAACTGTCTTTATATGTTACCTCCCTCTTTCTCCCTCTGACACCCCCCCCCCCCTCAACTACATATTCTGTTACACCCTTCTTCTTTTTTTTTCTCTCTCTCTTGCCCCCTCCCCCCCCCCCGATACTCTCAATATTCCCTCTAAATTATTCTTAATTTGCCAATTACATTTCATTCCATTCACTTAAGGAACACTCTGCTATTTCATCCATCACATTCGGAATTCATCAACACTTCCTCATACTTATTATTCATATTCAAGATCATACCCCACCCCTTACTCCCACCCCTTCTCCCCACACCCCTCTCCTATAATGTGCCTCCTCGTGCCACAGCCATACCGATGAAATCCAAACCCAGACCGATCAGAGATTACCAATGACATAGCATCGGTCGGTTTGGAGTCGCTTCCATTGGTGTGACTGCAGTATTATACCATTATCCCTTTCCTATCGTCCATCCCACCTTCTCAGGTTACCCGTCCCCAAGTCCAAGTTCGGCAGGAATTTTAAGACCCAGGCTGTCGGCATCAACGCCAACTCCTCGCAGGCCCATCGAAAATTCGCCACCCTTCGTTGGAGGAGGCGATATGCTCAATTTAGAAGGGGTGATTGGTGCTGTATCCAACCGCTGCCACCCCTCTGATCGTAGCTTATAACACGAGGGGTCGGTGGGGGTAGGAAAATACCACAACGGGGGGGGGTGGGGCTTTTATATCCGAAATCTCGACTATTATTCTTAATTTCACAAAAATTCAACTTCCAATACGTAGTTTGGTGCAATTAGATGGTATATAACCCCCGTTGAAATATTGTCACAAAGAGTGGTACTACACACGCGTCGTGAAGATATACTCCCTATGTGAACCCCTTCCAGGTCCAACAACCTCAATCTTACACCCCTCCAACACCTGTCTGAGCGTGTCAGTTTACCCGGACTTGAACTCGAATCAATGTCAAAACTCAATGCGTCAAGCCCTAAATCAGTGCGTTATGTTTCTATTGCATAGACAGTGTTTGTTTATCAACACGAGAGCCGATTCAAGTTCAAGTAAAATGTAACCATGATAAATGCAGACAGCCAGGAATTAAGAATCTCGAAAATGTTAAAGGAAACAACCGATAAAGATGTTGGAAGACGATGTCAATTTAACATCAAAGATGGAAACACTCGCAACAAAATGTAACCATGTAACCAAGTATTGTACCAGTAAGAAAACCTGGAGGGAGGGGTAAAGTTACCATACTGATACAAAATTATTGAAAATGACGAGCGCAATTGAATTTGCTACCATGCATGACGCCTAAGATGACGGCATAATCCATGTTGACAATGATCATCAAAAGATAATTTCCATGATTGCGTAACTCTTTGTTGTAAAGATCTTTTAGTATGGTTTGCAAAAAATATGTAAAATAATTAATGGAATCGTTTTCCCCCTTTTTCAAAAGAAAAGAAGCGAAAATGACTGAGTGGTTCTAGCAAAGTCCAAAATAAGACACGATTCAAGAAAAACAGAACAGTGTATCATTCCAAATATCGAAAAATACGATTGATATTTTTGTTCATAAACGAATAACTATTAGCGTTAATACGGACAGGCTGGGCGCCGGTGCCGCAGAACGTGTAAATCCTCGAAAGTGGCGTGCCCGAGTCCCCGCGGTATGAGGGGGGTGTCATGGATCACTCACTCCCCTAGGGCTCCGGGGAGTGTTCGCTTCCCACCACCCGTTATGGCGAACTCCGACATCTCAGCAGCGGAGATGATACTTTGTTTAAGCTCGGAGGTGACTCATTCTTTTCGTTTGGGGAGAGAGACAAATTATTCGCAGATGGAAAAATTGTTTGAGATCTTTGGACGACTTAAAGTATTAAGATTCCACTACAGATATAGCTGTCGAAATCCATTCCTCCTATCCTCATATCCGATCCACCGTTGCTCTCTCCCATTCTCTTATGAATTTTACTACGGAGATGATAAATGAATGATAGTTTATTGCTTTGTTTGCAACTTTCGCGTATCAAAACCTTTAATGACTGGAACAAGCTAAATGAGTATGATCGGGGAGCTTAAGTTCCTAATCATTGACATCACTGTTTAGCATGTTGATTGTCAAAAGTTAAGACTACTAGTATAATGGTTGATGTCTGTCTAATATTGGTACAGAATCAATAAGATTTGATTTTGCTTTCTTTTATTTCTTTCCCTTTAACTTCCCGCTTTAGTGATTAATTGCAAAACTTCCCAATTTGATATATTTGCCGTTTCAGTGACCGTGTTTAAAATAGCCATAGCGAATAGTTTCTAGAGTATACAATCTTGTATCACATTTATTACGTTCTATCTTTATTATTCCTTCAACAGCTAATTCATTAGGAAATAATTATTTAAACCTTCATCGTCAGGGACAGAATGATTCAATATAACACCGTAGATGTAAAGAAGGAAAGGTCGTTTGATAAACTTTTGGTTTTACCCGACATCCCTAATACCAAGTCACGTGACCGAATGCATTTGAACGCCACAGACAATGGCACACGTTATAATCGCGACACATGGCGCCACACTTCCCCATTAATTCCAGGGTCTTTTATTTATCTCCTCAGAAGCTTTCTTCTTTTAGAAGTGCAATCAGATATTTCTCATACCCAAAATGACCGTATTTCCAACCAAATATCCTTACACACTTTCACTCTCTATCTAGGTTACGTAGACGCACAAACCCCCAACATTTCTCATTATCGGCCACACATAACCGACAGCCAAATTGATAAAAATACGCGAAAGAGAAGTAGGAAAGAAAGATAAAAGGCAAAAGGGAAGGAAAATTGCAGACGTACTGGAGACTTTTCTAGCCTGATTTAGACGGGAATTAACCTCGATATCTTTTGTTGGACTCGCCATTAACGTGCCACCCGGAGGATCGTCTGCCGGATGGGTTTCATGGAGTAATCTATCGGGGAGCTGAGGGAAGGGATGAGAACCAGAAAATGGGTGCTATCCTAGATCCCGAATAGCTCCTGGACATATATACCTGAATGCCTTGTCGAAGAGCGAGGGAGGGAGGGGTTTGGCTTGATGAGCTACAATCTTCTGGGAATCAACTGGCTCCAGTTTCCGACTCTTGTTCCATTTACCAAGTTCACGAGCGGGTAGAGCTACATATCGACTCTACACGACATCCCTTGACTGTTCGTTAGGATTACCATGGGAATACTCACGATCCCAGCCATTTGAGTAAACTTGATAACATATGTATTGTTAGATTCTCACATTTCCCTTACATCACATTGATTATATTAATTCATTTTCGAGTATTTTATACAAAGGATCAATTATTTGGTATAGAATGAAGCTATGAAATGATCATGATTGTGTGTGTCAATCAGCTTCTCTGTATTTCATTTTCGATATCTTTCTATTTTCTTGCCGTCCCTTTCTCTCCATCCCCCCTCTCTCTCTCCTCTCTCTTCTCTCTCTTTACATATACACTCTCTTTTCTTTAAACAAGTTGAAATCATTCACCAAAACACGTTTCATTTAATTCGAAAAATCCCAAGACGAATAAAGACGGCGTCTGAACATATTTACTTCTCCAAATCGAATGTCTATATCGAAAACATCTTTCAAAAAAAGAAATAAGACCTTCTTAAAATTCATCCAAAAAGGTAAAAGGGAGTCATGTGATACCGTTTACATCATGGAAAATCATCCTCGAACCCAACATTCCTGGCTGATCAAAATAATTTTTTTTAATTCAAAAACACAACAGAGGTCTTGTTCAAAATATCCTAAACTTTGATGCGTGTTGTATTTGATACTGTTCATACAAAAAGACAGAAACAAAAAGCTTGAAGATATTAGTGAAAGTCATTGTTTAATAAATTTCTCTGCAACGGACAATAAGTGTAACACATGGTAGTTTGTGAAATAAATGTTTGATGGTGTATCCGGTCACTTTCATTTAATGATGATTTTTAGAGGCAATTTTTCGGTGCTGCATCATGCGCAGACGCATGAAACAGTTAGGATCTTACATACAGCACAAATTTTTCAAAAGTCAAATAATGTTAACTAATGCCTTTAAGTTGCAAGTCTCTCTCATTTGGGATCACCGGATCGGGAGGGAAGAAGAAACTCGACAATTATGATACCAACTGGGTGAGGTTTGCCCTGGGCGAATGAGGTAACTAAATGCGAATATTTACAGTTCAAGTTCGAGGTGGAATAGGAAACACTGGCCAAAGTTTCGAAAGAGAGTGGAATGTAAAGACATTTATCAAGACGTATTTCAATGAGAAGGGTCTTTAAATTTAGATGTAGATATGCAAGGATGCGAGGTGTCTGGAGATGCATGACGTAGGCCTATATCTCTCAAGAACATGAATGATGTGATTCATATATATTGGTATTACCTTTGTGATTGTCTCAGAACATAATTGCCTATATGGAAATCTTGCGATCTAAGAGCGTAAATCAAAGGACAGATCAAATAATGAACTAACGTAATAAACCACTCATGGTACCGAAAGGCGGGTATACCGCCCACTTATCTCTTGATAAAAATTAAAGGAAGGAAACATTTCTGTAACATGAGTGATGACACAACTATTTTAAAATTGTTGCAGAATGTTTGCGATTCGGTCGTTCCGTGACTCGCTCAAGGATTTCATGAAGGCGTGATTATATCTTAGGAACGCATACGAAACTTCTAATGTGGTGGTTTAGCGTTGAGGTATGTTCAGAAGAAAATGATGGGCTCGTTGGGTCAATGGACTAATTCGGCTGGTCCGAAAGAAAAGTGTCATCTCCGGACGCATTTGCACGTTTAATGGAAGATGGAACTCTTATGATAATTTACTGTTATTTCATGAATCTACCCCTACATGCAAATTTTCGAGAAAAAAAGAATCTTTCTGTTACCCCCATTTAAGTGGGAGGAAAAGGAAATCGTGAATCATTTGTCGTTACATATGTGGCTGATGATTGTTCTTCCATAAAATATCTTGGCAGTTTTGGCACAATTACAAAGCATGGTGAAGGTCTTTCCTCATATCATCAAAGTCAATTCTAACAATTTCCGTGGCCTGGAGGAAGTGCAAAGACGACAAGCTTTTTCCTCCCCTCCACTCCTCAAGGAATACCACCGTGGGCTTTTAACAGGCCATCTCCGATCCAGTAATCAGGTAATGAGTGTACATTGATTGCCAGTGTCTTTTTTTTTCTCGACAACGGGTGCGTGAGCGATGCTTCATATCGCCTTGTCGATCTCCGGCTTTCTCGACATCACAATTAAAAATAAGAAGCTGGGTGAAAGGGCTTGGAAAAAAAGATTGTTGAGAATGCTAATTGATCTGGAGCAGATGTCACAAATACTAGTCTTTGATGAACCCTAGGGATGAGGGGACCTACATAGAAATGAGTCCAGACTGGAAACCGTCTTTATTAATTTGAATATACAAGTTTTGGGAGTGGATACCATGGCATATCTTTGGCTCATGTGCCTGAGGATACCATAAATAATTATGGAGGGAGTTACGGTGCGGTAGAAATAAAGAACTTAAGTTATAATTATCAGATTCACGTTTTATAAATTTCATTTTCCCCTTAGCAAGAGTCTAAGCATGCTAAGTAAAGCATGGAATACATTTTCCGATATAGTTAGTATCTTTGTCAAACGGTTTGCAATTATTGCGGGCTTATTATTATTATTATTATTATTGGTTTTATTTATTTTATACTGCAGGGTAGGCCTGTTCAGTTATACAAAACTGCTTTCCAAAGCAGAAACAATGCAATTCCACGAAAAGGTAATTTGCCTCCATTTTACAAGAAAGCTTAATATCCTTATTAAAAAATCGTACACCTAAGATCTGTCAAGATCAGTTATTCTATGCCCATTTTGATTATGTTACTGAAGTTGGGAAAGAAACTCTAAGTTGGCGTGAAATCGAGTATCATACCAATCTTCTTGGTCATCCAAGAATGGCAATACCTTACAGACCAATCGAGAAAGGACGAACCAAGCATTGTCCTGTGGCATTTAGCACAGTAGAGACGAATCATGCCGTTACCTAGCAACGGGTCGCTGGCCACACTTGACTCACAGTAGGTATAACATGAGTATGGAAGAGATCTTGTAAGACTCGAAAGAATCGGCACAAAGGTGTAACAAAAAATCTCTTACTTGCTGAAATACGGGAAATGTGTGTTCGTGGAAGACAAGGGAACACATATACAGAGAGAAATTGGGGTAAAAAAAGAATAGGTAAAGAATTAGGGTATTTTTTTTACAAACACTGGAAAAGAAACAGAAATGTGAATCTAAAATCAGTAGTTCTAAACAAAACACTGGAAGAGATGTTGAACATAAGACTGGAGGCAATCAAGGCGGGTAAAAAAAAAATCAACAGAGAAGGATTAGAGGAGATGTCACCTATAATAGGCTTTGATGAACCCACACGCACAGACAATCCATCATCCACTCACACACGTACACGCAGACATACCCCCATACACACATCCACGTGTACACACAAAAAACCCCACACCCACCCTCCCTCGTGCCCACACCAGAGATAAAACCAGAGTATTTACACGGCGATCTCTATTCCTGTTTTATCCTCCCTTCGCCCGTTGAGTTCACGTAATGGACACGAATATTTTCCCCCTTCTCCCGTCCAACTTTGTCTTCCTTTTGAAATTGTCTGTTTCCGAATTATGGCCACCCACAGTAACTCTTTATTCGAAGCAAAGAGGACACCGATTGACAACCCGAAAAGGTATCTTTTAAGACTGGTTGTCCATCACCTTGAGGTCGATTTAGCGTGTTTGCTCGATGTAGGACCGACCCCTGGCTTTATTGTGTCCTCTTTCCATCCAAACTGCACACAAGATGCACACACAAGTTTTTGGAAAGAAGGTATTAATACACAATGCGGTAGATATAAGCCTAATTATGACAATTTCAATCATGTTACATTTCCGCTGAAGAAAGTAATATTCGGGAAATATCATGGTGAGTTAATATTATGCGATTTCCCCTATGAGTTGTTGCTAATAATTATTCTCACAGGAGAGACTTCAAAGGATTCCTGTTTGAAAATAAGTAACAAATCCATAACGATGGGTGACACGGGTTGCGTGTTGTTGTCCAGCCACTCACCGGAAGGATGATATGGTCCTCATCTACACCTCTTTCTATTCCTTGTCTTACCCCTTGATTACCCCCTATCCTCCCTAGACGACTCCGGATAGATACAACATGGGCATTAAAGAGGTTCTCTTCGGGCAAATATCATGCTTTTCATTAAAATCATCGAGGGTGCAAAAAGTACATTGTTCTTTCTCAGTCTCTTTTTGATGTATCCGTTCAGGAGATGTCCACCATTAAATACAGGACAAACTTGGGAAACCCCTGAAGATATGAAGTCACTACCATCTAAAAAATCAGCCTTAAAACGGTTCCATATTAACATGACCAAGCGGTGTTATAAATTTGATTCTAAAGCATGCCCACACGTGGAGCGTATCAGTCTTAACTTTAATATTTCCTCCGTTTCTCTTTCCCCCTCCGCTAAGAGTGCAGGAGCTTTCTCTGAGACATCCTGATATATCACTTCTGACACCTCTTAAAAGATGTTTATGCGAGGCATTACACGATATGAAAACAGTTAAACGTTGGTTTATACAAGGCTGTCAGCGTGACCGGCAACCCACAAAGTGGGGTCAAGTTCCTAACGAAAGAAAGGGACCCACACTAACTCCATGATTACTTCTCTGACAACTTCTTCAGCGCTGCTGAAACATGACATCACTATGTAACAGAGGAAATGTTGGAATGAGATCATGTGACCATGCAGTGAACCCGAGCGATTACCCCCCCCCCCCCTTATGACTACAAAATGTAAGTCACGATAAAGTTTCAAACATCAGCTTAATCTTTACAACAACCGTATTGATTAAGGCATGACGAGTTGCGTTGGGCGATCGTTCAGATGAAATCATTGTTTTAGTAACCTTTATTTAGTTTCCTCAGGTTTGGCGAGAGGGAAACAGACATGACCGCAATCTTGATGAGAAAGTGGGAAAAGGGGTAAAGAAGGAGTCGGTGGCAGGGAACATTGTTTTTAGTAGCGTCAAAGGAACCCTTTTTTCACATCCTGGAAATCTCTGAAAAAGTTCTGATTTGCAAGGTCTTCTGGGGAATATCTACGGTCCTTATGAAGTACCGGTCGCTAGAGGAAATGCATTAAAAAAATCATGTATTTCTTTATCGCTTTCATCAAATAATTCAGTGAATCTCAGCTGTGTTAATGTTTAAACTAATTAATACAAATCTGATATCGAGAACGGGGCTACTCAGTTTGTTGTGGGGCGTCCGTGTAAAGGTTTTCAACACCTCTGAAAGACTTCCTTTAGGTTAATGAAGCGATTCCTTACCGAGCAACGGAAGTAGGGGGCGGAAGCCAGCTCCAACATTAGGCGCGAAAACAAAATAGCAGTTTGAGCAAGTTTTCCTCTTGAGCTGTAACCGAAGTCAGAGTATAATTACGAATAAGGCCTAGATAAGTGAGATATATCCAGTTTATCCACCGCTCTACTGCTTTCTGTTTTAAGTACTTCAACTACAAAATAAGGCCTGTCTGGCAGAAATTTCTTGAATGCCCACTATTTTGAGAGTTATTAATCCTTTATTTAGAAATTTTGAGGCAATCTGAATTCATGCCGTCACATCAAAGTGATAGGTTTGAGTGTTTTTTTGTAAAGGGTCAATTCGCGTTTTACTGATTCCCAAAAGGCCTTTCTTCATAAGATGTGGAAATACTGAAATAGATTTCGGGGGTGGAGTTAGAATATTTGTAAAAAAATTGTTCAGACATTACATCTGCCATCAATTAATGTTCAAATGAAGGAAATGAGTGACAGATTATCGAATAATTACTGTCTTGTGCAAATTCCAACGGACAAAGGAGATTTAAGTTGTGTAGAATTCCGGTACACATTTCGCCATCAATGCCATAATTAAAACGATCATCAAAACTGACAATCGGATATCGTTTCTGCGTATCGATGTGGGATTTGAAATCACATGACGTTATGTATTAAGCGCTCTGAGTCATGTGTTGCGATTCAAATCACACAAAATGAAGGTGGGAATGATTTATTTTTCCGGCAGGTGATGATAGCTCGTCGAAGAGGAGGGATCTGTAAATAATAATTTATACGACTAGTTTCAATCACCGTTGATAAAAGTGTATTTCTTTAATAATTTATGGAGAAACCAACCCTGCCCTATAGAGTAGTCAACAAATGAATACTAATTTGAAATTATTTCTTTTTTCATGCGATATGTTACTAATGAATTATGAAAATATTCCGGCTGACAAAACAGGCGGCTGAGCTTTTCCGTCATCATACAAAAGTCATTTCTTCGCGCCAATTTCCTCCACAAACATACGGAGCCATACGAGTGAGGACGGATGCGCAAGTCTGCCATGCAGCCGTGAGGGTTTTCCGCGCCCGTTTATGGAATTATTGATTGAGTATTGACTGGGTAGGAAATCAAAGTTACATAATTTATTTGCAGATGATGTCTTGATATCTTCCAAGATCTAGATGAATCAATATGATTAGGTGTGCGTTTGAGGGTGAACAAGGGCGAGTGAGGGTGTGTGTGTGTGTGTGTTTGCGTTTGATGTAAGGTGTATATGTGAGTGTCATACGTGTGTGAATTGTGAACACATGTTAAAGGGCTCTCCCCCACCCCCACTCTCCCTCCCACACGCATTCCCAGAAATTTGCAAATCTTTTCTTTTAATGCGATTTTTTTTCAGATTTCCACCCCAAAATGGGCGCCAGAATGATCCTTCAATATTAAATAGAAAAACTCACAAATTGACGACGTAATGTTTATCACATACTGTTTCATAAATATGTACTTTTATGATAATCACCTTTATATATTTTTTAACCTATTGAAATTCACTCTGCAGTCTGCACACTTACTAACAAATGCTGCTTACTAAAAACACATTTCGCCAGCTACACTGAACTCTAACTTAATCGATAAAGCTAATTGTTTCTGACACTCCTACTGCGCGAACTTCCGTAATATACCAATACAAAAATTCTTGTGTCTGAAAACTGTTACCCCTGCTATAAAGATACATTGGATGTTTTGACTTTTTCAAACTAACTCCCTCCTTCGTACTTCATTTGTCCTCTCAAATTTGGCAGGACTAACACGAATGACCTTTCCATGCAGTGCCTTTTGACAGTTCATCTACTGCATCTGCAACGTCCGTTTCACATGGAGTAGATAAAAACAAGTTTTGACCATGGCGAGCTCTCCTTTTTTAGAAAGGTATTTGTACACAAGATCACAATAGTCTGGACAATACGAAAAGCTGGTCGAATCGCAATAGAAAATCCCTTCCCCAATGGTTTAAAGGCGGGTAGGTAACAAAAACAATTACAGGATCTTAAAAAGGTATTCTGGGTGACAAATATGCGTTTCAAGGGGATGTTTTGGACTAAACTTCGAGAGTTCCTTTCTTTTGCCCTAATCCATGATTAATTTTGATGGGAAGGGATAAATTTTGTTTTCGAGCCGGAAAAGATGGGGCGAAGAAAATTGGGCAAGGTTCGCTTGAGTGTTCTCCCATCGAGAAAAAGAAGGAAAGAAGCCATTGATGGGAGTAGACAGTCTACACATTGGTGTGATAATACGATGTGTGTTTGTAGAGCACACAAAGCAGGCCATTGAATTGGAGCTAACGAGTTTTCTGCCCCCCTTCTCCGTACCTTGAGCGACTGTCACACCTGTACAATTTGGCCAAAGTTTGTCCACATACGTATGCAATCCGTTTTCTCATTTTATAATGTTTTGGTTCAGCCTTCCATCCGCCATCTAAAGAATTACCTTTCTTAACAACATAAAATATCAAAAAATGCAATTCAATATATATAAAAGGAACTACTTTGTGATGTTAAGAAACGGCAATAACTGATATCAAGAAATAGAATTAAATGAGAAAATGACTTGACGTACGTTCGTCCGGCATACGCTGACTAAAAATTCTAGGTGTGACAGCACCCATCTTCACGTTCGGTTGTTTGCCAACCGGGCGGCGTGCAGGTGGGCTAAGGAGGAGGCCTTTGCGAAGATGTCGCGTTCGCGAGAGGACAAAAGGTGAGAGCATCTTCGAAACAATAGTAGCGAGAGGGGGTAATCCAGTGTGTTGGAATTCCACATTGCTTTGACTGGGGTAATTACCCTACACCTATTCATCGTCTCTTTGGATCTCCAGGAGACTTGGCGGAAATCGCTTTATTTCTTAAGGGTAAAGACTCTTTAACATGTTAAATGCTGTTCTCGGCGAAAGAAAGTAAAGCCAAGAGAATCGGGTGATCTTTACAGATCTATATTTTGCTCGACAATCATTGTACATCGACACTAATACGGTGATTAGTCAAAGTGTCCAGATATTATCTTCATTGGCAAAAGCAAATTAGTGGCTGGTGTGTTATAGTCGAATTACAGAAAACTTTATACAATAAGAAATAAACGACATGAATAAGTTGTAGACTAAAGTCGGTGATTCTATCAAAATAGAATTTGGAATATTGTGTGAGGAACAGTAAAGGCACCTTTAAGTAAAGCCAAGAGAATCGGGTGATCTTTACAGATCTATATTTCGCTCGACAATGATTGTCGAGCAATTTCAACCACGGACAAGAACACCAGATATTCAATTGATTCTGTAATCTAATCTCGTAAAGATGAATACGATGAATCACATCTTATCGACTTGTTGCATACTCCTTTCATTATTTCAGTCTGTCTGGATAAATTAAAGCAACACGATAACTCAGAAAAGAAAGGCAGTTTAATATAGACGTACGAAATTGAAACCACGTGGATTTTCCCAGACGAATGAAATAACAGAATCTTTTCATTTTATTCATTTTCATATTAAGTTATCGAAAAGAAATGCCTAATCACTGTTTTAGGTAATAGAAACCATAGTCACATAACAACAAACTAACAATGAAACGGGATTAGTATGCCTTCTACCTGGCATTTTAAGTCCATCTTAAATTCATCTCTAAATTTAGAATGGATAATTTTCAGATACGCCAAAAAGGCACTCGGGTTTAATATCATTAGGGTCCTTAAGAATTCGAGGTTTGTGAGAAAAAGAGGGAAGGGGAACGGGGTAAAAAAGATATCAACAATTAATGTTTGGGACTTTGTTTCGGGTTGTTGCCGAGTCAACGGGAATAAGACCAGTTCTCCGTCCGATTCTTACAATAGAAGACGAAACCAAAGCAATATCTTTTCATTGGTATATCGATTTAACTCATAATCTTCTTTCGGGCTCAATGAGTTAAAGGTGAAGAAAGGAGATTTATTTGACTTGAATGGGGAAATAAGCATTCGATAAGAAACTCTACAGCTTCCGAGTCTGTTACCTGTGGTTTGTTGTCCCAGACCAATGCCTTCTTTGAGTTGGCACAAAGCTTATTATTATGACACCTTTGATTCTCCTCATTTTTTTCCCTTTCTTCTCTCATTCCTTTTGGTATTTTTTGTTTAATTCTTTGGAAGGGGACCCGGTACCTGGCCGTGTCTTGGGTCACGCTCGATTGGACCTTGTATCAAAGATTCCTTCGAATTAGTGCCTTGATTAAACATTAATGTTTAAGTCATCGTAACTTATTGATCTCACAATTTACAACAATTGCCTGATCATCCTACAGTTTAGAATTTGAGCGGGAAAGGACGAATAGGCACTCCAGTGACTAATGTCATTAATTTGGTATTACAAATCATCATCGGTATGTGGGCATCCAACATCATATTGAATAAAAGAGGTAATGAATTATAAACCTCGCACAACTATCGTCAGTTGGCATGATAGGGGATCATGTCAAAGACTTATGAGACCAGGTGATAACTTCAAAGTGACGCACATTGTCTCCTTAATTCGACTATTGTTGGGACCGATTATAAAATCTAGATGCACAAACGAATTCAAATCAATAGGTTTCGAATATCAGTCGCGCACGTCTTTACGTATTGCTTGATAATTATGTGGTAACCCCTAGCAACTTGTGGTAAATAGCCAGCATCTCCAACGTCTTAGCTTTTAGGAATTATTTCAGATATCATCTTGTTTGTGTTTTGGTGTTAGAGATGTCGCAAACAAGCGATTCCTTGATGACATTCCGATTGGGATAACGCGGTCTAGGATCTGAATAAGATGAATAGTACACCGGCCCCTCGTAATGCAGGTGTCTCATCATCAACACTCTTAAAATGAAATTTACAACAATATTTTGAAGTGAACAGGCCTGTTTACTAACATATTCGGATTCTATGCATACCTTTTCGTAATAGAAATCGTCCTTGACGTCCTTAATGTTGCCAGAGGTTTGCCAGACATGGCAACAAATAAAAGCAAAATGTTGAGGGCTCGTTGCGAGAGCGGGGGTACTGTATATTGTATCACCAAAAGCTGATTCTCTCTGTCTGTCTCTCTCAAAAACACTCGATTAGATTATGTCACCGGGAAATTCGCATTTATAGAATCAAATCATAGCGGGCTTAAGGTTAGAAAGAAATTATTAACCGAATGACTTTCAATCCTGGCTGTTCGGCGGAAACGGAGGGGGGAAAGACACAAAATTGAATTGGGAAACATTGCTACATGACTTGGAGTTCACCTCCGATTGGACACGCCAACTCTAATATCTGTAAGAAGTTCATTTAGGGTATGATTTTAACACTATCTGGCAGTAGCTGGGATTTTCATCGGGATTTTAGAGCTAAACTTAGCGTTTAAGTGAGGATATGGGGGAAACCTTTATTATTTGTCAGTCGAAGCATACGGGGTGACGCTCATGATTCGAGGTATTTGATTTATAATAACTATATCAACGACAATAAATCAGATTCACCATTGTGATAACGGAAGTGAAATAGTTTTAAAATGGGTAGCCGTAATAAAATGTAAGGAAAGCACGAACTTATGGAAAATAATCGTCCTTATGATGAATATTATTTTGAAATAAATCAAACACATTTCTGTACTTCAGGTGGATTGCACTTTACCTAATACGAAAATAGTTCATCAAAGTAGACAAGTAAAGGATTATTGTGCTTTGTTTCTGAATTTATCTCTTTTTTTCCTTTCCTCTCCTCTTTCTCCCTGTCTCGTTTCCTTTCTACCCTTGACGAGACGCATGATGACGTCACGCATTTTTTGGTTCACCTGCTAGTCCGACCTGAGTGACACTTCCGTAAATTGGTCTCCGTGTCTCGGGTGCGATCGGATTGCCAAGCGGGAAACACGAGATAGGGTCTAATCTCTATCCATTGCGACACTGTGTACCCAGTAATAGGTCCATGGTGTACCATACCTACAGTCCCAAAACACTGCAGGAACCCTGTTGCGGTTCATTCCCCTTTAAAGTCTATATAGAGAGTGCCAAAACCAACAATGCACTGAATCATATCTGCCACTCGCGATCCAGGAGTATATTAATTCTCCACTTACAAAAATCCTATCAACTCTGTAATCCGGCATCAATCCATAATTGCCACTCTTTACCCATGAGTATAATCATCCCACTTTATATAATCCTATCAATAAGTGTCGAGAGTGCCGAAGACTAAACCGGGCATGATTACCACATCCATATACGCGATAAATTGGTAATTGGACGTAACTCCATACAGGCATGGCAATACCGAAAGGCAAGTCGTGTTAAGAGTATAATAACTATATATAGCGTTATCATTTCTTTCTATTTTCAATTTGTATTGAACGATTTTCATCGATATGAATGTAAGATATTTAGATGTTTTCTTATTTGCAAAATAAACCATCCACATGTAATTGACGTGAAACAATGTATAAGACGTCGATAGGGCACAGAACCTTTAACAAATTTTGACGAGCAGATGTTAAGAGCCACTACCACGAACATGCAAATAAAACCATAGCTTAGAAACAATAAATCATAATAACCCTTCATTTCTTACATAATACTAATATTGCTCTTCTTAGAAACTATATTCAGATTGTCCCCAAAAGACTCTTATAACGAAAGTTACCTCATGCCACATTGTACATGAATAATTTTGAACGATAAAATGAATTTTATCGGTAATGTGTTGCGGCTGACGGCACGAGGTAGCGATAAAAAAGCGCCAGGAAAATAAACATGACATCGTAAATACACCGAGAGACCTCCAAATGACGCTATGATTTTTTTGTGAGCTTATAATCAGAGCATTGCCATGCTTGCGTTAACCACGGATCTACAATCGTGGACCATGCTTTAACTCCTGGAATCAAAGGCATGTCGCGTTTTATGTGTTGTTTTTTCTTCACATTTTGTGCCTGTCCTTAAAAAAAATACTAAAGGTAGCCCCTGTATTTGGACCAAGAGACTACTACACATTGGTTATTCCGTCCATGCCAATAAAAATACGATATAGCGATATCGCTGACCGTAATTGGCGATAGGAGAGGTGTGAGAGATTCAATCAAAATTGATTAAATTGAGATGAAATACTTGGAACAGGTGATGAAAGGAAGAGAAGCAAATTTCGGTTTCGAGGTTTTTTTTATCAAGAAGAAACAAAAGCCAAGATGCGATCCACGTTGGATGCAAAGAGCGAACCCCAGGAAATGGGTGAGAGAAAGAAATCTCGGCAACAACAGGAGGGTATACGTATGCTACAGGCATACGAACGAGACCGACTCCAAAACGATCAATGATTTGCCACTCAAAATAACCTAACCATGCTTTGGTCGTTCTCGAGTCGGTTTCATTGGTGTGACTACAGCATTATAGATAAAGCTGTCCTACAATTTGGGATGTGGATTTTGATTCAAAGCGGCATCTTGGCTGCGAAGAAATTAGAGAATGGGGGCAGTGATGATATTGGTGCCCTTCTATCCAAGCATAATTGAGCGGAGAAGGAAGGAAGAGAGGTTCTGGGTGAAGATGGGCATGATTTCAATGACCTCCTTCTCAGATGATTTTTTTTTCTTGAAGATCTTCTTTTGTTTTCGTTTCATCGCCATCAATTTTCATCACTTTCGTCGCAGGAAGCGATTCTCGGATTACTTCCGTAATTTCTTTTGTTTTTAATTCATTTCCGCAGTAATAGATAACCATATGGTTGCCATGGTAATCGTTCAATTTCTATATTATTTTTCATTGAACCCTATAGCTCACCCATTTTCCCCTGTTTCATAATACTACCACTATAGAATACCAAACTGACTCATTCAAACGTAAAAGCTGAATATACACCCATGCAATTGGTAAAGGAAATATTATAGTACTTTTAAAAGGGGCAAGTATGAATTTTAAAGGGTAATCGTTCGACCCCGTCACCCCCAGAAAACAATGGAAAATGTTGAGGTAGTTATTACGACGGTCATTGATTATGTTGGATAAATTATTAATTGGTTTAATGATATCAGTATGACTAAACAGTGATGAGAAAACATTATGACATGAGTAACTGGCGTTGCAACAAGGTGTTCTTTTGGGAATATATTATGCAACGATTGTGCACCCTGTAAAACCCCAGTTGACCAAATTGGGAAAATACTTATGAAATGTAAATGTCAAAATCTCGTTTGTTTCATAGTTATATTAAAGACTTATACCAACATATAAGAATAAAGGAAGATCTTCAGAAGACGCTCAGAGAAGTACTTTGGGCGGGTAGGGGCGGTTTGCGTTTTGGGTCGGGATAAAATTTGTGGAATGTTCCTCCTGCCTGTCGTGGAACGCTTCGGAACAGGTGGGAATTTGGAACGTCGGAACCGTTTTCATAATCCATGAATCATTCGGATATTCCTACATTCGTGTCATAAATCTACAATATGTTTAGCGGTTATTAGCTGATTGGTCTGTATAGCTGGGATCAAAATTGTCAGATTTTGTCTGTATTCCTCTCGTTCGACGTCCATACCAATTTTCATAGACAAATGACAAAATTCCTTTCTTAACTAAACATAATATCCTCTTATGTCATTGAAATTGATTTCATGTTCGATTCAGTTAAGTATGGTTTTTCACGTTTTGGTACGATGAAAGTGGTAAAATTTGGATTATGAGCAAAATTCCAGATATTTGTAATATAGCGTCTACAATATCGATGAAGAAGGAAAGGTTTTGTTTCGGTTGAGGAGAAACTAGGGGCCAACGGGGTCGTTTCTTTTGAAGGTTTTGGGGGGAAATGGTCGTTCGAATGCTTGAAAAGAAAGTGACTTTGCAAAATGAACCTATCAAAAAACAGTGCAAGGGAGATTGAACATGTGCGTCAATACATCAGAGGGTGTATTTGAACGAAAGTTTAGACAAATAACGCGGCTACAATAACTTTTTCGACAACTGGTATGCGAAGGAATGCGGTGGAACAAGGTAAAGGTTGGTTATTCAGAGTTAACCTTTAGTGGTGGGTTCAAAATGCGACATCGTATTCCTGTACATAGGCATGTGGGGATTTGGTTGCTTAATTTACTTGTGAATTTCCTCCTCGACATTCATCCAGCGTTACAATCACCACAAGCACCTTTATCACCACCACCACCACCATCATCATCATCATCAACATCGCCATCGATTATCCATTATCCACTAATCAAAACTTGCCTAGTTAATTCTTATAATAACAAACTTCTTCTTATGAACAGAACCCAAGAAATATATCTGGGCCTTGACAGGTCAACTGAGAACAATTCATTACGTCGACATAGCGTTTTGATTACGACTTGATAGCGACTTCCGACCAGTCCTTGTATGCTGGGGCAGTATTATGATCTTACCCGTTTGGTCAATCTAATCTCAAAGCCGAAACATTCTGGTCATTAGATAGGTTTTTTCTATCGTGGTTGTGAACTAAATGAGGATAGAAATTAGAAAGGTACTGAAAGTAGGTAGGACTTACAGGTTGGCATTCGCAGAGGACGCAGACCATTTCACCAAAGGGTTCCCCAAGGTTCGGATGCCACTCGTCTTCAAGGTTGTAGAAGTCTGCTCCGAAGGTACACCCTGGAAAGATAATCATACAAATATACGGTCAACGTCACATTCAGTAGTTTGATATTAAGAATAACCTAATAGAACACCACAGGGACATAAATAAAACAATGGCAATTGATGTGAGATTCACTACTTAATCGGTTGTTTGATTGATTGATTGGTTGATAGGTTTATTTGTTAACCATTGTTAGACACATAAGTAAACGATAGATCCCCGACATTGATAAAACCTCGATTATGACAATTCATAATATCCAAATATTCGATGACCGTGTAAGATAGTGCAATAAGCTTTACGTCTGATTACATGAAGTAAATCTACAGTACACAGATGAAAATCAAGTGCAACTCAGACGTCAGACTCACTTTAATTGACGACGCTGGTGCACCCAACAAACTCAAAGACATACAAAAGAAGTTCTAAATCTGTCTGCTGGATAATTACAATCTTAAATGAAACGCTCATCCTACATCACCGAGACTATGCCGAGACGTAAACAAATTTGCTTTCTCGCTATTTACAAGTAATAAAAAATCTCAAAAAGTGCACGCTTATAGGCGTGCTGTTGTAATGTATATTGCTTAGCCTTGCCGGATGATGTCAGCGATTTCATCTTTATCGCGATCTCAGCTTTCCCCATCTCCTTGACGCCACAGAAAGTCCATTCACTCTCTCTCTCTCTTTTCCTCCCCTGCTGTTCTTTTTCTATCATGATATTGCTCTCCGGTGAGATATTACAAAGCGATCACAACAATTGAAATGAATTATAGTTAAAAGATTAGACAAGGGACGGGTGGGAGGGGGTAAAAAAGAAGGGTATCGTCTGCTCACGATTTTGCTTATACGCTTTCGCGCGCTTTGGCACCAGCGAGCTCAGTTGTCGTCTGTCTTCAGGAGAGGGGTCATTCACACCGATAAAAAAAGTGTATGACAGAATCGCAAGGATGAATTTATGACGATATGAACGACTCCGTGTTGATGAAAATAAGATATGAATGTTCTTACCAATAAAAGGTAGCTGTATCAATTTTCTATACCAAAATAACAACCTACAACATGCTTATTTTGAGCTACAAAATTTATGTTGTGTGCACGAGAACGCAATCATCTATACAAAAACAGTCATTTTAAGAAACTTCAATGAAGAAACTGCAATAAATTGAATCATTGCTTCTTGTCTTGATAATCTGATGTATCAGCATGTCAAATAATATTTCAATATAAGATTTTTTTTACAAGCTTACGAGATTAAAAAGCTTCGGCACTGATCAATGCAGCTAAAACAGGAAAGAATATTAAGCTGTTAAGTACATTCATCTGTACCTAATACAATGACCTACAGAAAATGTTGAGCAATGCATTGTGACACGCAGAGGATAATAATTCATACCGTATCATTGTGGTTTGTGCAGATAACTATGTTTACTTGACAGAATGTGATAAATCATACAGGATTCAATTCGTCAACAAATAGCATCACTCAAGACAGCTGCTTTTGAATGACATGTGGATATAGACACCAAATAATTGTGGTTAGCTGGTTGAATTTAGAAATAAAATCACGTTACACGACTAGCCTAAATGTATTATTTCAAGGATATATTGATACATTAATGCTTAAATTTAGTAGACGGGTTACGTGAGACGAGAAACCCAGACATGGCTACTTTTAAGTCCCACTCGTGATAAAGTATGTGGCGTTATATTGGGAGTAGGTGAAATATGGTCCCGATTTACAGGGCGAGTTCGAAGCCACGAGAGCTAGACGTTGGGGTGAATGTACTTTCGACAGCGACGCGCGTCTCTTCCCAAGATAGTCTTACATCCAGCGTCGACATCCACCTTTTTTTTCTTTCTTCTATCTTCTTGTCTCCGTTAATTATCCAGTGGCCGTGAACCGTTAGGAACATGCACACGTACACAAGTATTTTGTTCTTTCTTAACCGGTTTCTCGAGCAATAAATCGGTTAACATGGTCAGATAGATGGATGTCTCTTTTAGAATGGCACGAAGAAACCATCCCACAACGATGGAATCTGGTTTAACAGAAAAGGGATGTCTTGAAAAAAGTTTTAATGGGAGATGGCTTTGGAGAGAGATTCATTATTTTATATCATCGGACATCTCAGTAAATAAAGGAAATAAAGTAAAAATATATAAATGCAAGACGTTATGCTATTTCTTAAGCCAATAGGCCTGCCAACAGGCCAAATTCCAAACGACTCCTACAGGACTGATTTAATAACCGCGGTCCTAGAACTACAACTCTGGCAAAAGTATTATGTACGTGCCCGATATGACCCAATATAAAACTAAATAATTGGGCGGTTGTATTCGAAGTCTTTTTTTCTTTCTTTCTTTCTCTAGAATTCTTTTATTTCCTCTATTTTTTTTGGGGGGGGGTATTTTTTAATGCATGAATGGGGAATCAAATTTGCTGACTCATTGTCTCTCTTGCACGCCCCGATGATAAACTGTGGAACTCTTCACCTTGTTTCCCGCACAAGTTAATTATAATTACCCCAGGTTTCGACGAATTAAGAACCCGTCTATCAATTAACAGGGTTCCAATCTTCTCCCTGCCACCGATCTTCATCAGTAAACGACGATCCGGGTAATCACACTGCGACGAAACGAGCTTAAGAGACAGTCATTACCCACTAACATTGGCCATTTTGAGGAATTTTCCTTGGTGTCCGTCTCGGAGATGAAGGAAATCATATTTCGAAGCAATGAGTTTTCGAGACCTTCCGACGAGCCGATCGGGAACCTTTCGGAAATGCTGTTAATTATGGGTAACGACGCGCGAGCGCATGTCAAGGGGTGGGTGAGAAGTTTGTGACTGACGTCTGCTATTTGGAATGGTTGGAAGACGAGGGTTTGTAAAACTGGGGAGGCAGATTAGGGTTTGGGTTAGGGCATGGGTTAGGAGATTGAGGAGGTGAAGATGTGGCGGTAGGAGCCAATGCAGCGAGAAATGCAGACCTTAAAGGCAGAGAGATGGATAAAGAGAGAATGGATAATGAGAGGGAAATGAAAAGGGGTAAAGAATATTTCAGGCGATGGGTGGTACCTCATCATACGAGAAACATTCATCTACCCAACTGTATCAAAATATATACTAGAAATAGAGTGAGAAAGAAAAAAATGAAAGAGGCCGATAGAAGTTGTTTCTTCATCTGACAGCTGTTTGTAATGCTTCCGAATTGAAGTCAGAATCGCTACCGACAAATCGGCTGAGTCACCGAGAGGGTTAGCCGGAGTCTGGGCGACAATACAATTAAGAACTCTAACTATCCAAAAGCCCCCGAAAATTGTAATTTTATTTTGAATTTGACTTTAATGGGTTTCTCCAAAGACATGAAAGCGTTCGGCGATAATCGTCAATTAGCCCATTTACCCGACCCGTATGTCACCCGTTATTGGTGGTATCAAACCTCTGTTTTCGGAGTCTGCTTGCGGAGGAGGGGTAATAGACGGGTGGGGGTGACTACCCCCTTGTTTTATGATCTTTGGGGAGATTTTCCATTTAATATTTACAGAAAGACCACACACTGCGTTCAATTCCAGATTACTTCACTGAAAGAATAATGGGTTTTGAAATAAGAGATAAAATATCATTAAGGTGAATGGAGTGGTTCTGTGGAAGAGAATACTATCCAGTCACGATAGAGTCAGTCCCAGACGTAAATGATAAAGAACTACATCTGTAGAACCGAAACACACGCACATACACACGTACACACCCACATGAGGTGAGGAAGAAGATAGAATTGGTGATTAAGGAAATATAGCTTATGAAAAAGCTACTCGAAAATCATGTAGAATGCTGACGATTCTGATGGTGGTTAATTATTAAGGTAAGAAGATGACGATGATGATATCAATGATGATGATAATGGTGATGATGATTATGATGATGATGATGACAGTTAATTTGTCGTTCTGCTCGTGATTAAAGGGCGATCGTGGTAAGGAGGACAAGGATGATACATGATGACGATGGCGTCGACGACGACGATAATTACGATAGCTTCTTCACATTAACAAAATTACTGTGACATCGGGCATAATACCAACATGAGACATTAACTAACAATTATGATTCCGATTCCTATAACATTAAACGCCTCCGGATCTTCGTCTTCATCTGGTGGGGGAGATGGAGACGACTTGAGACATCAGTTCTGACCTAATTTTGGAGAACATTTTCGTCTCGAATTTCATTCAAGATCGAGATAAGTGTGATGCCACACCGATTAGTGAAAGGGCCGTTGGTGTGGCGTCTTTCATATGTGGGACAAACACAGTTGGAAGAATAGGGGACTGTCAACTATTGCCCGATTTATATCTTCATGACCATGAATGCTCGTTACCCTCACATAACATTTAACCACATGCTCTTGCCCTCCCCCTCTCACTTCACCATTTCTTTTTTTCCGTCTCTCTCTCTTTCATACAATGTCGTCATGAATACATTTATGTTCCTGTTTACTCTCTTCACAATCACCATTTTTTTTGACAGAATGTCTGAAAATATTGATTAACTATTAGGTAAAATAACATGCTATCATCATGATCGTGTTCAGTGCCTATCTATAAATACATCGCTCTGAGCATGTTGGGGAAGAAATGCATTTAATTTGACATGTCATGGCGCGTGCCTTGATCTCTCTGAGAAATCTTTTCCTCCCGAGTCCCGACATCAAAATAAGGGCACGAACTCCTTTCCATCTGTTACCCCTCTCCTCTCGACATCTTACACCCCACCCCTATCTCTCCCAGTGCTTGTATAGTTACATCAAAAGCCCAGGCGCTCTTTCCCGAGGTCAATGTGTCACTGGAAGGTCAACGTTAACGCAGCCTCCGTTCCTCTTGAACTAATAGATTATCGTCGCGACTAAAATCAATAACTAGTCCCAATTCCTCATCCCCATCTCTTTCTCCCTCTCTCTGTCTCTATCTCTCCCTCTCTCATTTTCTCTCTCTTTATCTGTATGTCTATCTTTCCTCAAACACTACTACAAATCAGATGTTGCCTCCGTTTGCTGATCAACAGTCAACATTCTGTCGCATCCATACCCAGTCGCATTTTCCCGCTCACCATCTCACCAATGTCATCTACATCCTACTCTAATTCCAAACAGAAGGAGAGACAGAGAGAGGATGACAGTAAGAGGGAGAGGGAGGGAGAGTGTGTGTGATGATGAGAGGATTAAAACGACTCCTTTCGCTTGATGCATCTGTGTAATTACAAACGAACATTGGAGTCATCCACCGCCAGCCCGCATCACATTCGGCTGCGAGCTACAGAAAATCCCGCCAAAACCATTGTCAGAAACATACTATGTCGTCTGTCTAAATACTCAGCGGCTACATGGTTGGGTATCCTATATCATTTCTCCATATTATTTCTAGACAAGGGGGCAAAGGGATGTAGTCCGACAAAAAGTAGTCGAACATTAAGTGGCTTGTAACGACAGTGATCTAGTTTTTTTCTAATGATGTTAATGGCGTTATAGTCTGTAGCGGCGTGTGGCGGCGTTATCATCGATCAAAATGGCTATGTCCTTAATCTAAAAGAAAAAATATTGAACAAAAATGAGGAGTTTACTTCTAATGTGAAAGTATGTAAAATGATGATAATTCGTAGTTGAGGGGGGTACTGATAAAACGGAATAACAGTTTAGTATGGAGAATGTTTCAGAAATGAGCTCTTTCTGTTGGTCAGAATGGCGTAATTTAATGAAGATGGGTAGCTACGAGATCATAATATTTAAATACATAAAGAAGGTGGATGATCTGTCACAGAAAATAAGCATCACTCATACTTATGTTCCATTTAAAGATAAACATACATGGTGTCATTTATATACTTTTATATAATCGAAAGGCACGACAGCACCAGGTCCCTAGAAGTTGAGAACATTTATTTTTAGAAGTCTTGTTGGCTAAGCCCAATGCAATACTGCTTTATCCACATGACATCACGTATCTCTACAAAAATAATGGAGCTTTAATCTATTTGCAGACGTTTCAAATAAAATTGGGAATAATGGAGTCAAGATAACGCGGCCAAAAGTTCAATATCGCCCAGTAAGGGAAGAGAATGCACAGTTACCACCCGTAATAAGTATTAGGATACGATTGTAAACCAATAATATTCACGCTGAGAGAACAAGCAGTGTGTTTATACTTAGCTATAGCAAGATTCTTCTTTCTTTTCTTTTTTATTCCTTTCATTTTTTTTGTCTACTATTGACAGTGGTTCCCTTTTACTGACTTCAAAATATGAGCTCATTTTATTTTATTTTATTTTATCTTATTTCATTGAGAATAGTAATTACAGCGGTGAAAATGAACATGAAACTGGCCATGACGACGGTGATGAATAATTGCCACAATGATGTGTACAAAACACACAAGAAAGCAACAAACTCAAATTTAACCCAAGAAAACTAAGCCTATTTCTAAAGAAATCATGTATATCTTAGTCTCGAATGAATTTCACGTTATGGATACGAAGTAAGCTTTATTCAATATTTTTCACTTCAGAAATTTACTCCATTCTACTTGTTATTGGCCAAATGTACCGATGGGAAAGAGTGGTTGGTAGCCGGTGGGGTGGAGTCAAAATTACCCCCCTACCAGTAGCCCAGTGTGATCCACGACCGGCAGGTCAGGGAGAAACCTACAAGAGAGAAGGGAGTTTGGTGCGTGGAGCGGTATAGTTGTAGAGAGTGTGTGTATGCAATGTTTATATGTCTAGTGTATAGGATGCGTGTGTGGGTAGGTATGTTAAGGGGGTGGGTGTGCGTGAGAGTATGGGTCTCTTGACCTAGAAACGTGTGGCTCATAATATTACATTTTGCGTTAACAAATCTAATAAAGAATTTTATTTCTATTGTCATGGCTGCAACTCAAGGAATTATTCCAGCGTTAGACCCAATTTGTGATGCCAGAGTAAAATTGCCTGTGAGAATGTTTTTTGTGGGGGAAATACAATGTAGGCCTATAAAACTCTTGTGATATATCAAGATGGGATAGGAAATAATACTTAAAGGTTGTGTGGAATACGATAATCATAAATGCAGTAAATATCTTACTGTACAAAACCTGTGCAAAATGTTTACCATTTTCCGTTAACTAGATAGGAATGTCCTGGGCTGGGACTGGTTGTAAAAATGGCTACGATGAAACAAATATCGAGCACTAGTTCTAAAATATGCTCATGCACAAGACTGGTAGAATATCAAGTTATGTTTGATATTTGGGAATTCCGTTTGATGAAGACCGATTACGTTGTGAAATATCTTATCATTGAAAGCACAATGAACCTTTTCGTTTTAGTAGCATTGTCATACCAACATTTTCTTGCAATTTGGCAATGAGATGCATATATTACTGATAAATTTCTTTAAATTCTTCATATTCAAATTTCTATTCTAAAATCTTGAAATTATAAGAGTTTCACATCTTCTGTAGATATCATTTGTTTCCATAGTTACCCGGTTTTAGAACATTTAGCTTTAAAATTCGTATATTATTAGCGGTGTTTTATAATCATACTTCGATATATCTTCCACTTTCCATACTTGGTATCCTTCAAATACCTCATAAAAGTTGGAGTTTATGTACTATCAGATAAAGATAAAGAAAGGGGTCTGAGAACCAAACTAGGTATCTCTATCAATTAAAAGTAAGAAGAGACGTCTCCATCAGGGCGATTTTAACATCCGCCCATTACGACACTGCAATTTTTATCATGGTACGACGGAATGCAATTAAATGGATGCATCTCAGTTCAGGGGCGCAGGTGGTGGATGAGGCGTATCAGAGGCGCCATAGAAGCTGAGCATTTTTGACGGAGCGGGAAACTGACGTTAACGAAATAGATCCGTTTACATTAATGCTAAGCCGTCTTGAGTATGTCCTCCCCTCCAATACTGTTAACGCATCTCGGAAGTCCGCCGATACACATGCACTTTTAAGCTCCCTTGGAGCCTGTTATATCAGTCACGTGATCAGTCGGAGCCCTTGTTCGCGCGCCAGAGACAAATTATAGTCTGGCGGTTCAGACTCGGTGTCCGAACTTCCCAGAAAAGGCATACTACTCTCCGAAGTTTCGACGGAAGAGTGATAAGATAGTTTCAGAAGTACCACTGGATAACACTGCCAGGAATGTCGCCAAAACATGAGTCTGGTATTTGATGGAAATAGATTAATTCCTTTCTGCTTTGTAGAAAGTGTTTAATTTATTAGACTAGGGAAGTGCGGGAACGCAGACAATGATTCTCACAGACAATAATTCAAAACATAAACGGAGGTAAACCCGGCGTAACGAGCCACGCCAGCTACATCCACGACCAAGTGAAGTCAATGATAAATGACTTTGAGATGAGCATAAAATGCAGCATTGATCTCGCGTGGTATAACAATGACATCATAACTTTTCCCGGGACAGCAACTCAGCAAGAGAGAGAGGAAAAAAAATGCTGTTTGGCGCGCTCATTTTTCTCATTAAATCCCGGGACATTGAGCCTCATTTAGCAAAACCAATGTTGTCTTTTGCATTTACCATATTTCTTATTATCCTCCTCCTCTAAATGCGGAGAGGAAGAAGACATATATATCACGTCTGTAGCTGGAAATATATGAGAATAGGAGAAGAGAAATAAAAGAGTTTCGGATCACCTTGCAGACTTGCAGACTAGACACGTTAACTAGTGGGCGCCAGAGAAATATAACTAAACGACGTATGTCCATTTAACAAAATTTTTATATTCTCCTCTCTTTCTCTTCCAACATCAGCATATGTATTTCATTTTTATTGTCAAACCCCCCGCGAATATATAGATATATTTTCTTCTTCTCTGCTCTATTGCAATTGGCTGGCGTTGTAATCTTCGAGTAGAATGCATTTATCGCTGATAAAGTTGTAATACCCTTTTGTAAGCGACGTGAATATAATATAAAGCTATATTTCTTATTGATTTATTGGAGAATGGTATTGAAAGAGACGGATATTCATATTTGTTTTTCGACTGAAGGTACTTTTAATGATTTAGAAGCCCCGGAAAAAATAATTCAAATTCGATTTGAAGTTGTTTTTAGTTTTCGTTTTCGATATTAAGTTTATTTTAGTTTAATCGAAAGCAACGAAAGCTGAATGAACTTCTCAAGTCCTCTGTCTACACCGAGACAAAACAATAAACATGATAAATACAAATTGTGCAGAATTGAGTACGTTTTCACAAACTTTATTCAAATAACAAAAAAACTGTTCGAAATTGTTTCTGCCTTTTAACATGTCAAAGAACTTTAACTATTTCCCTAAATTGAAAAGTGCTTTTTATCCTAAATGAATGTATCAACGTGTAATAACAGTGACTCTACGAAATACGAAATTTATGATTTCCAGTTTAGTTTTACCGCGGAATGCACACAATCTCAAAATCATTCTTGTAGTGCATCAAAAGGGCAAAAGTCAATGTTCTAAAAATTCAACAAACATTTACAATTTTAGTATGATGTCACAAGACGTAAGATACAACACTTTCTTGGTAGCAAAAGATATCACTAGCATATGAAAACATCGTTGTTTAAAGCAGTGTGTTTATTAATATTCATTGGGAGTTCCTGTTAAGTCACGACGTTTATCTCACCCAGGAGATCTAGTTGCCCATTAGTAGGAGAATGTTTTATTCCATAAAATGTGAAGTCGATATTATCTCAACAATTCCAAGCTGTTCTGACTCAATATTCATCAGAAATTGAACAAACGTAACCATATTTTTTCTCAACTGATTTCTATCGAGATAATCTGTCAAACATCTTGACTAGCTTTATTGTAGATGCAAAGGTAATTGCAACGGACTGTTTCTTAGTCAATGTTTCTTTACTTCTATGAGAAGTCTGTTTTTATTGCACCCCCCCCCCTCCAGTGCCTGCTTTTAAAAGTATTAAGTATCATTTCCAATACTTGTTACTCCATAATCTGATTTCCCGTATTTATGGTGATGTTCTTCTTGATCCCTTCTACCAAAAAATGGGGGAAGAGAATTTTACAGAAACGGCTCGTAAATATCCCAACCAACAATTAATCAAGCATACAAAGCATTTCTTGCGCGACATGACATTAAAGACACATTATCGTCTTTGTATAAATCGTTTTGGTATGCATTCATACCTCTTTTGAAAACGGGAACGAGCTTTTGTTGTATGAGTCCATTCAGGTCGAGTTTGATCCCATTCTCACTTGCGTATCTCATGCAAATAATGATCATAAAGCGGCTATTATTTCTCGGTGTACAATAGAAGAATGGGAAGATTCCAAGCCCCGAGCAATATAAAAAGGAGCCATCTATTTTTCCCTTCAACAACTATAATTATTCTAAGGACAGAGATAACTGTTACTAAATAAGGGCTTTGCTTTGCCACAATGATTACGGTATAATTTTAGGATTTTTTTTTTACTCTAAACGCCTTTTTATTCTTATTATCTTATTGTGTTCTTTTTCAATAACTCCTTCTTTAAGTGGTTTTATATCAAACCAACGTATATCTATATCAGATTAAATTTTTCCTATTTATCTTATTTGGTTTTACGAATTCCATATTTTTATTTAAAATGGTTTGACGTGAATCGGATACTTTTCTGGTTAGGTTTATAATTTTTTGATAAGCTTTTTGTTTTCGTCATAATTTATCTGGATTTCAACAACAAATAATATATGGATTCAGTTAGAATAAGATCACTTTCAGAAGGCATGGTCTGCGATCTTATCACAAGTGTGAGAAAGAAGAGGAAAACAATACCGTAAAGGTGACAAAGTGTATTTAGGACTCCACCATGATGTCACAACATGTGTCTCATAACGATTGAATTACCCTCTATATAGATAATTCGACGTTTGCTGTGACCCGTTCAATCTTTGACTTACATGTATTAATAAAAACAGGAAAAGAGAGAAAAAAAAGACAAATGCGATTCAAATTAAAGCTCCGAGTTGGCCACAAATTGTGAATCATGAAACGCAATGGGATTAAGCCTTAGACTTCCACGGTGCATTGGCTACGTCACCGCCATGGACCAGGCGAGGCGTTAGCGGAGCCTGTATGGGGTAAACCTGTCGACTCGCTGACCGTAAATAGCGATGACGGCGGCGACGGGGTCCGCCGACAAAGGTTCGACGGTGGACGAGAGAAAGATGGGAGACGTAGCTGTGATCGACCGGGCCATGACTCAGACAGAGAGATATTTCCTCCCTGACGCTCCCCGGTGTGGTTTGTGTGAGCAGACGGCTGAAGAGACCATTTGGGTGTGTGATTTACTTAGCAAAAAAACAGGGGTAAGTAAAAGAGGCAGGAAATTTGTTGTATTTGTTTGGAAGGAGGTCGGGAATTTAACACCTCTTGAATGTCAGCCAATATTTCCATTTTCTTGTCAGGCTCTAACTTCGGACATGCGGCTGATGGTGGGATGTGATTCATAATAAAATTTGTCAAAATAAAAGAGATCTCTTTATGACTGGCAATGAACATGATGAATGTACAATTTATTGTAAAATTGGATTTTGCTGTTTGATCTTTAATCCATTTAAATAATGAAATCCCCACCGCAGTGTCATCAATGAAATCATTATACTTGACATGAAGGGGCGATCTAATTATAATGAATGCCAGAGTAGTGGTGTTTTCGTGGTAGTTATTTTGGCTCTATTATCAAAGTTTAGTCACGGAAAGATCTGTCACGTTTCAAATAATATTATGTGAAATATTTCCTCTTTGTTATCCCTCAAGATAAATAAAAAAAATGAAAAGGCTACCTCATTAAATTTCATTCTTCGGCATTCAATTTTACACGCCTTATTTCCATTTCATATTCTTAACTTAATCTTTATCCCAATGTATCAAACACTTGATCTACTATCGAGTTCAACGACATCATCATTTATTCTAACTTTTTAGCGGCTTCCGATATCATGTTTATCCTTGATGGAATATCATTTTTACCATTAAGGTCATACTGATTTCAAACTTTATATTGTGTGTCTTCGCCATGCTCTGATTATTTGACCAAGTGTTTACGGTGTCCGTAACTTTGCCTTGTCGTAAATCAAGAAAATTCATAACATTCTTGCTTTTAAAGACCATGGTCACTTTCCACTTTCCACCCCCCCCCCCTCCCCTTCCTCCCGTTTACCCCTCTCTCTCTTTAATTAACCCAATCTCCCATTTCAAATGTCTGATTTATTGTCTGAGATCACAGTGAGATTTTAATTTTTTTCATCGCAAAGTTTGTCCAAGCACACAAAATTAAATGTATCTCTTCTTCGGAACCATAGCATTTTATTAAAAGTAGGCCTATTCTTATGATAATAATTCATATGTTGTGCAGTCATATTGTATCTATATAAGGCATATAGTAAATACTACACGCTTTTAAAGTGTGTCTACATAATTATGGTACACACGTCGCAACCAGCATGACCAACGTCCGATGTTATGGTCAGCTTTATTTGTTCTCCCCCACCGTGCATCTCCGATCATAAAACAGACACCCCGATCGCCAAAACATGCCGAAAATGATATCATCCATGAACGGATAAATCAAAGTCTGACCTCTGAAATTCCAAGCTTCACCGTAAAACAAAAATATGACACTTAAAAATAGGATGAGGGGGTCCTACCCACTGAGCTGAAAGTGTAACGTTTTATGTGAAATCGGTTGCACGATACGACGTGGACACAGCATCAACCCGGGTCAATTTTTTTCACCCCTTACAATTTCAACCTTGATGTATACTTCAAACAAACAAAAAATATTACAAACATAACACTAACCATTACAATGATAACTTATGACGAACTAAACCAGGGAGCATTTTTAAATAAATTTTTACAATCAAACAAACTGAAATAATCAAACATGGTTTAATTTTGCCTAAGCAGAAAAGCGCAATTACGACATACACAAATGGAAACGTTTAAACGCAACGCTATTTACAGCGGGCCCGAAGAGTTAAGCCATTATGTTCTAATGCTGATATATCGGTCAATGGATTAACGCTGCAGTGAGAACGCGTCATAGCAAGATGAGATTTGGAAACATGATCGTTGCTGAATTACGATCGTAATCCCTGAGAGCAAAATACATTCGATTCGACAAATATACATTATCATTGACTGTATTCTCGGTTGTTCTTTCATGAATAACAAAAAATATGTTTGTCGATTCGCTATCATATTTTTCATTGATCGAGACCGGCAATGCATTATTTAATGTCAAATGCGACCTTTTTATCCCTTTTTTCCCCTCCCCGCTCTCTCTTTCTCTCTCGCACACACACTCCCACCCACACACACTCTCAATCTCTCATGCAAACTGTATAAATATAAACTTAGTTGAACTAATATGAGGATGGGTGAACGGGCTGTGACCTGTTCAAAACCTGTGCTTAAAAAATAGCCTCAACAAAACAACAAAGGTCTCTTTTTAAAGAGGTTCTAGTAATATAAATCACCGATTTTGGCATTAATTCTCCTAAAGACATCTTCCATTTCTTTAATCTTGGAATTCGATTGGCCTCTTCCGTGATGTTTAATGATCATTAAGTAGTTTATGTTGATCTACCATTTTTGCACAATAGACCCACCTCGTCCCCGGGAAAATCGGCTACATCCCTTGAGAATACGGGTATGGGGGGCATAAATGCGCTGCCGAATTTAAGGCATGAATCGCTTGGTGGGAGGTGGGCATTTTTTGTCAAGATTGACCGATATTTCAAATTTTCCGTGGGTGCCTTGGTGTTTCTGCATATCCCATCAAACGTGCGTCCACTTGCTCACCATTGATGCAGAGAGTATATTCTGGAATATATTCTGAAATAGGCCTAAAACCAGCCAAAAATTGTTTGAAAAATAGAAGAAAACCTTTCAGTTGTCTAAAATCAAGACCTGCCAATTTTTAGCCATCAGTTAAGCTACGATCTCCCCTTATGGTAAATGAACATAAACATAGGGCTTTATCATTAGACTAACAATTCTGGAAGTATATCCCTACTCGTCAAAATATGTATTCATGCAGATTAATGAAATTGGTATTATAACTTAAAATAGATTAAAGTTGAAAAAAAAATAAGAAAATGCAAACCACAGGGTCTATAAATTAGAGTTTAGTGATTTTCCTATTTCAATGACAAAACAAGCCAGGAAATTCCAACTGACATAAAATGACAATAATTCCGAAAGCTATTAAAAAAGATACACCTATCCTCTGTCCATCGCTTCTGTTTCATTGAATCGTTTTTGCAGTCTCTTCCTTTATTATTCCCTTTGTTTCCTTGAATGGCATTTAGGTGTCTTCCGCTTGTAAAGTTTCTCTATTTGTGCTATAAAGTGCTATTGTATCGCTACTTTTCATCGTCTAATATTGTCCAGTAGGGCCTATTCTTGTGTAGGGTATTACTTAAGATCGTTAAAGTGAACTAAAGAGCCCAGGTCGTCTTCTTTTCTCCCTTTTCTTCTTCGCTCTTGCTACTTTTGATTCATCATGTTTGATGACGATACTGGTGCTATGGTATCTAATAGGATTGCCACACTTTACAGCGATGACCATTTTGTTTTGAGAAAAAATAACTTGTTCATTTTCGTCTAACCCATTATAAAATTCCTCTCCTTTTCAATCGCACTCTAATCCCCCCTTTTTTTTCGGGTATTATTGTTTCCCTTTTCACATGTATAATAATAAATCTCGAGCCCCTACTTCCGATATCATTTATATTTTAAACGATGAGAAACTTTTCTTAAAGTCGCTGGTGTTTCGAGGTGTCACGATTTTAATCAAAATATCCCCCACTTCGGTGGCGTTCCATAAAAGAGGGATGTTAATATCCAAGCAAAGCTTATCAATTACAAATGCGAATTACTGGATTAGCAGTACTCGTCGACAAAAAACTAAGATTTATTCTTATACCAACTTCTATAACGTTCATCGATCTTCGATTCAAACAACATGCCAATAAGAATCATTTAATCTTTAAAAATAAATCTAAAGTTGTACCATATTTATTTAGAGATCATTTAAAGGTTATCGATCAGTCTCGTGAAAAAAAGTCATTTAAACATACAATTTAAAATGGGCACATTTTACTTATTGATTTCTGGATGGGTCGGTTGCCCGTTCCAATCTCAACATTGCCTTTTACTTGTCAAATATCTGTGAGGAAATATAGGTAAGCCAAGGACCTTCGTCAACTGTGAAATTAGATTTGACCGTTTGTCGATATTTAGTTTTTTTAAGACCGTCTCCTTCCCTCATCGCTGCGATCTCGAGTTTCCGCTTGAACGCAGCGTTTGTAAATTCTTTGAAAGATTCGTGTTTGGAAGATTAAAATAATAGATCTTTGGGATCACGGTATAGGGGAAAGGGACGAATGAAATATGGATGGTGATTTTGGGTGTAACCAGCCCCCCCCCCCCCCTCCCCACTCTTCCGCCATTGCAATCATAATCACCCATAATTAGCAATCATTGACTTAAAATACATAAACTTACTCAATATTCATCAACAATTAATGAGAAATTTTATTTTCATTAAAGGAAATGGCTCTCCTCTCTCCCTGTTTTTTAAAGATTGCTAAGCTGGAGCCCTCCCCCATCCTTCATGCCGCCCTTTTTCTTGGGCGATACGCCTGACCCATATTATGCCGGTCGACTGGAGACGGGAAAGGTCGCTCATGGAGCAAGGATGTAGCGGGGTGGAAGATGGATGTATGGAAGAGGAGAAGAAGAGAGAGGGAAAGAGAGGGAAGAGAAGGAAAGAGGGAGAGAGAGAGAGAGAGAAGGAGAAAGATAGACAGCGACAGAGACTAGTATATAGGAGAGAACATACAGGTCTGAATATAGGTCAAGCTCAAATTCAGAATGTGAGCTTTAAGAGCACATCAGCCGCTGAATCAAGCTATGGACAAATTTGAGGGATGATGTTGTTGATCCCAGAAAATACTATGGACCCACTGCGTTAAAAAAGTGTTAAGAGCCCATGGATGAAAAGCAGCGCAATTAATGTTCATGTTTTAGTAGGTTTTTTTTTGTATTTCACCCCCCCCCCCCAATATTCTCCAAGAAACTTTTAGAAGCATTTCTTAAGTGGTCTCCATCGAATGGGAATTGCCAGATACATTTCATGGCCCTGAATTACTAGAAAGTTCTATTCAGTCTCCTTTTCAGAGGTACATACATAGAACCTCGGAATCACCTTCTGAGTTATATATGTTCTTCTATTGTGTGACTCAACAGCCATGTCACGGCATTGTGGCAAATCATACACAAAACTCTACGCGTGGGTCTATGAAGATATCGCTGCAAAGCCCTATGAACAATAATCAAGTGGTTTCGCTCGCCTCGTCTCACGAACCCTATACCCCCTTCCCCTCCCCTCCCTACCTCTGGTAACCCTACCCCTCTTCATATCCTCTGTACTGCCATGGTTTACTCACCCCGTCCCATGATCCCTTACCTACCCCACCCCACCCCACCTCATATGCCATGTAGATTCTGTATTATCATGGTTTCACTTGCCCGATCTCATGATCCCATCCGCCCCCCTCCCCTATAGCCCTATCTCCTTCTCATAAGACATGTTATCTCTATTGACATTTCACCCCTCCCCCTGGTGCATGAACCCTTAACCCCCCCCCCCCCCAGGTAATAGCCCCAACCCCCTCCTCATGTGTCATTATATTATTCGAATTGACATGTATAATATACCGAGGATGTTTCCCATTCATGGCATCCACCGGCAACCAAACACGATTCAAAAGATGGAATGAAAATCACCTATTCATTTGTTTTCCAACAAAAACCTCGCCATGGCCGTACAAAGGCAAGAAGACCCACATATTACTGTCTTTCCTTTCATCCCAAATATTTTCGACTTTTCATTGCCGGGCATTCACATTGCTAGCATTGTGTCGCAACATAATAGTCCATGTATACGCGGAATAATCATAGCTACACCACGACATGGGCCCTTACAACCAATAGTGATGATAATATCTGTGGAAATATCATAAACGCGGTTTGCTCAAAAAGGAGTGTTTACAAGAAGAAAATACCCCAGAAAATCTATAATTTTTTACGACTTTACAAAGCAAAACATTTAGTTGTGTCTCTCCCACTCATTGCGGTGTTCTTTTGACGGGAAATCTAGATAGTCGAGATGACACGACAAGATAGCCATCTTATCTGATATCAAAACAGACAAATCGGTTTCAGAATTCATGCATGATATACGTTTGTTAAAAGTTCTCTAAATTGTGGTCGATTAGGAATCGAAGACCAATGTCGAAAGATAATTATTCAGTAATTTTCTGGCTTAATTGGTTATCGCTGGGGGAACTTTGTGGAGGGGGAGACGGTTATCCACACGGGGGTTCTCTAAACACTGCACCAGATAGATTTTAATTCATAAATAAAATTTGTTTAAGAATTAATCAATATTTTATGAATGAACACCGTTGTGTCGAAAACAATGGAACAAAATAATATTAAACTGCATAGACTGTCTTTACCCCATGTGCGCTGTACACTGGCGCCGTGCGATGTGAATGAGTAAATTCTAACACGGATCCAGCGCCAGTGGAGCTTTTCTCCACTGTTTTAATCCCCATGAATCTAGCAGAACTAAAACAAGATTTACAAACTTGTGAAGGATTTGAAAAGGACTGTCCTTCCAGAACGTTATTCTTTTATCCGTTTGTCTGTTACCAAAATATCTGAGATTTTGATTCTGGTTTTAGAAGTTATACAGAGTTGTCTTTAAGTGTGAATTCATTGAACCCACATTCCATGTATTCTGAAAATGATCGGGTTTTTTTTACAGAAATAATATGTACGCACTGTGCGTATGAACTGCAATGCTCTTGTTTTATTCTATATATAGCTTCAGTTAATCGCTTTATCTATCATTCGTAGAAGTCTATGTCGCATTCTGTTCAATAAGCACCGACTACTCTATTAATGCTTGTTTGATTTCTCATTACAGAATACCTTAAATCGTAAAATAGTTTGCCATTTTTTCAACGTAAATTAACATTGGTCTTTGTCTTACTAAATGGATGAGTGAAATATGAGCTTTACACATTGTCGTTTTAACAAGTACCTGGACGTTTCTTTTAATTTTGATTTTGATTTGTACACTGGGCACACGCCCTTTCCGAATTATTTTAAAGATTCTCACAAGGAGTCAAAAGACATTAAAATTCGAAATCAGATGGAGATCATTTTCATTCCCATTAACTTCTCCCCGTTTGAAAATACTATCTACTGGTGAATTAGTGAATCTAAGTTGATATTAAAGGAAGAAACATATTCATTTCATTTTAAGAAGTAAAAGAAGCATCAAATCCACGAGCCACACTTCGAGGAGTTTAGAACAATGTCGGACGCAAGGTATGACTTGATGACTTGTTCACGCCTCCACTGCCGCGATAAATCAACCGAAAAGCCGCAGCCCGCCCTTTCAACGGATGAAAGTCAACATCAAACATCCAAAATCATTCAGCCGAGACTAAGCAATGGTTCCTACCACATCACTTGAACTTGTGTTCCATATTTGGGCAAAGGAAGATGAAATCATATTCCAACCCAAGCGAGGACGTGGGAAAATTATCGTAAAACTCTAACGGACTCGGGGTGACGAACTTGTGGTAGAGTTCAAGATTGTCTTTTGTTTCTTTGATCAAAATTATTTTTCTTTTTAGGGTTATCCTTTATGCTTGACCCCTATTTGCAATGTTAATATGGCACTTTGTCGTCTTTAACTTGAAAATTGAAATTTGTTAAAAAATTGTTAATAACTATTTTAAACACGAACATTCAATGATGGATAAGGTGCACGTTCTTAAAGTTTGAATTTAGCTACAAAAATAATCACTGATAATGGAGAATTTGTATCAACCACAAGCTAATCAAACACTGACAAGACGCATGACTTTGAGTGAATGATCCGTTGCTTGAAGTAAAAATATCCCCAAAATTCCCTCAAAATTTGTGGTAGTCTCTAAAATGAAGTCGGCCTTAGGTTTACTTCATGCCCTGTATGTATGGATATGTTCATGCGATTGATACTTTTAAAAAATGATCCTTCATGAATTAAGACACTGAAAATCTGGCTTAAAGTGTGTTGTATGAACTTCTCTTTCGAAAATTTCCACATTCTAATTATCCTACAGTTGTTGGACTGCTCTCAGTACGGGCGGGAAGGCGAATAATTGAAAAATTGCAAAAACAAATTGGCCGTGTCACTGGGAAGTACGACTCCCGATCTAAAGGCACGTTCGATCTCGGCACCCTTTTGACCCCCTGCATCACTCATGCCGTCTCCTGAAAATATGGGATCGTTCAGTTTTAGTGGCAGTACCCTCGACCATGCCGATGTCACCGAGTATCTGTAAATGTATTTCAGTATATATTATTATCAATCTTCTACTTGTTAAAAAAAGAGAGGGTGCTAATCATTACACCCGTAATTTGGTTTCCTAATTAACATTGGGTTGCCTTTTGTACGTTTCGCCAATCTCGTCACCTTCGCTTCTTCGCGATAACATTAAGGAGAATCCTTTTTGTTTATGCTTAATCGACTTTGATAATCAGCTAACGGCAGTGAAAAGGGATTGGGCTTAGCTTGTAGCGAGACAGTTAGGTAAAAGACTCTTTCAGTATCTCACCTGTTCCTCTTCGATGTGTATATAATTGCGGCTGATACCAGTAATTAATTAACAATGATATTGCCACAGTCTGTTACTTTCCACATTGTTCCCCGCTTCCCCGACAGGCAAATCTCAGCTGAATTCAAGTAGGAAATCACTTCCCTTTTGTCACGCCGAATCTAATTTCCCCCTTTCAGATTTATTGAGTCGTACAAATTGATCGATTTCTCCCTCCCTATTGTTCCTAACCCGCTCGGCATTGTTCGTCACACCGCTCGGCATTGTTCGACGGCATTCGGTCATCAAATCGTATAGACTCGATGATTGGTCGTGAAAGGACAATAAAAGTTGATTCTCTTTGGGTGATAATAGAGTCGTGCGCAGCTGCCAAAGAAGGAATTGGATCATTTATCAATAGCAGCTATCAAACACCTTCTTCAAAAGAAAAGCGATAAATCTATCGAGCAAGAAATACGGAGTGCGACGAGGTTTTTTTCTGAAGCTTGAATGCATGTAATAAGGTTGTCTACTGCTTGTCTCTTAACACTTCGCTGATTTAATGTTTTTTTCTTTACCTTCAGTTAATCAAGAGAGTAATATTCCACTACATTTAACATGAATCATATGAATATGAAAAGTGATAAAAATCTGTATTTTTTTACTTTGTTGCTTTCTTATTTCGGCAAAACATCTAACGACCATCACAGACTGCCCAATAAAGAGACAGTTCCGATTCAGTTTAGCTCATTCTTTAACACCCCGTTCAAACTCATTTTCCATCAATTTGATATTTCAATGATAAGATAGCGCATGCTTTTAGATGTATACATAAACTTGCAAACATCGTCAAATTTCAAATGAGAGAAGAAATGCCGACGCTCTTTTGAATTCAACTTTAATTAAATAATATCATGATATATCTTTGTAGAATTGTGAGTACTTAATATAAAGTAGAATTATCTAAAAGTGTGCGAAAGTAACTTCTAGTTTTCATTGACTAGCCCCCAAAATAACAGCTTATACAAAAACAATAGAATTAAGATTTTCAGATGTATTATTCAGATGATTCAATCTAAATTCAAAGTTACGATAGTTGATATGAAAAGGGAGCTACAAAGTCCTACTGAATGTAATCACAATACGTACATCCTTCTCTTTTCGTTAAAAACGTGTTTCACTAGACAGCTAGAGTTAACGGTGGGCAGTAGCACACCTAATGAATGGGGGAATTTTAATTTAATTTTTCGGGGGTTTTTCTTATTCAAAACATTAAATTTGTGGCTAATAGGGGAACAGGAAAGGGGTTATATTCGGGTCCAAGCTCTGTCGGCATTTTAGTGAGACCCTGATTCTAGTCGAGGCGTAAATTAGTAGCCGTCTACACCTGTCATACGTGATTTCCAACTTGAACCGTCACATCAAAGCAAAGGCTCGCTAGCCCGCCCCCGTTTCTCAAATGGGGGCATCATGTTCTACCACTGTTGGTATGCGCATAATGACATTACTTTCATATCTCAGTAAAAATTTAATATGGGTTGTGAATAAATTGGCGATAAAAGTCAAAGTCGTTTCTTTTAAGGTACAATAGTGAAATCTGAAGATTTAATGAATTTGGGGTAAAATAATAATCAACGAAATTCAGCTTGTGAATAGCTACAGATCCAATTTTACGGTTGAGTAACACAGCACCTATAAACCTCCTCTAAACGTGCCAATATATCAATTTACCATTTAAAAAAGAAAGAAAAGATTCTCCTTTGTGTGCCCATTCATTGACATCCACACATTACGGTTGTAATTTTTTGTCGTTCAACTAACCAACTTTGCTAAAGTCAATCGTATACTATTTACCGTGTAATATATCTCTTGACCACAAGTTCAACTTGGATAATGTACATTTTGATATCGCAATCATTATCAGACAAAACTATCCGTGATGGAGTTGTATGGTGATGACTTTCTATTGTGCGGGTTTCTCTGAGTGTACCGACAGGCGGAAATTGGATGGTGTATAACGAATGTAAACCATTGTAAATGGTGTGACGAAAAGCGTGTTCCAAAGAAGAAAATATTGGTCAAGAAGGTAAATTTGTGAAAAATGGATACCGAATAAAGTTTGTGGATATTTATCGTGCATTCTCTATGCCAGTATTAGCTATAATCGAATGCTACAAGTGAAATTTAGCTGAGTATTAAACTCAAGGCGTTAAATCGGAAGAATTATTAATTAAATACACAATGCATCTGCTGGTATTTTATGAATTTTAACATTAACTATTTAATCTTAAAATGATTCACATAACTAACGGTATACTAAATGTCAGTTGTATACTTTTTTGTGATGATGGCCCCTCGGTGTTAGAGTTTTCATTCAAATTGTTAAAACAAAATATATGTTTGATATTGATAAACATCACTTGCTATTTATTAATCTATTTTGAAATGAATTTGTATTAAAAAATAAACGAATGAACATAGTATCTTTGAATAGTGACACGAACTAGATCAAGGTTTCTGAGATGATACGAATGTCAGTAAATGTAATAAAAATATATCGGTAAATTATACGTTGTTCAACACCAAACAGAGAGGAAAACAAGGGTGTATTTTGGAAGTATACTCGAGTTATTATGAACCATACCACTAACTATCTTCCCTCGCCCGGCAACATAAGTTTTCCTTATCAATTCTATTTCGACAAAGTCATATTTTTGACGCGACAAATTGCTCGAATTACGAATAGCCTCGGCGTCAACCTGTAATTGCAACACCAGTCTTTGACATTGGGTACAAATTTGCACCCCAACAAAACAAATTATTACCCCTATACTCCTAGAGGAAGATCAAACTTGAGTGCGTGTTACCAATGGCTTACAAAGTAAGAGGATTCGATATTTGTCTCTGAAAACATTCTTGAATTTTCAAACCGCACACCATATTTCGTATCGCAAATCATGATTAAAATGAACATAAAATGTTCACTGAGCTTGACATTTTAAAATTGTGGTCAGGATGATGATAGGATTGTATTTTTACGATGTATTTTAGGTTTTGAAAAATACATGAGGATGAACATTGAAAGGTTCCCCCAAATGTTGTTGCATATCTCTTTTCGATAGCGATTACCATCAACTTACGAGTCATTGGTAGTATATTAAAATGGCAATTATCTGTCCCTGGCAATATCTTTGCTCATCCTTTTTTCTTCCATTTTTCTTTTTCGTTGATTCTTTGGGGAACCATCGGGCGCATCTTGCGGTTGTTGCGGATGGCAACGTTTTCATTCTTATCCCGAATCTAATCAGTCATTTTAACCTTATTACCAGGTCACACTGACAGTCGAACAGTTATTAATAACTATCTTTCCCATATCTGCGGTTACAGTTCGTGTTGGTATTTTATCAATCTCTCCCTCCTCTCCTCCTCCCCCCCCCCCCCCCTCCCTTCCCTCTCTCCATTTCATTCCATCTCCGCTACTCAGCTGTTCGGGTAAAGTTCATGGATAAAAACTTCACAACTTAAATTCACACGGATTTCAAAAAATCGTGCAGATATTTCGTATCACGCTCAAAACGATCGTTGCTCATTTAACAGGTTTCCTAACATTTTACCATATACATCATTAGAAACATTATTAGTCGCTTCTGTAAACATGTATGCGAGCACACATGCATAACACACTACACACTCACCATACTCGCTCACACACATTAATATGAAAATACTTCCCATATATCCTCTCTAATCAAAGCTTTATTACGATTTTCAAGAGCACCAAAATGGTAAATTTTGTGATGAATATTTGTGAATGCCGCGTCCTTTGTTCGACTCTTTCCAAGCTAATTGTGTATGTCTGTGGCCCTTTATAGACTAGAATAGGAAAAGAAGTTTCCTGACCCAAAACGATACCGAGTTGCTATTATCAGTAATCAGAGCTGTTCCAAATGATGGTCCCGATAACCATCTCCAATCGGGGCGCCTTTTTTCATAAATAATACCGCTCGAGCAAATATTCAAGGCATGCTTGTGTAAATGGCAAAAAAGGAATGTATACAAATATTTTCTCGAGGATGATTTGGATTAAACTTGTAAATATGCGGGATGATTTGATTTTTATCATAATCTAAAATCTGATAGGAACTTCGGCTAAATTACCGTGACTAGATTAGTTTAATCAAGTTGGATAAGGTTTGAGGAAAATTACATCCTAGCGATGCAAATTGGTTATTCTTGTTGGGGTTGGAAACCATTGATATTCATAAACAGGTGGGTTATTATAGGTTGTGGTAATGAGAATAAAAAGACCGTGCTTGATTGTGTTTCTGTAATCATATCAAGGTATATAGCCGCCTTAATGGTCTGTGACCGGTTATGCCTGTATTAAACCTATATGAAACACCTGTGGCAGAACAGTGTTAGCAACCTCCGAGTTTTGTAGCTGCATCAAGGTGTGATGAAATAAGGCAGGCCTACTCGTTTAAGGTTTGGGGTAAATGATGGAGATAAAATCAATACTCCCATGGTTAATGTAAGGATTCTAATTGCACATACCTGGGACACCTCTGGAATGCGGGGGCTGTATCTCTGCCTTGAGTGGGATCTGAGGTCTCCTTGGCGTCGGCCTCACTTTGTCAACATCACCAGTTGAGGCAGAATCATCTCCGTAGTTCTTGTTCCTTCTCCTTCCATTCCTGCGGGCTTCGACGGCGTCGATCAGACTTCCCAGGCACACCAGGCCGACGAGAGCGGCGTAAAGTGTGATGCGGTACATGGTCCCCAAGAAAAGAACCTCCAAGTTAGAGACACACAAAGAAGTACAAGTGAAAATGCCCTGATGGTCCTTAAGATAAGCAATCTAGCAAACACTTAGGGAAGATAACCACAGATACATGTCACTGAAGTCCGTTCCAAAAAAAGGTAGCGATTATTATGTCAAAGACAGGTATGACAGACAGTAGTTTTGAATGGAGAGTCGAGCGAAATGTGACAAACTACTACTCCCCGTGGCGTCCCTTAGCGATATGCCTCGCTACGCTTAGTACGCACGGCTTTTTATCCCTCGGTACCGGTGCGAGTGAGAGCAACAGATTGAAGGGGGAGGGGAGGAGATGCGAGCTAAAGAAAAGACAAAATCAGTCAACTGTCCCAACTTTAGAATTCAATTGGTGGGATAAAGTGGCTTGCTTTTGACCATGGGAAAGTTGTTATTATGAATGAAGACGGATGTGTTAATCACTTGTTCATCCTGATGTCCACGTGCAGACGACGTAATAAATAGACGATAGTCGATAACTTTGATATCGAACGAATTAAAAACTTTCAGAACTCTCGACTCGTTTCCCGCCGATCCGCTTTGAGGTGAAACCACTTAAAAAGCGCCAATGCCTTTCACATATCCATACAAGTCATTGACCGGGGAATACTGATAAAGTAGGGGTCTCCGTGATGAAAAATACACGATTATTTAAAAGTGAAAAAGGGTGACGAAAAGGCGATAAAACAATTCCATACACAATTGGCTCCCAGGTAGGAATCTGGTGAGGTCAAGACACCGATCCTTCAAAAGTTTTCGTAACTTCTCCAACGTTTGAACACTGTGTTTCTGAATCGGATTTCGGAGAGAACGGATGTTTAGAAGGGGAGAGCGGGTGTGAGTGCAAGTTATTCGATTATGAACTTGACTTTGTATATATCCAACACGTGTGCGAAGGTACATGCAGAGCGAAACGTCAAATTATGATGTTCGGGTGCGAAATATTATGACGAATGGCAGAAAAGCTATTTCACCGAGTGTGTAACATACACTCACCGTTTCGCATGGATAATGAACGAGCGTTCGACAATGCGCTTGTCAATGTGGAATTTTAGTGGATGTCGGATAGTGCGATAGCTACTCGTACAACTTTCGCTGACGAGTGAGGAATGCCGTGCTGATTGGTCGCTTTTTAGTGGCGTCACTCTTTAAGTTAGTAAAGAGAGGAAAGCATGTAGAAAGAATGAAATCCGAATTGAAGAATCGTAGATATATGCGCTTTCTTAATCAATGAAAGGGTTTCAATGAATGACTTATGTAATAAAAATGGTGACTATTAATAGACCATGATATACATATTTCTGATAAATTGGTGATATTCCGTTGTTCTATTTCGTAAATCGAAGCGGTTGTAGCCTATGTTTTATGTTTTGGTTGCTTAGATAATGAGAAGAGGGAGTTTAAAAAGTAAAGCAATATGTTCTTGGTAAATTAATGTTTGATGAAATTGCAACTTACCTGTTATAGACCGACCGCTCATTGTTTGTAAAGGTTGGAGCGTTGTGCTCATAAAACACATTTACTGAACTTACATCATATAATGACTTAAAGGTAAATGCTAGTTTTGGTAACGATATCAAAATGAGTTCGTACAGAATCCAATGAAATGACCACCAAAGTGTCTGTTTGTATAAATAAAACGCATGTGCCAAAGGATTCTGGAAGAAATTGTGTAATTGCTGAGAAATCAGCAAATAAGCACAGGATTCGGGTAGAGCGTCGGGCCCGACGCTCAAAGCAATAATTATACACTGTCCCACGTGCGCTTATCCGTGTTGGGGAAGCTCAGTCTGAACATTATTCAGCGTAGATTTCAAGATTTCACAAAGTTCAGTTTATGTAACTGTACCAGATCTAGATCCTCGATGATATACTGACAATTAAGCCTGGTTTTACAGACTTTCTCATGAAATCAGTGTTTACTGCAACTACTGGAATTTATCTTTAACTTATTCAACAGCAATTCGAATCGCCTTCGGCTTTTTTTCTTTTTTATTTAGCAGACCCCACAATCATTCCGGTCAATATAAATAGGTCAGTGCTTGAAAACGAGATGCTTCTGTACAACATCAAAAATAAAGTAATTTCAATAAGGTCTGATTCAAATGAATGATGGCTTTGGACAAATTTAAAGCACGTAATAAAAAATGACAACATGAAATATTAATTGAATCATTATAAGAAACACACACTTAATAGAGCCTTCAGTGTTCCCTATAGTCAAATACGTATGTATCCCAGTGGTTTAAGTTAAAAATACGTGCGTGGTGTTGTCGTATAGACCTAGTCAACATTGTCAAGGTGGAGAAATATAAAAATATTATAAGGTCATTTACAGAGTAGCCAATAGAAACGAGGAAATTAATTTTTAAAAGGTCGTTTAATGAATTGAGGGATGTCACTTCGAATTGACCTCATTACACGAGTCTTAGAATTCGTATGAATTTTAATATTAGCTAGAATTTTAAGAAACTTTAGTATAAGTTATTGGAGACGGTTTAAAAACGTTCTGGACTAGAGCCATATGCACGGAAGCCTGGAGATCATACAGAAATAATACATCTTTCCACAAGACTGAAACGTGGATCAGAAGAAACACATTAGAAACATGTGAGGGTATTCAATATAAATGATAATTAAATACCACAATTTAATGATCAATGAAATATAATTATTTGCCAGAAATTCAATACCAACATGACCAATGATATATATCTAACTGTAATTCACATTATGAACGAGTTTCTCTATGCAACCAACTGGAAACTGTTATAAAGTATTTAATTTACGCGAAATCAAGTAAACGAATGACCTCTTGGTTGCACTTTTTATGTAATAAAATCTATTTAAAATCTCTCTGGCTTGTGTTCTTTGAAGAAAAAAATGATTGTAGTGACACATATTCTTGAGATACGAAGTCAATATACCAAGAACAAAAGTCTTCAATCGTGGAAGGACGAGATGGATTTGGGGCTGAATCGGGGGGGGGGAGGTGGGGCTATAAAGGGCAAGTGCGACCACCCCTACTATTTTTCAAGTACACGTAGTACAGCAAAGAGGGAAAATAGAAAAACAGAGGAAGAAAGGGATGCAGGAAGAAAGATGAGTATACAAAAAGAGGCCTGAACCGTGTAACTCTTTGTAATACGTCCCTGTTATTCAATGGAAAAGGGAAATAGCGTAATGCTGCCCCCCCCCCCCCCCCCCCCCCCCATCAAATTACCCTTGCACAGCCATGGCATGCATGGGCTGAAAAAAAAATGTGCAGTTTGGGTGATGTTATCAAAAAATGTGCCCCTGTCCGCCCATATGTTGTCCAATTTTACAATTTTTTCTTAAGTGCACACCTAGTTACCAATAATGCATATAGCATTTCCATTTATTTTAAAGCAGGATAAAAAGAGCATTGTAGATTAAATGCCTTGCTCATGGGCATAGTTACCGCGGCCGGGGACAAATGCCTATTACTTCTGGAAGATGCGCCTCCGATATACTGCTTTAGAAAATATTTTGCTTATGTGGTGCGATGCAGAATATGCAAAAATGCACACATTATGAAACTCTGGAAAGTACACTATTGAAGGGCGGTATAAGCTCCGCCCTCCCCCCCCCCACCCACCCCCTTCCACCATTACGCGAAATAAATATCCAAATATGTAAAATTTTGGGTATGACGCCCTCGTTTATTTTGAACCACGATTATTAAACGTGACCACCACAGACCGCATGGTTAACATGTGATGGTATTATAAGAAATGATATTTGACAATGCAGTCATAAAACAAGACACAAGTTCGGTTTTATCTAATTACCAGTCATTGTAATTGCCAAGTCCAACATGTAGCGATAATAATGTTCTTGCTCGAATGTTCTTTGTAATTCTAATCACCAGATCATTATTTTTCAGAAGGAAAGTGACAAAAAATGTACGTCATCGGTTGTAAAAAGTTATAGTTTCTCATTTACCTGCATATTGCGTGTATTGTGTCCCCGGTGCGCTCAATTCTAAACCTCTCTGTCATTATAGTTTTCGTCACTGGCATAGGCATATATATATATAGAGAGGGGGGGCTTGGGGCCACCCCTAAGTTTCACGATCAAGAAAAAAAAAGATAAAATAAAAAAAAGGTCAGGAAAGGGGATGAAATATTTTACTTTAAAAAAAAAACATTGTCAAAACCTATCACAAAATTAGCTTTTCGAATAAAACATTCAAATATTTGCTCACTCGCTTCGATCTCTCGCGATTATTTTTTTTTAGTAGTTGCCCCATATACTATAATTGCCCCCTCAAAATTCTTGGCTCATTTTGCCACTGGTCATGCTGGACATTGGCGTAGTTGCCAAGGCATTGTTAGATTTTAATACCATTGGGTAATTCTGGTCATTTTTATTTCTTAAATAGAACCCAAATAATGTTACGAAAATAACGATGCTGATACGAAAAAATAGACACATGCCTGTAGACCATGATCTATAATCATTTACATATAATACGGTAACTGTTTCTGGTGGGGTCGCATGATCTTTTCCAGTTTCATATAATTCTTTATCTTTAATAATTTTAGAACTGTAGATGGGTGAAATATTCCTGAATATATCAATAAATTAATAACTTGATGAAGGACCAAACACTGGATAGAAAATGAACCTCGCGTCCTAAATTAAAAAACAACAACATTACTTTAACATTTTAAACAATACCCGATCAATTTATAAACTAAACAATTTAATAAAGAACACTATCCACTAGGCAGCTATGCACGAGAAAGTCAGGATATTAAGATTATCGGAAAATTCCTTCGAAAATATCTTAACTAACGACCCCTGGATCGTCGACAATCCTAAATTCTTGCGCTCGCTTCACAGTAAAAAAAAAAAAGATCTAACAAAAATTGGCGAGAATCTAGGTTTCCATCCGGCTCCGTCCTTGAACTTGGGTCGTTCAATAAACACACAAGACTGGATCAATTCGCGTTATACGGTCGAACTCAAGATAAAATAAAGACGCTCTCATCGCTCTCCAAGATAGGGAAGAATTAACCTAACGGGGCAGAAAGCATTGGCTTCGTTTCAAATTGAAGAGTATATAAGGCAATTATTCTTAGGTTGGAAGAGGTACGGGTAGGGATGGTATAATGTGGGGATTAGATTGTCGATTTGTATGAAGAATATACCCGAAAATGGAAAAAAAATGGGAAAAGGGTGAATTTAAGTTTACCCCATTTACATCTTCTTTTCTGAGGATTTAGTTTTCGGCCCTAACCTCTTCTCCCCATCTCATTAGAGCATTGTGGCCCAGTGGATTAGTCTCCGGACTTTGAAACAGAGGGTCTAGGGTTCAAATTCCAGCCATGGCGTAGTTTCCTTCAGCAAGAAATTAATCCACATTGTGCTGCACTCAACCCAGGTGAGGTGAATGGGTACCTGGCAGGAATTTATTCCTTGAAATGCCGAGGGCGTAAAAGCTGTTTGAGCTACAGCCAGGGTAATAATATCCAAGTCCTTTGGAAGCTCATAGACACGTTATTCATAATGTGTTATGCGCTATACAAGAACTGACTATTATTATTATTGGTCGAAGACATTTTAATAAAATTTCTTATGTTCTTAATTACATCTCACAGCTGCTTTGTAGTTGCGCCTATCCGTACCTTTATCGTTACTTCGCGTTTGTTTCTTTGTTGGTCCTTTATTTTGTCTTTAGGAAGGCATGGATGCTGGTGGACATGCGCCCCCCCCCCCCCCCCCCCGTTTGTAAAAAATAGGAAATTGTACACTGTCATGTGATGAGAAGTGCTTTTTTCACGACCCTCACCCCCCTTTACCACACATGGGTATTACTTTGATATAACCTGGGCCCCATTGCATAAAAGTTATTATTATGGTAACTTCGCCATCCAATGGTAACTACTGTGATAACGATGATCAAGAGCAAATCATAATCAAGGATTCCATACAAGTTACCATTGCATGGCAAAGTTACCATAATGGTAACTTTTATTCTACGTGGCCCAAATATTGATTGGGTTCCTTTATTCTCTTCCTCCATTTTCTAATCATCATCATCATCACCACCACCATCATCATCATCACCATCATCATCACCATCATCATCAACATCATCACCATCATCATCATCATCATCATCACCATCATCATCATCACCATCATCATCATCATCACCATCATCATCATCATCATCATCATCGTCATCATCATCACCATCATCATCATCATCATCATCTGCCCCGCCCTTCCTCCTCTCCCTCATCCCCTGCTCCCCTATCCCCTTGCTCTTTTTCCTTAGCTCCCCTCTCCCTCGTCTTGTTTGCCTTCTCTCTCCCCTCATCATCTTCCTCTTCTTCTTCCTCTTTCTCATACTCCTCTCCTCACTCCTCCCTGCTTCATCCGCGCGTTGTCATCCTCTTCCTCTTCATCTCCCTTCTTCCTCTTCCTCCTCCCCCTCTTCTCCTCTTCCTCATCTTCATATCCCCCGGGCATATCCCCCATTCACTTCCTCTTCTTCCGTTCCCCATCCCTTCCTACTCCTCCTCTTCACCCTCTACCTCCTTCTCGCCCCTCTCACCTTTCTTCATCCTTCTTCATCCTAGACCTCCGTCTCTCTTTTTGCCCCCACCTCCTTTCTCATCCCCATTATCAATTATTATTGTATAACATAACACTGCGCTCATAACTTGCTATATAACTTTGCTAGTAATGTTAGTAGATTTTATGAGCAAATTCCATCAACGAAGTATATAAAGAAAATGACCTTTCTTCTCCTATCCCTATTCGGATACAGAAAGTGGGTATTGATTGCTATCCCCCGGTTGAGCGGATGCTATGTAAAGATTGAAGGTGATTCGCATTAATAAGGGATCAGCGAAACGAGGGGGTAATTATTATCGACCTCTTCCGGCGTATCGATAGAAGTATCATGATTAATAACGATGATCTATTTTGTATCACGTTGCCTTCCGATGATGTGGAAATGTAAAATAAGATCATTTCAAACCATTCAAACAATTGAAATATAAATGGGAAATTAATTCAAGATAAAAAGAGGTCATACCTGTTATCTCACCGAAGTATTGACAAAGGTTCTTGAAGAATGAAATCCAATCGATTGGAATTGATACTCTGAATATGTAAAGGGTTAACTGGATATAACTTAAAGGACAAGTCCACACCAACAAAACGATGATTCGAATAAAAAGAAAAAAAATACAACAAGCATAACACTGAAAAATTCATCAAAATCGGATGTATAATAAGAGAGTTACGACATTTTAAAGTTTCGCTTAATTTCACAAAAAAATTATATGCACATCCTGGCTGGTATGCAAATGAGGAGACTATGACGTCATCCACTCATTATTTCTTTTGTATTTTATTATATGAAATATGAAATATTCTGATTTTCTTCTCATTGTCAAGTGAAACAACAATTTTTTCCTCCCTGAACGTGTGGAATAAGCATTGTTTAATACTATACGGTTCAGTCAAGTTGGTCCTTATTGATGTCAAATCTGTTTAAAAAAATTAAATACTGTATAATTCAAACAATAAAAAACAAAAGAAATGGTGAGTGAAGGACATCATCGACAGTCACGGTGTCATTTGCATGTAACTGAGTCGTGCATATCATTTTTTGTGAAAAATTAGCGAAATTTTAAAATGTCATAACCTTCTTATTTTACATCCGATTTTGATGACATTTTCAGCATTATGCTAGTTTGATTTTTCTCCATTTATTCAAATCAACATTTTTCTGGGGTGGACTTGACCTTTAATAGACATGGACCAATTTCAATTTCAGCTCCGAGCACGTTAGACAAATTTTATAAAAAAAATTTGTAGTAATATTTATCAAATTTATTGATTTCAAATCATATAATTGATGGTACATTGCAAAATGAGAATATAAATAAAAAATAAAAAATAAATCATAAAAGCAGATAATTATTCACAATATATACATATATAAACAAATATAATAATTATGAAATAAGGATTATGAAAGCCATACAGTTATTTATAGTACAGAAATTGCACAAAATCATTTGCATATCACATCGCTTAATGAAATGACACTGAATAAGTAAATTTTTATTAAAAATGATATTTTTTGTCGTCTAAAAAAATCCTTTTAAACGCTATTTTAATAATTCAAGTTTTACATACTACAATACAAAATGCAACATTATAAATAAATTGACTAATTCATAACATGTATAAACTTGTACAATAGCCATTAATACTAATAATTTTTTTAAAATAATTATCCATAATAATATGCAACATTCTATAAAGCGCTTTATAATTTTTAAGCGCTGCATACTATTACCCCGGCTTTAGCACGGCTACCCTAATCGGACGCTCGAGCATTCAAAGAATTTCCTTTCTACCAGGTACCGATTGGAGAGTGGCAAATGTAGATAAACGCCTTGACTAAGGGGGATTTGAACCCAGACCCTATATGGTTCAAAGTCCGAAGACATATCCACTGAGCCACAACACCTCTACAGAAAATATTGGAGAAAAATAATGATTATCATATCGCATTGCTCAATGATTAATAACACCGAATACAAAAAAATGATCGAGTCCCCCCCCCCCCCCCCCACATCACACAAAATGAAACGAAGTATATATTGTCGATATTAATAACGCTACCCTGGGAAATTAAATTATCATCAATTGGCCTCATTTCTTGTCTTATTTAAATTTCATTCTCTCTCTCTCCTTATAGTGGCAAACTAAATATTAATCTTTTTAGAGATCATGATAAAAATATTCAAGGTGACCGTTAAGATCAAAACCATAACTTAATTCCCAGGTACCTGGATATCGGCTAAGTATCGATAATTAATTGCCAGGGTCCATGGTCTGAAATATATTTCGCATTGTTGGTACATGGGTTATTCATGTTAGCCATGGACCAGCAAATGCGCGGGACTGCTTAATATCGAACTGTTCCGGTATCGATATTTTCATGAGCGCGAGATAGGATGATTAATGAAATAAATTATTTGAGTAAAGGTCTTGTTTGAATTAAAGGAATTAAAGGAAACATTCGTATATAATTTGTAAGGTGCAGTGAATAAGATGTCGCACTTTGAGTATTCGGGGTTCGATTTCCCTCAATTATTGGTAGACTTCCCCACCCAGTTGTTTAATTGGTTGCGGAAGGAATAAATTGTTTTAATGTTTAAAAAGCAACTGATGAAATAGAGTTATATTACACGAACTCATGCAATTATATTCGCAGATAATCCCGATTGTTTTATTGAGGCCTTGTGTAGATATCAAACGATATTATTGTCAGTTTTGTCACCAGCAGCAGTATCATTATTATCATTAGCATCAGCACCATCGTCATCATCATTATCAACATCGTCCTCATTATCGTCATCAACAGCACCATCATCATCACCACCACCACCATCATCATGATGCATCATCATCATTATTCTCAACAGCATAGTCATCATCATTTTCATCATCGTCATCATCACCATCAAATGACTATAGACATCACTTCATAATAGATAAAATCGATTGAGACGAAATGACTATCGGCCCAAATGATTAGACAAAATGGTCAATGGAATAAAGTCAGTCTATAGACCAACATATTGGAAAAATTGTTAATAGATCTGAAAAAATGTAGGACTATTATTATTTGAATTAATTTATTATTTGCTCCTGCGGCAATTGCTCAGGATTTTATTTTTGTCTAAGATATACGGTTAGGGTTGGGGTTAGGGTTGCAATAGGGTTTATTGTTAGGTTTAGGCTTAGGTTTAGAATAGGGTATGAAGTTGGTCATTCGATTAGTGTGTGGAATTTTCAGCAAATGTCATGGAACCGATTTGGACATTGGACCGGGTGGGATTGGACCAAACGGCAACAAACCGATTTGAGTCGTCATGTGCCTTGGTGTTTGTTGCTTTAAGAATCTTGTTTCACGAGATTCCTTCTCACCTGCGCAAAGCTATGAGAAATACCCCTAAATCCATATGCCTCTGTCGCACCACCGAAACCGACTCCAGACCGATCAAAGCTATTACGTTATTACCAATGACAAGCCATCGGTCGGTTTGGAATCGGTTTCGTTGATGTGGCTGTAGCAGAAGACAGCAGCGATGGGCGAACAGAGGAGGGGAATACAAATAGAACGTGGCATTCACCTTGCAGGGGGATAAAATTAAAGGGATTGGAAAAAACTTTGCCAAATCTTAGAGGATTGCCTGAGCTAGCAACAAGACAGGCCTTTCTTTTAATCCATCAAGTTAATATGGTTTATGGGATACGATGTTTGGAATCCACTTCATTAATGTTTCATAGAATATCTCGTTTCGAGGTCTCGTGTTGTAGAAGTTTTTTTGTTAAGGCCCATGATCGTACGTAGAGTTTTTATTTTATACACAAAACATTTGAAAACGTATGTAAGCAAGGGAGCTAAGTGATCAAAAGTATTTGCCTATTTTTTTATTAGAAAAGGATGCGGAAACTTGAAAGGGCAACACCCCACTAACTCTATACGTTGCCATGGTCTCTACCTCAGATGCTTCTCTAATCTTATTTAGTATTCATAATTATATCTCGTATTGTTTTCCAATCTAATTTTAGTCTTGGTTTTATTCTGATTCTTGTAGGTTTATTTATTCGTATTTTTCATTTCAACAGCAATCTACTGCCCTTCAGTATTCCAAATATTTCAGAATAATTAACTTTCATTGTCTCAATTAAAGCATCTACTCATTCATTAATGATAGCCCCCTATAAGAATTTAAAAACCATACCTTTATTTAGTATGTAAGCCCTCCCCCCCCCCCTTCGCCCCCTCCTCTCCAGTTTCGTCACAAATTTCATGGAACGACTAGGGGCTCCTTTCCCCATCACGTTTGTCTTCCGAAATGGCTTACTTTCCTGAGCTCCCAAAACAACTTGAAAATCCCTTCAGACCAAAGCTCTCCCCCTTTTGCCGGGTTGGAAACTGAATTTTGGCGGCAAAATCCCCTTCAGATTTTCTCATCCGTCAGTACACTGTCGTCTGTCCGTTTTAGGGTACACAGGACGCGCTTTGGCGCATGTTAAAGCTTGCGAAAACGTGGTAATGTGTTTCGCAAGTTGTTCTTTTGACGCGGTTGGATTGTAAAAACAACATTACCTTTGTTCTTGGGGGTTTAAGATCGGTATTTCTTGTTAAATTTTGTTTTTGGTGTGCAATATTCTGTAAAGGAAACGTCTAGTTTCACAAGCTCATCGAATGTTCTATAAACTTGATTGGGGTTTCGTCACCCCTCTGCTCCACAAACCCACTTTCTAGATCTCTGATAATAAAGTAGGTAAATAAGAATGTACGACAGCCCCAGCCCAAATAGGAGCAATATGATCAAGATTGTTTGTATCTTTAACCGGGGTATTTTGAGGGGAAGGGGGCGTATTTGGAATTTCTGGATAGTGACCTCCAGTGGCGTAATGAGAAAAGGATGAGGGACAGAAAATGACGTGTAGGGGCATTTTCTAAGTTATATATATTCTTTTCAATTCAATTAAAGTAAACATCTATATTTCTTCCAATATTTACAGTTCTTTTTTCATATTAAGTCATTAATTCGATTACATTATAAAACAAAATGAATAATGAAGTTGTGAGCGAGCTATATGAGACATTTTAACATGAAAATCTCATTTTGATATAAATATCCATGCAGTAAAGGGTTTCATATTTTACCATTTCATTATTTTTTATTATATATCTTTTTCTTCTCTTGCTCGTGGAAGTTCAGGGTGCACTGTTCACATTCCTTTGCATTTGTATGCAAGTGATAACATCACAATGAATTTGCTCATTTTTAACATCCTCGTTATCTCTTTGATGATGGTGACTTAATGCCATGGTTACTTAACTCCGCCTGAACAACTTCAAAATAAAACTTTGTTGTAAAATAAATTTCCTTAATTGATTCTTTTGCAATTAATATCACATATTCTTAGTATCATTTTATGATTTCTTTTATCTGATGGTGTATTAAGAAAATTATTATTAACTCTTAATTGATTAATTGATTTGTTTTCATTAATCTATTTATTTTGGGGAGGGGGTATAGTTTAACATTTCTGAAAATGAAACTTTCATAACGAACACCTGCATTTCGCAAAATATAGACATACTCATCCTGACGTCACTTTAAGCTATTGCCATGTCATTATCCCTCATAATAGAAGTCACCCTCATTTTGAGGTGTTGGGTGCGATGGCTTCAACTTTCACCTCACAAATCCCCCAAATTCGCCATCTTTTCAAACAAAAGGTGTCTACAAGAATCGATTAGACGAGCAAATTGGTGTTTAATTCACACCTATCTGTGGAGATTTCGCAACGCTTGTATGCACCCCTCTTTTGTTTCCCACTTTCGATTCTTAAACACGTGTTAAATCCCCCATTCAGTTTTGGATGAAAGAAAGAAGATCGGATACAATTGTTGCGAGCTTTTTTTGTTGACCGTTTGCATTGTGATGTTAACGCTCTAGTTTTCGCATTATGGTCATCGTCAGGTCATTGATATTCGCACCCCTCCCAATTAAGCTTACCCCCTCCCCCAACCTAACGTGAAGATCGACGGTCAAACATGACTTTCTAAATTTCCGTATTGTTAATTCAATTGCACGTAATATTTCTGAAATGTTAATAATAGTAACGCCTTTTAAATTTGCTTGAGGAGAATCTATCTTTTGTGGTAACATTTTGACGTTATTGATTATGAATGCTAACATCTAACTCATGTTTCTGAAGTCATCAATTTAACCGTTCACTTTCGTCAACCTGGAATAAGTTCATAGCGCGGAATCATTACACAATTCTGTAAACGGGGTGTTTTATTGATTTAGAATATAGCTCAAGATCGACTGTAAATCGTAATCAATCGTACTCTTGACTGAGATTTAAATCTTTCATTTGAATCTAAATAATTTGGGGTTTGGAAATAAATATATAAAAGATTAATTAATAATCTTATTCCAGATTTAACTAATAAGATTTTGGTCTCCTAGATAAAGTGATTGAAAAATGTATTTAAAAACAGTTTCAGTCATCTTTTTTTCCATCAAAATAGATTAAAAAAATATATAAATATCAATAAATAGAAAAATCTAAATGATAGATCCAAGCACTTTGCTATCTACTTACTTCCTTTTTTTAATGAATAGACAATGGAACGGAAACCCGGTCAGACAAAACCACTTACTATGCAAAATCCATTCGTGTACATTTTTCTTGACGTGTTCGTCGATTTTGTTTCACTCATCTATTCATCATTCGTTATTCAATTTACAGAACCATCTGTTTAGTGGGTTATTAATCTATTCATTTATTGATTTGTTCATTGATTTATAATTATTTATTTATTCATTTTGTTTTATTTATTCATTTATTCATTCACTGATTCATTCCTTTATGGACGCATTTATCCATTCGTTAATTTATTCAAGCATTCATACCATGATTCAGTTATTATCAAATTCATTTCATAATTTGTTTATTAATGTATTCATTTCATCTATCAATTCATCAATTGTTCAATCAATATGATCAACTTATTCCCTTATACTTTATGCCAAGACGGTCTATGATAGTCCCCATTTGTAACACATTTCCGATTAGGATGCTCACCTAATACAAGAACTTAATTGCATTTTAATGAGCTTAAGTTAAAAATACGGGTAGTGGGGATTCAAATGACGTTGCTCTTGTATCTGAAATGAAATAAATTTGCAGTGATAATGGTCAAAGTCATTTACACTGCATCTACTTCGTCTTGTTTTGTTATTTTTCTATTCTCTTAATTACGGTTTCAGAGGTCATTTGTATTTTCCGATGCTTTATCGGTAATACCTTAACTCAGACTTGAGTTTAACGCGAGCGTCTGAAAATACAAAAGTGCGGGATACACTTTAAAATCTTGTCAAAACTAGTAAAATAACAGGCTTCTCTTTATCATTCACTTTGATTGGTGTCTGATTAATCAAATTTAATGAAAGTCTGCTATCCTCATTATAGGATAATGTCGTATGGTCTCTATTTCCTTATATCAAATCAATATGGTGATTATCCGGCAGAGCATCAGAGACAGGTTGCAAATGAGAGTCGCGTGTCTGACGAACTAATTAAGAACAATATCAACTGTCTGAATTAAGTTCTTTGATATCATAAAGCATGGATTTAAAACGTCTCGAAAGCCGGACCCGTAACGCACATCGCACAAAGAAGGGCCTCGCTTTTGAAGCGTTGGATTAAAACATGTTAAAAGAGATCATTTTGATTAGAAACCACATCTTGGCTTTGATATAAAGAGAATAGGCTGGAGTCATTAGTCGAATAACAGGCCAACTCCATTGAAATGTGTAATGAATGGAATTAGAAGCCATTCTTCCCAAGATGGTGTTGATTTTCGTGTCTCAACTTGAGCAGAGTTGGACGCAGGACGAGAAAAGTGTCATTAAGGAAAAACATCTGAAAATAACTTACTTGTACGAGCCATAGTACCTGGCATGCAGCCCCTTGATCCAAACTCTTTATTAATATTTTATCAAAATGCTGAATGCGAGGAGAAGTGTTTGAATATAATTTGGGTAATTATTTAAATATGGGAAAGAAAGAACCTTGGGGTGTAAAAAAACAGAGTACACTCTAAAACAGCTTTCTAGCTAAATGTGGAGATTTGGATGCCTTGTCAGAAAGGCACTAAAGAGAATCTCCATCGAAATGATCAGATTCTGTTCTATTAAATGACAAGATTGTTGGCATTTTTAAGCTAGTTATCTTTCAATAAAAACTCTGTTCGGAGTCCGTCTGACGAGCTATCTTTTGCAGTTTGAGACTGTTTTTTTATTTTTTATTTTAACGAATGCGATCGCGATCCGAGGTAGATATTTACCTATTTTAAGAAACCCCTCTAAAGAGTTTACCGAGTTTTTGTCTCAATAGATACTTAAAATCTAAAAACATTCATACCTCTCTATCCTCCTACCCCACGCCTCACTTCATTTTATAGCCCCACCCTCTTCCCCAATTCGCACTTTATGTTTTAGAATCCCACCACCCCCACCCGCCCCACCCTCTCTCCCTCTCTGTCCTGTTTACCATCAACCAATATATCTCTTCTATTATAGTCAGTAATCATTATGTTTTAATGAGTAAAAATGGAGTGTTGCCAAACGCCAATTTCTCTGGAAGTTTGTTAATTTAAAAAGACATACTGTACAGGTACAGTGTAAGCTTTGGTGTCATTCTCGGCATAGCACTTCTTACCCTCGACGAAGAAAATGAGTCCAGTATTGTGATGTTTCTGGGAATCATCTTCACAAAGAATAGTTCGCAAGCCAATGACACGAAATTGGTCTTAAGTTGTTTGCGGTGTGCGTCTAAAAACGTAACAAGTAAACGAAAAGACATTCTAACGCCGATGCAATAATAAAAAGAAAATGACAGACTAGGTTGGAAGATTGACAACATTATTGTCTCATTTTCATCCGACACTGTCGACTATTCAAAACAAAATTTAAATGATTTATACAAAAAAACGCTTTCATCCCACTGCCCATGTTATGGGGCAAGGGGTTGTGTGAATTCAGGACATTCTCTTATTATGTTTCATGATTTTTAGAGTTTATTGCATTTGCTTGTTTCAATCTGATACGTAGATTTGGTGTGGTGAAGTTGTGTAAAAACAAAAGTAAATGAATTTGTGCCTCCAGGTTCCTTGGAACCACGTTGAACGAATGGGATCTACCCCCTCCCCCCCCCCCCCCACACACACACTTTTTATTCCAGTAAATTTTTACAATAACGTAAAAAAATATTTTTGGTGATTTGTGATTTTTAACATGTTTTTATTAAGGATTTCATTCAAAATCAATTACTTATACTCAAGGTAAATAATTAGAACCGAATCTCCATTTTGTGTTAAGTAATAACAAGTCTACAAAAAGGTATGAAGCTGGAAATTCTCCTTTTCTTGCGTACGTGCACGTACAAGAGAGAGTCAGAGACTATTATGCGTTTTTTTAAACTTAATTTTATACTTTTGTACTTAAGATTTTACAAGGAATTATATTTTTTAAAGGTCAAGTCCACCCCAGAAAAATGTTGATTTGAATAAATAGAGAAAATCAAACTAGCGCAACACTGAAAATTTCATCAAAATCGGATGTAAAATAAGAAAGTTATGACATTTTAAAGTTTCGATTATTTTTCACAAAACAGTGATATGCACAACTGAGTGACATGCAAATGAGATAGTCGATGATGTCCCTAACTCACTATTTCTTTCGTTTTTTATTGTTTGAATTATACAATATTTCCTTTTTTTTATTTGACAATAAGGACCAACTTGACTTAACCATATCGTATTAAACGATGCTAATTACACATGTTTAGGGAGAAATTAATCGTTGTTTCACTTGGCAATGAGGAGAAAATTAGAATATTTCACATTTCATATAATAAAATACAAAAGAAATAGTGAGTGGATGACGTCATCAGTCTCCTCATTTGCATACAGATTAGGATGTGCATATAACTGTTTTGTGAAATTAAGCGAAACTTTAAAATGTCATAACTTTCTTATTTTACATCCGATTTTGATGAAATTTTCAGTGTTATGTTTGTTGGATTTTTCTCTTTTTATTCAAATCAACTTTTTGTTGGAGTGGACTTGTCCTTTAATAAGGAAAAGAAACTGTCGAGAATCCCAGAGATTATCTAAAATACGGGCATAATGATATAGCTGAACCAGCAAAATACACATTTTCAAAAATAGTTACAATTTGTGACGTCATGACGATGAGAGGATTATCCAAGGAATTAAGCTTTTCTTGGATTTCGGTCCGTGTTTCTATCACTTGTTTCTAAGTTAAGAAGTCCCAATGATTGGATGATAAGTGCATTGCTTTCACCCATTCACTTAATCTCTCACCTCAGTCCAACAATGATCGACATCAAGGGCAACGCAAGGGTATTTAAATGGGGGAGGGGGGCAAGACGATTTTTCTCTCCCTCTCTCTTTCTCTCGACGGAATTACATGTGAATTAATTAACGACCAACAAGCATGAAAACTATCAAAATGTCATTATCATATAGTTTCTTTCATCATTCACCATTTCCTCCATTTTTCTTCGTCTCTTTCTCTATATTTATTTTAATACTAGGGGCGGTCATCCCCTGCCCCCACTGTGGCGCCACCACCCATGTTCCCTACTTAGAGCTTGTGGTTTGGAGTTCTCTCATCCGATCCTACCCTATCAACAATAAAGGAGATTGAGTATTCTTTTTGTAAAGGTGGAAAATAATTTGTCAGCTTTCACGTTCCATGAAGTCGTATATTATCCGACAGATCAACCCATAAACAACAATAATTGTCTTGCTTTTTGACCAAGGGATCACGAACCAGTGCATTTTGAGATTACTTATTCAATTTCATTGATGATTTTGTATGCATCAACTTCATCGATAAACATATAAATAACATTGCAAATGAGAAATGGTCTAACCTTAAGAGCAAATGATAATTGATATTATTGTCTTGGATTTTAATTAAGTTTTTCTTTCTAAATATATTCATTATGTCATTTTATGTTTAAAGGACAAGTTAACCCGAACGAAAACTTGATTTGAATGAAAGGAGAAAAGTCCAACACTGAAAATTTCATCAAAATCGGATGTAAAATAAGAAAGTTATGATATTTTAAAATTTCGCTTAATTTCACAAAACAGTTATATGTACATCCTGGTTGCTATGCAAATGAGGTGAAGGATGACGTCACCCACTCACTGTTTATTTTGTATTTTATTTCATGAAATATGAAATATTCTCATTTTCTCCTCATTGTCCTGTGAAACAAAGTTTTGTTCCTTTCTGCATATGTTTAGCACTACCATTGTTTAACATCTTATGATTCAGTCAAGTTGGTCCTTATTGGCACATCGGTAAAAAATGAAATATTGTACAATTCAAACAATAAAAAAACACAAAAGAAATAGTGAGTGAGTGACATCATTGACTAACTCATTACATATCACTGAGTTGTGCATATTTTGTGAAAAATAAGCGAAACTTTAAAATGTCATAACTTTCTTATTTTACATCCGATTTTGATAAAAATTTCAGTGTTGTGCTTGTTTGATTTTTCTCTATTTATTCAAATCAATATTTTTCTGGGGTGGACTTGACCTTTAAATCAAAGACAACATCTTGTTCACAAATATGTGTAGTAACTATAAGAGTTGCATAAAATCCAAATATTTTGGGGGCCACCTTATATCCAGAATTTAAAGAGAGGTTAAACTGATGTAAGAGGCAGAACCAAGAATTTTTGCAACAGTTTCATTTTATTCATCCGGGGACGAAGAAGAAGTATAAAAAAGTCTAAGAAGAATGATGATTGAAACGAAAAAGAATGAGAAAATATAGCGCAACCATACACAGGTCATAAATCTCTAGACTCAGATGCCACCCCGTTACCATGGTAACAAACTAAATCATATCTTCCTTGAAGTGGTACATGCCCTTCCTCATTATCTCCAAGACGAAGAAAGTATCTTTACAAAGAGATGACCCTCATAAATCAACCCACATTTGAATAAGGATGATAAAAATATGGAATATAGAGGACCACACTGGAAGACGTGTTAAAGGGTGTTATACAAGTTCATGCACGTTGCACAAGGTATTAATATCGACATTGTAAATAAAAGTGGGACTAAAAAAACCCTCTATTATTTGAATGAGCAATTTAAGTAGATTCAAGGTTACTTATTCTTATTATTGAATATATAGAGAGGGATACGACGCAGGGGGGACAGGACGGGGTCCAAGAAATTAATAAAAACTAAAATATTTTTACTGAAAAAAAATCTGCGCGGATATACGGCCATGTATAGAGAGGGGCCGGTATGAGTGAAAACGCCCAGCCTCGGGTTAGCAAAGAATATATACATTTCAAAAAATAATACCAATGTTTAACCTATGTATCTCTTGCGAAATACGAATTTAAGCCAGTTTGTAGTTCCACTCTGCGCATGATCAGAAGATTCTGCGCATGTTCAGAGGAAGGTCATTTGTACTAAAGTGACAAGGTGGTTTAAAATTTAATGAGATAAGCACCAAATTCGATGTCTTGATTATTCATATTTTGTTTTGAATTGTGTTTTTCATTCACATCCACAAAAAATGCGTCCACGAATGACTGGTATATTTCACAGTTTGCCAAGTACATTGTACAACATCCTCTAGTATGCATTCAAAGTAGAAATGCAACAAATAACTTCATAGAGTGTTCATTGATGTGCTATTCTAGTCACCTGGTCTATTCAATTTCTTCATCCCGCTAGGTAAGGCATGCATACGTAATATCTTGCTTTGAAATCTACCTATCTTAATGAAAGAAATGAAAGATCATTTGTCCAAAATTGTCCCAGAAGTATACGAACTGGTCTATTGGTAAGCCCGATGAATGATAGCGTATGCGGGCAAGGGGGGGGGGGGGGCAATTCATATTGATAGAAAATTAGCAACTGGATTGGTTCCTTCGCATGGTAGTGTGAAATGCTTTTTAGATTATCCTTTTTCGGACCCTTTTTTAATCGACCGCCCCGAAAAGATTCATTCGTGCAAGAAAGCGCTTGTTTAAATATTGAAAGTTGACACAGTTTGCGAAGAGATCTACTTTCATGACGGTGTTTTTCTTCAGAGAAATAATAATCCGTATATTGTTTTCTGATGACTTTTGCTTTTAGTGTGGAACTTTACTCGGAGTGAAATAGGATTTTTTAAATAGCCATGGATTATCAAATTCAAGAACAAGCTGAGATTTTGTTTTCTCTTTCTTTATACCTTTCTCTTTTTCTTCTTTCTTTCTTTCTTTCTTTCTACTTTGTTTCTTTCCAGTATCTTTCTTTTTATTTTCAGTTTCATGTCTTTTATCCTACTTTCTTGTTCTTTGGCATTATTCCGTTGGTGTCTGTCTCTGTCTTTTTTCATTCCTTTTTTCTGCCCCCTTCTGTCTGTCTGTCTCTCTTTCTCTTTCTCTTCTCAGATAATGAATGACAAGATATATAGATTAACTTGTTCCCATTACGTCTTAGAGTTTTTGCAATCCTGCCATTCTTACCCTATAATTATCGCAATTCGTCTTTTTTCCAAGTCAAATTATTTCCCTTTTCTTCTTCAAAATATACCTTTGGGTGATCAACAAATCAGCAACTTGTTTTCCCGCGTAATTAATAGCGATTCTTCTTATAATGGCAATTTTACAATCATCCCTTTTTGTGGGGTAAAGCTGATGACCCGCAAACCTGCGGGGATGCTCTCTGATTCGCACCTCATTGATAACTCATCCTGATTGGATTATTAGGATGTAGTCACAGCTCGGGGATGTTTCCATCCTCTTACCCCCAAAGAATCAAAGACTCCCATTCATGCTCTCACCTGACATGAAATTAAGGGGCAAGAAATCGATTGAGGGGGATAACAAGAAGAAAGAATGATGCCATCGCTTTCTTTTATCCCGAACAGAGGAATGTGTTCAGGTGATAAAAAGGTATGCATGGTTTTAAGTAGGACGTAAGCACGCATGACTCATTATGAACGGAGAAGAAAAGGGGGTTAATAGAATACAACAAAAGTTGAAGAGGGGTGAAGACGGGAGCATAATGGGGGCAAAAGAAGCACCCAATTATTGGTTTCTTTATCTTGGGGTGATGTGGATGAATAGAGGCGGTATCAGAGGCAATCGTTTCAATTACATTCCGGTCTTTCGAACAGAGACCACCCATCAGCAAGAGTCAACTTGTTTAGGGATGCAATTATTTTTCATTCTTTTCGTTTCTCGCTTTCTTTCGCTTAGTCGTCAACATGACATCCCATTATCTATTTTTCCAGAACCCTCCATGTTTTATTTTCGTGTTCTAAAATTTCTTTCGCTAAGTCAGCTCTATTTCGGACTGGAGTTTAATTTTTTTTTTCATTTTATTGGTCCCCCTTCTTCTTCTCCTCGTTTTCGACCCTCTATCTCCTTCTTTTCTCATTTTTTTCTCTCTCTCTTCTTTTTCTTTTTATTCTTCTTTGTCTCCTCCTTCTACTCCTTCTTCTCTTTCTTTTTCTTCTATTCATTATTCTTCTTCTTCTCCTTCTTCAACTTTCTCTTCCTCCTCTTCTTCTTCTCTTTCTTTTCCTTCTATCATTGTCTATTTCTTTATCTTCTTCTTCTTCAACTTCTTCTTCGTCTTCTTAATTTATATTTCTTTTCCTTATTTTTCTGTTCTCTTCTTCACCTCCTCCTCCTCCTCTTTCTTCGTTTTGTCCCACGTTTTGTCTTCTTCTTATTATTATTCTTCTTCTTAAATCCATGTTCCTAAGTAGCAATCAATAATATCGAAAGAGTTCCAGACGATTTTGAAATCTGAATCTGACTTGTAACCAGGTTTCCTGCATGTAATAATTACAAGATTTTTGCAAGGCCCCTCACATAGCAACGTCTTGTACAGCACAACCCCCATATCATTATCAATAATTCATACAGTCTCTCAAAATGAATGTTGACAATAGAGTTTGTCTGAGCAGATTCAACTAAAGTCGTTATGTACAAGCTAAAAAATGATTATGTATCATGAACGAATATATAATTCGTTAAACGATAGTTCTTAAAGTTATTTTCGATAGAGACTATACATGCTTTCCCATAACCTCACAATCATTATTCAAATACAATTTTAAGAATTTGTTTGCAGTAAATTGGCAATATTTTGTATGCATAACTTTATCATGAAAAAATTGTCTTTTAGTTCAGTTGTTTTTGTTGGTTTGTATCATGTTTATTTTCCCTTCATTGCTTGTTTTTGTTTCAATTTTTCGTGAGAGACCGCTGTACAAAACCAGACAAAGATTACTCGACTCTTTGTCTGGTGCACCGTCGCATGGTGGCGCTCTTTAACAATGATATTCGTGCCATATTCAGCGAACTTCCTTGGTGTACCGATCGCACAAATCCGAACCCCCCCTTTCAGTATTCTTCTCGTAGATTGGACGCGGGAAATTCTTATTGTCATCGTCAACAGTTGAAAAGGAAATAAGGGTCATCGCTTGGACTGAGAGACATGGCCGGAAAAAATGATTGGTGAAGATGATGATAGTTTATAGGTAAGAACAGGGTAGCTCCCATATAGAGAAAGAAAGAAAGAGAGGGGGGTGGGGAGAGAGGGGGTGGGGAGCAGGGATGATTTTGTGAGGGGAATGGGGATAAGAAAGAGAGAGAACGGGGAATGGGGAATGAGACAGGCGTTTCTAGAAAAAGCAGTGGGGACGGGCAGCTGAGCTGAAATCTTGCCCATTCAAACATGATATAAGTCAAAGACATGCGCCGATACCTTAAAGGACAAGTCCACTCCAACAAAAAGTTGATTTGAATAAAAAGAGAAAAATCTAAAAAGCATAACACTGAAAATTTCATCAAAATCGGGTGTAAAATAAGAAAGTTATGACATTTTAAAGTTTTGCTTAATTTCACAAAACAGTTCTATTCACATCCTGGTGGGTATGCAAATGAGGAGACTGATGACGTCATCCACTCACTATTTCTTTTGTATTTTATTATATGAAATATGAAATATTATAATTTTCTCCTCATTGTCAAGTGAAACAATTATTAATTCCTCCCTGAACATGTGTAGATAGTATTGTTTTATACTGTATGGTTCAGTCAAGTTGGTCCTTATTGTCAAATCTGTAAAAAATGAAAAAATTGTATAATTCAAACAATAAAAAAACAGAAATAGTGAGTGATGAACATCATCGACTGACTCACCTAATTGTGCATATCACAATTTTGTGAAAAAATAAGCGAAACTTTAAAATGCCATAACTTTCTTATTTTACATCCGATTTTGATGAAATTTTCAGGGTTATGGTAGTTTGATTTTTTTCTATATTCAAATCAACATTTTTCTGGGGTGGACTTGGCCTTTAAGTTTGTTGTTATTCCATATCAAACTTTTATTTCTAAAAATTCATTATTTTGTTTTTTATCTTTTTATTTTATGAAACGCCCCCCTGTGTGTGATTCGATGTGTTCGATGTAATATGAAATAATGATAATAAGTCACATTTATATAGTGCTTAATGCCATATGTTTCTAAGCGCTTGACATTATGATTATTATTACCCCTGAACAAGAGTTCCACGACTCAAGTCAGTTGCTAGTCTACACAGGCTTTCGCATCCTAAATGACTGCATGAGGACGCCAAATTTGAAACTGACCGCTGTGACCGATACGAACTTATGCAGGACGTCCTATCGAAATTGAATTATCATTATTGTCGGGCAACGATAAGTGTTAACTTAGTGTGATTATGGTATGGCGGGTCATAATTACGAGTTCCTTGGACTCTTCGTCAGTTTGGGCGCGAAATTTAGAATACAAAGGAGAACTATACATTCCAGCCTTGTCGAAGTAGGGTATAGCTGATCAAATCGCACGTTTTAACATTCTTATATAAGCTCAGTGGCGAAATTAGTACATCGTGTAGGAAGAACGCATAAATTTCAGGTTTTATTTGAAAAGAGTGTGATAAAACGCATACGGAAATAAAATATTGGTCTGTCTAGTATATTATAGTATAATCCTATCATTATAATCAGAGAGAAACATTGATGCTTGTATTTCAGTTTTCTTTCAAAGGCTGGTTATAATAGGCCTAAAATAGTACCATCTTAAATAAAATAACCCTACATGTCTATTAAAAGCAGATTATAAACATTTTGTATATTCATTTATTTATTTAGGCCTACTTATTTTGTTCTATTTATTTCGTACTGCAGGATTTGCCTATTCAGTTTGGAAAAAAACTGCTCTGCAAATCAAGGCGCCCCTCAGATAAACATCATATGAACATACAGAGTAAGGTGACATCACAAACTACTACATCGAGAGTGGATAAATGGTAATGTAGGGATATCCGAGGGACATCTATTCAAATTTGAGTATCATATTTGAAGCATAAAGCTATTAAGAGTGTACGTTTGGTGTGTAACATCCCTTGTGATAGTTGACCACACGGAAGTCAACCGAGCTTGGCACAAGGGTAAGATGGAAACCTACATCTTAGAGAGAGGAAGTAAACTATATGTGTGACTCACACATTTATCAAGTGGTCTATTTCTTAGAGCTGTTCGTAAAGAAACGCACGGCTCCAATGATTTACTGGAATATGACAAGCAAAATTGTGTGGCTTGGTGATCTTGAAACACGTAAATGTTATTGTTAATTAGGCCCAATGTTCTAATGCTGACATTTTTTAAAGACGAAAATGTGTCTTTTTTCGCATTCTTCAGATCATTATCTGATGTAATTCGAAATACAAACATATTTTCTTTAAATGTAGAGTAAAAAACTTTTATCGCACTTCATTAACCACCTTTTGTTAAGCCATTGAAAATTTTATGTACGACTTTAAAACACCCAATGAAGGTACATTTTTTCTATTCAATGTACCAATGCATTTTGACTGACAGACGGGTTTTCTGTGTTTCCCAAAATGTAATATTGCGAAAGAGTAGGAGCACAGATAATTTATGGACCATTTTTTGCCACTCATTGACAGTTCAAAATATTTTAGTGGAAGAGAAGAATAATAATTCATATCATACTTTCATGATTGTCATGTTGGGAAAGCAGCTCATTAAGTTCTAGGATGCTACGCGACTAAAACAAGGACATTATAATCGCCAATGTCAATGTCAGTCCCACCAAATTCGCATAAACATCATCAAATCATCATCATCACCATCATCATCATTATCATCGGCAGCATCATCATTATCATCATAAAATCATCAGCAGCAGAATCATCAGGATCGTCATCATCACCATTATCACCATCACCTGATCAATATCCCAATTATAAATCATCACAAACATCGTCATCATTATAATCACCGCCCACATCCTCGTCCTCCTAGCCTATTATCCTGGCAGAGTTTGAAGCTATTGTGCTGTTAAGAGTCTGATGCGGCAAGACAATAACGGAAGCGACAAAGCTGCAGTCTCCGCCTATCACTGTTTATCTTGGCCCTCAACATAATCATCACAACAATCATCAACCCATTTATCATTGTCATCAAAACATTTCATATCACAATTATGATCTCCATAACCGCCACCACCACAACCACCACCATCATCATAAAACTCCCAACCCCCATCATCAAATCTCATCATCCACAAATCCACTTTCACATCAAAAAGGCAATTCAACATATAAGTCCAATAGTGCATTACATATGTGCCTAATACCATCAAAATTTGTTAGCATTTATTTTACTATCACCGTCGCGTTTATGAATTCTGTACTCATCCAATTTACAATATCTTCAGATTTGCCGTACACAAACCTTGTGACCGAGATAAACAATAATTGGAAAGTTACCAAAGAACAAATTGAAAGCATTTAACAATCCATGTAAGAAATAGTGCAGAACTAACTTTTTTTTCTTCTTTTTACAAAGTTTTACAACTACAATTTCTGACGAAGCATTGATAACACTAACTGGAATATGAACATATTGTTTTGAATGGAATCCAAGGGCAGAATTAACATTGAAATATATCACAAGACAACAAAACATGAAAGTGTATGAGAATGTACAAAATAATCCAGAATAAGTTAATATTGAAGGACGCTCTACTGTTTCTTGGTCAATTCGTCTACCTTGCCCTACTTCTTATATCACATACGCCAATATGGCTTTACAAAAGAGAACATGTAATTCTTTGATATATAATAATAACATGAAAGGCATTTGGATCTTTTTGCAGAACATATAGTACAAATTATTTATCAATAAATTAAGTCAGAATACATAGTTTAACTACCTGATGGGTTATAAAAAAGCGGCTAAATAAACAAATTACAATACATTTACCAGACTCTCTCACACCTGTTGGTCAATCTCTGCGCTACAATGACTAGTCCCAATCGACTCTCTCGTTATTACTATATCATATAGTAGTCAATTTCATTGTTAACTAGTCACCTTTCTCTCATAAACGATGCATAATAAAGCAACTTTCATTTCACAGAAACCTTTGGCAAGTAATATATTACAATGATGCATACAATTTTACAGATATAAGATAAAAAAAGGTTCCAACATTCATTCACTCTCTCTCTCAAGGCATTTGCAAAAACAAATACTGCAATAAAACACCTTCAGCTAAATAGCTCAGACTCATTTCATAATTTATGTAGGTAAATTTCTAGTTTGATAATATTTCAGGAAAATCTACAACAGTTAAAATGTTTACCTACAAAAAAGGTACAAAATTGCAAACTGGATAGGACAAGGTAGATAACAATTGACCAAGATAGAGACCTAAGCATCATTTATGAAATGCAGTTTTCTTTATAGATTTGAATTGCATAATGCGCCAAACCTGAATATTTTGGTGTATCTTTACTTTCAAGGTAGCGATTAAAAACAAACAATATATTGTAAACAATACTGGATAATATGAGCACTTTTTTTTAATATATGGATGAATTTGTACATTTAGAGCATTTTTTTCCATGAATACTGATAGCAATGGAAAAATGCATGCATCAACACAAAGTTCGCTTTCATGCCACAGGGGAAGAATATACATGTATACAGTGGATTGCCGTAATGCAAACTAACATAATCACATTTATAATTAAATAGGAAGTGAGTTGGAGAGTGAAAATTCTACTGTTTTAAAACAACATCAGTTGAAAATGCAGCATTTTTATTCATAAATCTGTGTCCTGATGATTCCATAATCTTTCTGAGAATAAATACAGTGAGATGATGATGGAGATAGTAAAAAATGAGTTGATTTAAAGTTTGATTTGCTAATTTACAACACCCTTCATAGTTTTGCAGTCGACATGGTTTACGAACACTATGCACATATACATCCGGCATGCAATTATTTTTCCCTTTATATTTGTACATGGATAAATATTCCGATTCCATAACACAATGATCGACCAGCGCTCATCTACAAAGCGGAGCTCATTTACAAAGCCTTTGAATAGATAAAAGTACAAACAAGGACAGGGGATTTCTTTGAAAATCATATCATGTGAAGCGGGACAACATCTTGCATCTAGCAAGACGACATATTTGTCTAAACTTATTAAAGACAATAAAAGAATCAAATGTCAAACTACCACAAGCAGTTTGAATTCATTAAAAAATCATGATAAATATAAATTACCATAGGTCAACATACCACTTCATATTCAACGATGCATATGTTACATGGATAATTAGGCAAATCAAAAAAGTTTCAGTTGAAAAATACTACCATGAACTAGAAAGCTTGCAAATTCCACTCTAGTGAAAAAATATACAAATTACAAGTAAAAAAATTCATCAAACACGTAAAACGAACAATGTCTACAAATACAGTACATCTAAAACATCTGAGTCATTTTTTTGTTGTTATATTTGTTAGTGAACCGAAGGCAAGAAACTACACTACGTTTTCTTGTTTCTTGATTTCTTTATAATAGACTGTACAAATGTGTGTGTAACCTCGTGATAGCTTCTTGGCCATGGAATATACAATGAAGGCCATAATGTGACTGAGGTACCGGATCGTTGGGTGTAGAGGGCGCCCTTCAAGATGCAGCCTCCGCCTGCGGTGCCTCTTCCGTCGCATCTCCGTTCGTCTTCTGCCTCTTGAGGAACTCTTCACCCTCCTGTAAGATGACAAGGGGAATGAAAATGAGAAAATCTATGACATCATTTTCAATTTATCAGTACAAACAGAAGAGATTCCAAAATACATTATCGTTAAAACTTGATTGAACATTCAACTCTGTGCCACCTAGACCATCTCTCTTGTTAGAGACAGAAACCTACATGTAGCTAAAATTCTTTTATCTGGACATTCACCCCCCCCCCCTTCTTAATCATGGGCACAAAGGATTCTGATTAGGATGAGGATTCTGTAGCATATGGTGCGCGAGCTTTCTCTGCCTCAGCACATTCTCTCTGGAATAATTTGCCCATATATTTAAGAATGATACCATCACTGGAGACCTTCAAATCTAAACTGAAGTCTTATCTTTTCTAACAGTATTAGTTATTGGCACTTTGACACTCATTCAAACTTTCTTTCTTTCTTTTCTTGTGCGCCTCGGAATAGAATATTTCTAGATAGATGGCGCTATATAAATGCCTATTATTATTATTATTATACAATATAGTACATGTACCTTAATAGTCAGTCAAACTTGGTTGAGCCATTCATTAATCCCTCTCAATAAATTGAGAATAAAACTAAATTTTGTTTAGGTAAATTGGTATACTCCCCCCCCCCTCCCAGTCCATTATGCATCAAAATACAGTTGGGAGATTTGTATAATTACATCTACATGTATGTAGAATGCAAATTTTGATTTTCATTATTTCTATATAAACTCAATGCAAGTTTCTGCTCTTTTCTAAAACTTTACTTGTACATCTTAAATATTGTATTGAAGAAAAAAGATTCATGTCAGGAAAATTTTTGTTTTTGTTCTGTAAACTCACAGCAAGTGTCTCTGTCATTGTGATTGTTCGTTTGAGGTTTTTCTGTTCTTCATCTTCTCCCTCCTCCTCATCACCGTTCTCCTCATCATCATCGCCTTCGTCGTCGTCATCTTCATCATCCTCGTCACCCTCTACTACCTCTGCATCTACACATGAAACAAAAAAAAGAAGGTAATTACACTTTTCTACTGCCTATGCTATGATTACATTTGCAAACGATCATACGCATCATTTTCCGTTCAAATTCTGTGGGAGATAACGTCTCTAGCCCTGAGCCACTGCTATTATGGTGAGATTTCTAACACTCTTGTCATAAAATTTGGAGAAAATATAGAGAATTAGTCCATGGCAGCCAAGCACACCGATTGTACATGTTTTGATATATTCATTACTAATGGTCAGACTATGCTCAAAGGACGTGCTCGATAGCAGAACAATTAATAAGGTTATACATTAAACATCACAGGCACTTTTACACTTAATCTTGACTTTTAGTCAGACTTTAATAGTTCTTTGTGAAACAGCCCCTTGAACATGGGTTGGCCTCAATGCTATTATCACTGGAGTCAGTTTCATAAATACATGTACCTACAATGAAAAACTTGATTGATTGGCTGCTGAGCCCTGTAACCAGGGTGGTTACAAACCATAGTTGTAAATATTTATTAAACGGGTCCCTAGCCTTGGTTGGATACATGTTGAGGCATTTCAAATTTTTCCACAATTGTGCTGGAGTATAGAAATGTGCCAAACAGCCAAATGGCCCGACCTTGAAAATATTTGAACTATAAAACCTGTGCAGAAATGTAATTATTGCACTGCATTTATCGTACCATCTGCTACTTCTTTGAGAGCTTCTGTCTCTGCTCGCGTTGATCCAATAGGTTCATCTCCCAAAAGCTCCTTACCCTCCTGTACACAAACATACAAAATGAAATAAAGTTAGAACATTAGTAAGCTTTAACCTTTACTGTAATGGGCAACTTTGGGCATCTCTCTGATTATTTGTTTTGTGGGGGGGGGGGTGAGGTACCCCCCCCCCCATGATCTTGGGAATTTGGTATCAAGAAATAAATTGACATTAAGTGCTGTAGATTGCTTTATACGTTGTACACATTATAGCGTGCAAAATATTTACACCTACATGTAGAGGCACCAACCCCTCAGCAATTTGTTACTGTTTATTAGCATTTTTGGAGGTACAGAGTTAAAATAAGTGATTTATGTCATCGTCGAATGACTAATTCTTCAAGTCAGTGCATGACCTCAGGAAAAAACATTGTAACAAACTGGAATCTAGTTTTCAGGTTTAAAGAACCATAATTGCAATGTACAAAATTAAATATTAAAAATATCTGAGGGCATTAATAACTTTTATCTTTCACATAAGGAGCTTTGATTTATTTCAATTCTGAATTAGGTCTAGATGTGTCTTGACTTTGGCTACAAGTGTGAATTCAGGCAATCATTTGCAAGCCTACCACCATGGGGGTTTTCCCTACCTTCGCCGTGACTTGCATGGTGTTATCTCTGGGGACTGCTGGGGGCTCACTGGCAGAGATGGCATCATCAATCTGCTCCTGCTCCCCTCTCGTCCTGGCCATTTCATCGGGCTTGCCAGTAGATTCTAGGAATGCCTCACCTTCCTACACAAAGACATAATCAATCAAAATACTTGAGAAGGATGCAAAATACAGTCATAATAATGGAATGAATTACGGGCGAGTCTACATTTAAGTCCTGGCACCAGAGACTGTTTCAACAGTGGGGAAATTCAACTTAGAATAGGGAAATACTACATAAACACATGCTTTGCATTGACTGGTGACTCTGAAAGATTGCTTTGAATTGAAGTATTGAACTGAATTATTTTGTGACTTTATCCACTGTAGTTATACGTAAGTATGGAAAGTCAACATACAATTATATGTCTTTTCTCAGATCTTTCAAGAAATTGTGGCATACTATCAAGTTCCATGGCATTTTCGCCGGTGACAATTGCTCAGTTATAAATTCTGCACAGTGCACACCAATCAAATGACTAACTTCATCCATGGATGATGACAATTCCTCAAATAACCCCAACATGGCCAAAGTTTGTTGACCCTAAGTGACCTTTGACCTTAATCTTGTGACATGAAACTCGGGCAGGATTTTCAGTGATACACTATTACCCTTATGTCTTAGTTTTATGAACTAGGTCCATATACTTTTGAAGTTATGATGACATTTCAAAAACTTAACCTTGGTTAAGATTTCGATATTGATTCCCCCAACATGGTCTAAGTTCATTGACCCTAAATGACCTTTGACCTTGGTCATGTGACCTGAAACTCAGGCAAGATGTTTTAATAGTAATACTTTATTACCCTTATGTCCAAGTTTCATGAACTAGGTCCATATACTTTTCTAAGTTATGATGACTTTTCTAAGTTATGATGACATTTCAAAAACTTAACCTTGGTTAAGATTTAAATGTTGACGACGCCGCCTTCGGAAAAGCAGCGCCTATAGTCTCGCTCTACTATGCAGGCGAGACACAAAAATCCTTCACATCAATTTATACAGCTCTGGGTATACAAAAGCCTCCAGAACTCACAAGATACATGTACTACTTGAAGGGGCCTACATGTAGCATTTAGTCTTGTCCAAAATACTGTACATTTATCTTTCACTGCAACTATCATACATTATATGTAGCGGAAAGACTCCTTTCCATATTCCGCTGGAACTGACCGACTTCAGAGAACAAAAAGTAAGTCAGTTCTTTGGCCAGATGACCAGTAATTGAAAGCCTCGCTCAATTACCTTTCAGCAAGGTCACGGGACCCCTGCAGCCCCGCATTTACTGACCGGTCACAGAATGGCCACATCCGAACTATCAACAGTTCACAAAGGTCCACATTCCCTCACCCTATCTATTTTTATCATTAATTTCCTTTGTTAGAGTTCATGGGTGTTATTGCATTTCCCCCTTCAATATTGCATTGCATTGCAGGATTGTACTGGATGACTGTTCTTTTGGTGTACCGGTATCCTTAAACTAGAGTAAAATTCAAGCTCATCCTCCACAATAAAATACATAAAGGCCTACATGTATAAACATACTGTAGAAAGAATACCCATTATTTTCTTCAGTCAAGGAAGAACAGTGTAGTTTTGTTGATTTGTTAGTATAAAAGTTATGATGGAGTACACATAAAATAAAACAGGATGAAAGAATACAGCTTTTTCCAGTATCACATTCAAAACAAAAATGAATTGATTGCATAATTCTGAAGGAGCACTAACTTGACTGATGACTTCCTGTATCAACATCAAATATATCCAATAATTTCCATGCAACATTACATTGTAAATGTTTTATCATACAGCTATTAAAATCGATACAGTATTCTACAGTTGTATCCATTTTTAGGCCTACATACGCGCCGTACAATGTACACTGTACGTTTGAAAATGATAATAATCCAACTAAATTGCAGGCAAACTGTATGCAGCTTTTATAGTATGATTACAGAGACCGACATTGTACTTGTACTATAAATGAGCTCTTATGATAATGAAAGTACGTAGATAGGCAACTACATGTACATGTAGGTATATTGCAGACAGGGTATGGTATACATGTACATGATAATGGCATGAACTTGCCATACTGCTTAATAACTTCATATTTGAAACAAGAATGCAAATACAGCATCATACCTGACCAAAGTCTGATCAATGTTTATTCTGGTAGTTTCATTACGCACTTTTATGAGAGATACTCTATCAGTTTGCACGTTAATTATTAGAACAAATAATGACTGATAGGGTTAGATGTTGGTAAAGCATTAAAAAATAGTACAGTAGCAAAAGAGATGAATATACATTATAGTTATGCACAGTACGTGAGTAAAATGCAATAAATGGAATGTTTAATGTACATACATGTATGCCCTTTGAGCTACATGTACTAGTAGCACACTGAAAATGGGAATGTGCTCATTTGTGAGTATGAACATGTACTACATAGCTACATGTACAGTTCAGAAAGGTGTAGGCCTATGTTGTACACTGTATTATTTACAAATTAAGATGTGTGAATTTAAATTTATTAAGAGTTTCTTTCTCTCTCTCCTACAAGCAGCCACCCCCCCCCCCCCCTCCATATTTTATGTTTCAAAATTTAAATGCTAGAAACATCTCTATGAATCATGTTGAATGAAATCAAACGGCAGAAATGGGAACAAAATGCCCGCCAAAAAATATGGTTCACCCCACTGACCCTCATTCAAAGAGTGCGCACCACTCACTGATTTATCAATCCATCTTCAAGTATTTGAATAGGAATGGCACACACTGGATGCTCTTTGTTTGAAAACAGAAAGGGGTATGCAGACCCTGTACATGACCTCATTTAACCATGTGGTCGCAGACAGGTAGTCTGTCATTGCAGACCCAAAAGTTTTTGTTATCATGTGTCTGTGTTTTTGTTGTGCAATAATCTGGAATCATACTGTAGAGCAAAGAATATTCTGAAATCAGAGACTGCATATTCTCTGATTTTTCTTTTCAAATTCAATTGTAGCTTCACATAATTTTGTATTACAACAGCCAATGTGGACAGCCATGCACTGTTTGTATAATAATAGTAGGCAGATACATGTACATGCAGTATATTGTTAGTTTCCTTTGGAAATCTGTTGTCAGAAACTAGGCTTAATATATTGTTATATGTTCCTGGAAGTTAAAAAAACATAAACAAAAGCATATTTCCCTACTAGTAGCTATTAAGGAAATATGGTTTTAATACGAGCTCCAAATCCAAGGGCTAGAAAGGCTTAGAAATGAATCTAATTTTCATATCTGTGGTTTGGTAGGGGTCATTGATTTTTATAGAGAAGCAACTCTAGGTGACCCCAGACAGAGCCAAGGTTGGCTCACCATTCACCAATGAACAATAGAAAAAGTCCTGAAAACAGAAATAAATCTGTAAACTTTTACACCCACTAGAGGTGGTTTCAAACCGCCACATTGCCAAAATACCTGCGACCTTGGAAAAATCCCCGTGAAAGTTCTCGTAATTTTGACAAGTACCTACTATTTAGTGGGTATTTTCTTTCGGAGAGATTACGCGTAATTAGCTTTCACATTGCCAATATTACCTGGTATTTTCTGATCGGGGTAAATTTCCCAACAGAAAATACCTGGAACTGACGAACTTCGAGGTGGTCTGAAACCACCTAGTATTTACAAAATACTGTACCTGTAAATTATGGGAACTTACAAAGGCCTATGATTAATTTCATGTCTTCACATGCACCAGAACCATGTACATGTAGGCCTTCCAGAGTATATTTCATGCATTGTTCTTGCCTCGCATCATAAGTTATAGCAATATGCTATCACATTGCAAAAATCCCTGCATCCTTTGAGAATTCTTGCAAAGTTATCATTTTTGAAAGTATAGGGTGTTTTAGTAGACCTCTTCTAGTAAAATGCATTTTATCTTGAAGATATTGAAAGTAAATACCACACATTTTTCTGATCTGGGGACCAAAACACAAAGCTTTAGCAACAATCATAGAACATTTTTCCACAACCGATTGCATTGACTACAATGTTACAAGCCATCGTGAAAATCAAGCGTACGATTAGTCGCTAACCTCTGTGTTACGGGTTCCTGGGTAGGATTGCTAATAATAGAATACCAAGGTATTTTAAAGTGATGGATTGGGTATGAAAGCCCTTATTGTGTTGCATTAGAGTGTAAAGAGGAAGTATTTAGTGAAATATCAAGGCCAGAACTTTGAGAGATTGGAGAGGGGGATCCCCCCCCCCCCTCACTGATACAAAGAGGGAGAAAAACCCTCACACAAATGTCCCATACATTAACAAAAACAAAAAAGATTTCTGCACTCTGGCTTGATGAATACCATAAATCAGTTGCATTTTTCTTCTTCTTCGAATGATGCATATTTTTTAGTTAATACAGGAAATATGTATGTTTGGATACATTTCCTTCTTTCCTGTTTTTCGACTTCATCAGATTTCACTCCACAATGTAAATCAAAATCTTCATGTGGAAGTCAATATACGTGCCACAATATGAAGAGATTTTTATATAAGGGGATAGCCTACGTGACATTTTCTTTGATTCATCTCAAAAGTGATGTACAGGTACTTGATTTTCTCATTTGATAGAAGCTAGAATTATTATTTTAACTTCTTGTTTGAAGAAGGGGGAGTGGAGTATTCTGTTAGACTACTAAATAGTAAAGCTATTAATGTGAGGTTCTTAAAAGTAGATTTTAGAATCTGTCCCAAGCTCCAACAACTCAAAGAGTTTTACAGATTACAACACCTATCAATATTATCATCTACAAAGGTACATTATGTTGTCGGTCCTACACCAAAGAACTTTTGCCTTGGGGACCGTACCTTTAGTGTGGCTTCCATTGTGGTATCTCGTTTAACCTCCGGTCTGGCATCCCCCTCACCATCTACTTCTGGGATAAGATCCTCTCTACCCGACCTCTTCAAGAATTCAGCTCCCTCCTGAAATACAGAGAAATGAAATGAAAAACATGTTAAAAGATAGTAATGAAGATATTTCAAAGGTCACAAGTACACATGTACATGAAATCAACTACATGTACAAGCAAATGTGTGAAAGTTACATTTATTAGAGCAGCATTAAAGGACAAGTCCACCCCAACAGAGAGTAGATTTGAATAAAAAGAGAAAAATCCAAAAAGCATAACACTGAAAATTTCATCAAAATCGGATTTAAAATAAGAAAGTTATGACATTTTAAAGTTTCCCTTAATTTCACAAAACAGTTCTATTCACATCCTGGTCGATATGCAAATGAGGAGACTGATGACGTCATCCACTCACTATTTCTTTTGTATTTTATTTTATGGAATATTCTAATTTTCTCCTCATTGTTAAGTGTAACAATTAATTCCTCCCTGAACATGTGTAGCTAGCATTGTTTATTACTATATAGTTCAGTCAAGTTAGTCCTTATTGTCAAATATGAAAAAATGAAAAATTGTATAATTCAAACAATAAAAAACAAAAGAAATAGTGAGTGATGGACATCGACTGGCTCATTTGCATGTCACTCAGTTATGCACATCACTGTTTTGTGAAAAATACATAATTGAATTTTCAAAATTCCATAACTTTCTTATTTTACATCCGATTTTGATGAAATTTTCAGCGTTATGCTAGTTTGATTTTCTCTATTTATTCAAATCAACATTTTTCTGGGGTGGACTTGACCTTTAAATAGCTTTGAACTGATATCTTTTACATGTACCTTTGCGTTTAATCAAGTAATAAACATATTCACAAAGATGAATTTCTCCTTCTTTTACTTGATTAACTGAATCGGAAAAGAAATAAAAACCATCTTTAAAAGGCTACTGCCAGAAAATAAGTACTGTCCACAACATGTTCATTCACATGTACATGTACATGTAGAACTATGATTTAATACCTGACAGCAATCAAGAAATGAATACACTTTCTAAAATATATAAAAGCAAGATGAATTTTTCCATCCTTTGTGTGATAAACAAACTGACACATACACAGGATAACTAGACTGCATTTTTTTTATTCCTTGTATGATCACTAATCACCTTATCCTCATCCACTCTTCCGCACGGGGAAACATAATCGCTAATCCTGTAAATGCACATCAATTCATATTATTGCTGATTAATAGAGCCTCGAAAATCCCCTCGATGGCGTTTCATCTTCCTCGTCCCTGTGGACGACAAGCTTGTTACATACATGATGACCTGTGTATGCATTCTGTAGGTGCATTGTATGCTGATTTATCATCAGGCAGTAACAAACGAGGTAGACTTTATGGGAGACTTGGCAGCGAAGCATGCATCCATACTTCATGAACACCTCAAAGAGGTTCAAAATGAATAAATAATTGCTCAATACCCCATCCCAGTGACACTTCAAAGTCTATTTCATGTCAAGCATGCATACACTATGTGTTTTCTTTTTTTAATCCTACACAGACATGTACAATATACAGTATGGTGGCAATAAAGAATGATTGAAGTTTCAAAATATCAACAATACACCCTTACAGGCATCATTGAAATTCATAAGACCCAGGAAAAATATATCTTTCTGAATGGAGTTTTTTTTAGAACTACATAGGGCTATTTCCATTAAAATTTTGTATTAAAACACTTTAGCATTGTTTGCAAATCATGGGGGCTACATGTACATATTTTTACACCCTTTGCCCAAGGTCCTCCCTGTGTATCTTCTTGTCTGAAACATGGATGTAATTGATTTCACAACTTTGTATCTTTCATCTTTGTGTGTGGAAATTTCATGGAGGCTGACCAACTGTTCAAAACATTATCAGCAACAAACATAGCCATGCATGGATGAAAGATTCAAAGAACAAAGAGCACATCACAAACTTTACTGCCCTTTTTGTACTTTGAGAACATCCGAAGTACATGTATGCAAGGCAAATAAGCCAAATCTGAGTTCTTGAATCTTGATTATTTCATAATTTAATAGACATGGTCTACATGTACTTCTGGGCCAAATTGCATGCAGGAAAACACATTGTGCATGAGGTACATGTCGGGCAAGGCATCATGAAGGTATTTTGATATAACAACATTAGGCCTAGGCCTATAATTATGTCGGCTAAAAAAGTTGCCCTTTTGAAAACAGGAAATATCACTTCTATCATGCTTTTTTTTTTGCATGGGGGCAAAGTACATGTACATGTAGGTCAGTGAAGGTTGTTTAAAGTTTGGCCTTTATGAAAAGTTCTGTCCAGAAAATAGCCTAAATCTTTAATTCACAGTCAGCATCAGATCCAAGGCGGTGATTGTAACACAATACAAACAGACTTTTATTTTTCTTTTGAGACAGACATGGTTCATGTCAAAATGATGCCGCGATGAAGAAGATGAAATAGAACTCGGGCAGCAAGTAAAAACCTCAAGTCTTTCATAACAATAGAATCCTCTCCATCTAAAAGGCACACTATACAAGGTTATCAAAGGCATGCAAAATTTACAATTATTTTTTTTCAGGACAGTCTTTTTTTATTCTCCTCTGCTCCCTCCATAGTCTACATAGAAATATTTGATTACATCCATGAGCAGATATATGACTTCAGGGGAAATTGGAGAAAAAAAACCTGCATTTTGTGTAGAAGTCTGAATTACTATTTGAATGATAATTACCTTCTGATATACATGTATTTTTCCAAATCATTGCAATTTGGGGACAAACCTCTCAAGCTTAAGAGCAAAAAGTTGTACTACATGTATTTTGTAGCTGATATACTGTAGAGCTAAATGCAATACTACTTTGTCGCTGATACTTCATCTTTTGCATGTGTGGACTGTGGAGTGCATCAAAAGACAGAGGATGTCCCGAAAAGCAATCCAGCAATCCAACGTAATATTCAAAACAGAAATCATCAACATTCATCTGACGTGTATCTCTCTGAGCCTTTTCTCCTGCACACATGCAATATTGATAAGCCAATAATGAACACAGGGAGACGTATAATGAATGATAATGAATGTGGAAGCAGATCGTCTCAAGAAAATAACATTGCAGATGCACAGGGAGAAATGGCCCAGACATTGAACCCATCACAAGCCCCGTTCACATGCAAATCTTCATAGAACTGTCAAATCAATACAGGCAGATGTACAGTGACGTCTGCCTGGCATAACACACTTAATAACACACTTGTCATTTTCCCTGACACTTGATATGCAAACCATGATCCCATCTCAAATCTTAAATACATTTCCCACCAAAACATACAAGATTGTAAGCGTTGTTCAAGCTGAACATTTTCACTGACTACATGTACACAACACCGAGGTAAAAAAACTTCGTGAACACAAAATTCAAGCCAATTAACATGATAATTTTACTGCACATACATGTACACTGTATGTAAAATTGTAGTACCGCTATAAAGTTTGTATAACGAAAATTGTACACAGCGGGCGAATCATGAATCTGGCCGTGGTAATGTTAAATTTACTTAAATATAACTCTAATGACTGAAATTTGAAGTGCTATACAGTATGTTCAGTTTTTCTTACCATTCTTGTGGCAAAATTTATTTCAAATAATTGCCTTTCTGTGAATATGAGTGTTTAAATAATACCAACTAAATACAATTCAATGCAAAACAATCAAGATAGCCATGTTGGAGAGATTTCTGAAAAAAAAACCTGACAATATTGAGCATCATGCCCTGCATCTTCTTACCTAATTCACATGTACGTCCACAATTTCCCCTAATAATTATGACGACCTAAAGAAATTATTTATTTCAAAATTCAATGTATTAATGGTGGACAGAGTACAAGTGTATTTAATGATGGTGTGGTAATTTGCTGGTATCAGGAAGTTACTGTAGGTGGGAGTTCTTTTGATCTTTACACTTTACAGCTATGGTGATAAATCAAATGTGACGAGCTAAAACTGCATGGTTTTTAAAGTTCGGGTGTTAGTATGGCCAATATGTCAGCGTGTAACAATTAATCACGTTGTACACAAGAGCAAAGTCTAGAGCATGCTGATGAGCCAATGAAACTGTGTGTGGACACAAAGTACTGTTCATGGCTTGTTGGCTTCACACCAGTAGAGTGTGCACATCTCTCTAGGAATGTTCAAATGTTCAAATCAAATCATTGGACTAGAATCACAAATCAACATGGTTGCTACAGGAGGGCGTTCAATCACATTGCTTCCCCTCATTTTGACCCTTTGAATCCTGAATTAATTGGGGCGGTCGTGACCCTCAAATTTTGTCTCAAAATCACTGCTTTGACGGAAGTAAAATTCAACAATAGCTTTAATACGCATAGTCCGTATATGACCTGTGTATTATCGCACGAGCCTCCATGGTAGGGTTGTATTTTTGGGTAATTTTTATGCTAAAACCAAAATGAAAGCCAATCATCGACAAAATTAAAAACTGAAGTTATTGACTGAATATCTTTAAAATGACATCATTTTTAAAGACCTGTCACCTGATATCTGAAACCCTTGGTTTTTTTTAATCACATGACTTGAAGCCGGAATTCCCGCTTTTTCGGATTCAAAGGTTAAGCCCACGCATCGCAGATCAATGAGTACGACCCAGGAAGTACAGGTCAACATTGGAGAATGTTTGCAAATTATGCAATACATCCGAACCTAAAAGAGGCTCAAAGTACATGTACATGTACATCTAATCAGGATTGAGATCTTTGTTGCATTCATTCAACTTTTAATGTGTGTCTAAGAGAAATTGTGCACTCAAATGCACCGCGTAAAGTTTGACTTTATTCAAAAAGTCAAATGTTTTTCTCATTTACTGGATAAATACATGTATGTAGACCTGTCTATATAAATGAAAACAGGTCACAAGTACATCTGTTCCTTTTAGCTTATAAATATAAGTCCTCTGCTGATCATGTTGCTTTTTTTAACCAGGCATTTCCCAATGCTAGTTTTACCCGATGCCATGCAGACATATTTTGGAAAATAAAATATTGACACTGAAAAAGTTATGCACTTTCCATTTCTATTTCTTTCTTTTTTACCTTTATGTCACAGATTTTAATAAGCATAGAACATGCCTATATTCTCCTTGAAAGGATTCTATTGATGGACTCATTAAAATTGCTATACATTAAAGGTCAAGTCCACCCCAGAAAAATGTTGATTTGAATCAATAAAGCAAAATCAGACAAGCATAATGCTGCAAATTTCATCAAAATCGGATGTAAAATAAGAAAGTTAAGACATTTTGAAGTTTTGCTTATTTTTTTACAAAATAGTTTATACATGTATGTGCACAATTTAGTCACATGCAAATGAGAGAATTGATTATGTCCCTCACTCACTCTTTCTTTTGTTTTTTATTGTTTGAATTATACAATATTTCAATTTTTACAGATTTGAAAATAAGTACAAACTTGACTCAACCATTAAATGTACAACAATCGTAATTCCACATGTTCAGGAATAAATAAAACTTTGTTTCACAGAACAAGGGAAAGAAAATTAGCATATTTCATATAATAAAATACAAAAGAAAAAGTGAGTGAGTGATGTCATCAGTTCCCTCATTTGCATACTAACCGGTATGTGCATATAACTGTTTTGTGAAATGAAGCAAAAATTTAAAAATGTCATAACTTTCTTATTTTACATCCGATTTTGATGAAATTTTCAGCGTTATGCTTGTTGGATTTTTCTCTTTTTATTCAAATCAACTTCTACTTGGGGTGGACTTGTCCTTTAATAAACATTTCAGACACTGGAATATCTCTCAACAACAAGGATAGTGATTAGTGAGCGCAAGTTAGACATGAGTCTTATAGTCTTTAGACAAGAGTCTTTAATTTACTTCCTAATAAAAGCCAGGGCAGGGTTGAAAACCCATGAATGATTGGTTACCACAGCCCACAGGTACAGTAGATACCATGAAATTATTTTAAAATCATTTATCAAATCATACTACCATACATGAAGATATGCCAAGTTTTCGCAACATACTGATAACTGATTGGCCAAGTTTGCTTGGCCAGATAAATGTATTTGTAGTCTGGATAGACAACACAAGTCATAATTGCCCACCGTGGTATGAGAGAAGCAGCTGTGGGCTTCAGATGTCACTGTGACAGTGTTGGCACTGATGATGTTGTAATTTGAATTATACTTCCATTCCCAGTGACATATTCGCAAAGATTAGAGTCAACATTTCACAAAACACCATTTGGAAAGGTTGGAAGGAGACTGACCTCTCCAGCCACCTCCAGTTTCCAGGAAGCTTGGTCCACACGAAGTGCATTCCTATTACAAGTGCTACATGTAGGTCAATGCTTTCTCGGATGAAACAATTTTCAGCAGTTCAATTCAACAGAAAACTGTCAACCTGTACAATGTACTTGAACATGAAATTTGTCATTTGGGTACAGACAACACGTATAACAAAAAATCAAAGTGCTTTGAAATGGCCAGGTACATTCAGGTCCCTGGAAAGGCATTTACATGTATATATGGAAACTTAGTCTTAATAACTGCATTATGGACAGTACTTGGAAATGATCATCGCTATTAATGGTAGTGTACATGTACATGTACATTAGGGTCTGAGTCCCTGAGGCTCTGAGCAGTAAACCACGGATAGGTTTTTCACTGGAACAACACTTGTATTCTAGAAATTCTAAATTGGAATTCTGTTTTGGACCCAGGGAGTTATTTTTTTATTTTCCCCCAGGGCTACTTCTTGAGCTCATCAGCCCAATTGTATTACATGTACATACACTGGACCTTATTTCAGGGAGTCTTTATTATTAGTTTTCCAGTAGTCTGCTGGGTAAACCCTTCACTCGAGTTAAGGGTCTGAATGTGCAGCCTACTCATGCCATGTGTACTGTAGGCCAACAGCAAGTTTTGTTTGTGCTAGTCTTTGCGTGGAGACACACTTGCTGATCAAAGTTTCTATCAGGGTCTGTGCCTGCAGACTAGTTTTCCAGGGCTCTGCAGGACAGTTCGGGGGCTAATTCGCTCCGAGACCCCATTTGGTTTAACTCCTCAATGTATGTGTATCTCTGACTCCAAGTTTCCTGAAGTTAATCAGTGAAGTCTTGTCCAAACATGGCACTGGAATCTTAGCATTCTCCCATTGTATTAGTGTTGTCAATGAACTACATAAAATGGAGCCCCCTTAATAAATCTATTCAACATTTCCCAAAGTTTTCATAATTAAAAAAAAAGCAAGACTGGAACCTATGCTCAACTTCTGCCAGGACCTACAATGTACATGTACTTTATAAAAGTGCCATTAGAATTAAGGGACTGTGCTTGCTATGTTCCACCTGTAGCTTGGGTCTGTGTCTCATGCGTCTGTTGATACATCAGGGCAGAGAACAATCCATGTAATTAACAAGAGGACTTCAATACAGAAAGCATAGAATCTTCAAAGGGGCTTTCGTAAACTGAATGGCACGTGGAACAGGAAGTTTTCAATTCTTGTATCCCTGTATGACTGGCAAAGGAAAAAGCCACAACCAGGCACTGACAATATGAGCAAGTCATTTGTCAGAAAACTTCAAACTTCATGCAGAACCTCTAAAGTTTTAAACTCAAATAAATTTGCAACTGGTGCAATAAGTATACACCAATATGATCCACTTTGATAGTTTCTAAATCTATAAATTGTATCCAATATACAACTACAGTACAAGGAGTTTATTCACAAAGTTGGAAACTGGAAAGTAATGGAGAAATATTGAGCCGAATATTGAGAAACTGGAACAAATAAACCATCTGATGATCTGAAAAAGTGAAAGCAATCTGAATACTTCTGGTACTTCGTACACAAACTTTTTCTAATTTCTATTGTGACCTGCTTTTTGTCTGCTTGTGATTGAAACTGAAATCAATTAGCATTGTGGATTCACAATTTGCAGTGATAATCTATAAAGTGATAACACTCTCTTGCTTGTTCATGATGGTACATGTAGTATCAATTTCATCTTCAACTTCCCTCTCAGTTTGGAGTGATACTGTATTAAAGGCATATGCATGTACATTGTATGTAGGATGTCTTTTACTTTAACATTCAAGAAACACATACTAATCTAGTATTGCTAGTAATCTTTGCAATGCAAAGTTCATAAGAATTGCTGGACAGGTTCATCTACATACCGGTACATGTGTATTCTAGGCCTACTTTGCCTGAAGTATCCTGAATATTAGCTCCCCTTTACTGCTTGTAAATTATATGGTGGAAATATGTGAACAAAAAATAGCATAGCTTACATGTACACTTTATCAATTACATTTTCTGAATCTGAATGACACTAAAATCACTGGCCTTATTTATTAAAAGACTGCTTTTATGATCACTTTAAGTTTAATGCAATGTGAAAAAATGGTTTCTATCCTATTGATAATCTAGTTTTTAATTCTCTATGATGGTGTACATCATGTCAGGTCACTGTAGGTGCAAGTTAATCAACTTCTACAATTTCCTAGTCGTTTTTTTCATTTCCCCCTCAAAATATGCAGATGATTACTGCTTGTGTAAAGCGGTCACTTTAAAAAAAAAAGAACAACTTCCTTCAACATATAATGCAAAAAAGGAAGCCTTAAAAAACACGACAAAAAGTCACAAAGGTAATCAATACCACTTTTCCTCATACCAGTGTAGGCCACTAGGCCTGTAACTTTTCACTTGAAAATTCATGTACTGTACCACTTCCCCACGGTGCAAATTAAAATAATTCACAATATTTTTACCTCTACATTCCTAAACTAAAGTAACAAATGCTCTGTGACCTCTTTGACAAAAATTAATGAAAAGAAAAGGTTGGCTGTATGTACTATAGATATGAAATATATTGAGCACATGTTTATTTCCTCAACCAAAGTGCAGGCAAGTAGTTGGACCATGGACTCTGAATTTTCAATACTCGTAAATGGGCTGGCAAACATAACAAGCCAGGCTAACAATTGGCGGGGAAATGGAAAGATCATATCAATTCACAGACATTGAATGTAACACAATTCACCTACAGTATGTTGGAGAGAATATATTTCTTCATGCATGCTTTATTCAATGGTCATTAAAGTGCTCATGAAATAATGATCTAATTTGCTAATTCTTCAATTCCTTTCAGAACTGAAGTTTAATTTCAATGTTATGCACATGTGTAAAAATTTGTTTTATGTCCAGTATCCCCATTGAGTTTGTAAATGGACTGCTCGTTCAAGGCAATTGGGTTAAAATACATCATCACACAAAACACAAGGGTTATTCAATTACAGGTGTATTAACAGGCAACAAACAGCCAACACTCCTGCCAAAACATATTAAAGTAAAAGTAAATTTCATTAAATACTGCAGTGAGTTTTTTTTTTTCAAACTGGGGGTTGGATCTACTCTTTGAATTGTTCTTCTTCAGTTGAGTACAGTCCTCTTTGTAGAGTATAGTCATATGTGAGTGAGGCCGCAATAAAAAACACATGACATTTGGTGCAGTTGAACAAAACTAAACTAGAGGTCTAGTGCAAGTAAAAAGATGCATCTCGACTGAAGAGCTAACGGAGGGCGATTGGTCCCAGGTGGCTCCTGAAAGACTTCTTCTTTACGTCTCACAAAGCACTTAAATCTAGCTGAGTGAAATATGGTCTACATCTGTTTGGACAACTTTGGAGGAATTTCATTTTTTTTTTTTTTTTACTCCTCCTATTAATAATACAGACAGGTAGCCATGATCTCACTCATCTATCAATCTAGATCTAGGTCTTGTCTCTGTACGGTAACGTAATGGTAGAGGAACCAGATCTAGAATTCTAGAATTTCTAGACCTAGCTACACCGAAGCAGAGCCGACTAGAGTCGAGTCTACTTTTAGACCAAGGTGTAAGTTAACTCACAAGTGCTAGAATCCAATCAGAGCATGAACTGAACAATACAGGAACTCGTTCTTCCCATCCACTATCGAGTGGAATCACCCGAGTGACGCTGTCATCAACTCAACATCGACAAGCTCATTCAAGAAGGCCATTGACAGAACCTTCTTATCCTCACTCCGCCCTCTCTCACCCGATGCGTTTATGCCCAGGAGGGCCCTGCATCGTATTTACATCCAGATCCAGATAAGAATCAGATCCAATGTTAGACACTCTAACCTCGCAATACGTGTGAGTGGTCTATCTAGGCCTACTGTATTGTTATGATTCTAGATCTAGTCTAGATACTAGACTACATTAAAATTTAGAGTCTAGACCAAGACTCTAAAAGACTATTATTAACATTAACACTACACTAGACTAGTCATTACTAGTACTAGTACCGTACAAGTTGGATCTAACGCCAACGCAACGGTTAACGTTAGGCCTCGATCTAAAAATTATTCTATTTCTAGTTCTAGACTGACTAGTCTTAAAATTGATGATAGATCTAAATTAATTATTTTGACAACAGTTAGAGTCTAGCCTAGTCTAAGTTACAATTAAAGCCCAAAAATGTCAGACTTGAACACAAAGAGATGAAATATCAAATAATGTCAACATCCAAGATTCCAACTCCAACTTCCAAGACTCAACTCACAGTCAAGTCAATTTCTCCCTGAGAGTGAGACTGAGATTGAGAAAGAAGTGTGATCCCTAAAAATCTGACCCTAGTATTAAAGTAGTAGGAGTAGGCCTACTAGTACTACCAAGGAGATATCACTATAACATCTCCTTGGACTTGGTACTACTACTAGCTAGTAGTACTACTACTAGTATTTATGGATTGACATGTTTACAAATTACAGTTAGTACACACCAGAAACTAGAACTTAGAAGAAAGGCCCAATTTTCAACCGATGGTGAGTCCCAGTCTGTAAATAATACTAGATCTAGACTCTAGTCTAGATCTGGGTCTAGTTAGATCTCATTTCTTTTTTAAAAACAAGGCAACACTGCATTTTCTAAACGATTCGGAAGTTACGATAAGTTTTGTTACACTTCATTCATTTCAACTCATCAACAATAGTCAATAGGCCCCAGATGTACACTAACGTTTACCGGCGGTACCTGTGCAAAGCACATGAGCTGTACAGTCAGTAGTGTAGATATATGCACACACGTGTGTGTACTACCGGACGGTCGCGGCATAGTGGCAATGCACGTAAAACAACAGTGAGCAGTCTACAAAAAAAGGAGAAGCAGCCGATTTTTTAAATCTCATCACACAAAAAAGGAGATAAAATTCATACAAACATTACCTGTGCTGTGACTTGCATAGTTCCATCGCGTTTGAGTTCTGGTGGGTTGACTTCCATATTTTGTGATGTGAGAAAAAGTACTTACAAGAGAAAAATAAAGAATAATAAAGTCAAGATCAGCCGATCTTTATATTTCCAGAGAGCACAAGCAGTCACACACAAAGGATTGCAAATGAAATGAATGAACGCAGCTTCCTTGTCAGGAGAGGATGGTCATGTGATGGATTCAATACAAGGCTCTTCTCTGCTCACTGTCGACTTTCTATTCAGCTTTTCTTTCTCTCTCCCCCCCCCCCCCTCCCTCTCTCTTTCTCTCTTTCTCATTTTTCATATTTCATCATCGTTATCCCTCTTTTGCTATCTAATTTAGGCCTAGACTCTACAATTTTTCTTATACGTATTCTTTCACCTTAAAAAAAAATCATTCCAGGTTCATGGGTTTGATAAGTTGAAAGTCGACAGCTTCTTCAGTTCTATATAATTGGGTAAACGGGAGTTTTCTCTTCTCCTCCTCTTCTTCTTCCTTAATTTCTTCTTCTTCTTCTTCCTTTCTTCTTCTTCTTCTTCTTCTCCTGTCTTTTCCTTCTCCTTCGTTTTGTATTCTTCAACTTTTTTTTTAATTCTTTTCATCTCCTGCATGTAGGTATAGTTCCCTGAATCAGACATGTTGCAGGGGAAAATAACATGTGCGTCAATGCGACGGTGATGGTACAGGCACAGGTTTCCCATTATTGTTTAAACTTTTAAACATGTTATTAAATAAATTGTTTAAAATTTCAAACAAGTTGTTAAAATAATTGTTAAACGTTTAAACAATAATTGTTACTAACTTGTTACTTAGTTACAGTGACATGCTCAAAGCCTCTTGCTTAAAATGTTAAACACATTTTTTTTTAAATAGTGAGAACTCTCTACAATCACGTCCTATTTTTCAGTCGCGTGAGGATCTAAAACATAGATCATTGAGACAGTGAAAAACTGGCATAATCAACAAAATTTTACGCAATTTCTAACCTGTTGAATGTATACAATAATGGCGTAACGTTAGGCCATTAACAGTAAAAAAATAAATAAAAAATAAGGATTTTTTCCCCCTTAAATAGTTTTAGGCCCAGCCCTACGATTAAACCTTTGTTCTTATTAAGTTTTTCACTGTCATATTTCGCTTGAATATTGGATTTGTCAGTCAGAATAATGTATTCCCTTTAAATCTATAAATCATACATTTTCATACTCTTTTCTAAGTTAAAGGGAAGACGTGAAAACACATTTTACTTTTTTCAATGACGTCATAAGGAACCCGAGAATGCAATCCGTGTGCAATGGACAATCAATTATGAATGCCTTGCTCTCATCTGAATTCGCGGTTCAGCTGTATGTAAATTTATTCAGTGACGCAAAGCAAACTCGCGGCATGATTGGGTCATTGCCACTCGCTTCACAATGATGATTGGCCCTTATAGGCTATGAATATGGAAATATGTAAAATTACAAAACGGCGGGCGCGTGGGTTTTCGTCGACTGACAATAAATTTTCTAGTAGTGACTTGCTGCTGCTAATAATGTGCGATGATATCATTATATCCGTTGCTATTGGACACCGATTCGATATGTTATCAAATTTGTTGCGACTTGTTGAAGAGTTCAGCAGAGTTGAGGAGATAAGGAAAGAAGAAGATGGTACTCTTGGTAGGACAAAAAAGTCATCAAGAAGATTTTGATTTTGCAGTGAAGAAATGATGAAGTGAGCAATAAGATTACATCCTCGTCTTTCTTTGTTAGAGAACAAAGAATAGTTCTTTTTCGACTGTCCAGTTGTTTGGGCAAGGGGAGAACTTCAGATGGTCATCTGCACGCTTGTGTATGGTGGGGGGGGGGGGGGCAAGACTCAGTTGGCTCTTGGGAAAGCTGAAGCACCTCCAAGATTGTTTATGGGGTTGCAGCTGCGTATGTCATACACCATAGGCAGCACCCCCTGGAAATCAAGGCGGATGGGGGGGGGGGCTAAATTTATATGGAACGAAATCTTTCTTTCTTGTCTTTTTTTTTACGACCAAAATCACCTTTATTTCAGTGTGAGAAAAAACATGTTTTTTCGAGGGGGAGGGGGGTGACTTGTCATTGTTTTTTTTCTTCCAAACCTGCACCCTCTCCAAAAATCGTTACCACTACCAGCCCCGGATGTGGGATGGGATGCTAATTTGAAAATTTGAAAGGGGCTGTTTTCATGGCCCATTTCGTTATTCTTGTATTATTCTTTTTCGCACTTTTTGGCCAATTGGTATTGAGATACATGGACTGTATATATTTCAATAATTTTTCTTTTGTTTCATTCCTTGAAATTTTGAGTGGGGGAAATTTATCCAAGATACATGGGAAAACTTACCGCCCTCCCCCATTCCCCTCCCGTTCTTACTTAAGACGGAACAAGAAAAAAAATGTAGTAATATTTACTGGTTATTTTGTTTATTACTATTGAAATCATCGGATTTGCTCAGAGCAAAATTTATCATTGAAAAATCATTAACAAAATGATAAACCCAATTCGGTCCATGATGAACCCCACGCCGATATTCTAACTTTTTTGTTTTGAATAATGTTTTATTTTCTTCCTCTTTCAAATCAATAAGTTTACAATCACAATTCATATAAATAAAGATTCTTTGCATGTATACAATCAATAAACAATCACACAAATTAATATATCAATATCAATGAGATTACAAATATTTTTTAAATGATTACAAATGAACTTGGACTGCCAAATTTCTCTTCTATAACAATGTGAAAGCAGAGGGAAAAAACCCATATCAATCGACAAAATTCCAAATATCGCAAAACAAGTTATTCACAAACTAAGTATCTCATATAAAAAAAATGCAATAAGAGCATATAAATTCATATCAAAATTATCTCAAATCAATATAACTGTACAATTTCTTCAAAACGTAAAGTTTTAACCCGAAAATATATATATATATTTTTTTTAATATGAAAACTCTTATAATTCTTCCCCAAAAAAAGTACATAATATAGAATAAAATTACCTCAATATTTATATCATGTTAATGTCAAAATTATGTCAAATCAAATAAACTACTTTTTTCATGAAACTCTATGATCCTTAAGAGGAAGGTTACATATATATATAATCTTTCACTCACCCACGCACCCACACTCTTTACCACACAAACATACAACCCCCCCCCCCCCCAAAAAAAAAAAAAAAAAAAAAAAAAAACACGCACACACACACATCATACAACAGCACATCCGTTCCGGTCTGTCGATCTGTAACTTTGTATCATTGAAAAAAAGAATAAAATAAAATAAAATAGAATACGATAAATGAAAAGTCAAAGAAATGCACCAATTTGATCCCATTTTCTTAAGTGTACTCCCAAATTCCCTGTTTTCTTGGCTATATTATATTCTTCGTTGCTGTAACCTTTAATCATATCTGTTGTTCTTTGTACGGATGGTAGCTCGCCCTTTCCTCTAGAAATAAAAATTATATGTTTTAGCAGAAAGATTATACAGTTTATTGCATGTATTCTCACACATTTACCAGATAGACCGATGAAAATTGTTTTCCAATCATCAATCCTAACTTCCTTTAAATGAAGCTTTTTGATGACCTCCTTCCATAACTGTTTAACCTTTAAGCAATCTAAAAATAAATGTTGGTATATGTTTCGACCTGTTGTTTACAAAAAGAACATAAATTGTCTGACTCAAAACCAAATCGGAAGAGCTTCTCTTTTGTAATAGTGTAATAATGTAATAGTTTGTACTGAAACTCCCTTTGTTTACTACATATAAAAGCATTTTTCAATCTTGTAAAGGTTTCTTTCAACTCTCCTATTCCAAGATCATATTCACAATGTCCATCATAAACCTTTAATGTGTACTCTTTTTGAAATTGCTCAATAAGGTAATTATATACATATCTGGCTTTTAAATCCATAAATTTATGTAGGTAACCAAAGATCTTCAGTTCTATTTGAAAATTTTCACTATCTATAACTATAAAATCACTTTGTATCCATTCTTTTTTAATCACAGAAAAAATTATTTGAATCATCAGCAGATTATCAGCAGTGTAACCCCGGTTATTGAAGTATGAGACTGGTCTTAGTTGACCTCCTACAATAATATCTGATGCTTGAAATATCCCTTTCTGAAAGAGTTCAACATAAAACAACGGTTTATTATGAAGACATATAAATCTGTTATTAAAAATCACAGGATTGATCTTGTTTTTCTCAAAGTTTCTACATTGATCCAAATCTTGCCATGCTTTCAACATATCTTTATAAAAGAAAATTGGTATACCTTGTAAGTCCATTTTGTTTGCATCATAATTACAAAGAAATATACTCCGACCTCCCAATGATCTAAAAAAAAGTAGTCAAAGGTTACTTTCCAACCTAAATATTTCTCACCGTACAGCATAATTCTCTGAGTTTTAATGAAAACTTCAAAATTAGTTACTTTGAGTCCCCCTGCACAATAATCTTGATATAGAATTTTCCGTTTTATTCTGTCATTTCCACCCCAAATGAAATTAAAAGAAATCTTTTCAATTTCTTTAAAGATATTTTGAGGAACTGAAATAAGAGAAGAAACATAATTTAATTTTGAAAAAACATGCATTTTTAACAATCTAATTTTACCAAACATTGTCAGATCTCGTTGCCTCCACCATCCAATTAATCTTTTGATTTTACTCAAAATTTTCTAACGTATGTATTCTAATTGAAAGAGCGCCATCACGTGGTCAAAAGCAAGATAGTGTTCTTGCGAAACAGTAATTTTCCTTTATGAAATCCGCGCTTGTGATCACAGACTGAGTCAAAATCTATACCCTGTAATAGCGGTTCCAGGATTATTAAGGCGTGAAAATACTTCAGAGCACTAAAGAGCTTTAATAATGATACTATTTTAAAATTACCATACAATTCAAGGGGGTGGGGCTGCCTGTTTCAAAGACAGTTATATTCAATTCAAATCTAATTTCCATTCAAACATAATACAAAGTATTATAAATCGGGTACAATGTTACAGATGAACATTCTTACATCGGAAATAAAAACAGTATAAAATTGAGCATGAATGGAAATGAGGAGGGGGGGGGGGGTTCACTAACATCAATGCTTGTAAAGTGTGGATCCCCCTTGGAAATACAAAATAGTACATTGTCGACTTAATCAATAGGCCTATGCGTATACAGGAAAGGAAAAAGAAGCGAAAGGTGGAAATCAGACTGATCAGATGCAGGGCTAGTCAGACAAAGAGGTCTCCGCTATGAAGGATATATTGCGCATTTTATAGACAGAAGAAAAAGAAAAGAGAAGAGAGTTGCTTTCTTTCATTTTTACGTGCATGCGGTTCCCCAATTTCATTATCAAAATCACAGAAGTCCTATACTCATTAGGCATGTAGAAATATCATTTAAATTAAAAACAAAATCAAATCCAAATCAGTTGCAAGTATTAATTTTGTTCGTAATATGAATGTTCAGCTGAACCTGACGTAAGATCCCAAAGACTGAATTCGCCTGCTTCGGTAAAAACATTATTTTACTCTTTCTTGCTGATGCTATTGATAAGGCCTCTTTAATTTAAACATCAGTCGGTAATCTTTTATTGACATAGCCATGGTAGGACTGTGTTGAATTAAACACTTATTCTTAAAATCCACATTTCTAATTAAAAAAAAAAAAACGTCCAGCCCCCCCCCAAAAAAATCATGTAGAACGTAATTTACCTTTGAACAGGACAGTATTGGTTATTATTGCAAACTTCAATGATGTTCAATAAATAAGAGCGATTCCGTATAACATTCTTTTTACACATCATTTCCAATCCAAAATTTTCTCAATTTTTGCCACATCTTAGGAATTACTGTTACCATGGTAATGTAATACCATTAATTTTGCACCTTTTCATACGAACTAGAAACGAATGAAGATGAATCATTTTGATTTGAAACGGGCTCGGCCATCGTCCTGGAGAGCCATGTTTAAAGTGAAAGAGCGCCATCTTTCTTTCAATTCAATTCTTTTTTTTATTTCATTTCCATTCAAAACATAATACAAAGTAATATAAAGTAATACAAATCGAGTACAATTTTACAGAAGGGCATTCTTACTTCGTAAAAAAAAAAAAAAAACCCAGTATAATATAGAGCATAAATGGAAATGAGGGGGATCCACTAAAAAGCAAAGCTTGTAAAGTGTGGATCCCCCTTGGAAATGAAGAAAGTATAGTAGACTTATTCTGATATGCGTACATATATGTATTACATGAAAGAAAAGGAGAACAAAAGAAATCATACGGATGCAATTATAATTACTGAACTAATGCAAAGCTTTTCACACAAAGAGGTCTTCGTAGTAAAGGATGTGTTGCGCAAGACAGTGCTTAATCCAGTGCAATAATTATGACAAGTCCACCCCAACAAAAAGTTGATTTGATGTGAAAGATAAAAATCCAGCAAGCATAGCACTGAACATGTCATCAAAATCGGATGTAAAATAAGAAAGTTATGACATTTTAAAGTTTTCCTTAATTTCACAAAACAGTTTTATGCACATCCTGGTTGGTATGCAAAATAGGAGACCGATGACATCATCCATTCACTATTTCATTATGTGAAATATTTATGAAATATTCAAATTTTCTCCTCATTGTCAAGTGAAACAAGGATTAATTCCTCCCTGAACATGTGGAATTAGCATTGTTTTAACATTTTGTGGTTCACTTAAGTTGGTCCTTATTGTCTAATCTGTAAAAAATGAAATATTGTATAATTCAAACAATAAAAGAACAAAAGAAATAGTGAGTGAGGGACATCATACTGTCTCGTTTGCATGTCACTGAGTTGCATGTACATGTAACTTTTTTTGTGCAAAAAATAAGCGAAACTTTAAAATGTCATAACTTTCTTATTTCACATCCGATTTTGATGAAATTTTCAGCGTTATGTTTGTTTGATTTTTCTCCACTTATTCAAATCAACTTTTTTCGGGGTGGACTTGACCTTAATCATTGTCTCGAGGCTTTCTTTTCAGTCTAAAAAGAGTACATTCTTTAATATTTCTCTATGTTTTTTTGTGACCAGGCGAGGAGGGGGCGCATCTGTAAAGTGTGCTCATTATTTTGGAAACGTTCTTGAGAGACAATGACCTTTTTTATGTTTTTTTTTTTGCTCGTCAATTTTTTTTTGGACAAATACATAGCACCCCCTTCAAAATACCTGGATCAGCACTTGCAACCCCACCCTATTAATTGATATGAACTTTAGAGGTATATATTATGCATGGAAGTCCAAATTTTTTAATGGGCCAAAAAAAGAAAATGCTCGTGGAGTGTTGCTCAATAATTGGTTCCAAACAATTGACTGTGGATTGCTATAGTACCCAAGCATGTAGTGAAAAAAGTCGAAAATTACTTAAAGTTTTCCATGTTTGCAGATTCAAGTCTTCAAAGTACCCTATAGTTGCCCGTGCACATTTTGGTTTGGCCTTTGAGTTTTAAAGATCAACCCTTCCCTTTGTTGCTTTCTCTCTCCCCACGAATAAAAAAGAATGTTACCTAATTTTTAATAAATTTTGAAATTCTTTTATTTCATTTTACAAATAAACTATGGCACTGCGGCTGCCGAGGACGGAAAGTTTGGCCGAGGCATATTCACCGAAGAAAATAATGATTATGAAAATCAAGTGCACATAATAAGTTACCAAGAATACGTGTAGATTTCCATTATTATTTTGAACATATAGGGATAAAAGGGCATTGTCGATTCTAATTATGCCTTGCTCACGGGGTTCAAATGAATGGAAAGGTTTAGGAATTTATGATCATGGAACGAAACACTCAAAAGGTGTAGCTATTTTAATCCGAAAGGATCTTGACATTGATATTATTGATATATATGCCAAAGGTGATGGTAGGTCCATAGCACTAAGATTCATGAGTCATGATCTTGTTTATTTTTGCCTGAATGTATATGCTCCTGCTAAAAATACACAGGAGTCATTTTATGCGTCACTGTATAGTTGGGTGAACAGGTTAAAGAAACAGAATGATATTATGATTGCAGGAGGAGACTGGAATTGTGTGCAAGATAAAAAGTTAGATACAAGTGGAATATCATATTCATACTTACCTAAAAAATGGTTTGTTAAATTTCAAAACTGTAATAACTTAATAGATGTATGGAGAAAGAGCTTCCCAGAGAGGAGACAATTTACTTGGAGGCAGTTATAACTCAATATATTATATTCACGGCTTGATTATTGGCTAGTCTCCAAGGCATTTGTTCCGTATGTGCATTATCTCGATATTAAACCAGTATCAAAGTGCGATCATAATGATGTTACGATGAAACTTCAGGTGACAACAAAAAAGAGGGGAAAGGGTTTTTGGAAATTGAACAATTCCATACTTGATGATGAAATGTATAAAAAAGGCATAACAAATGTTATTAAAATATCAAAATGGAATATAACAATTTTGATAATCAGTTGAAGTGGGAGATGTGTAAAGTAAAAATAAAGGAGTTCAGCATTAAGTATGCTTCTGATGTGTCAAGGAAGAAGAGGGAACATATAATACACATTGAAAAAAAGGTATAATCAACTTTGTCAAAAACTAGATAAAGATCAACGTAGCGAAGATGTAGACGAAATTAGTCGTTTAAAACGTGAGATCAATAAATGGTATATATCAATGCAAAGGTGCGTATGTTCGCTCAAGAGCAAGGTGGCTTGAGTTTGGAGAGAAATCGTCTAAATATTTCTTCCAGCTTGAAAAAGCAAAAGACAAAAAGAAAGAAATAGACTGTATTGATATTAATGGAAAGATTATTAAGGAAGATGAGAAAATGTTGTCAAATATACATGAATTCTATACTAAACTGTATCAAAAAGATGATGTAAGATATGATTTTAAAGAATATAGGTAACTTAAAGTTATATGTTTTGAATGATGAAGAAGCAAATATATGCATGGGGGAAAGCTTACAGAAAATGAATGCTGGCTCGCACTAAAGTCAATGAATCTTAACAAGTCTCCTGGTAGTGACGGCCTAAGTGTTGAATTTTATAAATGTTTTTGGGAGGACTTGAAACAGATGGTAGTTGCCAGCCTGAATCAGGGATATGACAAAACACAATTGTCCTCAACGCAAAGTCAGGCCATCCTTACTCTTTTGTATAAAAAGGCAACAAAAAATTTCTAGATAACTGGCGGCCCATATCACTTCTTAATATAGACTACAAATTAGCAGCTCGTGTTTTGACTGTTAGATTGAAGAAAATTATTCATTGCATTGTATCTGAAGATCAGTTTGGTTTTATGAAAAACCGTTCTGCACCTGAATGCATTAGACTTGTACAGGATATAATTGACTTTTGTCAAAGTACTGAGACACCTGGTATCATCATGTCATTAGACTTTAAGAAAGCCTTTGACATCGTTAATCATAATTTCTTATTCACTTTACTAGAAGAACTTGGTTTTAAAAATTCGTTTATTAAATGGATTAAGACTTTGTATAATAACGCCAGTGGTAAAATAATAAATTATGGTTGGATATCTAAAAAGTTTTCGATTGATAGGGGTGTATAAGACAACGATGTCAATTGTCTGCCCTTTTGTTTATTATTTTGGCAGAAGTTTTAGCAGCAAAAGTTAAACAAAATTAAAAAATTAGAGGTATTCAAGTACCTAACCCTGCATCAGATTGTTTAGATTTCATAGATATTCGTATAGTTCAGTTTGCAGATCGATACTACAATTTTTGCCGATTCTGTCAACTCTGTTAAAGAAATAATGAGAGAAATAGAAAACTTTGGTAGAAATGCCGGTCCCAAAATTAATTGGTCAAAATCTAAGTTCATGAGATTAAATATCAATGTCCAAAACACTGAGGAATTAGAATTTACAGAAAATGCTATAAAATGTCTCGTGGTTTATGTTGGAAAATTTCATATAGAAGTTGCAAACTTAAATAGGGAAGATAAAGTGAAGAAAATAAAAAGTATTTTAGACTTATGGAAAGTGCGAAAAATAACTTTGTATGGGAAGGTGACTGTCATAAAGCATTTAGTCACTTCTCAATTAGTATATACAGCAACAGCAGTCCCAGTACCCTTGAAAAAAATTAAATTGGTAAATAGATAAATATACTATTTTTTATGGAATTCCAAAGCTGAAAAGGTCAAGCGAAATGTATGCTGTATATAATTCTGAAATAGAAGGAGGCCTTAGAATGGTCAATTTACTTTACAAATGTTTTTCTCTTCGTTTATCATGGATTCAAAAATATATCTCAGGTGAAAAAACACCATGGAAAATTTTATTCAATTGTTGGATCAGTAAAATTTCTGACATTCCTATGTGTTTGAGATTTAACTGCCAAAAATGATATAATAAGAATATGCAAAAGAAAACAATTACCTGTGTTTTACATTGACCTTTTTAGATCGTGGTCTGAAATAAAGTACATTCACATGTTTAATGTTTGCGATATAAACCAAGAAATTATCTGGGATAATAGCAATATAAAACATGAGAAAGAAACGTTATTTTTTTCAAAACTGGATCAAAGAGGAGATTTATAAAGTGGGACAAATTATAGAAGATGGGAATTGGAAAGATTTTTCTTGTATTAGCAACTATTTTAACCGCAGACAATTGCTTACTTCTTTCGAATTGTCAAAACTCAAAAAGGCATTCCCACCCTTCTGGTTAGAGAAATTACGTAATACAAGAACCCCACAACGGCTACAAATAGAAGAACCCAATGTGATTGAGTTAGCAACAGGTGACTCAATAAATGTCGAGAAAATGTCAGCTAAACACTATTATAGTTTGTTCGTGGATAAATATAAAGAAGAACCCGTTTGTTTACATTTTTGGCAAGATCGTTTAGACTTATCAAACGAATTTAATTGGAGTGAAGTATTTAAATTCAAATTTCAGCAAATTAATGACAATAAAATAAAATAATTTAGTTTTAAACTTTTTCACAGAATATAGCCAAGTAAAGACAATTTATGCAAATGGGAATTTCGAATGATAATAAGCCAGTTCGTAGTTCCTTTCTGCGCATGATCAAAATATTCTACGCATGATCAGAGGAAGGTCATTTGTACTAAAGTGACATGGTTGTTTAAAATCTAATGAGATAAGCACCAACTTTGATGTCTTGATTATTCATATATTCTTTTGAATTGTGGTTTTCATTTACATCCACAAAAAACAACAACGCGTCCACGAACGACTGGTTAATTACAGTTTGCCAAGTACATTGTGCAACATGCTATGATATGCATTCAAAGTAGGAATGCAACAAATACCTTCATAAAGTGTTCATTGGTGTGCTATTCTAGTCACCTGGTCTATTCAATTTCTTCATCCTGCTATGTAAGGCAAGCTTACGTAATATTTTGCTTTGAAATCTGCCTATCATAATGAAAGAAATGAAAGGTCATTTGACCGAAAATTGTCCATGACTCAACTACGAACTGGTCTATTTATGTCGTACTTGCAATTGCAAGGAAACTATATGTCATTTTTTATTGACATGCAAAAAAGTCAGGATATTTTGGAAAATAGTTTCGTATCTTATTCGGAATATTTTTTACCTTGATATTGACATTAATGAAAAAACGATTATTATAGGATATGATATAGGCAACCGAAAAACAAAACTCGTCAATTTCATCCTTAATTATGCCCAATATACTGTATATAAGAATTATGTCAAAGAATGTAATGATAAAAAGAAACATGTGTTACATGGAAACTATCTATTGAAAGATTTGAAAGCAGAAATAAGATTTCACATAAGTGTGAAGTATAATCAGAAAAGATTTAATGAAACTGAGAAGATGCGTTTTTACTTTGAGTGAATACACTACCAGTCACGGTTTTTTGGTCCGTTATTGGCTGGCCTGTTGGAGCCGGAGAACAATGGATTCAGTCCACTGAATCTATTGTTCTCTGGTTCTCGACGGGTGACAGCGGGCCGAGGAATTGTGACTGGTGGTGTAACTGTAAGTAACATATTTTATTGCATTTTTGTAAAATATTGTTGTGTGATATGATATGAATTTTATTGATGTAAAAACTTGTATCTTTTGAAATTTTTTATGGACAATAAAGTACCTCAATTGAGGATGAATAGAAAAAAAATTGTAATTCAAACAAAATAATGATTAAAGCTTCAGAACTTCATATATATTATGCTCCATATCAGTATATTGGGCAAGATAATTATGTATCTCATCGTACAGGCGATATAAGAGTCAGCAAAAATTTTATATATTGACATGAAAGATTTTTTAAATTTTATTTTTCAAGTCTTCCCCTCACCTTATCACTCGTCTTCCTTCTTTTTGTTTTTCCTTTTCATTTTTCTCCTATTTCCCTCCTTTGTTTTCTTTCCCCTCTTTTCTTTTTTTCTTTTGTTCTGTCATTAAACACCACAAATAGCGTGTGTGTGTGTGGGGGGGGGGGAGCGTCCCCCTTCGCGGCCCGCCCTGGGATTTCTTCCCATGCAAACAACAATAGATTTTTCTCCTCTCATTTATGGGGGTATTATCCACTCTATTTGAATAACGAAATTGCAGGTTCGTGCTCATCGACCTGAATTAAATTTGCATGCCTCAAAACAGCATGCTCCGATGATCGGTTGGTTTTTATCCCTATGAATTATTGAATGGGGTGAGGAAAGGTATTAGTTTCGTGTCTTGTGTATACACACAGGGGAAGGCATGCACTTCGCAAATCTTGCAATTCTGTTTGAGCTCGTTTGAAAATAATTATGGCTGCTGAGAATGTGCTTGATGAAGTGAATCGTCTTCTTCCAACAAAGGGTGACGAAATTGTCAACGATGGCCAAACGGGTGCTACCGCAAAGGGGACGATCCAGCCATCGACGTCGGCGAGTTATAAGACCTTCGAGAATCGTAGCAAGTAAGATTGTATTTATTATCAGTTAAGGATGCACGCATCGTACGTGTCATGTTTTTTTCCTTTTCGATCAAAATTAAAATAAAAAAGGAAAATAATCAGATCCATGGGAGATTCGCCTTTTTAGGACTACATGATGCACTTTAAATTTATTGTGATGATAACATTGGGATTTTAGCCTTAATCGGGCACGGATCCAGGGGGGGGGGGTGGCGGAAGGTGCGGTTGCCTGCCGTAAAAATTGAAAATATAAATAATAAATGGGGCATCATCACTTGCCGTTGTCGAATTTCACCTGGGACAAATCAGCACTGATAAAAGTCTGACTCAGGATCCCCCTTGTAATAAAGCGCTGATAATATCACGACGGCACTAATGGGCCATTCTTGCCATGGGCGGAAATCCCAGGGGGGACAGGGGGACGTGTCCCCCCTACTCAAAATAGTAGGGGGGACACAATATCAAATGTCCCCCTACTATTTTTGGTATTTTATGATGGTAAGAAATACATCATTCAAAATCTAAATAAGACATGTATTTTGGGATGATAACTGTTTTTTTTGCTTGTCAAAATTATTTTCATCGAATTGACCTTAAATTTGGGGTGATAACTTTTTTTTTTTTTTTTTGCTTGTCAAATTTTCTAGCCCCTCGTCCCCCTACTTTTTGGGAGAGATTTCCGCCCCTGATTCTTGAATGGTCATGACAAATCTTGAATTTAAATAGTTATAAATCTACTTTTTTAAGAGATTTAGTGATATAAAGGTTATATAACAATAACATGATTAGTCGGCTATCATGTGGAAATATATTTTGCTCTCTCCAATAGAGTACCGAAGCGATGACGTCAGTTGCCATGATGTCATGGCGGCCTAGTTCTAAACAAATTAATGAACCCGCCGAATGAAAGCGTGTGTTTCTCATATAGGAGAAAATTGATATCGGAATTTGATCGCGCTTGCAACCTATTTTTCAGACAAGCAAAAATCATTTGCGAAGACAAATGTGTATACAGACGATCGTCAGCTGCGACTCTGTTTAGAACCATGCCAGCCCGCCATGACACCACAGTGGCAACTGACGTCACACTTCGGTACTACATAATATATAAACTGTCGCATGAATTATCTTTAAAAACACTTCATCCACTGAATAATACTTTGTTTTTGCCATACTTAATTATGGAAACATATGGGGCAGAGCATCTTCCACAGCTTTGAACCATACACTGATCCTCCAAAATAGGGCATGCACTCTCACGCATGCAGATTTCCGTGCTCACTCACACCCCCTCTCTTGATCGAAGCAGCTGAATATTTTGCGACTAATACCAAACGGTTTTATTCATGTATAAATACCACAAACAAATTTTACCTCATATTTTTGACAACATGTTTTCTACAGCAGACTCTTTTCATTCTTACTACACTAGACATAACAAACATCTCAACACCCCATTAATCAACCATGCTTCCTTCAAACTCGATCACATTGAATGGTTCAAAGCTTTGAAATAATACGCCACCCCCAGAAAATGTTGATTTGAATAAATAGAGAAAATCAAACAAGCATAACGCTGAAAATTCATCAAAATCGGACGTAAAATAAGAAAAATGTGACGTTTTAAAGTTTCACTTATTTTTCACAAAACAGTGACATGCACAACTCAGTGACATGCAAATGAGACGGTCAATGATGTCCATCACTCACTATTTCTTTTGTTTTTTTATTGTTTGAATTATACAATATTTCATTTCTTACAGATTTGACAATAGGGACCAACTCGACTGAATCACATAGTTTTAAGCAACTGTTCATGGAGGAATCAAGTGTTGTTTCACTTGGCAATGAGGAGAAAATTAGAATATTTCATATTTCATGTAATAGAATATAAAAGAAATAGTGAGTGGATGACGTCATCAGTCTCCTCATTTGCATACCAGCCAGGATGTGCATATAACTGTTTTGTGAAATTAAACGAAACTTTAAAATGTCATAACTTTCTTATTTTACATCCGATTTTGATGATGTTTTCAGTGTTTTGCTTGTTGGATTTTCTCTTTTTATTCAAATCAACTTTTTGTTGGGGTGGACTTGTCCTTTAAGAACTCATCTTCATTTAATACATTAAAAATATTACAAGTCTAATCTCCAAGCTCACATTTTTTTATGTAGATTAAATCGGGGTATCCATGCATGTATGTAATTGTTTTTGTACTGGGTTTGTCTGGCCTAAAAAACGAAACCGAGATTAAGCGATGATTTATCATAACTTAATCACAAATACAATAGACAAATGACCTACCATTGTAAAGCTTAGAATCTCCTCTTTCATCTGATATTACTTAGATTATTCCTCATTCACGCATGAGTGAGCAAAAACAATTTGAAGAAAGGATACCAAAAACTCATTTGGCGGGGGTATCTGAATTTCAAAAAGAAAATCACATGCCTAAAAAGTTCAATATCTGCTCTTTTATTTGATACCTTAATCACAAAAAATGGTCAAGAAGTAAAAAAGTTATGTTCCCTGGAAACAATGCTTGTATTTCCATAATTTCATAAAATAAACGTGTTTTCACCGGTTTCCCACAAAAGCTATCACATGGTTAACAAAAACTTAATGCATGGCTGATTCGTCAACAAAACAGAGTGTCGAGTGAGTTTAAACGCTAGCCTGTAAAACCTCTTCATTTTATGAAATTATTGCAATTCAAGCCTTATTTCAAATAACCAGAACTTTGTTATTTCTTGACCATTTTCTGTAATTGAGGTATCAAATTAAAGAGCAGATATTGAACTTTTTAAAAATGTGGTTTTCTTTTTGAAACCCAGATACAGCCCGCCAAATGACTTTTTGGTATCCCCTCTTCAAATTGTTTTTGCTCACTCATGCGTGAATAAGAAATAATCTAAGTAATATCAGATGAAAGAGGAGATTCTAAGCTTTACAATGGTAGGTCATTTGTCTATTGTATTTGTGATTAAGTTATGATAAATCTCGGTTTCGTTTTTTGTGGGACGCACTGTATACTTGCATATTTTTATCCAGTCTCTCTTGCTCATCTTTTCTACTTTGGAGCTCAAAATTTATGCTCCAAAGTAGAAAAGATGAGCAAGAGGGAATTGATAAAAATATACTTCTCTCCAATCTTTCACTTCCCTTTTTTTTCTTTTATCCTCTTAATCGAGGTATTTATTCACAATAACATGTACATACAAACAATTTTTTAAAAATCAATTCAATAATGCAATGATTTTTTTAATATCAATTTTTTTCAAAGTTCCGAACTTGCTTTTTTGTTTACATAAACCTTCTAATTAAATAATCATAGTAAGCTTGAATTCAATCCATAAACAATTCGCATCATATCTTTTTCCTTTGAATATGCTTTTTATATAATTTCGATAAATAAAAAATTGAGCAATAACACAAAATAGATTACACATAACATTGCTGGAATTTTGCAGATCATAACCTATAATTAATGTTTTTTCATCTATAGAAATAGTAATCTTGAAAATATAAAATACCAACCTTTCTATAATTTTCCAAAAAATCTAACATATTTACAATACAGTATAAAATGAAAAGTGGTATCAACTTCTCCACAAATGTTACATGAGTTGTTTTCTACTACATGCCACTTAAATAAATTGTCTCTCGAGGGTAAAATCCCCGGGTAAAATCTTGTTCAAAAATTTAAAACTAAATTGTCTAATGTTATCAACAATTAAATGCAACTTAAAATAAAACACATGGTTCCAATTAAAGGAAATTGGTAATGAGAAAATATTAGACCAAAAAGATACAATGCCTGGTTCTTCTGATACCTCCGAGCATAATAAAGAATATATCTTTTTGTATAGGTAAGGAATCTAGAGTTATTTGTACTCCACTTTTTAATGAAATTAAAGTTCGTTCACTTTTTTTTAATTCGAGTAGATAATTTTCCTTAAACAACTTATTCAACCAGTAAACAGGGAAAGACTTTTTTAATTTAGCATATTCTAAATCAAATAAAAGCTGAGAAGAAATAAACAGATTTATTCAAAATATTTGGTGCTATCCACTGACGATTTCTTATACCATCTTTTACCCTAATTATATACCTGCATGCTTCCATTTCTCAAATACCAACATACGTTTATTAAACACTTTCCCTTTTATTTCCTTTTACATCTATCTCTTCTGCTGACTCTTCTCTTTACTTGACCCGTTTCTTCAGCCTCTTGCTCCAACCCTGTGTTCGTTTCTTATTCAGGTTACATTGCCTGCAGTCATCTAACCCTTTTTAGGTGTGCTTCACAAGCCAAACACGTAAATGCATTATGGAACATCTACATATTCTGTGATGAGCTGCTCTACGTTGTTATCTTTGAACTGTTTATGTTGTTTTTAAAGAGCCTTTTTAATCGGCTTGTGAATTGAATAAAGATGAATTGAATTGAAATTGAATAACTCAGTATTTTGTTTTATTACTTTGTAATTTGTTGTAATGTAAATAAATAAGAAAGAAGAATATACTTTAATAAATAAAATTATTTTGATCATTTGTTTAATTATTTGTTGCAGTATCGTAACAATACACAGTGCTTGAAATATATAGTGCTTAAATTTACCCTTTTTAGATCTGAATATCAAATATTTTCAGCTCGCGCTTCGCGCTCACATTATTGATAAAAAGTATATTTGGAATGCCCAGATTCTAGATTTAAATCTAAAACACGCGCACGCATTTTATTGAGATACGCAGCTTGTTCTTTATCTTAAATATGCTTATATTCAGTTTCAGATAAAAATATCCAAAACTTTCTGCTCGCGCTCGCATTATCAATGTAGGAAGATGCCCAATCACCAATCCTTTTCATGATTTACAAAACATGAATAGAGTGCCCCGGTTTTTAGGTCTAAATCTCTTTTTTTCCGCGGCCCGCGCTCGCATTGTTTAGTTATACCTATCCTGTTCATGATTACAAAAAGTGCTTATAGAATGTCAATCTTCAGCTCGCGCTTCGCGCTCGCATTATTAGATTGTTGAAATATTTATTGTCTTCATTGCTAACTGCAAACAGTCCTTAGCAGGTCCCTTTCCCATCAGGCCAGAACGTATATCAAATTTTTTGCTCGCGCTTCGCGTTCGCATGGATTATTTAGTTAGATACGCATCTTGTACAGGATCTCAAACATTGTCTAGAATATTACATTTTCAGGACAAAATATTAAATTTACAAAAAATGAGATTATTATATATTCATGTCGTTTTATAAGAATATAGCTAAGAAGTGACTGTTAGGACTAACCCTTCAAAGAAACAAAAACAAAAAAGAAAGAATCAACGTTTAGCGGCCGATCGGGGGATTTTTTTTTCGCCTCCTCCCCCCCCCCCCTATTGGCGAAAGCTGGATCCGCCCCTGACTCCGGTCACTGAACTGTCGCACTCAACTATTCCTAAATTCTTTCGTTCCCTTCTCCATCCGCACGTACAATATAATCTCCATTTGAATTTTCTTTTCTGGTTATTTGTACGGCCGGGCGATCTTCTTTATTTTCACATGGACCCTACTATAATGGAAAAATATTAACCTTGTTTTGAAGAATTTCCCTTGTATTTGTCGCTTTCCAATGCAATTTTGTATAATTGTATCTATGCATGTGATTATATAATATGTAATATTCTACTACAAATGATTATAATGTGAGCAAATCGAATTTCCATGAAGACGATAAAATGAAAATGAATTGAATTATTATGCACTATCTCTATAGTATTCTGACTAGTGTTTTTAAACTCAAATCACTCAATCCAGGGGCCGCGGAACGGTTTTGTAAGTGGGGAAGGGGGGGGGGGGCTGACCATGCCAGGAAGTCATAAGCAGATTGTCATTTTTACGTTTTTGTACAAGGTTTCGGAAAAAAGTGGGGGGGGGGGAGGCGGAAGACCCCCAACCTCCCACACCTGGTTCTGCGGTCCCTGCAATCACCTTCAGGAGTGAATCCCATTAGCTAGTTAAGGTGCCATCACCTCCATTTTATTGATTGGTATTTCCTGATCCAGCTAGGGGTGCCTGACTGAGGGGCATTACCCCCCCCCCCATCCCAGCATAAAAAAAAGGAAAAAGAGAAAGAAACGAGAAGAGGGGGGAGGGGCGGGGGAATACAAAAGGAAACGATCTCGTGCCCACGCCGTTGGTCCACTCCTTCTCCCTGCAATAAAGAAAAACAGAGAATCAGAGATCATAATGGGAAAAGAAAACAAGGGATAAAAAGAGTGAAAGAAAGATATAAGATAGAGGAAGAAAGAAAAGAAATGGGTGGAAATTGAGAGTGAAATTAATTTTTGCGAATCGATCTGGGAGTATAATTCAAGCCTTTGTCCCCTCGCCCCTTTCATATAATAATGCCTACCAAAATAATACATGAAATAGAGCAGGAAGAAATATGGAAATACTATGATAGGCGGATCCAGCCGGGGCTAAAGCTATTGTGGCCTCTGATTGGTGGCGCAAAAATGAAAAAAAAAAGAGGAGAATTATTTTTAAAAAAAAGGGGGGGGGGGGAAAGACGGAGAAAAGGAAAGAAATTATTAAATAAATAGATAAAGAACAGTGTAGAAAATGCAAGGAGTGGGGTAATTTGCAACAAACCTTTTATCAAAATGGAACGTCCACTCGCGCTTCGCGCTGGCATATATATATATATATTCATGAGGATGACATGGTGCTTAAAATGTATCGTTATTAAGTATAGGTTCTTACCTCGCACTTGTAAGATTTGAAATAAAAAATAAATGAAATGAAAAAGAAAGTTTAAAATGTCTTAATTTCAGGTCATATTTCAACTCGCGCTTCGCGCCTGCATTATTTTTTTAGCGGGACAGGTATCTTAAAAGACCTTTTCAAGGCAATAAATAGTTTAAAGCATTTCCTGTAATGCCGAAAATTTGTTTACAAATTATAATTTCTCTTATTGAAGCTTATTTATTTACTATATCTATTGTGCATCCACGGCGGACTGCATATGCATAATGAGTAACTAAAAGAAGAGAATCGAGGGTATTATTCCAGTTTATCGTGACTTGGCCGTGAACCACTGAATAGCCTGGTGGCACTAGCGTACCTATGGGGGGCAGACTGCCCCCCTGACGAGTCACAACCCATGCAAGGGACGTATCCCTGCCCCCCCCCCCCCTGACGAGTCACAACTGATCCCTAACGAGCCATCAGCGGCCCCCTGAAGACCTTCTTTTTTTTTTTTTGCTTGTCAAAATTTTTGGCGGACGATTTTGCCCCCCCCCCCCCTGTGGAAAATCCTAGGTACGCTACTGCCTGGTGGTTATGTCGCTGCCCGGCAAGCAGTAGACGACAGGTTCGAATCCCATGGTTCCAGTTTTCATTACAGATCGAGCATGCGATATCTTAAACACATAGGAGTAATGCCGAAAATTTGTTTACAAATGATAATTTCTCCTACTAAAACCTCTTTATTTACTATCGTGTTGACTATTAAAAAAATGTGTTTGAATTATCCTTATTTCAATGTCAATACATGTTTTCGTTATCGCCTTATATTAGTGGAAGCTATCAACATATTATATAGAGTGTGTTTAATAGCTCCATGCTTTAAGTGTCTCCTTTTTTTCTGGTCAGTATCGCGCTTTGCGATTGAAATTATTAGGCCAAGATTCGTTTCACGATTTCAAAAGAAAAACACTTCTTCATGTCATAATCATCATTAATTTCAGCTCGTGCGCTTCGCGCTTGCATTAAAAAAAAATGATATATCGATCGATCGTATTTATATGTGTAAAACTGATTAAAACTCCCGGGCCGTTTTTCAAGTCAATACAACCAAAATATTTTATTAATCGAGATAGGGCAGTGTGCTGTTCACGATTCAATTTCCCTTTGTCACAATCGAGCCCCCAATTTCTAGTCGAATGCTTGCGGGCCTACTTAGTCACCCCTAAAGTGTTATCAAATTCAGTTCCAAATCAAACGTAATGTGGTTTAAAAGTGGTTTTAAACGAATCAGAATCGTGTACTGTATTTGGCCATGAACCTACCACGGAGGATTATCTATTGTTACTGGGGGTGCTGTGACAATGCTCAGCACAATAGAATAATCCTCCGTGGATAGGTCCATGTATTTGGCCCTGCTTGCATTTTTTTCTTCAAATACCCGGGTCAAATAATACATACTTTTAAAAACTCAATATTGCGAGTACCACGTGGTGCAGTAGCCCATACATAGGAGCAGGCGCGCGCGAGATGTGATATGAATGAATGAATTGCATCACGTGTACATACAACATACAAAACGTAAACATAACAATTTTAGAACTGCAAATACTATAGTACCGTACTATATACTGGCTACTGCCCGCATGCTCGCATGCTGGCACATCTCCTGAAGCAGATTGAGACGATTTATTATGCCAAGTTGGACAAAAGAGAACAAATCATGGTGTCAGACCGTCCATAGTAAGTATGAGAGACGAGTTACTTCATTTCTATATGAGGAAAAGCTTGTTTTATCCATGTATTTTAAAATCCATTCGACAAGATATTGATTGAGTTTGCATGCGCATGTGAATGATCATGTATCCTACGATCGCGATCTACATGTATATCTACGTGCGTGTGTGTGTGTTGACTGTGAGTGTGAGAAAGAGATGTGGGATCCTTCTTTTGTACAGTGCAAGACAGTTTCCCCATTGACGTGTATGTGTTTGTGGAAATATTTCTCTATTGTATGAATGGCTGGTTACCAGAGATGTAATAAGGGATTTAAGGTCCTCTTCATTCTTTGGATATTCAAAGGAGGGATTTGTGCAGTTAGTGGCCTGGTCCCTGGAGTGGAGGTCATTTTACATTCCTCTTGTCTTGATGAATTCTTGTCTTGCAATTATTTCAGTTTCAAGGCAAAAATATGTCTGTTTACCGTAGACAACTAGCTTGCTAAAATTTATTTCTTGTGTTACTTTACATGTAGGGTCGAAAAGAGGTAAATCCAAGATAATAGACAGTCATATCTAGTAGGAAACAATTTTTCGTCACCTACACTGTTAGACCAAAAGCTTCAGTCTCTGTATTTTGGTTGTTCCGCTGAACTACGTTGGCTCCACTCACCATACATAGACTGAAGGGGATGGGGCCCCGTACCTACAGCCAACGTATAGTGAACTAGCGTTTTATAGATCGCGATTTAAAACTGTTTTTTAAGCAAAATTGAAAGTTTCATGGTTTAATCCATTATCAGGGAAATATAAATAACTTAAGTAATTGCATACCTTGGGCCGGAGTTATTGAAAAAAATCCTCTGGATGATTGAGAAATCTGTCATCTAAGAAGACATTTTCACCTGACCTGACGGTTTTTCTTGCAAGTTGCCATCTTGAATGACGTCATTATCGTTATTAACTTAATGTCTCGAATCGATATATCGCGATTATAACTAGTACTAGTACTAGTATAACTAGTATCGTTTATCTCCGGTTTCGTTCGCATATGGAGCAGATCGTATAATATCGAAAGCAATATCGATATCACATTCGTGATTGTTGACGTTCGTTTGTAAATATTTTATAGTTTGGCTGCCATTTTGACCATTTTTATCGTGTTCAACCCAATTAAACATCGGTAAAGTATATTTTTCATGCCTTTTTCATCTATATCGTTTAAAGTATTTAAACATCAGAATGTCAAGTTTTAAAAGTTTGTTGTTTATACATCCTTAGATTGTAAATTCGATGTGTAAAATTACATCAAACTTTGGACTGTGAATTGACAAAAGGGAGGGAATGAGAACACATGCGAGCCCACACGTACACCCTACCGTCGGTAAATGGGGATTACAGTAAAATGTCAGAAATTGTTGAATAAATCCCCAGAAACGACGGTTATTCCTGTCTACTACACTGTATGACTTTTTAAATGGGCACCGAGGGGGGGGGGCACTCAGTATATAATGCATAGTGGGTATGTGCCGCGGAGGGGACCCCCATTTTACACTCAAATTTCCGCTCCAGGGCATAGCATTTTCATCTTATTAAGAAAAAGAACTAAGAAAGCCGCTCCGAAGCATATCATTTTCTTTTAATGGAGAGGAAAGAAGAAAAATCCGCTACAAAGCTTCGCATATTTTTCGTTACGCCGTTCCGGTCGCATTGATCCGCCACAATGAGCTACAATTTTGGCGAAAGGCCCCCGGTTTTTGTCTCGCCCACGGCACACACGTACCAATATTTTGGTCGAGTACCCCCCCCCCCCCCCCCCCGGGATGGGCACCTTACCAAAGTCAGAGCATGGACCCTATGGTCAGAGTTGCGTCTTTCATGTAGGCCTTGTATAGTTAATAATCAAAGATTTGAAGTCATCTTTTTGCTAGAAGTTAATCTCACATTAATCACCTTATACTTAAAGTTGAATTAAGAAGACGATTCCAAATATTGAGATATTTACATTAATAGCAACCTTACAACCCCCCAAACACTAATAGGTGATTCGACCCCCCATTTTCTTTTTTCAAAATAGTGAATTTGAACGATTTATCCGTACCCATTTTCCCTGAGTTCGCTCCTGCAATGCCTACCGAGACGGGTGTTCTTTGAGTGTGACGTCACCGGGGGGTATTCGGTCCCGGTTTAGTAAACAAGGCAGTGCCGTTTTGTGTACTATGCACGTACTCCTTCATATGGAATAACTGCAGTTGAAGTTGTATCTGCGAGCCATAGAACTTGCAAAGAGGAAATGATTAAAATATTTGTGGCCGTACTATTATTCCAAATATGTGAATTCCCTCAGAATGATACCATAGACCCTAAAGGAATAATTTCAAGGTGAATAATATGAAATTTGATCGAGATCTTCTCACCAGTCGATAACGTAGCAGACGTGTTATTATGACATATTTATCCGCGTGTGACGCGGCTCTTGCAAAAAAACACAGTTGGTTGCGGAATTGCTTTGTGCCGACCGGCCACCCGCTCAGGCGCAGCTAGCTGTCGAGCTACCGTACCGTTCTTGTTGTCTTCAACCATAGAGATGTATACTAATTACTATATATCTTTCTGTCTTCAACTCACTTCCGAATTGCGTTTGTATGTGTGACGGTGACCCCTAGCGTAATTAAATATAGAAAACAACTCAGAAGGCCGAGAAAGAATACTATACGTTTGGTTCAAGATTGTTCTGTGGAATGAGCTATGAGTGGAAATGATCCAGAGGATATAAAAGTGGAGTCAAAGACAAAAGAAAAGAAGAAAAAAAACGCCAGGGGATCGCTGCACGGCCATGAACTAAGTCGACATACCAGACCATAACAGTACACTCAATGCCTGGGTGTTGTGTGTACTAGTATTATGCGTTCAGCGCGCGCTGAGCTAGCCGCCGGAATTACTTTCCAGCTACTCACTTGATTGAACATCGTGATAAAATAAATGAGAAATAGTGAAAATATCATTCAATAACTCACTGTTTGCTATCTTACATCATGATTGAAGAGTTCATGGTGGTTATTCATACTGTTTTTTATACAGGGAAAGTAAAGATTTGTACATATCAGTCCTATTTGTTTGATTTGAGTTGCTTTGAAAAAAAATTGTAAAATATCTTTCTCTCTCTGCATAGCATTTCTGTATGACATTCAGGCACCTCTTATACTAAATTCCCCCCGGTGACGTCACACTCCGAGTGACTTTTCTGTACACTCGTCTCTCGGGCTCTGACAGGTGGCTAATTTCATAGACTTTCAAAGCAAAATATCGAGAAGGCAGAGGATTATTGTGACATGCTATGTGTTTGAACTTTGAACAACTTATATATACTATATATTGTATGTAGAACCTATATTTATGGAAACTCACCCCCTTCTTAATTCAACTTTAAAATAGTCTATACAGTCTACAGAGCTGCTGATTAGTAGGACCTTATCATATTTATTATGATTTTGAAGGGGAAAGGGACGCTAGATACAATTTTTCCCCCAGAAATAGGATTTTTTAAACTTATAAGAATGATTTTTGGTATGTTTTCAAAGTTTTTTTAAGGCTTGAAATTAAGATAAAAAGAAATAAAGAACAGGATTTTTCACAAATATGGTCAGCAGCTCTGTCTACAGATACTGTCTTCGATACTGTCATAAATGCAACTTTTGTGAAAGATACATCTAACCTATAATTTGTATCCTGTTATACAGTGCGTCCCACAAAAAACGAAACCGAGATTTAGCGATGATTTATCATAACGTTATCATAAATACAAGAGACAAATGACCTACCAATGTAAAGCTAAGAATCTCCTCTTTTATCTGAAATTACTTAGATTATTCCTCATTCATGCATGAGTGAGCAAAAGCAACTTGAAGAAAGGATACCAAAAACTCATTTGGCGGGGGCTATCTGAATTTCAAAAAAAAAAAATCTTATGCCTATAAAAATTTGAATATCTGCTTTTTCATTTGATACCTTAATCACAGAAAATGGTCAAGAATTAAAAAAGTTCTGTTCCCTCGAAAAAATGCTTATATTTCCATAATTTCATTAAATAAACATTTTCACTGGTTTCCCACAGAAGCTATTGCACGGTTAACAAAAGACTTAATCGTCAACAAAACAGAGAGTCAAGTGAGTCTTGACGCTAGCCTGTAAAGGCTCTTCATTTTATGAAATTGTTGAAATTCAAGCCTTATTTCAAATAACTAGAACTTTGTTATTTCTTGACCATTTAATTGAGGTATCAAATTAAATAGCAGATATTGAACTTTTTAAAATGTGGTTTTCTTTTTGAATCCCAGATACAGCCCGTCAAGTGACTTTTTGGTATCCCCTCTTCAAATTGTTTTTGCTCACTCATGCGTGAATGAGAAATAATCTAAGTAATTTTAGATGAAAGAGGAGATTCTAAGCTTTACAATGGTAGGTCATTTGTCTATTGTATTTGTGATTAAGTTATGATAAATCATCGACAATTCTCGGTTTCGTTTTTTGTGGGACGCACTGTATAATTGGAGCCTGTCTAAAGTTTTGGTTGGTCCATTAAAAGGGAAGTTAACCTTGACAAAAAAAGTCTCATGTAAAAATAGTAGAATTAAAAACAAGATGTTATGGTTTGAGGAAATATCAATCAAATATTTGAAAAAGTTATTAGAATTAATTTACTTTTGCTTTGTGACGTCATACATGATACATGTACGCGAGCAGCTGCTCCATTGGCTTATATATTTTGTGGTAAAATAAAAAAAACATGAATTATAATTTCTTTAAAAAATGAAAATTGTTTCTATTGTACCTTCAGTATACATGTATCAACAGATAGATCATTGCACACATGCTCCTGAAAGATTTTTTTTCTGTCATCATGAACCATTGATGCTTTTTATACCACATAATATGAGACAGCGGCTCACATATTACATCACATGAATCAAAAACTTAAAATTATAATAACTTTCTTAATATTTGCTGGATTTTCTCCCCTTTAAAGCCTACAACGAGTTCTGGTGTAGTACTGTGTAGAAATCTAATTTCCATAGGAAATGGTTGGAAGCAATCATAAAAGTGGTTATCATACACCAGAAATCATAATTAGAACAATAAAGGGTCATTCAAATAATTCAGGCTTGCTGGAAAATATTCATTTCATTACTGCATCCTTTTCCTGGTGTAACTAACACAAGAAACAACATGTAGGACCACAGTATAACTGGACAGGTATTTGTCATTAATTTTTCTGATTTTCATTTGCTCGTTTCTCTATCACTATACATTTTCCTGAAATATTTTTAAAATCTATTATTTTAGGAACTCTTCACCTTCAGTGAAAAGTTCACACAGGTAAGGCAACCACTGTATTGTTGATATTGAGCATTTGATTGAAAGTTTCCTCTATACAATAATACTGCCCTCTATAGTTGGAACTTGGAACCTGTTGTTTGACTCACATTGCGAATGTTGGCCCTTCAAATTTGATCAGGGATTTCAATTCAACACCTATCAAAGCCTTAACTTATAAAAGGGCACTTTGCTGCGTCCATACATGGCATTAGCATTGCAGATTTTTAGTTCTGCTTCGGTTCTGCATTCATGTAAGTTGCCAATTAATTTTATTGTTAAGCACTTTATATTCATATTTATCTGTATTCTCTTTTTTTTATGTTAATGACCAGCAGTATTTGTATCTGTATGTCATCATTATTTCCACATTACTCCCAATTTTGCAGTCCTTACACTAGGCCACTGTCTCCCTGTAAAGCAATGCATTATTTTAAAGATTTTGTTGTTAGCTTTTCACTGTGTGCATGGATCTTCACAATATCTCAGTTCATTAATTAAAGGGGAAGTTCACCCTGACAAAAAGTTTATGGTGAAAATAGCAGAAAAAATAATAAACAATATTGCCAAAGGTTTGAGAAAAGTCCATCAAAGAATAAAAAAGTTTTTACAATTTTAATTGTTTGATTTGTGACGTCATATGTGAGCAGCTTTCCTACTTATCATATATAAAAAATAAATGAAATTACATTTTCTCAGAAAATTGGGAATGGTTTTTACTGTACATTGTACCATCAGTACATCAATAGACAAATCATTTCACACCATTTCTAAAAAGAAAACAAAAATAAGTCATCACGAACCATTAAAAAATTGAAATGTATTCATTTTATATATATGGGGCAGCTGCTCTTTTATGACATCACAAATCAAAAATTTTAAATTCTAATAACTTTTTTAATCCTTGATGGATTTTCCTCAAGCCTTCACCTAGATGTTTTTATTATTTTTTTTGCTATTTTTACAACAAACTTTTTTTTAGGGTGACCTTTAAAAGCTACACCCTTTTAACATCCTTATGTTATGTTTCGGTTCCTCCTCTTCTAGATCTCTTGTTACCCCAAACGTTTCCTTATCCTGGGGGAAAGATCATTTGTCCACTCTTCCTCTAAGTTCTGGGACAGTCTTCCTGAATTCATTAAAAAAGATTTAGACTGAAAAAAAAGCCCCTCAAAAAACATTGTTAAAATTCTTCTCAATTTCCTTCATAATTCTTGAATAGCGCCTTGAGCACTCGACTGAGTGGATTTGGCGCTATCTAAATCAAATACACATGTACTGTATTATTCATTTATTCAATCATTAATTTTGACTCTTGTTTCTATCCTTATTGTGTTTTTTTTTCTTCAAAACAATGGATAGAAAATCAACGATAGTTACCAATTTGAGGACCAAAATAAAATCGATTATCGACCTTGTAAAAGCTGTGTACTGCTATAGGAACTGCGATCCATGACATGTATATTCGATTCCCAAATCTAAAAGCCCCTGAAACAGATAAGCAGTGCGCATCCTTTTCATTCCAATGTGGATGGTTCCAACTTCCTAAGTATATACTGTGCGAGTATACCTGTGGGCCTAAACTTGTACAAGTTTTATCACTTTATCAGATATTGCCTTCATATCAGATTGTGTATAATCTCTGGGGGGTGTTTCACAAAGATTTAAGTATGACTTACAGCCGCACTTAAATGCATAGTTGCGCTCGGTATAAAAGGCTTGACCGCATTGGTCAGATCATGCCAAGAGGACGCGCACTACTGCGTATTGATCAATAAGATTGCGCGTTGCATATCATTTACGCGTAGGGATTTAAGTGCGATTTAAGTCATACTTAAATCTTTGTGAAACACCCCCCTGAAGTGAAATGCTTTGAGGAATGAATGTGTTCTCTTTGTTTGTTCTGATGCATACATGTACATTATTTACCAGTAATTTTAATTTGAAAAATATTATATATATACCTTCATTATTAGTTGTTGTAGTTTTAGTTCTCATTTTAGTTATTTTATTATTATCCTATTCATCATTGTATGAATCTTCATCATCAACATCAACAACATAAACATCATTATCATCGTCATCAACGTGATCATCATCGTGGTCATCATCATCATTATCATCTGTGAAACTAGTTGCAACTGTAATTTTCTTTAACTTTCTTACTTACAATATCATGTAAGCAAAAAATTAAAAGCATACCCTGTACATCAACCATTGAAGAGCGTTATCCTTGTCTTTTGTTTTCTCGAAATTCAAAACTTGTCGGAGGTAGTCTTGGTCTTTGCTTCAGGTCTGATTCTTCGCAACCAGATAGATTGCCAAGCCAAGCAACAGGACCATGTATTTAATAACTATTTTAAGCAATCAAATGGAACTCGAAGCTTTCCAAAGGATTTTGTTGCCATGTCAGAGACCAATCCTATGAGCACTTCAATCACAGGACTTGGAAATTTCTCAGACTTTAGTCCAGGGATGAAGCAAACAAGTTCATAGCAACATATTTTCCCTATAAGTTTTGTTTTGAAGGATTTGATGATATTCAAAACAGGTTTAAAGCTCTTTTAAAGGGATGGTCGGGGCTGAAAGTATTTATAAATAGAGTAGAATTCACTGAGCAAAATGCCGAAAATTTCATCAAAATCGGATAACAAATAACAAAGTTATGAATTTTAAAGTTTAGCAATATTTTGTGAAAACGGTCGTCATGAATATTCATTAGGTGGGCTGATGATGTCACATCCCCACTTGTTCTTTTGTATTTTATTATATGAAATTAGGTTTATTCAAATTTTTTCCTCCAAGAACTAGAAAAATTGGATTGACAACTGATTTAGTGCATTAGATATTTATTGCTGCAACTTATTTCATTATAAGGGAGACATATTATTCACACAAGTATGTATGAAATAATGAAAAAATTATGATTTTATGTAATAACATAAGAAAACTGAAAGTGGGGATGTGACATCATCAGCCCATCTAATGAATATTCATGACGACTGTTTTCACAAAATATTGCTTAACTTTAAACTTCAATAACTTTATTATTTGTTTTCCGATTTTGATGAAATTTTTGGCATTTTGCTCAGTGAATTCTACTCTACATGTATGTATTAAGATATAAATATTTTCAGCCCGGACCATCCCTTTAACCTCACTTTACCCCCCCCCCCCCCCAATTGTCACAAACAGGATTTCTTCAAATAAAGCAGATTTAAGAATGAGGAAGAAACGTGTGTGTATTCTCTATATCTCGATTGTTTTCACTTTTTAGTTTCTCAACTAATGGTGCACAAATAGTGGGATTGTGAGGTGCTTGCCCCCCTAAAAAAATCAAGAAAAAAAAGAGAGAAGAGTGTAATATGTTTATTACATTCTGAATATTATGTCAAATCTATCACAAAATTTGATATTTGTATTAAAATTGTCGACATTTTTACCCGCTGGCTTATATCTAGCCCCCTCATTACGCCACTGTCCTCAATAATTTACACATTTACCATCATGTGCATCTGTACTTGTCCTCACCTTTTCACTCCTAGCACACTCTTTTTTTTACAATAACCTCAAAATTGTTGAAGAAAATTCATATTTTTTATCACTGAGTAAAGAAGATTTCACCTCAAAGTGAATTACCCTGGGGGTGCTTTTTGAAAAAGCTGTTTACCTGTACGCATGACTTACCAACAAAGGATACATGAACTGCCAACTTGTTTTTCCAAAGATTTTTCATCCGTAACTTCATTAATGGCATACCTGTACTATGAAACACTTGCTTTGATTTTGACATGGTTTTCTACATTTGCACACGACACGGCTCGCTGAAATTTCATTTTTGCAGTAATCTCATAGTGCCACAGAAAGATATTTTGGTACCTGAGTTAGGGGGGGGGGTAGTATGCAAGCACAGACTCACATTTGACACTCAAAGATAAATTCCAGTTCTGGTAACGATCTCAAAATGACTTTTTACAGAATCTAATATAATGACCACCCAAGTGTCTGTTTGTATGAATAAAAAATATGTGCCAAAGGATTCTGGAAGAAATTGTGTAATTGCTGAGAAATAAGCAAAAAAAGTGTATTTTTTCGGTCACTTCCGTCAGGTCTTTATTCCAGCAATAATAATACACTGTCCCACGTGTGCCTATCTGTGTTGGCGATCTTCAGTGTGATTGTATTTCAGCTTAGATTTTATGATGTCACAAAGTTCAATTTATGTAACTGTACCAGATCTAGATCCACGATGATATAGTCATACTTAACCTTGGTTTTACAGACTTTCTCACGAAATTAGTGTTTTACTGCAACTACTTTCATTTAGCTTTAACCAATTAGGCTATACCATATGTCTAGAATGAAGTCTAGATTCCAAACTCTCTGCATCAAGATATAGATGCAGTCACAGTATAGTCTGCTGGGCAAACCCTTCACTCAAGTAAAGGGTCTAAATTGCAGCCTACTTATGTCAATTGAAACAGCAAGTTTTGTATGTGCTAGTCTTTGCGTGGAGACACACTTGTTGATCAAAGTTTCAATCAGGGTCTGTGCCTGCAGACTAGCCACAGTAATTGAATTTAGTCTCACTGCTTTAGACTCTGCATTAGGCCTATTCACTATGTGAATTACAAAACCAAAGGTCTGTGCTTGCATACTAGGTGAAGGGGGGGGGGGGGGCACAGTCATTAGAAGTGGACCCTACATGTAAATAAGTAATCATCCCTACATTTAATAACCTAATAAAAATATCTTTGTCGTGTTTTCCCCGACCCTGGCTAAAATGATGCCTCAAATATTCTTTTTCTCATGATAGGATGAATTATTTTTTCATGTATCCAAGGTTGAAAAGCAGATCCCTTTTTCCTGATTTAGCCAATTTTGATACCCTTTTCAGTTTTCACTGCCCACGTGTACATCATCCCCCCTGTTAAAATTTGAAAGATAACTTGTTTAATGTCCTTTTGTGTTCAAGCATTGTGTCCCCTTTGAAATTGCAGTGTCCACCCCCTCCCTTGTAGACTGGGTATCGAAGTAGGGTAATAGAGTGAAAAGTATAAAAGTCTGGTATTGAAAAAGATTATAATCTTGGCAAAGGACACACCCTGGACATAAATCTTTTGCACAATGATGGGGATTATTAACCTGAAATATGACAAGTTTTATATAACTGAGGTTACTGTATATCGTCAATAGATGTAATATTTGGACTTTGTACGGTCAAGTATAGTTTAATAAGATGGGAATTGAATATAGGCCTACACCTGTAAGGTCTGATTAAAGTGAGTGACCAGCGGTCAGTAGATCAATTGAAAATTTGAGGTGCCACTATTTGTGTCAGTTTTGCATTGTTATGGTCAGAGCTACAATGCTTTTCTTTTCTATGACCAAGTGTACAGTAAGCTTCATACTTTGCTCTGCTTAAGAGAAGAAATTATCAACTTTTCAGAACCCACCCCTTTTATGAAATCCTTTTCCTGTGTCCTGGAATCCTGTTGCTTTTGGGGCACTTTTAAGGCTTTATGATATTCCATATTGATGCATTTGATTGTTATAACTTTGATGTCAGAAGTGTACCTCGTACAGGCTTCAAAGATGAAATTTTCCTTAAGGGGGGGGGTACATGTGCTGCAACTGAATCCCTGATTTGTTTACACATTTCAAGGGCTGTTCAAAGTAGTTCATCATATCCATATCTATGTATTTGGTTTTGATTAAAGGGGAATCCAGCCTTTGCCATAAAATGTTGTGTTGGGAAGGAGAAAAATAAATTAAATAGAATGGCGAAAGTTTGAAAGAAATCGGACAAGGGATAAGAAAGTTATAGCTGCTTTTAAATTGAGATCACTAATAGTATGTAGATTTCAAATTGGCAACTGGGTAAGTAAATTATGATAAGGGGCAAGGACAACTTTCCCATAGGCCATGTACTTTATTATCAGGGATTTGTGGTTTTCTCTTAAGTACCCATTCCCCTGGGGCAGTAATCTAAATATAATCCAGGTATATTGTTTTATGTCGTCAAGATGAAAGAAAAATATAATTTGAAATAAAACTTTTTGGGAAAATGACATTTTAGCCACAATATGTATTGGAGTACATGGAAGAGTAGTCCTTGCCTTACATCACTATGACATCCCATATGCGGCCAATTTAAAGTCTCCATGGGTATAGTGATTACCAATATTTACAACTTTTAAAAAATCATAACTTTCTTGTTGTTTGTCGAATATTGTTCAAACTTTCACCTATCAACTTGTCTGATTTTTCTTTTTCTTATAAAAACAAGTTTTTATTTGGGTTGGATTCCCCTTTAAACCTTTGATGTCACATGAGTCAACAATAATGCTCATATATAGCACCAGTTTTCTTGCTCTTTAAAAGGTAGAAATTAGCAATATTTCTGTCCCCCCCACTATGAAATCTTAAAGCTCTGCTCTTGAATGCATAACATGTTGACTCATTTTGTTTTACAAATAATGTATGTTTATAATGAATTAAAAAATCCCAACTTTGATGATATCCCGGGGGGGCCACTTACATTGACGAGTGGATACCATGCGCGACCAAAAAAACACGTAAAAAGGATGTCTTTTTCAAGATCGGCCACGTTACGTACGTAATGTAGTAAGGGTGTCAAAAACACTAAAATGAAAAAATTGTATCTATTTTGGCTAAGAAAGCTACATGTTTAGGGTCAAATTTGCGAGGGTATAAAAAAATAAGACTAAAAAGGATATATACTTTTTGCCCTGCAACAGTCAACACTACGTGTTTAGAGTACGATTTGCGCAAGGTGAGGTGTGGGAGGTGGGACCGTACTAAACCCAATGATGTAGGTAAAGGTAAAACCGACGTCGTGACATAATTAAAATATTGCTGTACTTGTTAAGGGGTTCAATTCAGGGAATACTTGCCAAGAGTATCGTTTTGTTTCCAATACTTGTTAAGGGTAGGGTTTCACACGCCAATACTTGTTAAGGGGTGCATTTTCAGAATATGGAAAATACGTGTTTAGGGGGCTTTTCGAGACCCCATGGTTGCGCATGGTATCTACTCGTCAATGGAAGTGCCCCCCCCCCCCCCCGGGATGATATCACATGAAGCAATAATATTGCACAGTTTATATTCACATATGCTTCAATCAGGGAAGTGTTATAACACTTCCCTGCTTCAATGGTGTCATTCCCCTGTAAAAGTAGAATCAGCTTTTTTATGCCCCCATTTTGAAATCTAACTTGTTGACAAATGTTAAGGGCTGTTCAAGTTTGATTATCATAACTTTGATATCACATGAAGTGATAATATTGCACTTAAATTTTTATTCTTTTTATGTTTTTGGTTTTTATATTGTTAGCATGCCAATCTATTGTAAATATTGTGATTCTTTTTTATTTCTTATAAAAAAACATATATATAAAAAAATATATGAGACTAAGATGAAATAAAATGCAGCTATGCACATACTACAGGCGAATGACATCATGCTTCAATTGTCTCATTCCCCTGTAAAAGTAGAATTAGCATTTTTATGCCCTGCATTTTGAAATCTAACTTGTTGACAAATGTTAAGGGCTGTTCAGGTTTGATTATCGTAACTTTGATATCACATGAAGTGATAATATTGCACTTAAATTTTTATTCTTTTTATGTTTTTGGTTTTTATATTGTTAGCATGCCAATCTATTGTAAATATTGTGATTCTTTTTTATTTCTTATAAAAAAACATATATAAAAAATACATGAGACTAAGATGAAATAAAATGCAGCTACAGGTGAATGACATTATGCTTCAATGGTGTCATTCCCCTGTAAAAGTAGAATTAGCATTTTTGTGTCCTGCATTTTGAAATCTAACTTGTTGACAAATGTTAAGGGCTGTTCAGGTTTGATTATCATAACTTTGATATCACATGAAGTGATAATATTGCACTTAAAGTTGTATTCTTTTTATGTTTTGGTTTTTATATTGTTAGCATGCATTTATAGCATCTATTTTAAATATTGTGATTCTTTTTGATTTCCTATAAAAAAAACATATACTGGGTATATTAAAAAGTTATATGGCACTATGATAAAATAAAATTCAAGTATGCACATACCTTAAAATGTGAAAGACATTGTAATAATGTCTACATGTTTAGTGAATCATCAAATGGACCAGGGGGTGGGGTGGCTTCTGTTATTATCATGTGGCCACCGTGTTCATACATGCACATTCAAAATTGACCCCACACAGAGAGAAATTACATGGGGGCTCAGGACAATTTCACCCCCAAAATGTTCAAAAGAGCCCTTGAAAAAAGAGCCCCCATATTCCCCATTAATTGCAATGTTAAAGCTTATCCAATGTTGCAGATTCAGTTGCGTAAAGGAGCCTACAAAGATTTTTTTAAAAATTAATAATTTTTGCCTGCCTCACACAATGCATTATCTTCAATCAGAGGGCAATATAAACTACTATTTTATCATGCTGTTATGTCCACCCTAAACTTTGCCTCAAATATTATTTTTCATCAGCTAGGGTGGAAATCTGAAGACAATTACTACTGTAAAATAAGTATCCAGGCAGTTGAAAGTACAGAATTTTCCTCATTTTTGCACTTTTGATAACCCTTTTCAGTATATTCCATTCGGCCATGAAAAACAACCCTTTTTAGCTTTTGTATTTGAGCATGGTGTTCACTTTGTAATGGCATTGGCCCCCTGGCCGAGGTCTGAATAAAATTATGCATGCCACTGATGGGGGGGGGGGCTCAAAGAAAGATGAAGACAAAGATAGAGAGAGGTGGAATGTAAAGGATTAAGGTAGTGTGACAGAAAGAGGACCAGGCTGGGAAAGAAGAAGAGCAAAAGGATATTTCTTTGGTCATCAAATTCTGGTTATCATCTAGTCTGCAGGCACAGACCCTGATTGGAACTTTGATCAACAAGTGTGCCTCCACGCAAAGACTAGCACATACAAAACTTGCTGAGCGAGAGGGCCTTCAGTACACAAGGCATGAGTAGGCTGCAATTCAGACCCTTTACTCGAGTGAAGGGTTTGCACAGCAGACTAGTTATCAACCACAATTCATGTGCATCAAGGGAAAAAAATTAAATGGGGGCTCAGACGAATACGCACTGAAATGCCCTAAAGAGCCCTGGAAAACTGAGAAAGAGCCCCTGAAATTCACATACACCCCTGTAGGGTCCAATGTACATGTAAACTGTAATACAATTTTATAGAAAAACTGGGCAAGTAGCCCACAGAAAAATAAAGTATTTTTTCTAAGCTTACTTTTTTCCCTGATGTGCATTTTGCACTCCCTGTGTAGTATTCCAGCAATAAAAGGAAAATTACTACCGTGTTAAAATTACATTTACTTTTGCTCTAGCCCTTCAGGTAACTGTTGGTATGTAACAATAATGGTGAAACCAAATATGAACTATCACAAGAATTGATTGTACATATAAGAATATAGTCTTGGGAAATGTGCATATACATTGTACAGTGCGTCCCAGAAAAAACGAAACCGAGATAATTTATCGATGATTTACCATAACTTTATCACAAATACAATAGACAAATGACCTACCATTGTAAAGCTTAGAATCTCCTCTTTCACCTGAAATTACTTAGATTATTCCTCATTCACGTATTAGTGAGCAAAAACAATTTGAAGAAAGGATGCCAAAACTAATTTGGCAGGGGGTATCTGAATTTTCAGAAAGAAAATCATATTCCTAGAAAGTTCAAAATCTGCTCTTTTATTTGATACCTTAATCACATGAAAATGGTCTAGAAGTAAAAAAGTTCTGTTCCCTCGAAACAATGCTTGTATTTCCATAATTTCATTAAATAAACATGTTTTCACCGGTTTCCCACAGAAGCTATCACACGGTTAACAAAAGACTTAACGCATGGCTGATTGTCAACAAAACGGAGTGTTGAGTGACTCGGAACGCTAGCCCGTAAAGCCTCTTAATTTTATGAAATTATTGAAATTCAAGCTTTATTTCAAGTAACCAGAACTCTGTTATTTCTTGACCATTTTCTGTAATTGAGGTATCAAATTAAAGAGCAGATATTGAATTTTCTAAAAATGTGGTTTTTTTTTTGAAACCCAGATACAGCCCGTCAAGTGACTTTTTGGTATCCCCTCTTCAAATTGTTTTTGCTCACTCATGCGTGAATGAGAAATAGTCTAAGTAATTTCAGAAGAAAGAGGAGATTCTAATACCCCTTTCATATTGCGCTTTTCACCGGCGAACTTCACCGGCGAAGTTTGCCAGCGAAGGGGAAAGTGTCCAGTATGAAAGGTACACGGGAGAACTTCACCGGTGAACTTCTCCACCTCTTGAGGTGGAGAACTTCGCCGGCGAAATTGTTTCACCGGCGAAGTTCGCCGGTGAAAAGGCCAGTATGAAAGCAAACCGGAGAACTTCTCCTCTTTAATGACGTCGGAGGTCAATTTTTTTCTCTCCCGAAGTCCCTTGTACCGAGATTCCGCGTGCGATAGTTGCAAGCTCAGCTGAATGCTATGGCCAAGTAGATACCCTCGAACATAATTTTTTTTTACTAACAATATTTATTAAAAAGCACTTTTTACATGTATAAAATGCGCTAAAATATAAAAACAAGGTGATATTGTTTGTTCTTATCGTAATACTTCCAAAATATGTTATAATTATTTTTTTGATACCTTTTTGTAATAGGTAAGAAGTCATGTTTTACAATTTTCTTTCGTTTGTTCTGCAATCGCCTGTTGACTTTCGCCGGGGAAGAAATGTCAGTGCGAAAGGGTACATTTTTTTCTTCGCCGGGGAAGTGAGGAATGCGAGGCGGAGAAGTTTGCCGGTGAAGTTCACCGGTGAAAAATGAAGAGGGCAGTATGAAAGGGGTATTAGCTTTACAATGGTAGGTCACTTGTCTATTGTATTTGTTATTAAGTTATGATAAATCATCGATAAATCTCGGTTTCATTTTTTGTGGGATGCACTGTATATGTGCATATCAAACGTATCAAAGAATGGACTACATGTACCAAATATTATTAGCATAGATCCCCTCCCCCTTCTCTCTCTCTCTCTCTCCTTGTATTCATTGTCATGAAATGTTACGAGCCTTTTAGCCTTGAGAGTCCCTCTCCATCCACCCCAAATGAATAAAAAAATACATTATCCTGTAACAGTAGGGAACCATACTTTATATACACATCATACCTGTGTACATTTCAACTGGTATAAGATCCCTTTGTGATTGTATGGTACATAAAAGAAGGGGTTTGGACTCTGGAGTTATTATTTACATCCAAGCAGAGGCTAGGTTACTTTTGTCGCCTCCTGTCAGTAGCTTTGCTGTGTTTGAGTGCGGTAGGTCTCACGATTTTAGTGCTCTTAGAAAGGAGAGGCAATTACTTTTGCTTGAAAGGTGAGGTAGTGAATTTTTCCGTATTTGACATGGGTTTTTATACGAGATTGATCGTATTAAAGTAGCTGAATGTTTCCATCAGTTTTATGACTTCTTTTTGTATCATCCATTTCTGTGATACACTTCTTATATCCGTTCTTTGGTTGTTGGTTGTTTTAATGACTTTTAATGACTGTTGCTAGAAAGGTGAGGTAGTGAATTTTTCCGTATTTGACATGGGTTTTACGAGATTGATCGAATTAAAGTAGCCGAATGTTTCCATCAGTTTTATGACTCCTTTTTGTATCATCCATTTCTGTGATACACTTCTTATATCCGTTCTCTGGTTGTTGGTTGTTTTAATGACTTTATTCAAGTTCTAAACAGTGATAAATTACATTAAAGGTCAAGTCCACCCCAGGAAAATGTTTACTTGAATAAATAAAGAAAAATCAAACTACTGTAGCATAGTGCTGAAAATTTCATCAAAATCGGATGTAAAATAGGAAAGTTATGACATTTTAAAGTTTCGCTTATTTTTCACAAAACAGTGATATGCACAACTAGGTGAGTCAGTCGATGATGTCCATCACTCACTATTTCTTTTGTTTTTATTGTTTGAATTATACAATATTTCATTTTTTATAGATTTGACAATAAGGACCAACTTGACTGAACCATATAGTATTAAACAATGCCAATTCCACATGTTCAAGGAGGAATTAATCGTTGTATCACTTGACAATGAGGAGAAAATTAAAATATTTCATATAATAAAATACAAAAGAAATAGTGAGTGATGTCATCAGTTCCCTCATTTGCATACCAGCCAGGATGTGCATATTACTGTTATGTGAAATTAAGCGAAACTTTAAAATGTCATAACTTTCTTATTTTACATCCGATTTTGATGAAATTTTCAGTGCTGTGCTTGTTGGATTTTTCTCTTTTTATTCAAATCAACTTATTGTTGGGGTGGACTTGTCCTTTAAAGACATCACAGGTTTGTCGTTTTCATACCAAATGGATGGCAGACCTCGGCTTCCAAACAAAACAGAAATTGTAGTATCACAAAACAACATAATTATAAGTACCTGGAAGAGTAGTCCTTTTCTGTGTTAAAGGGATGGTCCGGGCTGAAAATATTTATATCTTAATACATAGAGTAGAATTCACTGAGCAAAATGCCAAAAGTTTCATCAAAATTGGATAACAAATAATAAAGTTGTTGAATTGAAGTTTAAAGTTTAGCAATATTTTGTGAAAACGAAATTAGGTGGGCTGATGATGTCACATCCCCACTTTCCGTTTTCTTATGTTATTACATAAAATCACATTTTTTTCATTATTTCATTTCAGTTGGCTTATTTTTCAAAGAAAGATTCCACATTATTTGTTATTTTTGCATCCATTTCACGAAGTCCTGAAAGCGAATGGAAACAATCACAAAAGAAGCAAGATCATTCCTTCCCTGTTTGCCTCAAGTTTGCTTTGTAAATTTTCAGGTCCATTCAAGTTCACCTCAATGTTTTATAGGTCACCTTTTCTCTGTTTACAGGTGGGAATGTAAAGATTATACAGCAGAATCCACCCACAATAGGTGGTTTCAGACCGCCTCGAAGTTCGTCAGTTCCAGGTATTCTCTGATCGGGAAATTTACCCCGATCAGAAAATACCAAGTATTTTGGTAATGTGAAAGCAAACTACGCGTAATTTCCCCGAAAGAAAATACCCGCTAAATAGTAGGTACTTGGCGAAATTACGAGAACTTTCGCAGGGATTTTTCCAAGGTCGCAGCCTCGCAGGTATTTTGGCAATGTGAAAGCAATTTACGGGAACTTTTAGCCCAGCGTGTCGTTGGGCGCGGGCGTCGTGGGTGGCTGCTGGGCTAGTGATTTTGAATCTCGCGCCTTGCCTGCTTATACAGACCATACTGTGCATGCTCGTAACTTCAGGAACTTATCCCGAAGGGTATGTTTCGGGGCGGTGTGAATGCAGGAATAATTAATGGGTATTTTTTAGCCTTAAAAAGTTCTCGTAATTTAACGGGGATTCTTATGATCGAGGCGGTTTGAAACCACCTAAATGTTGAACCTAAAAGAAGAAAAGAAAAATCAGAGAAGGAAGTATGGGAAAGTTTGAAAAAAAAAGATCAATAATGTCATGATAACGTTATTTATTTAATTGAGGTTGAAAAAATTTGCAATCACTTTACCTACATGTATGGAAACTTCGAATGGGCCATGTAATTGCGATTTAGGGTAGGGGCATCTTAAACTCCTTTTGTCCCATTGCATGAAATTAAAATGTCTAAACCTATTTCTATCTAGAGTGTTTTCTATCTTCTATGAGGACGTAGTATGCATATTATGTACAGGTAGGTATGTTTTAGTTTGATACTTTACTGCTTTCAGGAAAACCTGAGGTACATTTACCTCAACGAAAACCTCAAATGCCTGACAATGTAAAGTTCATGACAAAATGGGATAGTTGTCCCTTCCACTTGTTACTATTTAGTGAACCAATTTGGCTATTTAAGCTTGTTAGTACACAGGCTAATGTAGTCTCCAGGCACAGACCCCAGTTTTCGCAAATCACAAAGTGCATAATGCAGAGTCTGAAGTAGTGAGACTAGATTCACGACGTACTTTGGCTGGCCAGAGTTTGGCATCTAGTCTTTATTCTAGACTTGGTTTATTGGTTGAAGTGTCCAACATGAGTCTGTGCTTGCAGACTGTACACATTCCTTTGGATTTCAGTTTGAAAACAGCCATACCATCATATTTCTTGTCTGATTTCTTTCAAACTTTTACCATTGTGTGTTTCTAAGTACTGTAAGTCTTCCTCCAAATATTGACATCATACAGAGCGTGAATCCCCCTTTAAACATTTTCAGTTTTTTTGCGGAATGTAAGTAGAAGGGGAAGGCTGTAAGTTATTCATCCGAGAACTGTTTTTCAGTAGATAAAGGGGTTTAATTCAATTATATATTATCAATCGTGCACAAAATAGATATTGAATGGCATGAAATTTGTTTTCTGGCTGGATATATGTTTGTGAACATGTGTTTGATATTGCAAATTTTATTAAACCCAGGTATGGTTCAACCGTGATTCCATGGGGTTGGGGCAACAAAATCGTGTGATGTCCATGTAACGATGGTATCAACTTTTTCATTTCACAGAGAAGATCAGTTCAATTGAGGTTAAGTTTTGATGTGTCAATTTAAAGATGATGTTCAATCATAGTAATTCGGTTGGAAATTGGGGATCTTTAATGGATTTGCTGCAAAACAAATCCAAAGTTTTACCACCGTTACATGGACATCACATTGGTATAACAATCTCAGGTGTGAATCTGCAATATATCATGGTGCTTGAGAAGTAAAACTTGGTAAGACACCATTTATTTTTGCTGGTAATTTTAGGCATACATTGGCCTTCTTTACATGAGACACTTTTTTTGAAGTTCTGGTATGGCACAAAAATTGCCCCAACCCCATGAAATGACCCATATATTGAAGCCTTTGGACTCACACCCTTCAGAGTAAAATTATGTACGCTAGAATGAACAATATTACAATAATGATATTAGGCAAATAAGTTTTTGTAAAACTTAATGCCTACATGTACTTCCAAGGTATGAATATTATAAGAAACCTCCCAAATATTGGACGCTACATGATGAGTTCTAATTGGCTGTCAAGGTACATGTAAATGCTTATGGTTTTGACATCTACATGTATTTCTATCAGTCAGATACATGTATGATTATTTATGTCTAGGACCAATAGGGCTGGGACTAAAACCTGGGTACCCGGGTCCCGCCCGGAAGCCTCGGGTACCCGGGTAGAAAAATCAATACCCGATACCCGAAAATTGCTTACCAGTATAACGTATATGTATTTGATTTGTATTGTGTAGTGTAAGACATGATTGTAACTCATCACAAAAGTACACAAGTCTCATTTTGAAACTCACCAATTAATCTTGAAATATCCATAAATATACAAGTTTTTCAAGTGATGATGTGACTGAGATCGTTCGATTGTCGCCATGTTTCTTTTGCAGTTTGAGCATACGAAGCGCCAGCCAACCACGTTCGTGTTACCATTTTCAGTTCATCATAAAACAAAAATATCGCTAATCAGAATCGCGCAATGCATCATGGGATCGAAAAGGGGGCCCCATTTTTGATCCCATAATGCATTGTGGTTCTGATTAGCGATACACCTTATGGTGACACGATCGTGATTGGCTGGCGCATTCGGCGCTCCGAAACTACCCGGAAATCAATTGACTTTGTGCATGTAGCGATAGATTCTACAAACTCACGAACACGATGTAATATCGACGCTACTTCGTAAGATTTTGACGGAAAAGCAAGAAGTAATCAAACTTTGCTTACCTGTGTGGTATCGGTGAGAAAACCGATCCTCCAAGAATACCTTTCATAATTAATATAAATATAGGAAAGTGGAATTCTAGGTCGATTTCGGTACGAGGTGACAGAGTATTGCAGACTTGTTTTGATGGAATACTGCGTGGGGCACGGGAGGCTTGCGCTGCGCATGCTTACTATATTTTCATTCATGCGGCGCAGTGGCTGGATGACGTCACCTATAGGGTTTTTCCACCAGTCATATTTCATGCGACATGATTTTCGGGTACCCGCCCGAAAATTACCACAGGTACCCGAAGACAAAAATACCCGAAAGTCCCAGACCTAAGGACCAACCTCTAACTTCACCATTCGAAAGATGTGAAGAAGCAGCATAACTAAAATGCCTTGCTCAAGGGCATGACTGCCATGCCAGGTTTTAAACCCTGGACTTTCATGTGTGACGTCAGGTTCCTTTATAGAATAATAAAAACATTTCATTTCACCTCGGTAAAGACTGACTAAATATATTCTCAAAACGTTTTTCTTTGAAATTGAAGATACCATACATTTGCAAGGTCATCTGATAATTCACACACGACTCCTGGAGAATTTTATAATAAAAAAAAAATTTGCAGTAATTGTGACATTTTTTTTACCTTTTCAATAACAATCAATGAATGCATTATTGGCATATATGTACATGTACATTAGAATGGAACTTCGCTCAATACTCGCTATTGAGGACGTCTCTCATTTGTTTATGTTTGTAATTTTATGGTCATTATTCTACTGGGCAATTCCATAAAATGATCATCCTTGTACGTCCAACCTTCATTTTTCTCAAGTCTTTAATACTTCACTTCATAAACTGACCAAGTCACTGTGCATTAGTCTTAACATTGATGTTTCTTTTCAAAATTCTTTTTGTGCAGTGCCTATGAGAAGACGATGGGGACGGGTGAGGTGACAAAGTATACCATTGAAGAGGATCGAGATGAGAAGCTGGTAAGTGTGTTGTCATTAGAATCAACATTGCTCTCGTCGTCACCGTCATCAATATGGTCATCAACACCATCATCATCATCTTTACCATCATCATTATCATCAACATCATCATTTTCACCATCATTATCATCATCATCATCATTATCACTCTCACCATTATCATCATCATCTTCATTATCACTATCACCATTACCACCACCACCATCATATCATCGTCATCATCACTATCACCATCATTATCATTTTTAGAGGGTGCAGATAAGGGGGAGCTAGGGGAGGAAGTAGGAGGCCAAAAAGAGAAGGGACATAAACTTTTTTGTGATTACATGTAAATCTAGGTCAAATAATCATTTTCTTCTTAATCTTCTCATCACCAATCCCAGATATGCATCGGCTACCAGCGTAGTCTCCTCCGGTTGATCCTGGTCTATTTCTTGGGGGCCATCACGGCTGGATTCTTTCTCTTGGTGGTGTACTACTGGAAACCTGACTGGGGTCTCAAGCTCACTCACTCCAGGAGCTCCATACAGAAGGCAGACTCCATACTCATTGAGGTACAACTATTTTTTGTTGTCAGACTATAAATGTTACAGTCACACCGGCTGAACAGACTTCAGACAGACAAAAAGCTTTTATGTTACTACCAATTTCTACTCGATGGTCGGTTTGTAGTTAGTCTGTTAGGTGTGACAGCTGCATATCAGGAATCGGTCATACATACCCTCGTTAGTTACAAGATAGGCTTTCAGCATACCATATTGCAAACTGAGATAGTAGTAGTAGTAGTACGAGGAGTAGTAGTAGTAGTATTAGTAGTAGTAGTAGTAGAAGGAGTAGTAGTAGGAGTAGTAGTGGTAGTAGTAGTGGTAGTAGTAGTAGTAGTAGTAGTATTAGTAGTAGTAGTAGTAGCAGCAGTATAATAGTGGTTGTAGTAGTAGTAGTAGTAGTAGTAGTAGTAGTAGTAGTAGTAGTAGTAATAGTAGTAATAGTAGTAGTAGTAGTAGTAGTAGTAGTAGTAGTAGTAGTAATAGTAGTAGTAGTAATGGTGGTAGTAGGTATTAACTAAACTGAACTCATTATAGTGGATCACTGAAGATTGGTTCACATATTTTAGAGCCATCTACAGCCTACCTAGATGGCTTTAATAGGGAACTCGAAACCTAACATCAGGAATCAGTAATACCCCTCATTAGCAACCAGATAGGGCTTTCGACAGACATAGCATATTGCAAACTGAGATAACACAGGGTATCGATTGCATTTCTGTTGAGATTACATGTACATTGAGAGAGGTCATTACCTTTCATTAAAGGAAACCATTAGCAGGAAACCATTAAACAAGAAATCATTAAAAGGGAAATCAGAAATGGATACCAGTGTTTTGAGAAAAACATCTACTGCTATCTGTAAAACCCCCGTCACACTAGAGGCGGAATGAGCCGGAATGCCGTCGGAATGAAAATTCTTGGTACATTCCTGGATATTCGAAGCGCATTCTAAAAATTCTGACTGCATTCTGAGTGCATTTCAGACATTCGGGTCCATTCTTGTGACCGGCCCGAATGTTTTGCTCATGTTCAAAACTTTCGAAGTGCATTCGAAGTGGAGAAATATCGAACGACATTCGAAGTGCATTCTGACTGCTCTCTGACTGCATTCTAAATATTCTTGCTGCATTCTAACAGCATTCTTAATATTCTTCCTGTGTTCCGACTGTATTCGAGCTGCATTCGACAGTCAATACACCCGGAATGTGCAAGAATCATTCGAGGCGGGATCAAAGGACGTTCTAAGTATTCAAACGACATTTTTGCAAAAGTAGTGAAATTTTCAAATTCCCTCCCGAATATGGCACGAATTTTGAAAGTTCTTCATTCCGGCTGGTTCTGCTCGATTCCTGCTGATTCAGAATAAGTGTGATTGGGGTATAAAGTCATATTCAGCGATAATATTCAGTAGTTACAATTTTTTGGTTGATGGTTATTGCATGTATGTGTTGGTTCTGCGTTTAAACGCAAGCAAAAAAATCAATCACAAGTCCCAAATGTGCGTTGTTGATTGGTTGATAATCCAGTTGTGCATGATTTTTAGAGTTGTGATTGATTGCAACTCGTTCTGCAACGGGACCATGATTGAGATTTACGTGGGAAAATATGTCATTTATAAAAGATGTTGAGGGAAGGGAGTTGGATTGAGGATACCACAACAAAAGTTTATTATTCTAACTACTGCTACTACTACTACTACTACTACTACTACTACTACTACTACTACTACTACTACTACTGCTACTACTACTACTACTACTGCTACTACTAATACTAATACTACTACTAATGCTACTAATACTACTACTACTGCTGCTACTACTACTACTACTACTACTACTACTACTACTACTACTACTACTACTACTACTACTACTACTACTACTACTACTACTACTACTACTGCTGCTGCTACTACTACTACTACTAATACTACTACCAATACTACTAATACTACTACTACTACTACTACTACTACTACTACTACTACTACTACTACTACTACTACTACTACTACTACCACTACTACTACTACTACTACTACTGCTACTACTGCTACTACTACTAATACTACTACTACTACTACTACTACTACTACTACTACTACCACTGCTATTACTACTACTACTACTACTACTACTACTACTACTACTACTACCACCACTGCTATTACTACTGCTGCTGCTGCTGCTACTACTTCTAATAGTGTTTCTATAACTCTTTCTAATGTTTCTGCAAAGCTACTCTATTACCACCAATACCAGTACTACAACAAGAAGAACAATTACTAGCACTACTTATACTACAGGAACAAAACAGCTACTGCTGCTCCCAGGGTAGTGCCACAGGTGGGATGACTGGCCCCATGGTCTTCCAAGTCGTGAAGAACCTGCTGATTTTTCAAGTAGCGAAGAAAAAAAGGGGGAGAAAAATAACAAGTGGGAAGTAAAAAGAAAGAAAGTAGAAAGAAGAGAGCATAGCTTGTTTCACAACTCTCATATTCCATTGAGGACAAAATACATTATGTTACATTTATGCCATCATGCCCCCCCCCCTTCATCAAAATAACCTGGTGCTGCCTGCCTCTCAAACAAAATTTTTTAAATTGTCTGAAAAACAAGAAATGATATATCTACACTGTTGATTTTCAGTTCCTCCATCAAATGTAAATATTATTTAATGATTTTATGTTATATTTTTATTTTGTTATGTTGGAAATGAATGAATTATAAAAAAGAAAATGATAGTTCTATTGATGTGGAAGAGGTTCATCATGGTGAAGGATTGAGTTGAAGAGTAGAAATTTCTTCTACTCAATAGTTCTATTATTAATCCAAAACGAAATGCATGTACATGTACTCCTCCTTCGAGAGTACTGACAACAGTTTTAGTGATACATGCATTAGCCAAAAAGGCACTCTGCAAATTAGCTGTTATCCTTGATGCTATTCCTCTATTTGTTTTTGTTTTCTCTTAATCCAGTGATATTGAGGAAATGAATGCCATGTTAATGTAGAGAGTTCATTTCCGATTGTTGTTAGATTGAGTCAGATATTGGTTGTTGGGTTGTTTGGTGAATGTGGAAAAAAGTAAGATGTTGAAGGTTTTAGCAAGTAAATGTTTCTATTCGGTTGCTATCCCAAAATTAACTTTTTCATTTCATTTTACATTGGCAGGACAATTTTGTAGGGCTTGCCCACCCCCTCGATATTTTGAGAATCACTCATTCAGCTTGTACATGGTTCTTATATATAACTAAATCTAAGAAAATTGTCTTATGCACTCCTCTATTTTAAAATGTGATTTCATGAGTCCCATCTGTTTTTTTTTATCCTCGATCCCCGCTGGTTTAAAACATTAAAGAATTTCTAAGGCCCATATTCTGAACTCCGGCTTAACTTAGGCCATGGTCTATTAAAGGGAAAGTTCACCCTGACAAAAAGTTTATTGGAAGAATAGCAGAAAAATAATAAAAAATATTGCAGACGGTTTTAGAAAAATCCATCAAAGAATTAAGTTATTAGAATTTTATTACCGGGTATTTGATTAATGACGTCATATGCGAGCAGCATTCCCACATAGCGAATGGTAAAAAAATCAATGAAATATCATTTTATCAGAAAATTGAAAGTGATTTTTACTGTACCTTTTGTATATCAATAGACAAATCATTTCACACCCGATCATGAAAAGAAAACAAAAATAAGTCTTCAGGAACCATTAAAAAAATGAAATTCATGCATTTTATATTACATAACATATGAGTCAGCTGCTTGTTTATGATGTCACAAATCCAAAACTTAAAATTCTAATAACTCCCTTAATCTTTAACGGATTTTCCTCAAACCTTCACCGATATTTTGATTAATTTTTTGCTATTTTTACAACAAACTTTTCTTCAGGGTGATTTTCCCCTTTAAATCTGTGTTAAAATCATGGAAAGCCAAAAATGTCAAAGTGGCATTTATATTTTGTGCTTTCAATCCTTACTTGGGTCTTTCCTCATGTTTTAATGATGAAGAGAACTATTTCAGTAATCATTCTCAGTCAGTTATGAATGATTTGAGTGTCGCATGAGCTGATAAATACATGTACTTGTACTGTTACCTGTCACAATTGGATATTCATAATTAAACCACAACCTTAGACCTGGGCCCTATCTTACAAAGAGTTATGATTGATCCGATCAATCACAACTATGGACGGCCAGTAACGTCAACATCTATTATGCATGTTTCTTCAAAATATTTTCTATGATGTATATGCATTCATTGTTTTCTTCAAAATTCAATGTGCTTCTCTTTGTTTACAAAGGACATTGTGCAAATTTCCTGTAGAAAAAATTATGACACTGATGGATTTCCATAGAGTTACGATTGATTGGATCAATCATAACTCTTTGTAAGACGGGGCACAGAGCTTGAATTAAACCTGATTTCAGAATAAGGGCCAATATGTTTTATGACACTGGCCAACCTTTCACAATACAGTTACTTGTAATTATGTAAAAGTTCATATTCCTACCAGGATGGCCTTCATTCAAGCAATTAAATGGGAGAAAACTGAAAAATAAACAGCTATGAAACCAGAACGGTCTCACCAACCCTCTAATTTTCTTTTCTTTTATTGACATCCATTACATATCAGGTTGAACATTCCCTTTTAATGCAGAACACACATATCACCAACCGGTTTATTTTCTTTTCATATAATTTTCTATAACCACATATTTCTGTTTTTTATGATTATCTCAAAATAGGATTGCTTTCAGAGATTCCATGTTGTTCGTGTGATCAGGGAGCAGGTCGGAGAGTAAGTAGATTTTTTTCTGTAACTTAAAAAAATATATATATACAGTTGTATTGAAAAGTTAGTGAACTCTACCACAAATGCACTCTTTCATGCTGATTGTTGAACAACATTACAATGTTCGGCGAGCACAGAGAAACAAAAACTTTACTGAATGTAATATCTTATTGCCTGACTTCACAATTACATATCTAAAACATGGCAGAACTTGAACACTTTAGATATGTTCATTATCTGATGGGATTCACTAACCTTTGAGCACCACTGAAAAATATCCAAATTTTCAGACATTTTAGCCTCTCACGATTGATATTACTATCAGATCAATAGCCTATAGCAACAGATCACCTGTTGTTTAAACATCTGAATTCTTGCAAGTCAAGATACATATTCTATCACTATGCCAAAGCACATTTTTTACTATGGATGTTAAAGTTGTCACTAACAACCTAAATGAAGAGTCCCCAGTTTTCTGTGTTCTAAAGCGGCAATTCTGTGTTTTCAGTGTTCTATACAGCACATTCTGTTTTGTGGGATGACATGTACCAAACATGTATTAAATAAAGCAGTTGTTAATAGGGGGGAAAAAAACCAAACTAGTCTCTATGCAGATAAAGCCTGGAAAACATACTAGCTATTAGTGATGTGAATAAGGTTGATAGGCAGAGTCCCCCTTACTGTATGCACATTTCAAATATCTTTTGTAATTCAAATATTTGACCTAAAAATTGCATTTTCTGTAAAATTCCATGAACTCCTTGATAAAAATGATAATCCTGAATTCTGTGAAATTTTAATTTTTGGTATCGTGGAAAACTGGAGATCTGGAGTGTTATTTGACAGTGATCTGTATCTAGAGATATCAGTGCTTAATTTCCAGGACATGTTTAGAGCTCAACTGAAGTTATCGCAGAGTGCAATGATTTGTCGAGAAATTCTTACAATTCATGGTTAATGTTACAATACCCACATAGATATAAATCTAGAGATGTTGACATTAACACATCAAAACCAAATACTGTGAAATAAGGGAATCTACATGTAAATGAAACCAGAGTATGCTGAATATCACCAACACAGATATGAAGATATGGGAATGCATATTGTTGCTTGGAAAATTACCTGTCAAATAAACACAACAGAATTACACATTTATTTTGTTTAATACTCAGCAGTCACTCATTGTTTTCAATTGGAATCATTCGGCACATAATTTGTTCATTTATCTCCATGTATCAGAAACTTGGATGTTCATCTCATTGGACGTTTTTGGCTGCAGTTAAATAGTATCTGGGTCTATAAAGTATTGTTCATAGATCACCTGCTAACAGGTTATCATAATATTGACACAGTAGCAAAGATCTCTTGAAAAAGTAGTTTAGCAAATATTGATTATGTAATACAGTACTTTGATTTCAGGGAAATCTCTCTATAGGTGGTTTCAGACCGCCTCGAAGTTCGCCAGTTCCAGGTATTCTCTGATCGGGAAATTTACCCCGATCAGAAAATACCAGGTGTTTTGGCGATGTGAAAGCAAACTACGCGTAATATCCCCGAAAGAAAATACCCGATAAATAGTAGGTACTTGGCGAAATGACGAGAACTTTCGCGGGGATTTTTCCAAGGTCGTGGGTATTTTGGCGGTCTGAAAGCAAATTACGGGAACTTTTAGCCCAGCGTGTCGTTGGGTGCGGCGCCGTGGGTGGCTGCTGGGCTAGTGATTTTGAATCTCGCGCCTTGCTTGCTTATCAGACCATACTGCGCATGCTCGTAACTTCAGGAACTACTTCAGGAACTTATCCCGAAGGGTATGTTTCAGGGCGGTGTGAATGCAGGAATAATTAATGGGTATTTTTCAGCCTAAAAAAGTTCTCGTAATTTAACGGGGATTCTTGTGATCGAGGCGGTTTGAAACCACCTTATTTGTAGCTTCTTTTCCAGTTTGAATACAGTTGCTATTTCACATTGATGATATATTTATGACATCAATATGGATTGAAGAAAAAAGTGAAATACATGTACATGCAAACTTTCATACTGTACATATACAGGTAGCTGTTGCCCCGCCCAGTGGAATCTAATATCTGTTAAAAATGTTTTCTAGATATGATGTACATGTATATTCATATATTTATTGTAGTTGTGACAATTCAGTGAGCTACTCTTTATAGATCTGCCACTTGTTCAGTGTCAGACATATTCCAATATTCCTTTTGATATCAGTACAGAGCCCCGTCTTACAAAGAGTTGCGATTGATCCGATCAACCCTAACTATGGAAAGCTAGGAACGCCAACATCTAAAATGCAACATAAAAAAATCTTTTGTTCAAAAGATTTCTAGATATGTGTATTCATACATTCATTGTAGTCATGACAATTCAGTCTGCTACTCTTAAAAGACTAATTTCCTGGAGGAAAAATAATGACATTGATGGATTTCTATATATAGTTGAGGTTGATAGGACCAATCACAACTCTCAGTGAAACTCCCCCTGGTCTCGAGAGTTAACCTTGTTTCTATTCTTACCTTGACAGGGTGGTGGAGAAGGAGATCCTCCAAGATGTGATGAAGCAAGATGTCCTCATGGACGACACCTTCATGTACTTCCGCTTCCATAAGATTAAATTCTTCTGGAACCCCCAGGAGAAGTGTTTCTTCAAGCTGAGGTGAGTTCAGGGCCATGGGCCCTGGGTGAAGGGGCAGCTCCCACCCTCTTTATCCACTCCATTCGGATCCACCTCTATACCCTCTTTCCCCCTCCCCCTTTATCTTCTACCACCCCTCCACCTACCCTGCAAGCACAGGCTCAAATTTGACATTTTGACAAATTATTCCGTGTCTAGAGTGAAGACTAGATTCAAAACCCCCTGTCTATGTCAGATCAGGTAGAATCAGCTATGGTACATGTGTGAATCTAGGCTCACTACTCCAGACTCCGCATTATACACTATGCAAAAACTAAAGGTCTGCGTTTGCAGACTAACCTTCCATCCTCTAACTCTACCTGCTTCTATGAGGAGGAGGGGGGGGGGGGACATTTAAAACAATAATACAACCACTTCTACTGTACTTCAAGTATAGGCCCTTCAAATTTTGGGAGAAGCTTCTATTAATAAATGATTTGATATAAACTTTGGTTGAGGACATGACTGATTTTGCGGTCACAGTATAATAAATATGATATACATTGGCTTTTTATTTCCAAATAAAGCAAAACCTGGGTCTTGAGAGATAATCTATGTAGCAGGTTTTAGCTTCTGTGACATAAACTAAATTTATACATGAATGAACTACATGAAAAATTATTTCCTTATTTTTCTTTAAATTTCCTTGCATGAATTAAATTAATGTTGATTCATAGAGCTACATGTAAGCTTACGCACAGCTGTATACGCAATTGGTGAACTGTTCTTGTACCTGAGATACCTTATTTTGTGGGAGTGAGTTTGTTATAACCCTGGTAAAATTGTGACAAATTTTAAAACCTTTGCAATGTGATGCTTGCTAATACAAAGATTTTAATCTACAAAGATTTGGTTTTGCACATACCTTGAAGTGCCACACTTCCATCTTCACGTAGATAGATATTAGTGTGGCAGGGTTTGGGGGGCTTTGTAGCCCATTAATAACCCAATTTTATTGATTTTCTCCTTTAGAGAACGTATGTCACCAGTTATGCTTAAAATAATGCGTAAAATTGTGCATCATCAAGTCCTAAGGTGTAGTTTATGAACAGTGTTATGCAGCCTCAAGATATCCATGTGTCCAATACTTAAAATCTTGTACAAATGAGCTGCCTGTTGTTCAATGAATTAGAATGTCTGTCAAGAAAATGCATAAAAATGCAGCAGGTTTTCTGCAAACAAATTATAAACTTTGATCAGGGAATTGGCTGACCACGTGGCCACAGCGTGATGAAAAATAGCATGCAGCGACTGTCAGCCAGAAACCAATGAAGAAGAAATTTGATATATGAATAAATAATGTTTGCTTGTGCTGTCTTATAAACAGATAAATATAAACTTTGATCAGAAGGACATGTACATGTACATGTATGATCTGGCTTTCTGTTAAGATTTAAAAAAAAAGTGCAAATGGACTTTGGTCAAGAAAATGATTGGACTTGTGATCCAAGCCATGAAGAGATTATTTCCTGCATAGACAAGTTTGATACAACTTATTGTTTCCTTTGAAGAATCAATATTTTTCCTGAGGAAATTCTGTGGAGGAAAAATGATACAATGATGGGGAAATAAAGTGACATTAAAGTGACACTATAATCTACCCAATATATCTCTTAAATATTCATTCTATTCAAATAAACATAATCATAATACATTTGTGACAGAAATTGAGTAATGCAGGCTTAATTTTGTTGCAGATGACTATTGGTTGACCTCATAAACTTTGCCTTGTCATGTGATGCACATATGGGCCCTGTCTTACAAAGAGTTACGATTGATATGATATGATCAATCGTAACTATGGACGGCCAGCAACGTCAACATCTATTATGCATGTTTGTTCAAAATAATTTGTAGCTATGATGTATATTCATGCATTTACTGTATTGTTTTCTTGAAAATTCACTGCATTTCTCTCTGCATACAAAGGACATTGTTCAAATTTTTTCAAAGAAAAAATTATGACATTGATGGATTTCCATAGATTTACGATTGATCGGATCAATTGTAACTCTTTGTAAGACAGGGCCATGATTTTATGCACCCAGTGTTTCCCATCTCCCTTTCAATTTGTAACACTAAGTCCTAGTGATAAGTTGATTACCTGTTTGAGGTTTAAAAAGCAATAAACCTGTGAAGTGATAATTGCCATTTTGGTTAATTACTCTTCTTGTGTTATACCCACCAACGAAGATCAAATCAAATAATGATAAGAGCTCAGTATGTGTCTAATGAGTCTAGATCCTGTTGTCTACGTGATGTAGATATTTTTTATTTCTGATTGTATGCACCAATTCGTCCCCCTAAAGTGTGTTGTCTTTTTTTATCTGTTACAAGTTTGAAAAGCAATTAACCAGTGAACTTCTAATGAAGATCAAATCAAACAATGATATACATGTAAGCTAAGTTCTGTGCCAAGTGACAGTCAGGCTTGAAAATGATACATGAAGCCAAAGTCACAAATCTAATACTTACTCTCAAGTATTAACACACAAATCATTCATAACTGTCAGGAAACATTAACTGAAATTGCTTTCTTTAACATGGGCAAAGAGCATTAGAAACGTAAAAATGTCAATTGTTTTTTAAATTTTCAGCATCCCTTGATTTTAGCACAGAGATAGACCATGGTCTGGGTTAAACCAGACGTAAGTCAGTGGTCCTATGTCACTAGCTACATTTATATTAATACAAGCATATTTCAAGTTTCAGTGATAAATCATTGTTTGTTTGTTGTTGTTGTTCTAGGGGATTTGATAAGCAAACTACTAGCGATGAGATCTACAAGCGAGCTAACCTTGGTATGGATGTTCGTGAAACTGCCCAAAGGTAAGTTAACATCAATGATGAAACTGAACCGGGACTGAGGGTGATAAGCCCACCCCCCCCCCCCCATATGCCAATAACAGTTTGAAGTAGACCTTTGAAATTACACCTTCCTGTTTTGAATTACCACTTGACTTGATGCAAAAGATAACTAAGAATAAACAGAATGAGTTAAAATAGCCCTATACAGATATTCGTTTTATTGTCTGGGTTACACATGCTTGAAAAATATATATCTGGGGGCCGTTTCATAAAGCTGTTCGTAAGTTAAGAGCGACTTTAAGAACGACTGGTGATCATTATACGCGCTAAACCATCGCCAATGAACGTTTTGGTATAAACCATTTACAACAAGAAATGATCACCAATCCTTCTTAAAGTCGCTCTTAACTTACGAACAGCTTTATGAAACACCCACCTGGTCTGGTTGCATTCCAGTAGTGTTATGTGAAAGTTCCATTCGTACTAATATTACTAATATTTGAAAATGAGTCTTCATAATGCTGTTTGGGTTTGTAAATAACTCCAATACCATTATTATCTTTATATTTGCAAAGTCGAACATTTTAAATTGTCTTAATTTTCTATTTTTAATTCCTTATTCTGCTGTTGGGTTTATACAATTTGAGTATCATTTATTTATAATGATTTGATTATGTTATTGGGATTTTATGACATCAAACAGCTTTCCCTTTCATCACCTTTTATTATCATTTAATTCCTTATTCTGCAGTTGGGGTTTATACAGTTTGAAGGTGATTTATTTCCCCATAATGATTTGATAATGATTATTGGGAATCAATTTAGAGTCTTTCATAGTTATACATTAACAACCAGATTTATTGGATTATTATGGATATAATGACGTTTTAATTGATTTTCCCCTATTAGTTTGGAATTACCCACCATATGCTTCAGAAATGCACCGCTTGTAACATCATACAATTTAAATTCTGAATTAGAAGCTACAGCTGGTCAACATCTAAATTTCTTTACGCATAAATGAATATGTTATATGATATGTCTAACACATGTAGTTAATAAAAAGGAATTAGCAATTGTAACAATCATGGGAATAAGCTGATAATTATAACAGTTAAAGTGATTATACTGATTATAATTAATGAAAATGTAATGATAAATGATATTACTACTTCTTCTTCTACTACTACTACTACTACTACTACTACTACTACTACTACTACTACTACTACTACTACTACTACTACTACTACTACTACTACTACTACTACTACTACTACTACTACTACTACTACTACTACTACTACTACTACTACTACTACTACTACTACTACTACTACTACTACTGCTACTACGACTACTACTACGACTACTACTACTACTACTGCTGCTACTACTACTACTACTACTACATCTACTACTTCTACTACTACTACTACGACTTCTACTACGACTACTACTACTACAACTACTACTACTACTACTACTGCTACTACTACTACTACTTCTACTACGACTACTACTACTACTACTACTACTACTACTACTACTACTGCGACTGCTACTACTACTACTACTACTACTACGACTATGACAACGACTACTACTACGACTATGACTATGACTACGACTACTACTACTACTACAACTACTACTACTACCACTACTACTACGATGACGACGATGACAACGACGAAGAAGACAACAACGACTCTGACTCCGACTATGACTGTGATGACTTCTATGATTACTACTACTTTGCTACCACTATTCCTACTTCTACTACATCAACTACTTTTGCTAACACTGCTACTGCTTGCCTTCTACAACTATTGCTACCACTACTTCTCAAACATGGACTTCATGTCAATGCAACATATTTTCATGAAATATATTTTTACGTTATATCACATTTTGCATCTCGGTATTAAAAGTATGAATGTAATTTCATTTTCTTAGTCCTCTCATTTCCTCCTTTGCCAGGCGAGCTTTATATGGGCTGAATAAGATTGTTGTACGTGTAAAACCAATCCTGCTTCTCCTTATTCAAGAGGTAAAGACAGATTTATATTATTTCGATTTTCAGTGTTTGTGGTTATTTTGTGTTTAAAAACATTCATTTATTTAGCCATGTCTTTGTGAAAACAGGGTTCCTACACTTCAGGAAATTTCTAGAAATTCAGAGGTGAATTTTCTAAACTCCAGTTTAACTCAAACTAGAGCCTAATTCTGTGATTTAAGTATCGAGAGCCAAATGTATACAAATACATCTAGCACTCATAACGATCTCAATCTGTCTGGAAATTATAACTCTGATAATTTACTATAAAAAAACATTAAAAAAAAATAAAGAAAGTTTTGACTTTCAAGAGAGGAATTACTTTTTGTTGAAAATATAGAAACAAATGGTTGTAACACAATGAGAGGTATGTGATAATCTCTTGGTGGTGTATTTGTGCAACAGCACAAATGCAACAGTAACTTGCACATCCAGCCTCCCATTTGCCTGCATACAACAAGCTATAAAGTAAGTTGTTGTGCAATATCTGATTTTTTTTTTTTCATAGTGAAAGTCATTAATTATTCATTGACAAATATTAGAGGTTTCCCATGAACCTGGTATACAGCATTGAGCACCTGCTAGAAAGACCTTTAATAGTATGATGGTAACTTTACCACAATATCATAAGGGCTATTCCACGGTTACTCACGTTACATTTGAAGACACCTTGACTCATACTTGGAGCTGTAACTCCATTATTATTGATAGGAACTAAACATCTCTTTATCACAACATAGTACGCAGTCTGACTATCCTTTGTATAAAAACAAAACTTTGGAAATTTCATTATGCTCCTGGCAAATCTTTGAAATGTGTCGGTTACTCATGTTACATGATTTGGACATGCATAAAATGAAAAGTGGACATAAGTGAAAAGTGTCCTCATGCATGGCTTCTATGAAAGTTGATTATATCCATTTCAAAGAAGTATATTAGGGAGACAAATTTGTATATAATTAAAAAAATAAAGAACACATGGTTTTTACTAGGGGTGCAGATAAAGTGGTTACTCACGTTACGGTTCAGATGGGCTATACATGTATGTACAAAGACACATTGAGCTCATGTCCACAACCTATGGAATTGCCCATAGATATATTTTGATGAATAACTGAACACTTGGTACATAATTGATAAAGTCTGATAAACTTTAAGCACATCTGTAAATATTCTTTGATTTTTTACTTTCTTTTCCAGATCCTGAATCCATTTTACATCTTCCAAATTTTCAGCGTGACTGTATGGATCGTAGATGAGTATCTGTACTATTCTATCTGCATCATTATACTCTCAACTCTCTCAATCTCTATCTCACTATATACTACAAGAACTGTAAGTATTAAAACTCCAAGGATGGTATTCTGATATTTTTTTTTCGATTCAAATAAACATTTATTTTCTTCCATTTCACAAATTTCTACATTTTTCGTAAACATAAATTCATACAAAAATCGGTTTGTTAAGAAGAATATAAATATGTACATGTTAGGTTTATAGAAGAAGGCATATATCCTAAAAGCAAAGTCTTGTGACGGGATACGCCTATAGACATAAATACAATACAGTAAACAATACAAAGAAAAGACGAAGGGTTGGAAAAGGGCAGAGAAAAGAAGAGAAAAAAAAGGGAGACGTGAGCGTGGAGGTGGGCATGAATTACTAAATAAATAGTGCTCAACAAATGTATCAGGTGGGGGCAAATATGAATGCCGCAACTGCAATTGTACATGGTTCATATTATCATGTTAGCTTAAAGTAAAAAAAAAACGAAGATGGAAGATATTCATATATAGGATGACAAAAACAATTAAATTGAGAGTCTCACACCTTAGGGGTAAGATTTGGCATGTCTGATAATTTTGTAGGAATCACTAAAATTTTATTTCTACTTTTGTTTTTATTCTTCAGCAAGCAACAACTCTGAAGAGTATGGTCAAATCGAATGTTACAGTGCAAGTACTAAGGCCCAACGGAGGTAAGCAAACCCAAGTCCATGTTGTATTTCTGAATTGTTATTATTCATGTCAAAAAGGACAAATTGGTTTCCCTTTAATAAATTCCCCTTTGAAATGCAGATTTTTACAGAAACCTGTTCTTAAAGTCCACCTGCTAATAAAAACCACTTCTTTTGTCCCCCTTGAGCGGTCTTTATATACAGGATTCCCTGTATTCGAGGAACCTGGCCATAAAGTCCACCTGCTAATAAAAACCACTTCTTTTGTCCCCCTTGAGCGGTCTTTATATACAGGATTCCCTGTATTCCAGGAACCTGGCCATAAAGTCCACCTGCTAATAAAAACCACCTCTTTTGTCCCCCTTGAGCGGTCTTTATATACAGGATTCCCTGTATTCCAGGAACCTGGCCATAAAGTCCACCTGCTAATAAAAACCACTTCTTTTGTCCCCCTTGAGCGGTCTTTATATACAGCATTCCCTGTATTCCAGGAACCTGGCCATACAGTCCACCTGCTAATAAACCCCCCCCCCCCCACTCCTCTTGTCCCCTTGGGTGGACTTTATAATATACAAGTTTTGCTGTGCTGTGAAGAAGGTCCCAAAATATTTACAAGATGTGAATGATAGAAAGAAGATATGAAGTCTCATCTAACCAGGTTGCAAAGATGTCTTGAATAATGGGGAGGCTAAGTCATTGCCCCTCAAAGTTAATCAGGGTTGAAGAGGCAAGAATGTGAGAAGTCATGGGGGAGTCTGGCATTGCCGGCTTAGATTTGGTAAAATGATATATATATATATCTATACGAAGTGACGTGACTTATTACCCTGGTTTTCAAGTTTCACACTGTGATAAGTCAATCAAACAGCCGTTCTTATGGATGTTTTATAATTTGTGATGCTTGTGTACCATATTCTAACATATCGGCCTCATTTATTCTTGACTTTGACAGAGATCGAGACAGTATGGGAAGATCAGCTAGTTCCTGGTGATGTCATTATAATACCATCTTGTGGATGTAATATGACTTGTGACGCTGTCTTGGTGGCTGGCAACTGCATCGTCAATGAGAGCTCCCTCACTGGTGAGTTTTGTCGCACATTGCATTGTGGGAAGTTTATCAACACGCATTGCCATTGACATTTTATGCCTCTCAATAATATCTTAATATTAATAACCATAACTAGGTCTGCTCCTTTGGTAGATCTAACAGCCGGGGTTAAATAAAGTTGTCTGCAGTGGGCTGTTTCTCAGATGCCCTCGCATTCATGCAAATAACCCAAAGCAGCTGAAATATGTCGGCCAAAAATTTGTTTGCAGTCCCATTCATTCATTCCTGTGTATGGTGCATGTGACCATCAGCAGACCTTGGTCATTATCTTGGTGATTCCCAAATCTTGTAGACTGATTCTTTGGTGCTTTATGATCAATATTTAACATCAATCTAAGTCAAGATTTTTCCATTATTCAAATTCCCAACCATCACTAGGTAGCACAAACCTCAACAACAATTAATAGTGGAACATATATTTATGATTGATTGCATTGACCAAATAATGTATAATGTATAATTAAACTGACCATGCAATCAGTTTGTTAATCTGTTGAAGGACCCAGGTAGGTGTTTCATGAAGCTGTTTGTAAGTTGTAAATGACTTAAAGGGGGAGTGACCTGTGAGCGGTCTTTCCTTGACTTAAATCCATAGTCTTAAAAATATATGTTTTCAGATATCTACTAATACAGATAATAAATTGACCTATAATTGTATTTGTATAGAGAAACTAAAATGTTTCGAGAGGAAAAGTAAATGTTTTGCTACTTGGTACCATAATTATTGCGGTATAAATGTATTGAGTAGTTGATTAACTTGTTATCATTCAAGTGGGTCTATATTACTAGACTACACTAGCATAATGGGTCAGGAAACTGGCCAGGTATGAGTAGTTGAGGACTCGAGATGGCGCTATTGGTTCGTATCTGCTTTAATGCACAACTAGTGACCATTTCTTATGCTAATCGGCATATCCCTTGCTGACCTACCACCCAAGAACATGTTCCAGTTGTGCATAAAGTTGTTCGTAACTTTGGGAACAGCTTTATGAAACACCCACCAGAAGTGTACTTTATCTTTGATTGTTCTTTCTCTTGTATCCAGGTGAAAGTGTCCCGATTACGAAGACCCCCCTCCCGTGTCCCGAGAGTGGAGAATTAGAGTATTCAATGGATCAACACAAAAGACACACTCTTTTCTGTGGAACAAACATTATTCAGACAAGGTTCTATGCAGACCAGCATGTCAAAGCTGTCGTAGTACTTACAGGTGTGTTATTCTGTCATATTCGAAATCATTAAGTGGGTTAATTAATGTGATTACATTCTTTTTCAAATTGGCAACTGCTTAGAGATTTCCCATTTTAATTACATTGTATGAAGACTAGCATGTCAAAGCTGTGGTAGTACTTACAGGTGTGTTATTCCGTCATAATTGAAATCATTGAGTGGGAAAATTAATGTGATCACATTCTTCAAATTGGCAACTGCTTGAAGATTACCCACTTCAATGACAAAAAGAAGAAAAAGAAAATTGAAGTCATAAAATGTGTTGAGTTTATATATGAATTATCTGTATTTCATCACCATAAGCATTAGTGTATTCATAGTCTGTTGTTGTTCAAAATTCATGTAATTTTTACAATATTTGACTCTCATTTTCAGTATTCATTCGATTATCCTTTTCATGGTTGAAGTAATTGTCAATGTTATCCCTATAGATCTGTTGATTATTTCTGGTAGGATAAAGAGGTTGTTCGGTCCATTTGAAAGTTGATTTTTCTTTACATTATTCATGCTATCTAATTCAAAGGGATTGTTCATATTTTTCTGTTGATAATTATGTGTATCCAGGCTTCTTTGATTGTATATACATCAAAATTATTTACTATCAAAAGCATTATAAAACAAAGTAATAAGTTTGTTTTTAAAATTCAAACAAATTTATTTTCATTTTTTCATAACATTTCATTCATTTCATTATTTCTTAAATTTTAAGAAAATTGTTTCGTTTTTTTTTTTTTCCGTACAGGATTTTCAACTGCCAAGGGTATCATGGTTCGATCCATTCTTTATCCAATGCCGACAGAAATCAAGCTCTTCAGAGATGCTCTGCTATTTGTAGCAATCTTGGCTGGTTTTGGTAAGTCTTTTGAGATTGGATCATGATTTCATCCATTCATGACAAAGTGTGGTTTGGCCCAACCACTTTCGATGCATGACTGTGAAAAAGTAATACAAAATTAGCACAAATCAGAAGAAAGTGAGTCAAGTGCTTATGAATTTACTTTCAAGTGTGAGAAAAACGAATTTCACCAAAATTATCTTTTTCTCAAAAGAGATAAAAATTTAGTTTCCTTTTTTATATGATCTCTAAACTGTACAGTGTAGGTATTTTTTAGATATAAATTAAAAAAGTACTTATAGCAGCACTTGCATCCTTTAACAAGGCATTTATCTACATTTTTTCCACTCCACCCAGGTTTGAATTCTCGAGCACCTAATACGAGTTGCCATGCTAAAGCAAGGATAATAGGATGCAAGTCCTTATAAATATTGTATTAAACACTATATAAATGATTAATATTTCCATTATTATCATAATCATTTTCTGAATAGGTATTTTAGTTTGTACTATTCAAGAGTGCGTATTGATTATTTTCGTTTTATCTTTGTTTCATTGCAGCTTTCATCGGCTTTATCTATACAGTTATTGTGCTAGCATTAGATGGGGTAAGTGAAATGGGGCTTATTAAGAAAGTTTTTCAAGATTGAATATGTTTTATTTTCCTCAGATGCCAATAATTTTCAATATTTATGAAGAGTGGTTTGTGATTTGAATTTTCAAGAGACAAACAGAGCTGCCAAGTAGTACGATTTTTCCGTATTTAGTACGTTTTTGCAACCAAAATACGGCAGTACGTTTTTTCTTTAAAAAATATGTTTTTTTTTTTTTTACAAAATCGAAATTTATTGAGAAAAATCATCTCTATATGTCTCTATTTCATAAAACGTACACAAATATGGTTATTAGATCAATGTAATTTCAGGTAACTTTTTTTTTTTCAATCATTTTGTAAAAACCAGGGTGAGATATACACAAGTTTCAATGTTTTTTTTTTTTCATCTGCAAGAGCAGTGCACATTTTAGCTTGCATGCAGCTTGAGCGCCGTGATGGGCGAGTGCGCCAAGCATTTTATTATGAAATACACTTTTAGGGGGAAAAATACAAAATATTTATCTCACATGGTAAAAATACTGAGTTTGGGGGATAAGAATACTGAAAATGCAAAATACAACTTGGCAGCTCTGGACAAATATAATTGCAATAATTCAGAATTTCTTCTATCATGAGAGTGTGACCTATTATTTCATAGTGTATTCTGTACTCTGTAAATAATGTATTTTCTAATTTTTGCTTGTTTTGAGATTTCATTGCATAAAAATCAGTATTATAATTTAAGTTATAAAACATCATGAATAAAGTATGACATTTTTGTGTAGAAAGACAATCACATATGAAACATGTTGTTATCAACTCTACCACTTTTGTTGGTAGACTGCTGCTTATGTTTTTACCACCTACCAATTTATATATATTTAACATGCTCTGCCTCAACAGGTGGCAGACAGAAATGCCAATTTATTGCATTTTGAAGAAAGATTTGGGAGATCCGCTCAAATTCGCATTCTCTGTATAAACACAGAGATTTCAGATAGGATACCATTCTTTTTCTGAATTTAGTTTGTCCCTTTCTTGTTAGAGTCCATAGATGCACACCAGAGATATCGTTCTGGCGAGTGTCGTATGAAGGGACTTCACGGTTGTTCATCTGACAAGTACCATTTTATCAGACAGTAACTATAGTAACAGTGTTTCTCAGCCAATCAAAAGCAAGGAAAGTTAAACTTGTTGGACAAAAATGTTGCTTGCTTCTTCAACCATTGGTATGGTCTATCCTCATTTCACTTTCTCTGTATTGTCCTTTCCTGTTGATAATTGTAGACGCAAACCAGAGATATCGTTCTGAAGTCGCTGGACATCATCACCATCGCAGTTCCACCAGCTTTGCCTGCTTCGTTAACTATTGGTATGGTCTATGCTCAGTTAAGATTGAAGAGACGAGGGATCTTCTGCATCAGCCCGCAGCGGATTAACCTCTGTGGGACGCTGGATATAGTATGCTTTGATAAGGTGGGTGGAATGACGATGTGGTGATGGTGATGATGACAATGATAGTGGTGGTGATGATGATGATGGTGATGATGATGATGATGATGAGGTGGTTATGGTGATAGTGATGGCAATGGTAATGATGAGGAGGAGGAGGAGGTGATGATGATTAAAAAGGTACAGTAGATACAGACAATGCAAGAGGTGAATTGTTAAAATAGTTTCATAAGTTTCATTAGTCCCATAATTCTAGTTTGAAACAAAAACATGGTGCAGTATTTTTGTTTTTTATAGATTTTAAAATATTCAAATTAACAATCTCAAAACATCTTACCGGTAATTGAATTAGATTTCATAAGATGTCAAAGTACCTTCTTTTTAAAATTATATGAAAATAGCTACATGTACTACCCCTTTATTTTCATTTTCACTTTTAACTGCCCCACTTTACACAAAGTTCCTCTATCCTAGAAATAATATATTGACAGCTCGGTAATAGACTTTGTAGTGCTGCATCTGTTTTAATCAAAATTGAAATTGTCTTTTTTGCTATTCATGCTTACAATGAATGTGTTATGATTATCTGGATAAAATGGTGACCTTCAGTCAACTGAACTACATTTAACAAAGCAAGATCAAAAGGTTGACTGACTAGGAAAGGAATGGTGTGAATTACTGAAATCAACCTTCCTGTAATGAACATCATACTTCCTGTCACCCAACATTCCAAATCAACAGAGATGTTAATTACATCAGGCCACCTGTCAATTATAGTGTGAATTTCACTTTGTTGGAATGGTGGTATACTGCACTCTTGTGGATGACTGCCAATCATAGTAGTAATGTTGATAGTCCCATTGTCGCCATCTTTTTTCTTCATTATTGCCGAGTTCAGACGTTTCTGTGAATTTATGAAGTTAATGACAGAACTTACAAACTTACATAATAAAGAAATAAGGATGGTGAACACCCATCTAAATCCAAGACTAAATCCTTTTAACTCTGAATTAATTGGGACTATCATGAACCTGACCTTAAATTATTTGCAGCTATCAAGATTATTGGCAAAATGAAGGAATACATGATATTTGAAATAAATGATCTCCTATTCTCATGATTCAGCCCAGCCATGACAGAGGCACCTTACTCCACTGGGACCCGGCTGATATTGTTTAGCTTCCCATACTAACAAAAATCTCAAAATCACTGCTTTGACGGAAGTAAAATTCAACAGTAGCTGACACATAGTCTGTATATGACTCGGACGAGCCTCCTCGGTAGGGTAGTATATTTTGGTAATAGTGGAGCGGTTATGTGACAAAAAATGGCCAAGATGCTCGGATCTGGCAGAAAGTGTGAAATTTGGCATACAGGGGTATTTTTGGGCGCTGATTTCAAAAATTGCCGGCCCCAAGCGATTTGACCATCGGGTCGGCCGCCATTTTGAAATCCAAGATGGCAGCCATGAAATATCATTAAATGTCAATTTCTTGAGTTTTACATGACATGTGACACTGAAATTTGGCATATAGGGGTATTTTGAGGCACTGATTTCAAATATTGCCGCCCATCAGCAATTTGACCATTTGGTCGGCGGCAAAATGGCCGCCATCTTGAAATCCAAGATGGCCGCCATGATATATTATTGCAATCATTTTCTCGAGTTTTATATGAACTGCGGTATTGAAATTTGGCATATAGGCTTAATTTGGGGTGCTGATTTCAAATATTGCCGGCCCCAAGTGATTTGACCATCGGGTCGGCCGCCATTTTGAAATCCAAGATGGCCGCCATTTTGAAATCATTAATGTCATTTTCATGAGTTTTACATGACGTGTGACACTGAAATTTGGTATGTTGGGGTATATTTAGGCACTGATTTCAAATATTGCCGGCCCCCAGCAATTTGACCACTTGGTCAGTGGCTAAATGGCCGCCATTTTGAAATCCAAGATGGCCGCCATGAAAAATCATTAAATGTCATTTTCTTGAGTTTTACATGATATGTGACACTGAAATTTGGCATATAGGCTTAATTCGGGGTGCTGATTTCATATATTGCCGGCCTCAAGCGATTTGAACATCGGGTCAGCCGCCATTTGAAATCCAAGATGGCCGCCATGAAAAATCATTGAACTCATTTTCTTGAATTTTACATATGTACCCCTGAAATTTGTAGTATATCGGTATCTAGGTGAGTTCATTTAAAACATTGCTGGCTCCAAGCAATCTGACAATTGGTCGGCGGAAAAATGGCCCACATCTTGAATTCGAAGCTGGCTGCCTTAGAAATATTGCAATTATTTCGTTGAGTTTTATATGATCTGCGGTATTGCACTTTGACATATAGAAGTAGTGTGGGGAGCTTATTTCAAATATTGCTGGCCCTCAGCGATCTGATCTCCTGAGTCAGGGTTATACGGGCCAAAGATATTCATTCGAGCCAATTAACCCATTTAATTCTCAATTTTTAATTTTGATATTGCTGATTGACAAAAATGAATGAATATGATTGATAATCAAACACTGATTCTAGGGAGGGTAACTTTACTGAACTTCCTTTTTTCAAATTGGGAAGAAATATCGCCACTTTGGAACTATTTTTATACTGGCGGAAGAAGTATTGCCATTTTACTGTCTCAAGTGATGAATTTGATCCTGTCAGGTGTAGTCTTCATAAATGCCGATTTATTTTTAAAATGAGCTGGTCGAGGTACCCTTTTCTGGTCAGATATGGAATGTCAGACATATATCCTATCCACTGGACAGGTAGTAAACATTCAATTCTCGAATTTCATCCTTATTTTTTTAGAGCGTCTCTTTAACACACGAGTCTATGGGAAATAGTTTAGGCCCGTGATACCTCAGCTGCAAAATGGCAGCCATCTTGAAATCCAAGATGGCTGCCATAAAAAAAAATCATAAAAAAAAATAAAGTATCATAATTATAACGTAGGTATTATTTTGAAATCTTGGGGTATTGAAATTTCCCCCCCAGTAATCTGTCCAATATATATACTGCAAAATGGCCACCATCTTGAAATCTAGAGAGGATCGACTGTCATGAAAATTCATTAAAATAATTTTCTTGAGTTTTAAATAAGTTGAGGCACTGCATTTTAAACATACAGGCAGGTTTTGGCCTGCTGGTTTTAGAATATTGCTGCCCCAGTGATTGATCCACCGGGTCAGCTGAAAATGACCGCAACTTTGACATCTAAGATGGCTACTACGAAATATCTTTCAAATTTTTTTCCTGAATTCTACATAACCTGCGACACTGTAAATTGGTATTATGAAGCAAAAACTTGTATTGTATGTTAATTTCAAATATGGATAGATAATGAACATATAACACATAACACACTTTATCTGCCATTTTAAATTCCAATATGACCCATCATGACACAAAGGACATGATTACCTAGCTTAGTTCTAAATATTGATCATTGTGGGGGAAAATAAGTACAATATGATAGCACGAATCAAAATTTATGTATGGTATAACTGATGGTAATCCATTTATTATTGCCATCAATCATTTATATGCTAGGCGGTTGACAGTGAATCTTACAGATCTCCAGGAATTACTTTGAAACGATTCAATTGATAACCATTGTGTGTTCGACAATCTGACAATGGGAGCATGTTCGCCTCACAATCGGGAGATCAAGCTCCGACAGCATAAGACCAAAAGATGTTAAAAGAGGGGAGTTGCTTCTACCCTGTTTGGCGGTCAACGAATTAAAGGGGAAGTTCACCCTGACAAAAAGTTTATTGAAACAATAACATAATAAATAATGAAAACAATATTGAAGGTTTGAGGAAATTCCATCAAATATTTAAAAAGCTATTGGAATTTCATTTAGTGTATTTGTGACGTCAGATGCAAGCAGTTCCCCCATGTTTCTTATAGTACAAAACTCAATGAAATGTAGCCTCCTAAAAAAAATGAAAATGTTTTTTATTGAACCCTCAGTATATCAACAAACAAATGATTTCACACCCGCTCCAGAAAGAAAAAAATTACCCATGATGAACCATTTATGCATTTTGTATCACACAACATAATGGGGCAGCTGCTCGTACAGTATATGACGTCACAAATCAAAAACTTAAAATTCTGATATCTTAGATGGATTTACCAATATCTTTTTTGTATCATATTTTCTTGTGTTTTTACAACAAACTTTTCTCCGAGGTGAACTTCCCTTTTTAAGGGATAGAGCAACGTCCGACGTGGCGCTGCTAAGTTGCTGCCGGGCTCACGATCTACAGGGTATGGGCAAAATAAATTTTCGGAGCATTTCTGTTACTGAATTCTATTTTGAACAATAAAATATGTATTATTATCATTCATCATTAATATTAATTCATCATCATCATCATCATACCACTATATAACCATCAGTACTTCAAGTCTGGAGCAGTTTTATCTTCATGTCGATTTGTAATATCACAATTAGTGGAGCAATATTCTGAAACAAGCAGGCCAAAAACCTGCCTGTATGTCTAAAATGCAGTGCCTCAAATTATTTAAAACCAAGAAAATGATTTCAATGAATTTTCATGACAGTCGATCCTCTCTAGATTTCAAGATGGTGGCCATTTTGCAGCATATCTATTGGACAGATTACTGGGGGCAATTTCAATATCCCTAGATGCCAAATGTTGAAATAATACATTACGTGATACTAGATAAAGTGATTTTTTTTTAATGATCTTTTTTAATGGCAGCCATCTTGGATTTCAAGATGGCTGACATTTTGCTTCTGACTCAGGGGATCAGATCGCTGAGGGCCAGCAATATTTGAAATAAGCACCCCGCACTCCGTCGATATATGTCAAAGTGCAATACTGTAGATCATATAAAACTCAAAGAAATAATTTACAGCCTCTCAACAGAAAATGATTGTTCCGGATGGTTATTATTCAACCAAAGCCACTTCAAATGTGGAACTGCAGAAGAAGCTAGCTGGTTTTTGTATTCATGGTGCTTCATACTTACGTAACATCTATATCAGCAATTAAGGGTGCCAAAGTTGCAACGGACAAAGATGTGGTTGTGTTGGATTTGTTTTCAGTGCCAATACAACGGGTTTTACTCACCATTATAATGTTGTACATCATTCAAACTTGGTAACCATATTTGAATTCAAAATAGCATATATTTAATATGTTTTTTTTCATTGATCAAGGATGCAAAGATCAAGTTTTTCTCCAAATTCAAAGTGTTAAAGGCAATACGTAAGACTTGAGCAAATAATCTTTCATGGCGGCCATCTTGTATTTCAAAATGGCAACCAAACAGGGGTCTGACAATAATCAGTGCCTAAATATATGCCTATATGACAACTTTCAGGGCCAGAGTTCATGTAAAACTCAAGACAATTATCATTGCTTTTAATTCATGGCGGTCATTTTGCCGAAACTGGGTGGTTACATTGCTGGTGGCCGGCAAAAATCAGTGCCACGTACTTCTGTATGCCAAAGTTTGGTGTCATATATAATGTAAAATCCAAGAAAATTATTTTGATATGGTTTTTCATGGCAGCCATCTTGCCGCTGAACTGATGGTCAGAGCACTTGTGGCTGGCAATATTTGAAATCAGCACCCAAAAATAGGTACTCTATTTGCCAAAGTTCAGAGCACATGTAAAATTCAAGAAAATGATTTTTAGTGATTTTCATGGCGGCCATCTTAGATTTCAAGATGGCGGCAGACCTGGTGGTAAGACTATTTGAAATAAGTGCCCTAAACTACACCTACACTGTATATGCTAAACTTCAATACCATAGCTCATACAAAACTCGAGAAAATTATTGCAACGATATTTCATGGTGGCCATCTTGGATTTTAAGATGGCGGCCGTTTTGCCGCTGACCTGGAGGTCAAATTGCTGGGGGGCCGGCAATATTTGAAATCAGTACCTCAAAATACCCCTATATGCCAAATTTCAGTGTCACATATCATGTAAAACTCAAGAAAATGACATTTAATGATTTTCATGGTGGCCATCTTGGATTTCAAAATGGCGGCCATTTAGACGCCGACCAAATGGTCAAATTGCTGGGGGCCGGCAATATTTGAAATCAGTGCCTAAAAATACCCCTGTATGCCAAATTTCAGTGTCACACGTCATGTAAAACTCGAGAAAATGACATTAATGAATTTCTCATGGCGGCCATCTTGGATTTCAAAATGGCGGCCGACCCGATGGTCATATCACTTGGGGCCGGCAATATTTAAAATCAGCACCCCGAATTAAGCCTATATGCCAAATTTCAGTGTCACATATCATGTAAAACTCAAGAAAATGACATTTAGTGATTTTTCATGGCGGCCATCTTGGATTTCAAAATGGCGGCCATTTAGCCACCGACCAAATGGTCTAATTGCTGGGGGGCGGCAATATTTGAAATCAGTGCCTATAAATACCTCAACATACCGAATTTCAGTGTCACACGTCATGTAAAACTCAAGAAAGTGACATTAATAATTTCTCAGGGCGGCCATCTTGGATTTCAAAATGGCGGCCGACCCGATGGTCAAATCGCTTGGGGCCGGCAATATTTGAAATCAGCACCCCAAATTAAGCCTATATGCCAAATTTCAATACCGCAGTTCATATAAAACTCGAGAAAATGATTGCAATAATATATCATGGCGGCCATCTTGGATTTCAAGATGGCGGCCATTTTGCCGCCAACCAAATGGTCAAATTGCTGGGGGCCGGCAATATTTGAAATCAGTGCCTCAAAATACCCCTATATGCCAAATTTCAGTGTCACATGTCATGTAAAACTCAAGAAATTTACATTTAATGATTTATCATGGCGGCCATCTTGGATTTCAAAATGGCGGCCGACCCGATGGTCAAATCGCTTGGGGCCGGCAATTTTTGAAATCAGCGCCCAAAAATACCCCTGTATGCCAAATTTCACACTTTCTGCCAGATTCGAGCATCTTTTTCACATATCTACTGGACTATAATGTTTTATGCTACAACTTAGTAAAGGAAAGCTATTTGTCAACAAAATTATAAAATAAAGTTGTTGACTAAATACTTCTGAAATGACGTCATTTTAAAAGGTCACCTGATATCTAAAACCCTTGCTTTTCGAATCACATGACTTGAAGCCGGTATTGCTTTTCGGGTATATGGTGAAGCCAGTATTCCAGCTCTTTGTGTTCAAAAGGTTAAATGCAGAAATGATGCCCTAGTAATTACCTGCTCTTGTGAGAGAAAAAAAATAAACATGAGGTTACAGTTTCACTGCCCAAGGTTTCCCTTCATCGCGTGCCGTGGGTAAATGCACTTTCACTCAAATCCTGGGCTGGGCTAAACATCCTACCTACCCTCCCATGCTTAGACAAAGCCTCAGTTAAAACAACCAGGCCCCATAACAAATCTAAATTAATTGATTATGAGGCTGGTTTATATTATCGATTGTATTGATTATTGCATATATGATCAATCATAGAAATTAGCCCCTATGATCAGTTGCTAACATGTACCTTACTGATGGAATGTTAACATTTTATCATCACTTTATACATGTATGTATGAAATATGTATGAATTTCCTCACATTTTGTTTATTTTCAGACGGGTACTCTAACAGAAGATGGTTTAGATATGTTGGGTGTACAAGAGACGTCCAATGGAGGGTAAGAATTATTTTCTTGCCATCTTTTTAATCTTACAGGCTTAATACTGCATTAAAGCTAACTACCTGTACTTGCAGCACACAAGTTACTACATGAGAAAGTCTTTATATTCTAGGCTAATTGGCTCCATAACATGGTAGATATGGATCTGGGGACTGTTTCATGAAGACTTGTTATCATAACAACACATACACGATTTCTATAACAAATTTCCTCTCAGTCAATCAGGTTAAAGGATTTTAGTAGCTTATAACTGTTATTGTAAATCTGTTATTACTAGTTTTATGAAACGGGCCCCCTGGTTTATTTACATAGAACTGAATCTGTGAAATCATGAAAACTAAGTTGAAAAATGACCAATTGAAGGTCACCGACGCAGATAGGCATGTGTGGGACAGTGTAAAAGACTTGACATCTGACTGGAATGACTTGCTTGATTTGTAGATTTTATCGCCAATTACACACTTTTCTACCTGAATCATATGGCAATATTTTAAATTTTAATTCATGCATATGGATATACATGTAATTTGTAAGCTCTGTATTTCAGGCCTCCGTTGAGGTAACAGGTTGGCAGTGGGACTCACCATTATTTTCCTTATTCCCAGGTTCTCTCCCATGGCGACGGATGTGAAGTCCCTTCCCGTTGGCCCCTTTGTATCTACCATGGCAACGTGTCACTCGTTGACTTACATCAATGAGGAGATTGCCGGAGATCCTCTGGACGCCAAGATGTTTGAAGCTACAGGATGGGTAAGTCAGTTTTAGGGGTTTTGCAAGAAACTTATCTGCGATTGATTGCAAGGCTTACTATCAATTTCCAGAGGCCCTCTTGATGCCAAGATGTTTGAAGCTATGGATAAGTCAGATTGTGGGCTGATGCAAGAAGAAATTATCTGTAAATTATTCCAAATTTCAAATTGATAGCAATGCTGTTGATTGATATGGGATCTAAAACTGGTTCTGTAAGAGACTTCTAATGATTATTGCAGAATTTCATTTTCTTTTTATCGTACATTTCTCAGGGTTGTACAAAGTAAAGCTAGCAGAATTGAATAGTACATGTATATTTGAACAGTCATGTTAACTTTTTCAAGCCAAATAAACCTTACTCTATTGACTGTAAAGTAATAGATCTGAAAGTGAAGAATGCAGATATGCTGCGTTTGGTTTAATTTTAAGGAAATCACATTTGTACAAAGACAGGCTGATATTGATGCATCAATTTCTCAATTTTTTCATTTTTTTTTCTTATTGTTGAAGTCGATGCAAGAAGTTGGTGCTATGAGGGTATGTGGGTTCTTCCGATTTCTTTCATGCTTTTCATCTATCAGATCTTCACTTCATTTCAGCCGGCTGATCAATATTAATCTATGCTTAACATCTACAGTGTCTGATCATAAAAATATGTTTATTTGGTAAGACAGATCAATTCCCACCCCTCAATAAAAAATAAATATAAGTAGGAAAATGATTATTTTTATAAATATGATAAATATACAAGCAAACAAGGGAGAAGGTGAAAACCTGTATAAATTGAAAAAAAAAAATTGCAACTCTTTGTAAGACGGGCCCCAGATAATGTTGCTTACATTTTACTAAACAGCCTCAGATTTTAGTAAGCATTATCAATATATGCAGACTACGCCCAGATAAGGAGCTACTACAGAGTGTGTTGGAAAAAGGGAAGGAAATATTCAAGGTCATTTTTATAGTGTTTGATCAATGAAGTGGTTTAGCATGACAATCTCAATTTTGTAGGTTTGTGTTAGTTCATATGATATATACCCACTATTTGAATAAAGTATGAAAGATTAACGTCGAGATGAATCAAATTTCTATCGGTTTATTGAAGTTGGAAAATGGTTCAGTGTACATTTCAACGTCATTCCATGGCCCTGACACAAAGATTTGATTCAATTACAAATTTCAAACCTTGCTTCTGATTGGTTGAAAGTGTCTCTTTTCAACATTTTGCCTGTGCTACAATGATTTTCATTGGCATTTTGCATTTTGTAATTGATGGCAGAATTTTGTGTTTAACAGGCCCAGGTGTATACCTTTATTATTTTTCACCAATTGTTTAAAACCTGGATCATCAGAGTACAATATACATGTACCCCGAAGCCCCATTGCATACAAGCTACTATGATGGTAACCTTTTCATTCAGTTGTAATTTGCCTGAAATCCTTGATTATGATTGGCTGTTGAGAATTGTTACCATGGTAGTTACCATGGATGGCAACTTTTATGCTACAGGGCTTAGTGGGTGTTTCATAAAGCTGTTCGTAAGTTTAGAGTGGCTTTAAGACCGACTGGTGATCCTTTCTTCTGGTAAATGATATTGACCATTATAAAATGTTCATTGGTGATTATTTAGCGTGCAAGAAAGACTCACCAGTCGTTTTTTAACTTACAAACGGCTTTATAAAACGGCTCCCTGGTACTACCACCCCACTCACTGAACTACATGTACCTCACATCCTCTTGTGTAATGTGTATCTGTATGGTATACATACAGTCTGTGACATACAAATTCTCTGATCAGATCTAAGAAAAGACCGAAGGGGCAAGCCATTATGGATTCATGAACAATAATTAAATTGACTCTCCAGTCCCTTGTCTGATTAGCACATTTTGTTGCCTCTGAATGAAGGTTCATATATCATTATGATATTTATTGTTGATGAGAGAACATTTACAAAGTGTTTGAGGGGCAAGCCATCGTTAACAATTGCTCGCCCGCCCATGTTTTGTCTAATCAGCAAAATGTGGGCGCCTGTGTGAATGAAGATTTTCTTATGTTGATGAGAGAACATTCAACATATTTAGAGGGGTAAGCCAGTGCACATACTGTGTTAACTTTGGCTTGCCCCTCCAATCCTTTGATATGAATATTTCAGCACCACTGTAGGAGGATTCATCTACATGTATCATTGTCTCGTGTTGATGAGAGAAAGTTTGGAAGATTGGAGGGACATGTCAATATATATTTAGTAAAAAAGGCATGCCCCTAATGCTTTGTCATATGTGGACAATCTTGAGGCAACAGTATTAAGATTCAGTGAGCGTTGATGCGAGGACATTCATATATGTTTATTACTAATCTAGCAATCATTCTTGTACTATTAACATGACTATTAAAGTTACCTTAACAAGTTCACAATCTCTCTGTCATACAGAGAATGATTATTATGCCAGCACCTCATTCATGATGAGCACCATGCTTATTCCACACTACAGCTTCCTTAACCTATACCATGCCGTGGATGTTGAATACTGCCAAATTTCTTGAGTGATCTGATGGACATTTTCCTAAACTTCAAATCCCACTCAAATATTTGAATTATGAGTATTTTCACTAGGCTCAGATTAAGACCCAAGTATTTGAATTAACATTTTGCTCCGACTTCAAATGACTTGAAAACCCAGTGGCCCGTATTCTGATAGCAGGCTTAACTTAAACTCGGGTTTAAAGTTGTGGTTTAAGTATGGGAAGCCAAAGGTATCAAAATTTTTATTAAGTTGTATGTTTCTTATGTTTATTGTGCTCTTTCCTGATTCATCGATGGTGAAGACAATCATTTATCTATACTTCCTAGACAATTGTGAATGATTTGAGAGCCAAATGAGCTGAAGTATGATATCTCTACTGTTAGTGATTTATGTAACAATCGGCTATCCATACTTAAACCACAACTTTAAACCTGCTATCAGAACACGGGCCTATATCTGTAATGCAATGTTACTCATTCAGGCCCATGGTCTAAAATAGAAAAGATAATCCTCATTGTAATTCAGCTATAGTTTTATGTGATCATTATTTGTTTTATATGGTTCTTCATATTATTATTGATGTATGTCTTTACTTATGTACAGCTTTCTGCTCTTTACTTTCTCGAATCAAGTGAAATGTTATGCAAGATATAGTTCACTTAGTTTCATGATTAAAGTTTTTTTGGGGGTGATTATATTTACATGTAGGCTGTGAAATGATATTGCTTTCTTCCTTAAATGAATACACCACATTTTCCTTTCCTGCTTTATTTAGACCCTTGAGGAGTCCAACCCAGCCGAGACCAGTAACTATGATGCGATGGTCCCAACGATAGTCCGTAGTCCTGGTAAACATGCCGATCTAAAAGCAGGAGGAGATAACAATGCAGAGGTATGCCTAACATATTATCTCCTTGTTAATTGTTGTACTTTCTTAAAGTTTGTTTGCTAGTCAAAACCAACAATCTTTAGATGATTAATAGATTCTCTTTATAGATCTAAAAGACAAGAAATCAGAAGAGTATAAATTCAAGAATATTTGATGAGGAGTGGATCACTGAACAAATAGAATAGTGCTGCTTTTTATTGGATATATGTTTTTATTCGGTTCTGTGGGCAGCATGAATACTTGATAGGGAAGTACTTTCCGTTTTGTCTGGACAAAATTTCTGATTTTTCTTCTATTATTGAACAAAATGGCTGCTATGACATATGATATGGAGTCTTCAAAGAATATAATAATATCCTATAATATGCTGAAGAATAATAAGATTAATTGTCCAGCATATTAAATGTAAACCTGAAATTATGCTTCATCAAGTAACATCCTTGCTAATAGAGACTACTGACATTTGGAGAATGTATTTGTCATTAAGATCAATGAGGGATACTTCATCTTTCTTTTAATGTTTATTTTGCTGACTTCATTCATCTATCTTGAAGGATCTTGGTGAGATCGGTATCATCAAACAGTTCCCATTCTCATCCAGCCTGCAGCGAATGAGTGTTATCACTAGGGCGATGAATGCTAAACATATGTGTGTCTATACCAAAGGAGCTCCAGAGAAAATTGCTTCTCTTTGCTTACCTGACAGCAGTGAGTAGCATTTTAATGTTGATGATGATGATGATGATAATGATGATTATGATGATTATGAAGATGATGGTGTTGGTGGTGTTTATGATGGTGATGATGATGAAAATTAGAATTATGGTGATGGTGATGATGATGATGATGATGATGATGATGATGATGACGATGACGATGATGACAATGATGGTGATGATGATGATGATGATGATGGGGATGATGGTGATGATGATGATGTTGTTGAGAATGAATGTCATCATCAGGGCCATGAATTCCAAACATATAAGTGTTTACACCAAGGGATCTCTGTAAAGAAATTGCTTCTCTGTGCTTGCCCGATAGAATAAAAGCAGTGAGTATCCATATTGCTATTTGTGATAACCATTGGACATCATCAATTTTATTTCTCCACTTCTTGCTTTTGTTCTTATGTGTATTTCAATACTAAAATCTTTATCGTTGAATTTCTTTCTCCTTCAGTCCCTAACAACTTTGAGGACATGTTGAGTTCCTACACTGCGGATGGTCTTAGGGTGATAGCGTTGGCATGGAAACCACTGGATCCCGCGCTGCAGTGGCATAAGGCACAGAAAATACAAAGGTGCTCACCTGTTTGTTGAGAATTCATATATGTTAGTCATGAATACATGTATGACGATAATGCTAATGTTGTTTATGATGCTCTCGGAGCTTGCTATCCATGCCATTAAATTGAACTTAAATCAATTTGATTTCGATCAATCCCAACCCTTTGTGAAACAGGACCTATTATTTTGCCATTCTTGCTATTGATGAAGACCAATAAAAAAAAGTTGTAAGAAAACTGTGGAGTCTATAAATGAAAGCAAACTGAAATAAGAGACCATTTCATTGCTGCAATTGCCCCAACAAGCCAAAATTGAAAACCCTTGTGCGTGATCATTAATCCTATTCTAAAGAAATTTTTTTATATCAATCACATTTCAAACTGAATAAATTGCAACTCTTTGAAAAAAACATGGTCAGATATAGTGAAATCGTATTTTTTGTGTGTGTTGCTTTGGCAGAGATGCAGTTGAAAGTGATCTTCACTTCCTTGGTCTAATGATTTTACAAAACAAACTGAAACCAGAGACCACCCCAGCGCTTCAAGAGCTACACCAAGCCAAGATTAGGACCATTATGATTACAGGTATGTTACAAACAAATTTATTGATAAGCAAGTTTTCCTAGTCAAACTTTGCAAGATATTCCACTCCATTGATAACAAGTGTGTTTATTCTTTTAAAACAGTACAAATGAAACTAAAAAGATATTTCAGAATTTTACCCTTGCTGACTCTTCTACTTGTTCACATCCTTGACAATATTAGTGTGACAAAACATTGTGGTGAATAAATCTAACATCAAAATCATGCTGATGGGCTATTCCACATGAGAAAAATTGTCAGTTCACCTCAAATTCTGTTACAGGTGACAACATCCTCACTGCGATCAATGTTGCTCGCAAGTGCGAAATCATCCAGCCCGGAAAAAGAGTTGTGCATGTCGAGGCTGTGCCGCCGCTAAACGGCGACAAACTGGATGTCCAGTATCAGACTGTGGAGTTTCATAAGGAGACGGAGGAATTGAATACCAAAGAACCAGTTGTAAGTTGCATATGTAGATTTCTAGATCTGTGTTTAATGGGGTTGTTTGTGTCTATGATTTGTAATGACTGATTTTCATGGGGGTAACATGGTTAAACGATTAATTTCTTACAGAAGTTTTCCAAGGACATAAATATTTAAAAAAATCAGAAGTTTGCGAAATTGATTGCGTGTGCATGTACATGCTTCGCGCATTGAGTTCTTTATGCGTTGGTATGGCCCCATATACTGTTTATTGTGTCATGGAGTACATTTCTTTTGTAAATTGCCAATTCGTCTACTGCCAACTCATCCACTCAACACATGGTCTACCTTCATTTTGTCTAATGCCATTCCATCCATCAACATTTCGTCTAACCACCATTTGGTCCAATCATCACTTTGCCTAATCACCATTTCGTCTCATAACCAGTTGGTCTAATATTCGTTTTATTTTCATTCATTTTGCCCAATTAACATTTTTAATTAGACCAAATGGTATATGGACTAAATGGCTAATGGACCAACTGGTTATCAGACGAAATGGTGAGTGGACCAAATGGCAATTAGAACATGTGGATATTGGACGAACTGATGGTAGAACAAATGATAGTAGACGAGTTGGCAATTGGACAAATTGGCATCGGACCAAATGAAAATAAACCATTTTCCTTTGCCCCAAGGTTATGCTTTTGGTGAGTGGAGCAAATGGCAATTAGACCATGTGGATATTGATTGAAAATAAAACGAATATTAGACCAAATGGTTATGAGACAAAATGGTCATAGACAAAATGGTGATTAGACACCAGACATCGATGATATGTACAAGTAAATTTTATTTTTGATGGAGATGACCTTCCAATCATTCATCTACTTTGCTTGAACCATTTCAGGGAACCAATGAAATAGCAATTGACATGATGAACCAGAACGGGACGACCTTTGCCATGGACGGCAAGACGTTTGGACTGATCAGAGAAATGGAACCAGAACTTATGGATAGGGTGAGAGAATTAGAGAAATTCAGATTTAGGTGTTTTTTTTTAATTTCTCATAACAATATTTACAAAATTATAAAAGCACAAATAATATAGCTTCCATAAATAATGAGAATAATGATATTAAAGAAAATGACATCATCCACTCATTATTTCTTTTGTATTTTATTATATGAAATATTTTAATTTTGTCCTCATTGAAACAACGATTAATTCCTCTGTGAACATGTGAAATTAGCATTGTATAATACTGTATGGTTCAGTCAAGTTGGTCCTTATTGTCAAATCTGTAAAAAATGAAATATTTTATAATTCAAACAATAAAAAACAAAAGAAATAGTGAGTGAAGGACATCATCGACTTTCTCATTTGCATGTCACTGTTTTGTGAAAAATAAGCGAAACTTTAAAATGTCATAACGTTCTTATTTTACATCCGATTTTGATGAAATTTTCAGCTGTATGCTAGTTTGATTTTTCTCTATTCATTCAGATGAACTTTTTTTGGGGGGTTGGACTTGATCTTTAATATAATTTGTATTCAAATGTGAACAATTAACTTGTGCAAGGTCTAAGAAGTACATGAGAAAACAGGAACTGATGATTAGTAGTAGTAGTAGTAGTAGCAGCAGCAGTAAAAAAAACATATATAAAGTAAAAAAACAGTGGATTGTCCTCATCCAGCTTGACTGGCAAAGGATACCAAAGGGCCCCAGGTATATGCTGATTTTAATGCTGTGATCAAGATGAGAAACACAATTTCCAGGCAAAAAAAAAAGTTAACAGCAAGAATAAAGTGAAATCATTTAGCCTAATTTAAAAAAAATGTATTTAGGCAAATTCCAATAAACAAAACCGTGCATGAAACTTTAAAGTAAAATATATTGATCAAACCTGATTGCAGCATTTAGCATGAGTTTGCCAAGCTTATCTGCATTCTGTAGTCAATGAATTCTAATTAAGACTTCCATTTCTTTCAGATTTTTTACCGCTTATAATTGCTTTAATATTTGTGCATGTCACTAAAAGAACTTAAAATTTGATGTTAAGAATACTGAAGACACAGAATTGCATTTTACATGGAAAACTGTGGACTTTAACTTGATATGAATACTTCTTCCAGCTTGCTGTCCACGCTCAAGTCTTCGCTCGCATGTCACCTGACCAAAAGATGCAACTCATAGAAATCCTACAGAAGCTGGAGTACCACGTCGGTATGTGCGGGGACGGGGCCAACGACTGCGGCGCCCTCAAGCTGGCACACGCAGGGATTGCGCTGTCCGAGGCAGAGGCATCCGTTGCCGCTCCATTCACGTCAAAGGTTCACGATATCTCCTGCATACCTGCCGTCATGAAGTGAGTTCAAGCTTGGAATTTACTTTTCATAGTTGAGAAAAAAAGAACAAGAAGAAGCTTATAATTTATAAAGCATTCGTAAATTGTAAAACTGATATGAACTAATTTTCTGAGTGGGCAATTAAATAAAATTCATATATCATCATAGTCATCATGTTGTGTTATTGTTGAGAGACTGGCATCTTTTAAGTGATATCCTATAAGCATAATGCAGTTCAATTGATATTTTTGGAAATGGAATAGAATTAAACCTAAGAATGAAAATGTCTCCCATTTATTTTTGTATGTAAGGGAGAGGGTCGAGCATTGCTCACTAGTTCTTCAAAATTTTAAAGTTCATGGCCCTTGGTCAGAATTGAACCCAGGAACTTGTGATCTACATGTATAGTCTGTAGACTTATCCACTAGACCAAGACACCTTGAAAGCCAAGATTTGCCTTTTCTTCCAGATGGTCAAATTGGAGCTTATTTGGAAGAGTCGTAAACTTTTATATTCATTTTTTGGTTGTTGCAGGAGTGTTTCATTTAATTTTACTGTAAGATTATCACCCTTTTGAATTTTGTAATTAGTTGTTTAAACCGCATTTTATTGCATTTTTTTACTATCATTATAGATAATGTGATTACTTTTATCTTCACACTTGTTATTTGTAATGTATTAATGTATCATGGTGACTCCTTATTATAAGCACTGCTTCTCCGTAGTCTCCGAGCCATCTATTTGTTATGTTTTTCTGTTACTTTGTTCATCTTTTATCTTGTACTGTTTTATCCTTTTGATGGTTGAATTAATAAATTGAATTGAACTGAATTCATTGTGCCATACAAATGATGTAAGTCATCACCAAAATGTACTAAACTACAAAATTATCTTGTTTATTTTTGTCTGTAACAGAGAGGGTCGAGCAGCCCTTACCACATCCTTCGGAATGTTCAAGTTCATGGCCCTTTACAGCATGATCCAGTTCACCACGGCGACCATCCTCCTCTGGGGGTCGGGCTACATCGGCGACCTCCAGTTCCTCTACATCGACATCATCCTCTCCACAGTGGTCATCCTCCTGATGGGGCGGAACCAGGCGTACCCCGTCCTGTCCAAGGTCCCGCCCCCTCCCCAGCTCATGACGGTTACCATCATCTTCTCGATGGTCTCGAACGTGATCGTCCAGATCATCCTGCAGGCCGTGTTATATGTGATCGTTCAGAAAGAGCCTTGGTGAGTAAAATGATGATGTTGATAATGATGGTGGTGGTGGTGGTGGTGGTGGTGGTGATGGTGATGGTGAGGAGGAGGATGGTGATGTGATGATGATGGTGATGATGATATTACCATCTTCTCATTGGACTCCAACGTGATCATTAAGATCATCCTGCAGGCCATTTTATATATGATTGTTCAGCAAGAGCCTTGGTGAGTAAATTGATGATCATCATCATGATGACGATGGTGTTCATTGAAAATGAAATTAAAAAGTCATTAATATTGCACTTCCCAGTCAATAGGCTGAATTGTAGACAGATTTACAGAAGACACTCATGATCTGTAGAACTAGTTCATTTTCTGTTCATTATTTCTTATAATTCTCTAGGTACACGGCTCCTGTGTATGACGATGACGGGGTCTATATCCTCAGCTTTGAGAACACTGTGATATTTATGTTATCTTGCTTTCTATACATCAACTCGGCCGTAGCATTCTCACCAGGGGCACCGTACCGCAAAGAGCTTTACACCAATTGTAAGTGAATGTGCTTTAATCCTTTTAAACCCATGCACTACAGGGCCCATTGCATAAAAGTTACTATTATGGTAACTTTGCCATCCAATGGTAACTACCATGGTAACGATGCTCATCAGCCAATTAAAATCAAGGACTCATTGAAAGTTATTATTGGATGGCGAAGTTACCATAATAGTAACTTTTATGCAACAGGGGCCCAGGTTACTTTGCTCCAGTTGAATCTTGTGGGATCAATTAAATCTGTTTGATTCAGGAGAAATTCATCCCAGAAGATGTAAATAACACGTTTTGCAGACCTGCCAACCAGTATGTTTTAGCCGTAATTAGTACGTTTTTGCAACCAAAATACGGCAGTACGTTTTTTCTTTGAAAAATTTTTTTTTTGTAAAAAATAATTTTTTTATTTATTTTTCTTTCTTTTTTTACTAAATCATAATTTATTGAGAAAAATAATATCTATATGTCTCTATTTCATAAAACGTACACAAATATGGTTATTAGATCAATGTAATTTCAGGTAACTTGTTTTTTTTTTTCAATAATTTTGTTAAAACCAGTGTGAAGATATACACATGTTTTAATGTTTTTTCATCTGCAAGAGCAGTGCGCATTTTAGCTTGCATGCAACTTGAGCGCCGCAATGAGCGAGTGCGCCAAGCATTTTATTATGAAATACACTTTTTTTTATAAAAATACAGTTTTTCATTCCCAGAGGTTGGCAGGTCTGCATATTTATCTCACACGGTAAAAATACTGATTTTTTTGTCAAAATACTGATTTTGGGGGATAAGAATACTGAAAATGCAAAATACAACTTGGCAGCTCTGGTTTTGCATAATCTGGCATAAAAAATTAACTTTGACTTGGGTGAACATTCAAATATGGAAGGTGTTGATTTGTGCAAGTGTATCTGTATTTCATGAAATTTGTGCTAGATTTATGATACTTGAAAATTTGGTTTGTGAAATCAGGACATTCGACTGGCTGATTGTGAATATGTTACAGAATTTTAATGTTGTCAATAATTATCATTCATCTGATATTATTCGGCACTTCAGAAACTAACAATAAATAATGTAGCATACAGTCATAAAAAAATAATAAATAGAACTACTATGTAGACGTTTGCACACCCAATCAATCTTGCCAGCTAGCCTTGTTTAGGAACAGGTCAATTACATGGATATGGCTCATTGTTTTAGTAGATTATAGATTTAATTTTTAATATAGCTCTAAGACAAATTGTAATGGTAAGGAAGTAAGGAGCTGTCATGCCTGAACATTATAGCCAGCGTTTTCTTCATCCAATTTCTTGATAACAAGAATCGCCTTTCGTTAACAACACAAAATAATGATCAAACTGATGTAAATTCTTCTCATTCATCTAGCTGTATAAATCATGAAGGAATTAGATTTTTTTTTTAAATGGAAACGACAACTCAATGATAAACAAATAATCCTTTTAAGGACTACATTACATGGTGTTTACCGCAAAAACTGACATTATTCTCTCCACCATGAAAACCTTTAAAGATCACCTGACAACTCACTGTTGTAACATTTCGCCAATTACCCATTGGCTTCGTTGGGCGAATGACGATGAAGGGGAGGCCTTTGTAATATTTGAGATTGTGCATATTCTTTGTATAGAATTTGAATTCTCAATATTTTGTGTTGTAAACAAAATGCAATTCTTGACATCACAAAAGGGATGCTTTATAACAGGAAATGCACCTAAGGAGAATAAGACTGGCCACATGTATTAAATGTATGTCGCCGAACGCTGGGTAAATCCTGGGTACCGTAACACATAAGTTAGCAATTAATCATACGCTTGATTTTCATGATCAATTGTACATTTTAGTTAATGCTATCAATCATTCAAACAATGTTCGACGATGATTGCTAAGCTTTGTGTAATGGGCAGTGTATGACAGCCCCATAAGCACTCTGACCCTATTATGGGGAGAGAGTAAGTAAATTTTGCTGTAAGAATAGATGAATAGATGTAAAAAATGGTTTCCTCTTGATTCATGTCAGGGCCGTACTGTGCAGCTCTTTTGATTCTCTATGGGATGAACCTCTTCCTTCTTTATGGACCTCCTGAGAAACTAAGAGAGGAATTTGAGGTGAGTAAAAATCATTTTTGGCAGTGTTAACTTCATGGGGGAGGCAAAATTAAGCAAAATTTGTAACATGAAAAGCTCATGCTGCGGTACTTCCTAAGATTAAAACTATCCAGGAACTATTAGGGTTTAGTGATTTTTTTTAGAAAAAAAGAGCCTTTTACCATATGAAAAGGATTCAGGAGACAATTAAAAGAGAGAGAGGCGGGGCAATAGAATGTGAGAGGATGTAACAGAAAACAGGGATGACTGAAAACTTTGAATAAATTTGAACTTACCTGAACCATGGAAACAAGATTTTTTTTTTCCTGCCTATTTTTCATTTAGATCATGGATATTCCGGACTACGGCTTCAAGACCATCATCCTAGCCTTGGGGGTGCTTCACTTTGCATTGGCAGAGATTATCGAGCTCTTCCTCGTTCCTTGGAACGCCCTCATGTCGTTCATGACCTGTCGATGTCTTCGTCGGAAGACCCTGAACACCTTCCAACGCCTGGAGATGGAGGAGGTCAACCAGTTGTCATGACAACCACCATGTTTCAACCACTCGCCGGAGCAGCTCTCAAAATGTTGGTCGGATTTTAAGTTCATCTTGGAAGAGAAGACTTATTGGATGAGAGCATGTGCTCAGTGAAGAGACATAGACTATCTTAAGCACAAATTTTTTAAACATCAAGTATTGTTTTTTTTTTATAGGAAGACTGTTTTCATGTCAAATTGAGGCGATTCAGCTAGCCATGTGTGAAAGGGCTTTCTTCAAGTTCTTTGTATGGACTGCTCAAAGAATATTAACTTGTTTTTGTTGCAATGTTAGACCTTTTGAATTGTGGTTGCTAAGAGATACCAAATAAATTCTTTAAAAAATACCAAATGTCCTCCACGTTTATGTTGCCAATTTGATAATGATAAATTTCATGAAAATGTGAATGTGTGCGTTAATCCCATTTTTGAAAAAAGAGATATATATTTTTTTGTTATACATGGGACCATTTGAAATTAAAATGCAAGTTTTATTAAGTGAATCCACAGTTGAAAACATTAAAAGAAAAACAACATGGTGATACTGAAATACTTCCAATGTTTGATGACATGTGAACATTTTATTGTAAACATGCTGATTTCAGCCTTTTGGCTGTGTAACATGTATTGTTTTTATACGAAATAAACCATGATTGAATTTAATTTTGAATTGAAATGAATTGATTGATAAACTACTTAATCATGATTTATAGGAGCCGTGGTGTAGTGGTTCAGACTCTCGCCTTGTAAACAGAGGGTCGTGTGTTCAAATCCCACCGCGGTCTGGCGTCCTTTGGCAAGGCGTTAATCCACACTTTGCCACTCTCGACCCAGGTGCTAAATGGGTACCCGGTAGGATGTGAAAGTCATTGTAGCTTGTCCGGTACTGTGTGCGCCTCACAGGCGACTGACTGGAATACTCCCCAGGGAGTGGAGGATGTGCACACATTGTGTGCGGGAATGACTGATTGAATCCGATGACCGAGGTAATAATATATCTGTAGAGCGCTTAGACACGTCGTTTCGATGTATTAAGCGCTATATAAAAGCGGATTATTATTATAGAGATGTTCTGTCTTGCACATTTTCACTTTCATATGCCAAGTAATAACAGTCAGTTATTATGACTTGCTTTGTCTGTATAATCACATGTAATCACATTTTTTTTTTTAAATCATGGCTGATGATATTTTAGTAAAAACGCTTTTTTTTTATCAGGCATTTGATGCAGAATAATTCCACTCTTCCTTTGTAATTTTCTGAGTAAAAATTGACATTCACCTTGAAAGTTGATTGATCCTGTAAAAAAAAAATCTTTAAATGGGTACTCATTTGAACTTTGTTGAAATGTTTTCCAAGTTGCTTAAACTTGTGACCAATTTTTAGAAGTGAAATTATTCCTGAGGTATTTGTTAACATATTTGCTATGTTAAACTTGTCACACAAGATTTTTTTTTTCTTCTTTTCAACCCCTCCCCCCCTCTGAATCTTTTACTTGGAAAGATGTTCTCTGAACAAACTGTAACATAATGTATGTATGTGTTTTTATATACTTTCTTTTGTTTTTATACACTTTCTGTTATTTCTTGTTTTTCTACTCAGGTCTACTGTCAAATATTAATCTTGTCTGAAAACTACATTCTTCAAAGCAAATATTGTTGCATATTATCGAGGGATGATGTATAGAGATTTGAAAAAAATTACGAGTGCTAACAGTAACAAATATCTTTTGTGTAAGTTTTTACAAAGGATATTCATTGTAATTTATTTTTTGCATGCCAGAAATGTATTAACATTCTAGAATATGTTTTTACCACATGGGATAAACCCATTCGGTCTACTATCTCTTGGTCTAATTGCCAGTTGGTCTACTGTACACTTGGTCTAATAACCACTTAGTCTAATTCGCATAAGTCTAATGCCTCGTTAGTCTTACTTTCCATTGAGTGGTCTTATTATTTTATTTTCTTCACTTTGCCAAGTAGAATTTGATTCATAAACATTTCACCTAATCATGTAGACTAAAACCCAGTGCACACTATCGGCATGTTTCTACAGAGAATCGTTAAAACAGTTTATCTTTTCCGGAATGGAAAAACCGTATTGCTCAAACCAACCCGTTTCTACAGAGCGAATAATCCGATTAACTCACATTTTGCGTCGCAAATACCGCGCCAACATGGCAATAACCACCTCCCAGAGGTGGTTATGAGAAACAGTATTTTGCGTGATGTGGTTCATCAATAAAGCGCATCGCGTCTGTTTCTACAGGAAAGTTTTCTGGAATTCTGGATACGTACGCGGGTAATACCATTTAACGATTCTCTGTAGAAACACGCCGTATGCGACACAATTGCATTATGACCAGATTGCAATGAAATCACAGTGCAATCGCATCGCAGGATGTGCGTTGGGCTTAAGCGGTGTCAGACCAAATGGATTTAGCACGGCTGGAAATGAGATATGGCATTATGTGCGTTAAGTGGCAAGTAGGCCCAATGGTTGATAGACGGAACTGGTTGTAGATGAAGTAGGATTAAATCATGTGCGATGAGACCAAGTGGAAAGTAGATGAAGTGGGTGTATACCGCTGTTCCTTCTCTTGAAGAGGTTGGATGTCATGGTTTTCCATCTGTCTCTATCCAGTGCTATCTTGCAGCATTCGTTTATCTTCCTGCCTGTCATCTCTTCAATATTTCCAAGTCAGCTTTTTCTTTTATACCATCAGTAATTTACCATATTTATTGCCATTATGCCACAACGACTTAACTGCCTTCTGATTCTTCAAGTGTTAATTATAGTGAAGATCTACCTCTAGTGATTTATACTGCTTTTCAGGCGATGATTTGTTCTTGCAACTACAATCGTTGAATGTTAAACATGTGGTAAGTTCATGGTAATTGTAAAATGACACATTTACATGTGTAATTGATCCCTTTATTTTGAGAAGTCAAGCTGCCAACTCATTTGTTCCTACTTATTTTCCTATTTTCTTCTTTTATAATGGTATAATAATTGGCGATAGAAAACAGGCTTGAGAACTTGTAGTATGAAGCACTTTGGCACATACACCTGTATTATTGAAATCTACGTCTGTAAACTCATTGAAAAAGATAATTTTAATCTCAACTTAGTTGTTTTGATTTTGTGCCTTATGAATATACGTTGAAGTATGTTTTATGAACTATCATCTTTTAGAAATTAGCAATATATTGATTTTAGGTTTGTAAAGTTAGACTACTGTAGTGTGTGAAATGTAGGATATTAATTCATGTATCTCTTTTTTTTTTTGCAATTATAATTTAAAATTAATAGCCACTAATTTTGTGTGATGAATGGCAATTGTACTGTATATATTTCAACTCTATGTTGTGTAATAATAATATTCAAGAAACTTTTAGGGAAAAGTGAGGTTGAATGCTATCAAGGGTATGGCAATTTGAATATGAGGTACAACAGAACCACTTATTGAAAGATTTGCCAACAACTCTGAATTCAATGAAATAATGAATTACACCATATTAGTATCATTGTAATAACTCAATCTCTTTTTAAACTAAAAGAAGGAAGCTATGACGATTTGTGCAGCCCAATAAACAGCTAATAGCCTAAAATTGACATTTTTTGTTTTTTATCAGCCCCCTTTCCAATTGGGAATTAACCGCAATTAGTTTTACACAGCTCGCCATGAGTATGCAAATGTTCTTTATCAAAATGAGACCCGAATAATGAATGTGTATATTTGCAATTAACTTGCTTTATTGATATTGTAATGAATTCAAGGTAGACTCACCAATAGACCGTTTGTGGAGATCAATTTGTCTTTTGTTTAGGTGTTTGAGTTTCGCCATTAATTCCTTTTCATTTAGAACTTTAAAGGGATGGTCCGGGCTGAAAATATTTATATATAAATAAATAGAGTAAAATTCACAGATAAAAATGCTGAAAATTTCATCAAAATCGGATAACAAAGTTATTATATTTTAAAGTTTATCAATATTTTGTGAAAACAGTTATATGCACATCATCATGAATATTCATTAGGTGGGCTGATGTCACATCTCCACTTTCCCTTTTCTTATGTTATTACATGAAATCATAATTATTTCATTCTTTTCATACACGTGTAAATGATGTGTCTCCATTATGTTGAAATAAGTTGCGCCAATGAATAACTAATGCACTTAATCAACTGACAATCCAATTGTTTTGGTTCTTCATAGAATTTTTTTTAATAAACCTATTTTCCTATAATAAAATACAAAAGAACAAGTGGGGATATGACATCAGCCCACGTAATGGATATTCATAAAGACATGCCTAGAACTGTTTCACCAGAATGATGCAAATCTTTAGAATTCAGTAACTTTGTTATTTGTAATCCGATTTTGATCAAATTTTCAGCATTTTGCTCTGTGAATTTTACTCTATGTATTGAGATATAAACATTTCCAGCCCGGACCATCCCTGTAAGTCTCACCATTATAATTGGCAAAACTTAAATGCCTAAGCGTAAGGCAATTACATGTAGTCTCCATGAAATAAGATATCAGATCAGTTATTGTCGTATATGAGTATATTTGTGATGGAAATTGTGTTATTCATATATGTTGTATTAAGATCATTTTCTTTCAATTTTTTCATGTATTACCATGATATCTCTAATTACTGCATGTCATCATTTTGAGAGGCTTAATTGGTTGGTATAATGGAGTGGTTTCAATAGCGTTTACTTTCTAACTTCATCATCTTCATGTATATGGTTAGGGCCTTGTCACACAAAACAAGCAACTGATTGCATGATTGATTTTGTGAGGGAATGTACTTAATGATCAGTGCAAATTAATCCTAAAAAATCAGTATCATCATCCTGGGCCCCATAGTACAAAGGTGAGCAATTAATAGCTAAATGAAATGGCCTATCAAGATCATTGTTGTATGCACACAACGAATGTAGAGGGCAGCAACACAACTTACAAAAAAAATCAACTCTACAATCTTCCAAAAAAGTGCTCTGGGAGAAATTGGTCACAAAATCTGAGCGAAGTGGACACTGCCGTGTGTTGCTGCCCTCTACGTTCATTTTATGCGCATATTTGACTAGGAACCAATCAGAATTGTTCTTTCAAATTAGTGATTAATCGCTAACCTTTGTGTTACAGGGCTCAGGTCTGTCTTTGACTGTGTCGAGTTAGTTCTAACATGTAAGTACTTACATGGAACGTACCCTGCACCATTGCTTAACTCTTTTACGCTGAATTAATTTTTGGGGAATTATAATGACAATTGTTTCCATGTTATTTTCTTTGAATCAAGATTTTGAACCATTGATACTGATGATTATTATATAGATGTTGTCCAAGAACTTTTTCCATTTATTAGCTTCTCTAATATGAAGTTAGAGGAGTAAACTAATTATTACGATTGTCGAATTTAATTGTACGAATGTGCAAAATTGCAACATCAGCGTGCAAAGGTTTGAAAACAAACTTTATTTCTTGAAATTATGATTTCACATAGCCTTTTTTTAAATTAAGACACAATGTTTGAATAATATGTACATAAATTAATTCACTTGTATTCCTTTTTTGTACTTTGTTTCCATTAAAACAACTATTTAAAAATTATTTTCAATAATAATTTCAAGAGAGTATATTGCCAATTTTTAATTAAATTATGAAACAAATCGGTATTATCAATCCAGCATCAGCCTTCTAAGAATCAGATCAATGCTAATTCAGCCTGGAGTCTTTGACAGGTGCAAAATCAATTTGTATTGTAATTAATTTCTATGCATGTTGTCTCTGGCTAACATAGGATGATCATGTTGGGCCGTTTGATTGTGTCACCCATTCTTTTTTTAACTGAAGGAAATTTAGTCCACTTACTAAAAATATTCTCCCCCTTGAGGAAATACAACATCCTCAGCAATTATTTACTTATATTGCCCCTTAAGATAAACTATTATAAAACATATTTTATTAACTATTCTCAAGCATATTTTTATATTAATAAACTGCATATCCCATTTACTTCCAACTGTATTGATATAATTATGTACATGTATGTTTATGTAAAAAAAAAAGATGTAATATGCCCAATGTCATTGGCATCCTGTTTTGAAGAGGTTTGCTATACTGAATAGATTCAAGTCAAACTCAAAATGGGATTGATCTGAAATTGTAGAAATTGAGACCAATTTACATTTTAGTATGATTTGAACCCATTGAAACTCCTAATAAGACAGGATCTTGAAAGGCCAGTGGATCAAAATCGTGTCTTCATATTTTTGTAAGAATACAGGGTATGTCAATAAAAATACACAGAACTTAATCAAGTTGTCGATGGTGTGTCGTTTTTCTAATGCGATTGTGAAACATTTTAATTCAATTTAAGTTGGAACCAATTGACCCTAATAAGACTGGCATTTTGTCACTGTTTTCATCAATCATCCCAAAATAATTTTTTGTGGCTATTTCCAAATTTCATTAACATGGTGATTTGTTGATTTTTATTATTTTTTGGGATAGCTATTAGCTTTGTTGTCCACCTAAATAGAGAAAAAAAAGAAAAAAATGATGACAATGAAAATTTCATCAAAATTGGATGTAAAATAAAGTTCTGAAATAAAATTTCACCTAACAGTTTAACATTCATCCTGGCGAGTATGCAAATGAGGGAAGCGATGAAGTCTTCCAATCACTATTTTGTTGGTATTTTATTGTATAAGATGAGAAATATTATATTTTTCCTTGTTATGTGATATAAGTTTTGATTCCTGCCTGAACATGGAACTGCCATTGTTACACCATATTGTGTTCAATGAAGAACTTCCTTAATGTCAAATATAAAAAAAAATATTCTGAATGAAATAGTAACGTGTGACACTCACTTGCATCATCTATTGTGTGCTATGCATTCAACTGTTTTGTGGAAATAAGCAAATTTGGAATGTGCTTGCTTTTTTTTAATTTTACATCAGATTTTGATGAAATTTTCAGTGTTACATCATTCATGTCCAACTCTTGCTCTCCTTTGTTCAGAGCAAATCGGGAGCACTCTAGTTTGAACATCTTTCGTTGCTCACTTGAGTGACTACAAAATGCAATAAAACACGGCCTTGCAATTATACATTTCTTGCTACCAGTCAGTCATACATAAAGGGGAACTCCACCCAATGATCAAGTTGATTTGAGCATGAATATAAATGTCAGAACATTGTCAAGTAAACTAGTGCCGACCTTCCAGAAGTCAACTCAAATATTGACACTGGGGTGGTATTCTGGAACACTGTTATAACTTTTGTTATATCTCTCCGAGATGTGACTCCTCTATGATTGTCACAAATCGGTATTCTGAACATTGTCTTTTCCCTGTAATATCTCTTTAAGTTCCCGCCCATCTTTTCGGAAGCAAAGCAATCAAAATCATTAGTTCCCAGTGGGAGCCCTTCTAGCCAATAGGAAGGCCCCGTGGCAAGTAGGGCGTATTCCCAATACAGTTGCTTGCATCGCGCAACTACGCCTATATTGATGCGCTTAATTACAAAGAGAGACAGGGAGCTGTGAAGGATTTTAGAAGAGAAGTAGAAAAAGAAGGAAAACAGAAAAAAGGAGCAATTAATATGCAGGGCCTAACTAATTGTAGCATGAAAAATTAATTTTGAAAATTGTCATGGATGATGAGTGAAAATAATACCACAATCTAATGTAAATAATATTATATGCTTGACATTCAGTCGGCAGGTTATCGGGATATTTGGTACTAAAAGATATGACAAAATTTATGACTGCTATCCCCCGTCATAACTTTTGTCATATCTTTTGCTTGTATAAAAGGATCACGTGCATTTAAAGCCGTGTGTTTTTGGTGCACGCTAAAGAGTAGAGACAAAATTTATGACAATTTTTGTGACAAAAGTTATATCCACCAGAATACCGATTTTGTCATATCTCTGAGAAAAGATAAAATATGGAGAAAAGACAATGTTCAGAATACCGCTCCAACATACTAACAGGAGTCACCGACATATTCTTGGTCAAATTTTGCACAAGTCGAACAGATTTCCATGGTCCTAAAATATTTTTAGAGTTCTGCAAATTCACTGGTCTGTACATGGAAATCAGAAGATTGATGAATACGAATTTGCTTTCAATTTTGTCTGTATTTTTTTGCTCAAATAAGATTTACTTTTTTATGGAAATCAACTCGACATATGGAGGAGTACCACTTTGTGCCATAGATTTACATACAGACATTTGCAACACATGTGATCATGCTCATCATCCAGCTTTATTGCACCAAAATTGTCATGACATACTTCTTTTATTTCTACATTCTTTACATTCATCATGCTGTATATACTTTTCTCCAGATAAGCAATCCCTTTTCCTCATCAGACCGACACTATATCATCTTTTCAAACTTAAGATCACTTTGGGCGATTCCATGCTAGAAAAATCAGCCATTTCACATTTTGCAGCCTGATGTCCAAACAAACAAGAGCTTCAATTTGTTTTGTGGTAATATTTAAGTACAACTGGGAAGTCGTGTAAAAAATAACCAACAAGTCAGAATACGTTGTCCACATGTGAATTAGAGGTGAAAATGTTGCGTGTCGCACAGGACATTTCTGAGTCCCGTATGACACACATTGTCACCTTTATTCACCCACAAAAGGGCCACAATCAAACATTTTTTGTTGGTCATCAGTTTTTCACATGACCCCACTATAACTTTATCATTGACAAAAGAGAAAATTTTATTGCTCAAGCATTCAGGCAAGACTAGAAATTGCCAAAATGCTACGTACGACACGTATGGAATCACCCCTTTGTATTCAGTCTTCATCAACTATTTCACTGCATATTTATCACCAGGAAAACCATTCTTTTTTCATTTTTTCAGAGCAAATTACACATCAGATAACCCTTTTCCCCTCCAGTGAATCGCCCTTCTTCCATGCCTCAGCATATCATCTCATTCAAAATGCCCATGTCTCTTTTAATCTCAATTTGAAGAAAAAAAATACACATACGTAACTCTGACACATGAAACCACCTTTCCTCCATGCCTCAACATTTTACCTCCTTCATTATTCCCTTCACTTTTAACAATTTTCTAAAAGCATAATGATGTCCTTCCAATTCAATCCGTCTCCACAATCAACCTTTCCAAACATCTACTTCTCAACCCAACTACCAGACACTACAAAAACAAATTAGCAGTCAATGTGAGTTGTTGCCGTGCAAATAAATTCTTTTTATTTACACCTGTCAACCATCACATACGGTAGATCAGAAACTGGATGTCTTGTTTCCATATGTCACATTGCATGAGTTCATGTGTGCCTGTGCTCCTCGATCCAAGAATTCACGGACGTTCTCTACGGCATGACCTAGGATGTCAGCGATGATCAGGGTGGCGTCGGCATAAGAGTTAGTCCTCCTCTTCTTCCTCATCATCTTGGTTGATCTGGAAGTATCGGAGTTCGTAGCTCTCCTTGTTGGCAGCAACGACGCGAAGCCAGTCACGAAGGTTGTTCTTCTTCAGGTATTTCTTGGTCAAGTACTTGAGGTACCTGGTTCAACAGTGACAAAAATAAAGTAGAATGGCTTCATTAATGTTTGGCAACATCTTACACCAAAAAACAACTCATAAGATTGGACTCATTGCAGGCCCTAACTTTAAAAATTTCAGTGCAAGGCAACTTTTAATAGGACACTTTCATATTACAGCACAAAGTGAGAAAAGCAAAAAGCCAATGACAAGAGTATTCACAGCTATGACCTTTGATGGCCTTTATTTAAGCCCCGACATTGAACAGTTAACAAATATGAAGATGCAAGCAAGTTAACTGTCTCAATTTTTAGATTGAATACTAGATCAGTCTTTAACTCTTTAGCCTGTCTTGCCTTGGCTTATTCAATTTTTAATGAAACTGTTCCTATCTAGAAATCATTCAAATTGATCATTTCTCTTCATCTTTGATTGTATCAAGCCCTGCCTGCAATAGAATTTCAGTGCGTTGGAGACTCACCTCTTGGAGAAAGCAATCTCAGAAGTCACAGCGACCTTGCTCTTCTTGCGCTCAATGACGATGTTGGTCGTCAGGTTCTTGGTCTTGCCGTTGACCTTGATGCGTTCCTGGAGGAACTGTTCCTGTTGTCATGAAAGTGAGACCAGGTCCAGCCCAGAGAGAAGACGAGAGAGATGATGAAGGGGGGAGAGAGAAGAGGAGATGCTCCATGTTAGGGAAGATGCCCCTAACAATGATGAGCTCTTTGTTTAGGGAAGATGTCCCTAGGTAGGATCAAGGAATGTTACCCTGAACCACATTTGTTGAAGTTAATATCGCTCGTCTGAATTGCACAAGAGTCGCACACAATGTAAAGCAAGAACACAAATGTTGTGCTCAGATAGGCTTTGTGACATACAGAAAACTCTCCCTTAGTCAAACATTTTGAGACCACAGAAATCTGTTGGACTGGAGAAATTCAATTTGAAGAGGTATATTACACATGTTTTGAATAATCTGGTCTAAAAAATTGCTTCAATATTTGACTCCTGGAAGCTCGACTAAGGCAGAGTTACCTGTACATTGCTTTTAACAGCTTCATCCCTTCTTAATTCTCCTTCAAAGGCATCCACACATCTGGAAGCCTACATACTATATGAGCACATTTGAACAGCTGATTTCCTTTCTCTCCTAAACATGCAGTAAATCAATTTTTCTATTTTTGTGATAACTTGTTCTTCGATTCTAAAAAATTATTCAAGTTTCTGGATTAATCATTTTCCCAAGCAAGCTAATTCACAAATTAAAAGGGGAACGTGTCACATTATCATTGAAATACCACCTGGGTAACCATCCAATGTGCATTTATAAGGAATAAGATTACCTACCTACAATTTCTCTCTTTACAATTATCATCTTCCATATAATTTTCAGAAAGTGGCTAAATAGGAACTTGTATTACCTTTATCAACTTTTCTCCAAATTCTCGGATGGGTAGAGGGAAAGATAGGAAGGGGGGGTATATAGAAAGGGAAAATAGGAAAAAGAGGGAGGATGTATCGTAAACTTACAAAGTTAGATGCATCCATGATGCCATCTTCCACTGGCAGGGTGCAGTCGATAGTGAACTTCAAAGTCTGCTTCTTCTTCTTGCCCTTTCCGGTGGGGCGGCCACCCTTCTGAGCTGTTTTCTGTAAAATGGAAGAAAAGACGTGAAGAAAATCAGCATTTAGATAGCCGTGAAGAAGAAATTTTAAAAGCTAGAATTTTACATTTCAATTAAAATTTATATATTAGGCCAAGCCTTTTTTTGGGATCAACTGTCAGATTTAACAGAAACAAAAAGACAATTCATGGCCATTTCCAGCAATTTTGTTAAGCAGACAAACCTGACTGTATTGGTAGGGTGTCTGGAGAAAAAAATTATTTTTTTTATTTCAAGAAAATATCACATTTTCTTTGTGAATTTGAAGAGAAATTACCTTCAGACTGACAGAAATGTAACATTTTTGAAAAAGTCCAATTATTGGCTGCAAAAAAGATGAAATTAGGTCAATTTTCGGCATTTCTCTGCCATAGACTGTGTAGTTAAGAAATGGACACACACAAATCCAAATTTTTAGCTTCCGAGAGCTGTTATAAATTTATTATTAATGCCCAAAACTTGTCCATAAAGAGTCCAATAGGATTTTTTATGCTCTATCTGATGGTATGATTTTTATAAAGATTTGGAAACCAGATCACAATGAAAAATTGCAACAAAGTGAAAAAAATTGTGCAAAACAGAAATTTCATTTTCCCATAGAAAACGCATGGAGAAATGGCAATCTCAACACACACAAAAATAAGGGTTTGCAATTTATCTCTAAATCCTTATTTAAAATGATCATATAAACTTGTCCTTACTGTCAAAAGAAGCCCCTGAATTTTCTCTTTCCATACATGCCAAACACAAGTTAATAATCAATTCAGATCATATTTTTCTAGTAGCCTGAACTTCCCCGAAAAAATGTGCCATATTTTCCCCTAAATCAGCCTGTTTTATGCCGACACTTTTTAGTGTGGCTTCAGACACCCTAGTATTGGTCTCCCTGCATTCACCCTTAACTTGGGTCTAACATTAATGTTAGTCTAGGGCCTAGCTAAGTAAGGGGTCTAATGTTAGTTTTCAAGACAATAAAATTAAAATTGAATGTCAGTCCAACATTCAGAATTCTGGCTTTGTGCTATTTTAAGAAACAAAAAATTCAGCAATAAATGTGGTTTCCTTTTCAATCTTTTCCATATAGGGCCTACTGTCAGGCCCAGGGGCTTGCTCAAAAGACAAAATATGGCAAGTTCCCCCAAGTCTGCCCAGTCCCCCTTATCTGAGCACACGCGCGATTCTAGTAAAAGATACGCAGCCAACGAACACAGACTTTACACATGCAATACGTTAACAGATATCCATTTAAAAATCTTACTCAAAATGGTGGGAAGTTAAATAATGAATTTAGCCTTGGCTTTAGGGCATTGCATGTGACCTCAAATTGCTGCCCTTCTCGTCAAAATCCCTGAATCGTGTGCAAAGTTAATGGGTGCGCAGACACATTTCAATCTGAAAATGACTGCCCAAGGTTTTTTCCAAAAAATTCCTATATTTCTTTCAAATTTTTATGAGGTATTTGCATATATTTGGTTAGACCAAAAGCTTCAGTCTCTGTATTTTGGTTGTTCCGCTGAACTACGTTGGCTCCACTCACCATACATAGACTGAAGGGGATGGGGCCCCGTACCTACAGCCAACGTATAGTGAACTAGCGTTTTATAGATCGCGATTTAAAACTGTTTTTTAAGCAAAATTGAAAGTTTCATGGTTTCCATTATCAGGGAAATATAAATAACTTAAGTAATTGCATACCTTGGGCCGGAGTTATTGAAAAAAATCCTCTGGATGATTGAGAAATCTGTCATCTAAGACATTTTCACCTGACCTGACGGTTTTTCTTGCAAGTTGCCATCTTGAATGACGTCATTATCGTTATTAACTTAATGTCCCGAATCGATATATCGCGATTATAACTAGTACTAGTACTAGTATAACTAGTATCGTTTATCTTCGGTTTCGTTCGCATATGGAGCAGATCGTATAATATCGAAAGCAATATCGATATCACATTCGTGATTGTTGACGTTCGTTTGTAAATATTTTATAATTTGGCTGCCATTTTGACCATTTTTATCGTGTTCAACCCAATTAAACATCGGTAAAGTATATTTTTCATGCCTTTTTCATCTATATCGTTTAAAGTATTTAAACATAGAAATATCAAGTTTTAAAAGTTTGTTGTTTAGGCCTATACATCCTTAGATTGTAAATTCGATGTGTAAAATTACATCAAACTTTGGACTGTGAATTGACAAAAGGGAGGGAATGAGAACACATGCGAGCCTACACGTACACCCTACCGTCGGTAAATGGGGATTACAGTAAAATGTCAGAAATTGTTGAATAAATCCCCAGAAACGGTTATTCCTGTCTAATATTTGGTACACTTAATATAAGGAACATAACTGAAAGATTCTATTAAATAGAAAAAAATTCATCTTAAATCTTAACTAAAATTGTTAGGTGTGCAGACTTTGGGACCAACATCATAGTCATACAACACAAGCTCCAATCATTTCACGACATGATGATCATGTCATCCGATCAACTGGCACATGCATACACTACACTCAGGCCCGCCACAGGCACACACAGCTAGCGCGCACTTTCCACTCACGGTACACGTCTCCCACGCATTAATACATGCCGCAACACATTACACGCACGAATCATTCTGCGGCTCATTTATCAGGAGTCACCTGGTTATATTCATCATTATATTACTCTTGTTCAACAGTAGATAACAAATATGAGGGAATCATTCTTCTTATATACTCTTAACAAAATAAATTTCATTACTTTTTAATCATAATTTTCATCATTAAAGCCCAATTTAAGCGTTTTTGACGCCCTTACTACTTACACCAGGCATGGTTTGTAGCAATGCAATTAAAAGAGGCCGATTTGGCAATAAAGATTTTGATTTAAGGTTATCATTTTGTTAGAGTAAGAATACAACAGCTAAATAATTTGTGTAATATATGTAATAATATTTTTATGTAATAAAAATAATTTGAATAAATTCAAAAATACTTTTAAAATGTAAGATTCAAAATAATAAAAAATAAAATAAATTGAATGAAAGTAAAGAATTGAAGGTAGCTCCCTCCTTGCTCGTCCGGAACCGTTTATTGCGTGGCCAATCTACTAATCTTTAGTTTTGTTTGCAGATCCTCCTCCTAAATATTCTTTTGTGTATAGAGAGAATTCCCCGAAAATTCTCAGTACAGCTAACTTTTGTTAGATCGATCAGAGTACTTTATACACTGAGCTCGTGTCCATTATCCAAACCATCACCATCAGGGACATATCAATCTGGGAGAGATCAGTGGATCTCCCCCAGTGAAAATATTCAGGGCAACAAAGTTTAAAGGGCTGGTCCAGGCTGGAAATATTTATATTTCAATAAATAGAGTAAAATTCACAGAGCAAAACGCTGAAATGATTTGATCAAAATCGGATAACAAAGTTATTGAATTTTGCATTATTCCTGTGAATCGTGTTCTACTGTTCTAGGCATGCCCTTATGCTGAATATTCATTAGGTGGGCTGATGATGTCATATTCCCCACTTGTTCTTTATTTGTATTTTACTATATAAAATTAGGTTTATTCAAAAATTTTCTACCAAGAACTAAGACAACTGATTAAGTGCATTAGTTATTTATTGCCGCAACTCTTATTTCATTATAATGGAGAAACATCATTTACACATGACAAAATGAAACATTTATGATTTGCTATCATTGGCGGCGGAAGCCAAAAAATTTATTGGGGGCCCACCTGAAATTTTGTGATGGACACAGGTAAAATAATTGACAAGCAAAAAAAAGTTATCAACCTAAATTTTAGGGGGGGGGGGTCACCAAAAAAAATTTGACAAGCAAAAAAAAAAAAAAACTAAACTAAAAATTTAGGGGGGCCACCCCCCGCCTCAAATTCTCAAATTTAGGGGGGACAGGTCCACCACCCCGTCCCCCCGCTTCCGCCGCCTATGCATGTTGTATCATAAGAAAAAGGAAAGTGGAGATGTGACATCAACAAATTTTCAAAAAATTGAAAAATTTATGATATGCAATTTATCTTTATAGTAAGTATTAAAAAGCCCTTTATGAAACCACTAAATTTTATACTATCAAACATACAAAATTGTCATTTTCAGCGCGTTTTGCGCATAAAATTCTGAACTATGAAAAAAATATTTAAAAAATGATTTTTTTTTCCACTTTTGCCCACAGGTCAATGGTTTTATTTCGAGATTCCTAGGATTGTTCTGGCATCAATAGGTAGTCTGCAGGCAGAGACCCTTATCACAAAAAAGACTAGCACATACATTGGGCCTAGGGCGTTGTAGGCTGCACATTCAGACCCTTTATGCTCGAGCGAAGGGTTTGCACAGCAGACTATAATAGGTATGCATTATATGCCTAACATAATTATTTTCACTCGTTTCGTCTGCTCACTTGTGAAATCCACATTTTGAAGCAGTTCCCTCTTTTTAACTCTGTGCTAAACTATGGGGAGCCAAAAAGTCAAGAATTCTGCTTATATTTCTAATATTTACGATTTTGTTTCCCTTAATGTTTCATAATTATGAAACTAAATATATTTCAGTTATCATTCTGAAACAGTTATACATGATTTTTTAGCGTCATAAGAGTTAATGAATAATTGAACATTCTAATAGAGATTTGTGCCGCAATTTGCTCTCCATTAAACTATTACTCAGTTAATGAAACCAGGGTTTATGATAAACCCGTGTTCAGATCAATATGGGCCACTGATTCCACGTATGATCACGTGACATTCTGTTCAATGTAATGATTAGCCCACTAGCTCACTGCAACCATCCTGCCTGTGAGGAATCTAAACCAGGGTTTATGATAAACCCGAGTTCAGAATCTGGGCCACTGATTCCACGTATGATCATTAATGAGGTCACGTGACATTCTCTTCAATGTCATGATTACCCCTCAATCGGGGTCGAAACAAGAAATGGGATGATCAGAAATAAAACAACATTTTATTCATATTGCTCCACTGGCCGTTCAGAAACGGAGATAATTACTTTGGAAGACAAACAAAATGCCAAAATCATTATATTCGACAGAAAGAGAGATCGAAAATTTATGTTTAAGATGTCTATGGATTAACAGTCGATCTCTTAATTGCACGCTGCGCTATCTTGTATTAGAATGTAATGCATTAAAATGTTTTGAAGGCAAACAATTCAACAAACAAGGTGCAAATTTTTGTTATAATTATAGGCTACTGAAATATTTTTACAGCAACCGCTATAACTTTGACCTATTGACTTGCCGGAATCATAAATATTCTTTAAAAAGAGAGGTATTCGGCAAAAATAGTTAAAGGACAAGTCCACCCAAACAAAAAGTTGATTTGAATAAAAAGAGAAAAATCCAACAAGTATAACACTGAAAATTTCATCAAAATCTGATGTAAAACAAGAAAGTTATGACATTTTAAAGTTTCTCTTAGTTTCACAAAATAGTTATATGCACATTCTGGTCAGTATGCAAATGAGGAGACCGATGGCGTCATTCACTCACTATCTCTTTTGTATTTTATTATATGAAAAATGAAATATTCTAATTTTCTCCTCATTGTCAGGTGAAACAACGATTACTTCCTCCCAAACATGTGGAATTAGCATTGTTTAATATATGCAGTGGCGTAGCTACGGGGGGGGGGGCCTGGGGGGTCCTGAGATTTGGTGTGCCCCCCTGAAAAAATTGCCGGAGCAAAGAAAAAAAAGGAGAAAGAAGAAAAGAAAAAGAAGGGGAAAGACAGAAGGAAAAATGAAGAGGAAAATAGAAGAGGAAGACGAATGAATAAAATAATGTGATGGGAAGACTTGCACAAAAATATTTCATGTTACAATATAAAAATTTCGCTCGCGCTTCGCGCTCGAATTACCTGTTCGATGAGATTCATTACTTGCGCAATATAGGCTGATATGGAGCTTAACATAACAAGTTTTGAAGTCAATATACAAAACATATTTTAGCTCGAGCTTTCATTTTTTTTTCATTTACAAATTTAAGTGCTCTGTAAAATGTCCGTTTTATGGTCTACATATCAATATTTTAAGCTCGCGCTGCGTGGTTGCATGATTTTTCAATTGTCTTCGTGTGTCCAATAAAGTTATAAAAATATCAATTTTCAGATGTGATTGTCAAGCGTTGGTCTACAAATTAGCGCGCTCGCATTTAGATTTGTGAGTATATACTCTATATCAATTCTATAACCGAACAAGCTCCCTTTTCATTATCTTTTATTTTAAAAATTCAGCTCGCGATTTGCGCTCGCATTAATTGTTATTAATTCCTTGTATTCATAATTACAAAATACTTAAAATTTCAATTTTTCAAGCCTTATAAACAACGAATTCCACGCTGTCATTAACGCATATTAGATTAACAAATAAGAAAATAACATTATCATGAATTCCTAATAACTAAATTGGGTCTTTTCAGAATGGAATATCGACAAGCTTAGGAATAATTTTCATATGATGACAAAATGTCCTTAGAATGTCCCGGTCCTTTGTTATAATAATAACAAAAAAACATCAGCTCGCGTTTCGCTCTTGCATCATTCATTAAGTGTGTTCCATATCCACTTCACAATTTTCCTACACAGTGCTTGAAATAGTGTTTAAATTGACCTTTTTCAGATCGGAATATTAAAATGTTTTCAGCTCGCGCTTGCATTATTGATCTTCATGAATCATGATTAAAAAATGTATTCAGAATGCCCAGATTCTAGGTCTAAATCTAAAACATGCACACGCATGTTTATTGAGATAGCCTGCATGTTCTTTATTTAAAATGTGCTTAAATTATCCAGTTCCAGAATATCAATAATTGTCTGCTTGCGCTTCACGCTCGCTTTATTGATGATACCCAATTAGCCATATCCTATTCATGATTTACACAATATGAATAGAGTGTCCCGCTTTTAGGTCTAAAATATCAATTTTCTTCCGCTCGCGCTTCGCGCTCGCATCAATTGTTAGTTACATACCTATCCCATTTATGATTACAAAAGTTCTTAGAATGACTATTTTTTAGGTCGGCATGTCAAGAATTTTTAGCTCGCGCCTCGCGCTCCCAATATTGGCATATGTACCGTCTTCGTGGGTAACGAACAGGTCCCTTTTCGATCATATGCTAAAACATTTGTTAAACATTCCTGCTCGCGCTTGGCATTCGCAGTAATTATCTTCACGCACTGTAGTTACATACATCTTGTTCACGATCACAAACATTGCCCAGAATGTTAAAATTTCCAGGACAAAATACATGAAAATAAACAAAAATTGCTCGCGCTTCGCGCTCGCACTTTTTATGTAGGGCAAATTAGATTATTTTATATTTATGTTGTTTTGTAAGAATAAAGCTAAGAAGTGACTGATCGGAGAAAAGAAAGGTGAAGATGATTTCGTGCCCCATATCCCCTATTGGCGAGAATCGGATCCGCCCTTGTGACACACACACACAGAAAAATGGTGCCCCCCTGAAAAAGCAAGGACCCCCAGTGCCCCCCAGGAAAAAATCCTAGCTACGCCACTGAATATATGGTTCGGTCAAGTTGGTCCTTATTGTCAAATTTGTAAAAAAATGAAATATTGTATAATTCAAACAACAAACAACAAAAGAAATAGTGAGTGAGGGACATCATCGACTGTTTCATGTCACTGAGTTGTGCATATCACTAGCTGTTTGATGATCATAAGTGAAATTTTAAAACGCCATAACTTTATTATTTTACATCCGATTTTGATGAAATTTTCAGCATTATGCTACATTGATTTCTGCGTTTCTGCTGTACCTTAAAGTCACTTTTATTTTCTTGAAAACCACTTAGACAGGATAGAAGAGCCTTTTCTCTATCAACTACATAGGGAAAAGTCCTGGCACATCAAAGCCTACCCTCCTTTTCCGTAGTGCCTATATTTATATGTAATTGGAAAATTCACCATTTTGAAGCCCCCATTGAAGCAAATTGGCGTTTCTGCTGTATCATAAAGTCACTTTTACTTTCTTGAAACCACTTGGACAGGATAGAAGAGCCTTTTCTCTATCAACTACATAGGGAAAAGTCCTGGCACATCAAAGCCTATTTACCCTCTTGCATGGGCTCTTGAAGTTATCCCACCCCTTTTTCCGTACTTTGCCTATTTACATATATTGGAAAATTCACCATTTTGAAGTCCCCATTGAAGTAAAAAGGCGTTTCTTATATTTTCTTGAAGCCACCTGGACAGGATAGAGGAGCTTTTCTTATCGCCGGTCATATCGCAAAATATTTTGATATCCATATCCCCCCCCCCCCTATATAACAGATACAGGTTCTTGGAATGCTTGGAAATAGATCGGGTTTTCGGTAATGCAAAGTAAATAACGCTCCTGGCTTCTTTACTGTTATCTTAACAGTCAGTTCATCTGTATCGTAAAAAATGCACATAAAAAGAAGAAATTCTGGATGAAAAAGTGGGAAAAGAAAAAGATTGGGACAAAACGCCGGCACGATGCCACGCTGACTATAACGATGTTGAAAGTTGAATGTAGAGGTGAGGGGAAAAGACATATAACTCCTCTTGTTCCTGATTAAGATAATAAAGCACAAGTTAGACTGAATCGTTTCTTTTGATTTGATTAATTTTTCAAAGTTAGATTTTCTCGAAAAAAATATTTTGGCACATTACTTACACTGGTCGTTACGATTTTGACATTCTTCGAATTGGCATTCCTGCGTCGTTAATTCCGGTAATTCCTGATCGAGATCCTGCATGCCAGCTTCATTCGTTGGTATTATATTTGTGTAGGCAGGCCGCCCACGTACTGCAACTGTGTGTACCGGTACTGTAGTTTTGATTTCCTGTAGGCCCTATGTAGTAAGTTGGCACTTTGTTTCTTTTCTTCTTCTTCTTGCTATTCTTAAACATCTTATTCTTAATGTTGTCGCTTTAGATTCCGTGAGCGATTTGATTACTTTACACCGGCGTGGTACCGGTACCGGCGTTACTTTAGTTTAGTAGTAATGACATGTATGATTCTATGAATAATTGATTGAATGATGCAAAATTGGGTCTGCTTCCAATCTAACCCAGTCCCAGGGAGCCCAGGAGCTTACCGTGTATTTGACCATAGTCACCGGACTAGGGTGATTTATGGTCTAAATATTTCTCCAAATGAATTGTAAAAACAGAAAGTATACAACTACCACGATTATATGGATGAAGGTCTAACGAGTGCAGTGGCAGTTTCCTGACATCTGGCATGTCTGGGCACAGACTGGAACCTCAAAAAAACGAAAAGTTCTCTCCTACCCCCGTCTCGATCGGCCATTTTTGTTAAAAATCGTAACAAAATGGCCGATCGAGACTGGGTAGAAGGAGAGAACTTTTCGTTTATGGGAGATTTTATATCAAAACTTGAAAATATTTTAAAATAGGCTCTTATGCTAGCCTAGACAGCTGGCAGCCGTCTGTTTCTTACTTAAGTTATGGATACTTATGGATGCTTCTGAACGCAGTCTAAGACTCTATATTCAGTTCCAAATTCTGTCTCCTCTTTAGGTTGGCCGGATCATGTCCTGGTGGGTCAGCGTCAAACTTGTACTTCACAGGTTCACATTTCCAATACTTATCCAGTTTCGAGGAGTTTTTTAACTTTTTTTTATTTTTTTAATTTCTCCTTGTACACAGACGGCTCGCTAGCGTGCAGCCACCATTAGGGGACTTGCAATGCAAAATCCCCCCGTCGGGGCTCTTCAATTTTTGTCTTTAATGAATAAAAATTTTGAAAATTAACGCGACCAAAATGCAAATTAATATTCCCTCTTGGCATTTGCCAAAAAACGGAGAAAAATCAAGTTAAAAGGAACAAAAACAGTGACTTACCTCGGCTGTCGCGCAAATTCACTTCCCCGTTTTATCCGATCTTAAGTACATAAACATATGGCCATTGAGTCCCCTGTACAGATCGCGCTAGAACTTCGGTCTCTGTATTTGGTGAGTGAAGCCAACGGAGTTCAGCTGAACAACCAACATAACAGAGACCGAAGCTTTTGGTCTAATGCTAGCCTAGGTATGGTAGTGGATCGTATTACCGAACACTTTTCATGAATTCAATCATATCAAACACATTATTTTCATGAAATTCACCAAACTTTCACCATAAATACACAATTACCTACAAAATATCAATATGTAAAAATTTTGCCGAAATCGTTTTTCCTTTTTACGATATTAGCTTCCAATCGGACCCCTCTTCGCATGTGAAATATTTGGGTCACTTGAAAAAGGTATCGTATTACCGAACGTGTGTTATCTATGGGAAAAGTTGAGAAAACAACAAAATCACTGATGAGCTATTTTGACCATATTTTATTATTTTAAGAATATTAAGACTTTGAAAATGGGTTTTTTACAATTTTTCATCATCTTTCTATTCAAGTTCTCTTTGGAAGGATGTTGCAAAATTTTGAGCGTAATATTATTTTCTGATGCGTATGATGCGCGCGTTCCGTAATACAAGGCCGGTCGGCAGGGTTGGCACGTTTTAAACGGTGTGTTTTAAAACATGTTTTAAAACGCGTTTTAAAACACCCGTTTTTTTTACAAAAAAAACGTGTTTTAAAACACCTCATAGACTTGTGTGTTATAAATATGCATGGATGTGATTTTACATGAATATATTTTTTATACTTTTTTTCTTAAGTGGTATATTATTTTCTTCTAACTAAATCTCTTTCTCACCACCACTCTTTTTCTCCTCTCTCTTTCCCCCCTTATTCTCCCCTTTTCCATTGCTTTGTCATGTTCCTTTTCTCCTGTTCAATTATGTAGATCAATCTATATATTCTCATTTTAACAAGCATTTGAGTGTTGTGCTCACTTTTAGACAGGGAAAGAAACACTATTTAAACTAAGCTCAAATATGTAATAGTAGTACTTGAATGAAATGGAAGTGTTGCACAAGCACAATAATATTTTGCAAATAGACTGTATAACTGACATTGTAACCTTGAGGTACACACGAAAGTAGGTGAAACTTTGCGCTTTGTAAAGATGAAGAAAAGTAGTTTAATTCAGAATAAGATAATCAGCTAGCAAACCTTAAAGGACAAGTCCACCCCAAGAAAAAGGTATTATGCTGAAAATTTCATCAAAATCGGATGTAAAATAATAAAGTGATGACATTTTAAAGTTTCGCTTAATTTCGCAAAACAGTTATATGCGCATACTGGTTGGTATGCAAATGAGGGGACTGATGACATCACTCACTATTTATTTTGTACGTCGTTATTTTCTCATTGTCATGTGAAATATATTTTTTTTTCCTCCCTGAACATGAGTGGAACTACCATTGTTTTAACATTTTTTGGTTCAGTTAAGTTGGTCATTATTATCAAATCTGTATAAATTGAAATATTTTATTGTTCAAACAATTAAAAAAACAAAAGAAATAGTGAGTGAGGGACATCATCAACTCCCTCATTTGCACATCACTGAGTTGTTATAAATGTTTTGTGAAAAATAAGCGAAACTTTAAAATGTCATAACTTTCTTATTTTACATCCGATTTCGATGAAATTTTCAGCATTATGCTTGTTTGAATTTTCTCTACTGATTCAAATCAGCATTTTTCTGGGGTGGATTTGACCTTTAACCCTAACAATCCCAGGGGACTGTAATGGCCCCCTTAAAAATGTCTATGATAAATCCATAAGAACAGCAGGGCCACGCCATATTGTTCAAGACTATTTTTTGGATACATGCATGGATATGCGGTTATGATATTACCATGGAGCTATCAACACATTGATAGCTCCATGATATTACACAAGTAAAGCCAATGCAAATTTTTCGCCAACATTTTATCTGTATCAATATTTGTACTTTTTGTTAATGATTGGAAAATTATTGCCAATAATTTCCATTAAAAAACGATAAAAAAACCCAAAAGTAACCACAAAACTGTACATAAGAAATTTAAAAAAAAACAGTTAAAACAAACATTGAAAAAAACAATTTGATTAAAATTCCTCAATTAAAGAAATAAGCAGTTCAAGGGCCTAATATTTATAGATTTAAACCCAAACTTATATTTCATGCACTTGTGGGTACCCGGTAGGATGTGAAAGTCATTGTAGCTTGTCCAGTACTGTGTGCGCCTCACTAGCGACTGACTGAAATACTACCCAGGGAGTTGAGGATGTGCATACATTGTGTGCGGGAATGACTGATTGATTCCGATGACTGCGTTAATAATATATCTGTAAAGCGCTTAGACACGTCGTTCCAATGTATTAAGCGCTATATAAAAGCGGACTATTATTATCATTATTATTACTTAAAATTTGTATAATTGATACAAATGAAATAAAGCATATTGAGTAAATGAAATTAAGCTTTGAAAGCCTATAGTCTATAGATTATGTTGTTTTCTTACATAGTGCAACTTCTTCTTACCCCTATAGATTGATAAGACTAAAAAAAACCTGAGACTACATGTATGAGGAATAAACTTATAAAATGTCAACTTAATTTTTTGGCATTCAATTTCCTTGATTTAGTAATTTTGGGAAAAATATGAACTTTTCTGTTGAAAATTCAGTAACAAAAATTGTAGTCATCTCTTAATACTCCAAAAATGTAATTAAAACATCAAGAGCTTAAATCATATTGTATTAAGTGTATAATTTAATTGATTTACAGGAAAATTACATCGTTCGTTGGAAAAAAAACGTTTTAAAACGATTTAAAACGTTTTAAAACAATAAAAAACGTTTTATTTGTTTTTTTTTTATAAAAAACGTTTTTTATTACAACCCTGCCGGTCGGTAATACAATCACTCACTATATTTGTCACAAAGTTCACTTTCTTCTACAATCATTTATCATGACTTATCACAAAGCTGAATATATAAAATACCGGTATTTGAATTATCTTTCTCTCAGAATTGATAAAAACTTAAAGGGAAAGTTCAGCCTGACAAAAAGTTTATTGTAAAAATAGCAGAATAAATAATAAAACAATATTGGTGGAGGTTTAAATAAAATCGAAGATTTCCAAAGTTATTACTTATTAGAATATTATTTTTTTATTTGTGACATCATATGCGAGCAGCTTACTATGTATCGTGAATTACAAAAATCAATGAAATTTTATTTCCTCAGAAAATGAAAATGAGTTTTATTGTACCTTCATCATTATCAACAGACAAATTATTTCACATACACTTTTAAAAGAAGAAAATTTGTAGTCATCATGAACCATTGAAATTTATGCAGTTTATGAATATTGTAGCTGCTCGTATGACATCACAAATCAAAAGCTTCAAATTCAAATAACTTTCATAATATTTGACAGATTTTCCTGAAACTTTCACCAATATCTTGTTATTATATCTTCTTGAATTTTTGCAGCAAACTATTGGTCAGGGTGTTCTACCCTTCTGTTATGCTAGATTTTTCCACAATCACTCCCTTCTACAGTAATTTATAATATTGAAAAGGTGTTGTGGTTCAGTGGATAAGTCTCCACACATTGAACCACAATGTCTGGGGTTTGAATCTCACTGTAGCACTGGCGTCCAGTGGCAAGGCATTTTTAGATTGACACTCTCCACCCAGATGTAGTACATGGGTACCCAGTAGGAAGAAATTCCTTTAATGCTTGAGCGCCCCTGCCCCATGGTAATAGTATGCAGCACTTAGAAACATATTAAGCACTGCACTATATAAATGTTGCATTTAATTATTATTTGTCTCAGATTGTTGCCACCCTTGACCTTTGACCTGGCGAACAACCATAACAAAAGCACCATGCCTGCTCTGTTGGAGAGACCCAAACTCAGCAAGGCTATGGCTGCAGCCCTCCGGGTGCACGTCGTCAAAGAGAGAGACAGAAAACGCCAAGGTGAGTCCATAAACCCACAACCCACCCTTTTTTTTTCTGGGCATTATGCACCAAAGCTATAAAAATAGAGAACACACTTGATGAGTAATGTAAATTTCTGACATGTCTCTTTATTGGATGTAAATAACAAACATGTGGGCACGTCGTGGTCTAGTGGTTCTGACTCTCGCCTTTCAAACAGAGGGTTGTGGGTTCGAATCCTAGCCATGGTGTGTTTTCTTCAGCAAGAAATTTATCCACACTGCTGCAATCGACCCAGGTGAGGTGAATGGGTACCCAGCAGGATTAATTCCTTGCATGCACTGAGCTCCGGTGATGGTAGCTCGAGCTAAAGCCGAGGTAATATTTGCAAGCGCTTTGTATCCTCGGGCAAAAAGCTCATATATATCCAGCTATAATTATTATTGTTGTTGTTGTTATTATCATTATTAGTGTTATCATTATTATTATTATCATTACTATTATTATTCATTATTGTGATACAGGGCTTAAATTGATCCGTGACTGTCTAAAGCCATGACCTTGGATGCCCTATCGATTGATCTCTATGCCTATCTTATTGATCTTGGTCTTATTTGTGCTCTTTTGAAGTATTCCATTTGTATTGAGATGTAGAAAGGTGCCCTATAAAAGGGGCCCTGCCCTAAAGATATATAGACATTTAATGCCTGGGGGTTTTTCACAAAGATTTAAGTATGACATAGAGTCGCACTTAAATGCCTCGCTGTGTGTGGTATAAAAGGCATGACCGCATTGGTCAGATCATGCTAGGAAGCGAACTACTGCGTATTGATCAATAAGATTGCACATTGCATATCTTGTACGCCTCGGCATTTAAGTGCTACCTACGTGTAAGTCATACTTAAAATCTTTGTGAAACACCCCCCTGGAATGACACCAAGTACAAGAGTATTTTCCGAATGGATTATTTTCTCTTCAATGCATGACTGACAAATATCACATTTCTTTTGAATTTGATCAGTTGGTTAGGTATTTATGAGAAGTGATTTGAACTGAACAATGTTTTCTTTTTCAATTTCAGAGGAAGAAGAAGCAGACAAGGCGATAGAAAGAAAGAAACAAGAACAAGAGAGATTAAGGAAGAAACAAGAAGCTGAGACATTGTCATTGGAAGAGACAAAGGAACAGGTACATGATCATAGGATTACAATTTCATGAAATAAATGTTTGTTTTTTTCCAATGAGAGGGGATCGTAAATATTTGTAAAGGTCAGGAAAATTTGGAAAAGTCTGGTAATTTGTCAGCTTTTTGTGAAAACTCATGAAAAATCTTTTACTTGATATACATGTATTCCTCGGTATGGAAAAAAATGTTGTTAGCACTAACAATGCACTAACAGAGGACCTGTTACAACCGTCAATGTGGCACAGATGCCTCATGTTACAACAATGCATTACTTACACATTGAAATAATGTTTTGACTTCACAATCTAAAAGATGTGACTGGGCTTACTGTTTGCGCCCTGTTAGGCTAACAATGTTTTTGTGCGGCCGACACTGGTGAATTGTTGTGTATTTCTGTGTTTGTACCATACACTGTTAAAAGTGCACAGCAGGGAAAAAAAATTACACAGGGTTCTAGCTGATTTGCCCTAAAAGTGCTCAAAAAAATTATGGGAAATATATTTTAAAAAGAGCCTTGGAAAATACCCATTCACTTTTGCAGTAGGTTGTGAAAAGAAGCCCTAGAAAATTAAAAAATATATATAATTATTTATATATGTGTATATATATATATAATTATATATTTTTCTCCCTGTTGCACAGGGTAGCATATTTTCTCCAGGGCCAGATGTGCATGCATGATCCTTGATGGATCCACAATACCCTAGCAATAATAGATATTCTTCAGGGATATCTAACATCAGGTGACTGAAATTTGGTACTTATGTTATATGTAAGTAGTTACTGACCTGTTACATGGAATTTATTTCATTTTCAGGTGAAGAATTTGGAGGAGAAATTGAAAACTCTCCATCAAGAAAAGCATGAGCTCTTTGGACAACTCAAGAAAGTCTTGAATGAAGATGAAAACAGGAGAAGACAACAAGAAAGCAAGAAGAAGTTAGTTAAAAATCTCTCTGATTTTCTGGTGACTGACTGTTGGCTTGAAAGTTTTATTTTTTATTTTATTTTTTTTGCAGATAGGGTGGGCTGGGGAAGGCTTATAAATTGTAATGTTTTTTAACATTTTTTGGTTGTATAGTCCAGGGCTCCATCTTATAAAGAGTTACGATGGAAACAAATTAAACTCAAATCACAACTGATCTATTTTAGTTAAGAGATCAGATTTTTAGATCAATCACAAATTTAAGTTTGACTGTTGGAACTCTTTGTAATAGGTGGCAGTGTGGGTGTTTTATAGACGACGCACATTTGCTCCGGCAACGATAGCTCCAGACTTTATTTCATCTAATATATATGGCTTGGGTTAGGGTTAGCAATAAGGTTTTATGATAGGTTTAGGGTTATGTTTAGGATAGGGTATGGTGTTATTAATTCCAGGGTCGAAGTTGGTCATTCCATTAGCCTGTGGAATTTACATCGGAGCAATTGTCGCTGTTGGAGTAAAAATTTAATGGAACTGTTTCATAAAGCTGTTTGTAAGTTATACATGACTTACGCACAACTAACAATCCTTTCTTGGGGGCTTAGATCCTCAATCATTTCATTTGTCATCACTTACAGTTGTACATGTAGGTTGAAATTCTTATTTCTATTAGTCATCTGAATGGAAAATTCAAAATAGTTCTACATGAGAATAATAAAGATAACATGTTTTACATGTAGTTTTAACCAATTATCAGCCCCAAGTACCTCAGACTTAGTGAAAAATACTGCTTTGTACCCTTCAAATATAAATCAATAAACATGTCATCTCCAGAAATTTACCTTAGAGTATTGTATGTTAACACATATGCAAGTGCTGTAACGCACACTCAATTCGGTGGATTCACAATACTGTGCACCATCTATCGGTTGCAGCGAATAGGCTGAAATTCGCAATGTATCATGGGAAAAAGTTGACGTCTTTTGTCTTTAGTACTAAAAATGAATGCATGCAATTATTCAGCGCTAGCCGACAGCGGCTTGACCGGATATGCTGTTTACTAGGGTCCAGGAGGTAGTAGAGAAAGTTTCCCACATATTTTTTGCAAAATTTAGACAGTTTTCGGGTGAATTCTTGCCATATGGTTTTCATTTACATCGGAGCAATTGCCGCTGTTGGAGTAAAATTGTAATGGAACTGTTTCATAAAGCTGTTTGTAAGTTATACATGACTTACGCACAACTAACAATCCTTTCTTGGGGGCTTAGATCCTCAATCATTTCATTTGTCATCACTTACAGTTGTACATGTAGGTTGAAATTCTTATTTCTATTAGTCATCTGAATGGAAAATTCAATATATTCAATGTTTGGTTATTTGATTGTAGGAAATACATCCAATTATGAGGTGGAAAATTTGGGATATCTCTTCTAGCATGAGTACAAGTGCCAGTTGTTTTACAAGCAACTTTATGAAGTAGCGCCTGCTGTCCATATTATTTACTAAGTGAATCAGTCCATAAGCATTTGATAAAAATTTAAAATATCTCAAGAATGTGATATATATCCTTTGTAATAATGTAAGATGTCAATAAAAGTATATTGATTTAATTCCTTTTGTTGCTCATCTTTTTTATTTGATGTTGATTTCCATGTTTATTCATATTGTTTTTTCAGTGAAATGCTTGTTGCTAGTATCAGTCAATCTTATCATCCTACCATGCAGCTACCAGGCCCTCACATGCTTGTCCAGAGTAAGTCAAATCTTTTATATATCCACACAATATCATTCATAATTGTCTAAGGGGGTATTGCAAGAAAATATTTGGAATCAATTAGAAAATTCTGTTAAAGTTTTGTACTTTACAGATCAGTTTTAGCTGACGTAAATTAAGATCACATTCCTTGTTGCAAGAGGCGGATCAGTTGTAAGCCCTATGATTGACTTGGAGACCCCAAGTTAGGGCTAAGTAAATATGTTTATACGCCATTCAAATAACTGTTACAAGCGTAAACATTTTCCTATTTTGACAACCATTTTACTCTCAAAAAATAAAATCCCAAATAGTAGTTGAAATTTTACATTTCACATTTTTATCCATGAGATGTCCATCTATTGTCCATATTTCCTTGAAATTGTTTTGATTTAATTGGAAGCTATCAAGAAAATGAAGAATATTCCCTTCTTTCTTTATTCTGAACGATCGTTTTCAGTCAATGTCACACTTGATCTACTACATGAAAGTCTACATGTGGAACTACAATATTGTACTTAATTGGTAATAAGCCATTGAAAGACATTAGTCATAGACAAACCCATGTGTATTATGATCATTTATGAAACATGTTCAGAGATGTTGCCATTATCTTGTGTGTCACCAATTGATGGTTAAATTCTTCATATTTCCTTCACCTGTCAATGGTTTATTTGACACTGGACCTCCAACCATTACTCATTTCTCAAAGTTTTTATCATAAAACAGGAATATTCATACAATTATCAAGGCTCTTTGAAAGATAAACATGTATGCATTATTAAATACTATATTTATGCAAAACACACGTTTTCTTTGAAATGTCTGGTTCTGTTAGTGTCAGGTTGGACAGGAATGTTTCACGCATTGCATAATTTCAGAACAGCAATACTTGTATCTTTCTCTTTCTCTGATTAGGTGGAAGTTTAGCAAGACCAACTTTGTTGGGAGATGGATCCAAAGGACATTACTACCGTGGAGCCCAAACTCCACCTTCGCAATCAGTTCAGGTAAGTCGTTACTGCTATCTCTCACTGATATTTTTTTAGATATCTTTTATTGTGAGCTTCCGTAAATGGAACGGAAGGTAAAGTAGATATATTCTTGCTCTGATAATGCTGGAGGCTTAAAGGGGAAGTTAACCTTGACCCCAAGTTGGTTTCATTAAAAGTCGAAAAATTAGAAAAGAAGTACTGGTAAAGGTTCAATCAAAGTATGTCAAAAAATAACGAGTTCCGAATTGGTAAGTGACGATTTTGTGAGGTCACAGAAGAGCAGCTCATATGTCATGTCATATAAATCCCCCAATTTCCATTTTCACTAGATTGAAAGTGATTTTATTTGTGCGGTGGATACATCATTTGACACAGCATTTCAAAATGAATAGAAAGTCAATGCTTGTTTCCATTTTGAGGAACAAAACAGAGTAATCCAGACCTAGGTCACGTTTCATAAAACTTGTTATAATAATAACAAATTTGCAGTAACAGTTAAAAGCTTCTGATAGCCTTCAAATTGGTTTGCTGCTAGTAAATTTGTTATAGAAACTTTGCATTTGTTATTACAACAAGTCTTTATGAAATGGGCCCCCAGTGAAAGCTGTGTCTACCCATTCCATATTCTTTTGCCTCGATGGATAAATTTTGTTTTCTTCTTTAGCAGAATGTGAAGCGATCGAGAAGTCCATCGCCTCCTGTGGTTGACCTGTATCCCAAACACCACATTCAAGGCAGCCATTATCCTCCGCATGCTGCTTATACACAGAGCCAAGTCAGTCATGCCCATAGCCCATACAGACAACAAGGTATGGTGTAGTAGCTCATTAAAGACAAGTAATAATTTCAAGAATTAATGATTGATCATCTTTCCCATTATTCAAATTTGGAATAATTTTCTTCTGTAATTTACTTAATTTGACCTTTTTTAAGTGTAATATCCACTTGAAAAACTCACAAAAGAAATGATAGTTTTCTGTCAGTCTATTAACTGTTTTGTCCCATATATTGATTTTTTTGTATGATTCTCCTATAAGGAAATATTTTGGAATTGTTATTATTTATGATGATAAAACCTTTTTGCTTTTACATTTTCTTAATTCAAGTTGTTCAACCCCCGAGAATAACAAGACTTTTAGTAGGAGTAAGAATAAAGTTTTGGCTGTTGTCCTTCTTATCATGAAATTGCTCTGATGCATTGTGGGTAAGTATTACATTTTTGTTTTGCTCTCACCTCCTAATCCCAGGCCACATAGCGTACACAACAGCTCAGGCTCCCTCATCAGCCTTCATCAACCAATCAGCAAGCGGCTTTCCTCCGACGCAGCAACCAGTCCATGCCAACTACGCGTCCAGCAGCCAACCGAACCCTAGCAAATACCAGGCGAGGGAGTCGGCATTTAGTTCCTATGGCAACCACTTTGCGACAGCGCAGAAAGGCATCGGAGAGCAGTTCTCTCAGTCGTACCAGCAACAACAACAACAACAGCAACATCAGCAGCAGCAGCAGCAGCAACAAAGTGAGTCATTGATTAATGTTGAAAGGGGCTGATAACACAAAACTTAAAGACTGATTGTACCATTGATTTGCATGCTTGATTGCAAGTAATAATCATTGTACAACGTCTACTTGGCTTGTTGTACGCGAGCAAATGGCAGGCTGAATGTCAAACATTCGTACCGTCCGGAATGTACCATCCATAATGTACCGTTGCATGGGTCAGGAAAAGTTGTCACTATGAAAATATGATTCAACGCATTGCATGCGTAGTAAATACATGTAGGGCTGGGCTTACTGGCTGAAATGCGCATTGCTGCTGCAGATCAGATGTGCATTTGGAGGATTTTCCTTTCGCTTTCAAAATTTTCATTCTTATTTCCATAGATTTACGTAGGAAAAAAAAATTGTTTGTATTTTCGCTAACTTCCGAGGCGTTATACAACACAAATAGCGATTATTCTTATTCGTGCAATAGTGTGACATTTTGCATTCGGTGAAAGAAAGAGACATTTTATATAACTCGGCTAATGCCTCGTTGAATAGAGTATCTTTCTTTCACCCCATGCGAAATCTCACACCATTGCACTCATGCCTATTCGCTATTTGTATAATGTAATCTATTTTAAAAATTAGCCTTACAATCACATGCTTAGATTTGTGTTGTGGGGCATGGGGGCTTTATAAAAAAAGGCATATTTTTACCTTAATTTTTTGCCATTCTATGCAATTCTCTCGTGAGGTTGTGCATACTTTATTTATGACCTTGTGAAACACCCACACAAAGTCCCATTGAGTTACTATATAACAGTTGATTAATGTGGTATTTGTTTTATTGATTTTGTTCCAAAAATTGATGAAAATTGCCAAAAGTTTGCCCTGAAAAGTTTATTAACCCCAAATTCAGCTTGAGTGAATTAGATTATTCAAGGACAACATGCTTTGTTTACAACTTCGTCCATCCTGTTTGCAATTGTTTTATAGAGAGAATTGCAAAAAACTAAAAATTGATGAGACAACAATACCTTTCCATAAAATTCAAAAAAGTTCTACATGAGAATAATAAAGATAACATGTTGTACATGTAGTTTTAACCAATTTTCAGCCCCAAGTACCTGAGACTTAATGAAAAATACTGTTTTTTACCCCTCAAATATAAATAAATAAACATGTCCAGAAACCTACCTTAGAGTATTGTATGTTAACCCTTATTAAACTGGGGGGGGGGGTCAATTTGACCCCCCTCACTACGCCGTCACGCAAAATTTTTTGACTGCGCCGCTCGCTGACTTTTTATTTTAAGTCTTGCGCATCTTTTGAGACCAAATTTGCGACGCCGGGTACGCGGTTGGCAAAATTTTGTAAGTGCATGTCAGACCCGAAATTGCTCAAAAACGTGATTCCGTCTACAAAGTCAATGCAAATTTTGTTTTACAACCAAAAATCATAAATGTATGATTATTCTTACTTTTGTTGGTTTAAATGGATTTATTTTATGCTATTTATGATCGCAAAAGGGTCTCCGACAAAGTTCATTGAAAAAAATAATAAAAAACAAAGAAGTACATAAGAAATTAATTATATTTTTGCATTTTTTGTAGTTATTTGTTAGAAATGTAATAATTGATACTCCAACCAAAAATTAGCATTCTACTAACTATATAAATTGAGTTAAAAGCAAAAACATACACAAAGAACAAATTTAAGGCAAATTTCATATGCTTATTATAAACAATTGATTTTTTGAAAATTTTACTATACAGTCTTGTAGTTGTAGATTGCGCAATCGGCGGCAGAGATCTGGGGGGGGGGGTCAAATTGACCACGGCAAATCAGCTTTCCTCCACATCAATGCCAAGCCAGTGTAACCAATTACATATGAAACATTTTACATCTAGGTTAACCAGTCATTGTCCCGTTACAGATGACAGAAATTATCCTCGGTCCTTTTTTGGTTGGAGTGGAGATAATGGCAGAGCTGGGTTTTGAACTCACAACCTTTTAATTATGAGTCCAATGCTCTAACCACTAGACCACACGACCCATCATTGATTGATGCCTTGACAAAGTATGCTAGGCCATGGTGGGATTAGAACCCATTACCTTCTGATTGCAAGGCGAAAGTCAGAACCACTACACCATTTACTGTCAACCAGCATATACACAGACAACCCCCCTGATAAGAGAATTACACTGGCTGAAAGTAAAAAATCGAATTGAGCATAAGTCTCTGACTATCACATTCAAATGTCTCAATGATCAAGCTCCACCATACCTGTCAGACCTCCTAACAGTTCGCCAATCAATGTACAACACTCGGTCATCATCACATATCCCTCTTCACATCGCCAAACATTAAAATTAGTAGGTGATAGGTCATTTTCTGTGTTTGCCCCCAAATATTGGAATAGATTAGGCCCGTTTTGAAAGTCCATTTTTGATGCACGTGTACACGGCGTGTTTTTCGGTCGTGTACACGTGTACACGTTGTAAAAACTGTGAGAGCGAGTTATGTTTTCATGTCGACGCGGACCCGCATCAACATGTCAATGTAACATAAAAAGGGGTCTATATAGCCTAAGTCACAATTTTAAAGCTTACCTGAGAAGTTAGAAGTATCAATCCACAAAAATTGGTGCAATTAATAAGTTTACTCAGCTTAGCAGCGCATTAAATTAGTAAAGAATGCAAAAGAAAATCAGTGCAGGGCCCTAGCTAGCGCCGACGTTCGTTGGATGCGCATTTTGTATACTGTACCGTACGTGCATGCACAGATCGCTGCAGAATTAAGTGAACTGAAGTTATCGATTGATTTTTATTGCCAATTTGAGGAGCGTTTGTTCGTAGGCTTGTAGCACATGTGTACGAGCGTATAACACGTAAGTTGTAGCAATGATCGCTGTCGCAATTGTTGATTCTCAAATTGGCTCTGAGTGTGATTGAGCAACGCTTTCGAGACCGGAGCAGACCCATTTCGTGGTACAAAAACTTGAGTCTCCAGAATAAATGTGGATTAAATCGGCGATTTTGGAAGTAAACTCACTCTTGGTTAATTGAAATATATTGACATATTAGTGATTAAAACATGTGCAGTGTCTGAGAACTAAGATTTAAAGTGAGGCTGTGAGCTTGTTCACTGACTTTACAGTCCCATGCAAGCTTTATGCAGATGCTACCGTGTACACGGTGATGGAATTTAGTACACATGCACTGACTTGACCGTGCGTGTACACATGTACCCGAAACGGGCCTAGAATAGATTACCCCATAAACTTAGACAATGTTCTTCTATTGATGTGTTTAAGAAGATGCTTAAGTCTCATTTGTTTTAACATGTTTAATATATTGCAAGTAATAATGTTCCATTTTGTGTAGTTTTGTTTTAAGTTTTCACCGTTGTATTTGTTTTGTCATATGTACAGCGCTTTGTAACTTTTGAAAAAGTGCTTAATAAGAAGTAATTACTATTATTATTGTTATTATGGCACTTTCACTACTAAACAATAAACGCTCAAACACCCCTTTACCCCCCCCCCTCCACCTGCCCTCATGTGTGAATTTACTATTTATCCTCCCTATCTAGGAAACAGGAAGTAATTGCTCGATGACCTTTTGTAAATTTAATCTCAGCTTGTCATTTACAGGAAGTAATTTTACGACGACCTTTGTATAATTTAGTCTCATCTTATCAGTTTCTATCCTCTTCTATTTGCTGATTTTATGCTAATTTTGTGCTTACTTTTATCATATTGAAAGGATGTTGATGTTTTATAATTAGCAAGATTGGTTTTGTTCTATTAGGCCTTGCTCTGATTAAATTTTTATCGTGAATTGATTTACCCGGTAGGTGGATATTTTATTGATCAATTGACTTTGTTAATTTATTGAACAGATTCTCTGGCCATGTGGAGGAGACTTAGTTTTCCATTCATCTCTGAATACTTGAATTTTAGAAAATTTCTGCTTTATTGAATTCTGAACTTGTTGCTTATAGGGCTTGTACACCCAAACGAAAGTTGATTGAATGAAAAGAGAAAATCCAACAAATAAAATGCTGAAAATTTCATCAAAATCAGATGTAGAGCATAAAGAAAGTGATTACATTTTAAAGTTTTGTTTAATGTCACATAAACATTTAAATGCACATTTTGGTCAATCTGCAAATGAAGGAATTTATGACATCACCCACTTATTATTTCTTTCGTATTGTTTTCTATAAAATACAAAATATCTTATTTTTTCCTCATAATGTGAAACGAGGTTTGATTCCTCATTGAATGTTTGGATTGCAGTTGTTGCAACATATTGCAATTGAATGCAGACACTGCCTTTTTTATGAAATTTTCCAAAAGTTGAATAAAATGAAATAAAGAAAAGCCAATCTTGTACTAGTTGGCCCTTAATAACTCCATTTGTGCAAAATGGAATTTCCCAATTCTAAGAAATTCTTCAATGTTTACTAATGTGCAAAGCTGGTTTAAGAAACCATTGTGACATTTCCATCAAAGCCCTTTCTTGAGAAAAAAAATTGACACAAGAAAAGTAACAGGAAGTTATATAGCTCAGGAGGCGTGATAGCTCAGTTGGTATTTTAGATTCTGTGATCTGGGTTTGATTATTATTACCCTTTAGAAAATCCTCATTACCAGGTCCCTTGGAGAGGACCTTCAGCCTTTTGTACTCTGTTTGCTTGCTTTGAAGCATTCATGCTTTCTTAGCAATTAGGTAATATATGAAGAAAAAATACACAATTAAAAAAAAATCATTTTATAGTATATCCTCATTTCACTCACAGGATATCTGCAAGGTGCCCCTTCATCCAGCCTGCATTCTGCCTCCCACCATGGAGTGGAACCGTCCAGGAAAGCCAGTAGTGAAGGTGATGACCAAGGCTATTATCAGGCCAAACTCCAAGGCCAGCAGGTAGGTTGAATTCATTAATTTCTGAGGGACAGGTACTAACAAACAATTCAAGAGATCATCTGGGTGTGGACTACGAACTACAATAACAACAACAACAATTTTCAAACAGCTAATCTGATTGGTCGATATTGGTAATCTTGAACAATGCATGTATGTGTATGAAATTTGATTGGCCATTGTAAGTTTGGTAATTGTTCGCCACATTAATGATGCCTTGTCCCTGTAATGCAAATACAATCATTGGTCATAAAGTTTGTGTGTGTTGATTGCACCTAATCATTAATGTAATTGATTGTAAAGATTGTATGGATGAAGTATTTGATGTTAAATGCCAAAACAATCGGATCATGAATTTCATGTCTTAATTGTTTTGTGCATTGAATCTTGTATGTTATGAATTCTGACCAGTCAGTATGAGCTAATTTCAGCTAATTTTTCTGCTTAGCGTGGTCAATTTTTGTTCGACTTGGTCTGTAACTACAAAAATTTTCAAAGCTTTTGTTCAACTTGCTCTTATTTCTTTATATCTGCTTTAATTGTGTTCACATTTTTTTCTTACAATGCAATCTGGTACAATACAGACAAATTTTATATTTTTTTATCTTCACAGTTTACTATGTTGGATTCCTAATTATCTATAACTTAAACAATTTTTTTTTGTCTCGTCTGCATAGCAGAGCGAGACTGAAGGCGCCGACGACGGCTTTTCCGACGGCGGCGGCGTCAACATCAAATCTTAACCTAAGGTTAAGTTTTTGAAATGACATCATAACTTAGAAAGTATATGGACCTAGTTCATGAAACTTGGACATAAGGTTAATCAAGTATTACTGAACATCCTGCCTGAGTTTCAGGTCACATGACCAAGGTCAAAGGTCATTTAGGGTCAATGAGCTTAGACCATGTTGGGAGAATTATTTTCAAAATCTTAACCGAAGGTAAATTTTTTGAAATGACATCATAACTTAGAAAGTATATAGGCCTAGTTCATGAAACTTAGGCATAAGGTTAATCAAGTATTAGTGAACATCCTGCTCGAGTTTCAGGTCACATGACCAAGGTCAAAGGTCATTTAGGGTCAATGAACTTTGGCCGTGTTGGGGGTATTTGTTGAATTACCATCCTAACTCTGAAAGTTTATGGATCTACTTCATAAAACTTGGGATATAAGAGTAATCAAGTATCACTGAACATCCCCTGTGAGTTTCAGGTCACAAAACCAAGGTCAAAGGTCAGTTAAGGTCAATAAACTTAGGCCATGTTGGGGTAATTGTTGAATTGCCATCATAACTTTGAAAGTTTATGGATAGAGTGAATGAAATGTGGACATGGGTGAAGTTGACAAGTCTTAAGTCACCGTTCAAATGTCATTTATGGTCAATGAACGTGGTATTATGTCATATGAATGGTGTTTTTGTGAATGATTATTTTATAGTAGTTTTCAAAGTTAGCACTGCTGCTATATTAAATCGCGTAATGCAGGCGAGACTGCCAGAGGCGTTCCACTTGTTTAGTAGCCTCGCTACCGTTCTCTCTTGTCCGTCTTTTGTTTCGTTGTATATTTACGTTGTATCCCCCCAATTAAGTTGTTTTCACTATTGATCAGTTACTCCATCTCGTTTATTTAAATATACTATTGTTCTTTTTTTTTCTTTCGCCTTTAATTCTAATTGCTGCTTCGTTTCTTTATCTTTTTGTCCCTTTTCTCCTCGCTCTTGTGATCTGCCTATATTTTTCTGCTTATCCTACATCTCTTGTGTATTCTTATATTTAATTCGATCCCTAATTGTACACGATCGGGTACTTTTTTTTGGCATAATTTGTATGTCTCATCCTTTTCTCATATTGATTCTCTGACTCTGTATTTTTTGTTTTAGTTCTGTGATTCTTGTAATTGACGTTAATGTCATAGAGAACACATTTTGTCTTGTTATAATTTTTGTTTATCTTATGTTATGTACCATATTAATGTTGCTTTACTGTATTGTGTTTTTGTTATATTCCACACTATGCTATTCCTTATGATTTCGATCTTTTATATTGTAAAAGCTTTTTGTAATTCGGCTCTGTGCTGCGATGGAAGTTTTTATCTTAATAAACCATTTTGGATTGAATTGAATACACATCATCCTTGGGTAATACCACGTGTATGTTTCTGAGAGTGATAAGGTCAAACCAGCTTTTTATGATGGTGAACTTTCCCTAAAATTTAGGATCATCTAGAATCCTCAAAATTGTCTTTTCTGTTTTATTAAAATATCCAGCACATTCGTCAGTTGAATTCTGGTCACGCTCAAGCCATTCATCATCAAGGAAGTCATCAACCTCTTCTGACACAAGGTCAAGTTCCAGGTCATATGCAACCTGCACAAACTAAGGTAAGGTATCACAAATCATTTCAGAGCTGCCAGCCATTATATATGTTTGCCGTAATTTTTATGTTTTTCTTTAAAACATACAGCATTTTGTTATTTTTGTATTTCTATTATCTTTTTTTTTTTTATAGATAATAATATTTCATTTAGAATTTTTTTTCTCTATGTGTCTCTATTTCATGAAAATAATATAAATATAGTCTATTAGATGAATGTTATTCAGGTAACTAGACCAAGGTCAAGGGTCATTTGGAGTCAATATTAAAGACATTTTTTTATTCCCAGATTTCAGGAATTCCTCTCTATTTTGCCATAATGATTCTTTTTCATGGTTGAACAGGTTTTGCTGCTCTGCCATGTTCTTAACTTCTTCAATATGTTATAAGGGGGGGGGGGATTCACAAGGCATGTTCAGACAATTTTCAAGCCCTCTATCTGACATTCCTAAGTACTAGGGAAAAATTGCATTGGGGCCCGGGGGCAATTTTGCCCCCAAACTGCTCAAAATACCCTTAGTAAGTGAATTTTAAAAAAGGAGTCCAGGGCCTGTCTTACAAAGAGTTACATGTACGATTGATCCGATCAATCATAACTCTATGGGAATCCATCAGTGTCATAATTTTTTCTACGAAAATTTTTCACAATGTCCTTTGTAATTGTATGCAAAGAGAAGCACAGTGAATTATCAAGAAAACAATGAATGCATGAATATACATCGTAGCTAGAAAATATTTTGAAAAAACATGCATAATAGATGTTGACGTTGCTGGCCGTCCATAGTTGCGATTGATCGGATCAATCGTAACTCTTTGTAAGACAGGGCCCTGAAAATCTCCATTCACTGCTAGGTAGTAGGTGTAGCTCCCAAAAATGAAATATTAATGTTTCTCCTGCTAATTGTACACCCTGTATTCCCTTCTAACTTTCAGTCGAGTATCCCAACATCCTTTGCTGCTCATGGAAGAAGGAAGCCAGAGTCTCCTGTGTATCATAAGAAACCAAGCCAACAACATGGGGTAAGTCTTTATCATTCTCATTTCATCTCATTGCATTAAACAAAAAATGTTTCCCAAAACAATAAAACAAAGGAAACATATGAGTGTCATTCAGTCTGTAATTTTATGTATTTCTTTTTGTTTAGTTACCATATGCTATGAAAACTCTGAGATATATTTGTGACTTGGTAGTACTTGTACTCAGACTTTATATAATCACAATTGAATTATGTTATTATCTACTGATGTCCATTGCCGTATGGTTTTCAACGATTATTGGGGGAGGGGAGATGAATCAGCTACAAGCAGCAATGCTGAGTGAAACTGAGTGAAATACATGTATACTTATTCCCATCATTGATGTTATCTTCTGAATTTAAATACTAAGTATTATGTAAATTTTGAATATGTAGAATGCAAAAACAAAGAGTGTATTTTCTATACAGTAAATAGGTGAAATGTAATTTAGACATGAATACTCTACCATTTGTTTGGAACTCTGTAATATTGATATAATATTGATATTGGTAGATCTGGGTACATTTACCACTATTGCATCCTATGATCATAACAGTTGGTCTGGGAACTATAGGCATGTTGTAAACCAGTCTGCATCAAAACTTTGCTCAAGTATGGTCAGCACAACCTTCGACCTTTGACCTGAAAATGCCCCAAAGCCTGTCAGGCTGTACAAAGGGTTCAGAAGGTGGGCCATGTATGTATTATCGTGAACAATGTACAAAAAGAAAGTAGAGAGAAGAAAAAAAAATCAGATCATGAATCTATCTCAAGATTTTTTTTGTGTGAGTCCTTGTACAGGGTGAATGAAAAAAAAACCTCAAATTTTTCCATTTAAATAAGTAAAAGTGTTGTAGGGTTTCCTTGAATTGACATATATTCCAGTTTTCAAAATACAGGTATAATACTGTGTTCTGTGCTACTGTTTATGATAAAATTGAACTTAAACTGCACATACTGTAATTTATTTGATAAAGGCCCTATCACATCGTTCCATGCAAGCCTTGCGGGTGGCTATTTTTTCTACCAGCAGTTTGCCCACAGGTCATCCGCATTGACAGTATCTAACACGCAGTTGCCTGCAAAAGCGCATGCAAGTTTAATTTTCACGCAGAAAAGTTTTGAACGTGCTCAAAACTTTGCTGCATGTGAGTTGCAGGCAATCATCCGCAACTCACCTGCAAGTCTTGCACGGAGCAATGTGACAGGACCTTAAGCGCTGTGTAGTTTGTCCTCGTGATTGGCAGTTCATCAAGGGAAACAACTTCAAATTTAAGTGAATACATTTCCTCCAGCAGTATTTTTCTCGCTGACAAAGGAACATCTATTTAGTTCCATAAAAGTGACTCGAACAAGATTTGTGAGAAATACCTACAGGTTGTTGGTCACATTTTCCATATCTGAGCAAATTATTGTTGTGATGTGGTTTATAATGATTTTATAATATAATGGATCAACTTCTGTGACAACAAACTACACTATAAACTATCAGTTTGCAAATTTATCTGAATATTTTACATGTTCCCAACCTGCAAGATAGCAGTTGCAATCAACAAGTTACCATTAAATTAAATACATAACAATGATGGTATGAATAAAGATGACTGCATGCACCTTTATTTAGCCTCCTGGCCTTTTTAGTCCCTATAATTGTTCAGTATATCCATATTTTTATGATTTGAATAGAATCGGTCATTAAAAGCACAATCTTGAGAAAAATCTTTATAGCCCAACCAAATTCAAAAGTGTGTAATATTTGACAAACTACTGAGGAAATGGCCAATTTTTATTTCTTTATCACCTTTATCTATAAAATGCTTTTAAATCTTGCCAAAGGAGAGCGAGATAAGTAAATAAATAAAACCTGATTTATGATATTAGCGCCATCAAAACTGTCCAGGAATATGATTGGGAGATGACATAGTCATTGGTCAATGGTCCATGTATAATGTGTTTACATAAAGCAGAATTTTGGGTTGATCTCTGCCCAAGAAGATAGAGTGCTTACTGAAGGAAAGTGAGATATGTAAACAAACCCTGCTTTCAAGGGCAGCGGGAGACAATGACCTTCGACAACTCTAGATATACATGTATAACTATTTTCTAAAATGTATTCTTCAGTGCTATGATTTCCAGTGTTTTCCAATTCTGAATTAAATGCATTTCATTTCATTGCTTTAATATTTTGTAATGTCTCTGAAAACATAACTCAGAGAAGCATAATGGTCTTTATTGATCCATTAAAACTTGTTTCTTCCAGCCCGAGGCTGAATTATACTTGATTGAACAGGATAAATAAAACACATGGAAAATGCAAATGAAACTGTAAACTGCAAAAATACGAACTATAAAATGCAATAACAGATAAAGTGCATTCAACCTTGCAAAGTTAGCAAGAAAATAATGATTTAGAGTATTAGTGTGTACTGGAAATGGCATTAGATTGGGCAGGGGGATATTAATAAATTATTAATTGTTGATGTTAAAAGATTTTAATATGGAAATAATGAGAATTTTTTCTTCTGATAGTAAACAAATCTTAAAATACCAAATACTCTGCCACGTTATTAACTTTCTAGCTACATGTATCCCCAATTGGAGAAAGTCAGACTACATTTTCCAAAATTAGCAGTTTTGAATAGCTGCTGTTTTGTGAGTTTCATGTAAGTTTTAGCTCTGATGGAGTGCATGTGTTTGACAGATGAGTGGAACCACATTGTTCTGATTTTCGAGAAGTTGTAGGGGGCAAGAAAGATTGATGATGAAATCACTTTGTATAGATTTGTTTATGGTGGAACTGGAAAATGGTTTAAGCGATAGTGCACTGTTTATGTTAATGAATTGGATGAGTGGTTAATGTGTAATGCATTTTCCATTGCCAATACTAAGTTATTTAGCATAGCATGCCCTTGTAGAGGAAGGAAAGATCCAATCAGAATGTATGATTGATTGAAGGAATAAACTAATATGTAACAGAGTCAATCAGGCCATGGATTGTAGATGAATAATTAAAATACTTACATCAGTCATGAAAAGAGAATAGCTCTACCCAACATCCAACAGCACACACAAAATGAATGATTTGTAAAGTGGACCTACATGTACATATAGAAAAGAAATTGATATGATATAAATGGATGGACAGATGGACAGACAGATAAACTAATGAACAATTGAATGAATGATGAATTCAATAGGTAGAATAGAAAAATAAATATATTCATAGGTTATGACTCAAATTATTACATAATACGTAATGAGCTAATTGTCAAGTGAATTAATGAACATTGAGAGTATAGGCTTCATGACTTGAGCTCAGCTTAGGAGGTCAACAGAATTTCCTCCTTTTTTTTAATGACAGATTAATGACAGATAACTATAAAAAATTTGAGAAATGTTGAAAATATAATGTTAATAGTATAGTCAGGGAATTAGAATTCCCGGGTACAGTAGCTTCAGTCGAAAGCACACATAAAAAGAATCTGTTGAAAGATCTATTTGAATAAGTGTAAAATTTTCATAGTACAGAGAAGCCTTACATATCCAAAAACAATTTATTGGTAATAAAACTAATCACAATGAATGATGGGGGAAAAGGATATCAAACAAATCTCTCATTACATTTATCATTCCTCACTTGCTTTAATCTCAAACCAAACAGTTTAATTTCCATTGTAACTTGCTAATGAGCTCAACACATTTTCAATCGGTAATTGGTTCTAACTTCTATAGAGGTCAAGGGCTCGGCCATTCACTCCCTCTGTTGGCGATGATTACTGTCGGCTCATTGGGCTGTTTCTATAGCCGGGCTTTGACATTTAATTCAGTATTAGGAAGGAAAACTTCATACAGAAATTTGCTTAATGCAGAATAAATTGTAATGAGCTTCATTGGGTGTCTGTTTAATTTAGTGCATGGCTGATGCATTTAGCATATTTCTTTAACCGTAAGTCAAATTAATGCCCTGTATTTAAGGATACAATTTATCATTTAATTAAATTGTACGTCTATGGCTAATCATATACAAAAAGTAATAATTAGTTGTGAATATAAGTATATTTCTTAGTGTTACATACCCAGATTTTCACTTAAAACTTCAAGTTAATTGAAAATAAATTAGAGAAAATTTATGTTTTATCCTGTTAGTCTTGTGTCAAATAAGAAAGTTATGGTATTCCCAAATGTCACATTTTCTCATTAAAAAGCTTTATGATGACATGTTTGTTTGATTTTTCTATATTTACCTATATATATATAATATAAAGTAACTTGATTTTATGATGGACTTGGTCTTCAAATAAACCAGCAGAGCTTCAGGAATAGATACAAGAAATAAATACCAATATGCAAGTATATGATTGTGATATGCCTGGCTATGAAGGTCTATAAGATACTTAGCCCGGTCACAGGTGCTTCAAACATGATGTGTTAATCGGCTGAGTATATAATTTTAGCCAAAGTCTTGAAATTGTCATATTTTTAGTAAATGGATTTCATCGTTCTCAAGCTCATAGAGCTTATGATGCTCCACTCATGTGTATATATAATATGAATGATTATAATAATATGAATATTGTGTAATGTTGAAAATGATGTATATATATCAAAAATAAAAAATAAAATTGCCTAGAACAATTTTGGTCCTGTCAAGGATTCAGTAGTATTCAAATGCCTGTACTCACTACTCCATATGTACTTGTAAATGGGAACTGACCTACGCAGTCCATACCTGGCCAATGCAGAAAAAAAAAGTGAAAATGAATAAGCTAGTGTATCATGTGAAATAATTGGCAAGAACTTGTGGGGTTTTCGCTGAAAAGGAAACAAAATGTCATTGTTCCCGGCGGGAGGTCCAGTGCACTTGCAAAGAAGCTATATGCTGCCCAGCCTGCCCTGAGCTTATCTACACACCAATCATAATGAATAGTTATATTCAACAACAGTTTCACCCTATTAGGAGCAGTTTAACAACAGCTCAAATTTATTTTAAGAGAGATAAAATCGATTAATGAGATCTAATTGGTCATATACCTACAGAAAATTTATTTCAGCTGTCAGGTTAACTTGCTAATAAGCTCAATACAACAAGTTTTGTATTCAACGAAAGTTTCTTTCTCTTGATGGTGATTCAACAATAGATAAAATCAATTTTAAGGAAGATAAAATTGATTTCAGGAGATATCTTGGTCTACATCTTGTGAAAACAGATTTTAGTTGTTTGTTAATCACCCTGTGGTCGTGAGATGAATATGTTTTTGTGAAAAGTAGAGACATATTTAAAATAGTTATTGTTGTATTATTAAATATATGTATGTGAGAGAAGGGGATTTTTATTTTGAGAGGTTATTGCAGATGTTAAACATTAAATTTGCATCGAAATACAAAGTAATTGAACATATTTGGCTAAAATAAGAGCCTTTTCTTAATTTATTTTGACAATTACAGATACATATTGATTTTCTACAAGCACCTACAATACATACAAACAATTGGTGGTCATTTTGTTTGGGTCTGTATGTATGACTTTGTGATTGTTAGAACATCTGTCATTTCTCCTTAATCGATAGGGTCCTTTGGGATCATAGATACTTCTAAATGTGTTATGTTTTGGATGTTGGTTTAATATACCAGTTTAATATAATTATGCAAGGTGACATGAATCACATCACTGTCTTTGGATTCTTGGAACAATCAATGTTCTATCTTTTGTAGTCAATGTGAGATGGTTATCTATTTATTTGTGAATTATTTTGGTCTAATTGTGTTCTGCCTTATGTTCTTTTGATTTCTAGACCAACTACCCACCAGGACAAGGAAGCGGAAGGTCAGGTTATGGATCTTCTCAAGGGCAACACCAAGGTCCCGGAAGATACTATCAAGGACATTAGTCACATTCACTCACTTCAAGACAGTGTAAAAGGCCCACTGAAACTGTACCTATACTCAAGGACAAGGAAATCGAAGGAATGACTATGGAATATGGATCCTCTAGGGGCCAACACCAAGGTTGTAGAAGATACTATCAAAGACATTAGTCATACCCACCACCTTAAGACAGTAAGACAGCACCATGGAAACTCTACCTTTACCTAGGACATGGAAGCAGAAGGAAGGACTATAGATCCTCTAGGGGACAACATCAGGGTCCTGGTAGATACTGTCAAGGACATTAGTCATACCCACTACCTTCAAGACTGGATGGCACCACTGAAACTCTAGCTATACACAGGACAAGGAAGTAGAAGGACTGTAGATCCTCTAGGGGCCAACATCAAGGTCTTGGTAGATACTGTCAAGGACATTAGTCATACTTACTCACTTGAAGACAAAGCAGTATGACACCGCTGAAACTCTACTGATTTTGCAAGACAAAGAGGTAAAAGGTCTGGCTATGGCTCCCCTTATTGCAACACTAAGGCCATGGGAGACTATCAAGGATTAGCCATACCCACCTACTTCAAGACAGTGTAGAAGGGGATCACTGTAACTCTACTTATACCCAAAGACAAGGACGTGGAAGATCAGGTGATGGATCCTCCCAGGGGAAACACCAAGGTCTCGGAAGATACTATCAAGAACATTAATTGCACCCACTCACTTCAAGACAGCAGATTGGCACCACTGAAACTCTAACTACTCTCAAGGATAAGGAGCAGAAAGGCAAGGTACATTAGTCATACCAATCTTCTTCAGGAAAAAGTGGAATGGCACCACTGAAATTCTACTTTCCCTCCAGGACGAAAAGGATCGAGGCTGTATTCTCGGGTGAACACCAAGGTCATGGGAGACACTTTCAAGTACATGTACATTGTAGGCATCCACCAGAAGACAGCAATGAGACTCTCCCTAGTCTACGTGGCAAGGAGAGTGGGTAGTCAGGATATAGATCATCTCGGGGCCAACACCAAGGTCCTGGAAGATACTATCAAGGACATTGGTCATACCCACCCTCTTCAATAAAGAGTGGAATAGCAACACTGAAATCTACCACTCAAGAGAAGTTATGAAAGACTGGCTGTTGATCCTCTTTAGATCAACAATGTCTATGAGTGAGGTTTTATTTCTATTCCTAGCATTGTGGGGGGGGGGGTTGCTCTGGTGTTTTTTTGTTTTTTTTTTGGGGGGGCTCAGTTATGTAATACTAGAACATTCCATTTGATAAGCATGAACAATGGTTAATTTCAAATCCAGACTGATGCTAATCGTTCAGTTTTCAGGCAGTATCCTGGGAGGCAATGGTGTTAGTTAGGTATTCATGCAAAAAAAAAATAAGTTGATTTATTTGTTGTCAGCACTGCGTGACGTCAGACTGAGTAATAGCATATATCTTTGTGACTTTAGCATTGCAGCGTTTGTGTACATGTACGCTTTAGTAAATCATTAAAAATGATATGTGCATGTTGTTGATCTCAAAAGTAATTATTCATCAAATTTGTATCTGTGCATGATATGATTCATTAAGACAAATTGAGTTTGCTTCAGGATGGTTTTTCATGAAACTGTAAATTATGCATGACTTTACACACAATTGGTGACATGGTCTATCAGGTAACATTGAAATCCTGCTATTGTAGATGAAATTCTTGGTATTATCAAGTGTCTGATTTATTCAGTCAGAGATTCAGTCCCTATTTGTTAAATGGAAACATAGGGTATCTAATTTATCAAAAGAATATGAAACATAGGGTATCTAATTTATCACAAGAATATGTAGCTAATTATTTGTAAAGTTGTCTTTAAACTTACAAACAGGTTTGTGAAACACAAGTTCTGATATAATCACTAGATTATTGTGCACTTTTCGTGCATGATTGAAATGAATCCAATGACCAGGGTAATAATATTTTGTAAAGCGCTATATAAAAAACAGCTATTATTATTATGATTATATTATACCAGAATTAAATGCATTTGTTTCTTTGATATTAGGAAACTAATGTAAGCAGAAGCTCGTTCTGGAAGTTCTAAAGCACATCAGTCTGTATTTCGTTATACGTAGGAGGGAGGGTGGGAGAGGAGGAGTAAGGAGGAGTAGAAAGGGGGAGAAAGAAGAAAGAGTAGGGGGAGGAATGATCCTGATAAGTTGTAACTGGGGGCTGTTTCATAAAGCTGTTGGTAAGTTGAGAGTGACTTTAAGAACGACTGGTGATCCTTTCTTGTGGTTAATGATTTTCACCATTAAATGTTCATTGGTGATTATTTGGCGGGTAAGAAAGGTTCACCAGTCGTTCTTAAAGTCGCTCTTAACTTTCTAACAGCTTTGTGAAACACCCACCTGATGTGTATTTTGGGATGGATAGGAGAGTTGGTTTTAGTGAAAAGCCCCCCCCCCCCCCACCTCTACATGTAGCTCTCTAACTTTCTTTCTCTCTCTCTCTCTGTGCCCGAGTATCTCTCTATTTTTATCTCTGTTATAATCATGATAGTGTAATTACTGAATGTCACTCTTTGTTCCACATTGCTATCCACAATACCAATTGTTTAATGAATTAGAAATGAATTGTAGTCACCTGTGAATTTGTAAATGGTGAATATCATGTAAAGGGGCCGACAAACCTGGACGTTTTAGTCAGCGTATGTTGACATACACATGGCAAGCTATTTTCGTCATATGATTACAATTTTTAATATAAAGAATTGCCTTTTCTTTCATTGACAGCACACATTTGTTTTGTTATAAAGGATTTGATACTTGATCTTTTGTGATGTCAAAAGGTTTGATATCAAGAATGAAATGCTTGATATGATTTGATGAGAAATCAGCTTACCATACGTATGCTGGTATGAACTGGCTAAAAGTCTATATGTGACAGCCCCTTAAGAGAAAATTGTAATCTGTGCTTGATCTAGTTCAAAGTTTGACAAGTTTTGTAATTAATCATAAAACATGTGTATTTCCCCTGGGTTTTTTTTTCATGAGATCTTCGGATCTTTAATTCCTTACAGACCAACTCTAAAGCCATTAATACCATATATTCTCTGATTATGAAATTTACTCTGATTTCCCCCATCACAGAATACTAGGTATTTTGGATAGTGTGAAAGCAAATTACAAGTAATATTCTTGAGCTTTACAATACATTAAATAGGGTTTTGCCCTTTGTGTAGTTGGTCAATGATAGCTTAATGGTGTTGTTGGCCTTGCTTTTAATCAAGATGACAAGACAAGCAGGATATTACATAATTCTGGAGTGAATTAGAATGGCAGTAGGTGCAACCACACCCTCCCCGTTTCAAAAGTAAAAAAAATACATATTTACACCACCAAAAAGAGTTACAAGTTCTCGTACATGTAGTTATGAGACAGCAACACAACTCTCTCTGATTCTTATACAAAGGATTCCAATATTTCTCTTCACACCAGGGGACTGTTTCATGACAATTGTCAACACTGACAAGTTTTCATTCTCTGACAGTTACCATAGTAACAGTAAGAGGCCAGTGCTTCTCAGCCAATGAAAGCCAAGGATTTCACTGAAATTGTCAGCGCTGACTATATAGTCAGTGCCGACAACTTTCATGAAACGCCCCACAGATGTGTGTGTATTTTGCTTTCACTCTGTTTATAAACTTACCACTTTGTAGAAATCCCTAAAAACTATCTTTGTTTTGAAATTTACTTGATTACAAGTACTTCCTTTCATTTTTATGGATAATTTGCTTTCATGTTAGCGAAATGACAGTTATTTTTTGTGATTAGATAGGTGTAAAATGTACTTATGTTACTCTTCATCAGAGGCAGATTGTTTATTATTAGATGACAAAATATCAGATACAAGTGACGCTCCTTTTCTGGAGTTTTCCTTTCATTTCATAATATTTAATAAACCAAAATAAAAAAATATAAATAAAGGGCTTCTTAAATTCTTTTAAAGCATACCAGAATAAAATCAAATTGATGGAAACATTTTACCACAGTCAAACTTGGACTTGTGACAACACTTTGTTTCATGCATGCCAAGTCAAATGAAAAGACAGTCTGATATGTCTTGAAAGGATGCCCTCTATAGACCACTGGGAGTACAATAAATTTTACATTGTCATGAACCCATTATAATGTTCTCAACAAGAGTAGGGGCATTGCAATTGTATGGGCTACCAGAGTAGGGGGTACATCCCCCCCTTTTTTTTATTGACATCATCTTAAATAAAGAAAACTTTCAAAAGAGCTGCTCACATATATATTTCTTAGAAGAAAAGTAAAACTGATGCATAACTTTACCAGTGTCACCAAGATCGTTGGAAATGTACATGTCTTCTGGTTGGTTCTTTTAACGAGGCACTGAAAAAGAAGAAGAGGAAGGGGAGGGAAAGAGACAGGGAGTAGGAAGGGAGGGTAGAAGTTGTCCAGTAATGTTTGTAACAAATATGCATATGAATTTGGGAGTAGGTTGGAAAGATGGTGATAGGAAAAAGTAGAAATTAATAAATACCCTATCCCAATAATACTGTCTGTATTGAGGTCCCATGTTCTACATGATGCTTGGTAAATATTGTATATTGTGTTTTGTTTTAAAATTATGTATATATGTAGTCGTGTAAATGGAAGAAATTATAATTTCTGCATGTTATAATGCACCATTGACTTGAATATATATTAAATTTGTGAAAAATAATCTGTATAATCACCATGAAAAAATTGGTAATATTTACTTTAGTTCGTTATTGTTTGTATTAATGTAATTCCAGTGTACATTATTTAATTTCACTTTCCTTTTAAGTTATTTATTTCCTTAGAGCTTTTATTTGTTGTTTTTTCTGATTCTTTACTGTTTTCTCTTCTTCAAATTCTTCTGATTTTACTTCTCTACACAAATTGCTCTTATTCTTCTCTTGTTGGTGGTGGTCACCTCTTTTTAAAAAATGTTACTTTCTATTCCTCCACTTTCTTCACCAGATATTCCTTGATCTCTTTTTTCCATCTCTAATTTCTCAATTTTCATCCTATTTTCTTCTCCATGTTTTTTACCTTCATACCTCCCCATTTCCTCGTCATTCATCTTTTCATCTTTATTCTTTGGCACGTAACACAAAGCTTAGCAATCATCGTAGAACATTTTTTTAATGATTGATTGCATTGACTACAATGTACTATCAAGTGTACAATCAAATGCTAACGTTTGTGTTATACGGGACCCAGATCTCCCTCACATTCATTCTCAACCATCCTTTCCTTCTTACCCTTGACATTCATTTTCTCTCATTATTCTTCTACCATTTCCCCCTTCCATTTTATTCATCTACCATGGCACCCCCCTTGTCTTTAACTTTCCTTATCTTCTATTTGTTCTCCTTATTTCCCATTCTTTTCCCACTTTTCTTCACCTGTTTTATCTTCTCTCTCCCTTCTTTTACTTTCTTTATCTTCCATTCTCTCAATTCTCCTCATATCTTACTCATTTCTTAAATTCTCAATCTTCTGTATCATTTTTCTTCTCATATCGTCTTTGTTCTTCCATTTCATCTGCTATTTCTTGGATTCTTCATTTTAAATGAATTTTCTTCACTCTTTTCATTTTCTCTTCTTTGCTCTTCTCTCCTCATCTTCTTATTCTCTCATTTCTAGTCCCATTTTCTTCAGTGATCTTCATTTTCTTCACTTCTCAATCTTTTTTTTTGTATCTTCATCCTAATCTCATATCCTCTTCTTCTCTTTCATCAGCTATAAACACATTCTTTCACAACTTCATCTATTTATCCATTAAACCATCCATCCATTCATATCCATCCATCCATTCATTCATATACATCCATCCATCCATCTTTCCTTCCATTCACTCACCCATCCAACCATCTATCCATCCACCTTTTCACCCACCCATTCATCCATCCAACCATCTATCTATCCATTCATCCATCCACCTTTTCACCCACCCATTCATCCATCCATCCATCCATTCATTCATTCATATACATCCATCCTTCCACCCATCCATCCTTCCATCTATCTATCCATCCATTCATCTATCCACCTCTTCACTCACCCATCCATCCATTCATTCGTTCATCCATCCATTCAATCATCCATTCATTATTACATTCATTCTTATAAATGTTTTGGGATGCTAGACTTTCTATAGTTTCTATTCTCCTTGGGCTGACTCATCGTTAAGATGATTTGCAGAAGAGATTAACACTTGTATGGTCTGCAGGAGGATAATGTCTCTTTATTCATTTTGATTACATAACAATAACTTGATTGTTGAGATGGAGGAGAGTTGGACCAGAGAAAATAGAGAGAGAGAGGGGGGGGGGGCAAATTAGGGAGTAGTCTATTTTGTCATTGGTATAGTTATCTAATTCAATGAAGATCCATTGTACATGTATTTCAATTAAGGTAGAAAGATCAATTATCTTAAATCCTTATTGCAAAAACTGACTAGTTATTCATGCAGTAACGTCCTCCAGTTCTACCCATATATTACTATTGATAAAAGGAAAAGATTCATAACTTGCATTATATTCACACAATGAATTCTATAAGATTATTTCTGGTATATGTACCTCTGAGTTAGGTATCCATGCTGATTGATAATGATTGAAATCATTTCGAAATCAGAATTTTCAAACCATATATATGATTCTTTTGTATTCCATTTTTGTCCTTTTTTATATGGGCCTACATTGGTTACTTCAAAATTCAATTAATCACCTTCTCTCATTGGCCATTTCATGTCTGTAGCCATTGATAAAAATGTATTTCAAAATAAAGACAAGAAAAACAAACAAGGACTTTATTTCACACTTACATAAAATGGAAAACAAAAAGTGCAATTTATGTTGCGCCATTGTCGTCAAAGCGGCTGAAATTGCACCATTCTATTCACAGTACAACAACAAAATGCACTTTGGAACCCCTTTTTAAAACGTCACCGCCTGCATGTGCAAAACTTTGTACGCACGTAAAACCGTACATGTAACTTCTAGTGCATGGGTTCAGCGGAAGTTTTGTATTGTTCGATTACACTTTTGTGTACATTGATTATACAGATACGAGCCGCGACACCGGGCGCACAATTGGCGTAGATTTGGTTGCCGGTGAACCCCACTGGAAGTTTCTCCTACCACTTAGGAGAAAAAGGCTTCCTATTTTCGTTTTTTTCTCGCTGTCTCGCCTAGGAATTGAGAATTGTGTGGAATATTCATACCCAGGATAAAATCATCTCACTTTGCGAGATAGTTTCATCCCTTTCTTTCGACTTGAAAGTGGTTTAAACTTAATTGGGACCATGCAGCTTTTGGCGTTTCACACCTCAGTGCTGGTGGCGGTCGCCTGTTTCCTAGCGATGGGTGAGCTTCGGGGCGTCGCCGGGGTGCAGATCAGGCGAAACGGAAAAACCTGTGAGGAATATCCAGTGGAAAAACGCGAGGAAATCGCAAACGTGGTCCTCTCTGGCTACATCCACCGCATCATGAGGAAGCCTAGGACTATCATGTACGATTGCGACATCGAAGTCGTCCGCGTGTTTAAAGGTTACGAAGATTTGCACTCGAATGTGGTCCCGCCGATGAATGACAACACGATCCAAATCGGTGGCTTTGGAGACCCGGCGATCTGTGAGAACGCCGTCACGACAGGTGACACCCGAATCTTCATGTTGAATAAAAATGGTGATGGGCATCTGATGTTGAATTCTAGTGTCATCAGGATCACCCTCAACAACTTGGTCCAGGCTGAGGCTGCAGTATTAGGTAGGTTTCAAAGCTACTGAATTATAATGTGGAATAGTTGCTGAACACTTTGAAATAGGTAAATTGGTGGTGGTGGTGCCAGTGTGGTGATTGTGATGATGATGATGATGAGGAGGAGGATGGTGATGACGACGATGATGATGATGATAATGATGATGAAATTGATGATGAGGAGGGGGATGGTTGTGGTGATGACTGATGAGGATAAGGAGGAGGCTGGTGATGAGGATGAAGGTGATGTGATGATGATGAAGATGATGATGATGAAGATGATGGTGATGATGATGATGATGAAAATGATGGTGATGATGATGATTATGATGATGGATATGATTATGATGATGGTGGTGGTGGTTAGTGATGAGGAGGATGACAATAGTGGTTTTGCCTATGAAGTATGATGATGATGGTTGTGGTGATGAGAATGATGGTGGTGATGATGATAAATTAATTGATACCAGGTTAAAAAAAAGAAATTCATTGAATTTTTCAATTTGTGTGCAGGTGCAGAAAATAACTTTTATAGAACTTTGGATTAGTTGTAGATTATTTGTTCAATAAATTGCTCAGTATATGTCTCAATTGGAACACATGTATTCCTTATAAATAATATAGGGTATTTATATTGCGCACATATCCACCTTGTTAGGTGCTCAAGGCGCTCCTATATTACCCGGCTAAGCTTGGCGTTCATAGCACACACAGCTTTTTAGAGGAATTACTTCCTACCGGTACCCATTTACCTCACCTGGGTTGAGTGCAGCACATTGTGGATCAGTTTCTTGCTGAAGGAAATTACGCCATGGCTGGGATTCGAACCCACGACCCTCTGTTTCAAAGTCCGGAGACTAATCCACTATTAGTGTCTTTACAAGTACTCCATACATTCCCCACAGGCTACATTCTATGTATTACAATTTTAGAATGTTTCAATGAGCATGACACATGGATTGGCCTGGCCTTGTAACTTGTGATCTCGATAGTTCAGTAAGTAAATACAAATATGATTCTCAAAACAAGTGCAGTGATGCTTGGAGAAAATTTGGCATAAATTACCATTCATCCAAAGTATTTCAAAACAACCTGGATTTTTTCTACTCCTTTTTCCCCTTCAGAGTATTATAATGTAGAATTACAAGTATTATTTCATTCTGTCCCAATGTATATAATTCATACATATATATATATATATATATCTTGGTTTTCCAAGCACCAAATTTCGCACCAGATTCAATAACCACAAAAGCTCCATCACCAAAAACAAAAAGGACTTTCCAGTGGCCGACCACTTCAACCTCCCTAATCACTCTGTCAAAGATATCAAAGTCTGCATCTTCGGCGGAGGATACAGATCGGCAGAGGAACGGAAATGGGATGAGCTGAGACATATCGTCAAAAGCCGCACGTTTGAAAGTGGCCTCAACAAAGATCTGTCTTGGCTCAACACATTCACATTCTATAGATAATCACATCTTTCTCCTCTTTGCCTTAATTTCCTTAATTCAGCTATCTTGTTTATTATGATCTCTCTGTGCAATGTGCAGCGTGCGCGGTCTCAGTTAGACACTCTTATTATTACGAAATATTTTTATTGTTACGAAACCTAAATCATACTCTTTTATTATTACGTAACTTACGTCATTAATGGTCTATTACCCAAAAGCGCGCACTATGCATTCATAACAGCATTTTACGCACCTAGCAGTGGTTACCCTAGTCCCGCTGAGATCGCGCACGCTTTAATAAAAACAACTGTCATTCAAACTTGTCACAATTCACGAATCTTTCCTGAAGAAGGTAGATGTCTACCAAAAATTTGGAGAGTGAATAAAAGAACTTAATTGTTGGCACTTCAAAAACTGCATTACTCGTGAATTTGTTTCGCATTTCTGATGTCTTATAGATATATATATATATATATATACCACTAAAATCATTTTAGTCAATCATTACAAAGTAAATGAAAAAACCCTGATGAAATAAGGTACCAATAGGTGATTTTGTATTCAGTTCATGGTGTCAGATTCATCAACAACTCCTACTTGTACCTGTAGCAAACTTAGCTCGCACTCAAAGTTGCAGAATAAAGGATTCTCAATGTCATTCGATGTCCCTCCATTGACCTCTCTTGAAAAGCACTCTGTAGAATGCAAGTTGTACAATACCCATCTTATTGTTGAAAACCTGACTGAAGAGATCGTGAAAATATGGTTCTATTTTTACACCCTTTGAATTGCTATTGGTAGCAGGCAGTGCATAGGATTTCTTAATTTCCATTAAATCATGCTTCAAGAAGACTCGACACTGCAGACATGTAGAATAATATTCAATAATCATTTTCTTTTTTTTTCAATATGAACCTGTAGTGTAGACCTACTGTACTGTACAAAATAATGTAGTAATGTGATTGTGTAATAAATGGTTGCAACTTGCAAAGCTTTTTTGTACCAATTCAAGCTACATGTATTATTGGAGAATGATAAATGGGGAGGATCTCCTGACATTGGAAATAAACAAAATGTCAATTCTATATTCTTATGAGAAAGTAGTGAATTATCAAATTTAACAGCAAAAAACTATCTGAGTTGTCCCTCCCCCTCAACTCTTCTGTTCAAATGCTTGCTGAATCCTGTATGGTGACACAACATTTGCTCCTGCGACATTTGCCCCGGTCTTGATATCTCAGTAGCCAACTAGCCATAGGGTTAGAGTTAGGATTGTAGAGTTTTTGGTTCAGAATAATATAAGGATAATGATTAGGGTTTATTTAGTTTCTGAGGTCAGATTTTATGTTTGGCTTAACATGCAAATTTTCCATGGGAGCAATTGTCGCCGGAGCAAATGTCACGGAACCAATGGTATACATACTGTACCATGAAAGTACACAGTTGATGAACTATAGGCTAAGGGAAAATCAATGTCTTATTTTTGTAGAAAAGTATATTATCTTACAAATAATTCAACATGTACCCCACCCCCTCCCCCTGTTAACCCAACCCTATAGTCTCTACCCACTCCTGTTATTCCGAGCATGTTAGTACATGTAGGTCATGTATCATGAACATGATCCTTGGCTGTAGACTTGTGAGATTTATTTCTGTCCAACTGTGGCATTCCAAAGCTCCAAAGTTTTCCATTGCACATTCTTCTTTCTCCTACAATCCACCCACTCGTATGCCCCGCATGAACTCCGTAAATGTTACTGGAATAATTTATATCACCGTTGTTTAGCTGTGTTGGCTCTCGAGTCTCGACCAATATCCCCCCCCCCCCCACAGTATTTGGAAACCTAGACCAAACAACGAAGTGAGAAGTGAGAATTTTTTTGTTCACTTGCACAAAGAACACTTTGTAAATAGTTTAAGCTCCGCATCCTGTTGCACATGTATGGCACATCCATTGAAGAACCTGCAAGATTCTATATGTTTTCCAGAGGCGAAGAGAACAAGAAGACGGGGTCTCACTCTCTGCTCAAGAAAAACTGGAATTGACACTAATGTGAAAAGTGATTGACAACACTTCATGTGGAAGATGTTACAGTTAGTTGATATACATGTATGGTACAGGGTTGATGAGATATTCAACAAATTCTCATTCTGAAGTGAGTTTTAGGCTTGGAAGCCGTGCTTCCAACACCACCCTTACAATGCACAACTAAATCTAAGAAATGGCACAAGATCTTCAGGGCTTCTTGGTGAAAGTGACTTTGTAGTCTTGCATTGTCTGTTTAAAGCCAGAAGCCAGAACTTGACATTAACTCATTAATTGTGTACCTTGCACAGCATGAGATGAGGTAGATTAAGAGCCTTCTTGCTCTGAACAGAACTGTTCTACATGTTTAGTCTCACCATAGGTCCATGGTCTCACATTATCTGTTTAGAGGTACATGTAGTTCATGGCATTGGTTCATTAAAGACTTTCCTGCTCTGAACAGAATCAGTTGTAGAACCTGTGCAGAGTGGTCACTTCCTACTTTCTACTGCTCTTTCTTTTGGTTGGTCTATGCCAATTCGTCCAATTGCCAACTCAACTATTATTTGGTCTACCGTCAGTTCGTCCAACATTCACATGGTCTACTTGCCATTTCGTCCACTCACCATTTTGTCTAATAACCAGTTGGTCCAATAGCATTTTATTCCATATACCATTTGGTCTAATGAGACTAGTATTAATTGGGCAAAATGAATGAAAATAAAATGGATGGATATTAAACCAACTGGTTATGAGACGAAATGGTCATAGACGAACAGGTGATTAGACGAAGTGATGATTGGACCAAATATTTATTGGATTAAATAGTTGTTAGACCAAATGTTGATGGATGGAATGGCATGATTAGACTAAATGAAGGTAGACCATGTGATGAGTGGAAGAGTTGGCAGTAGATGAATGAGCAATTTAGCAATTTTCTTTTGATTGCTAGGTCATCGGGTCATTCAGCCACCTTTCTGGGCAGGTTTGAAGTACTTTACCAGTTTACTGGATTCTCATAAGATCATTGATCTGACACCGCCTCCCTTGATCCACCTCCATTGATGACTGTCTAGAAAGTCTGCCCTAAAAAAAGAATTAAGCCGAGCCCCGTTGTTTGAGGCAGACATAGCTATTTGCGCTCTTTCTACTATTTTCCTATTGTCAGTACACTGTGAAATTCCTCTTGGTGGGGGCTTTCATCGCCCGGTTATGAAAGAGGTTGCGGACTGGTTGTACATTATGTCGGGAATTAGGGCTTATTATCACTCATTTAATGTCCTTTTTCCCCTTTGCTCTTTTCAACTCCTGCCTCTTTCTCTTCTATTTCTTCCTCAGAACATTCATACATTGTAGGCTTCATTTGGTTGAACATTATGTTTGGAATTAGGTCTTATTGTCATCCATTATTTAACATCCCTTTTTGGCTATTCGGCTATAACTTTCCATCCTGCCTGCTTCACCCTTGTTCCTCTCTTCCGCTCTCTCTTGTCATGTTTCCCTCTTTATTTTGTTTCCCTTTTATCTCTCTTCCACTCTCGGATCCATGTTGGAATCGAAATTGTTTTCTCTTTGTGATGCATCCATCTTGGGTAATAGAAGTCTACAATGAATGTGCAATTTGTGCAAATGAATGTTTGACACCTGACTTTTGCTGGCTGCAAATAAATTCTCTTTATAAGAAAAAAAAAAAAATCACAATGCTTTCAGAAGCAGTTCAGTCACTTTACATATCAATTCAAACCTGCTTTTGCGATTTCCCAAGAGAACTTGTGAGAGATAAGATAAAGATATTTAACTTTTCTTATTTGTTCAGGGATTGCATAATATCCTCTTCCCTTAGTAGATAGAATGGAAGGGTATTGCACTGTCTTTTGTTTTAGCAAATTATTGATAAAGCTACAAATGAGCAAGTCTTTATCTTTGTATAGAGAAAAACTTTTTTGTCTTTTATCTAGCTGTTGCAGTTTCCTGTGAAAGGACTTTGCGCATTTATACTAAAATGTTTAATAGGGCATTTTTATTATAGTCAAGGAGATTGAATTACATGTATTTGAATCTAATCCTTCTCTGGAAAGAAAAGTGAAAAATCATTACCGTAGTCAATACAAGAACTAAATTTATTGTCATCTGCAATGCAGAAATCTTTGTCTTCTGTTGGTTTAAAGGACAAGTCCACCCCAACAAAAAGTTTATTTGAATAAAAATAGAAAAATCCAACAAGCATAACACTGAAAATTTCATCAAAATCGGATGTAAAATAAGAAAGTTATGACATTTTAAAGTTTCGCTTAATTTCACAAAACAGTTATATGCACATCCTGGCTGGTATGCAAATGAGGAGACTGATGATATCATCCACTCACTATTTCTTTTGTATTTTATTATATGAAATATGAAATATGAAATATTCTAATTTTCTCCTCATTGTCAAGTGATACAACGATTAATTCCTCCCTGAACATGTGAAATTAGCATTGTTTAACACTATACGGTTCAGTCAAGTTGATCCTTATTGTCAAATCTATAAAAAAATGAAATATTGTATAATTCAAACAATAAAAAACAAAAGAAATAGTGAGTGATGGACATCATCGACTGACTCACCTAGTTGTGCATATCACTGTTTTGTGCAAAAATAAGCGAAACTTTAAAATGTCATAACTTTCTTATTTTACATCCGATTTTGATGAAATTTTCAGCGTTATGCTAGTTTGATTTTTCTCTATTTATTCAAGTCAGCATTTTCCTTGGGTGGACTTGACCTTTAACCATTTAGAAACAGCCATAGGCCCCACTTGAAAAAAAGACAAAAGAATTGAATGTATATATTTCTATACATGAAAGAGTTGAATTAATTCTTCATTCACAATACAGAAATTGGTCTTCAGTTTAAACATTCACAAACGGAAGTATAGGTTGAATTTGAATAACAGAAACAAATGAACAGCCATAGCTCCTGCTTAAAAAAAAGATGAGAAAATGACTGAAAGAATATATGAAAATTTAATCAATTAGCATCTGCTATGTAGAAATTAGTCTTCCATTGGTTTAGACATTTACAAACAGAAATACATAACGTGGATTTTTAATGCAAAAAAGCACACTTTTTCTTGTGACTTTGATCTTGATTACATACTGTACACCTGTGGAAAAAAAAGGAACGTTATAGAGACGAAAAATGTGGAATTTAGGAGTGTACATGACATGTGTTCACCATAAGGATGGATGAGCTTAATACAGGAAGTCATCATAACCATTAATGTTTTGTAGATTTATGTCATATTATACTAGACACAGACTGTGAAGGTTAGTTGATGTTTATTGTGTTTTGACATTGGCTCTTCCCCCCCCTTTCCTTCTCTCACTTACGTTGCCTCTCTGTTATTTCATATACATGTATCCTTTTATATCCTTTCTTCCTTCATATAGTCTCAACCTTTTACTTATTATCCCTTTGACCATGGATCATGGTGGTCTAATTTGGTTTATAGTTCAACATTGTTTATAATAGACAGTGCATGTTTTGTTTATTCTCCACAATAATTCTGCAAGTTGTAAAACATTAAGGATGAATATTTTCCCTGTTTTATCCTTTCAATGTTCAAGCCCTAATTCAAAAACAGTAACATTGAGACCCACCCTACCCCCACCCCTTTGCACATCTCTTTGAAAAAGTTCCATCAACATGTTCTGTAAGTACTCTAGAAATGTTGTTCATGTACAATGCACATGTAGATTGATACCATCAACATATTTTTTTCATTGGCTTGCCTCAAGTCCCACTTGAAGGGTATCATAATAAAGTCTATATGTACATAATTTTAAGCTTTTTGGTACCCTATTTAGGTTGAGCTGTAAGCTTTCCCATGAAAGTGAAGTAATTAGAGTTTATTTTCTCTCTAATCCCCAGTGTTTCACCTATTGATTGATGTACAGCGCATTTATGAAGATAAATTAGTTTAGGTAGGTTCACATGGGCCTTGGCAGTTGTGACTTCGGATAGAGTTTATTCACTGAACTCTCCTGATATTGAGCACTTTTAGAAATGTACGTCGACATAGAGGACTGGTATGAGATGACGTCATTTTTTGGCCTGCCATATGCCTCAGGTCCTCACACACGTCCGCTATCAGAATCGAGAACCTCGCCACATCCATTTTGCGGTTCTCCTAAATCATAGTCGACGTGCACGTGAGTGACGTCATTTTAACCGTTCAAGCCCAGCATGAAGATCAACCTTTCCCTTTTAAAACACAGTTTTCAGTGACTTTTCACAAAATTAATGTAAGTTGTACGATGCATTATGTTTATCATATTTGAAATTGCATTCTGATGTCCAAAATATATATCCTAACTCGCGTAAAAAGGAATCAAAGCAAGTGAAAGGGCATGTGTGCACAAGTTGCACCTTCGCATCACCCGACCGGGTCGCCAGGTGATGGTACGCCAGATCTTCCGGGTCGGGCCGCGTGTCATGCCCCTATGGTTATCGCGCTGTTTCACGTGGACGTACGTACACGTACAAGTCGAGTGAAATCTAAAGTATTCGCATCTGTAGTGAACAAAGGCAGACGACGACGTTGACTTGAACGATCAGACGACTGCTACGTCGTTCTCGTTCACTGCTCCTAAAAATCTCCAGAACTAGTCTAGAAATGAATAGATTTATCCATGTACAAACTACAGTTTTATATAACATACATTTTATGTAGACCATGATTTGTGTTTTCTTAACCATTGTTATTTTATGGTTTCTGCATGGAACAATCCTTTGTTTTTGAAGTTTTCCAAACCTACAGTATCATATTATAGCAAGTTTTATGGTTACATGAATTTGAATTTGATTTGGAAAAATATAGGCAGAGAGTATCAATTTGTCAGGGTCTGTTGCGTTGCATAACTATTACGGTATCTTTGCCATCCAATGGCAACTTCCATGAAATCCTTGATTTTGATTGGCTCTGAGGCATTGTTGCCATGGACAATTGGTAAGGATGCAATATGACACAGATATCTCAAATTTTCAAATTTCAACTACCATTGTGCTTTAATACAGGTAAGTGAAAGTAACATAACTAGGTCCTATTTCTATAGTGGTTCTGAAATTAAATAGGGCACAAGTGTACCCTGAATCCTTTGAGTGAAAGACAAACTCAGAATTCTTCTCATCATCTCCAACAAGTGTTGGTAGCATCTGTGTAAAACTTTCAAAGTGAGATTTCCCTGAACTGAATCACCAAATCTCTCATGTCGGTGTTAATTGCAGATTCTGAGCCAGGTTCATCCTTTCTCACACCTTTTCTATCTTCTGTGAATCATTTATCTTATTTCCCCTCCTTTGGGGTAGGGTGTGGGGGTTGGCCAATTTTTTAGCACATTACTACAGCGTGCGAGAACAATCAAGATCCTAATGATTTTGCAAAAGTAGATAAAGATTTTGTAAACTTGTTTGTCCATGAAGTTATATTTGTTTTACTCTGTCTTTTATTTTCAGAAATGAATCTAGGTACATGTCAGTATGCAATGTCATGCACATGAAGATTTTTACACAAGATTGGAAGAATAATTTTGCATTAGATCCATCCCATTTCCAGAACCAATGCAATACCAATGTCAAACTTTTTTTTTTTTCTCAGCAATGTAGTCACCATAAATCAGTTTACTTTAGATACGCACTTTTATTTCGACCTCAGAAACAGCTGCAAAACTACCAGCAAACAACTTTTTTCCTCAGGAGTGCATAAAATGTTAGAAATTGTAGGATATTTTACCAATTTTGTCCTCTAACTTTCAACCCTCAAGTACGCACCACAACTGACAAGTTGTGAATTGGTACAGTTTCTTGATCAATAAATCTTTCATTTTGCAGGTTGGAACATGGTTTAAAGAAAAAAAAGGGTAATTTTAGAGTAAACAAGGACAACGCTTATAATTGACAGCTAAGCTTGATGCTCCTATGGAAGTTTTCAAGCTCCATGAAACATGTTAACATAATGCTGAAAATCTTTGGATATGATCATTCATCCTGAACCCCCCCCCCCTTCCCATTATGCAAAATAAAGGAATTAATATTAATGTACTGGTAGTCATCAACTGTATTGATATGTCCAGGATAAAACCTCAGAAACTAAGGAAACAAGAAGCAAGCCCAACCTAAAACACCAATTTCTCTTTATTACATGTATTTTCCCTAGCCTTAGAAATGCCATTTAATACTTGTCATGCAATTATCATAAATTCAGGGGAAATGAAGATTTATGAATGAAATATTTGACAGTACCTTTCAGAAAGAGGAGATCACAACAAGCAGTCTCATTGAAGTGACTGCTTCCCATCATTATCATTCAACGAAGAAGATTTAAACAAAGGTAAATTCTGAGATAACCCTTTCAATAAATGGTGATGATAAAAGAGCTTGTCATAAAAACCCTCCTTGAGATGAGAGCTCTTTAATTTATAATGCTAAGTCATTGAAGAAGATTTAAACAAAATAATTCAGATTATACCCCTTCAGATTATAATAGGCCTCTACCTTTAAAAAGAGCGATAATCATAAAAAAGAGCAGATTTTTTCTCTGACCAAGTTTTCCTTGGAGCACATGATCTGTCATTTCTGTCAAGTATATCCCACTATTAGAGCATCACATCCTTGTCATTCTATAGAATTGTCAAAACTCCTTTTCAAAATACTACACTGTACAATTTGAGACATAAAGAACCCCTGTCCCTGGTTGTAGCCCACTCTGTAATGGCTTCTACATGTATTACTCCTAATCATCAATAGTTTATAAAGAAATCTGATGTCTCAGTGTTTATTATGACATTTTGATCAATTTTTGGTGGTTGTTTATGAAAATCAAAGTTGTTTACGAGAGATGGTTGAATGTCACATACCAGGTAGTTTGAATACTTTAAATGATATGTTTGTGAGAGACACAACTTCTCTCAGCCAATCAGATTCAAGGATTTGCAGTAGCTTATAACAATAGCCAATGAAAGTCAATGATTTCTTGTTTCATGAAATGTTACCTTGCTTCCTATGGGTTTTGAGTCAGTAAAGGTTATTTAGACGTGTTTTTGATAAATTGAACAATCACTCTAGCCAAGTGTCTCTTGGGGCTAATTTCACTTTAATATAATTGAAATTCTCAATGTAACTACTTTAAAAGAGGAATAGTTTTGCCTAAACAATCTGTCACTATCCTTTATCCAGTTTTAGGCCTATAATGTAACTGGACTTTATTTATTTTCAGTTTTATTTAATCAGGGTAGCCTCATCAGTGAAATAAAAACTACCCTACTATCATTGGTTGTTGCTGAGGGTCTTGCACAATAAAAACATTAAGGAATTTTTGATAATTTCTTGGTCATTCTTAGTTTAATGAATATTTTGTTTCATATAATTTCAACATGGGTCATCTGAGTAGTATTTGTAAACATGACATACATGAAAGGTGCCTTGCATCTGCTGCTGAGGAGAGTTGTATTGTTTCTGTTGTTATTTTTTTTAAATGTTATATTGTATTAGGCTACATATCATGTACATGTAGCCGACATGTAGTTAGAGATTCAGAAAAGTAAAAACAAATTTGATCCGCAAGTTCAAATTTTGATCATATTTTGTTAGAAAAAAATGACACAAGTGTAAGAGTTACAGATGAGGCTGTCATGTTGAAATAATTTATGAAAGAATGAATAAATAAATAGCAAAATATGTTCAAATGAATTGATAAAATGTTATGTTATTTCTAAAACAAATTATGAAGTTCATGTGGAATGGACATTGGTTAAGTTCAGGATACTAAACAAAAATGAAAACAAACTTGTACCTACATGTAATTTCTAATTACTATGCAGATTATGATACCAATAGGCTTGTTACATACATGTGCACTACATAATTAATGTATTGATCACCACTTTCAATATATTTTTGAGCCTGAAAGCTGCGAGGATCAAATTGCTATTAATTGAAATTTAATCACAGGTACTTGGACTAATCTTAATTAATTCCCAATCCTCCAATAAAACACTTAACCTCATTGTTTGATACTTTGTCAGTGATTATGTAACTCTGAGCAAATGAGTCATTAACTGTCAAGTACATTGTACTTGCAATTACTCCCTAATTTATGCTAGGAGGGCAATTTTGTACCAATGAGGAAATTGTTTTTATAGCCTAGATACCTTATCTAACAGGCTAATTGCATGTTTGTTTGTTTTTTCCTTGAGAGGTAGATATTTTGTGACATGATGACCTTTCGTTGTTGTATTGAAAGTCAACCTTTGAATGTGCTGTCAAAAAAATAGTTAAAATATTATTATGAACCTACTTACATGTATGTACCAACTATACACTGTAGACCTACTACTCAGTCAGAGAGAGTAGTACATTGTAGCATGGACCTATTACGAATGGACATTCAACGAATCCCCTCCTTTGACACAGAGACCGTCGCCGCTAATCCTTTTATAAACAGAGCGCTGGCAGCTGACACCCATCAAGCCGGTCGTAAAACATGCTCTCACTGATTGACAGCGGAAATCAATTGTACGCTGCTCCTACCCATTGCGATGTTGTTCGTTCACTTTATCAAAAGCAACGCACAGCAGCGAACGTTAGCGCTATGAAAATGATAGCAGAAACAAGAAAACAGGCGTGCATAAACGTATTTTTTACGTACATCGCTAACAACCGGAAATGAAATGCATTGACATCACCTTGCAGATCCGTATATCTACGGCAAAAAAGCAGTTGAAATTCGACGAAAAAATCTGCGGAAAAACGTTAAAATCTCAGCTTTTTCGGACAGTATCGATGTCGATAGTAGCGCTTACCTTCGGTCAGAAGTTGATTTTCATTTGGGCATAAAATTCCACAGGATTGATGAAATTTAACGGGATTTTTTTTGATGGACAGACGACAATCGCACATTATAGAGAGCCTAAAATAATGTACTGAAAAACCGGATATGAATTGCGCATTGCATTCTAGGCAATGTAAGGACTTTCCCTATTGGCAATCGGGGCTACAACATGACCGTCTTTGGTCGAAAGAGGGCCAGTGATCGATCGGTGACGATCATCGGGCGAAAGGAGCTTGTGTAAACAATCACCCCGGGCGGTCGTTGTAAAAACCGCGTAAAGAGAAAGTTAAGGGTTAGACAGCAATTTTGACAGCTGGAAACAGGTGGTGGTCATAAAATGCTCTCGTTGAATGTCCATTCGTAATAGGTCCATGATTGTAGGTCCATGGTTAAAACAAAATTACATGTAAAGTGAATTGGGATTTTTTTAATGGTTCATATTTTAATCATTCTTTCGGGTTGGTCAAACAAATATATGTATATAGAGATTTTTTCTTATTTACTTCAACTCTTTTTATAAGTTAAAACATGGATGTATATGTATCACAAATTCAAGATATTAAAGTTATTCAACAGTCTAGATTGAATATGAAAGAAATAAAATCAGTGATTTTGGCGTCTTGAGACAATTCTTAAACACTGTGACAATATGTAATAAAAGTTCAATTATTAAATGTTGTTTATAATCACAATCAATGTCTATGGTGTACATTTGATACATTTTTGCTCAAGTTTAGGAGATGACATACCTGCAAATGAACATCTTTATAACAAATAATACAGACATTTCATGATAAGATATTTTTCGTTCCTATTTTGGAAAAGAGCTTCAATATAGGGCCTAATTTTCTGACCTGAAACCGTAAAGAAACAGGCTAATATAAACAGTAAAACAAAAGTCTCAATTCTATTTCAATCTATATATTATCATATAGCCTACATGTATAGCCTAGTATTGTTGAACTTGTCTTGCTCTACCAATGTCAAAGCCAGAAACACATGTGGCCGACACCAGCACATGTTCGCTGTGGGAGAAATGAACTTTCAGCAAGGACCCAGAGTTCATGCGTTTATCCCTGACTTGAACTCGGGTCTCGTATTTTAATCAGTCCAACAATCACCTGGTTTTTATAAGATCTAATAACAATCAAAACTTCCTACGCCCGCAGGGGGCCCACATATTCTCCAATGTATACATTGTGTGAGCCCTCCAATTCGTCATGTGTGTGCCGGTCCCCCTACCATTTTTTTCTCTCTCTGTTTTTCACTCTTCGAGGAGAAAAATAAGCAGTGTTGTTTGGGCCGATTTGTTAAATCATGATTATTGCCATTTAATGAAATTGGATCAAGTTAACTTGACAGGTATTGAATTAGAAAGTTTGTGAAATCACAAAAGAAATTCAGTAGAAGGAGAGAAAGTTTCTTTAATCACAGACACACTACTGAATTGAGCAGCTTGAGCCTATTCCTTTGTTGGGGAGGGGGGGGGGGGACTACATGTATAAATTCTATTTGCAGCTATTTTATAATTGTTGAATAAGATCCCTCGTTTGTGCAGAGAAGCATGCAATAATGTTTAGTGCACTTTACAGGCATAAAAAGCCAGACCATGTTTGCTGCCGTACAAAAATTATATATGATGCCATTAAGTGCACTTTACAGGCATAAAAAGCCCGAATATGTTCGCTGCTGAACAAAAATTATATATGATGCCATTTCAAGTTACGATTGGAATCTCCAGGTCTTCTGTACCCCCTGATTATGAAGCTAATTACTCAGTCCACATATTGTCCACACATGTATTGTATTTCTCTCTTTGATTTGAGCCAGTGAAATACAAACAACGATCCATTTGTGTGCCCTCTTTCAGTTTCAGAATCTAGCTTATCATTTTCAGACCTTTTATTGCAAATAAGAACCATCAAATTCTTTGGTTAACAAATGCAAAATGAAAAAAGCATAAACTAAAATGACAAAACTCCTCATCAGTTCAGTTCAGTTTAGTTTTATTTTTTAAATTTCCAACAAAGTTATACTCATTCCACATAAACATCATGAACAAAGAAGACTTTTAGAGTATGCTTGGAATATAAGGTATAGAAATTGTATGTTTAAATAAAAAGCTATAGATTATTATTGCAATTGCAAAATCTTCATGAATCATGCACAAAGAAAAAAAATCAAATGGAAATATCCCTTTTTTAAATGTAATGTCTTTGCAGCTGTGTTTCAATCTTATTATTGTTTCATCCGACAGCTCAGGATTTCAGTCTCCATTTTTAGCAGGCAAGGTGTTAAAAGTCATCCTGACTGGCCTCATCAGCATGGATTTGAACCCAGATCACCTGATTGTAAGATCCATGTTTGACCAGCGAGCCATTTGTACTCTCTGTGTTTAGTCTAGTCCAGTATTGAGGTCCAGCCTGGAGGCTAGACTTTATTGTTCTGTCCATTGGGGCTGACCGGTCTGACTCATACCTGACGAATGCAGTGAACCCCCCCCCCCTGGTTTCAAGATTTGTAATTATTGACCATTGTTAGAGTCTTAGCAGGTGTGTCATATTATAATTCACCAGTGAGTGATCTCTTTCCAAGTTTTTAGCAGATTGTTGTAGACTGCTTAAAAATATAAAAGAGATGGAGAAGAAAAAGCTGGCCCTGGAATTTCTTAATTTACACTATTAAAAGATGAGATGCTGCTACAATTATAATTCATATTCTGTATAATCTTTCTTTCGTTCTTTTGTTCATTCTTTTGTTCTTTCTTTTTTCCTTTCTTTCTTTCTTTTTTTTCCTTTTTTTTTTTTCTTTCTTTCTGTCTTTCTGTCTGTCTGTCTGTATGTCTGTCTGTCTATCTATCTATCTACATGTATGATTGTACCTATCTATCAATCCATCTATCCATTTGTCAATCATTTTTTTCATCACTGATCCATTTATGAATCATATCCATCTATTTATTCATGCAGCACTTTTCCTTTTCTATCTCTCCATCTATCTTTCTATCTCTCCATCTATCTTTCTATCTCTCCATCCATTTTTCTATCTCTCTCCACCAGTTTATCATCAATTTTGGCTATTCGGGCATCTTTCCGATTTAGTGAAATATCCATCTTATATGTTTCTTTTATGCACTTGAACATCCATTCTTTCCTCCTTCATACTCCATTCCCTTATCCATCCACAACACCCTCCCATCACCATCTTCATACCAGACTGGTGCCTGCCACATCTCCGTTAGTGGAGGCAGATAGTCTCATGTGTTATTTTTAACAGGAAGTGACCGAAGAGTCTATACCATTCCCGGAGGTGTCAAGATGGACACAGTCCATACATTGTAAATATGACGGTTTCACTTTTTAGTTACATAATTATTTACACAAAAATATGAGTTCCTGCAATCAGAACACTCTGTGCTTTTACCACTCTATTCTTTTGATGACAAATTTCTTATTTGATCAGTGAAAATGTAACGTATTGAAAAATAGACCATAACATTTCATAAGTGAGTTTTAATTATTGGGTGTGAAGGGGGCATTTTAGCTTGCTTGAGGGTAACTTTGCATATAAAATCTATAGGATATGATTTCAATATTTCCAGTGTCATGGGGCATTTTCTTTGTCACTTTTCTCTTGCAGTTGATATGACTATAGAAAAGGAGTTCTAAATTTCCAATGTCAAAGTAGCATTTTAATTGAAATGTCACTTATAGAGACATTGTTGCATAAGACTTGCATGTAGGTTCAAAATGTTGGTGTGAAGGGGGAATTTCCTTCAACTTTTTGCTTTAATGAGAATAATAGCTGGATTTATAGAACACTTTTTCCTGCTCAGGATACGCCAATGTTATCAACCCTGTTTTAGCTTGAGCTGCTGCTCAGTTTCGGTGCTCATTCAACCACATAACATTGCATGATATACAAATAATGAATGTTGATGAGTGCAATGGACAGAATACTTCATGAGGTGAAAGATGAAATGATCCATTCTACGAGGCGTAGCCGAGTTGAATGGATCATTATTTCATCTTTCACCGAATTAAGTATTCTGTCCATTGCACGAATGAAAAAACATTTATTTGGTTTATTTGACACCTGAAAATTGATTTTTTTTTTTCATATGAAATTTATGAATTTCGATGCAAAGCATGCTCATGCAGTGCGAGTTCGGTCTGTTGATTAATACGTCATTACAACGTGCGCACTGCTGGTGCCTGCAGCTGCAGTCTCGGTGTGCGCGTGCAATGGACAAAATCGTATGGATCCAAAATTGCACGATGAATGGATCCAAAATTGCACGGTTGATGACGTCATTGCAAAATGGCCTGAATGAACGATATCAAACAACCAATCTAATCACAAGGATATATCTAGGTGTCAAATAATGCAAAATGAAATCAGCTGATATTTCAAGTGTGAAGGGGTGTGGTGATGTCTGGGGCATGCATCCCAGCAGTGGTAGTTGATAACAAGCTGTGAGAAGACCCCATTCCCTCCTCCCTGTCTGCCTGTCTGATTTGGTTTAGTGTGAATGAATGCCAGGCAGGGAGCATCAGATTCCAGTTGACAAGTCGTGAAGCTGACACAGATATTAAATCAAATTTTCTTGGAACTCGGTCTGCATAAATGCACATACATGTAGTCCTGTAAACTTTTGTATTGTTGATAGTTACTGAGACACAAATTCAGGGCCCCATTGTACAAAGAATAGTGATTATTCAGATAAATCACAACTTAAGAAATCTATCTTGGTTTGAAAATTTCAAAAAGCCCTTTTGTAAGGGGGGTTTCAGTCTAAAAACATATTGTATATATAAAAAAACTTATGAAAATAGAAATTGACATTCAGTAGCAGGCTATGAAATTGAAATTACAATGATAGAATGCAACATTATAAGTGCTTTGCAGTCAAATGTTTCTAAGCACTGCAAAGGCCTTTTATTATGGCTTTTATAGCATAGCTGAAAAAATGGTGCTTCAGCATTTCAAGGAATGCATTCCTACCAGGTACCTATTTACATGTACTTCACCTGGTTCAAGCATGGTAAATGTAGATCAACACCAACATTTAACTTTAATTACAAGCTTCCCAATTTCACTTGACACTGTATATGTTGTTAACCTTCATCATTATATCTTTTCAACAAAATGCCCTATTGAATATTCTTTTTAAGAAAGTAGTTGAATTAGGGGGAGGAGAGTGAACTTTGCTCACAAAATAGAAATTAATATCCTCAACTTTGTGCCTTTAGGGACAAAATTTTCTGCGGTTTATGCAGACCAATAGGGGCAGAAAAATTAGTTTGCCTTTTGTGGCAACGCTGGTCTGCTTGATTTGCACGCGAGGAACGGACAATACCTTGCTAATTATTAGACCCTGGCTCTTGCACTTGTGTGAGTGTGGGTTGGTGTATGTGCATGTGCATTGCGTGGACTGTAGCATGTCAAAATTAACTGGTAATTAATGATGGGTATTTAATAATCAATATTCTAAATTGTATTGATCTGGACTGAGTGAATGCAAATTTGGACAGAATGGCAGCTGACTTTTAGTAATGGTCTCTGTAATAGATAATAGATATACATTTTATTTTGATAATATCGCTAAATTTATCCAATAAAACACCATTCTTATTTCAAATCCTGCTCACTGTATCTGTTTTAAGGCCTACACATTCATATAATCTAGTAATGAATTAGCTTTTAATAGTGACATGCACTTTTAGGAGATTTACAAAAAGTATAAATTGTTAGATTTTAAAGGAATTTTTCAAAACGTTGCATATAATGTATAATGGTAGTGTGAAAGCAAAAAGTGAAAACAGATAATGCAAGTTTGTTGCAGTGTCATAATTACAAGAAGTTTATCTGAAATATTTCGGTGTGAAAGTAGAAAAATAGTTATCAGATTCTTTCACTACAGGTATTTTCATTATCAAGTGGGTAATGAAGCATTTATAGGACCAGCAGGATATATAGAGAATTAGAGATACAGTTGAAAGAAAATGAAAGCAGGCATGATATATAAATCATAATTTTTCATTTTGTGGTCTACTGCACATACTTCAATACCCAGAAAAAGAAAGAATGGAATGAAAAGTGTTTTCCCCAAACTTGTCATATTTGAAAGCTTCCTATATCCATCAAGTAAGATAGGCAAACTTGCCTTTGAAAAGATGATTTTATATGATTTGTTTGCACTGGATTTATCATTCAAGGGCCGAAAAGTCCAAAATAAGTTTTTGAGGCAATAACATATATGCTTCTCAATACACACAAAAGTACATGCAATTGTTCAAATATGAATTACTTTTTTATATAGATTATAAATAAATGGTGCATTTCTAATGTACTTAATGTATTTGTGTTTTTTTGGTGAGTATAGTATTTTGTGATTTTGCTACAAAACAGGAAATTCACAACAGTTTATTTCTGTGATCATCCATGTTTTTCCTTTCATTTGTGGGTGTGTTCAAGTCATTTATCTTTTTTTTTAGATTAGAATCATAAACAACATCACAAATCAAATACAAACACAAAACAATTATTTTGGGAAAGCGTTTAGAAAGTGTTTGTTAAACAATGTCCTTTGCTAGAAGGAATATGAAATTTTCTGCATCTGCTGACAAAAATGTGAAAAAATGAATACTAAGATGTGAACATGCATGAAATATCAATAAATAATTAGTTGAATTAATATATAAATAAATAGTTGAATAAATAAATGAATGAATGAATGAATAAATAAATAAATAATAAGTAAGTAAATAAATAAATAAATAGATGACTAAATGACTAAATGAATAAATGAGTAAATGAATAAATGAATGAATAGATAAATAAATAAATAAATAAATAAATAAAATAAAACAAATGATGTCCAACTATCATGCCACAGTAACACTGGCCAAACTGACTCCAGAACGACAAAAGTTATACTCTCTAAATGAAAAAGGGCTATTCTGGTCCCTAATCACTCTCTTCTTGGAGTGAGATGAACTCACTCATTTTCAAGTGAGATTTGCATTTTGCTAGAGTGGATTTTACCTCTTTTTTTTTTTTTTTGGGGGGGGGGAGTGAAAGTGTCTAAAAAGATGCATAGTTTGCTCCAGAAGGAGCTATAATGCATTCGTACAGTTCACTCCAAAGGGATTGTACTATCACTCCGGGAAGACTGGATTAGCTCTTACATTTAGAGAGTGCCGTTATTACCAATGACATATATCATCAGTCAGTTTGGAGTTGTTTTCCTTGGTATGAGCAGGGACGTGGTATGAGTGTAGCATAACTAAAGTATAATGCAACCATAAAGCATATTTGTTCACTGTTCTTTTGATTTACAAGCTGATATATATCTATGAAAAAGAAACCCTTCGATATGCTTGACCTAGATTATGCAAATATTTGTTCTTGCGCATTCCGAAATATTTGAAATTGTAGCAAACATCTTGGGAGACTGTCAGACTTTAAATATGTTGCTAGTCTTTGTGTTTCTCTGTATAATACTATTGTCATCAAAAGCATTTCTCAAGTTTTTCAGTGATTTATCTAAAAACATTCCTACTTCAATATTTTCAGCAAAAAATATTCTCTACTGGTTGGTTTAAGTGCTTAGACTTTTTTCAGATTTTTAAAAAGAAATTTAGGAGTGAATGAAAGCAAACTATGTCAGGGGCATGGCTGAATTATTTGGAATGAAAATATTCTTTATTGATTGTCAATTAAATAGGAAAAGGTATTTTCACAAGGAAGTTATTTACGACAGTTGTAATAATAGTTCATGCAAAAAACAGGACGGACCTGATGGTGTAGGTAATGATTGCTAGTTCCCATGGTGACATAGACATACATATGAATACATGCATATTTTTATGTATAGGCCTACATGTATATACAAGTACATGAATCTTATACAGGCCTGCACTTTATTCCATCTTTAGTTTATAGATATTAAGTTACGATTGAGTTCAGATTGCAGCTCACTGAATTTGTAAAATGCTCACAAAATTCATTCTGTAGTTCTTGGGAAATATTTATCAATCATTCTAAAATTGAGTCGTCGCTGTCCATACTTATTGCTCATTTGATAGATGCATATTTGTACGCTCGGTATGTATTTCCAAGAAATGAATGAAAGACCCAAGTTTCTAATATAGACTGATACTGCTTGTATCTCATGGTGATGTACCAGTGTAATGCAGGTTGCCCAAAATTTGAAAACGTATTGGATTTGGGGGTATATATCAAATAAATGAAATATTAGAATTGTAGATTCAAACAAAAATAGGAACTTTTTCAGGGGGGTGGCAAAGTAGACTTCATATGATGTGTATGCATTGCCCTGTTCATGTCTTGAGCCCTCGTTCATTGATTGTTGTTTATGATGATTTCCTTCTCTCGCAATCAAGGTGGCTGAAGGGGGGGGGGACATGTGATTCTTTTCACACCAATCAAGGATACCATTGATTTTAGCCCTCGGTATTCTTACCCCAATTAATGAACAAACATAACACGCAATGGCATAGAGGGTAACGAATAATGATATATCAGAGTAAGGGGGTTTCACACCCGTCTGCCTGTGAAAAATGCTCAGTGTTTTTGGCAGCAATAGGTACCTGGCAGGTATTTATTCACTGGAACGCTTTTGCACTTTAAAAGGTATGCCAGGGTAAAAAGCCGGGGTGGTGATATCTAGAAAAGTCCCTTTGGAAGCCCATAGAGACATTAATGGTGTGTGATATACAATGTAGGCCTATGTGGTATACAAAAAATGAATTGTAAAATCCTTAAATTGTGTGTGAAGCGAATTGGTATGCAGACTTGGGGCAACATTTTTTTTTTTAGAATCTAGAAATGTCAAATCCATATATTTTGCTAAATGTTTGATGTGATTTTCGGCACACTTTTAAGATTAGAATTTATTAACGTAGCAATATCAATTGAAACTTTGTTTGCGTCCTTGCTTTTGGAATGGGAAAGGGATGTTTCAATTTCATAACTAAGATAATTTTATAATTGAACAAAGTGTGAATGCATGAAATCAATTATTTGGCATATTGAGGCTGAAAAAGTTCTTGTCTTTTATACATGTAGCGATGTAGGCCTATTTTTATTTTTTTTATGTTGGGGGTAGGTTCGAAAACACCTTATGAGGCCTCCGAACATCTTTGGATGCAAGGTTGCAACTCCTTACAGGGTATTCAATAAGATGCGAGCCTGGAGGTGTACAGGTATATAGAGCAGAGCTGACAATATCCTGATTCTTGTGTGGACAAATTAATTAGCGCAGTGTATTGATCAGGAATTACTGGAAAGGTACTGGGTTACCTTGCAAAAGGTTGCGAATTCACAAACAAGTTTTCTGTTCTTTTGTGTAACCTGTCAGACGAAATTCCACTCCCTCAATAATCATAATTCTGTAATTGGAAGTGAATAAAGCCCCAGCCAAGTTCGAGATGCCGATTTTGCTGCCATTGTTGCGATGATTTTATGTCCCCATGTTGAATGCTTGCTTCCCTTACACCTCTGACTGCGGGCTACAAGGAGGTTCTTTGGTGTCTCTGCGATTGCAGAGGCGTGATTTATGACGATGCATGCCGGTGTGAAAGGCATGGTGGCGACACAGAATAGGAAGTCTCAATTTGACAAATAGTGCTAAGCCCTTCTCCGACAGACGCAGCCTCACGTACAGGGCACTTTCAAAAGAAACATTGCGCCCACCGAAGCTCCCCCCAATAAGGTGGTATTGACAGGGAAAAAAAATCATACCCGTATTTCCCAATATTGACATTGAGAATAAGGGGATTATGAAGAGAGGCTGGCGATCTTTTTGTCATCGTTTCTATATGAAATATTTTGCTGTAATTCTGCTTGATGATTGGAAAGAAATGACGGTTTGCCGGTCCATTGACTCTGAAGGGCTCCCATAGATCTGGAATCGATGAGGAGTCTCATTCACCGCGGTTCAGTCAGTCTGCCATTTCTGTAATCAAAGCAAAGTTTTGAAAGGGTAATAAATATTAGGGTTGGTCATGGAGGGGGGGGGGGGCTGACCTGTCTGAAGTGGTATTTCGGGTAGAGAATAGACTTTGGTCTTTGGACATTGTGTGAAGTTTGTGTACAACCGCAGGTACAGGAGAAGGCTATAATTTGTAAGAAGACAAGTCATAAACCTATGTACATCTAGGCAATGAATGCTGGTGAAATTACCTGGTACTTTTTCATATCTCCTGCAGGTCAAAACTTCTTCCAAATGTTCATTACGGCAAAATTACTACTCTATATATGCACTAGGGAAAGCTTAGCACAATGTTCAGCATGGTTGCATTCTCAGTGGCCGTGTTACTTCAATCAAAAACATTTCTTTTTGGGCAGAACACGTCTTTTCATTCATGCGCTTGTGTGCATTGCAATCAATCAAACCTACAATGGAAATAATCATGTCTTATTTACTCTGATTAGATTGGAAAGATTTATTGATACCCATTTTACCAGCTCATTCTATATCCTCCCATTGCGATTGATGATGATTGCAGACAGTTTTGTTAAATGAAGAATGAGTTTCCTGATAATACTTTGTCTCTATCAAAAGTTTGGTAATTTGAATCTAATCTAGCTTGATCTGTAATCAGAGTTAAATTGCATGAAAACTCATGCATTTCATTGCTTTTATTAGTTTTGGCTATTATTGGATTGAATTGAAACATCTTCAAAAAATCAAACAAAAATCATTCAAATGATTGAAGTCTATAATGTCATCGTGAAAGGCTCAACTTTTTATAGGTATTCTGTAATTTTCCCTTTATCTGTTAAATGTACATTTCAGTAATCAGAATGCAGATTGAACTTATAAAAGTTATTTTCAATTGCTTTAAGTTAATTAAAGAAATCCCTTCATCACCCAGAGTTTATACTGTGTACAAGATATTTCATTATACCTTGTTGTGTCGGCGCGAGAAAGTCCTGAACACCACACTGTTGTGCATCATATGCGTGCAAAAATGCCCTTAGCAGCACACATAAGTGCATTGCGTAAAGGCATTTTTGCACCAATGTGGTGTGCGAAAATGTTTTTCTAAGGACATTCTTGCATTGACACGACGACCTGTATGTAGGTTGGGCACTTGAGCTGTGATTTTGTTTTCAAACCGATCAAAAACATGCATTTTGACTGCAGCACGGATGAACCGAGTTTGCTATTTAAAGATACAATCATTTATCGTAGGGGAAAATTTGTAATTACAACATCGTCATGTACTCCTGTAGGCCTACTGTATAAGCATCAGCCACCTAGCAAGTGATTTTATTCTCATTACGAGATTGTCCCTAAAAGTCAAACACGCATGGTCTAATACGACCAGAGAGAATTAAAATCACCGCCCCTGCCAGCCCAGTACAAATACAGACTACATACTTATCGTTGTGCATACCAGAACAGCCATGCACTAATGAACCCTGGTAGTAACTCTGTGCTGCACTCCTTGACTGGCTTATACCCCCTTCTAAAGAGATCAATAAATTCCGCCCGGCCGGCCAAAGGTGTAGCGAGACCCGATGATTACTCAATATCGCAAGGCAAACAAGCGAGCGAGTATTGAGACAGAAAAGCCAAGGCAGTCAATATAAATATGAGGGAATGCAATTTGCTAAAATGCGATCTCATGTTCTCTCTCAATTTGTCCCGCATTCTCTCTCTTATTCCCTTAGTTGTCTATTTCTCTTTCATTTGTTTCCTGCCATTTCTGTATCTTATCTCAGCTCTCCATCCTTCTGTGTCTCTTTTACTTTCCCTGTTCTCTTGTTTTCTTATCTTTAAGAAAACTTTTATTTTCATATTTTTATAGAAAAGATATGTTTCTTTTCTTTTAGAAAAGAATTTTCATGTCTCTCTTTCTCCCTCCTTTTCTTTTCCTTCTTCTACCGTCCCCTCCAACACCCCCCCCCCCCATTGGTGAATAATATTTTCTTGATGGGAAATGTTTTTCTTCATTCTGGGTTCTGTAACCAAGGTTTGCAATCAATTGCCAAATGCCAATGACCAATCAAGATCATCGTTGAACGCGAACTTTGTTCAAAACACTGACCAGTAACCAATCAGAGTGGTCCTTTCATATTTGCAAACTTTCTGTTACATGGCCCTGGTCATTCTGAATGAATTATTATATTGAACCAAGTAGGATTTGAAACTAGTCATAATTTACAGGGGGTATTTAGGATATTTATTGGGCTTAATTGCCGGGGGGGGGGGGTCCATTTGCATATATTTTTTGGTGCTCTGCCCTCTCTCATCCCTGCCGATCTCTGTCTGTCTGTCTGTCTGTCTGTCTGTCTCTCTCTTCCTTCCCCCCATCTCACGTTGTTAGTATGATCAGGGACGTCCCTGGTATGATCTTGCAATTTAACTTTCTCCCTCTCCGTTGTCGGCTATTTACATAGATTTCATGCCAAGTTTTCTTGATACTATGTGTGATCTGTCTATTGACAACCAACACTGGTATATTTCTCATGGGATCCTGTTCAGACAGATTGCATTCGCTCATGTCATAGGCCCACTTGTTTATATTAGTGTCACCTCAAGTTATAGATCTTTTTGCCTTTTGGTCTAGTACACAGAAGAAATGGCTTTTATATAAGGCCTACTGAGAAGAAAATATGATATAAATGACAATCGTAAATTGTATAATACTACATTGTTTTAATTTTTTAAGGGGGGGGGGGCAGCCAAAGAAGGTTTGTATCAATTTGGTCTAAATTCAACATTATTTCAAGAACCTCAATGATATTTTTGTAATGATAAATAGTTATTGATTCATGAATGTAAACAAACCATAAATGAGTGCACCCACCCCACCCCTCTAGTGCACCCCCCCCCCTCGAAACTTTGAAAGAATATCCTCTTATTTTGTTCTGAGGAGTGTCTTTCCAACATCTATTATTTTGACATCCAAACTTAGCTGCCCATCTTGTTATCTACAATAGACACTACAAATAATCCCTCCCTCTGTAATTCTGCCAGGCATGTCTATACAAGTCGTAAGTACCATTACAGTATATTTAGAATTCATTTGACTGAAACAGAACAATAAAATGCCATTATGCCGATAACTCCTTACTGCAACAAAACAAGTGGAAAATCAACACGCTTTGTTATGGCCCTGTGCAGCTAGACAATATTTTTGGTGGAAATTTAGGTAATGGACATTCTCCAGAGCAGAACTATCTATTTGTGACTGAAAATAATAGGTGGTTATAATACTCATAAATTATTCAGATTCATAGTCTCCTCTGTTGCAATGCTACGTAGTCTCTCTCTTCAGACTCACACTTGGCCCCAAGAGGGCAAGCTTTTTTTTTAAATCACCTTACCACCACTGTAGGTAAGGGAAATTATAGGGAAACAAGGCTCCAAGAATATCTGCTTCATGGTCTTCAGATAACTTGGGTTAACTTGACACCTGCGTCATATATTCTCAAACATGTATAAATGCTGTATAGCTAGAATAGTAGTTTGGAAATTTAGACCTTTGTGGTCACTCATGCAGATGGTTTTACTTTGTAAAAGGACGAATGTAGTACCATCTAACAATTTGTGGGTGGTGTTTCGTAACACTGTGTATAAGCTACATATGACTGGATGGAAAGTAAGATTGGTTACCATTAATTTTCTCAAATTGTATTTCCATTATTTTTGTGTAACTTACAAATACAATCAGATTTGTTATATGATTTATAACGCCACCTGTATCGAAAAGTAAATGTGTACATTCAGAATTTAAAAAAATAAGTTTTGTTTCATTCTAAGTTTTTTTATGGTTGTCTCCATTGGCGCCGCCCTGCAAAGGGGGGGGGGGAGGGGTGCATCCCCCCTAGATTTTCTAATTATGTACATGACCCTAAAGGAGAGGGTCATCTCATCCCCCCCCTACCAAAAATCTCACAAAAACGCTGCCTGTGGTTGTATTCAAGACATATACATGTAGCTCCAACACAAGCCTCAAAACGAAGCTTTGTACCCCAATTAACTCTTTCCTTTCTCTCTCCAAAGACCTTGTCCATGAAACCCCTCCCCTTGGCAGTTTCTGGGTTAAACAGCCAACAGGTAATGCCCAAGATGAAGGTTATCAGGATAAACAAGATATCAGTGTCAGTTGACCTTTGACCTTTGGATTTTGGCAAAGGTGTTCTTCCTTTTCTTCTACCCCAAACCTGGCTAAACTCTTGAGCAAATTCTTCATCTGATAGGGGCGATATGATCCCGTTGATAGCTTTTCGGCTGGGCTTATTGGGTCTTGACGTTGAAGCCAAGCCAATGGTAGAAGTGCAAGGATTATGCAGGGATGTTTTAAGTATGAAGACTCTTCACGACACATACTAAACGCCCGTCACAGGATAGTATAGAAATAGAATAACGTATGTGAGCATACTGCTAACTTTGCCTAGTAAAGACTTAAGTAAAATCTTTGTGGGACCACAAAAAGCTGTTTGTTTTTTGAGAAAAAATTTTACTTCATAGGAGCTTAATCTATCCCAATATTTTGCATAATCTGCTCTAAAAATTGCTCAACTTAAGCGACTATTCAACTTATGGAAGGACTCCTAATGCAAGTTTCCCTGTATTTACAAATGGAATTTCCATGAAAAAAATCAAACTTCTGGTACATCTGACCCCCATTTTTTCTCCATTTTTACATCACTTAATAAACTTCCCAAGCAATTTAAATTGGACTAGCATAACAACCTTTCCTACAAATTAGAAGTGAGAGACAGATTTCATAATGGTCTTGCAGGGGGTCAGGTGAAGGCCTACAAAGGGAATTAATTGCCCTATTCTCAAATTATGAAAGTGCTTTGAAGTTAATATGTATATATTTCCATGGCCCTTATTTGTCATACTTGTCATTGTTAGCAACATAGTATTACAATTTACATACATAAAGAGGTGACCTTGGTGCAATGTTTTAAGTCTTGTGCAGTCTCGAGTCATTCAAGTTCATTGGTATCTTCCAATAGTGTAAACAAAGTTCATGTTAAAGGTCAAGTCCACCCCAGTGAGAAATTGATTTGAATGAATGTGAAAAAATCAAACAAGCATAACTCTCATGATTTCATGAAAATCAGATGTAAACTCAGAAAAAAAAGCCATGAAGTATATACAGTAATGATGTATGCACAAAATGATGGTATTCAAATGAAAGAGCTGAGGATTCTTCACTCTTATTATTGTGACATTGTGATTTGTTTTATTTTATTTGATTTTTGGTGGGGGGGGGGGGGTAGATAAGATTTAATAAAGGAGCTCCTGATTCAATTATATCTAGTTACATTAATGAAAATATGTACAAGGCAAAGTCAAACCATTGTTTACATTACTTGTTTAAGAGCTGGAAATTGTGACATTTCATATTGATATAAGAAATTGTGAATGTGTGATGTCATCAATTCCCTAATTTGCATAAAACCCATGGGTTGCATGATATCATTGTTCTGTAAAAATTAAACCAATTTTGAAATGCCATAACTTTCTTGTTCTACATCCAATTTCGATGAAATTTTTGCTATTCTACTTTCGTTATTTTCTCTATTCTAATCGACGTTTTATTGGGGTGGACTTGACCTTTAAGAACAATATCACTATCACCACTTTCAACGATGATGACCGCGTTGTCACCGGGCTAGAGGGAAGAGTCGCTCCCGCTGGGTTAGGGTGTGGAAGAATTTATTTTCCTGGTAGGAATCAAGACATTCATCAGGGGGGGTTGGCCCATGACTGTATTGTGTTAATATTTGTAAAGCGTCCTGTGAATGATGTTTGAAAAAAATGTTACTATTTTCCGCTTTTTAGAGTGGTTGAGGTTGATGCCTTTGCTTGTTGTGGTAACATGTCAATGGTTTTATAAAAAGTTGTTGCTCTTTTTTTTCTTTTTATTTTAGGTGAAGAGGTTGATGGCTTTTTGTGGTAACGCTCCTGCTCTTCCTCTTGGCTGCTTCATTTATTATTTAATTCATTCCATGCCCTTTTAATCCAATATTGATTGTCTTCACTGCCTTTTTTATATATCAGTTTCTCTTTGTTATTGTTTTGTCCTTTCTCTTTCTCTCCACCGTCTCTCTTCCTCATTGTCTATTCTTTTTTTTTACCAGAACCCCTCCTTCGAGTCTTCTTTTGAACTTATCTCATCATTTCTTTTTGTTAATGTGTGTATGAATTGAAACACATGACAGTGTCTTCTTTTTTCTATCTTGTCTACTACCAGGATGTATTCATGTTATATTCCTTTGTGTGTATGCCGCAGTAAACCATATTTCATATTTCTTTTTATCTTCTTGATTATCTCTTCATTCTCTCCATCATCCACCCCTTCCTCTACCTCATTCTCTTTCGAAGACTCCATACTTCGCCCCCCTCTCTCCCTCCTTTTTCTCCTCTTTCTTCAGTTCATGTTCTCTTATCCTCTTTACTTGGCTCTCTCCCTCTCTCTCTCTCTTTTTCATGTTCTCTCACCCCGTGTCATGTTTCCCTTTATCTCTCACCCCCTTCATCCGCACTATCCATCTCACCGCTTCTGAGGAGTAACATTCATGCACGGCCCAGATCAATCATTCACGTACCCCATAATGCCACAATTAGGAACGTCTTGTGCCCCCTACGTCTCGCGCCCCTCCTGACCCCCTTCCCTCCCACTCGTCTGGCGCCATTGCTGGTGGAGGGTGCTCTCATGGGGTACAAGCAGGTCCCCTACTCTTCGGATAATGCTCCCATGTTTGACACGATTAGGGCGAATTTGAGAATGTAAGGCTGAAATTGATCATGTTCAACATGGGTGCTTGTATGTTCTTTCATGTTTGATTGTGGCTTTGGTTGCATTTAAAGGCTAGTCATGCGATAGAAGAAAACATCAAAATCTAAACTATATCAGACATGGATATTTACTTCAGAATTATCAAAATTATATTTTTTAAAATGTGGACAATCTTTCTCCATAAATCATTATGTAAACTTATGATTCATGGATACTGCAAACATTATTGATGATATGACTGAAAATATTCTATGTTATTAATAATCATGACTGAAAATATTTTACAATGGTGGTGGTAATGATATATTACCTGGTTGCTAACAAATCATGAGTGCTTGTAAGCAAGCAACCATAGGATTGAATGCTTAAAGGAGAATGAAACCCTTGAAACCAGCTGAATCCATATCAAAGAGAAAAATCAAAGAAACATATTGTTGAAAGTTTGAGGAAGATTGAATGAATAATAAGAAAGTTATGAGCATTTGAATATTGAGATCACTAATGCCATGTAGATCCTCTCATTGGCAATGCGACCAAGATCTGTGATGTCACACACGTACAACTCCCTCATTGCTTGAGTACTTATTTCACTTATATTCTCACTTTTATAGAATCTATCACAAGGTGAGGTGTTCTCTTTATGAGAGGACAAGTACAGAGGTTTCACAACATTATATCATTGATGAATCGTTTGTCATATGATTAGAATGAGCAAAAAGAGATGTTTTGGGGTATATTTTCAGTGTCCAAAAGGGGAGAGTTGTTCATCTGTGATATCATAGATCTTGGTTGCGTTGCCAATGGGAGGATCTCCATAGCATTAGTGATCTCGACGTTCAAATGTTCATAACTCTTCTATTGCTAGTCCTATTTTACTCAAACTTTTGTTGATCTTATTCTTTGATTTTTCTGCTTTCACAAAAGCTAACTTGCTCCAAGAGTTTCATTCTCCTTTAAGATCTTCTCCGAGGGACCTCGTCATGAGGGTAAATGCCTTACCAAAGGGCACTAGCACACCAAGTGGGAATATAATCCGGGTCATCAGAATTTGAAAACCCCCTTTCTAATGACCAAGATACGTGTATCATGCTCAACAGTTACTTATACTTTATAGGTTCATATTCAACTGGAAGTGATGAGCATTCTTTCATTAATTTGCTTTAGCAAATATAAAAGAAAACTGGTCATTTTGGATGGAAGAAATAACAAAATTTGTGAACTATTACTTCTCTTTCTCAGAATAAAATCTTCTCCTTAAAATGAAGTATCGTCTGCGGTATTAGCAGGTGGTGAATGGGTGCTGCGATGTCTCCGATCGGGCCGCGCATCCTTTCAAAACTGATTTAGCCGGGAAATGGAGAAGTGGTACCACAACAATAGATATGAAGTTTTCATTGACTGTCATTTATCATTCATTCTTTCGTTTGTTTTGAAACTTCAAAGTTCTAGCATGGAGATCTCCATCGTTAAAGTCTTGTAGTGATGTCTACTGAGTTTTAGGGTTATCATCAGGCCTTATGGGGTTCAATTAAACTTTGAAGCACTGACATATCATCGTAGATAGCAGAATGTAATGAAGTCCTATCCTGCATTTGTATGTCAGTGGCAGATCCAGATTTTTCAAAATGTAGGGGGCACAAATAGCAAATTAGAAAATGTAGGGGGCTTGGGTAACAATTAGATATATAGCTATATGTTCAGTGGGTGATCCTTAAAAATGTAGAGGGGGCCGGGTCCATCGCAACCCCATCTGTATCCGCCTACTATAACCTACATGTACTGGGGCTTGTAATCACAGCATTATGATATTCTTTGGTATAGAAAAAAAAATTGATGAATAATTACACTGGCTAGTAGATATTGCGAGAGGGAAATGATATGATGAACAAATTAATATACCTTTCCAATGTACTTGCAAAGCATATCTTACAAAGATTCAATATAAATTTCATAATTAGTCAACAGAGATGTACATAGACCCTGCATCATCAGGCTTTGATGAAATCACTGTGTAAAATGCACTATTATTGGAGAGTAGTAGGATCCCGTGTGGAAGGGATCTGGTTGGAATCAGCAAGAAATGTGAAGGGCCAGTGGTATGTTATTCCTAGCACTTTGTAACAGCTTTGGCCAACATTAGGCAGTGGGATAATCCCGAAGAGAGTTGATTCTAAAGCTCAACTTTAGACCCGGGTTACGGCCCTCGGGCCTTCCAGTGCACTCATTTTCAACAGTACTCTGAAGGCGGGTCATCATCTGTCTGAATTTGCTCATTATTAACGCATGAATTTCACCCTGATGAACAGTTTATTGTATAAATACCAACAAGAAAAAAAAGATAATAGAAACTATAGGTGAAGGTTTAACGAAAATTCATCAAAGATTAAGAAAGTCATTAGAATTTGAAGTTTTTTTTTTTTTGAGTCAGTATGCTGCTGTCCCATATATTAATATGGATAATTTTCAATTTTTATAAAGGTTCATGATGACTACATGTACATGTGAAGTTTAATTATCTTTAATGAGTCGTTACTGTGAAATGACTTGTCCATTGATATACTAAGATACAATAAAAACTAGTTTCAATTATTTTCGAAATTTTTCTTTTCATATTTTAGTTTACTACACCATTATGGGGAAGCTGCTCACATGTCACAAATGGAAAAAATATTTTTTTATATCTTTTTTAATCATTGATGTATTTTCCTAATTATATTTCAGCTATATTTACAATGAACTTTTCATCAGGGGGAACTTATCCTTGAAAAATATGTTTCATCCATATGTTGTTTCTTTCCTCTTGTCCCTCTTTCTTATATTCTGCTTAATAAAGGATATGCAATAACAATGCACACACATGAAATTGTCATAAGAAAGGAATCCCTGTATGTGTATTTACAGTGCATTGCAAGATCAGTAAACCAGAAACCCGAAAGTAATTCCATCGTCAATATTTTTTGTCCTCTATGCTTCATATAATTTGATTATGTCTGAGCTCATGTCCATACTGAAATATACTGATCAGCTAAGAAGCAATTGAAGCTCACAAAGTATATGGTGGGGGGGGGGGGGGTAAGGAGAGATACATATAGGAAAACGGGAGAGAGAAGGGGGGCACCACGATTTATATATGGTAATTCAAAATTACTGATCAGAAATTTATTTTTTAAACAAGAAACCCCCTAGCAATGCCTTTACATAAAATAAATGCAATATCATGTTGTTAAAGAGTGAGTTCACCCTGACAAAAAGTTAATTGTAAAAATAGCAGAAAAAATAATAAAAATTTTGACAAAGGTTTGGGAAAAAACCCATCAAATAAAAAAGTTATTAGAATTTGAATCATTTGATCTGTGACGTCATATGCGAGTAGCTCTCCTACCTATCGTATGGTAAAAAAAAATTAAATGTCATTTTCTCATTAAATAAAAACTGTTTTACTGTACCTTCAGTATATCAATAGGCATTTCATTTCACACCTGTTTCTAAAAAAAGAAAACAAGAATAAGTCACCACGAACCATTACAAAATTGAAATTTATGCATTTTATATTACATAACATATGGGGCAGCTGCTCGTTTATGACGTCACAAATAAAACATTTTAAATTCTAATAACTTTCTTAATCTTTAATGGATTTACCTCAAACCTTCAGCAATATTTTGTATGATTGTTTCTGCCATTTTTACTACAAACTTTTCTTCAGGGTGAACTTCCCCTTTAAAACAACAACAAAACAGCTTCCCCATTGCACATGGTGTACTCTGTGTATTTAAAGGTCAAGTCCACCCAAGAAAAATGTTCATTTGAATAAATAGAGAAAAATCAAACAAACATAACGCTGAAAATTTCATCGAAATCGGATGTAAAATAAAAATGTTATGGCATTTTGAAGTTTCGCTTATTTTTCACAAAACAGTGATATACATGTATGCACAACTCAGTGACATGCAAATGGGTCAGTCGACGATGTCCATCACTCACTATTTCTTTTGTTTTTTATAGTTTTTATTATACAATATTTCATTTCATTTTTTACACATTCGACAATAAGGACCAACTTGACTGAACCATATAGTATTAAACAATGCTAATTCCACATGGTAATGGAGGATTTAATCGTTGTTTCCCTCCACAATGAGGAGAAAATTAGAATATTTCATATAATAAAATACAAAAGAAATAGTGAGTGGATGACGTCATCAGTCTCCTCATTTGCATACAGACCAGGATGTGCATATAACTGTTTTGTGAAATTAAGCGAAACTTTAAAATATAACTTTCTTATTGTACATCCAATTTCGCTGAAATTTTCAGTGTTATGCATGTTAGATTTTTCTCTTTTTATACAAATCAACTTTTTGTTGGGGTGGACTTGTCCTTTAACATGGCTGCTTATATATCACCTCCATTAGTCCCATCTGTTTAATCTTGACTTGAGAAGAATGTGATGCATGATTTTCCCAAAAGATTGTGGAAAATCAATATTTCTTGGAGCACTGATGGGATCCGAAACGTAGCCATGGAAAGTGGAATAAATTGAATTAAATTAAAACCAAGATTTTGTCATGAACCAGTATTTCAAGGAGATCTTACTTGAATGTAGTTTTGTTATAGGAAGCATCTCATGAAACATATGGTGAGTTATATTCACTGACTACATGTATTTGTTATAAGCTACTGAATTTCTTGCATCTGATTGGCTCAGAGCAAAATTGTCAGTAACTATCAAAACTTGTTACTTGTGATTATGTCCATCTTATAATTTAATTTTTGTTTTAAATCAGTTGTAAATTATGAGAACCCCAAGACTGCTCTGGGAAATGTTTTTTCATATCGGTTTATTATTTTGTTGTTGTAGGTATTGTCATTTTAGGTTACATTTCTGCGTTTTAGGATTCACCATGTAGTAGGTCCATGTTTTCACTAATACTACAGTTGCATGAAAGTGATTATCTTAAGTCGTAAAATTTATGTCTTTCCAAATACAAACACAAAACACTGGAAAAAGGTTGATGGCACTAAAATCTATACCAAAATGGGGGAAAATATGCCCTGAATGGAAGTAAATATATTTTTTTCAGAAATACACCCCTTTTCTTTGTATTTTTGCCTTAAAAAAACATAACAATTTTCCCTATATTTGGCCTTTTCCTATATACAGTACATCTTCTCTGCCTCTACCTATTAAATATACATTATACATAGGAAGGATAAATACAAATTCAATTTCATTCTAATTTCAGCACATGCTATTGCTATGCATACAAATATTTTCTAAATAAATCCAATCTTTCAGCAGGTGAACCTCAGTTGTGCTGGATTCATAACTTGATTCCAATAAGAATTCCAAGTTCTAACATGATAATAAACCATACCTATAGAGATGAAAAAAGTACAGTGACTCCATTTACATATTTCTATTGCCTCAATCTCATCCCTAAATCTGCAATCAAATTACACTTCATTTGTGCACACAAATTTTCTGTAAATGCTACCCGTCAAAATATATGAAAGATTGTATTTGTTGTGTAATCTCGATTGCCGCCACAAAGATACAATGTACTGCCTCGGGAATAAATCGCCGGGGGACTTGATAGCACTTCAAGGTTAAATTGTCTGTGAAAACTTTGATTTTTTCCCCCCTGAATGCAATGAAGAAAGGAATTAAAATTAGGAGCAATTACACCGGCGAGTTTGCAAGACTCGTGGAATGTGATTTAATTCAAGTTGAGGTATTTTGAGGAACTTTGCTAGAATAGAACCTTCATGTGGCTTCACAAAGACTCATTTGATTTCTTAAGTTTAACTTTATTGCTGTGACCTCTTGTATTTTATTTTGCAAGGATGGGCTGATTGTAATTGGAATTTGATGATATTTGAGAAGAGGAGTACAAAAGAAACAAGGAAAAATATATATTCTGTCAAATTGTGATTTTATTGGAATATTTCATTGAAATGCAGAGATAAAAATGTCAGTTTGGAAGATGGTTAGGTGGTGATAAAAAATATAAGGGATGGGTATTGTGTTATCAACAAAGAAGATTAAAAATTGTCACTTGAAATGTTACAGAGAAAAAAAATGGTCTAAACTATATAAAATGATATAATCGATTGACGATTAAAGAGTTATAAACCTATTAAGTTATATTCCCAAAGTTGTTGTTTGTTTTTTATGGCGCTATCATACAAAATAAAATATATGCATTCTCACTTTAATGATTATGGTTATTTTTCAGTAGATAAGGCTTTATATTAGTTTTCAACTAAATTTCTTTTTAAACCGTGAGTTGAGGATGGAAAATGGTCCCTTGATCACAACCTTAGTTAGAAAACAGATTAGGATGTATTAGTAGGAAAGGATATCAATTGGATTTATGGATTAAGGATTGACGTCTTCAGTAACCAAATAGACTGGGGGATATGGAGATAAAAGTTATGTGTTATGAATTGATGAATACATCACAATAGGGTGGGAGATATCCCGACTGATAAGATTGTGGGACGGGTTTTATAGTTTGTTCATAGACCCATACTGGATTCTACACCTACATGTTAGGCAGTGGTAGAATCGGATTAGATTTGACGGGTTGTCAGGTAGAATACTGCCCTTATGTGATATTGTGTCCCCTTTGGTATATTTTCTGTTTTGGTGATTATTAATCATTTATTGAACTTTTGTGGAGACTGAAAGACCAACTGTTTAGAGCCCCTGTGGAAAGTATTTTCTTGTGTCTATCGTCACATTTTAATGTAGGCCTGTTATTTTTTGGCTGAAAATGATGTTACAAAACCCATGGTATCTTCCATATCCCAAGATAGCTGTGAAATCATTGTACGACTTCATATGCCATTCAGGGGTATTGCTTGAATGTAGCCTCTTCACTCTGTGAAGAGTAAAATTCATAAAAGTAAGAAGATTTGTTAAACATATCATAGATTATTCACGTAACATCATATTGCCCTCTTTTCAAATGCTTTAGAGGTTGCGGTTTTTTGTTGGGGGGGGGGGGTAGCAAGCCCTTCAGATGCAGGGGTATTTCATAGAACCTATCCCATAAAGTTAATGATTCCCTTGATCATTTTCTTCGGTTTTATATTTTACTCCATCAAAATATCAGAATTACATGTACATTTCATTCCAGACACATTTCGCAAGTAAAATATATTGCTTTAGTTATGAGGAAATGTTTTCATATATTCATATAGGACACACTTTTTCACAGGGATCATCTTTTTCTGGGAGATCAAGAATACAATGTTTCTTTTCAAGATAGACGGTGCACTGACAGGTCAGATCTGATTTTCCAATAGGCACAATTTAGAAGGGCGAGGATAAGAAAATTTGGTAATTGACTGGAATTTGGTTGAACTTGTAAAGCGGGGTCCCAAGTTTGTAAGGATTCATGACAGTTCAGAGCTACTAACGGCCCTGTTGTTATTGGCTTTGATTGATAGTTGTCTCATCTCATTTGGAATCATATAGGCCTACATTTAACTGAGATAGGATGATGATTATGGTGTTGTTGATGATGACGATGATGATGCTGATGCTGATAATGATGATGATGATGATGGTGGTGGTAGTGTTGGCGGAGGTGGTGGAGGTGACAATGAAGTTGATGCTGACGATGCTGTTGATGACGATGATTGATGATGATGATGATAATGATGATGATAATGGTAGTGATGATTAGGAGGAGGAGGATTAGAAGGAGGATAATGATTATTGTAATGATGAAGATTAAAGGATTGAGAGCAAAAGGACATTATTGATGGTAAGGAGAAAAATAGAAACGTAAAGATGAGAAGGAAGAGAAATCTAAAGAGGAAGGCGGGGGGAGAAGAACAAATAGTAGGAGGAGGAGATGAAATAACAACTTTCATTCACCGAATAGTATTAATAGTCTTATTTTGGTAATCTCCCCTTTTATTCTGCGTAAGTGGATTGAACTGCACTTGCAGTGATGCAAATGACAATTGACTGTCCGATTTATGAGTTCATGACTTGTCGCACTCATTTATTATAGATTTTTCTTTACAGGACAGCAATTTAATTGAGAGTGTAATTACTTCCAAATCATTAAACTCCTTAAATTTACAATGTCACACATGGCTGCATAAGTCCATATTACCAATCCCTTGACTAGAAACACCATTTTTACAATTTAAATCCTTTCTAAGCAAGTATTAAGTAAAAATCCAATTATTTTCCCTCCATTACCCCGCTGATTAGCTGGTCAAAGGAAAGTTGCCCTTTTCTATTTTTTACATATTTTTAGTTACAAATTCGCCATCTTCAACAAAGGCAAAATAATGAATGGGTAGAGGGTGGACATATAATCTTGATTCCGAGCTTCCATTTTGTTTGTCTGAGATGTAGGTGAATAGTAGAAACTATTTTCCTGTCATTTCTCATTTTGTTCAATGGATATGTCCTTGGGGTGGATATCCCTTTTATCACCCTTGTGACAAGATCTCCATAGGTGCTGCTGCACCATCCCGAGTTTGCTCAATCTCGAGATTTTAGCCCGATCGGCCCACTTCGCGATTAATCTCGAGATTCAAGAAACCCCGTCTCCACCATCGCAAGAAGAGCGATTCCTGCTCGAGCGAGGCAACAAGCCCGATGTTACGAGCATGCGCACTTTCGGATCTTGGAGTTTCAACGGCCCGCGCTTTTGAATAACTTCCCGCGATATGCAAGCAATGTACTCCTTTCACTAGCACTTTCGCCGAATTCGACCGGTGTTATGCAACAATCCTCTCAGCTCAGCGAGTGAAGAAGTGATGTATTCTTCGTTAAATATGATGGCGGAGTAGGAGGCAACGACAGAGAGAGAGAGAGGGAGAGAAGGAGGAAAGAAATGCTATTTGCTCACATTTTGCGAAGGAATAAGACAACACTGCTGTCAGTGTTGTTATTGAATATGACCATCGTCGATGAGCGCCTCCCCCTTCGGTCTGGTCTCTCCCAAAATCCATTCACTGGTGGGACACCATCGTTGCTTATTAGGCTATTCGCATGTTAGTAGACTTGTTAAGAGGTTGAACGCTGCATTTTTGAGTACAAATGTCCCACTTGGCACAAATGTTCCTTGAGTCAAAAGAAAAAGATTCATCCAAAGAGACACGCTGTATCTATGCAAATAAGCAAGTAATTTGCATAAATTTGCATATTATGTCGATATAGTAAAAACAAGTATTTCAGAATATATATTTAACCAGAACTGCCCTAAAATTGGAAATAAAGACTTAGGGTAAGAAAGGGAAGAAAATTGTCATAAAATAATTGGGATATCCTTGTTTATTATTACCTAATTTACATAAATTATGCAAATTATAATTTAAAACAGAGTATTTTTTCATGAATCCTGAACTGCTTTTAAAAAACAGCAACTAATACACAATGTCAACATTCTACAATAAGAGAATATATTAGCGAAAACATCGATATGCTTCATGACAGTATTAATGTCTTAATTTGCTTAGAAAGAGGGCAAATATGTCAAAATGTATGACGTGATATTGCGCTAAAACGAGACCAAAACAATTTCTATGTCACAGTCACACTCACGAATCGGACAATAAAGCGATCAATGGTATGTCATTCGAGATAACACAATCTCAACACAATAGCTTCCATCGGCTTCTCGTATCGCTTTTGTTGGTGTGTCTGCCACACCGTAATCTATGATACGTACGGACAAAATGCATTTCGGTATCGGTAAAACACTATTAATTTTGTTTTATTTGTTTCTAATTTGTTTCTCTTGGAAAATTTACAGGAGACATTGCTTTGCAGGTTACTGCTTTAATGAAACTCTGGCACATGAATCATGACGAATGTATCCTACCTCAATCCATATTTTAACTTTATTAAAATATATATCTTTTTGGAGACCCCGAGGTGGCAAAACTGCATCCCCCTGCATTCCCGCCACTTTACAAAACCAGTTTGACTTGTATAATCGACTTGGAAAAGACAGATGTATGTCAACATGTTTCCTGAAGAATTTTTTTTTTTATTTAAGCCTACGCCCACGGGAGCCCTCCGAATTTACCCCATCCCCTTTTCGTATTTCGACTTTAAATAAAAAAATATCGTGTTTTAAAACCATCGGCAAGGCAAATTTCGTTTTTTGGTATAATAAAGCAACTTTTATATCTATATTTTTATATTTACATTCATCATTATTGATATTATTATAATTATTATTAATATTATTATTATTATTACTGTTATTATTATTATTATTATTATTCAGATTCAGATTCAGATTCAGATTTATTTCCAACAGAAATAACATAAATATTGATACAAATAATTTTCATACATTGTAACAAATATTTGCGATACAAATCATTGTCTTTATAATCATAGTTATTGTTGTTCTGCCATTTGTAATAGTGCTCTAGCACAGTAAAGGCTATAACCCAACAGGAGCATGCCTAGGATACCCTCTCCCTTTTTGGTTTTATGTATTAAAAAATAGTTTATTGTCTTTAGAACTCTTAAAAGATAATTTTTGTTTGTATTGATATCTTGGAATAGATTGAGGAGAAAATACTCTACAACTGACATGTAGAGGAGCTGTGGTACATTGAAGAAAAGCCACACAGCCCTTTATTGATTCCACTCTATGTTAAATTTAAATATTTTTAGAGCCCAATCGGAAGAAAGATGCATTTCTACTACACAAAGTAAAGCCTCTTTGCATTCTCCTCTTGAAAAAAAAAACATAGAAGGCATTGTTTTATATCTCATAAAATAAGTTCGTGTACGTGACGGTGGCCTGTCGAAGTTGCCCAACCGTTTATTTTGTTTCGACAATATATATTTAGAATATCGTCTAAATGAAGCCCTCATCTGGAAAAGGGCACTTATCAAAGGCAGCATCTACATTATATAGAGGAGGCCCTGGCACTAGGAAGAGGGGGCTGAAGCTTGTTAAATTTCTTCGGACCAAAATTTTACATTAAAACTTTTTTGCTTTTCAAATTTACATCAAGAAATTTAACAAGCAAATAAACAAAATGGATTGCACTACAAAATGAAGGGTTTTTTTCGGTAACGTTTCTTTTTTTCGTTTTGTCACATCTGCCGGAATACCAGGGGGTGCTGTCTATGGAGAATAACACACGCAGCACAGCCCCCCCCCCCCCTTCAAAAAATCTTGCAGGTGCTTCAGCCCCCGCTTCCAAGTACCAGGGCCTCCTCTATATAATGTAGATGCTGCCTTTAATAAGTGCCCTTTTCCAGATGAGGGCTTTATTTAGACGATATTCTAAATATATATTGTCAAAACAAAATAAAGGGTTGGGCAACTTCGACAGGCCACCGTCATGTACACGAACTTATTTTATGCGATATAAAACAATGCCTTCTACGTTTTTTTTTTCAAGAGGAGAAAGTAAAGAGGCTTTACTGTGTGTAGTAGAAATGTATCTTTCTTCCGAATGGACTCTAAAAATATTTAAATTTAACATAGAGTGGAATCAATAAAGGGGTATTTTAGAGCTTACGTGTGGCTTTTCTTCAATGTACCACAGCTCTTCTACATGTCAATTGTAGAGTATTTTCACCTCAATCTATTCCAAGATATGAGTTCTAAAGACAATAAATTATTTTTGAATACATAAAACCAAAAGGGGAAAGGGTATCCTAGGCATGCTCCTGTTGGGTTATAGCCTTTACTGTGCTAGAGCGTTATTATAAACTACAAAACAACAACAATAACAATAATAATAATAATAATAATAATATTATTAATGATAATAATAATATTAATATAGATAAATATGAAATATAGATATAAAAGTTGCTTTATTATACCAAAAACGCAATTTGCCTTGCCGGTGGCTTTAAAACACGATATTTTTTTTATTTAGTGTCGAAATACAGAGAGGGGATGGGGTAAATTCGGAGGGCTCCCATGGACGTAGGCTTAAAAAAAACAAAAAACTATCTTCTGGAAACATGTTAACTGATGTCTCATACATCTGTCTTTTCCAAGTCGATAATACAAGTCAAACTGGTTTTGTAAAGTAGCGGGAATGCCGCGGGGAATGCAGTTTTGCCACTTTGGGGTCTCCAAAAGATATATATTTTAATAAAGTTAAAATATGGATTGAGGTAGGATACATTCGTCATGATTCATGTACCAGAGCTTCATTAAAGCAGTAACCTGCAAAGCAATGTCTCCTGTAAATTTTCCAAGAGAAACAAATTAGAAACAAATAAAACAAAATTAATAATGTTTTACCGATACCGAAATGCATTTTGCCCGTATATACCATATAGATTACGGTGTGGCAGACACACCAACAAAAGCGATACGAGAAGCCGATGGAAGCTATTGTGTTGAGATTGTGTTATCTCGAATGACATACCATTGATCGCTTTATGGTCCAATTCGTTAGTGTGACTGTGACATAGAGGTTGTTTTGGTCTCGTTTTAGCGCAATATCACGTCATACATTTTGACATATTTGCCCTCTTTTTAAGCAAATTAAGACACTAATACTGTCATGAAGCATATCGATGTTTTCGCTAATATATTCTCTTCCATGTAGAATGTTGACATTGTGTATTAATTGCTGTTATTTATAAAACAGTTCAGGATTCATGAAAAAATACTTTGTTTTAAATCATAATTTGCATAATTTATGTAAATTAGGTAATAATAAACAAGGATATCCCAATTATTTTATGACAATTTTCTTCCCTTTCTTACCCTTAGTCTTTATTTCCAATTTTAGGGCAGTTCTGGTTAAAAATATATTCTGAAATACTTGTTTTTACTATATCGACATAATATGCAAATTTATGCAAATTACTTGCTTATTTGCATAGATACAGCGTGTCTCTTTGGATGAATCCTTTTCTTTTGACTCAAGGAACATTTGTGCCAAGTGGGACATTTGTACTCAAAAATGCAGCGTTCACCCCTTTTTTTGCAGTTAACAAGTCTACTATGTATAAAGTTGACTTTCGCACGTGTTTATGTTTTGACCAAGGCGGAAGTGGAACGCGAATTGCATTATGGACTGACGTCATGAATAAATTACCCCGAGTCCAATCTCGAGTGCGTCTGCACCGACGAATTAGCGGGATAATTCGTAAAATAGCGCGCTATTTTGCAAATAAACCCGAGTTGACTTGGGATTGCAATCTCGAGATTAATCCTACGAACTAGCGCGATAATTGCGTCTCCACCGCCAACTATCTCGAGATTTTTCAGATCGGGATAATTTGCCAGATCAGAAATAGCGCGCTAATTTGAAAACTCGGGATGGTGCAGACGGCCCTCATGTAGTAGATATACCTGGTAGTAATCTAATAACCTCTACAAATATTTTGGTGGACAGCAGTGTTAGGATCGGGAATCAGATGATCAGGTATTTAAAAAAAAAATTTAAAAATCTGTTTACTCATTTATTAATCATGCTCAAGATTTTGTCTGTTCTGCCTGACCAAAGTGAGCTCTGGTAAGTTTTAATAAATTTGTGTAAACAAAATGCTGTGAATCACTACATATGCTGAAAATAACCAACACAGATAAGCATACATGGGACCATGTGTACCTATCATTATTATTAAAAAAAAAAGACTTATCTATCCAACACATTGCCATCTCTCTTTATTACTCATCAATTACACCTTATTTTCTCCCGAAATGATCTAAAACTATAATTTCTTATACATTCAAATACAGTGGTGTGAGTGGGTAAGCTATGATAAGGTAGAAGGATGGTGGTGGAGAAAAGATGTCGGTTATAAATTTGTTGAGTCCTATTTACGATACTGTAGTGTAGATCAATAACAAGGTCTTTATCTCAGACAATATTGATGATACCTAGAAAATACAAGGTTACTTGATATTAAGACGGATCATATCAATTTAATTTCACAATTCTAGCAAGAAAGCATAAACCATTTTGACTGATCCAAGCAACTTTGTAAACCATGGGTACCTCTGTTGGTTGAAACCCTGTTTCCTCTTTAGTTTCGGACTCTCCATAAAGTCGTTTAGCATTATCTCCAAGGTCTCATCACAGTTGAATTGGAGGTATTTAGGAGTCAGAATAGGATGAGTGTCACTGGGAAATTACACTAGCATGCGGTCAATACATTCACACTGGAAGATATTTATCTGGATTATGGATATGCTCTATAGAAAAACATTATAATCAATGGCATCTGTACATTAGATTTCTATAGTGTGAATGGGGATTCTAAAGATAGGTAGGGGTATTGTTGGTGTCTACAGTGATTAAAATGGGGGCTTCCTCTCCTCATAATCCCTTTCTTTCATGTTATGGATTAGGGTGTGGAAAGGGATTAAATGTTATTCTTGTCTCTCTCCCCAATAGAATGTAATGTAAGTGTGAAGTCATTGCCCTTTACTATGTGAATATAACACAACAGATGATGTTATAAGAGATAATACCTATGCAGCCCTCTTTGCATTATAGGGGTATATTTTTGTCTCCTTATAGAAACAAATAAGCCCTACCTACATGTACCTCATACCTGGAATAGATAGCCTACATATACAATGTTTAATCTGAAAATTTCTCCTTGCCCTATAATTATTACAAAATTTAACTCTATGGTAATAGATTGCTTTAAAATTTTATATGTTAAAGTGTAAATGAAAATGCTAATGAATTTCTTGTATCTTGTCTCTGTTTTTATTTTTCATATGCTGTTCCTGATGTCCCCCTGCAACTTTCTTGGAATATTCCATTTGACAGGTATGTCATTACACACCAATATTTATTTTCCTGAAAGTTTTTTTTGATCTTTTGAGTTCCAATATGACCCTAATAGGTAGGTGCACATTACATGTAAACAAATCGAATGAATATTGTTTGATCACTTGCACATAATTAGGGATATTTTATCTGTAAATAAATGAACTTGGAATTATATTTCCATACAGCTAATGCTATATTTTTCTATACCTTGTGTCTATTTCCCTTATTTCCTCTCCATCTCTTTCATTTGGGTTCTATAATTTTTTTATCTTCTTCACTTTTTTATAACCCCACCCCTCCCCCTCCCCACCAATTTCTTTATTGTGTCTTTCTTTCCCCCTATCTTTCTTGTCTCTTCTCCGGGAGTTCTCCCTCTTGTCCCCTCCCCCCACTCTCTGCCTCTCTTTCTTTCTCCTGTTATCTCTCTGTCTCTCCCTTTCTCTCTCTTACACTCTATGGCGCTCTTTCCCACTTAAAAACAACTTCCGATTATGTGAAAGCGACATTCCATTCCAGAGAGAGAAACATACAAATACACATCGTCCTGATGTTCCCTTGCTTTGCTCAACATTCCCAGTCTATTCTCAAACACCCTCCAGTGTAAATTTAAACTGCAAACAATGTTTATAAAATGCGGAGACCTCCCCCTCTTTTCAAACAAGCTTACATTCATTTTCCCCAATTTAGAATTTGAGGGAAGGACGTTGTGTGTGTTATAGTCTATGACCTAATAACAGTAGAGCCCTAATTATTTTCAGAAAAGTTGTACTTATGATTTGAAAGGTTGTGATTACACATCTACTCAGTCACCAAAATACTTGTAAATTACTAGAACTTGTTCTGGCCTCGAAATGCCTATAATATTTTTGCATGTTCATAACAAACGGTAACAGACCCTCTTTGGTTAGGTTCTTACAGCTAGGATATGAGAATGCACATTTTAGTATAATAATAATAATAATAAACAGTTCTTGTATAACGCATATCACGATTATGAATAATGTCTCTATGCGCTTCCAAAGGACTTGGATATTATTACCCCAGCTGTAGCTTGGCAGCCGTAATTACTAAGATTACAGCGCACACGCATTTCAAGGAATAAATTCCTGCCAGGTACCCATTCACCTCACCTGGGTTGAGTGCAGCACAATGTGGATAAATTTCTTGCCGAAGGAAATTACGCCATGGCTGGGATTCGAACCCACAACCCTCTGTTTCAAAGTCCGGAGACTAATCCACTGGGCCACAACGCTCCAGTATAATATTGATAATAGCTAGTTTTTTTATAGTGCTTTTCCCATAATGGCTCAAAGCGCTTTACAGCATATTATTACCCCGGTCATTGGATTCATTTCAATCCTGCACAAAAAGTGCACAATTTCCTCTCCCTGGGAGCATTCCTTGCACTCATCGCAGCCTCAAAATGGCGCTGGCAAATTCAAACACACAATAACTTTCGCATCCTACCGGGTACCAATTTAGCACCTGGGTCGAGAGTGGCAAAGTGTGGATTAACGCCTTGCCACAGGACGCTAGACCGCGGTGGGATTCGAACACATGACCCTCTGTTTACAAGGCGAGAGTCAGAACCACTACACCACGGCTCTAATGAGTAGACCAGGCAATCAATTAAAAATCGCTAGCTCAACAGCTCACGCCCTCCACCAAAACTACTCACAGGGCTGGGTAAGTTCCTGTAATTTGCTTTCACTCTGCAAGAACACCCATGACCTTCGAAAATCCCAGGGAAAGATCTCATACATTTGACAAGGACTCACTATTTAGCAGGCAATTCAGGGATATTACAAGCAATGTTTTTGCATTAATACAGGACAAAATACCTAGAATTTTCTTTTTAGGGTAGCTCGAAAAAACAAAAACAATATCAGGCGTTTTGAGCCTTTAAGACCTGAACAAGTTCTTATAATATACACAATTTTTGTGATTGGGTGGGTGTGAAAATGGAACTATATTAAACATTGAACTTCTACTGAAACAAACCGTATCACTCTTAGCTATGTAAGATAGTTCATCAATTATGAGTATTTTTTTCTATTAAAAAAAAAACTTTGTTCTGTTTTATCCCAAGTGGGCAATGTTTACAACAGATGGTCATTACTTTATATTGGTTCTTGATTTAAACCTTTTTGCTTTGAGATTCTAGCTATTCAATGATCTATATTTAAAAGCTCAATATTGCAAAGGGCCCAGAGACCTTGTCTTGAATGATTCTTGAAGAAGTACACAACCGATTCTGGTTATTCAAAAGATTAAGTAACCCAGTGTTGATTTTCGTCCTGCCCCACTTAACTCTCAACAACTTCACTAAAAAGTCAATCATCCGTCATTGGGACAATCTCTCATGACCAGTGTGGAGGGTTTTATTTGATGGGAAAATGTCATAAAAAGGGATAGGAGTGGGGTTGGATATTTGGATTTGCATTTTAAATAAGGTGATATAGGGGAGTGTATGGTAGGGTGTAAAGATAATGCTATAAACGCCAAGTAAATTGCTACAAATTGCTCTTGAAAGTAACTCAGAAAATCACTGACTATTTCATGAAAAGCTCCCCTAATGTGAAACCAGTTAAGTGCAATTGCATGTTTCATTATTACAATTGCACGTCATTGTTGTGTATTTCAATTGTCATTAAATTGTCATTGAGAGTGGTACAATGAAAGGCGACAGGGTGTGCTAGTACTATTGGAATGAACATAAAGAACAATTTTAAAAACGGAAGGTCGTGTGTGAAGATTGCCTCCAATAGACATTGTGCATTGACGTCATCGCGCTGCCATCTTAGAGGCTGAAACTATCACCTTGCATGTGTTGGTGATCTGCAGCTGATGCATCTCTGACAACTCTGTTTATGTGTATTCCTATATCCTCTGAGGGAGGGCGCTGTGAGGTTATGACATCACATGTGTATGTTCTAAATTGTGTTTTAAGTACCCATAGACAAGATAAAAGGACAGTGGTGATCATGATTATTTCAATTAAAATTTAATCAAACCACTTGAATATAACAACTATTGCACCATTGATGGAAGCCAAACTCAAGCAGTCCGCCTTGAGCAATCATTTTGAGAAAAAGTCTTTAAAATCAAGGTTAATTGTTACCTTCCAAGGTGCATGATTTTGACAAGGACAGTGAATTGATATGGTCAACCAGATAATTGGATATTTCCAGCCTTGGAGCTACTTGTAATAGTAGCCCTAATATAACTTGCTCAACTTAACTTACATGGAGGTGCCTCCTTTCTTTGTGCACGCTCTCTGTCATCTGCAAATATTCAGAACTGTCGGCCAGCCTGCGATATCAAGAAGAGGGGAAAAAGACATGTTTTGTCACCAAATAGTAGTATTTTGGATTGAGGGCATATCGTTTGTGATCTCAAAATTGACCTCACGACACCAGATAGCCTGTCCATTCTCTATACATTGGAACAAGATGGTGGGGGAGGGGTTGAAAGTTCAACGAAAGTAAAAGGATGGTGGAAATGTTGACTTAGAATTTGGGATAATTTGCAGAGCGGAGCGTACGGTGCTCGCTTTGTGCGATCTGTCAGTGACCCCGGCGCGGGCGATGTTGACATTTTGACTTTTTTCAACATTTATATTTTCAGAAGTGGTTTGGGCTGATGGGTCCCAGTCCTCTTGGGAGTGTTTCATGAAGTGATTTGTCAGAGATTCTGTTATAAGCTACTGGAATTCTTGTTTCTGATTGGTTGAGAGCGAGTTTGATGGTGGAAATGGCTGTTAAGTTGTTCTGTGGAACACCTCCAGGATGTCAGCATGGAGTAGTAGAAAATGCTGCTCCAGATGAGGAAGACAAATATTGAAATTACACTCTTTGTCTGTCAATTTAAGTTTGAGGTAGCGAGAAGCAAGGTGAAGGCCCTAAACTATACCATACCAGCATATATGTAGTTCAGCAGTACCCTCAAAAGCCAAGTCCACCCCAACAAGAAGTTGATTTGAACAAAAAGAGAAAAAATATCAAACAAACATAACACTGAAAAATTCATAATCATCAGATTTAAATAAGAAAGTTTCACTTAATTTCTCAGATCAGTTTCATGTTACAAAGTTAAAGATGTAAAGTCACTGTAAACCTGTATTTCACTTGCATTCTTTGATTATTTTTAATATTACAATTTTCTTTTGTAAAAATAGAGTTTTGTTCATGAAAACTGTAGAGAAGATAATTTCTGAAGAAATTGAAATATTTGATGGTACTTGCATGTTTTAATATTCTTATTGATGAGATCGTGAGGTACTTGGTACTTTCAAAAGTTGGATAAATGCATTTATTAACTCCTTAGAAAACATGTATTCCTTGAGTTGTTTTTCTTTTGACTTATTGGAATAAAGGAGTATGTATGTTTGAATTAAATACAAAAATAGGCAAAGACTTTGAGTTGCAAAAATAATACCCATGCAAATAGCTCCTTGTCCTTATACCAGAATACTTGGGAAAGCTAAATCCAAATAACATGGACTTGGGTTTTATTGAAGAGATCATGAAACCCATGTAATCTGGCTCTTCATGGTAAAGTGTTTGAGAAAGCTAACCTGACAAGGAATAGCTGAACAAACCTCAATTCATAGCTTGAGGTTGAAGATGTTTGTGTTATAAAGCCACTTGACAAAAGAGCCCCCATTTCTAAAAGCCTCCCCTCCCCCTTTTTATTACCCTCATCCAGCTTGTGTAATATGGGAAGGTGACGATATATCTCCCAATTTTTATTTCACTTTTGTAAATACAAACTCTAAAACTGTCTATGGAAAACAAGTTTTATGAAACAGGCAACAGACCACAAGGTTGGAGGAGAATTCTTTTCAGGTATACAGGGAATCGCCTAAGCTTCCCAAAGAATAGTGTAAACACAGGTTCTATAGTAAGGGATAGTAAGGAGAAATGACAATTGTTTGAAGAGCTTTAGAAAGCATCTTCTTGTAGTCCCATTCATACATCTTCATGTATTCATGAAATCCTTAATCCTAGGCACACCATCTCATCAACACTACCCTACTTTTGTAGAACTCAGTCCTGGGAATTAGCAAAGTATTGTTTGAGTTTGTAAACTCAACCCTTCAAAAACTCAAGGGCAACTTGGATCCCCATGCTTTGTCCAATATTATTATGGGTCAAATGCAGAGAAAATCAGCCCTTTGCTAGCATTTAGCTTGAATTGTTCTGCATAAAAATATTTTAGCGATCACTTGTCCAAAATGGTTTCATGATCGTGGAGTAATAACTAAGATAATTCTAGTCATCTTTGAAACTAAGGAAATGATGCAGTCACTATATTAAATTACAATGTAAACAATTTTTGGCTTACAGTGAATAAAAGTACAAGCCATAGCTGTGGATAAAACCAGACTTTAGAATGCTATCATAAGTATTTAAAAGAGTCCATTGAAAATTCTATGATGGTCTATTAGCATCATTCCCCTGATTCATTTAGCACTGTACCCCCAGCTAATTAAATCCCCACCCCATCCCTTTATACCTTAATCAAAGTGCTAATTGGCTTATCATGGTAGTGGTACATATGGATAAGGTACTTAGGATTAGCCTTAGACTACCCCTATTAATCCTTTTTAACAATAGTTATTCCATAGGCCCCCCAAATTGATGATATGGTAAGTGGTAAGACTATGGAGAGGAAGGGGAAGGAATGAGAAAACATGCATGTCAATTTGAAATTTATATGTTCTTCTTCATTATTCATAGTGAAGTTTGGATCTCTAAAAGTTCATTAATAAATAATAACATTTTTAGGCCTATCATGTAATTGAATGTTTGATTTCTTGTCTAGATATTTATCTATGTGTTTTTTTCAACTAGATACATTCATTTTCAACCTTTTCTTGGGAGAAATTTGGAAATTTCTGAATTTTATCAGGCCTGAATTGTAATAAAAAGTGCATGCAGTGGCACATGAGCTTGCAAAATGTTCATATTTTCCCATTCATTATAAATTCATTGCAATTTAGTTTTTATGTGTATTCAGAAACTTGTCTTTAAATGAAGGTTGACAAAAATACGAATAAGACAGAGACTCTTCATTTTTCAAAATTCTTTTTGACAGTATGCCCAAATTTGCCTGTCAATTTGGAGTTAAGTGGGGAAGGGCTATAAGAGGGCGGATGACAAAACCCTTGGTTTTACAGCAGGAGCATGGATCCTACAAGAACATGTAGGTAGAACTAGTTCTATTAGGATTCATGGATGAAGCGTGGAGATAATGCCCGGGGGGGGGGGTACTCAACCAAAAAAGTAGTAGGTACAAATGTTTGTGAAAACGGGGGTCCTTGGAACGGGTCGCCTGCGTGTGAGTGCTTATGCGTCCCTATAGAACATGCATGCAACTAGCACGGCGGCACGGGCACCGGGTGCGCTAGCGCAGGGGCGATGATCGGACAGTGCTCTGCGGCCGCTTTTCACCAAAATTGCGGCTCATTGTAGCAGATCAAGAATGTCAATGCGACCGGAACGGAAAATATGCGAAGCTTTGGAGCGGATTTCTTTGTTCTTTTTTCTCTATAAGAAGAAATTGCTATGCTTTGGAGCGGCTTTCTTTGTTCTTTTTCTTAAGACAAAAATGCTATGCCTTGGAATGGAAATTTGAGTGTAAAAATGGGGGTCTCCTCCGCGGCACATACCCACTATGCATTATATACTGAGTGCCCCCCCCCCCCAGGAGATAATGGCCTGTATCCTGCAGTCAGGGTGGACATTATTTTAAACATAAAGGCTTGGGATGCTTTAAATAAGAACAGGAGTTGAATAAAGAGTTTATTTGTCTATAAACATCGAGGTAGGTCTAAACAGGGTAACCTTGCTTGTAATGAGTTCCCCCATTTCCTTTTTCTCTTTTCTTGTTTACTGGTCTCACAGTAAATGTTTGCCTCAATTATTATCTCCTTTTCATGTTCTTCAGATAAAAGGAATTGACTTCTTTGGAGAGTCATTAAAATAGATTTTTATTGGTCCATTTGTCCTCAGTACCAGTGTTTTGGTATTCCAAAAGGGGGGGGGTGGATTCAGTGTCTTATATAGAAGGATTTTAAATTGGACATATTGCTGAAGAGAATCTTATTGTTTGGAAGATGTTTTGACTAAATTAAATTTTTGCTAAAATTTAATATCAATACACATAACAAAATGAAAATTTCTTCAGATTTGTCTGACAAGCAAGCATAAAACTGCTATATCACACCATCAATAGAGTGCAATTGCTTCGCCCATATTGGACAAAAGGGGGGTGCAGTCCTAATTTCCGAGGGGGAGGGGGTACATTGCCCCATGCACTCTAGAATATGTGCCTGATAACCAAAATATGATAACAGACAGCATTACGTAAAACACATTAAATGAGAAATTAACAACTGAATTTTCTATTCATATAATAAAAATCAAGAAGAAGTGAGTTGATGACAACATTGGCTCACTTAATTAGATACAGCCTATGTGATGTGTTTTTCACGAGACAATGTGAGAAATTTTCATAATTTTGTTATTTTTTATTTGAATCAGATGCTATTGTTATGTTAAGCTCTAATTCTTTTACATTTTAAAATTTTGTTAATGCTTGTGCTCATTTATTTATCCAAACTATTTTTTAAGCCTGGGTGGGTGTCTGTGAAGTGGCAGATCCAGAAAAAGAGGTGCCCACAAGGGCGCCAACGTTTCTTCAAAATATTTTGAAAAGCAGAAGAAAAAAATCACCTCCACCCTCCCCTACCTTGACACGGGGGGAGGGGGGGGGGAGGGTAACAAAATTATGCTTTTCTAGTTTTTTTCAAGAGAGAGGGAGCGGGGGGGGGGGGGGGGGGACTTTGTCTCTAGTATGATGCAACGACCAACATTAAATTCGAACAAATAACTTTGTATCTGCCGGAAGCTTCGGGGATGACAGAAAAACATGTTTTGAGATAAAACCATAAAATCATCTGGTCTTGCAGTTTGGTTACAATTTAACTGGATTGATTAACCCTTATCTCAGCATTTATGTACAGATGGTCTCGTCTCTCGGGCCCTATCATAGTCATCATCATACCAGACAAGATACAAACACATTTTTTTTTGCACTTTTAGGAGTGGGAGGTTGAATACATAGTTTGGTTGTTGAGCAACCAGAACCTCATTCACATTTTTTTAAATTATAGGATGCATATATGAGATGATAAAACACAACACAATTATGACATAAGTGGCTTCTCATTTGCATACCACCTCTGTTGAAAACATAATTAATGTTTATGGAAAAACCAGAACTTCAGGTGTTAAAACTTTCGCATTTTACTTCTGATGTTGATGAAAATTGTAGGCCTAATTGTTTTATGATTGTTGAAATGTTTTATTTTTCATTCAAACATGTTATTAGGGTGGACTTGGCCGTAAATCATATAAATGGATTAATTTTGTTTTCTAAATTATTAAATGGTAATTGATCATGAAACAGCAGGTCCCTATGTACTGCTTCCCTGCTTGTCAAACATACAATGTCTGGAGTTCAATAAGCATGCCTTTCATGTACTCTTTGGTGTTATTTTTTCAAAAATATTTCATTGAGAATTTGTTCTTTCATCTCTACCGCCACCATCTCCAAAGATCAAAGGAAGAATGTTTTCATCAATTAATAGTGCGTGAAAATGGTTTACATAACATACTTTAGCAACTGCCCACACATTCCCTTTAAATAAAAAAAAGTAGGCAAGCTAAGGTTAGAGGTCTCAATTAATGAAAAAAAAATCCCAAAAAGGGAGTAGAGTGAAAGAAAAACAGGTTATAAAATCCCACGCCTGATAAATATTGGTTTTGGGGAAGAGATAGCCAGGTACCCGCCTACACAAGAATTAAACAGTGTCCAAATTGACAAATAAGTGGAGAGGTAGGGAATAGAATGCTTTACATATCAAGAGCTAATCTCTAAACAAATTTCAATCCCATGTTGACAAGAGTGTTCTACTTTGAGCTGTACTTCAGCAAGAATTTGTGAAAGGGGTAAAGAAGGATTTCTGGAAGGTAAATGGGGGGGGGGGGGTATAGGAAGAGGGAGAGGGGTATTGTTGTTTAAAACTCTGTGGTGTGTAGCACTTGGATATTGACATTTGATTATGTCTTGATCAATTGATTAGAATTTATGAATTTATGACATTCATTCAACATGGTGGTCGATTTTTTTGATAGATCAATTGATGAATTAATCAATTGATAGTTCAGTAATTTATTCATTATTTGATTAATTGTTTAATCTATTGATTTGTCTACCAGTTGATGTGCATACTGTTTCTTAAATCAATTGGTTGGTTGACGATAATCAGGTAATCAATTGATTACCCGAAGTTTAGTTTAGCTGATACGTTTTTATAAGTTAGTCACAAGTTGGTCATCAATCGTTGATTTATTTATTATTGCTGCCCTTCAATTCATTGATTACATTTGATTAATTGTTTATTTATTATATTGAGTAATAATTACAGTTAAGCTTAATTGATTAATAAAAATTAATTGAATCATTTTAACTGATAGATTCATAGTGGTTAAATGAGAAAATGAATCATTCAAAGATTTAGCAGTCACAGTCATTATTCAGGTATGCATTTTAGTTTTGTTTAATTGATTACTTTAATTATTTAATGTCCTAATTGAATGGTATAAATAAAAATACAATCAATTTCATGATGAATTAATATTGAATCATTTGATTGTAATAGAAAGTTAATATTACATTGGACCACTGGCCATCATAAGAGTGTCAACTGTAAAATCTCTGTTGTCAAGAACAACACCGGTTGATGTTCTGTGAGAACCACTCCATTAGGTGTTAATAATACACCATGGATATTGATTATAGCACCAAATAGTTTTTAAGTAACCATCAGAATATGTTGTTATAACACTAAATGGGTGTTGAACTGACACCATGAATATGACACTGGTTTAAAGTGCGTTGTGCGGTCCTCTCACACCACCAACTGCTGTAGTTTTACCACCAATGGCCATTGAACTAACACTATAAATGTAACAGTGGTGTAAAACGCTTGGTGTGGCCCTCTCACAACACTGACTGGTGTAGTTTCAACACCCATGGGTGTTGATCTTACACCGTGAGTATAACACTGGTGTTAAATGTGTGATGCAATCCTCTCACAACGCTATTAACTGGTGTAGTTGTACTTTTTAACACCTATGGGCGTGGAACTAACACCATGAATTTAACACTGGTAAATGATCCTCTGTGAAACACTGAAGTTGTAATTTGAACACCATTGTTTTTGCAGTGTAGACTTGTGTTTGTTATCATCTCCCCTAAAGGAATGATCCTCAGGCACTGTGGTGGAAGTTATGTAAATAGATCAATAGCTAGACCCAGATATAAAGATAACAGATTGAGATAAGCTAATCCTATTGGGATTAAGAGTAATTCAATTGACCACAGATGTGTTCTTACACCTCCCTGAATTAACTGTCTATCAGAACTCTAAAAAGGACACATTTACACCTACCCAATTAGAAAAAAAAATAAAATCCTATTTTGCTATCCATTTATGAATTTAAAACAGTACTATTCTGGTAATGCATTGAAGTCATCACGTCGCCATCTTGCCGCCATTTTAACAGCTGAAGCCATTGCTTACTTGCTTGCATTGGTGATCTGCAGCTGGCGAATCTCTGATAACTCCAAATACGCATATTCCTATATACTCTGAGTGAGGGCACTACAAGATTATGACATCATATGCATAGGGCTATTAAGTACTTTTCTATCGGCCATTGCCCTTTTTGTTTTGAATGCTTTTACCAAGAAGTTTGGCACTTTGGGAAATATTTGTGAATGAATTATGTTCCCTTATCAGGTGGAATCTTGTCCGAGTCTCATCCTGTCTGAGGTTTGCATTGATAAATGCTCAAATCTGGAGCCTGATTGTGGAGGAATACTTTTCTCAAAACGGGTCGATCAATGTTTTATTAAACGTCAAATTTAAGGTCAGGAGCGCAACAATGCAGAAATTGAACCCTTTTTTGTGTGGATGTATGAGGAGGGATTTTATGGGATTTTCTGATCACAATCTAACTCTCGTTTGTGATATATGTATATGTGAATAAATGAATGGGGGTATTGATTAGTCTAATTCCAAGCATAATGTGGTAATTTCCAAATAAAGGGGTGTTTTCAAAAAGATTTTCAAGTGAGCAAATGAGGAGTATCAAGAATTTGGTCTTCTTAAAATAATGGACTTCATGTTATCAGCAAAAAATAGATATCATTGTATGGTTTTTAAAATGGTGTACAATGTTGACATAATAAAGTGTATAAAAGGCTTGTAGTTTTTCTAAGTCATAAACTTCAAGAATGATTGATGTGTTGTGACCCTTCAATTGAATGGCTAAATTCAAACTTGTTCTATGTGCATTGCCAATGAAATTTATAGACTGAAATTAGCCACCGATTGTGTGGATTATTCTGTGGTCTCATTAAATAGGCCCAAGGGCATTTCATTGGAGTTAAGAACCATTTATAGAAGGAAAAGGTTTGATAGCTTGATAACCATCGGCTTAGTCAAATAATGAATAAATTATATGTTTTTGTATGATTTCCAAAAGTCATTGACCTCACTAACTACCCCTTTTTTTTACATTAAAGGGACATCACTATTTCTTGTTAAAGGAGAATGAAACTCTTGGAGCAAGTTAGCTTTTGTGAAAGCAGAAAAATCAAAGAATAAGATCAACAAAAGTTTGAGTAAAATAGGACTAGCAATAGAAGAGTTATGAGCATTTGAATGTCGAGATCACTAATGCTATGGAGATCCTTCCATTGGCAATGCGACCAAGATCTATGATGTCACAGATGAACAACTCTCCCCTTTTGGACACTGAAAATATACCCCAAAACATCTCTTTTTGCTCATTCTAATCATATGACAATCGAGTCATCAATGATATAATGTTGTGAAACCTCTGTACTTGTCCTCTCATAAAGAGAACACCTCACCTTGTGATAGACTCTATAAAAGTGAGAATATACTGTAAGTGAAATAAGTACTAAAGTAATGAGGGAGTTGTACGTGTGTGACATCACAGATCTTGGTCGCATTGCCAATGGGAGGAACTACATGGCATTAGTGATCTCAATATTCAAATGCTCATAACTTTCTTATTATTCATTCAATCTTCCTCAAACTTTCAACAATATGTTTCTTTGATTTTTTATTTGATATGGATTCAGCTGGTTTCAAGGGTTTCATTCTCCTTTAATTCCTAAATTGTTGATGTTTTTATCATTAGTCAATTCCAATTCTTACAGAAATTAAAACAATGGATTTACAACATTGCATTGCACTTCATGCTGAATTCAAACTTTTAAAGTAAACCCATATGAAATATATTTATAATTAAAAAAAATGCACAGCAAATTTTAGAAAATATTGCAATGTAATACAGGAAAATCTGAAAAAAAAAAAAAACTGTCAGTTTCATTACCAGTTATCAAAATATAAGTAATTCTATGAAGGATTTTAAAAAAAAATTCTAATTGATAAATCTTATAATTGACAAATTGATTTTGAGAACTTTGATTTGGTAACATTATGAGATCATGCTTGTACATACTCATAAATCAAGATGTATTTTTCAGCAAACAGTAAATCTCTTCTATATATTTGCAAGTCCTTATTGTTGTTTTGATTATAAGAAATCATCATGACATAAATTCTGCTCTTGCTTCTATTAAAATGGACCGATCAGATATTCATTGTATATATAGGTTGGGTTTACAGATCGTCCTGCGCAACGTTTACCGAATGTAAAGTGCAGGGCGTACTCCATTTAAAATGTCACTGTAAATAGACTTATGCCGTGCCTATATTTTTCTTGACAAATTGGTCTAAAGCGAGCCCAGCATGGGGGGCCATTAGTCGGTGATGGTATACTGTCACATATCTGGACCGTATATAGTCCATGGATGGACGAATAGCTTGGAAATTCCTCTAGTCTGTATTGTGACTTGGGGTGTCTTGTTGTGGAATAAAAGTTTGTTCTTTTTTGGAGAGAGGCCAAGTATAATATAGACAGGGCCATAATTAGAGAGTTAACTGGTAGGATGTTTTTTAAGACTCTTCGGTCATTTTTGTGAATGAGGAGACTTGACACTTCAAAAGGAAATCATATAGCACCACTGAGGAGGCGAATAAGAGTATACAACCCAACTTTGTAGGGTCATAAATACTACCCCCCCAAAAAAAAGTCAGCTTGTTTTGGATTTGAAAATTTTGGGGGGCTTGTCAATTTTTTAGCTGAATTTCATGTCAACACATTCCGCCTTCCTGGTTGACTGTTAATGTCTATACAACATGCAGGGCAACACATACTAAATAAAAAACTTGTTAACTCTTTTTTTTTTACCAAAGTACATGACAACTGTTTCTTAGTCTGCAGGCACAGACCCTGATTGAATCTTTGATCAACAAGTGGGTCTCCACGCAAAGACTAGCAATTACAAAACTTGCTGAGCGAGAGGGCCTTCAGTACACAAGGCATGAGTAGGCTGCACATTCAGACCCTTAACTCGAGTGAAGGGTTTGCACACAAACCAATTCTACCTTCACTGTTTTGGGCAATGAGAAGCAAACTTGTGTGTATTACTGTTTAAAATATTTGTGTTGGTCATGCATATACATTTTTCTTTTGGTGCTGGTGATTGGTCCAATGTCTCTCTTTATTTGCTTTGAATGTTTTTTAAACCACGAAGGGGAGGTGAAGGGGGGGGGGGAGTTAGGAGTGCAGCTTCCGAAGTTATTGTATTTTTGCTATGACACCATCTCCAATACTAATCTGACACCAGCATGTTTCCCCGCCCCGTCTTTATCATTATTCACATGCTTTTACGGAAGCACTCACCCAACAGGGTATGTTATTCATGTGATGTTTGCATTCTAATGTTCTCTACATTTAAGTACATTTCTATTGATTAATGTTTCCTGCGGGGCAGGGATAAAGAGGATAAGTGTTCATTGGACTAGCACCTCTTTTTATCCTCTCAAACAGATTAAAAAGGGAAAGGTAGTTCTATGGGTTCCCACCACCCAGGCTGATGCTACAAAGGATTTCGTATTTGGTATTGTCAATGAATTATTACTTTCTCATGATTTAATTCAAAACAATCCTACCCTTTCTTTGGTCCCATACTGCTTCTCCACCTCTTTGCTTCCTCTGACGTCCAACCCTTCTCCCACATTCTCCTCTTTTCTGATGTCTTACATTCAGCTCTCCCCTTTTTTTCCTGTTTCTGTTTATGGTAACTCCCGTAAGAACCCGTAAGAACCCGGCAGGACAGCTTTTTGCGGGTAAATGCCATGCTGGTATATAACCAGTTACCGAGGAAACATTTTACGTCTACAGGTTAATCAGTCATAGTGGCCAAAGTTATAGACGACATATATTACTCTCGGATCTTTTTATTAAAGTGGAGATGATGGCAGAGTGGGGATTCGAACTCACAACCTTGCGATTATGAGTCCAATGCTTCAACCACTGGACCACACGACCTGTCGACCACAAGACTTTAGAGAGTGCCCCCCCTTTCCTTTTTCCTAATTGATGGTCTCCACTTTATCCATATTGTTCCTCCTTCCTGCTTCCTCTCCTATTCATTCATTTCTTCCCTTCTCCTTCCTTAACAACCCTCTCTTTCTCCTGCTGCTTCTTCATCACTCCTCCCCTTTTTAATTTGTTGCTCCCCTTGGCCCTCCTCTTCACTTGGTTCTTTTTGCAGCCCCGCCCCCTCTCCCATCTACCATTTCTCTCATTGCTCAATGTCCACTCCCTATATGCCCCTTCAACTATCCCTCATTCTGTCACTTTCCTCTTCCTTCAGCCTCTCTCCATATCTACCCCTCCATCCTTTTCTCATCCTCCCCATCACAGTATCCATTTCTCTTCCTTCGATGAAGTTCCATCTTCATTTCTTCTCTGTTTGCACTTACACAGTTCATGGAAACTGTTTTCTGCAATACAGAACGGAAAGTCAAACACATTAAGAACCCTTAACATGCTTAATGTGCCTCCCTTTTCCTCCATGATTGCTTAGACATTTTCGCAAAGGGATCTCTCCCAAAGACATAGACTTTTCAAGGTAATTTGAACTTTCCTCATAGGTGAATATAGTGTTACATTAAATATCTCTTCAAAGGTCATTCATTCATTATAAGAAAATAAATGAATTTTTCTTAGTCATTTTAGTTAAAAAAAAGTTTTATTTGAAATATATTTTGCAGTAAAGGAATTGCATCTTACTTGACTGTAGCTTTTAGAAAGGTAAAATTTGCTTTAGATGGTTTACAAATTAACTTTAAACAATTCCGTGGACGGTTCATCAAGTCTTTAGCGGTGTTCAACCTGAGGCTGAACAGCCAAGGTCAGACTGTCTTAGTAATACCTTGGTGACATTTGCTCTACGGCGGCCGTACGGCGAGTCGAAAACAGCCGTTTTATTAATTTTAATTCAAACCACCTATATGTAGTTGGACAAAAAATGTTAAAACAGCTGTTTTCGTCTCACCGTACGGCCGCCGTAGAGCAAATGTGACCAAGGTATTAAAGGCCTAATTTCCCAATTTCAAGGACCTAGTACCTCTAAGGCCAAGGACCAGACACCCGAGGCCAAGGCGATACATCAGCTTTGAGGGGTCATCACTACAAAGATTAAGCCTATGCAATACATATGCAAAACAGAAGAGAGCCCATAGTATAAGATCATGAGGGAGATCTCTGATCATTTCTTTTTAATGTGTTTGGTTCAAAATTGCCTTTCACAATGCACCACTTCAGCATTTCATATATCCATTTATTCTCATGATCTGTGAAATATCACCGAAAGACAATCCTGGTTTTAACTATAAAATGTGTTTGAAAACAGTGTTTCTTGTGTAAAAAGGTCTCATTTGAACATACCCTTGGTCATGTGAGCAAACAAAAGAAATGGAAAGTAGTTATTTGTATCATACATCATATGAGCCATGTGATTCCCCAAAGTGTCACAAACTGACTATTTTAGCAGCCACCATAAGCCACCATCTAATTGTCTCATTGCTAATCTCTTTCAAAATGAAATTGTCCTTTTAATGGTCCATAGGTCACAGAACAATCGTAGAATTAATCCAAAATGGTTAAATCCAAAAATAATTCGAATTTGTCATTTCTTGTAAGACAATAAAGGATATGTTTTGACGCACCGTTGGTGATCACATGTTTTCATAAACCTGTTATAACTTCCTGATATTCTGTAATACATCCTGTATCGTAGCCACCAACCCCAGAATCCTATTTTTCTTCTGGGTTGCACTCTTTGTTTAGAATAAATGGATATTGCTTGAATTGTTGTTTTGGCCTTGTCATTTCTGATGTTGTTTGCATCAAGAATAAGTACATTGTAAGGGATATTCTGCAGGAAATTTCAAAAGAAATAATATTAATTCAGTATTTTATTTCAACTGAACATAAACAAATATTTTTATCCCTTCTCTATCATTCATAATACTGGAACCTTTTGCAACTTATCTGAACTATCACAAAGTTATTGGATGTTTAGGGAGATGTATATATTTATTGACAACATGGTATTTTCTTTATGATGATACTAATGTTCTAACATTCAACCCACTTCTGAAGTATATTTGTCAGTATTACAGCTTCAGAACCATTTCATTATTACATTTTATGTGATTATGTTGGTGTTCCCATTGTGTTAGTTCTACCAAACATTTTATTGACTGTTTGTGATATTTGTGATGAAAGTATAGTTTTTATTCCCCTATTCCTCACACACTGCACAATAAAAAATTTTACTAGAACATAATTTTCGATCCAAAACTTTTTTGCTTGTGTGGTTTCAAGGTAACAAAGTCTTTTTTTAAATAACCTTAGACATTTCCAGTCGATTAACTCGTTTTTGCTTTGTTTTCCTTTCCTTTTCTGCATGCAACTCACGCTTGGTCTCCCTACCTTGACAATGGCTTGATCACACTAATGCCTATACATGGGACTGCAATAACAGGTGAGTGATTTCTTTCTTACGAATCTAATTGGGGTTACTCGCACAATGAGAAGAGGGCAAATCCTTGATTGCTCTTCCTATCGAAATTGCCACATACATCACAATAATGCTTCATAAAATAAAGAGATAATTTCCTGCTTTTCTAAATTCGTCAACAAAACCATCCCCCTTAAAGCTACCGTAGACATGAAATTTCCGCCGATGCCCCTTCCCCCATTTCCACTGATAAATTCTCTTAATATACTTATCATATATTCATTTATGCTCAATCACATCAACGAAACCGACTCAAGTTTGACAATAGCTATCATGTTATTACCAATGATATACCATTGGTCCGTTTTGAGTTGGTTTCGTTTGTGCGACTAGGGTAGCATTAACATTGGCTGGTCTTTGGGCAAAAGCTGAAAGCTTGTCAACATTGCTACCTCTGGTAAATAAATTATGAGGCACATAATTTGCCAGCATGCTTCTCTGGGTATATTTACTTTGTTTTGTCCCCCCCCCCCTTCCCGCCCTAAAAAAAGTTGAACCGAAATGCCATGACGGTGACCAATCGGGCTTGTGATTGATTTTCTTAATGTGCTGTAATTAGTTGACAAATGAAATGGATCTAGCCGTGGGCAGGTGTCGCGTATTTGGCGGACTGCACAGGCATGGTGTCAATTACTGGTAGAAAGTTGAAATCAAGGTCAAAATGTGTAAGGAGTCAATTTTAGTCACTGTCCTGTTGAATAGGGATGCATTTTGTGTAGAAAATAAAAGTAGAATATCAATGATGATCATGAGGAGGAGGATGGTGGTGGTGGTGGTGATGATGATGATGATGATGGTGAACTTTTATCAGTGATTCTTGTTGCATTTGCTAGGTGCAATCGATACAGACAAAAATTGCTGATTGTATAGAACAACACTAGACAACCGATTGCACAGCATCAAGAACTTCATTTCTGCCTGGTATCCATATATACCTGGGTAGAGGATAGTTATTGATAAATGCAGGCTTGTGGCCACCTAACTATTAAACAGCATTTCTTTCTATCATCTCCCACACTTGCATCCCATATCGACTGGCTATCCATACACATCACCATCCACATTCAGATGTGACAAAATCAATGTCGCTTTTGTGCATCAAGGAAACGCAATATGATAATCCGATGGTATGAATAGTGTTGATGGTAGTAACGCACCACTGATTCCCACTTACATATTGGGTATATACATACCCCCATCGGAGGGAAGTTGAATGAACTTTGCCTAACTTCAAATGAGTATCGAATGTGTTGTACATCTGCTTTTAAAGAGGGATAATAGCATTCTTATTGGGTAATTCCAGTATAGAAATAGTGGATAAAAATCAATATTTTCCACAATAGTGTCGGGCTTGCGCCCTTCTCTGTCATTTGGAGTAGTATTTGAAGTGACACATTATAAAAAGATCATCTGAATAAATAGGAGAGGAAGGGGGGGGGGTAAGATTTTTGGAAAGTTCATTTGAAGTTTATTTTTCAAAACAAAAATTTATTTTATCTCATACTATTGATAGTATAAGAAACCTATTTGAATAATCATGAATATTTCTTTTCATTAATGAGGTTGTACTGTGAATTCGTGTTTTTTTTCTGACCAATACAAGATGAAAAGTATTTTTTGTAAATATTTCAGTAATTCAATTTCAGAAATATGTCAATAATACTAAATGTTGCCAATTTAATAACGTACTGATTATTTTTCATTTGTTAAATGCCTAGACTAATTTAAATGCAAGCTTTAGTAGTCATGAAACAGAAAAAAAATCACCTTGCTACTTGTTGTCCTCTGGATAAGAAGGCTATATTAAGACAAATCAGAAAATTTGGATCGATAATGAAATAGACCAACCATTTATGATTAATACATTCATGCCTATTTGGCTCTGGTTTCACACAGAGTACCAATTGCTATCCAATTTGTATCACATCCCCTTGTTCATTTATTACTAATCACAAATAATTGATGGCAGTCTGCTCTCAGCCAATCAGATTGCTTCATTCTAGTAGCTTTTGATATCAGTTTGTAATTTTCCATTGATAATAAGTTTTATGAGAATGGGCCCTCATGGTCAAGGCACTCTACCAGTCTACCAACATGAAAAAGAGTATACATTTGAAAGGAGGATCTTGTTGGATGCCATTCACTTTGAAACCACAAACAGGACTTGATATAGACCAAAGCCATTCAAAATTCATATAATTTGAAACCACTAAAACTCCTGAATAAATAGCAGTCAACTTTAAAAGCTATTAATTTTCATATTTCAATTTAATTGAATTTTCTATTGCTTGAGCTAAAACCACAAAGAGTCTGGAAATAATAATGCCCACAAATCAATTAATTTTTCACTTTTGGTGGATATAGTTGAACCCAACTTAAAAAGGTTTTAAAAGTAGTTATAAACCACCAAATATAGGTTGTGAACTTTAAAATTCATTTGGTGTGTATTTATGTATACATGGAGAAAATACAGACTCTCTTTGAAGGTTGGGGGGGGGGGGTATTACCCCATTTTTCGTCTTCCAAATTTGAGCTTAAAAGCAATTTCCTAGTCTGTTTTGCAATCCCAATGTACTAATTTTCCCTATCTCTATGTGGTATTTGGATCTATAACTGCCATGGATTTAAAAAAAATCTTTCTTGTATATCTTTATTCAATTTTCCCCATTTTCTTATGTTTACAGTTATAACAAGTTAAATTATTTTACTATAATTTAAAAGAATATACTCATCACTTAATTTAAATAGTGTTAACCAATTACTCTACATTACGACCACTCCCAATTACAAATTACTAAGTGACACCCTTCATAATTGAGTATTCCCAGAGGATGTTGTCATTAAGATGCGATAGTCCTTGGGAGCATTTCAGAAGGTAACTTTAGGTGGTTTCAAACCGCCTCGATCACAAGAATCCCTGTTAAATTACGAGAACTTTTTTAGGCTGAAAAATACCCATTAATTATTCCTGCATTCACACCGCCCTGAAACATACCCTTCGGGATAAGTTCCTGAAGTTACGAGCATGCGCAGTATGGTCTGATAAGCAGGCAAGGCGCGAGATTCAAAATCACTAGCCCAGCAGCCACCCACGGCGCCGCACCCAAAAGTTCCCGTAATTTGCTTTCACATCGCCAAAATACCTGCGACCTTGGAAAAATCCCCGCGAAAGTTCTCGTAATTTCGCCAAGTACCTACTATTTAGCGGGTATTTTCTTTCGGGGAAATTACGCGTAGTTTGCTTTCACATTACCAAAATACCTGGTATTTTCTGATCGGGGTAAATTTCCCGATCAGAGAATACATGGAACTGACGAACTTCGAGGCGGTCTGAAACCACCTTTTGTCAGTGATTTTTCAATGACAAACTAGGGCTGTAAGAAAATGAAACATAAATTGCAGAAGAAATAGCCAAGATTTCTCATTTGATTACGTCTGTATACAAATTTTCGAGGGAGGAATTGGACCAATATGGAGAGGATTGTTGATGCATCGTCTCTCTCATTGAGTTTCGTCTTAAAGAGCATGAGGGCGGATGAGGGATATAAATGAGAGAGAGAGAGAGATAAGATGGAGAGGGGGGGGGTACTGGTAGAAGTGAAAAGAGAGAAATCTGTAGAAAGAGAGAGAGATACATGTAAGGTTGGAATTGGATGGGCTCTATTGCAAATTGATAAGTTACCATGGTAACAATAACCAAGTTCAGCTAATCTGAATCAAGGATTCCATGGAGGTTACCATTGGATGTGCAGAAGCAGATGAAAGAGGAATCATAAAATAAACTGTACAATGTTCATTCTTTTAAAAAAGTTGGCTTTAACCTAAGCTTGTAATTTTCCAGATGAACTCCACAAAAATGCCCTTCTTTTTGCATATTCATTTTGAAGTTCTATTCTTGATAGAGTGCAAGATTGCAGGGGGGGGGGGTTAACATTGAGAGATATATTTGATATTTATCATTGATTGTAACTTTTTGTTTACAGTTACTTAATAGTACAATTGAGTAGGCCTATATCTTGAATTACATGACCCAGAAATAGCAAGATAATTTGAAAACTTGTGTTGGTTATATTTCTGTAAATTAATCATGAACTTGTTTAGTTGATGACATTTGAATCAACCTTCTGAGTGAGAAGGGCATTCAGTAAATTCTGCTATAACCTTTCCCCAGGTTTACATCATATATTCACTTGTAAGGAGTCCAATTGCCAACACCATCTCCTGATTTATCACTTGCTTATTTTCTCACATCACACTCCATCATAACATAATTGGACATCTAAATCTTCCCAACAGTGTCTTGGCATCATAAGGGAATAACTCCACGTTTTACGTACAAGGCATCTACCCTCTGCCACTGACTTTGCCTTGTGAATGATGCCTTAGAATTGGTTTACGTCTGAAATGCGTAAACACTGTAAGCGAAGAAAAAGATGAATGCCATAAATTCATCCTGCTTGCTTTTTTTTTTATTTGTCATGATGTCTTGTTAGATATGATTTACCTTTTAGTATACACTGCTGGAATGCCATGATATAGAAGAAAAAATATTGTCTGATCACATGCATTATCATACATGATGTGTGTGGATGTGTTATAGGATTTTTTAAAACCAATTTTGCAATCTGATATGATTATTGATATCTAGAAGTGACCTTTAATTTTAACATCCAAAAGATGGGGAACACAGCTCAAACCAGGGTCTTGTTTCACTAAACAAATGCACAATTTCTATAACAAATTTGCTCTCAGCCAATTACATTGAAGAATTTCAGTAGCTTTTAACTGTTATTGCAAATTTGTTATTATAACAAGTTTTATGAAATAGGGCCCCCAGTTCTTTAAAGCATGAAGTTGGATTGAAAATGCTTACAGCAGCTCCATTTACATGGGGTTGTTCTTGTACTTGGGCAATAAGACATTATTTCAAGGTCAGTAAAATCTGAAAGTCGTATAGAGATTCAATTCTGAACAAATTTTTGTCTAACATGATAATCAAACATATTTAATTTTTAACATCAAAATTATGCAATAATTATTGCTCTGTTTGTACTCTCAGTGATACAGGTGATAATCACCTCTTTAATCAAAGCAGTGTGTTTGATTATTGTTTCTTTATGTACAATGGATTTGTTTCATAATATTTCAATTAAAATAGTTGAATACCCGTACTTGATGCTATGCATAGCAACACATGCATTGATTGTGAGTTTAGAGGTATTCGTCTGCCATGAAAATACTGAGATATCTACCGAGCTTTTCTTTAGATTTTGGTAAACTATTTGAAATCAACATGAAAACTACCATATAGTTCATAGAATGGTACAATATCTAAGTAAACCCCTCATCAAGATGAGAATTAATGAAGTCTTTTTGTCAACTTAGACATATTTTTAAGCCATGTTACATAATGGATGACAATTTATTTGCACCTATGATTAAAGACACTGATCACCCCCATCTTCAGCTTACTATCTTGTTTGTATACCTGGTCTCTATGGCAACTACAGGAAAAACAGATGTGACTGCCAACGAGTGAAATAATTAATAGGGGTTGTCATGATATTTTCTGATATTAGTTTGGTTTTGAACCCTGTTGTGTTAGTCTAATTCATGATGTATAAGTGGTAAATATTGTATGATGAAATGAACGAAAAAATATTTTATTCTTATTTTCAAACATTTTGATAATAATTACAGATGTTTTTGTTTTGATTTTCTCAATCTTGGGTAAACTCAAAGTATGGGTAAATGCTCAAGTGTGTGCCTCACTAAACAGTAGCCAATTGAGTCCAAAATAAATTTTGAGGGGGCCAGATATGGCATGTAGGACAAAATTTCTTGAAAGAAAGTGAGCAAGCATAAAATTTGACCTTCGTATTAAAAAAAAAAAATCATATTTTTTGACAAATTTTTGCATGACCCAGAAAATATAATATTTTTATTGTTTCTTTTTCTCTTTTTTTTTCTTTGTCTCATTTTTTTACTTTGTCATAAAATTTTGGGGGGCCTGTGACCCCCAAGCCCCCATCTGTACATCAGTGCCATAATAAATCATGAAGGCAGAGTTAGAATTTGAAATTGAATATTTGTGAAATGAATTAGTCGTGGGATAAAACAAAAACAAGTAACAAAAATCAACATTTCCTTTATTTTCAGTCGAATCTTGCAGTAATTCATTCAACAATTCTATTTTATTTTTACTTTATTTTTTTTTCCATGCCTCATGCATTGATTTTATGAATCACCCTTTCTTCTCTAGCAAATGATTGATTTTCAGATGAATAGATGAACCTTTCTTGGATATACATGTATATATATATATAGCACTGTTGTATTTACTTGGAAGCCAGTCTGCATAATTTGTTTGCTGTTATGTCAGGTTACTTAGCATCAATCAGTCATTCAAGATTTCAAACACAACAATTGAATTGGAAAATACTTAAAAAGGACAAGTCCACCCCAACAAAAAGTTGATTTGAATAAAAAGAGAAAAATCCAAAAAGCATAACACTGAAAATTTCATCAAAATTGGATGTTAAATAAAAAAGTTATGACATTTTAAAGTTTTGCTTAATTTCACAAAAGAGTTATATGCACATCCTGCTCGGTATGCAAATGAGGAGACTGATGACGTCATCCACTCACTATTTCTTTTGTATTTTATTATATGAAATATTAAATATTTTAATTTTCTCGTCATTGTCAAGTGAAACAATGATTAATTCCTCCCTGAACATGTGTAGCTAGCATTGTTTAATACTATATGGTTCAGTCAATTTGGTCCTTATTGTCAAATCTGTAAAAAATGAAACATTTTATAATTCAAACAATAAAAAACAAAAGAAATAGTGAGTGATGGACACCATCGACTGGCTCATTTGCATGTCACTGAGTTGTGCACATCACTATTTTGTGAAAAATAATCGAAACTTTAAAATGTCATAACTTTCTTATTTTACATCCGATTTTGATGAAATTTTCAGCAATATGCTAGTTTGATTTTTTTCTATTCAAATCAACATTTTTCTGGGGTGGACTTGACCTTTAAAATGTAAATGTACATATATTACTTCATATGCCATTTTTCTTCGGGCCTTGGCTTGAAGATATTCTGAATACAGAATTGGTTGTTGTGTAGAGACCTCTGCAAATTTTATGGAAGTAATATTTGTCTGTGATATGTAGCTATTTGATAGGAATTCCACGAGGAATTAATATCTATAGAAATGACAGGAAATTGTGTGTAAGACGGAACAATGCCCTTACATCAGATACGAATAATATTTGGCAACACAAGTTCTCTGTCTTCTCTCTTTCTCTGTTGACTCCCAGACAGACAGTCACAACCCCTATTTCTGAATGATTTTATGAATGGAAAGGATTTTTATGAATGATTCCAGACCCATTATTTGTGATGGTGGCTTGAATAGATGCTGGCCGAGACTTTGGGGGTTTGTCTCGTTTGCCCGCAACCGGGGATGAATTGGGCTGCGGAGGGCGGGGGATCGGAGATTCAGTGGAGCGGAGTTCCCCGGAGTTTACTCTGGAGACTGAACAGGGATCTATTTATGAATATAGTTTAGATATCTATGCCATACAGGAGTAGGATGATGTTTGTGATTGAAACCAATTGTGTTGTTCTATTCTTTGTTAATGGGCTGAGAATGGGGGTAACCAGGTGCCTATTAGTCCTAATTAGTACCTTACAAGCACTGGTGCAGTCAGAGCACAATTCGCGTCTGCCAAAAAACATGATTTTGAATTGTTCAGAAAAAAAAGGAGAGAGGAAATAATACCTCTATTCCTAGTGATATGCCTGCTCATTATGCCCATTCATTCATTGGTTCTTTTGGGGTAGATTTCTTGGCATTTGTTACTCCAATTGACCCCACTATAATAACGACTTTGTTTATTCTTGAAGTGTTTTGATATTCTATGAAATTGCCATTTGTTCACAACTCTCATGACCCAAATTTTCACGCTGGAGAGAGGCTGGCTTGTTTTTTTTTTTAATTTGATTTTGATTTTGATTTTTAAAAAATCACTACATAGGCATTGCGTTTTATCTTTGTTATGACGAGAGGGTATGATTGTGAAAGCGTATATATATGCTCTGTAAAACCATGGATGATAACCTTTCATCAATGGTTTTTATAGCTTATAATCTAGGCAGAGACTGCAACCATTTTTTGGGAGGATACAGTGGATCGCTCATATTTGTCCCAATAGCAAAGATTATAGCAGCTACTACAGCATTGTATGCTATGGTATCTACGACCACAATCAAACTCAAGGTTTCCATGGAATTTAGCATAAATTGCAGATACTAAAAAGTTTTACTTTTGGGACCCACGATTTTAAACATTCCTGTCTTGGAAACATTGTGCTGTTTTATATTTGGAGGGCCAGGTGTGTGTAGATATGAATACTGTTTATTGTCTCTTCATTATGATACATTTTTGTAATAATTCCTTGAATGTACTCTTTTTAAATTAAGTGATATAACCATGGGAATGACATTGAAAAATATCAAAAATTTCCTTGAGCTTTAATTGCTCCAAAGGCAGACCTGCAGTGAGACATGCCCATCAGCTTGTAAATGCATACAGCGGACCATCGCTTTAATCAAACACGACGAACGGAGAATAATGCAATTGTTTTAAAAGAGAATAAAACACCATCACTCGCCATTGATGAAGACCGATTCGGTGGTTGATTTTCTTCATGCCTTTTGCATTCCACCTGTTAAACGCGGGCGCTAATTGTTCCCTCGTGTGGGTCCGTGGGAATCCGTACGGGGTGCGGGACAGAGAAGCGTTGCGGTTGAGGGCAGCAGCCAACCATGCTTGTATGCCCATTTTTACACAGTGCCTGGATGGCATGGACTTTTGTCTTTCCAACACATCAATCATTTTTACAAATGACAAAATGAACCAATTTGTACTTTTTCCCTGCATTTTGAATTTTTCTTCAGCTGTGTAATCCTAGATGAGATCTATTAGAGCACAGATGTTTGGTTGCCTTTGTGTTGATGAGAAAAAACTTAGCTTTCATATTAATCTGTAGAAACCAGTAAAAACTACCTTTACATCATAGAGATATTATCTGTGTAGATATCTCCATGTTCAAACTAAAATAAGAATAAATATTTGAGGAAAAAAATGAAAATATACATTAATTGCATAATAGCAAAACTTTTACAAAAGCATGAGACACTTGATATCAAATTTCGGGTATTTAAAACGTTTTAATAGTGCTGAATTATGGAGGCTCTTTTAGAATGTACTTTAAATGTAATTATTTTAGTTAATTAATAGCAGATATAAGTTACAGATATTGGTCGGCAATTCAACTGATATTGGGTCTCGGTTCTATTGAAGATTAAACAGCAGGTTATCTGTATGTGTCCACGTTTTTGTTTAATGTAATATTCATCCGATCGCTACAGTAATTAGTCAATCTCATTGACATGATAAAAAACTGATATGCAACTTTTCTGGCAAAAAATATATCTTTGATTTGTACTCATAACTAGAAAGTAGATATTTGAAGAAAAAAAATCCTGGTCCTAGTATTGATTTCTTGTTTTATCCTCCTCCAATCATCCTAATACTGGAATGTGGCATACCTGAGTAGCTCCTGCTGCCCTTGGAGATAACCTACATACTTCTGTCTGACCTTTGACCCACCTTGTCCTGACATGACCTCCGTTTGACCTTGGTGACCTTTGCTGACCTTGTAAGTAGGCTACCTGATACCCCAGGTTCTGCCAGTGCTAGTCACATCAGGATATTTGTATGTCTGGAGCTGTCTTTGCAGGTGATGCATAGTCTGGGTGTGCAGACTCTCACTTGACTTGATTTGATTTTTTTTAACGATATCTATTAATTCATGCAATTTTCACAATTTCTGTGAGCTACCGTTAATAAGCTAAAGTCGTCCCGTGGATCCTGCCAGAAGAGCCGGGTGGTTGAGTTCTCAAGCCATGATAGTCTGGATCCAGACCCTGATCCTGATAGCTATGTGGTGTACCTCAATGGAACGTGTGCCCTTGGCTCTATTCAGGAGAGTGGGGTACGTTTTAGTGCAAAATGACAAGATTAATAAAACAAAAGCAAGGAGTTTATCTGAAGAACAACCAATTACCTGTAGAACAACCAATGAAGGCATCTCCATAAATAAGTGAGAAATTAGCATTTGCCTCTTGCACTGTTTTCTTAAAGGTCAAGTCCACCCCAGGAAAATGCTGACTTGAATAAATTGAGAAAAATCAAACGAGCATAGTGCTGAAAATTTCATTGAAATCGGATGTAAAATAAGAAAGTTATGACATTTTAAAGTTTCGCTTATTTTTCACAAAACAGTGATATGCACAACTAAGTGACCCAGTCGATGATGTCCATCACTCACTATTTCTTTTGTTTTTTATTGTTTGAATTATACAATATTTCATTTTTTATAGATTTGACAATAAGGACCAACTTGACTGAACCATATAGTATTAAACAATGCTTATTCCACATGCTCAGGGAGGAATTAATTGTTGTATCACTTGACAATGAGGAGAAAATTAGAATATTTCATATTTCATATAATAAAATACAAAAGAAATAGTGAGTGGATGATGTCATAGTCTCCTCATTTGCATACCAGCCAGGATGTGCATATAACTGTTTTGTGAAGTTAAGCTAAACTTTAAAATGTCATAACTTTCTTATTTTACATCCGATTTTGATGAAGTTTTCAGTGTTATGCTTGTTGGATTTTTCTCTTTTTATTCAAATCAACTTTTTGTTGGGGGTGTGTTACACCCACAAATGTAATAATCGCCCACAAATGTAATAACCCCCACAAATGTAATAACACTTTACCCACAAATGTAATAACGCCCACAAATGTAATAACACTTTACCCACAAATGTAATAATTTCACCCACAAATGTAATAATGCACTTTACCCACAAATGTAATAATTTTTGATCGCCCACAAATGTAATAATGACTTTACCCACAAATGTAATAAATTTGAAGGGATTTTTGGCGAATCTGTTCTAAACTAAAATCCTATAGTAATGCGTTCATATAGCACAAAAGTGCAAAGTCTTTTTTCCAGACCCGGTTAATAAAACATTATAGTACAATTCCAAAGTCTTTTTCCAGACCCGGTTGTTTCAAAATTATAATATACGTCCAAAGTCTTTTTTCCAGACCCGGTTAATTAAAAAATTATAATATACATCCAAAGTCTTTTTTCCAGACCCGATTGTTTCAAAAATTATAATGCAAGTCCATAGTCTTTTTTTTCAGACCCGGTCGTTTCAAACATTAGAATATAAGTCCAAAGTCTTTTTTCCAGACCCGGTTGTTAAAAAAGTTATAATATACGTCCAAAGTCTTTTTTCCAGACATGGTTGTTTCAAAAATGATAATATACGTCCAAAGTCTTTCTTCCAGACCCGGTTAATTCAAAAATTATAATGCAAGACCAAAGTCTTTTTTCCAGACCCGGTTGTTCCAAAAATTATAATGTACGTCCAAAGTCTTTTTTCCAGACCCGGTAGTTTCAAAATTATCATAAGTCCAAACTAAGATAATGATATTCTAGTGGAATAAAATGGGAATCGAGCTTAGTCTTTTCTCCAGACAAAGTCAATTAAAACTGGTGGAAAAGTAACAAAGACCCCAACTCTCTTGTAAATATTAAATAACATGGAAATATAGCGTAGTCTTTCATCCAGACCCAGATTTTTCAAATAACAAATGAATAATAATAATGATAATAAATTAGTAATAATAAAAAAGCAAACAAAGACCCACGATCATATTTATGCTGAATAACATTGAAATATAGCGTAGTCTTTCCTCCAGACCCAGATCTTTCAAATAAGAAATGATGAACAATAATAATAAATTAGTAATAATAATAAAGCAAACAAAGGCCCACGATCCTCTTTATGTTGAAAAATATGGAAATATAGCGTAGTCTTTCCCCCAGACCCAGTTATAAAAGTAATTAAAAACACAACAACAACAAAACAAAGACCCTGCAATATTATCAACATTGAATAACATGGAAATATGGTGTAGTCTTTCCTCCAGAACCAAATCTTTCAAATAACAAATGAATGATAATAATAATAACATTGAATAACATGGAAATATGGTGTAGTCTTTCCTCCAGACCCAAATCTTTCAAATAACAAATGAATGATAATAATAATAAATTAGTAATAATAAAAAAGCAAACAAAAACCCACGATCCTATTTATGTTGAAAAACATGGAAATATAGCGTAGTCTTTCCTCCAGACCCAGTTATAAAGTCATTTAAAACACAACAACAACAAAACAAAGACCCTGCAATCTTTTGAACATTGAATAACATGGAAATATGCTGTAGTCTTTCCTATTATTATTACAAAATAACCAAAATCATTAAAAAAGAATAACAGAATCTAAGGCCCAACTATCCTTCAAACTAAGAACCTTCAATAAATAAAAGTTTAGAGAGCTTTCTTTATTCCAGACCTTGTCATTTCAGAAATAAGATAAATGAAATCCTCATAACTAAGACTCAATCATATTCTTGTGCCTGTACAACATGAATAAGATGATTGGGGGAGTATTTCATCAACATTTATGTCCGACAAGTTGTCAGATCTGACAACTGTTCTTGATGTTGATTGGCTGAGAAGCAGTGCTACCAGTGTCGGATAAAACGTCAAACAACTCCTTTCATGAAATGCTCCCCGGGCTCTAAGTTTTGATGTTGTTTTTTTATTATAGATTTCTTTGCCTGGAAGAAAAAATGAATGTTTAATTGCATCATTTATTACAGGATGTTAGGCTGGAAGAGGGTTGATTTTTTTTTTGTTCTGTTTTTTTTTTAATAAACTGGTCTGGTCAAATTAAGTATGCGTTATCAAAAGGGTTTTATAGTTTGGAAGATGCTGGGGTCTAGGTTTTAAGATTAATGTTTCGCTTAATTTGTATTTTAAAGAGAACTGGGTGAGGGGTAAAGACAACACTCTAAGCTCAAGCATTTTAAGTGGGTTTAATTTTGAGGATTGGTCTTAGCTGTGATTATTTTTCAATATTTTTTTATCTTTTAAATAACCGGGTCTAGACGAAAGACTAAGCATAATACTCGTGTTATTCCACAAGAATAAGAATATGACAAAGTCTTTTGTTTTTAAGACTGTTTAAATCGTTTTTAAATTACTGGGTCTGGAATAAAGACAACGCTCTAAACATGTGCTTTTCTACATGCATGGTCTTAATTTGGAGGATTGTTTTGGGGGGTTGGGTTTTATTGATTTTTTATTCTTCAAATAATTTTGTCTGGAGGAAAGTCGATCTTCGACAATCGGTCTTCATGTTATTCCACAGAAATTAGATGATTGGGTATTCGTTTTAGAATATTTGTAAAAACTATTTTATTTTTTTCAAATAATAACCAAGTCTGAAGAAAGGATGTTTGCTTTACCCATGCATTATTACAATGTTTTGTAGGGGTCGTAGTATTATTAAAAAAACTGGGTGTGGGGTAAAGACATATTTTTTTTACTGGGTGAAACTTTTGAAAATTGGTCTTAGATTTGAAGTTTTTTAATTCATTTTATAATAGCCGGGTCTGGAGGAAAGACTTTGGACTTATATTGTAATTGTTTAATTATCCGGGTCTGGAAAAAAACACTTTGCACTTTTAAGCTATATGAACGCATTGCTATAGGGTTTAGTTTTTAGTTTTAAGTAACCGGGTCTGGAGAAAAGACTACCCTTGATTCTCAATTTACTCTTAGCGCATATATTCACAATATACGCCGTATAAGTTGAAACAACAACAAAGACATTAATTCCACCAGTTTTAATTAACTTGGTCTGGAGAAAAGACTAAGCTCGATTCTCGTTTTTTTTTCTGGAATACCATTAACGTAACTTAGTTTGTACTTATATTATAATTTTTTTAACAACCGGGTCTGGAAAAAAGACTTTGGACTTATATTGTAATTGTTTAATTATCCAGGTCTGGAAAAAAGACTTTGCACTTTTGTGCTATATGAACGCATTGCTATAGGGTTTAGTTTTTAGTTTTAAGTAACCAGGTCTGGAGAAAAGACTATGCTTGATTCTCAATTTACTATAGCACATATATTCACAATATACGCCGTATAAGTTGAAACAACAACAAAGACATTAATTCCATCTAGTTTAAATTAACTGGGTCTGGAGAAAAGACTAAGCTCGATTCTCATTTTTATTCCACTGGAATATCATTATCGTATCTTAGTATGGACTTAAACTATAATTTTTGAAATAAACGGGTCTGGAAAAAGACTTTGGACTTATATTAAAATTTTTGAAACAACCGGGTGTGGAAAAAAGACTTTGGATTTGCATTATAATTTTTTAATTAACCGGGTCTGAAAAAAAGACTTTGGACTTATATTATAATTTTTTAAACAACCGGGTCTGGAAAAAAGACTTTGGATTTATATTATAATTTTTGAAACAACCGGGTCTGAAAAAAAGACTTTGGATTTATATTACAATTTTTGAAACAACCGGGTCTTGAAAAAAGACTTTGGACGTATATCATAGTTTTTTAATCAACCGGGTCTGGAAAAAAGACTTTGGACGTGTATTATAATTTTTGAAACAACCGGGTCTGAAAAAAAGACTTTGGACTTGCATTTTAATTTTTGAATTAACTGGGTCTGGAAAAAAGACTTTGGACGTATATTATCATTTTGAAACAACCGGGTCTGGAAAAAGACTTTGGACTTGTACTATAATGTTTAATTAACTGGGTCTGGAAAAAAGACTTTGCACTTTTGTGCTATATGAACGCATTACTATAGGATTTTAGTTTAGAACGGATTCGCCAAAAATCCCTTCAAATTTATTACATTTGTGGGTAAAGTCATTATTACATTTGTGGGCGATCAAAAATTATTACATTTGTGGGTAAAGTGCATTATTACATTTGTGGGTGAAATTATTACATTTGTGGGTAAAGTGTTATTACATTTGTGGGTGTTATTACATTTGTGGGTAAAGTGTTATTACATTTGTGGGCGTTATTACATTTGTGGGCGTTATTACATTTGTGGGTGCAACAGGGTGGACTTGTCCTTTAAGTATGGCTTTGTCATTAATCTTGTGTAGGGCCGATGTTGGTACTTGGGAAGCCTCATGCCCCATGAACAAGACTGGACCATTTCATGTGTTAAGTAGCCATTGCTAATAAGTTATATGACAGTTACCATGGGGATAATCAGATACTTGTGCTACTCAGCCAATCACAAACCTAGAAAGTTGCGACTTGTCAGAAGATAAATGCTGATGATATGATCCCTTGGTTAAATTTGCTCAGATTAATCATTTGTGATTAACTAAACTAAAGGCTTTATAATCTTTGAACTACAGTATGTTTGTTAACCTGAATGTAACATCGATATTCATTGTTCATTGGATAGTAAACAAATAGTTATGAATTTAAACATAATATAATATAGCTTTCACGCATATTTATTACACTAAAGCTACCTTATTCTCAGATGAGAGCCAAGCAATTCACATTCAGTTTCTCTGAAATTCTTGCGTTCCTGTCCCGTCAAGATTTTGGCTAGTTTTCTCCTGTAATTCAATTATTTGATTAAGGGTGAATGTCATGACCGCTTTAGGCCTTCCACATACCTCCATGTGTAATTCTAACTTTTGTGGGGTTTATCATGTTTATGGCAGTGAATACCATTTCAGGATTACTTGGAAATGTCAACTTCATGTAGTGTACTTTTCAACAAGAGTTTGTGACCTTTTAGGGCGAAAAATTTGAGGGTGGGGTATATTTTAGAATGAGAAAGAAAGGTGGTATAATGTATATTGTGCGGGTACCAAATGGTGCCAAAGTAGGCCTAAAGACTGCTTTAGGTTGGACTGACTTGCGGAGTTTAGTGTTCATGGAGCCATTTTGTTATGAATAATTTACAACCTGACAAATTATGAAATTGATGCTGGCACAATAGGCAATATATTTATGTCACTTACAAATTTTGATTGAATTAGCATTCTTAGAACAATAGGTGCAGTAATTCATCTCTATAATGCTTTTTGAAAAGTATTTTTGCTTCAATGCATATCAGCATTTGAATGCCGTACCGCTTTCAATATGAGGAGGAAAGTTGTCTTCTTAAATTTTTTTCTCCCTTTATTTTACGAATGGGTCTTCTTGGAGGAAGAAAAGATGGGGGATTTTCTTCCAATTCTCGAGAGAAGGAGACCTCAGCTCTCAAGAATGTGGATATCGGGGTCAAACCTCGGAGAGCTTGTCATGGAAATATCTAGAGCTGTCCGAAATCCGATGAACCCTAATCTTTGGTTTCAGACCAACCAGATGAGCATCAAGTTCAGAGTGATATCCTAGGGGGTGTGTTTCATGAAACAATAGTCATTGATCAATGTTATAAGCTACTAGAAACCCTTACATCTGATTGGCTAAGAGCAAATTAGTCAGTGGAAATCGCTTACTAAACTCCTCATGAAATGCTTCCTGTGATGTCAGACTTGGAGGCAAGAGCTTGAATTCAAATCAGATAAAATCAATTTTGTGGAACCAAAAGAAATATAGCAGAATCCAGTAAAAACGAACAGATGGGTGTTGAATTTCTTCATAGAAGTTACTCGGTCATAATAATTTGATAGGACTAGTAATTGCTCTTTAATTATCACATAAGCATGGTATTCTGTTGATCATGTTGATGTGTCTCCAAGCAATAGTAACACACCTACCCTCTGTTATTTAATTGTGTTGTATATTTTTTAGAATACTTGGATTTAGCTAGTTTTATTTACTTTTATTTTTATTTTTCACAATACTTCCCTTTCTTATAAACTTTGAATGGATGTTTTTGTAAAACTTGGATATCTAGAAATGAGAAATGCATTTTATACCTGAAATATGTAGGTCATGAATGACTTGATTTGAATGAAAATAAAATATTGTGAAAATTACCAAAATTGTGATAAAAACAAATGAGACCCCCCCCCCCAAAAAAAAAAGGGGGATGTTTGACGTTACTAGAACCAGACACCAGATCAACTTCATATTTTATCAGGTTAAAATCATTTATAGCAATATTTCACTGACACTCCGATCCACAAGTCAGTCCAAACTCTAAAACTTTCTGGCAGATTGAATATGTTTGCGTCATATAGAGGGGAAATTAATTTAACGCTCTCCCCTCTGATTCATGCTATTGGCCTTCAAGGGCGCTGTCAAATAATTACATAATTATTGCAAAATTCTTCCATGGTCCAAGTCTGACTCCAGTTCTTGGTATTAGGTATGTATAATAAACAGTATTGTTACCATGGTAACTAGACAAACATTCTCTGTAATCATGTTACAACAGTGGCTGTCAACTATTGGTTGATTTTGTTTTCAAAATGATGGAGTGACTGTCTTCATGTCTTTTAATCTGTTTTAGAGATTACAGTTTCGGGCCAAACCTTGCTTCCATTTTGTGCTGAAAATTGGTGAAATTGAGCTTGATTTGAGGGTAGATTTGCGTAAATCAGTCACGTCTTTGGGCATTATGGGTAAAATGGATATAGACAAGGGTTGTAAGGAAACATTAGATGTGATGACATACAGACATATGTTCATATTGGGGCGATGTGGCTTGGTCTATGTGATGGAATTTGTTTTCAATGAAGAAAAAAGGGTAATCTTATTGGATAGAAACATAATACCATGATAATTGCAAATATTATGAGATGGAAATGATTTAACATGTGTAAGGGTTTGAGAAGAAAGTTCACTGCTGTTTCTTTGAAGAAGAGAGATGATCTTTCTATCCTTGTTCTTATATTGCCCATACTTCTATCTCTTTTTTGTCTGCTGGTATTTAAATCGAGATTGTGTCTTTCCAAAGGATATTGATGACATTGTGGGATTTGAACCCCAAACCCTGGTAGCCACAGTCCAACCACTGATCCACTCTAGATCACTACACTGTAAAATCTGGTGTTAATTATTATACTGTTAAAAGCAACATCAGTTTTTATATGAATCCAAATAATGTTGATGTACATGCAACACACAGAATGTATTATGGTAACACCATGATTTAACACTGGTGTAAAATACTTGGTGCATTCATCCAACGACACTGACTGGTGTAGTTTTAATGCTTATGGGTGTTGAACTAACACCATGAATATACAACTGGTGTAAAGTGCTTGGTGCAATCCCTTCACAACACTAACTGGTGTAATTTGAACACCAATGGGTCTTGAACTAACACCACGAATATACCACTACTCTAGTGTAAAGTGCTTGGTATAGTCCTGTCACAACACTTACTATTGTAATTTTAACACCAATGGGTTTTGAACTGACACCATGAATATAACACTGTTGTTAAATGTTTGATATGAAATATTTGATGTTTCCTCTCACCAGCTAGTGTAATTTGACACCTTAGTTTTTACAGTGTACACCTTTTCATGTTCTCTTGGTTGCATTAGACCTCTCTGAAGGTGACTTTGGAGAGCAAAGACAGTTTTCACGGAAACAGAAAAGACCCACTATCGACTTTCCTATCGAGACAATATCCTATCAAAAGTCAGCTTAAAACATCCTCTAATAATCTCTACACTGCATGAACACCTTCAAAAAGAGTGTGCTCGGGCAATTTTCTGAAGATAGAATCACAAATAAAATGTCAAACAGAAAACATGAAAACTGAGGGAGCATTCGAGTGATTTTTCATCAACACTGATCCCCTACTTTTCCAATCCCCTTTTCAGCATATTATGAAGCATTTGCATTTAAAAATACATTTTATAACTCAAAATTGCTCTATCCTGTACACTATTCAGGGTAGAATTAATGGTTACTTGAACACAGCTAATATAAAGCCGCTTGTAATTGACTTGTAAAAGTCAATTACAGTAATCCTAGATTTGAAGTGAGAGGGTAGTTTAATCTGGATAATATCCTTTGAAATTAGAAAGCAATTAAAGTTATTTATCCAATCGGTCCGCTTTCATTACAAAGACTTTTAAGAGTCTATTTGAAGGTACAGGTGAATCTGACCAAGTCGAACTTTTTATCTGTTTGACTGAGGTGAAAATGATCTATGAAGATGCAAATAAACACATGTTGTGCAGTGCCTATTTTTATATGATTTGGGTAATAATTCGTCTTATAAAAAAAGTTAATTTATGCAGTTTTCTGTAGTGTGAAACAACTGTATTTGCCCAACCCATGTCTAGACCCTGAAATTTTATGGATTTTATTCCTCCATTTATATTTATAATCTGCTACTGAAGTGACTGCATTACGATAAATTTTAGATCTAGTTCGTATTCTGGAGTACAGTTCATTTATTCATTAATGCTCTTCATGCTGAAATTTATGAGAAATAAAAGAGAAAATAAAGGCATTTCCAGATAGATCAGCACCGTTTAATATTTCTGTGCAATGCCCCCAAATGTATGTAGATCTTTAAATGTTATTGGATTATCTACATATCATATTATATACATGTTATCATGGAGGAGCCGTGGCGTAGTGGTTCTGACTCTCGCCTTGTAAACAGAGTGTCGTGTATTCGAATCCCACCACGGTCTGGCGTCCTTTGGCAAGGCATTAATTAACACTTTGCCACTCTCGACCCAGGTGCTAAATGGGTACCTGATAGGATGTGAAAGTCATTGTAGCTTGTCTAGTACTGTGTGCCCTTCACCGGCGACAGACTGGAATACTCCCCAGGGAGTGGAGGATGTGCACACATTGTGTGCGGGAATGACTGATTGAATCCGATGACCGGGGTAACAATATATCTGTAAAGCGCTTAGACACGTCGTTCCGATGTATTAAGCACTATATAAAAGCGGACTTATATTATTATCAATGGTCTTGATGGTTTCTGACTTCATAAATTACAGAAAAATAAGCAACGTTTCACAAAATATTTCACTTGCATTAGTTCATGACACAGTAGTTTATATTATTGTGCAATGTGTTTAGATCTTAAAATGTTATAGATCGCAATCATATACTGTCAGTGTACAAGATTTATTTTCTGACTGCAAAAAAAAAGGAAAAAGAGCAATGGTTTCGGATCACAGGCATTAGTTCATAACACAGTTGATTCTTTGTGACCTTTCACGAGACAAATCTTCAAAGAACCTTTTTTAATAGTGGTTTACCAGAAGGTACAATAAAGGGATAATCCATCTTTTCCCCTCATTTCTCACATTTACCAGACTGTTAATGCTGATTTTCGAAGGCAGTATAATGGAGTTTAAAATGCATCTTGCTACGAAAGCATAGTTTAATTAAACAGGGTTTATGTAGGCCAACAGTTTATAATTTTATGCACAGTTGTGTGCCCTAGTAGAGCAGAAGGACCATTCATTGTGCATATTTGTGAGAGGCATGTTCAATTATCTAATTTGCATTTATATATTTTTATTATGATTACCTAGAAAGCTGGTTTTGAAGCAATTTATGTTTATTTGACAATGGCATGGTCCAGTGTTTAGGCCTATACTGAAAGATAGTAAGGTTGCAACTTTTTTTAGTGAAATATGTTTGTAATTGCTTAATAATAGTAACAATTTTTTTGTGTATTGAGTTTTATACGAATGTCTCTAAGCACTGAATATCATTATGACAGCTTGAGCATAATCTGGCAATAAAGCTCTTTTAATAGCACTTAAGGGATAAATTCCTGTTGAAAATCATTTACTTCACCTGGGTTGAGTCAGGCAAAGGTAGATTGATGTTTGGATAAGGACGCAAGTGCTACTCAAAGAGGAATCAAACCCAGATTCTTAGCACATGATCTCTTGTCTGGAGACATATCCACTATACCACAACACCTCGCCATACACAATGTAAAAACGGGTTTTACCCCAGTGGGTGTCTCTAGAGGACCATATCTTAATGTGTTAAAATTACACACTGGAGTTTGAACATTAAACCAAAGGGTGTTAGCTTACAAATACATATAGATGTTATAATACATCTTGGGTGTAATTCTAAACACCATCCCTCTAACACTGGTGTAAAATGACTGGTGTTTTTCTCTATGAACATGGATAACACCACACTCTTTGCTGGCCAGAGAATGGTAAGCCAGGACAGACCAATCACAACTATACACAATAATATGACTTCACCTCAGGATTTGAGGGGAAAGAACAACCGGAGACTGTAACAAACCATCTTTTGTGGCAGTTTCCGACCCCATATTATCCCTTTTCCACCCTTCTTATTGAAATGAATGAGGGATTATCCTATGATTAGCGCAGGAAAACTGTTTAGCTCCTTAGAGCATGGAATTAGATCCTATTTTGAAAGGAGGCAGGGTGAATACACAATGAATTGAGGTGATTTATAGTCAGACAAAATACAAGACTGGTATTTTCTTCAGAGCCAAGCCAGGTAAATCTGATGGGAAACTCACCTTCAGTGTGCAAAACAGGCTTCTTACCCCCAGAAACCCTTAGCATGGTCACGTCTTTCACTGTATGAATGCTTTGTTCAATCTCTGATTTTTAACATGGATACGTGGTTTTCGAAATCTTTAAAAACCCACAAACCTGAAACTGAAGGTGCTGAAGCATTCTGGGCATAGAGTGGCAAATGTAGATAAACACCTTGCCAACAAACACAATTGTTATGGTGGGATTTGAACTTTGTTGTTCATAGTCTGGAGACTGTATATTGAAAATCTGAAAAAAAAACCACCAACCTGAAATGCTGAAAAAGAGGCATATTGAAAGAAGATTCTCAAGAACCACGGACATTAAAAATCAATTGATTTGTCCCGAATTCAGTGTTTCTTCTATTTTTAAGAAACACAGTACACCTGTGACTTAATGAAGATGTAGCAGAACCATTTGGTTTGTTAGCCTGTCACTTAGCCTTCTTAGGTGGCACTCATCAAATACTTAAAACCTTGCCTAAGATGATTGATGATTGGTCTAATATTGACCAATGTTGTACACCTCCTTAAAGAGTTAAGTGTTTGAGAGTTTCTTTGTGAGATCTTCAACGCACTTCATCATGAACTCATGACCCTTTGGATCAACTTTGCTGGGGGTCCTGTAGGTTTGTGAGAAATTTTGGAATCCAATAACTTTTTCCAAATATCACGGATCTTCAGCTGACTCTCATGTACACCTTTGTAAATACCCCATCTATGAAATATACTTCCTTAATGTTATGTAAGTATGATACATATTTAATTGTGATAGAATATAGAATTTAACCAATTAATTTCTTTGCAATACAATCAGAGGAATGGCTGAATGAATATACAAGTTAAGATGCTGTTGTAATGATTATAATGGTACTGCATACAATTTTTCCAGCTTTAGCACAGTTTCCTTGCTCAGGTGCTCAAGCATTCAAGCAATTCCTACCTATTTACCTATTAACTATACATGGGTGGAGAGTGGCAAATGTACATAAACATTTTGCCAAAGGGTGCAAGGGTAGTGGTGGGGTTTGAACCTTGTTCAAAGTCTGGAGACTGTATATTGAAAGATATACCAACTAATTTACAGGTACTTTCATTGGAGAAAAATTAATAAAGTATTTTTCTTCTACATTGTTGAAAAAACAGGTATTTTTGTGATTGGATGATGCGAAAGCTCTTATTGAGGTTGTTTGCTATCCAGTGATTCTGAACTTCAAGGGGGGTAAAACGTGACCAAATTACACCCCTCACCCCAGCTCCACCCACCCAGGAAGGGGGTCAGGATCTTACCCCCAAATGAATCTGTAACTTACCCCTTTGCTTGAAGGCCAAGTCCACTCACAATAACAAGATTCTTTGAATGAATAGAGAAAATCAAACAAGAATAACACTGACAATTAATGAAAATGGTGCAAAATAAGACAATTTTGTGTGACAATGCATTTGATTTAGGCTTAATTAACAAAAAAAATCCAGTGATATTCACATTGTGCATGGTACGCAAATAAGAGAGCTGACAGTATCACTCAAACTTATGTATTTTATTATGTGAAGTATGAAATGTTTAATTTATAGGCCTTTATATCTAATAAAGAAGCTCTTGATTAAATCATACTGATACAAACATATTAAGTTACAGTAGTGGTTGAACATGCTCAAGGTGGAGTCTGACCAATGTCTTATTAAGGAAAAGTAAAATCTTATATAGTAAAATGAAATAAAAAAGAAATAATAAATGATTAATGAGTACCTCGCAGGAATAATACCTTGAATGCACTGAGCACTCCTGATGAAGATACAGTTGGTGCCCGTAACACAAAGCTTAGCAATGATCGTAGGACATTTCGTTACGATTGATTGCATTGTCTACAATGTACAATCAATCATAAAAATCAAGCTTGCGATTAATCGCTAACCTATGTGTTACAGGATTTGGGAGTAATAATAGTTGCACATTGTATCCTCTGGAAAAAGTGCTATATAAATCCAGCTAATGTTACGCTATTATTATCATCAATGAATTACCCATTTCATCACATTATTATTCTCATAGGCTTATAGGTGATATGGTACTTCAGGATAACAGATGAATGCTGGGATTAGCGAGTGCAATGGGAAAAAAGCTGTTTCTGCAATTCCTCTGTTTTTGAAGAGTAATGTTATGAGGGAGGATATATTGAATCGAAAGTGGAAGGTTTTCTTGCACGACTGGGCTCAAAGGGTGCAATGGGGTGAAGCCGTGTGACTTATCTTTCTTCAAAAGCTCTTTAGAGGGTTGGTGATTTATTCCAGGTTTACAGAGTTTTGAAACATTAGTATTTATTGTCAGAGGATGTGGGTTTTGGGTGCAAGCATTTTCTCTTTTGATACACTCTCATCCCCCCCCCCCATGTGTAAAGTCGTAACTGTTCGTAATAGGATTGTGTATGTCCTGTCTGATTCACAGTGACAGTTTCACTATTCGTGGATATTTATTGAGCTCTTATCAAAAGTTACATTTACATGGTAATGCAAGGATATGAGCTACAGTGAAGTATTAGCATGATTACATTATGCTTGCTTTTGAGCATTCTTGCTTCTTTTGGAAATGCAAAATGCAGTAGATGAATTGTCAAAGTAAATTGTTTGAGCTGAAATTGATCCAGTGCAGTTGTATATATATTCCCCGTTAATCAGCCTTAGTGCCCCTGTCATTGGCTAATCTGCTGTGCAAACCCTTCTCTCGAGTTTAGGGTCTGAATGTGCAGCCTACTCATGCCTTGTGTAGTGAAGGCCCTGAATTGAAACAACAAGTTTTGTATGTGCTAGTCTTTGCATGGAGACACACTTGCTGATCAAAGTTTCAATCAGGGTCTGTGCCTGCAGACTAGTCATTGGCCTAGGAGATTCGTTGTGCTCTTTTTTCTTCAAATGTGTCACAATGTAATGTTTAACATCAGTTTTTACCTTGTGCCATTTCAATTCTTCAGTTGCCCCCCCCCCCCTTCCAAAAAAGACCCCAATGCAAGTTACTGTGTTACAACACTTTGAAACTGAATCGCTTGATCCAGACAAATGCATCCCATCTTCTCTCTGGGTTGATCATCTGACATGACAGAGAATGTGCTTGAAGACTCATGTTAACATACAATGTGTCATGTTAGACACATTCTCTCATATGTTCCTGTACATTCGTGAAAACCCCAAATGATGAGAATCTATAACCAAATTCCCCAAGGAATGTTTTGATGGTTGAAACTGATAGTTCATTCGAGTAATCCAAGTCCAAAAGAGCATGTCTAGATTTTTTCGCTATGTCTGATATGTCTATGTTAAGATCGTGAATGTGAATGATGTCATGAGCAGCATATCAACACATTTATCTAATTTTCTTACTTCCGGTAAGCACCCAATGTTCAATAATTTATTTAGGGTTATGTCTTAAATTCTTATTGCTTATGCATGTTAACGTGACTTGGAATCTGGCCAAATGTGTAATGTATTCATAACAAATTTATTAAATGACCATGCTCAACATTTTAGTCAGCATCAATTTACCACTTCTCAAACTGTTAAACTCAAACTTGGTACCTAACCGTTCTATGTTTTGAAACTTGGTAAGTTCGTTGCTATGATAACCATGATAGGATGCCCTTTTTTTTTCTTGTGTTGAAGAAAGAACTTCAGTTTTGAATCCCTCTATATTTCACAATCTTTGTTCGCTTTCACCTTTGTTACATTTAATCGCTTCAAGAACAATATATTTCATTTTGTCAAATTTTGGGTCATGTTTTGAATGTATAGAATCATGAATTCACAAGGAAGAATACGGGAGCTTGTTAGTTTTTTTTTCTACAATCAAATTTATTATTAGCTGTGATATAATTTGCTGATTCAGTTATTATACAATGCAAGTACAGTTTTAGGTGACCCCTATTTTAAAAATAGAATTGAACGTTTCAGGAAAAAAAACATGAAAAGGAGTATGATGTATCCCATGAAGAATGTATGTGGGTTGAATTGATGACTTTCCCCCCAAATAAAAACCAATTATTTCAGGTTTTTCTCAAATTATAGCAACCTCAGCCCACCTGACTTTCATCAGAGATGATTATTGAAAAATTCATATCCGATGACATCATATCTTACCAAAAATTGATACCAATTATAAAATCAGAAGAGTTTAAGCTTTTTAGATGTGTCTTTTTCACTTCAGCTTGAAATCAGTATTTTTGTGTTTCTGTAATTTGTATAGCCCCTTTCAAATTAATATTGTGGCTGATTTCTGGTGGTGGAAATTTGGTTTCAAGAGCAAAATACTCATTCCTATTAATGGAATATCATTCTGTAATTTAATTCCATTACGCTGAAGATTTCCTTGTTAAAATTGTCAGTTTGTAACTGACCTTGATCTTTCAAATGTAAATATTTGAATAACTTCAATCTCTTTAAGAAGTTGAACCTACACGTACAACTTCTGGCCAAAGGGAATGGGGAATCATCAAATCTATTATTTTTTCATTTTGTCCGAAGGTTGCAGACTAAAAGAATGAATAGTAAAACAGTGTTACCATGGTAATATATATGCACTTATTTACAGTGAAGTATATACTCCAGTAGTCCAATTGAGAACAAAGTAACAAACATTGAAAAAAAAATTCAACATACAGAGTGCAAGATCATGTCCATCTTTATTAGATATTGATAAATTAATTTTCAAGGTATGAGAGAAAGAAAGAAAGTGGGAGAGAGAGAGAACCAAATACTTTTTGCCAGTCTGTGTAATAAATGGTGCAAGTTGAACTATTTCTTGAGGTGTGAAAATCAATCCTCCCCCATTCATAATTTTTCTGCTGCATTTCCAGAGGGTTGGCCCTGGGTGTATTAAAGACCTGGGCGGTGCAGGCGAAGTTGAAGGTCAGGCACAAAATCAAACCAACTTGTCCCCCTTTAAAGGAATATAATTTCTTTCATCTACTTTGAGTTTTACAAATAAAATATGCTACATGTGGGTCTGCTATTCATTGCAATGCCTAAAGAAGTGTTTTCAAAACAGAAGTAAATTCTTGATAGTGCAATCAAAGCATGTTTTGATTAAAAATTTTGATAAACTGCCAATATCTGATAATAAAATAAGTCTAAAAACTGTTTTTTATGTTCAATCATGTAAAAGTATCATTCCCTTTGCGTTCAAATTTGCATTTCATACAGATATTTTAATAGCATACTCTTCAAAGTTGAGCTTTGCTTTTGAAGCTGATAATCTTTTACAACGTAGAGCATATGATCCTCATGTAAATTTCAAAATGGATAGGACAATATTGGACCTTTAATATCTCCCCGCCTTCTCCCCAATCCTCATTTTCTCCTTATTTTGGAATGAAAAGAGCCCAAACTGCGAAGTCGTCAAGCAGAAAATTGAGGCTTTCATAGTTGGTACTACGATTTTTCTGAGGTGGGTGTAATTATTTTCCGTCCTGTTGCTCCTGACACATTACTTGAGCAAAACGGTATGACATGGCTCTAAAGCCCAATCAAAATATCAATATTGGATTCTTTCATCAAATAAATTTGTAGGAGCTATTCAAAATTTGATGACAGAGAAAAAAGGTGGGCTTTAAAAGAGCACAAAAATACAAGAATACTGGTGAATCATTGTGGTATATATATATATTTTTTTTGCATTTTTGTCATGGGTATTTTAGGTAGGAATAGGCACTAAAAGCATTGTGAAGTGTAGATATAACCTGATAAATCTATATAAATATAAGTGGTTATACATTTATCACCATATTGTTTGGTTTGACCAATGTTTGTTTTATTTAATATTCAACAAGATTGTTTCAGATAGGTAGATGACATATGTTATTTATTGTAGTTAAACAGAGGCAATTGTTTTTTTAATGAATTTGGTTGTATAACTTACATTTGTAGAAAGGCAACTTTGTTCCACCGATAATGAAACAACTAATTCTTGAAAAGAGAGACTGCATAACATCATCTCTCCCCTTTTCTGATTTGTAGGCCCTACTTTGTATATTCACCTTGAATTTTAATATATATAGGCCTTTATTCTATGCATGTCATTCAAATTTCTAAAGATTTTTGTCTGAATTGTGAATGCATACCCAAATTCTGGTTTATTTCACATTTCAGTGTGAATATATGCCTTTTTGGTGGATAAAAATGCGAATGCATGCATTCATCATTATCTCCTTGCCCATTTTTATTGGCCAACAGTGTGAATACATGTTCATGCAGCATCTACTTCTAGGCTGTTTCATGTTTCATGTGATGAAATTGTTCACACATACCTCACCTTTGCGCTTGTTTCACGTTTTACCTCAGAAATTCCTCTTGGAAGATAGTCATTTCTTCTCCTCATCATCGGATGAGCCTATAGCTTTACACAGATGTCAATAATATTATTCCAGTGTCTGTTGCAGGCCGGTATGCTTATTTTCCTACTCTACATATTTCATAAATCTTTCTTCTCGTCTCCTGCTAGCCTGGTTTCAGACTTTTGGTGGTTGAGTTCTCTCTGCCATCTGAGAGGAAGAAATTGGGCAACTGAGAACTTTGGAAAACCATAAGATTTAAAGTTATTTTATGTAGGTCATGGTTAAATTTTCAATTAACATGATAAGCGTGGGCCTAACCGGCCTACTGTGTTGGGCATTTTTATATTGCAGAACTTGGATTTGTGATGGTTATTGAAAAATATTACGATCTTAGCTTTCCATCTTTTCCTGATTGTAAGATTGCTTTACGAGAGTGTGGATATATTTATCTCTTTCTTGTTTCATCTTCAGAGTCTCAATTTTGCTGTCACGTAAAACGTTGCAAAAGTTCGAGTTGAGGAGATATTTATATCTTCCTCTCTATCTGAGCAAGATAGAAAATAGGGACGGGAGGTGGTTGAAGTAGGGGGTGTGAGGAGGCATGAGACTCAAACTCTATCTATAATTTCTTGTGGATTCACCATCAGAGAGATGGGTGTGTGAAGATGGGGGGGTTGGATTGAAGGATGGACAGAAAATGATTCATGATTAATGTCAATCTCAACAAATGATTCAAGAATGTGCAACACTGTTGTGTTTATAGGCATTTTGTCATTAGGAGGGGAGGGGGTTTGGGGAGTTTTATAAAAAAAATGTTCCTTGAAGACAGTTTCCAGCAGATGAGCTGTCTGTAATTAGGGACATTGATTTTCTGTTTTACCAGTAAATAAAACAGAAATTCTGTTTGGTTCTTACACTGTTCATGTAAAAATTCATGGAATTCACCTTTGCAAAACGGAATTCAGGTTTTTGTTGTGTACATTTTCAGTGACAAAACGGAATTTCCATTTTCAGATCAAGTTGAAATGGAATTACAGATTTTCGGAAACGGAAAAGACCATTTTTTGAAACGGAAAATCACTGTCTCTATGTAATGAAACAGCACCAGTGATTTGAGCTTTGATGGGCAGGGGGGGGGGGAAAGGTGTTCAGTCTAAAGAGAGGAAGGGAAAGGGCGGTATGAAGAAACAAAACAGGTGAAAAGAACATCTCAAACAAGGACAAAAAGAAAACAGAAAAGAACTACATATATTTTGCCAGGTGTTGGGGTTTAAAGTAACCCCAGTAATTGGAGGTGAAAGGAAAGAGAGGATTGAAGAACCTCTATGTAAACTCATGATTGATCATACCAAAGAACTTCAATATTTATTTCTGTTTGGGATAAAGCGGCAGCATGAACCTGCATTTGTGGGACTGAAGGCGGTGTACTATTATTGCCTCTCGGAGAGATGCGCGAGTTTGTGATGGAATTTCAGTCTCCCTCGGGACATTTTGATTAATATTCATGACAAATGTGGCTGATGAAATAAAATAAGACTCACTTACTCCAAAGTCAAAACCTTGCCTTGCATGTTTTGACCCTAAAACTCAGATGTGCGTGTTTACCAGTGTGTGAAGTGAACAATGCTATCATATTATGTCATTTTTATCTTTTGAAGCATTTGTACTGTAAATGTCATATTTAATTGATTTTTGTTTGTATGCAAGCATTGTTCAAATTAATAAATGATTAATTGAAACTTACTGTTTTAATCATGCTATTAACAATGAGAAATTCAGTGTGTGTTGTCATTTTTCTTTTTCCCCTTTTCTTTCATGTTCATCTTTTTGGTGTGTCATGGCATCTTTTCTGATCGGATATTTTCACCCTCGGATCATTTTTACTGTATACAGGTAAGTGAGAGATGAAGATGATCATGATTATGACGGCGATGATGATGTTGAATATAATGATTTGATGTTGATGGTGATGATGATTATGATGATGGTGATGATGATGATGATGTTGACTATAATGATTTTGATGTTGATGTTGATGGTGATGATGATGACGATTATAATGTTGACTATAATGATTTGATGTTGATGGTGATAATGATGGTGTTGACAATGATGATGTTGACTATAATGATTTTGATGTTGATGGTGATGATGATGATGATGACAACAATGATGACATTGATGTTGACTATAATGATTTGAATTTGATGGTGATGATGATGACGATGATGTTGATTATAATGATTTGATGTTGATGGTGATGATGATGATGATGATGATGAAAGAATGATGTTTAAGGACAGTACAATAATGAAGAGGTTTTAATTTGCTCTATTCATCCAATTTTACTGCTTCTATGAAGCAATTTTTGGCTAAGAGTAGACACATATTTGATATTCTTTTGATGCATGAACTATATTTTTGTTTAATTTCAATTATTATCAATGATTTATGTTTCATCTTGAACAAAATCTTCTAATATTTGCTATTGCCAGTTTGCCACCTTTATTAGCCATTGACAAAACCATTGAAATCATATCCTATTTTAATTTCCAACTGGCTGGCACCACGTTTCGCAGTTAAGTCCAAAAATCTGGACTGTAAACTTGATATTCTGGCAATTGTAGTTTGGAATTACCGGAATGACCAATGAAATGTGAATATGAAAGCTTGCATCCGAAGACACACAAGAAGAGGATAAGAAAGGTGAAGTGAAAAAGGGCCAAGGGAAAGAGGAAAGAAAGTAAGTGGAATGGCTTGGCCCAGTATGGATGGATTTCACGACAACAGAACACTATCTGCTGAGCATACAGAGGGTGAACTTGTCAGATTCTTAAGCGCTGTTTGGTCGTAGAATTGGTTAAGTGGAAAGTCGGCCATTCTAGCTATTGTAGTTTGGTGAGGTTGGCTGTCGGCCATTCTAGCTATTGTAGTTTTGGAATGACCAGTGACTCTCTGACCAGTAAATGTGAATACGAAAATGCTATTCCAAAGATACATGAGAAGAGTAAAGGAAGAAAGTGGAATGGCTTGGCCCAGTATGGATTTCTTGACAACGGAACACAATCCATTGAGCATACAGAAGTTGAACTTGTATGATTCTTCAGAATCAAAATCAGTAGCATAAGGTGGTTTCAGACCGCCTCGAAGTTCGTCAGTTCCAGGTTTTCTCTAATCGGGAAATTTACCCCTATCAGAAAATACTAGGTATTTTGGTAATGTGAAAGCAAACTACGCGTAATTTCCCAGAAAGAAAATACCCGCTAAATAGTAGGTACTTGGCGAAATTACGGGAACTTTCGCGGGGATTTTTCCAAGGTCGCAGGTATTTTGGCAATGTGAAAGCAATTTACAGGAACTTTTAGCCCAGCGTGTCGTTGGGCGCGGGCGCCGTGGGTGGCTGCTGGGCTAGTGGTTTTGAATCTCGCGCCTTGCCTGCTTATTAGACCATACTGCGCATGCTCTTAATTTCAGGAATTTATCCCGAAGGGTATGTTTCGGGGCGGTGTGAATGCAGGAATAATTAATGGGTATTTTCTAGCCTGAAAACGTTCTCATAATTTAACAGGGATTCTTGTGATCGAGGCGGTTTGAAATTGTCGGGTTGTAGATTTGGTGAGGTTGGAACTTTGGAAATCAACCATTCTAGCTTTTGCAGTTTTGGCATGACCAGTGACTCTCTGACCGGTAAATGCGAATATGAAAATGCAAGTCCAAAGATACACGAGAAGAGGAAAGGCATAATGAATAGGGAAAGAGGAAAGGAAAGGAGTGGAATGACTTGGCCCAGTATGGATTTCATGACAACGGAACACAATCCGTTAAGCATACAGAGGTTGAACTTGTACAATTCTTCTGAATCAGTGGCGTTGTTGGGTTGTAGATCTGGTTAGGTTGGAAGTCACACTGTTCTGGTCCTGCCCTTAATTCCCTTGTGTTTATTGATCTTGAAAGGTGAGACATTGATCAGTCTAGGTGAGATTGGGGTGTTCACACTAGTCTCATTAGGAACTGTAACAACTTCCTGATCAAGGTTCGCACTATTCCCACTAGGGACTATCACACCTCCCGATCAAGAAAACATTATTTTCACAGACAAATTTGAAAAAAGTAATTTTCATTAACAAATTTGCTCTGAGGCCGAGCTAATGAGATGCAAGGGTTCCTGTATTTTATTTCAATATTTCATTAAAAAATCACCTGTTTCATACAATGCTCCACTGGTCTTTGCTAGTGTGCGACTTTTAATATCCCAAAAGAAAATAACTGGAAATTAATAAGTCAGCCTATTCTTAAAAGTTTTGAAAGTCTATGAAGAATTTTTCCAAGATTTGCAGGGATAGTTGCTATGTGGAAGAAAATTATGACAACTTCTGATATGAGGCAAGGAGAAAACAAATCTTCTGTGTAGGAATGTGATTATATTGTGGCCAATAATGTTCGGAACTTGTCTGGTATAGGTACATGTGTGAATGTGTAAAAAAAAATATCAGGTATCTTGAGGCCAGAACAAGTTATCATTATGTATATTTTCCAGACCAAGTAGGCATGAATGCATCTAATTACATATTCATACAGCCTTTTTGATATTTTTCTTGATTTCAAGACCATATGATTTGAAGATAAACTTCTCTAATACTTCAGTGAATTCCATATGTGAGGAAAGAAGGTCTAATGGCGCAGTCATATTTCCCCTACGGCAGCCGTATGACAAGTCGAAAACGGCAGTTTTCACATTTTTTGTACCAGCTGCATATAGATGGTTTGAATAAATATGAAATAAAACGGCTGGTTTTCGACTCGCCTTACAAAGTGGAAGTTTTCCACAAAAGTTGTGAGAGCATTCATGCCTTCTGCAAAAGACCATTCATAACATTTTGGATGATATCAAAACACAGTGGAAGAAACATGAAGTTTATTTAAAAACAACTTTGAAATATTCCTCAATTGTTCATAAAGTGATGGTAGAAGCCAAGAGATTTCACACTCCCAGTATATAACCCACACCTCCTTTTCTCCTCCTTTATGCTTCTCACCATTTTGTCCCATTCTGGTGAAAGAAAAGTCAAAATCTACATCTCAAAATTTCCACTATTTTTTTCACAATAGGTAGGCCTAATTCACACCCACCCAGTCATCAAAGTACTTTTACATTACAAGAATCTTGCCTTTCAGACCCTTTAAATAACTGATGATTTGTTGTTTTTGCATTCGTATTTGCCTGCAGCAACCTCACTAATGTATTTCTATGTGAAATCCCTGTAAAAGTTTTTATAATTTTGAAATGTACCGTAATCACTGACTTGCAGTATTTTTTTTAATGTTACCAATGTCTTGCTTTTCATACCAGCAAATTACTTTTTATTTTCTTATCCAGGTAGAATTCTGATCAGGGGAATGTTTCTTAAAGCTAATAATCAATTATTTCCACCACCTAATTTGCTGTTAGCCAATCAGATGCAAGGATTTCAGTAGCTTATAACAGTTATCAGTGAAAATCATTGACTATTTTGTCTCATGTAATGCTCCCCAGGAAGAACCAGATACTTTTTTAATGGGTGGGTGTAAAAAGGTATTGAAGTCAAAATATTTCAAATTGTTTACATTCATTTGAACAGTACTCTCTTCACACTTAAAAAGTTTATTTTTAAATAAAAATTGTGAATGTTGGATGGGTTTGAGTGCTTTTGGTTGTTCACAGGTTTTTGTGTTGTGTTTTGTCTGCTTCACTTTTCAAGATTGTGTGGTAGTGACCATGGCATTGCATGGTGTGAAATTTCAACACAGAATGACATTCCAATCAACTTTTTGAAGTTAAGTCAGAACTTTAAGTTGCATGCAGGAAGAGTTTTGGTTGGGAGAGTTAAGTTGGAAAAAATTATATCAGGCCTTAAATTTCACTAGTTTAAGGCTAAGACACTTTTCTATCTAGGGCACATTGAATATTACAACCTAAACAATTAAAATAGAAACGGGTACAACAAATTATCAAATTATGAAAAGAATAATAATTGTCATATTTACCAAAATATGACTTTTCACTTCATGTTTTATATTGCTTGAGAGCTTTTCTAATGTTATCATGAAGTCTAGTGTGTTATTTTTCAATGACTTCTTTTTTTTCTTCAAGTAATCTGATGCCTGTATCGCCACATTGCTTTCCAAATCTATTCCCTGAACAGCAGCATTTGAGACTGTAACTGTATACACATAACATACAGAATAGTTTGAAGTTCATTCTGCCATGTGACTTCATGTGATTTGAGTGGAAGAAACCTGAGCTCATTAATAACAATTACAGGGGTGAACGCTAGGATCTATGCCAGAGCTATAAGAGTCTTAACGGTGCTAATGTCGTCTGCCTGTCCCGCCAACCCAATTAGTTATTCATAGAAGATACGCAGAGAGGAAGGGAGAGGATGAGTTTACTTCATCCACAGTTTCTCTCCTTTGGCCCTTCCACATGGCAAAGGTGATGTTGAATCTGGAAATAGGGATGATTGGACAGATTCGGTCATTTTCCATAAAAAGTCAGTATTTTCAGCTTTCCTTTTGATCATGAATATGGTCCAATAATCATGGTGATATAGTGAAAGCCATTTTCTATGAGGTGTATATACCAGTGATTACTTTCACACCCTCACCCAAGCACATGTAAACAAACAGATGTTTGTGCATATACATTTATAATTATACAAATACAATCATATATTATACAAATATAATCCTAAGTATATTGTTTCAACTGATAATCTGGTACCATTGTTTAGGAGACTGTTTCAAGGGCATAAATTGTACATATCTAAGGACTAATAGATTATCAGTACGTGTACCCAGGTCATCACATCAAATTAGTTATTTTTCTCACATCATATACACATCCTTCACTCCCCAGGGAGTATTCAAGCCCTTTGCCATGCGAGGATCTTACAATGCCAAACGATATACACTACAGTGACTTTCACATCCTACCATGTACCCATTTACCCATGTGGGTGGAGAGTGGCAGAGGTTGATAAATGCCTTGCAAATGGACTCTAGACCACGGTGGAAAGGATTCACCTTTGACCTTAGAAATCCTTGCATCAAAGAGGTTGAAATATTCTGAACCTTCAAAATCTATTAGCTCCAAACTAACACTATTTTGAATTCTCTTCCATAAGTTCCATTACTACTGATAATAGGGCCGACTTTGTAGGTCATGGACTTTTACAAATTTTAGCCTATTTTACATGACGCAACCATGACACTCCCACTCTCAATGTGTGGGAAATGGAGAAAATTCAACCTCATTTTAATGACAGAAATCTTTCAGTTTTGAATATAGGTATATCTCTTTCTCACAAAGTGCAGATAGATCGCAAGCTGCATCCATATAAAGCTCATTTTCTCTTCGCTAATCGCTCCATAATCGTACTTTCGGGACCTTTCATATCAGTTTTAGGGAAAGAAAAGGTTGGGGAAGTCGGGTGTATAGGTCAGCAAATGTCATTGTAACCAGCCTATTAACAGATGTAGGTAACTAAATATTGTTTCAATTACTCCAACACATGTCGGGAGATCGGCAAATGTACACTGGCATGTGGTTGATCATGTGAAGCCAATAATGGTTGGTTATTAATTGGGGTGTATTAATGGGCCAATTGAATGGGAGCATTTATCATTCAAGGGTAATAGTTTAACTACAACTGGCCATGGGGTAGTGCAGGTGAGGGTCAAGGGATGGAGGGAGGGGAGGGAGGGAGAAGGGTCTTTCACACCCACAAATCACAAGAATAACAGTAAATTATGAGAAATACTCAAAATACTGGACCCTCTATTTTTTACACTCACACCAGCCTGAATCATATAAAATATATAACCCAGCAGCAATACAAGGAAGCAGAATTTTATCGCTATGCATCTGAACTATCATAATCTTGAAAAACTTGCAGATATTGTCTTTCAGTTGATTTACCGGATCTTTGCTTTCAACCTGGCAAAAATACCCGGTATTTTCTGATCGAAGTAGAAGTCTTGATCAGAAAATACCAGATATTTTCTTTGATCGGGTGGGTATAAGAGTCACCTGTAGAGAGACAGAGAGAGATAGCTGGACAGACATAAAGAGAAAGAGAGAGGAGGGACAGAAGAGGGGGGTGATGGACAAGGTGTTGGCTCATCCCTCCTGTAGTGATGGGGGTTTATTTTCATTTGATCCAATGCCAATTTGTCCAATTTGCCAACTTGGCTACTATCATTTGGTCTACCATCAGTTCGTCCAATATCCACATGGTCTAATTGCTATTTCGTCCACTCCCCATTTCGTCTAATGACCAGTTGGTCCAGTAGTCACTTAGTCCATATACAGTTTCGTCTAATTAGACTAAGTGTTAATTGGGAAAATGAATGAAAATAAAACATATTAGACCAACAGGTTATGAGACGAAAAGGTCATAGACGAACTGGTGATTAGACAAAGTGATGATTGCACTTAATGGTCATTGGACCAAATGGTTGGTAGACGAAATGTTGATGGATGGAATGGCATTAGACTAAATGAAGGTAGACCATGTGGTGAGTGGACGAGTTGGCAGTGGACGAATTGGCAATTTACCTTAATGGGGAGGGATAGACAGAGAGAAATGGAAGAGATGAATGTCAACAGTTATAACCAAGATAAATTACAAAATATTTAAAAGATATCAGAGAGAAAAAGAAAACAATATATCCAGATGTATAAGACCTCTATTTTTATGGAACAGAGATTCCATGGTTGGAGTAAGAATATCCAGCATCACAGATGACTTTGAAGGTGTTACTGACTTCCGATACATGAAGGTCACCGGTAAAGTTCAACGGTGTTGCGGTTGCACCCTTCCACCCAGGGGGCGAGGGGTGTCAGGTGGGGGGAAAGGTGACACCCTTGGTAGTGAATTTCCTGGGTATTTGAAAACAGTTTATCCAATTTCATATCATGATTTAGATTGAAATGCTGAAATTTAGAATAACAAAGCGGTTTGAAGGGTGCCATTCTCTTGTGTCCTGTAGTGATTATTGTGTTTTGTGTTACAAAGTGCTCGAAGATTTGAGTGGATCTTGGTAAAAACTAATATTTTAGTCTATGAATTCACGAAATCATACATCTATGAGTTATAAGATAAAACAATTACACTTGTTTTTTTTCCTGTATGTTATAAGCAAAGCAACATGTATCAGATTTAGAGAGAGAGAGTTTGATACAGAAAATACTGAAGTAAGCTCTATTTTTTTCGAAAATGGTGACTGAAGCTTTTTTTATTATTATAATTGAGACGTTTTTTAATACATAAAAAATAATGAATAATGATCGAGGAATCAATGATAAATAATGACAGATGAATTTTACAAATAATGAATAATGGATGATGAATAATGAATATTATATAACAAACAATTGTTGAATGAAATATATAATGCAAAGCTGAAAGCATAACAATTATTGAATAATGGATTGTATACTGTGAAATACATGTAGATCTACTTGGTAAAGCATGGATAAGATAATTGAAAAATGAAAATGGAACTTTAATTATTAGAAATGGGTAGATCATAAACACGAGAGCATTTTGAAAAGTACATATACATGTATGTATATGGAATTAAAGTATTACATTGTGTAGAAATAGATTCAAATTTTGACAAGTGCCTTTAGCTGCAAATCTTAGTATATGCTTAAATCTTAATCCATTTTATTGCCAGCCCAAGATTCAATAAGCTACCTGATAGATATAAGCTGTGATACTACTGATAGTGTCATCTCCATGTCTTGCCCTCTGTTTAACCCCAATACCATCCAAAGAGGGTCTTTGCATTACCCCTATATTCCAGGTCTCACTCCTTAATCTTCATTGATTGTTCACACCCTACTGCCCATTTTCACGCTCATGTTCCCCTGCGAGGAAGACCCATCTTCAGGACCAAGGCATCAGACCGCGGTCCCCTAATCAGTTTAATGGTACCGAAGAACCAGCGACTGATTTTATTGATCCGATTGTCGCGCTGGGTTGCTTCTATTTAAGAGTTGTAAATATATTGGTAGACTGTGAAGTGTGACTGGTATTGAATGGAGGCTCTGACGTACATACTCTCTTGAAGTCCCCCTCGAAGAACAAGATTCACTAGTAGCTCCAATGTATGTTAAACACTTATTCATGTGGCAGAGCTGGTTACATGAGTGGTCCAATGATGTTATCCTGGGTAACCCCACAGAGTACATACTATACCTACTGAAGTGGAAGAGGAAAAGACTGATGCAATGATTTAGATATGTTATTACTATTCTTTTTGGTATTTTATTGATTCTGTGGTAAATAGACTGCAATCATCATTTGTGTCATCATCCCTCAAAATTGATAATAGGCCTCAAAGATTTTTTAGTTGCAAAAGAAATTATAATGTTTTGTTCTAAAGAACAGGATTTGGAAAGCATGTTTATGGAGCAAAAAAAAATTGTTCAGTTGCAGTCTAATCATTACCCTTTTAAATTTCTCTATAACTTCCCAAGACTTTAAAGTGAAATCATCCTACTATCCATATATTTCATTATTTTGGATATATATATTTACTTTGTTTGGTTTCTATATATGCATTCTGGTTTTCTTCTGCTCTCAATCATTATCCTTTAAAACTAAGTAATGCAACAACTTCCTATATATCTCCTGTTTGAATTGTGAACTTTGTCCTTTCCAATACCATCATGAGATTCCATACCGGAATACCCTTTCTGAATCAATCCAACTTCCACCATGGTTACTTACCACCAGTCCTATCGCTTCCAGAGGGGCTTCCCTTGGCCCTACCCATTCTTGACCCGGAGGTTAGACCCCGCAGCCCATCTCTCATCCCTCCGTCTCCCAACGCACCGAGGGTTCAAACATCCAGACGAGGGTGACACACTTTACCCCCCTCTTTATCCTATCAAAGATGCTACCCATTCAGAGCTAGAAGCGCGTAAACTGTGTATAAAGCGATAGGAAGTAACCCCCTCTGGTACTAAATGATGTGGTATTTTGTCATACAATGTAGAAGTAGTCCGTGTCGCTGTGCTTCCCTACACGTAGAAGTCGTTTGTCATCCTTAACGTGTGTCAAGATCTGACTCGTATAGTCTGATCTGGATGATAAATTTTTCTCACAGTCTAGATTTTATTTGATAAATGTATCTATTTATCATTATAGGGTTGGTAATGGTCAGTACCTCTTTTTACCTGTGTGTTTCTCTACCTTCATAATTTTTGCAATGATCTTCCAGCTCTTCTGTTCAATATTTTGTGCCATCTTTCCAACCTATCACTCTCTTTTTCTATGTCTGTCTCGCTGTTTCTCTGTCTCTCTTCTTTGTATGCCTCTCTTTATCTATCTTTCTTTCTCTGTCTGTTTCTGTCTTTCTCACCCATCCCCTCAAATTCAAGCTACATTGCTTCAGCTAAAGAAACACAGCAGAGAGCAAATAGATGCATATCAAAGTAGTTCAAGAGAATCGAAAGTTGCAAACAGACATTGGATGGTCCTCCAAATCCCCAAGCCTCCTTAATCTCTCTCTGTTTCATTGCTTCCTTCCAGTGTTGAAGGAGATGCAAGCCTCCGCTGAACCTGAAATTGGCTTTAAATTTGTCACCATTCTCCGCCTCTTATGAGCCCATCTTCTCGACTGTCCTGCCCTGTTTCTTACAGCTGCATTTTTTTTTTCCTTCCAAGTTCTCAGATCTGCATTACTGTCATCTAAATAGTTACTTGCATGATCGCACAGAGTCTAAATATTAATGATAACTATTATGATGATTTGCTTCTTCCGCATGGCAAATTTGTATTGAAATATAAAGAAAGAAAATAAGATAGTGATGAAAAAGTGCAATTTATCACGCATTGTCCCAGAGGGTTAAAAGCTCCTCCCAAAATATTGACCATCTGCCACTGCTTTCTTCAAACTCCTTTACAAGGATCTTAAAGAGATGAGATGATGAAGATGATGGTCTTTAACATCAGGTGCACACAAAGAAGTACAAAAGATCCATATCTTTATCTTGATCAGTAGCAAATCCTATATAGTCAAATGCAATATTTTGTAGACACGACTAGGCGGAAGGTATGATATGATTGGATGAGATGTAAATGTTTATTGTTTGACAGGGATATAGGCCTACAGATATGGGATTATATTACCCAGACTATGAAATTTAATATTTTTATGGATGAATATCCAGGGCAATAATTCAATCAAAACAGTGACCTCTTCATCTCAATATCATCCTCTATCTCTCTCTCTCTCTCTTACACACACACACACTCTTGCTCCGCCTTCCATTTCATTGGGGTATATTCCCCCATCTTTTTTATCATTCAATCGCTTTACCCCCAATTTTTTGTTTCAATGTCTGTTTGATCTCTTTTGGTTTCCTTTTGTTCTCAATCTAGTCCATCAATGTGAACAGACTCTTAGCTTATGTGTACCAATAAGGTACAATGATTTCAGTAGCTTATAACAGATCAGTTACAATCATTTCTTCATGACACAAATCCTAGTTTAAGATGACAGTGTATAGGAGCTATCCATCAATGTGTACAGACTCAGAGCTTGTATGAACCAGTAAGGTGCATTGATTTCAGTAGCTTATAACAGATCAGTTACAACCACTTGTTCATGAAACAAATCCTAGTGTATCAGGAGCTATCTGTCAATGTGAACAGACTCAGTAGTAAGTGCATGAGGGATGATCATGAAGTACAGCTCATCATATCACTTTAATACATTCATGCTACAATCATGCTTGGGGAAATACTCCTCACAGCGGGTAGAAATTTGAAACTCCTGCTCATTACACCTCCTCAAATTGGCAGTAACACCATCCACGCAACCAATCACAGACACCCATTATTACTCATGTGATGGGCAGAGGGCATAAATCATACAAACCTCATAAAATGTTAGGATTCCAACATCAAATTTAATCTGAACAAATTGCATGTAAATTACTCTTTATGTATCCATGTTTTTCCAGCTTTTAACATCTTAACATCAAACAATAACATCATTCATAATCTGTAATACACCTCAAGCCGATTGACTCTAGCCATTTAAGCTGTGATCGCCTTCCCCTCGCCCCAAGCAGAGATAAAGCTCAGTTACTTTTCCTTAAGGTTGCCGTGGCGACCGCATCATCACCTATGTGTTGGTTATGAAATGTTATTCAACTTTGAGTTTGAAACAGGAGCTTTGTTGACTTGAGGGTGACCTCCGTGGAGCTGTTGATGCGGTAATAGTATCGTTCACATCTTCCATGTTGGAGCTCAATCCTCTGGGATTTAGAGCCAAACATGCTCTGTTCTTAGGTCATACCAAGACTAGAGAGGGAGAGAGAGAGATCCCCCCCCCCCCCACACACACACACATGCACACACCCTGGCAGGCAAATCAGAGAGAGAGGGGGGACGAACAGAGAGGACAGATAGAACAAGCGGATAGACAGATGGAATTAGACAGAGACAAAGAGAGAGAAGGAAGAGATAAAGTAGCAGACTAACATATCATAGATATGCTCAGGATATGTTTTCTTAGTAATTGGAATTCATTGGCTTGTATCATTTTCATATAACCTCTTTACCGCCTTGCTTGCATGCTGAATTACAATTTAGGCTAGCAAAAACTTGTACCTTTTTGCGTACTTCCTAATGGGAAAGTTGTCCCTTTAAGAAGTTTTCATGTTTGCATGAAATATAGGCAATATGAGTCCAATTTTAATCAGTTTATTGCCAATTATCCCTTAACAACCACAACTCATAGCTTTTATTTTTTAAGATGCTTAGTTTTTGGTTTTACAGAAACGTATGATTGCTGTCCACTTGCAGAAATGATTAAGACTGAATAAATGTTTGAAAATGTATCAATCTCAGTTTGAACACAGCTACATGTAAAATACTATAGCTCCGTCTTGGGAAATTCCTAGGAAATTGATTCTTAAGTGGAATCTAAATCTTCCATGAATTATCCCCCCTCCTGAAATCAATTTGTTAAAATGACACCACCATTTCCCCTGTTCCTGTCTCCAAGCTTCATAGTGCAGTGATAATGTGAAAATGATTTTTCTCTCAATATCTCTGGTAATATTTTTTCATTCCTCATGGGTATTGGTAGAAATGATGATGAAGTACGTCCATGACCATATTTGGCATTTAAGGACTTGTGTCAGAATCTAGCTTTTCTGAAAGGCCAAAGTAATGTGAAAAAAGTAGTATGAAAGAAATACATATTTTGACAATTTTTACTGGTATGTTTGTCATATTTATTTCTCTTCCTATACAGGCTTATGTATTCAATACATTTACAAGCAATCTTAAGACTTTTCTGATCAGGATGAATTGTAGCATCATGAAAAGTTTTAAAATATAATTTGAAAATTTGGGCAAAGAAGATGAATTTGGGAATTGTGCAGGATGCAAACATTGGTTTGAAGGGGGAGGGGGGGGGGGGCTGGACAGAATATGAACTACTTTCTTATTAGCCTTAAGACATTGTAGATTTCAGTATTTTATATTTCCAAGGTCTGGCATTAACATCAAGCCACTTTAGACTAACATTTGATTGATTGCAGTTGCCTAAAAGAATGTTGTAAACATTATCATGGGTCAAGTACAAACAGATATCGAGTTTATTTTTGTAACAATGCACCACTATAGTCTTAATGTGGTAGTATATTGGTAGACTGATTACTATTACCCCACCTCCATTCTCTCTATGCCCCCCCCCCTCCCTTGTACTGGCTACTCCCATACTTTACCAAGGTATTGACATTTTCATCCCTCTTTACACTCAATCACTTAAAGCATTGTATATGGCAATGAGACGTAACTTGCTCTATTCAAGGGGATACATGGTGTTAGGGCACGATTATCAGAGTCAAATTGTCGTCCAAATAAGTCTTAGGTTTTATGATCCAGGGTCGATCATAAAGGCCAAATGGGCGGTGCACTTGATGGTTGTAGAGTAAACTGGTCCTTTTTATTCCTGATGCAAGTTTGTTTTTACGGCATTTTGGAAAGCACAACAGACTGGAGGGTCTTGGAAATTAAAGGGATTAAGGAAGGTTGAAAGTCAAAGCCGGTTTTTTCTTCGCTTTTTTTTCCCCAAAGAAAATGCCCCAGTATGTGATTTGATCTACTTTTGTGACTCATTTTTATACAGGGCTGGAATTTGTTGAATTATTCTAAAATTAAAAGCAAGATTAATTAATTTTTTTTGGTGAATGAGTGACATATAACAATTTTTCTCCCTTTTTTCAACCCCCCCCCCCATCTCTTCCCTTTCCTATCTTTTACCCTCTATATCCTTTACTTCATTTTCCCTTTTATTTTTACATATTTGAATTGATAAAAAATGAAAATGAGTAAGGGAACTTGTAACATCAGAGAGCCCTGTAACATGAATATACACAATCAATTGTCCAGTTATGTGCCACTGAGTGTCTATGGCATTTCATGTACAAAAAGTTACAATTAATCCAAAAATTAATCATATCTCCTCATGTAACACCCTCCTGGAAGTATTAATTTCCATTGCTGAGTCGTCAACTTGTCCACCACAATCTTTGACTTTATTGTGCTGGACTTGACACTAGCACAGGTAATATGATTTGCTCCAGCAAATATGATATTTTCCCCTTGTATGATGTGAAAGAATATGATAAATGGTTGGCATGCAAGGAATGCGGATTGAGGGACCACGCTTTAGAACCAATTTGTGTGGTGATGTATGTGTGGTCTTGGCAATGAACAAGTACAGATCGTACTTAATGAAATATGTTGAGCATTGTGTAAACAAGGTGTTAAAGGGGGTGTCGAAATGATGAAGTTGGGTATTGATGGTGGAATATTTTGAGAAAGAGAAACTGTTGAAAATTAATGAAGGGGAGAAACAGAGAGGGAGGGAGGAAGAGAGTAGTGAAGAGGGGTTTGAGAATGTTTTGACAAGATGCATTATCATTTTTTTTGGTGTGGAGGGTGCGGCTTTTGGAGGGGCTATTTGGAGAAAGGCAGAGAGAGGCAGGTGCACTGGCAGATCCAGGGGCACAGCCGGCCAGTGCCCCCCCCCCTTTGAGAGGCACAATTAAAATTTGTAATGTAAAAATACCGTTAAAAAAAGTGTGCCCTCCCTTTTCAAAGTGAAGCCTTTTTTTGGCTTGTAAAATTTTCGTGGGGGGAATTTCCCCCCCCCCCCCCCCTTTGGAAAATCCTGGATCCACTCCTGGGCAGGTGGATCATGACTTTCATACAAATCTCATTACCAAACATGGATATCAAATGAGAAGTAATAGAACAGGGGCTGTGAAACAGTTTTTAAAGTTTGTTGGGGGAGGGGGCTGACAATGAAAAAATTCACAATAAGATGGCAGTTTTACATTTTTGTACATGTTTAAAAAAAACCAGAATGGGGGGATGAAGCCCCCATGGTCCGACAGCCCCTGTAGAACATGAAAAATGAAGAGACATAGTGCCAGACTTTGAGGAGACAGGTAGCATTTTATGTTTGGATAATGTTCCATGACCTTGTACTCTGTTTATATATCTAGAATATGATATCTCAATGATATTGTTAAAAATAACCCAAATGTGATTGGTTCTGCCATCAATCACTTTCTTTCACATTTTCATTGCCTCAAAGAAAATAAGCTTGTAGATATTGCAATAACTGTACTTACATAAAAATGCCTAGTGAAAGTACGAAAATTCCTTTTACTGCTTTTTAAAGCACTTGTGAAACCCTTTATTAACCCTTTTCAATTTGTCAGGTTTGGAAGGAATTTCATCGTAATTATCAAGTGTTGAGGAATTTATTACTTATGCCTGTGATAATTTTTGTGTTTTTCAGCATGGGTACCTTCAGGAATTCTAAAATAAAAAATTATTTCCTTCTTCTTCAATCTAAGTCACTCCTAAACTCATGCTTTTCATGCCTCATTTGGCTTTTTCACCCCCCCCCCCTCCTCTGTCTCCATTTCTGTCATTATTTGGGGAAAATGTAAAATAGGTTTGCTTTATATAGTTAATCTTTTCGATTAGCTCGATTTGTCATTCTATTTCAAATTAGTATTTTCAACTATGATCTATTTCATTTATAAAGCTTCAAGTTTATAGAGGGGACTTGCCAATCAAATCAAACACAATAAAGTCTGCAAAACTGTGAACGACAAAATAAATTTGAAAAGAGAGCAAAATGATTGTGAATTTGTCACGATAATGCGAGCTTTTAGCAGGTGTTAACGAGATAACAGAGAGGGTATTTATATCACCTTTTGTTGTTTACCTGTTGATCTGTAAAAGCATTCTTTCATGACATATTTCTCTACATTCCCTTTTCTTCCTCTTTATAGAATTTAATGGGGGATGTGGGGCTAGCCAGTGCCTTTTACAGCATTTGGGCTAGCTCTAAAATTTTGCAGCTCATCCAACTTTTATTTTCTTCAAATTTTCATTCTACCCACCCTTTTGGTTTTCAGGATTTCTTTATTTTGCTTGAAGTCAAAGGTGATGAGTGTATTTTCTTGATGTTCTTTTTTCACCCCCCCCCCCAAAAAAAGGTAATTGTTGATCATAGATTTTCTTTTTAATTGAAATTCAGAATCAGGTCAAGTGCTCACATGTCTTATGATTAAACAAAGGCCTTGCCAGCAGGAAGGATTCTAAATTTAGATACAACCTTTTCTTTGCTTTAAATGTAATTTGAAGATCACTATATGCGGTGCTGCACCAGCCCGAGTTTGCTCAATTTCAAGATTTTAGCCCGATCGGCCCTGCGTCTGCACCTGTGAATTATCGCGCTATTTTGCAAATAATCCTACGTTGGCTTGGGATTGCAATCTGGAGATTAATCCAGCAAACTATCCCGATGATTGCGTCTCAATTACAAATAATCTCGAGATTGTTCAGATCAGTATAATTTGGTGAATCAGAAATAGCGTGATTATTTGAAAACTCGGGCTGGTGCAGACGGACCTTTTGGACAATATCTTGCTGATTTATTGATGTGCATTTCAGCGATTAGAATGATTACAGAATTTAGAATCCAAAGGAATGACAGGAATTCAGTAGATAAAAAAGATGACAGGAATTTCATACACCAAAGGAGCTAAGGAGAGCATCTTTCAAGCTACCAATTTTATCTAGTGGTAGTTTCGAAAGTCTCTTGACCTATTCTTAAAGAGGTCCCGTTTTGCAGACAGAAATATTCCTACCATTCGGAAGCAAGAATTGTTGTGGGTGATACCAAACTCAGAATTTTGCTTAGTTTTGATTGTGAATCTGTGATAGTGACATGTCAATTGGCATTTGTGAAATATTTAATATATTTTCAGGGGCCTGTTTCATAAAGAGTTACAACTATTGTAACTTTGCCATTTTGCCAACTACCATGGTAAAAAAGCCCAGTAGCCAATCACAATCTAGGATTCCATTGAAGTTACAATAGTGGCAAAGGTTACAATAGTTGTAACTGGAAACAGTTCCTGTTCATATTTGTACCAGTGAGGATTCGGGGAGTTACAAAAGAAAGGGGAAGGGGGGCAGTGACTCTCTGACAAAAATATTTACCATTTAGAATCTTCAAAGCACAAAACAATGATTTTATGTAATATCATTCATAAACCTTGCTCATCAGCGACAACACTATATACAGACCATCACTACATGGCACGTACTATATCATAATTAGATTTCTTGTGATGTTTCCAAGAGTTCCTTCTGATGATTCAAGTAGTTCTTTGTTTTGAAATTAAGATTTTAGAAAATAACCGAGGCAAAACACTGAAAACTTTGTTGAAATAGAATGAATAATATTAATTTATATCATGGTGGACTTTGCCTTTAACTGGTTACTTTAGGCTGAAAAAACATAATCTCTGTAAATTAATAGAGTACATTTTATTGAGCAAACAATGAAATTTCATCAAAATCAGATGACAAAAATTAATGGAGATATTGAAATTCAAAGTTTCAATGTAGTTTTTAAAAACAGTAATAAACATGTCATGAATATGTATTACATGTAGGTTTGATTTTTTAGTATTGTGTTCAAAATTACAAATCATGTAATTTTCAGCCTAGAGTGACCCTTTAAGTCTGACATGGTCTTTGTCAAGCAAAGCTCAAGTCCATCTGATGGTCATCACTCTCTTCTTGAGGACAAGTATCAACAAACTATTGAAACCAATGACCATAGTGTTTTCACACGAGGATGCAGTTGCATTAAGATTAAACTTATGTTAGTAGTTTGTACTCTGTACCTGGTTCAAAATGATAAAAGGTATCGCCTCTTATGGGTATCCATGTTGTAGGTAGGATTATCATAAAACTCGGCATGTTGTAAAAATGCTAGCCAAGCTGTTGTCACATGCTTTGAATCTTGAATATGTATTGAAAGATTGCCAGAAGCTTTCCCAAAAGAAAATTTATTTTTATGTCAAACCATATTACTGAGCACTTTTTCCATAAGTATGGGAGAATCATAACTGGAAAGCACCTATGGCCTGTTGACCTGTCACATGATGTATCACATGATTCAACTTATTCCCCATTTTTGTTTGTTGAGCTTCATTATTATAGATACATTACTATAATCTTTACGTATTAATACTTTAAATCCCTGAGACTTTGTATAGGGACCGTCCAGGTCTAGAAGGCCACTGGTTCATTCAAATGAAGTAATCTAATCTTCACTCGTGTAAAAACACTCCCAGATGCCTGAAATTATGTTTACAACTGGGATGAGGTCACTATCATATCAAACATAAACACAACTCAATATATTGCCATAATGTTTGTCCATGCCAGATTGACTGAAGAATTTCATAAGGTAAGAGGGATTAATACACTTAAAGGCCAAGTCCATCAACAAAATGATTCGAATAAAAAGAAGGGAAAAAAATCAGAAGAGATAGCTGAAAAATTCCTTGTAAATGATATAGATATATTTTTAGGTTTGGTGTAAAAATGGCAGAGGTGGAATAGCATGGCAAAAAGGCAGAGGTAAAATGGCAGGGGTAAAAATGGTAGCGATAAGAATGGCAGAGGTAAAATAGCTGAGGTTTAAAATGGTAGGTGTAAAAATCGCTGAGGTAAAAATGTATCTCTGCCATTTTTACCTGGATTTTTGTTTTTACTTTCCCTTAAACAAAATTAAGTTAGTAAAATTAATCCAATCAGATCAATTAGGTCAAAATTTAAGCTTCTTAATTCCTGATGAGAACCAATATTCATCCTCTTTCCCTATTCCCATCTTCCGTGCATTGCTTGATAGAATCCTTCAATAAGTATTTACGAAGAGAGACTGTCCTATCATAAAGCATAACAGCTAATGGTTACTGTCTTCAGTTATCTCAGTCCTATTTGAAGGAGTGTTCTTTCTTCATACCCCCAAGTATATATGTACAATGAAACATGTAAAAAATTAAAAATGTGGAACAGCCTTGTACTCGGTTTGCAGGCATGAGCCATAGTTTATAAAAAAATATGTTTTTTGATTCACAAAATATGCACAGGACCATAAATGAATCTTAACTGATTAGAAAGGCGTTCATATCTACTGCTGATAGTTCACAAGACAGGATGTGGTGTTATTATACTCAAGACCTGATTAGTGCATTTTCACACATTTAGCAACATAAAAGAGTTCAGCAACACAAGTGAGAAAGGAGCTCTATGTCCTTTGTGCTGGAACAAGCCTTGGTGCAAACTGTTTATTGGAACTTCAATGTGGCCAGGTGCATGATTTCATTAATAGCCCAGAGCCCACCAGTCAGTGGTTATTGCTACTCATTCTCATCCTTCAACTTCATATCAAGTTTTCCTTTTCCCTCTATCTACTTCCCCCTCTTTTTTACCTTCCTCTTCTCCTTCTACCGATCCTTTCACTTATTCTACTCCTCTTTCCCCCTCCTACATTTCACCCATTTTTCTTCTCTTCTGGCCAACCCAACGCTTTGTAACCGTTTTCCCATCTTAAATTAGGTCAGCCCTCGTCTGATCAGAAGCACCTCTTTGCCTGGCCCAAAGGTTCAGCTGGGCTAAACACTTTCACATCTTTATTTTGGCTGGGTTAAAGATTTTGCTGACCCAAAGGCTGGAGATGGGAAAGGGACACTGTATATTAGTATTGGTCCAGTGATAAACATATTGAAGGGGATGACAGAAGACATCTATAGTTTACAGAGAGAGAGGTCAAGTTGATGTAATATGATCAGAGAATTATGATGTAAATGTTAATGGCTCTGCATACCACTCTGCCAATGACTTGGCTTTATATACAATTGGGTAGTAATCGTTCAGAGCGGTTGAGAACTGTTCTCACTGCCAAAGATTTGGTGTTGGAAGCTGTCTTGATTCATAAGCCAATGGTGTTAAGGGGGAAGTCCAACCTAGTAATTCAGTGTTAATAAAACCAGGGCCCCGTAACACTAAAGGTTAGCGATTCTACACTAAATGAATGGCCTATCATGATCATCTTTGCGTGCGCATTTTACTTAGTTGATTGACTAGGAACCAATCACGACTGTTCTTTCAAATTAGCAATTAATCGCAAACTTTTGTGTTATGAGGCCCATCACATGCAAACAGTGAAAACTGACAATTATTATTAAGGTGTTAAAATTACATCCTAGAGTTTGAATACAACACCAGTGTTGAAATAACCAAAGGTGTAAGAATATTACTGGTATGACCACCAGGTTTTAAACCAACACCACACATTTAGCACTAGTGTAAAATGACCGGTGTAGTCATCTATGCACACTTGTTAAACACATCAAATTATTTACTGTGAAATTCTGCATTATTCAGCATACTGAATACTGTCTGTTAGCATATTTCTTTTTTTTTACTAAATGGTCAAAGGAAATTATTTTCATCCATTTGTAGTGATTTATCATTTCTGTAATAAAAACTTTTATAAGTTGAAAGACAGATATCAGACCATAATTGAGGTTTGTTTGAAATAAAGCTTATCTGGCCATCAGTCACCATATTGATATCTTCACATATTTGAAATTCTCCTTTCTTTATCTTAGATAATACTTTTTTTTTAATGATATAAACCGAGATATGATTTTGACGTTCCCACAATTTGTCTGGGAGAATTGATGTGGAAGAAAGCTGATTCTACCTTTGGCCTCTGCTTTTGAAACCTGACAAACATAAAGTTGACAGTTTGTGGGTGTTTGTGATCATGAACGGCAAAAGGCAGAAACTAGGAGGAGGACTAAGAGGCCGTTCTCATTACGCTTTCTAAACCTAGTTTACTGGAACCGATTCAGGAAACCAGTTTGGAAGATCGCTTTGCTAGCGTTCTCTCTTGATTACACGAAAGTGATTTTTGAAATCACTTCACGCAAAGCGATCTTGTTGCTATGGAAACACTCTCAGTGGGGTGACACGTTTCGCGCGAAATTCAAAACCACAGCGTAGGCATTCTACACCTGTCGTGTGGAGTTGTGTCCTCACTTACGCTAATACCAGTTTAACGAGGCAAAGCGATCTTGAAAACTGCATCGCGAGGTGGTTTTCTGAACCAGTTTGGAAGATCGCTTCAACCGTTCTCACTACACGTTAAACTAGTTTCCACTAAACTAGTTTACAGTAAACTAGTTTTAGGAAGGTAGTGAGAATGGTGTCTTGGGGAGGGGGGAGAGAAGGAGGAAGAGAAGACAGAGGAAGATGAAAAGGAGAAGTAGCAGGAGGGGAAGAGGAGGACAATAGGACAATATGGAGAGAACAAGAAAACAGTTGAAATAAAGAGAAATATAAGCCGTTTGTGACGTTTATGATCACGAAAAATAGAGATGGAGGAAGAGGTGAACATGAAGAGGAGAAGGAGGAGGACAACTATAAAAAAGATATGTGAGAAATTAGAGAAGGTATGATTAAAAGAAGGATAAATATAAACTTGACAGCTTGTGGATATTTGTTTGTAATCATGGTAAAGAATGTGCAGAAAATAATAAAAGGAAGAGGAGTAGAAAAACCATTTGGACATTTTGAAAATGGCAAGAATGGGGAAAAAAAGAGAGATCTCACACAAAAGAAGGGGAAAGAGAAAATAACAACAAGACAAATATGAGAAAGAGGATATTTATGTTGATATGTCAGGCTCATGTTGATAACGAGAGGGGATGACATGCCATTCTAGGGGTCGTTAGGGGTCATAGGTATGCCATCTGCATCTATCTTCCCCTCTTAGGTGCATCAGTGGAATCTTCACATGAATCTTCGGCATCTTTCCCACTATACATGAAATGTCATAGGTGGGACTGCACCTAGGTATAAGATTTTTGCAATTTTTATAACCTATAGACTCTATAAGGATTATTGTAACGATCAGGCAATTGCCTTGGGCACCCCCCCCCCCTCCCCCGTCACTGCCTTGATGATGCTCTTAAAACTCCCTTATTATCAACAGTTTTTCTAAAGCGATCCAACCGAAAATTGCCTTGCCCTTGTTAGGGCTTTCTGCAACGGCTGCCCCCAATGCTTGAACATACAGGCCCATATTTTCCATCTGCAATGCTCTCTCTTATATAGGATTTACAGTAGAGATGGCTCAATCTCCTTTCGGAGGAAGAACATTGTAGTGTGAAAACCTTCCTTGGCTGCGGTTCTCTCAGCTGCCAGTTGAGATCTATTAGCTCCTCCAATAAGCTACTGTAGATAGTTCAGTAGACCTGTCTCCATCAGCCCAGTTTTCACATAATATTATTTCTGATCTGGCAATTTCTTCCCTATTTTCACAAAGTGACGGATGAGCTTGCAACCAATTGGAAGTGTTTTGGACTTAAACTAAAAAAGCTTTCTAAGATTCAAGGCTTATTATCGATCTTTTTAATGAATGAAGGGTGAATGCATTGTATATCATGAGAGAGAGAGATTTTATAACATTTTCATTATTTATGATTGCTTCATCATTTGATTTTGTAAATGTCTCAGTAGACCGCAGAATTATGTTGATATAATGCACTTTACATACAGTTGTATTATTTATTTATTTTTACATGTTAAGAACACCAACAGACACAGAATCGTAGGTTTAGAATACCAAAGAACAGAGAATAAATGTGTTTAAAACACCAAGAGAACACATTATCATGGGTTTACTTTAGAACAACAAATAACACATGATTATGTGTTCAGAACAACAGAGAATACACCATGTGTTTAGAACTTTTAACACCAAAAGAACATCAAATAATTATGTTTTAACACAAGAATAGAACACAGAATTCGAATTTTAGTTAAAAAACCCTGTAAACTTCAGCTTATCAGGATAGGAAGATCCATCCAACTCTGGCTAGTGGAGAACCTTCTACTGTCATCTGTGATGTCACTAGGCAGATGGGAGGGATGCCCCTTACATTCCGTTCACTTACACAAATTTGTTTTCCATCTGTTGTCACGGTAATCAGACAGGGGAGAGGATGGGAGGTTTCTTCAAAAACACAATAGGGAATGATAGTAAAAGAAAAGAGTTGCACATTGGGTAACATTCCTGGGAGTTATTGGTGTTATCTACTAGACAGTAAGGCATAATGAAATGTGATGCATAGTTGAGGAAAAGTTCAAGAATTTTATCCGTCTGAGTTGAAATACTAGCATTCTATCAGTACATGGTTGCAATCTACTTATTTCTTCTTCCATCATATATCACTTAATTATATTGTTGTTTATTAGACTTAATAATTGTACATTCAAGCAATGTATTCTATTCCTTTTTGTGTGTTTTTGTCATTGATTAGTTTGTTTTTATTGTTTTTTAGTTGTTTTGTTTTGTTTTTTCTAGTTTTAAAGATATTACATGTATACACTGAACACTATTTAGTCATGTACTTGAAACAAAGGAGACCCTAGCCTTACAAGCACTGCTTTTTCAGGGGTTCTCCTTGTCTTTCGTTCTATACGTAATTATTTATTTGCTGTGTTTCTTTTTCTACTGTAACAATGGTTCATAATTAATTGATTTGCATTTGTAGAATGTGAAATCACACTTGTAAGACAAAATATATGTGCAGAAAGAAAGAAGAATAAATATCATATCTTATCTTATCTTATCTAAAGGCAAAGTAACCCCAACAAGAAGTTGATTTGAAGAAATACAGAAGAAAAAAATCAGGAAATACTAGCATAATGCTGAAAAAGTCATCAGAATCAGACAAAAAGTTTTACAAATATGGCATTTCAAAATTTCACGGTTTCAGAATTTACATGCACAACATGGGCAGAATGCAAGAGGATAGTTATTTTTTATGGTTATTCCAAGGAGCTGGAAGCTCCTTGGTTATTCATAGCCCCTTTTGAAGGTAGCAGCATTCAAGATCAAAGAAACATTCTTGCTCTTCTTCAAGTATGCATACCATTCCTTCAAGTCAAATCTTATTTCCTTCAGTACATGTTTCTTTAAAGTGCGCCTCACATTGGCAGTGAAAGAACTGATATTTGAATGGTTATCATTGAAAGAGAGAAGGACCCCCCCCCCCCCTACAACCTTCTTAAACCTTCTATTTTATTCATTGTAACATTTTTCTCCAACAGAATCAACACTAATGGGGCGTTGCAAGAAACTTGCGATCAATTGCAAGTCTATTTTCGGTGCCTGAATCAATCATTTCTCTTGTAATTAATTGTAAATTTGTGATCGATTGCTGTACTGCTTCTTGTATAAAAAAGTGTAATCTGATTTACTACAGCTAAAATTGATCTATTCATTGTAAAATTACAACAGAATATTTGCGATTGATTGCAAATATTTTCTTGCAACACCCCCTTAGTGTTCAATTTTCATTGAAATAAATCCAAATGCACTTGATGATCAACATGGATGCTTTGCTCTCTGATATATACAGGCCCCAAAAATTCTTGCCTCCTTGACCCCCCCCCCTTCCTATCCTTCAGAAAAAATCCTGCATACTATGACTATGGAGTGGGTTTGTGGTCCAAGTTGTAAAGGAATTGGCTTTCTACCTTGAATCATAAAAAAGTACCAAGGTCAAGTTCATACCAAGTTTGTTTAACAGGTGCACCCTCTCACTTATCGCTAGTGTCATGGGAACATCGGAAAACATCAGTTTGGAAGTGGCTTCTTTCTTTCGTCAGTGGCGTCGGCACGTAATTCCACTGACAGTTATGACCGGCCAGGCAGCCCATTGAAAATTGTTGACATTTTAAATGTCAATGACCATTACACGCATTTCAAATCAAGATCTGTATTCTTCCACTTGGTTTGACGAGTGGGGAAGGTGATGTAAGAGACAGATGAAAATAACCTAGTCGGGATGAGGTTAGTTGACTGAATTTCTGATTTATATAAGATCCGACATCATTTCTGGTAATGGTTTGTACCCTCACCCATTTGTTACAAGATGTTTTATTTTTATCGAAAACTTATTAATAGACTTCTCTTTTGACAATTTGGAATACAAAATTATAGATTGTACATCTAGCTACCAACAAATTTCACATTATAGAGTATTTGTATTTATGTGTAGGAAACAACAATCATTTGATTCCATACGATTGTTACCATTACTCCAGCCCACTTTCATCCAATCAGAATACAAGATTATCACTCCAGCGAACTTGCATCACATTAAAATGTAGGGATTATCACTACAGCCGACTTTCATCCAATCAGAATACAGGCATCACCACTCCAGCCCACTTTCATTCCATTAGAATACAGGCATCATCACTCTAGCCCACTTTCATCCAATCAGAATACAGGCATCACTCCATCCACTTTCATCCAATCAGAATACAGGCATTATCACTCCAGCCCACTTTCATCCAATCAGAATACAGGCATCACCACTCCAGCCCACTTCCATCCAATCAGAATACAGGCATCACCACTCCAGCCCACTTTCATCCAATCAGAATACAGGCATCATCACTCCAGCCCACTTCCATCCAATCAGAATACAGGCATCACCACTCCAGCCCACTTTCATCCAATCAGAATACAGGCATCATCACTCCAGCCCACTTCCATCCAATCAGAATACAGGCATCACCACTCCAGCCCACTTTCATCCAATCAGAATACAGGCATCACCACTCCAGCCCACTTTCATCCAATCAGAATACAGGCATCACCACTCCAGCCCACTTTCATCCAATCAGAATATAGGCATCACTCCATCCACTTTCATCCAATCAGAATACAGGCATCATCACTCCAGCCCACTTTCATCCAATCAGAATACAGGCATCACCACTCCAGCCCACTTCCATCCAATCAGAATATAGGCATCACTCCATCCACTTTCATCCAATCAGAATACAGGCATCACCACTCCAGCCCACTTTCATCCAATTAGAATATAGGCATCACCACTCCAGCCCACTTTCATCCAATCAGAATACAGGCATCACCACTCCAGCCCACTTTCATCCAATCAGAATACAGGCATCACCACTCTAGCCCACTTTCATCCAATCAGAATATAGGCATCACCACTCTAGCCCACTTTCATCCAATCAGAATATAGGCATCACTCCATCCACTTTCATCCAATCAGAATACAGGCATCATTACTCCAGCCCACTTTAATCCAATCACAATACAGGTATCATCACTCTAGCCCACTTTCATCCAATCAGAATACAGGTATCATCCCTCCAGCACACTTTCATCCAATCAGAATACAGGCATTATCACTCCAGCCCACTTTCATCCAATCAGAATACAGGCATCACCACTCCAGCCCACTTTCATCCAATCAGAATACAGGCATCACCACTCTAGCCCACTTTCATCCAATCAGAATACAGGCATCACCACTCTAGCCCACTTTCATCCAATCAGAATATAGGCATCACCACTCTAGCCCACTTTCATCCAATCAGAATACAGGCATCATCACTCCAGCCCACTTTCATCCAATCAGAATACAGGCATCACCACTCCAGCCCACTTTCATCCAATTAGAATACAGGCATTATCACTCCAGCCCACTTTCATCCAATCAGAATACAGGCATCATCACTCCAGCCCACTTTCATCCAATCAGAATACAGGCATCACCACTCCAGCCCACTTTCATCCAATTAGAATACAGGCATTATCACTCCAGCCCACTTTCATCCAATCAGAATACAGGCATCACCACTCCAGCCCACTTTCATCCAATTAGAATACAGGCATCACCACTCTAGCCCACTTTCATCCAATCAGAATATAGGCATCACTCCATCCACTTTCATCCAATCAGAATACAGGCATCATTACTCCAGCCCACTTTCATCCAATCAGAATACAGGCATCACCACTCTAGCCCACTTTCATCCAATCAGAATATAGGCATCACTCCATCCACTTTCATCCAATTAGAATACAGGCATTATCACTCCAGCCCACTTTCATCCAATCAGAATACAGGCATCACCACTCCAGCCCACTTTCATCCAATTAGAATACAGGCATTATCACTCCAGCCCACTTTCATCCAATCAGAATACAGGCATCACCACTCCAGCCCACTTTCATCCAATTAGAATACAGGCATCACCACTCTAGCCCACTTTCATCCAATCAGAATATAGGCATCACTCCATCCACTTTCATCCAATCAGAATACAGGCATCATTACTCCAGCCCACTTTCATCCAATCACAATACAGGTATCATCCCTCCACCACACTTTCATCCAATCAGAATAAAGATGTCATCACTCCCGTCCACTATCATCACGTCATAATACAGCAAACAGAATTGTATTCCACTTTCAACCAATCATATTACAGCATCCATTCCTGTACTTTTGTGGTTGTTCAGAATGAGTTTGATGGATCATCTTTGTCTCAGGTAGGGTCAGCTGGAGAAGATGGAAGAGAGAGAGAGAGAGGGGGGGAGTGAATGAAAGAGGGGAAAGGGTTGGGGGGAAAGAGGGGGTCTATAGGAGGGGTGGGAATAGAGAAAAGAGACAGAAGAAAGAGCGCTAGTGAGCTGGAGATGTACAGACATAGAAAGAGAAAGGGAGGGAGAGAGAAAGTCAAAGAGAAAGAAATTATAGGAAAGAGGGAGAGAAAGGAAGAGGATACATAAGGTGCAAATAGGGAGATAAAGAAATATAATGAAAGGGGAGAAAGAGAGAGAGAGTAAGTTAGTGAAAGAGAGGCAGAGAGATGGTTAGAAAACAGGAGAGGGAGAAAGAAAGAAAGATGGAGATGCACAAACATGCCCAGACAGCGGGGGAGAGAAGGGGGCAGGCAAGAGCTCCTTAAGATCATGTTATAGCAACATTTGTTACATGCCTTGTCACATTAGAAGTAAATATTTTGGGTTGATAAGATGAGACCATGCAGTCCGCCTGATTGTGTCTGCCTTCATTGTAGGAAGGAAGTCAAGATTCTTTTTAAAGGATGTAGGTCCACAGATAAATCAATTCGTTTTGGGTGCTGTTTTAGTGCTTTCTATCTGAAAGGCTTCATGTACACCTTTAAAAAATACGTTTTTACGCATTGTCAAATCAACACATCTAACATGATTATTGCATGATCTGTTGAAAGTGTTTATATTCATTGGAAGCCACCCCCCCCCCCTTCATTATGGCTGCCATATTCATAGTGCTCTGAAGTAAACTTCAAATATAAACTTGTAATAGTAAAAATTGCTCTATGGGAGTTGCCTTTAGCTATCAAGAATTTATTATCATTTATCTTTAATAACAAAATAATGAAATATGTATTTTCTTAATAATACTAAGTATATTAATTAGCGATTTCAAGTTTGCAAACTGTTCATTTTAACTTCAAGTTTTTGTATTGAAATCATTTAAGCAGAGATAACTAAATTGGAAATAGCCATTTTACAAGGGTGCATTTGCCTGCTCCTTTAAAAGAAAGAATGAGTCTTCATGGTCTTGCACTTGGTGTTTACATCTTAGTGGTACCTTTTTGTTACCGAAATAGCTCTGTATACATGCAAGGCAGTCACGGTATTTTGTTTGTTGTGACCCACTTTTCCTCTCCTCTTTTTCCACTTCGGAGGTAACTTTCTTCTCATAAAAAAAAATACCAATTTCTATTTTTTTAGTCAATGTATTATTAGTGGATACACAGCATGTTTACAAAGAAAACATTTTAGATGGGGTAAAATTCTATCAAGTCACATTAAATACAAAGTTTACTTTTAAACATGTCAGTCCTCGAGACATTCCCTAAACAAGGCCTGTTCGTAGCTTGTCAAGTTGTACTCAATTATCAGAGTTCGATTCAATTTATTTTTGTCCCTGTTGATATTTACCTCGCTTATGTTTATATACATAAACAAGTTCTTGTATTTTCTAATTGAGCAAATGTGAGCATGATGAATTCAACATCTTGCTCACAGTGGAAGTGAGCCCTCTATAGAGTTAGAAACTGGAATGTGTTCATGAATGTTGATGTAGTCCTGAAAGCTAATTTTGAAGTCAAACGTAAAAAGAGGGGACTTGTAGTATGCCTTGACAGAAATTTGTGCATTTACTAAGTTCTGACATAGCAACATATCCATGACACAGGTAGACTCATGTGGCACCGTACTATTCAAGGGGGGGGGGACAAAATATATTATTTCATGCTCAAATATACGCAAGTGATTAGTGAACATATCTGAGTCATTTCATAACCCCTTCAATCATTCAAATTTCTTAATTTAGACCCCCAGTTAGGATTTCGATTTCACGTTCATGATTCAAGCTAGTTAAGAAACAGTAAATACACCCATTAAACCATGCTGAATATCCAGTGTAGATTTTTGTGTAATTTACTTAAGAATGGCCTGGCCTCATTATTAGGATGTGGTCAAAGTTATGTCAACAGTTTGAAAGTTTGCTTTATTCCTGACTACTGCCCACTTACAGAGATTATGGATCTTTGAATGGGAGTCCATTACTCAATGTTTGTTTGTCAATTGGGGAAGATGGCCCTGTTCATACCCATCCAGGATTCTCTTGGCCTGCATTCTGAAGTCTAGTTTAACAGAAACCATGGTCTAAATCTGTGCTAGTATTATGGGAAGCCAAAATATGTAAAAGCTTTGTTAACAGCTAGTTTTCTGGACCCCTCAATTATGATTAAATGAAGAGAATTTATCATTTATAATTCAAGAGAGTGTTAAGTATTTTGAGGTTCAAATGTTCTTAGTTCGAACCTCATGCATATTGTGAAAACAGGAAACACCTTATTATTAACACCTCTTTGTACTTCAAATTCTATTTTCAAAGTCATTTGTAAGTTTTAAAGTCATTTGTAATCTTTTCATATTTAACAATGCTGTTAAATATGTTTAGTAATCATATAAAGGCCTGCATGGACATGTTCTACTCCCTGGGGAGAACTATGGCCATGTGACAAGGGCCTTCACCTGGTTACAGAGTGGATAATGTGTAGTACCTCCTAACTCTCCCGGTTATATCTTGGCTAACAAATGAACATTTTGTGCTCATTTCCACTCCCTGGGGAGCATTCCAATCATAAACAAACTTAAGACCGTCACCTGAGAGGGAAATGTATATTTATCTTGTCTAACAAACTTTCAATGATTTTTTAAACGTTATTATTTTGTGTGTGAGCAGGGTCTTGTGGATAAAGAAAGAGAATCAGCTTTGAGAAATAGATAAGGCCTAATGAGATTCATTTAAGAGTAGACTTAGGAAGGTAAATGAATATTAAGTAAGCTTTTCACTTAGAGACATTACAAGGTTAGTAAATATTTAGTGTAGAGTGTGAGAGGAATAATAGTGGGTTGTCATTGAAGTTTAGAAGTACGTCTCACTTCAGCGAAATGAGCCCAAAATTTTCCGGGGACCAGATATGTAAGAGGCCAGTGTATGACTTCTGGTTGCCGACCTGCTCTTATTTTAGAAAACACAGACTGCAATGGTATTTTGACTGTAGATCTGTATACTGCCATCTTGTGTTCAGATTTGTCACCATTCTATGTGGGCTTCACTGGTTTGGTCAAAACTACTTCATAACAAAATAATACCATCAACCTTTTGTCAAATTATTTTATGCCAGCGCCATCTATATGATTACTTATCCACATTTAATTTATGAGATGTGAGTGGAGGTTTTTATGACCAGTGGTTGTCTTAAGAAAAGGTTTATTAAAAGTGGAGACCAAAGAGACATGCTTTCTGTTTGTGACTCAAAGCAAAGTTCTGTTGATTTTGGTGAATCATTTTTTTTTAAATATATACACAAAATGGATTTTTCAATTCATTATCAAATTTTCCCCAATTGAATCTCATGACAAGAACTTGTCTTACTTGACCTTCATTAGAACCCTGGGTGGTAAGGTGGGGTACTCAGTATATAATTGGTCGGTATGTATTGTGGAGGGGGGCACATTTTTTACACTCTGATTTCAAAGCCAATACTGTACATATAATCATTTCATTTCTTGAGCACAGTAAGCAATAACCTGTTGCTAAGCACCTAATTTTGTTCTTTTCATGGTAAACCAGTTCCAAAGTACCCCCCCCTTTTTTTCCGCCGAGGACTCAAAGGATCCCTACATGTACCTACCACTTTTAGGGTCGAGTGCACCCCCCCCCCCCTTCCTAGTTATATAATAATAATAATAATAATAGCGGTATATTTACCCAGGGTAGCCGCTTCAGTTCAGAAAACTGTTCTCCCAGCGGGCCCTGCTATTATCCTTTATGACAACAAATCACTTTTTTGTAATGATCCCTACATATCAAAAAGAAATTTGAGCTTGACTGCAAATCAGAATCCTTTTACTATTTCTGTCAATGTAGGATACTGAAAAGCTGCAATTTGGATATTAGATATCTGGATATTGGAGTCATTCCCATATATTTGGTCATAAAAATGCAAATGTTTGAAGTTTGGAAAGTGATCGGTAGATCAAGTCAGATCATTGTTGGTGCATGGAGGGCCCATGGTTGGTGTAGGCTCCCTTAGCAGTCTCACAAACAAGACTTTGTTTGATTATCCACAGGAATATATGACACTAATTAGCCTCTGTTTCTGCATACAAGGGAGTTTAAATATACTTGATGTTGGCTATTCTACTCAAGTCAGTCAGAAGTTAAATCTTTATTATTTGAATGTTATTCAAATAAGGATATTTGGGAGCTGAGGTAAAGTTGAAAGGATCTTTTTAGGCATGTTTAAAGATGATCTTAGGAGCAGTGTCATTTTACCACTGACTAGCATTCATTAACTTCAAGGTCCAGTCAACTGATTCAGACCACCACAGCTATGGAAAGCCAGTTGTGCCATAATTCATTATTAATAATACATACATAACATATCATGTGTTGCTGTAATGAGAAAAATGATAGAGAGAGAGAAAGATGGATGGATGGATGGTTGGGTGGGTGGACGGACGAATGGATATATGGATGGATGGATGGTCATGTGGATGGATGGATGGATGGATGGGTGGGTGGGATGATGGATGGGTGGATGGATGGATTGGTGGATGGATGGAAGGGTGAATGGAGGGATCGTTGGATAGATGGATGGACGGATGGATGGATGGAAGGGTGGATGGATGGATCGGTGGATAGATGTATAGAAGGATGGATGTATAGATGGATAGATGGATGTTAATTGTGATGGTATTGTTGGCAACTTTTCATATATTTTATGAAATTTGTGAATGAATTTAATATCTATAAAAATGTTTCTAATCATTCAGTAGAGTGGATCATGAACTTAGTATAAAACTTGTCAACTGGACTTATTTTTTTATTGTGACATTTCTTGGTTTGATGGAGAATCCTGGAGAGAGGATGCAAAACATTGCAATATAAAATAAATAAGTCAAATTGGCAAGCTCCTTCATTATTTCTTTATCTATTCTGCTTTAATTCAATAGCTCATGTCCTTATGTTTATCTTTCTTTTTAACGTTTTCTTTTTCAGATGTTCCTTTTGTCACAAGAAAACCAGAAAGAAAAGGTAAGAAATATAAAATTACTTATTGTTCCATTATTCAAAGCATTTTTTTTTTGTAAAGGCTCGATATATTCTTACTTTTATTCAAGTTGTAGAGACCGTTGCTTCACTTTTCATATATTGATTATCTTTTAGATTTTGGACATGGCCTTAATTGATTGATATAGATTAAGCACTTTCTATCGGGATTTAAAAATGCAAAATATCATTGTATATAAAGCGGAAAGCAAAATGATTTCAATATTCAAAATTGTTATAACAATACAATTGGTCAGTCTTCTTATTGTCCAATGGCTGAATGTGAACCTTAAAATTTTCAGATCCCAAGAAATATCTAATTCCCTGTGAATATATTTTCACCCTTTTTTCAATTTTTTTTCCAGCTCTTAAAAGACATATTGATCAAAATATTATTTCACTGTTTACTTTGCACTACGCACTTTCTTTGTATGAATTTCAATATAAAATCTAGCGCTTATTCTCATGTTCTTTGGTTTCTTGTTTCGCAGATTTGATCCAATTTCCTTGATCCGTCTATTGCTCAATAAGCACGCTTTCCCACAGCCATAAATACTCCCATACAAAATATAGTGTTATTCTATGTTATCAAGGGATAAAATCAAATTGGGGTTAGTTTTCCTTGCATCGCAGTCCTCTGACCTATTTCGGACTTTTTATCGCAAAGAATTCATCAAGCTAGCCAATTTTTCGACAAGATCTGGTGCCTTTGGGGTCCAGTTTTCTCAATATTTTGCTTTCTTTTTCTTTGAATATCTAGGTTGTAACTGCCAGCAGTTTTGTATTGGGTATATTGAGTTTTTTGAAAAATGACAAATCACTTTTGTCAGTCATTAAACTGGCAACAAAGCATCAATTTGAGTAAAATATATTTGTAGTTGCAAGAGTATTTTTAATTCCATATTGAAATTTAAAAGGAAAAAAAGAAGATCTGTGATGTGATTTTGACTTTGGTAATGTATGTTGATCATCTTTTTGAAAGTTCATTTTCATTTTTGTTTTATTTTTCATTCCTGTAAGTATGTCTGTGTGTGTGATCCTTTCTGAAATCATTGACACGCTGAGTTGACTGTTACCATAAATATGTGAAATTTGATTTTTTTTTTTTTATTTTTTTTATTAATCAAATATTGACAAGATTATGTCAAATGATTTTGCAGGGATATTTTCATAGAATGTAAACAATATGAGACCACTTTTAATCATTTTTATTCTAATCATCCAATAGCCACCACTACTCCTCGTAGCCTCAGGTTAGGAAAACCATAATCCTCCCTTTGCATGTAAATGTTAATTTTCCAAGTTTTTCAGTAAATAAGAAACAAGATATTAACTCTTCAAAGTTACAGAAAGCCATTGTGAAAAATGCCAAACTGGAGTAATTTAACCTTGAAATATCAATTGAAACCTTACAGTATAGGGAACAAAAGGGTTCATTTCTTCTTACAGTAGGAATTCGAACTCCGAACATCAAGCAATTCCCTCAATCTATCAAATTTGTATTGATATTATGAAGTCAACTAAAAGAACACCCCCTCTGGCTCAAATTCATATATTTTGTCTTTTAGCTGATACAAAAATACATCATTTAGGAAATGTAATACTTTTATTCCTTTCAGTTGTAAACAGTAGTAACAGCCATTGAAATGTGAGGTTTATACAGATCTACAGCTGATGAAAATTTGATGAATCAAGCGTCTAATTCATTTGAATATGCCCTTTTTACTTCTTTTTCTTCCCTGGAAATGTCTCTTTGATCATTTATTAATTTTTATCAGTCTGTAGGAATCTGGAACCCTGGCTCCAAGTACGTTAACTAGTATTTGTTTCACCAGAATTTATCATTCATCACATTTTTTCTCATATTAGATTATTATTGCCAATTTCTCGAAAGGCTGCTACGACATTTCAGAATTGAGGAGCAAAATGAAACTGTTAAAGCGGTGTTCTTATGAAAACATAGCGGTGAAGATTCAGATAAAAGACACATTCATTGTTGGCGATTATTTTTTGTTATTGTTGGAATAGAGAATAAGGGACCATCTTGTAAATCCATTTTTCTCAAAAAGAGCAAAGCCCGTAAAGTGTGTGAATTTGATCATGTTTTTTGGTATGGATTGCAAGGATGCCATAGGATTGAATGGTTATACCTCTAGTATTGTAATCCAAATTTGTTTAATCCCCATTTGATTTCATCTAGAAGGGGGCGGGGGTAGGGGGAGGCAGCAAAACCAACCAGAATTTCAGAGAGGGGAGAAGCGGAGGCACAGACTATTTTCCAAGCTCGCACCCAAAAATAAAATAAATAAATTTAACAAATATTTGAAAAATAGGGAATTGCTCCTAAATTGGCAAATTTCCTCCTAAAAATGACTCCAAAAAGGGGAAATCCCTCCAAAAGCTGTCATTTTTCATCTTAAAAGTTAAGTTGTCGAGTTACATTGTCATATTTTCATCCTCACTCTTAAATGGTGCACAGTATTACTTGTGTACAGATTTTAGTCAGGGAGGATGTGCTCATGATTTAGCTTTTTTCTGAATATTTTTTAGAATTTCATAAATTTGAAGGCAACAAAAAAAATTTGTTAGATCAAATATTATAAAATATTGTTTGGATAGTAACTAACAATAATGAGCTACATAAATTTTACTTTGCCTAAAATGATGATGATTTTATAGACTGATGTTAAACAACACTGTGCTTTAAATTGTGTTATGATGAATGCAATCACGTTTACTTTTCAGCTCGCAGGGACATGATTAAATTCATTTATTCAATGCCAAGAGACATAGGGAATTAATTGAGGGAGAACCTTCATTTTCATAAGCATTCAATTTCCCATTGCAAACAGTGTTCTCTTAACCTAAGGGGTAATAGTCACGTCAATGATGTGTTCCCACATTGCTTATCAGTAGGTGAATAGGTGAGAATGGTGTCTGTTATGTTTCAAATATAATAGATACAAAGATAGAATTGATACCAAAATCATAATAGGTCTATGTAGTACATCTAACAATAAACTTTTCTCTTGCCTAAAATATACTTTTTAGCCCAGTTATGATTCAGTTGGTTCTTGAAATTAAAGAAGATTCTTGATTATTAAAGTCATCTGTAAGATGTTAGCCTTATTGATAATATAAATTTATGATGTATGTCTTGTTTTCTTTCAGCTGCTATATCAGGCAAGTTTTACAACCTTCATCTTTGTATCAGACGTTTTCCTTTCATGCCATTGTCCTGATATTCTTGGTGATGAATTTCATTTCATTTAAATTATAGTAGTTGCAGCAGCCTTATAAAAGTAACAGCTTTCTTGTCTCATGGTAACAGTGGTGGTAACAGCAGAAACTAGTAGGAGTAGAAGTAGGAGAAGTAGTCTTCGTAGTAGCAAGGAGTCATGGAGTATTGTAGCTATTTCTCCTTGTTTTTTTTACCACATTGAAAGGAATAGAAAGTAAATGAAGTAATTTAATAAATGTTTGGTATTACAAAATCACAAAAAAGCATTAAAAATGGAGATGCTGAGTGAGAAAACCTTTCAGGGACAAACCAAAGCTTTTCAACATGCACTCATCAGAGTAAAATCGCATGAATGAAGTAGGAGGGAAGAGGAAGAAAGAAAGAAGACATTGCTTTTAGAACTGATGAAGCAGCAATGTTTTAGACTTAGCTTTGTAAATCCTACATATGAAAGCGACATTCTTTGAGTGTGAACTCCTCTCGACTGCTAAGAATGTATAAGCGTGAGTCATGGAGAGGCAACCCCGCGATCTGTGTAAAATGAAACGAAATTGATTGAATGTTCGAGGAAAGAATCCAGGCTCCGCATCCAATGGCTCATCATGTGTGTCTCAAATTGTGGCTTTGGATGACTAAGACTGATAAAGCGGTGCTGATCGATCGCCTTTTGTTGCTTTTTTATTCGGGAAATTTGTCAATCGAGGGCTTTTGTGGACATGATACAGTCATTGCAGGGGTGGAATATGTTTCTGAATCAGAGTATAATACACTTGAGATATGTAGAGGCATATCAATGTTTCGAGATTGAGAAGAATGGGTCAGATACATTTAAATGGTTTGGAGTGACTTTAAGAGCTGCCTGAATATTGATATGTTGTAATAGAAATTCAGACTAAGAGAAAGAGAAAATAGTTTGATAGAAGCTCAGGGGGAGATTCTAAGTGCCAAATTCAGTGAAAAGCTTAAATGATCGTGATGAAGGGACTTTAATATTAAGGCTAGACAGATTTTATAAATGAGGAAACAATCTGTGTGCAAAGCTTTTTAACACTATAGTTGTAATGATTGAATAATTAGATCTACAAGATAAGTTTTTGAAGATTCTTTATGGACAAAAATCATAACCTGTCCGAAGCCAGGGTTGCTAAATCTGATTAAACTGTCAAATTAAATTGTTTGCAAAGAATTGATCATTGAAATATTACAGTGGTCACTACTCTCATGTAATGTTGCTGTCACTCCTAAACAGTTTATCCAATATGCAGACGTACGTACTACGTAGGCTATGGCAAGTCGGTTTTTTTTAATCACATTTCTTGACATCAAGCATTACCTTTGTTTATCACAAAATGATTTATTCAGATGATTTTTAAATCTTTTTATTTGTTTGATAAAATGCAATTCTTTATATAAATAGCGGAATGCTTCATATCAAGAATGGTATTGAAGGAAGAAGCAGCTTGCCACATGTAGCATTTACATCTTAGAATAACAGTCAAATGTAATAGCAATTAATTATGCGTACTAAAGTTATAGACATGCTTCAGTTTGTGAAAAAGTAGAATAGAAAAGCAACAATAGTAGATATGCTTACACCTATATTGTGAGGAGAAATTGATATGGAGAAAAAGAAAGAAAGGTAATTCTTATGGACTTAATTTTGAGAAAGTGAAAATTGAGAGATCTTGAGCAAAAGAAAGCTAGTGGTGGGAGAGGAAGAGAGAAGAGGGGAGAGAGGAAGAACAAGTAAGAGAGAGAGGGGGGGAGGGGATTGAGAGAGGTTTCATTTTGAGAAAGTAAAAAAAAATAGAGAGAGCTGGAGAAAAAAGAAAGTGAGAGTGGGAGAGAGAGAAAGGGGGATGGAGAATCTGGATAATGGAGGTAAAATGATGGTAACCATGGTAACAGGTTGCCCCTAGATACTAGGACCACTTACCTGGATCATGTTACACACTCTTGAACATTCCTCACCCTCTTAGACTACATCACATTCAGACATGGGAGGTTGAGAGTCACAAGGTTGTAACTCCAGACCCAGTTCTGGGGGTGGGGATGTTCAACTTTTCCATTGTGCATGACCAGAAGAGGGTGATTTGTTTACAAATTTTCGGCATTACTCCTTATTTGTTTAAGATCGATATGCTCGATCTGTAATGAAAATCATAAGTCAGATGATGCAGTAGATGGCAGGTTCGAATCCCACTGGTTCTAATTTTTCTGACTTATGATTTTCATTACAGATCGAGCATACCGATCTTAAACAAATAGGAGTAATGCCGAAAATTTGTAAACAAATTATAATTTTCTCCTATTAAAAGCCTCTTCATTTACAGAAGAGGGTGTAAAAGAAGTATCCTTTTGGGGTTAAAACGTTATAAGTAGCTCGATGTATTTAGATGTCAAAATTCAATTTTAAGTTTAAGGAAATATTCTCTGCACTTAGGGTGTCATTTTCCTCAAATTTGATTCTTTTGCAGACTTAGCTAAATCAAAATCATGAATATGAAAATGAAGACAAGGCAAGCTGCAGCCAACATTGGAAAACAAGTTATTGCACTCCATGGGAGGAACAGTAGAAGTCATTTATTGTGATTGGCAGAAACGGCCTTTTTCCAGGCACCCGATGAAATGTGCCATTGCTTAACATGAAACGAAACTTAAGAGTCTCTCTTTCACTTTCAGGTTCCACTAAGTATGATGTTTCTTAGCTTATAAGTCTTTTCCGATGAGTGGTTTAAGCATTTTCTTTATAACATTAGAATTATATCATTATCTTTATTCCAAGTAAGTACAAGAACCAAGCGTGATATGACTTTGAGAAGAGCGCTGTACATAGCAAGTGACAGGTGTTACTGAATGCGTTAACTTAGTTTCCAATTATGGTGCAATCTTTTAAATGAAAAGCCCTTTATTTTGACAATCATCTTTCTGGTACTATCATTTGGGACTGTTTTGCCCCTAAGCTATATTTCCACTGGTTTTCCTGACAGAGCAAACTGTTCATATTGTGTGTATGGATACTCAAAGAACCTATCTTCTTTTTTCCTCCCATCATTCAGATAGCAGCAATGAATTGGTATAAAACCCCACGTGAAAGCTCTTCTCTCTATTTATCCCATCACAGATTAATCCTACCCCTTTCACACGAAACTCTGTCCTGAAAAAAATATTTCCATTTCCAAGTGCCCCCAGTCCCTGCTTAATCTCCCATTCCATTCAGGCCATAGTAACTATGCATTTACTATCAAAATATTCAAATTGAATGAAGTTTGTAGATGACACTGATTTTGGAGCACTACCAGTTGGTATTGTGGGAAGGGCAGAAAAGGATCCCATTATCAATCTCAAAATTGTTCACTCTTGTATACCAGGAGAGAGAAATCGGTATCAGGGACCTCCTCTCTCTGACTACATTTATTTATTTTACTCTGAAAATGTTGATTTTTTTTAATAGTTTGGTTGTGCCGAACCAAGTGACTGTAAAGTGAATAATAATAATAATGCAGTTCTTATATAGCGCAATTCAGACCTTAAAGGACTCTCAATGCACTTTACAGAAATAGAAATTATACAACATAATGAATTACTTAAAATAACACTTAAACAACATCAACATTAATCAGTTACATACATGTATGGCATAAGATTGGGAAAGGTCTATTTGAATGCTTCATTAAAGAGAAATGTTTTAAGTTGTGATTTGAAAAGTCCATGATTATTTTGTGATCCGAGAGTACTGGGGATGTCGGACCACAAAGTAAACTTGATAATTTCTGATTTTGAACAAATTTGGTCACAGATTTGATGAGAAACTTTCCCCAGAAAGAGAACGAGTCATATCCCCACCACCAAAAAAAAGTCTTGCAAAGATTTTTCAAATATTTGTTACAGAAAAAGGACATTCACTGTAATGAACTTTGGAAAATTAGAAGAGAATTCAGAAATCAGCTGATTTAGAATGAGAATTGAAGAGAAATTTAGGCAATTACATTAGAGATAAAAAAGAGGTAGATTTTATTCTTGCCAGTCAGATAATTACAAGTATTTAGAAGTTTAAAGAGTAGTCAATTACGCTATTACTGAATAATTTATAGGTCAAGTCAATTAGAAATCAGTCAATTGGATGATTAGTGTTTAGGAGTCAATAGACAATGGCAAAATATGTAGACGTTTAATGTTTAGTCAATTACTGAAGAATTTAGGTGATTAATAATTAAGATCTATTCCACTAAACAGGTTTAAACTACATAATTTATGAATCAACTGGTTAAGAACTAGTCAATCAAGAAAAAAGAATCAGATGCATTACTGATTTTAAGCATCTTGATTTGAATTACTCAGCATCTCTCCTAAGTGTAAGGTCATCCCAGGTAACCCTATGAATAATAAGAAGTCCATTTTGCTCCAGGGGAAAGGGGTGATGTGCAGGATGATTTTTTTTCCTACCCAGTACCACATCACCAAAGAATCCATTATCAACCAGCAAGAAAAGTAGGCTTAAAACTCCTTCAAAAATGAATTGTGACATGAATGGTTGAAGCAATTAGCCTAATTATTGTTTCATTGCGTGTGCTTTGTTAAATGTATGCCATGTTATTTGCAAACAAAAGTTGAATTTCTGCCTTCAATCTGGTTAGGGTCTGAAAATAGTCTAGTCCATTATGTGGTCTTGTCTGTTTAATTGTGTTATGAACATGCCAAAGCAATTTGGCCATTCGAAATGTTAATTTCTGTATAACCGGTAATTTGTTAAACAAAGTAACATATGTGGAATTAAAATACAGTACAACATGTAGTAATACAATTTATCTATTTTTATTTTACTTTATAAATAAATTTATGTCTTCAAATCAGATAAATCGGGAGAGTTCAGTAGATTCATTTTCACAATCCATTAAGGTCTTGCGAACGCTCTTATCTCTCCGATGGCTGGTATGATATTGCATTGATTAATCCTTTTGTCAGAGTTTGAGCCGTGTGAAAATTTATTTTGTTTATTTGGAAATTTGATTGATGATTTTTTAATATCGAGGGTAATGCAATTGTGATTTCTTATTGAAAATCTTTAAAAAATAGTTTATTTCTTGATGGGAATCTGCAGATTTTCTGTAACATTTGTATAGAAAGTAAATATAATTACAGAACTTTAGTTCAGTCTGCCTCATGCATTAAATAATCAAAATAACTAAATCTAAATCTAATATAAATGTGGTATTCGGTACCTGGTGAAATTCCTGGCAATGTATTATTGGAAATATTTGTGATGCTCCGATGGAGCGCATATAATGTTTAATATTTTATCCGTCCCCAAATCCATGCAAAGTCGTATCGCACCCTACGCACTTTCCAAATGTCACTAATTCATTACTTTCTCATTTATTCATTAAATGTGTATGGGGTCGCTCATGGTGGGTTGTGTGTATAGTGAGGATGGGGTGGTGGTGAGGGAGGGAGGGAGGGGGGGGTTAATTGTTGCTGAGAATAGAATGATAGATGAGAGGTGCATGGGTGTAGAAATAGGCAGGAAATTGGAGTAGGTGATACCTTGCCCCCCCAAAAAAAAAAAAAAAAAAAAAAAAAAACACACTTTGGGTTTTTAGTTGCAAATGTCTTCATTTTTTAAAAATATAGTTCGGGAAGGGGAATTTTTTTTCATATTTTTTTATTATTTCTCCATATTCTTTATTATGACGGGTGATTAGCCAAAACATATCACTGTCGATCATTGTAGGGGGTGGATGGCATCTGTAAGAATGGAATTCCCAGTCTTGTTTCATGTGAGAGTCTTATAACATAAAAGTGCTGTGAAAAGTGGTTGTGTAGAGGGTGAAAGTGGATGAGATGTGGAGATGCTACTAGGGAGGGGCTGGATGGGTGATGAAGAGGGGAGAGAATGGGAAGATAAAGAAATGTCCAGTGGATGGAAAGGAGATGAAGGGGATGAGGAAAATGGGGAGATTAACAAGAGGGGGGAGGAAGGAGGTGATGTTGGTAGTGGTAGTGGTCTAGTGGAGGAGGAGGGGTAACAGGAGGGGGAGGGGAGGAGGAGGTATGGTGGTATTGGAGGGGACGAGGAGGAGGAGCTGGGGTAGTAGTGACACTGGAGGAGGTGGAAGAGAAGGCAGAATATGAGCAAGAGGAGAGAAGCAGGTGCAAGAAGGACTGGAGGATGAAAGGGTGAAATGGATGGTACAAAGGAGGAGCAGTGGGAGAGTGATTTTAGATGGAGATGGAAGGAGTATGGATGCAGGGTTGAGGAGGAGGAGGAGGCAAAAGCAGGAACTATCTGTCAGGGACAACTTAACAAACAAGATATGCCCATTTAGATTTTTAGTGCGAGTCTAGGGAGGGTTGGGAAAGGAAGTGGGGAGTTGCTGTCCAGGGGCAAGATAATGCAAGGGGCTAGTACTTGACATTTTCTTATGAGATGGTGCCCAAGTCAAGTTTTGATTCCTGTCGAAGAAAAATCTTATCAGGAGATGGGGTAGAAGGAGAACGGAGCAGGCAGTGGTTACTTAGATTTGGTCAAGAAAATCTGAGAGTATAGAGAGGAAGAAGAGGGGAACTTTATTGAAATGTTATTTTTTCATGCAATCTACGTCTTTTTTTATAATACATACAGGGGAGGGGGGTATATGAAATGAGGTAGTACTTAAAGATATGTCAATTAAAAAAACTTTCATAAAAACGTTGACGTGATTGCTAATCTCAAAAGAATTATTATTAATTGATAAAAAAAGAGATGTCAGAAATTTCATATCATTCAGACCAGAACCCATTTTGCATCAAGGTAAATAAAAATCAAAGAGATTCCGAGGTGGTCCCTAAGTGTGACTGGAAGGGATAGTCTTCTATGTGCATTGTGTGGTACGGAGAAGCAGACGACATTGAAACGCTATTGAGCATGGTGAAATGTGGAATCGTCTTGTGACTCCAACACTTCTGTCGGGCCTCCTAAGCCCCTCCGGCCGCTCAAAAATTATTATTTCCATCCGAGGAACAACACCCGGGACAAAAAGCGACAAAGAGCCTTCCCCCCCTCTGTTGCGCAGTGAGAGAAAAAGAGCAGGAAAATCGACCAGTGGCTGCGGTGTTCTTGGAGAGATCCTACCAGTTTCTAGTTTGCTTCGCTGGAATGCAGCGGTGATCTAAAAACTTGCTTAAAAAAGGTGGAAATCTATATAGGAATGCTACTTGAATGGATGGAATTTGCCTAATTTGACACATATCTTTGGATTTCTTTTTATATAATTGGAGTGGATAGCATTCTTTTGGAGTGGAAAGCATTGCTTTTTTAATGAAAAGCATTCTATCTAAAGTGAAAAGCATTCTATTTGGAGTGGAAAACATTCTTATGGAGTGGAAGGCAATTCTTTTTGAAGTACAGTAATTCCTCATACGTGTGGAATAATTTCTCTTTTGATTTTTATATGTCAAGGATTTTGTTAGCATTCGTGTGAAATTTTTTTGTTCCTTGGATCTCTTGAATTTGTGCTTTTGAAAATATTTCCGATCACATTATTGGCAAAGTGAGGAGCAAAAATGAAGCATTATTTAGATGGAGAAAACTGCTAGTGGAAAATTTGTTGTTATAGCAACAGAGAGCACTTTGAGATGAGGAGAAAGATATACCAGTCTTTAATGGAAATAGGTGGAAAATATTACGCTTCATGGTATTTTTATCCTTTATAGATCAATAAGCTCTTTTATAAAGTAACAGGTTGCTGTATGGCATCTGTAAGCCCTTGGCTATGTGACTTACGATTATATCCTTTAGAATTCTTGTAAAATTCAATTATTTATCTGTCACTTTGATAGTACATCAAAATTACCTGATAATTCAAAAAGATAGAAAGTAACTGAAGATGGAGGGATGTAAAATGGCAATGTGTGTTTTACAGAAGTCAAAATGTGTTAGATATCACCTAAAGTAATTATTTTTTTTATTAGAAGGGATTATAAGACAAATATTATAATTTATCAAAATGCAGAAAGTATTAGCAGTCAAAATGTATTGAAAAATATTTTCAAAGCTTATTGTCCAAGATCAAATAAAATATTAAGTAATTCAATCCAGCTGAAAAATGGGGGAAAGGTGGCATAGAATCCCGGAATATCTAATAGCATTTTGAATGCCAATATATTTACAAACTAAAACAAACTTTGGAAATAATCTTTTTTCAGTAGATTTTGATTTGAAGATTTTAATTTGAAGCTTTCGGTCAAAAAAGAGGAGAAAATTACTCTCAGCACAAAAACATCAACTGTTACCCTGAATGATAAAATTTGAATCACAGCCAAACTGATATTGGCCACTTGCCCAATTTTCTTTTTAGGCTGAAAGAAAACATGTGAAAAGGAGCATTTTTATATTTTTCCCATTCTATCCATCTCATATATGTCATGCAGTTTTATTGGAATCTGACATTCAGATGCATTTAATTGTATTGTCACCTTTTCTGTACACATCCGATCAAATCAACATCATCCCTTGAATTGTATTTGAAGGCTGTAATAATTTTGACATACAATGGTAGTAATTGTCAGAGTCCATGGAGTATCCAGAATATCTAACCATTTCAGACAGAAAGCTCGAGCTACATGATATTGTACATTGTTGCTTGACTGTGAAACCCTCAAAATTTTAAAAATATAAGGAGAGCTCGGATAATGCTATTATTTTATAAATATGGAAATGGAATCAACCTCATATTTTCTCCTAATAAGAAATAAGAGTGTCCTAAAAGAAAATAACAGTAACCTAATAAAATAGCAGTTTCCTAATTCCTTTTGAGAACTCTTTCTCAGCAGAAGAAGGGTGTTACTTGTGTCATAACTCTAAAATAAGGCTTTTTAAAGTTATTATTGTTTTGTTTTTACTTTCAATATGATGGCCAAATCTGAAAATCCCAGGTGTTAACTTAATATATAATATTCATAAATGCATGTCCATTCAAATTATCTTTCGGTTGACTTTTGAATTGCATCTTCAATTAGTCATATTTAATGAATCAGTATGATTATCTAAAGGAAATAAAATTGTCACTCCGTCTAACATTATGTTACTGTTTTCAAAGTGTTTATACTTAATTGATATATATATATTATATTTATTTTAAACATCAGATAGACTATGGTTCTTATGCTGAACGAAATCAAAATCAATCTTCTCTTCGCTCACAAAAAAATATATGTTTGTATTGGTAAACAAAAAGACCCTGTAAGAATTTAAATCATTTTGACATCATTAATTTGTGTTAGGGTCTTAGATACACGATTGCTCACTTGACCTATACAACTACAATCTAATTCTTTACAATAATTGAATTATTATTATGATGATAATAGTAAATTTGGAAATCCCTCAGAGACATTATCCTAGTTTGTTGATCTAGGCCTACATAAATGCTGAATAATTACCATGTATTTCTTTTTGTTCTAAAATAATTTACAAGATATTCTGATCGTACTGGGACAATAGTTAACTTCCTCTGTTTGTAGCTCAATATTTTCTACTTTTCCATATTCAAATACAAATTTCAAGTTAGAATTTAGACCATGGGCAAAAAATTGCTCATTACTCTGCTACTTTTCCATGGCAACGCTTTCAGAATAATGATGCTGTATTGGTAATTACAGGTAGACATTCTAGACTGTCTGTTGTATAACCCAAGGGCATACCTAAGGGAATGATGCTACTTTTATGATCTTGAGCTGTCATTAGGGTGATTGCTGATTGGTCTATATTACGCTTTTCACACTGCACTCTTTTTCCTTAACCCCAGGAAATTGGTGGGGCTAATGGGGGGGGGGGTCTTAGCCCCACCAATTTCCCAGGGGTTAAGCTTGGCCCACTTCGTTTTCACACTACGTTTTAGCAAAGCTAGCACCACACTTGTGGTGCCAAGAGATGAAGTGTGAAACGAAACTGGGCTAAGGAAAAGTGGGGCGAAGCATTAGCCAATCACAGAAGTCGAAATTGCACATTAATCGCGCTCTGTATGGTAAAATCATCAATATTCATGAGCTGTGTGATAGTCCGGGGTTACAGCGTTAACCCCGGTTAAGCAAATAGTATGGGGTTAAGAAAGACCGTGTGAATCCCCAAAAAGATAGTATGGGGTTAAGGATAGTCCGGGGTTAAGGATAGTATGGGGTTAAGGATAGTCCGGGGTTAAGGATAGTATGGGCTAAAGGAAATGCAGTGTGAAAAGCATATATCTGTTTCCTCTGTTTTCTCTCTTCAGTCTCATCCCAATGGTCTAATTGTTATTTATACCATTTACCATCTTATCCAAAACCCACCTTTTTAATGTTTAGATTTCCCCCACTCTGTAATGTCAGGTGTGCGTTGATCTATATGGAGGTGTGCATCTTTGTTTTACTTTTGTTTCTTTTCTAATTTTGAGTATCAGCGATTAATTCATTTATTTGCTACACTTTGATTTTCATAACTAGCCTGAATACAACTTTATGAATTTATTCAAACCTACATCTAGTTAGGTCTTTCAATTCCATTTACTTGCTTTCATTTAAAAAATGACTTAATCATCTTTATCCGCTTTCCATTTAATTGCCAAATGAGAAATAACTTGCGCAAGGAAAAGAACGAAATATTTCCATTTTATGTTGTTGTAACATTCTGGTATATTGTTTATTACCCCTAGCAAACTACTAAATGAGGCAAATTACCGGTAGAATGCTCATCTGTCTAGATGCGAGCATATTAAAGACTGGAAGAGGAGCTTCAGCTAAGTAATTCCGGTCTGAAATACGAATCGTTTGAATCAAATCTCTGAGATGGAAACAAACACATTAAAGACCCAGACTTTTGTCTTCTCAATTTCTTTGGAATTGGTTCGTTATTTGTCCATTATCTCTACACTCGCCTCACTCATGTTGATGAAAAATGTGCATGCCATGACATTCTTCTGATGCAGTTGCCATGGTAACCACATCCATACCTTTTTTAAAGAAGTATGTATTTATTGTGCTCTGGAATTTCAAGCACTGTGACCCTGAATGTGTAGTTTATGTTGGATCAAAGGGTTGGAGCCTATTGATCATTAGTATATATGCGTAGCACTTGAGTTTGAAAGCTGATGTTGGAATGCTTCCCAGGGAGTAGAGAATGTGCATACATTGTGTGCATTCAAGCTAAAATATGTTGAATTTGGGGTAATGATAATCTATACACTACTGAGGGATATCTCCCAATGTTTAGAATGCTATATAAACAGAATATTATTATCATTATCATGCTCCTCATCATCACCACCGCCATTATCGTCATCATCACTATCATCATTATTATCTTCATCATCATCATCATCACCATCATCACTATCATCATCATCACCATTATTATCACCATCATTATCGTCTTTATCATCATCGTCATCACTACCACCACCGTCATTATCATCATCATCATCATCATCAACATCATCATCAGTATCATCATCTTCATCACCACCATGGTCATCACCATCACCACCGTCATCATCACCATCATTATCAACATCATCATCATCATCATATTAACTCAAGGCTTTATCAATTTCTGCTTCAAAACGAAAGTAATAAGAAAGTGAAATATTTATGACTCTGCTAGTAATGGTATCATTAATTGATGCTAACTGAGCTTTTAACAAGTTTTTGTTTTTGTTTTTTAACTTATTAGTTTTTCTGCTTATAATATGTCATTGTGACCTGGTTGATGTATTTATTATCCCTCTGTATTACTCACAGGAGGAAGATGATACAGTTAGAATGTTAATGATGACATCAGACATCAGAAAGAGTTTTATTGATGTTCTCACTCCCTCATGTAGACGGCAATAGATGGGGTTGCTATGGTTACATAAATCATTCAGCATCACTGCATCTATCTCAGTATTGGGAGCATCACCTCTAGCCTGAAATTCAGACCCAGTAGAAGTAATAAAAAATTGCTGAGTCTAAGGCACTTGAGTTTGTGAAATATGAAGAATGTCTCCTAATTTTAAATGAAACTTGAATAAATTATTAATAACAAAGAGATAGGAGAACAGGAGAGGGACTATTCTTCAATCTTAGCAATAATATCGTGAATTGATTTATCTGATGAGTTTTCAGTCCTTTATTGGCTATTTACCTTTACTGCAGTGTCTCCTTAGCATCACCGATAGAGGCATTGGTTTTGGTCTATCAGAAATATTAAATAATTGAAGAAACTAATAAGATTTATCCTTCTTTTATTATCCCTAAAAATGTAATTGAAATACATCTAAGGTTCTGAGAATCTAATAATCTAATGTCTTTTAAAGAATTAAACTCCCTTCTTTGAGTAGGAAATACAGACGTTTACTAATTTTATGCTTGGTCAATAAGCTGTAATACGAATGAGATTAATTAAAACGGTTCTATAGAAAAATTAGTACAATTTGATTTAAAGCAAATGTAGTCCAATTCTGCTTTTTTTTATTGGTAAGTTGGAACTGCCTATTATAACAATTACCTGTAATGTACACTTGTACACAACTAACTGCTTGTTTCACTCTTGAAACCACAAAATCTATATAAAAATTAAATGCAGCTACTATTAGGAATTGAAACTTTATTATTGGGAGCTATCAGTGCTTAGAACTATTCATAATTTTCTTTATATAGCTACTAAAGCACTGTCAGTTTCGATATGAATTTAGTTGTTTGATATGATTTTATTATATTCTATGGTAAATTTTTAACCTAGAGAAGTAGTAAAGGCAAAATTGAACAGCTTGCATTAGTTTTATCTTAGACTCTGCTGGAAATATCTTGTCATAATAATTGAAAGACAAGGTCTGAAAAAAGACTAGATCTAAAACACAGACGAGCAATTTACTAAGCTCAGATAAATTGGTAATTCCAGAGGCCTTAAAGAAGGTATGTTCAGCTCTGTATAATACAAATGTTGTACACTCTCATTTGAAATTTTGTTAACATTTTATGATCTTGAAAGAACAAATCTTGCATGCTTCCGTAAGGGGTGCCAGAAGCATTATGTTTTTGTTTTGTTCTTCTATCGCATCTGTTTCGTTCTTGCAATAACTAAAGAATCATTTGAAGGATAAGTTTCAAATTTGGTCCAACTATGCATATAATTACAAGGATCTGATTTTTATTTGGGGTCACAAGGTCGAAGGTCAGTTTCATTACATATACAAATTATTTTTGTTCCCATAATAACTAAAAAGGGACAGTCGAAGTATCAACTTCTAACTTCAAATTTAATGCAATATTTTGGAATCCTATGGCTGTTCATCTACTTTGATAAGAGATGTTCTTAACCTCCTGACAATTTCCTGAGGCATACTGGACATAGCAACAAGCAATGTTCATCTGTTTACAAACTTGACCATAGATATTTTCATGGAGTAAAAAAAAGTCCCTATTAAACAGTATATCGGTAGTCTAAGAATACCCAAGGAAAGAAATACCCATGAATTTGAAAAGCATTAGCGGTAAACCACTCTATTAGTCCAAGAAAAAGATTGTCTCTCCTTTACTCTTATAGATTCAGCTGCCTTGCAGAAAAGTGCTTTGCGTATAGACTGTACTTCTGCTTGTGTAATTCAGAGAGTGAGCGTGCAATTACCGCTTTTCAAGATTATTTGTAAAAAAGTGCAGTGGACCTGAATAAGACACACCTTGTGTGTTAAAGCACAGTCATGTTCTTTAAATGTTAAAATGTAACGTTCTACGAGTTTGCAAAGGAAGGCTGATAAGAGGAGATGTGTGTTATGCGAAGGTAGGTGATATGTTGACATTTATCATAATAATTATGATCCATTGAAGGAAATCAGGATGAGAGAGAGAGATATATATATATACTTAGTATATATTGAAGGTGTTACTGTCTTCATGTGAAGTTGGAACATATTTTGTAAAATGAAACATTATGTGAGCCCTTGAATGGAAAAGAGCGAATGAAAGAGAGGGAGGTAAGAAGAGCTTGAGTTAAAGACAGAAAAAACAAGTAGAGAGTTGGGCAAGCAATTGATTTCGTAAAGAAAATTATGACAATGTAGAAATTAAATTGATAATTCAAGGAATAGTATATATGTGCAAAAAAGTATTTGTTTAAGAAGCCAAATCATTTGAAGTAGACATTTTCTCCCTGTAAAAAGCTATCGAGCTCAAAGAGTTGGATGGGTAGAATAATTCTTCCACCGGGGAGGCTCTGGTTGAGATGGGGGAGCATTTCACAAAAGAGTATTATCATTGATTTTCACTGACTAATCTGCTCTCAGCCAATCAGATGCAAGGATTCACAGTAGCTTGTAACAATAGTCAGTTTAAACTAATGTCAAGATGCTTCATGAAATGCTCACCAGGAACAAGAGAGGTAGGAGTGCATCACTTCATCCGTGAGCGATCATGACAGTGACTCATGATGCTCTAGCCCTCAGGGCGACTGAAGCATTTCTTGTCGCATTCGGGATGTGATGCACATTTTAAAGCTGTCATTGGATGGTAACAACTTATTCTTTTTGATCCCTTGTGTCTACAAGTCTGGGCCCCCATGACATACCATGAATAAAGTCATTTGAAGCGAAATGTCGGAATATGGTGATATACATGATTTTTCTGGGAAGGGGGGGGGGGCAAAAATATATTTTTAAAAGTGACCAAGCTAATTATGAAGGCATCCTCGTTCACCTTATTATTTTTTTAGGTTGCTATGAAACAGTAATGCCTCCTGTAGGCTGTGGAGCTTATCATGATCTTATGAATAGACTTAAAAAACTGTCTCTTGTAGTTTTCTGTATTTTTGAAAAATTCACTTTTTAATATTTATTTTTTTAATGTATACCATTTTTATATCAGTCACGTTGATAATATATATTTTTCCTACAAATTGCCAAATTGATTCTAAACACTTGTTTCCAATGGATCTAACTGAAACCCTTACAATGCAAAATAATCAGTAATAACCAACAAAACTTGTTTGTATCATAAATCATACATTTTTGTGAAATGAAAAATTATTTCAGGTCAAGGCCAACATATACATCTCTTTTTCTCCTACAAAGATTTTTTTTTTCAAACCAGACTAAAATATAAAGGCTAGCTCCTCCAAAACATTTCAATCATTTGAGTAGGTGAGGTGTCAGGCGTACATGCAGTTAGCCAGCTGAACAAAGAGAGCCGAGGTGTGATTTCCGCCAGCCGAGGTATAAAGCTACAAAGTTAACACCCTCGTATGGAATAATTTTTTGGCGTGGCAGGTGGTTAGGTATGCCGGGATGTAGGAGTCTTTTGAGCATCATCGCCAGTGTTGGTTATTTCCGCCACCGATTTTACCACATTGTATTCTCCGTCTGTGAAGCTATTTGCCCCCCAAAATGAGCTGCTATTCTGGTAGTGAAAAGTACACGGACTTGCGGGGAAAATCCTATGAACAGTTTTGTTAAAATGTTTTTAATTATGTTTCAGGCCACATGATTTTGTCAATAGCCTCCTCTATCATGATGACTTCATGTTTTTTCTTTCAGTCCATGACTTAAATTATTTAAAAAAATCTATTAAACATTTTGATCTTTGCTTTTTAACATCTCTTCTTTTTTGTATCTTTTCTTCATTTATGATATTTTTTCTCCCTCTCTTCCTTCCTTATCATTGTTCACTTTTCTTCTTTTTATACCTGACATTTCTCTTTTCCTCCTGTCTTCTCATTTATTTTCTTATATTTCATATTAATCAGCCTTTCACTCCTTTCTGACTTTCTTCTTGATCTTCTTTCTCCTCTTCTCTCTGTCCTACTTTTTGTATTCCTTTGTTCCTATCTCTCTCTATTAAACTCTTTCAGTAACTCAGTAGAACCAATATTTTGTGGTTTTCTTTGTGTAATTTTTACATTTCTCTCTAAGGGATGACTCATTTATTACCACATCTTACGTTGTCATATTTTTTTCATTGAAAAAAGTTGATTTGATGAGAGCTGTCCATATTATCAATGATAATAAATAATTTTGTATTACAATTTAATAAGTCAAGATCCTAGTTTGTGGTTTGTGGCTAGCGAAACTGGATTTTTTTTTAATTAGAAAGATTTATCTTTAAATTTCAAATGATCAAATTCAAATCTTTAGACTAAATCTATATATAGTTTTGACATGTATCTGGATTTCTTTTGAATCCATGAAATTTAGAGAGAAATTTGTCGCCAAAACTGATGATGCAAACCCATTGAAACCCACATTCCAGGAAACAATTTTTTCATTATTATCATGTTACATTCATTAATTTTGGATAAGGAAAAGTAATCTTTATTTCCCTGAAAGGAATATTAGCTTGTTTTATGTTCCTATAATCATTATGGGTATAAAAGATCCATAAGTATAGCATCCCTTTTCCTTTACAAAACAGGACATTTTAATGACTTGGTATTCATCTCCCAGCCATAATTTCTCTAGTCTTGGAACAAAGACCTTTATGCAGGACCTTTGATTAGAGAAATTATTGTAATACAATTGAAATAAATGAAGCTGTATATGTTCACCTTTTTGTACATACTATCATATTTGATACCTGGAATCATACCTCCTTGCTCTCAGTGTAATAATCCAGTAAAGACAAATGCTCAATGTTCTCAGTATATTATACAGGGTCTGCATTTGTAGTCTACAATGCATGATGTCATTAGGGGATTTCCCTGACACTTTACTCCTCTCCCAGCTGCTCTCATCCACATGGGCAAAATAGCTTCTATCCTGGCACTCATTCCTGTTTACATTGCGCAATTCTGAGTTCATTTCAGGTTGGAAACTAACGATACTTCTCTCAGGAATTATGTCCAACCAGTATAATGATTTGGGTATTTTTCCATCTTAACTTTTAGTCATTTTCCATCTTTTTTGTATTCTATTTTAGGAATATGCTTACAATCTCAACTAGTATAAAGGTACATGAATATCTGCCAAGAAGGTTATTTCTCCTTAAAAAAGCTCCACACCCTTATTACTTTCAATATTGCTAGATTTTTATTTTTAAGACTTGCTATTCCAAGTAATGTTTGCTTTTTGATACCAACTCCTCCACATTTTCTGGATTCAGTTATTAGTTTGTACTTTGGGAGTGCCATACAAAGTCCTTTTCTGCAGCTTCTCTCTCTTCATTGCAAGAGCTTGTAACTCGTCTTGGATTTAAAGACTTGTGATACTTCAACTCTTCAAGGAATATATATCTTTTCTTAATTTTTAGCTTTTGCTTTTCATAGGGGTATGACTCTGAACATCGGAACATGGTATCCAAGTCATGTCATGAAGTAAACATTTGAAGTGCTCGAAAAGAGACCTTTGTGACTTCGCTAATGACTTAATGACGTTATCATCATTTCATCTACTATAAGGAAACAGTCTGTGAAGTTTTTGTATCAGCAAAGTGGTGTCACAGTATCAGCAACATTAATTCTTTGAACAAACTCATTTGCTATTGTTATTTGAATTAAATTACCTCGTAGACAATCCATTGTTATCATCTACTCAATACCTCACAAACCATAGTGTGCATATTGTGACTGGACTCCATGGACAATATGAGAGATAGATCCGCATCTTTTTACTACAGTCAGACTCAGAATTCAGCGCAAATGTTCAATGAGGAACTGAAGTCAATGTGTGAATAAAGTCCGTAATTGATTTGGTTTTCAAGAACTACAACCACCATTGATAGACGCTTGTCAGTTTTAATGCCTTTCTTACCCTAATATCATTGTGACTTGCAAGGATACCTGTATCATCATTAATCATTATCTTTTGTGAAAATTGATTTGTGGAGGATTGTACAATTGAGACTGTTTGAACTACAACCGACGGATACTTCAACTTTAACTTTTGAACTTCATCAACATTTCACCATTGTTAATAAGCTTAATCCAAGGAGATTAAAACCAATCATGTTATCCGCACCCCACTTAATCCTCTTTCTCGCCCTCTTCTCCCCCTCGCTCTGCCGAATCTTCATCTCCACAGGACCATGCGACATGGTTCTCTGCATCTTCGGGGCGGTGTGCGTGGAGAACGAAGAAGGGCGCCCCCAGTGCATCTGCGACCGGGAATGCCCGGACATCATGGCGCCTGTCTGCGGGTCGGACGGGACCACGTATCTCAGCGAGTGCTTTCTGGATAAAGCATCGTGCGAGCAGAAGAGGAGGATATACGTCGCATCGCAAGGATCCTGTGGTAAGTAGAAAATCATTATCTTCTTTAAAATATCAGGGTGTATTTCACAAAGATTTATAGTATGACTTGGAGTCGCTCTTAAATGCCGATGCTTATATGTTATACAACATGCAATCTCATTGATTAATATGCAGTAGTGCACATCCTCTTGGCATGATCTGACCAATGCTGTAATGCCTTTTATACCACATGCAACTAGGCATTTAAGTGTGACTATGGCCCCTGTTACATCTGAAAGTTTCCTACCCGAGACCCGACCGAGTCCACTTGCAACCTTGACTGGATTATTGGTGGATTAGCTTCGCGAACGGACCGAGTCCGAAATGTGGTCTGTTTACATCACAGCGTTCATTCCCTCCCCTATCGGTACGGTTTCGAGCGGTATCCGATTGCTGACACCAAAGGGCACTCTCGATCTAGGCTCTGAATAATTTGCGCGCGCTAATTGAAGTTGTTTACATTTCGTTATTCTGGAAGCATGCTGATGATCCCAGCAGTCGTTGAAGATATGATCGATTTGAAAAGAATACGTTTAAAGTGCTTCCTTCTTTCCACTAAAATCAAAGACTTTATCAATCACAATTCACATGTCAAAAGCCGCAAAACATTCGAAGAACGACGGGGCTGGGGAGGGGATAGCGCGCGCTATGACGTAATTTGACAGCTGGCGAACGGACCGAGATAGGTTTGAAAGCTTGTGTGCGTTTACATCTACGAATCGGTGGACCGGGGCCGGCCCGATACCTACCCGAGACTACCTCTTGATGTGGTCTCGGGTAGGTTCGCTAAAAGGTGGCCCGAGGTAGGTTTGGGATGTTTACATCTGATTTCTTTCCGACCCGAGGTAGGCCCCGGGCCGGCCCGAGGTAGGGAATCTCTCAGATGTAACAGGGGTCTAAGTCATACTTAAATCTTTGTGAAACACCCCCATGGTGAAGTCAAACTTGCTTTATCGACCACCTCTATAGAAAGACTCGCTTGTCTAAAGACCACAAAATGGGTTTTCCTTGAATAGCATTCCCTATTGAAACATGTATTAAAGAAACCTTTTCATAAAGACTGTGAATGTCAAAGCTGTCTTATTATTTACCAGTAACTAACCAAATTAGAAACCAGAAATTAATACATGTATGCCAATCTCATTTTCTGATTGCTTTTAATGGAATCCAAATTTGGTTGCTCAAACCGTCTTCCTCAACGCTGCTAAGTGGTTTCTCCCTCGGCAATGCAAAGTCCTCCACAAAATCCAAGAAAAACAGACAATATTTTGATGCCCATTGGAAAAGTGTTTGAAGGGTCAGGAAATATGGTTGAAAAGAAATTTGAAACTTTACTCTGTCCATTATAGATGAATGCTTGAAGCCCAATTGTGTTTTTCTTATAATTAGTAGCTGTAGTATCATGGTTGTATCATAAGTGTGAGTATAATAGAAAAGTGGGCTGTTCAAGGACACGTCTTGCTTGCGTTTTCGCAAGATTGATAATATGAGACTTTTCTTAAGTAGTTCTTTAATAGTAATTTCCGTACCTCTTTTACAAATTAAAGGCTGCTATGAGAATATTGGATCTGTAATATACATGGACCATCTGAAGAACAACCTCCTGCTGAAGCATTATTTTGTTGAAATAATATAATATGAAATCAGATTTATAAATTCTTTTAGTATTAAGTACGTTAGTCATTGTAGGATCATAAAAACAATTTGCAAGACAAAGTTAGCAAACTGTGGAAAATAATCGTTAGAATAGTTTACAATGTAATGTCTAATATCACAAAAACTCTAAGGCACACCTTTTTAGTGGTACTTCATTAAAAAAAAAGATGCCTATCGCTTTACAAATGGGCGCGCAACGGTGACCGTGATTGGTCGTTGGCATTTAACGATCGATTGCAAAGTTTTATGCAACAGGGCCCAGGTGGGTGTTTCATAAAGCTGTTCGTAAATTAAGAGCGACTTTAAGAACGACTGGTGAACCTCTCTTACGCGCTAAATAATCACAAATGAACATTTAATGGTGAACATCATTTACCACAAGAAAAGATCACCAGTCATTCTTAAAGTCGCTCTTAACTTACGAGTGGCTATATGAAACGGGCCCCAGGTCTGAAACACTACACCACCTTCAATCTTTAAACCATTCTCTGATACCCCTGTATGAAACTCGAACATAGTTTTTTTGCCAAAAGCTACCAGCAGGACCGTGATAGTCTAACCATTTCCCACCTTAAACATCACCTTGATATGGAGGTGTGTGAAGTCTGATATTGTCCAAGCGTTGAAATAGGTCAAGCAATTTGTCGCGTCTTTTGCAATTATGTTGGACAAACCGCTGAAATTGCGAACAAACATATTACTTGCCTGTTGCTTGTGGACTCCTTTGATCTCTTACTTACACAGTGGCACGGGTGTGTTCGTACAGTTTGCAGAACGTGTCTCGTGGGATGAAACGCTTTTGGAAACAAAAGTGACATATAATGGATATTCAAAAGATGCATTGTGGGAAGTTCAAAATCACGGCATTAAATAAACTTTATTTGAATAATTGTTATTTTTATTATTCATATTTGATATTTCACTTGTGTAAACACATCCTATTCATCTTGCACTATGTGGAAAATGCCAGTCATGGAAATTGAAATGCAACTTTTGTTTTTACTGGTGTGAATGCACCCCCAAAGACATTGGCCCTCATCACACACACTCTTTGGTCCTTTGCAAACAGTCAAAACAAACAGCGCTCATGAATAGAGCATAACGTTTTTGTTCTTGACATTCCCTTTGTGTGTGACTCCTCTGCATAAGAAACGGGAGACCCCTGTCAAAATATAATTTCTGTTTGCTCAGGAAATAGTTTGGCTTAGGGGACATCTTACGAATGTTTGCTGGAGAAAACCCTTAAAGGGAACGTTTCTGAACATGGTTGAGCTTGAATTCAAAGTTATTTGATGTTGAGAAATGAGCAGGCCATTGTACAACTTAATCCCAAATTGATAGCTATCAAATTACATGAGGGTATTTTTTCATAATCATTTAATTTTCTCAATTCCAAGAGTATTTAGTATATTTCCAGAAAATAATTCCATCTATTTAGTTACAAGATGCCAGCATTTACCTTTTTTATAAGTTGTGTTTTATAAAGTGCATGTCTTGATTTAATTTACCAGTATTCCTACATGTAAGTCATTATTCAAACTGAATATTAATTTTAAAGATTATTTTATCTTTGCCCAACATAGCAAATAGACCGTTTTTTTTAATCAATAGTAATTATTGGTCACTAGGTCCCATGGAAGGAAATGCCCATAAATAAATGAGTTCAGTTCTATCAGATGTTTTATAAAAATTCAGCTATTAATATTAGATTGTTATACGTGTGTGAATCTGTCTTTTTTTTTTACATTTTAATAGCAACCAATAAAGAAACGCTCTTTTCAAATATTACATTCTTGCAGATATCTGCACGAAATATGCTACACAATTTTTTTCTCTCTCAAAATGAATGGATCCCTTTATAGTATCAAGCTCTTCATGTGTGAAAAGCATAAGTATGATATGAATATTTACAATGCGACAGTATCCATCATTCATTAGTAGTTGGTAACGACTCAGTAAAGAAAGGCTATAGGGGCATATAAAAAAGGGTAACATTTTCTGGAAAGCTTGTCTGAATTGCCTAGTTTTTTTTAGATTTTAAAGGTGATAAGAGAGGATATAGTTTGGATGTCTTATGGAAGTTAATTCCATAGGCATGGCCCAGCATATGTAAATGATATTATGTCCATTATGTTTAAATTGATGTTGATATCGATTGATATTGATTTTGATTTTGTTCAAAGCCACCCTTAAGATGTATTTTTATTTTCATCTTATTTCAAATAAAGCCCCCCCCCCCTCTGCTCAATAATTCCCTCTGTGTAATAATTCCCTCTGCACGTCTGAATAGGAAACTAGATAGAAGGTACACTCTAAATTTGATAATTGTTTATTATAATTTATAATGTTATCAATTTTTGTATATACTTCAAATGTGATTATATGTTACTATGTCAATTGTATCATAATTGTAAACATGAAATTGAAATTGAAAGTGGAAAATAAAAAATTGAATTGAAAATAAATGCTATTATTATTATATCACACACAAAAATTGGTATTGATATTAATATATTCATTTGATTCTGATTGTTTTCATTCATATCAGACGAGCAGGACCCATGCGAAGATGTCCAATGCAGCTTTGGTTCCCTGTGTATCGTAGAGAACGATAGAGCAACATGCGAATGTCCCGATGTGTGCGCTCTGGACTACAGTCCCGTCTGCGGGAGCGACGGTGTTTCTTACAGCAACGACTGCGAGATGACGGCGGCAAGTTGTAGGCAACAGAAAGAGATCACTGTCATCAGTGAGGGGATGTGTGGTAGGTATCACGTGGGAAGCATTTCACAAAACAAGTAATCAAGTGATTTCCACTGGCAACTGTTGCAAGCTACTAAAATCTTTGCATCTGATTGGCTGAGAGCAAATTTGTTGATGACACATGCTTCATAAAACACTCCAATAGTCTGCGTTCAATTTACACTTTTTTTACATTTCACTGATTTTTTTTTACTGTATGGAGAAGCTGTTCGCAAATGACGTCAAAATCTAGTAATTGTTAAATCTTTGATGGAGTTGGACTTTATTCAAGCCTTCAATAATGTTTTTCATTAGTTTTTCTGCTATTTTTTCAATAAAGTTTTCATCAAGGTCCAGAGTACAGGCTCTCTCAAATCCTTACAAAATCATGTATTGTCCTCTTCAACGCTGTGCTTCACGACTATTCCCCTTTCTTTATTTCCCCCACAGTTGAGGCAGACCCATGCGACAATGTGACCTGCAGCTTCGGTGCTTCCTGTGTCGTAGAGGGCACTGTTGCTAGTTGCCTATGTCCAGAGATTTGCTTGGAGAGCTACAACCCGGTGTGCGGGAGCGACGGCATCGATTACAACAACGAATGTGATTTGAATGCCGCTGCTTGTTCGCAACAAAAGAGTATAAATGTGGTTTTCCAGGGCCTGTGTGGTAAGTCTTCTCAATTATAATAATAACAATGTGTAGTTTTTGCTTAGCATATATCATGTACCATTCAACATTTCTTGCTTCAAAAGGACTAAGATACTACCCTGTCTTTAGCCCTGCAAGCCTTTTACCAGCACCTTATCATTCAAGGAATCAATTCCTGCAAGGTACCCATAGTGATGCACAGTGTGGCTGGGATTTGAACCCACGACCTTCTGTTTCAAATTCCTGAAACTAATCTACTGGGCCACAGAAAATGTAATTAAACTGGAGCTCTTGGCTACCTGCAATATGCTCAGAAAAATGCTGTTTTATGCATCTCAAGTTAAAAAATATAAATGTGATATACCAGAGTTTGTGTGGCATGACGAAACACCTCCGTTTGAGAAGGCTATACCCCAGATCGTTTTCACCAATTCTCTTCTCCAACCACTATAATCCCGAACTGCCCCCAAGCAAGAAATTTAAGTATCAAAACACCTGTTTCTTGACCTCGGTCTGAAGATAACGCGACAGCCCAGCACAGCAGGGGGTCACACACGATGGATTGCAACGTGTCTAAGAGCCTGCTATGGAGTTCCGTGTATACACGCGGTGAATGCATCGTGTGCGCAGCGCTTTAAGGGCAGTCCCTGCATGCAAAGCATAACCTAATTTTTATTCGCTTATTTTCCTTATTTCGAGGTCGATTTTCTTCGTTCGAAATTGAAAAAGGACTAATATTGGATGTCTGAATACAATATGCCTTTGAAAACGTGATTAAATATCGAAGACAATAATTTAATTCCGAAGTTCCTTCTTCAGGCAGAGAAGTCTTACGTAATAGCACAGCTGTTGTTTATCATTTCGTCCTTGGCTTTACTGGCCAGTGGAGGTGAAATTGAGACAACGGGGATTACCTGGCCAAGATGGGTTTATCGGGGCTTGGAAATGTTCAAATGAGAAATGAGAGTTTCAAACGAAAAATGGGGTCTAGTACCGCAGTTTGCGACCCCAACAGCGGTGAAACCCCAAACGGTGTATTTTCGTAATGGTGAGACCTTTCTTGAATTGAAATACACTGTTACCTGCAATATACTTTAAAAATGCTATTTTATGCACTTTAACAAGTCAAAGTCTATAAATGTGGTATACCAAAGCTTGTGTTTTAAGGCCTCTCTTGAAATGGAATACACTGTTTCCTGCAATATACTATTAAAAAAATGCTATTCTGTACGCCTTAAAAAATGTATGAGCTGGATCTTTTAGTAGAAATGCTCACTCGGACGTAAGATGCATAGCCTAGCTGGAAGTCAGTTGAAATGATGAATGGCAATTAGACCGAATTTAGATAGAACTTGTTGAAGACATACGAGGATTAGACCTTGTGAGATGAGGCCAAATTGAAAGTATACAAAGCGGATGTCGACCAAGTAACAATTTCTTAAAGCAATTCTGTAAAAGAACGATCTGATAAATTACTCAAATCATTATATTCTGTCCTGTATAGACCCATGCCAGGATGTGGAATACGAAAACGCAGTTTGTAAGCTGGACCGTGAACGTCAGCCTCAGCCGAGCTGTGAGTTTGATTGTCCCGAAAATGTTGTGAATGCCGTCTGCGGGTCCGACGGTGTGACGTACGCCAACGATTGCGAGATCTCACGGGCTGCATGTCTTAGCAACCTAGAAGATGTCCTTATCACCTTCACTGAAGGGCCATGTGAGGATGGAACTCGTAAGTGGATGGAAGAATTTTGCTTTTCACATCCAGAAGAAATGCACACATGAAGCCAAGCATAAACCCGAACTCCAAAGCTAACCTTAAACCTAAAACAAATCATTTTGAAACTAAAAACCTATCATAACCCTAATCCTCATTTTGTAGTTTCAGATAAATTACTATACAACACTTGTTAATTTGTTTATTCATATTGTTTGTAAGAATTTTCACTTGCAAGGAAAAAATCACAAGGGAACCCTGGATGATTTTGCCCCCAAAATGCTCAAAGAGCTCTGGAAACTTTAAAAGACGCTATATAAATCATATGTATTATTATTATTATTTATTATTAAAAAAAGAAGCCCTGGAAAACCCTAATTCATTGCTTTGTCAATGCTTATCCATTGTTGCTGAATTAGGCAGTAAGTTGTGAAAAGTAGCCCCCGACGATCAACAATTATATTTTTTGCCCCGCTTGTCACAGATCCATGTGAAGAGTTTACCTGCGACTACGGCCGGTGTTTGGTGGATGATTCCGGCATGCCCCAGTGCGTGTGTACCCCGTGTCCGGAGGTCTACAAGCCCGTCTGCGGAAGCGATGGTATGACGTACTCCAGCGTGTGCCACATGGAGGAAGCCAGCTGCATGGAAAGCACTGACATCACTTTGGCTAATGAGGGTGCCTGTGGTGAGTGTGAGAGTGGTTTAGTCATGTTTATGGTCCATGGGAATGAGAATCGTTGTTACGGTCACACCAAAGGAAACTGACTCGAAACCGACCAATGACATGCTGGAGTTGGTTTTGATACTGTGGCTGAGGGGGTTGATCAAACCTCCTAAATTTTCAAAAGCAAGAGAAAAAAGGGGAGGAAAAGGAGTAGAGAAAGGAAGATAAGGAATCGAAACCCCTTGTTGTAAACACTGGTTACAGGGCTGAGCTTAATGAATCAAATTGGTTGGATCATGGATAAGCACCTCCTCTTTTCTAGGAGAGCCATTGGACTGCTTGCATGATACACTTTTGGACCCTGATTTACTTAACAGTTCGGGTGATTGAGGAATTCATGTGTGAATGTGAAGGTACCTAAGAGTTCTCTCTATTATGTCATAAACATAAACAAGTTGCAATCAAATACTACATGTATTTCTGTAAATTTTAAGACCTGCCAATTTACAGATCTACTTTTATTCACAGAACTGCATGCATTAGCAACATTAAATATATTTCTTACAAGACACAGAAATGATTAAATCTGACATTTTGAACTTTGTCTATGGGGTCCATCACTTAATCATACATATGATCATTTTGACCTGACATGGTGGCTCAGACGTAGGGCGCCCGTCTCACGAATGGGAGGTCGTGGGTTCGATCAAGGGCTGAGTTATACAGTACCAAAGATTTTTAAACTGGGTCCTACTGCGTTCATGTCAGGTGCTCTATGTGTTAGAGTGGAGAAGGGAAATAATAACACAATAGGCAAGGCCCACTTGGAGAACAGTTTATTAACACTGAAGTGGCTACCCTGGGTAAAAAAGAATTATGATCATTGTTGTTGTTGCTGTTGTTGTTGTTATTGTTGTTATTGTAGTCATTATCATTAAATTACCTTCCCTCCCTTTGATTGTCTTGCCCTGCAGATGGACCAAACCCAATTGGCTGTCAAACCCCAGCATGTAATCAGACAGAGGGTGCTGTCACCGATGTGTGCGGAACAGACGGTATCACCTATCCTGGATTGTGTGCGATGCAGCAGGCTTCTTGTGAAGCCGGAATCAACATTTCAGTTGCTAGCAACGGACCTTGTGGTATATGTCATTGATATTTTGTGTAATATAGAATTATGCATATTGGAAAATCTGCTTGTCATATAGTTTTAGTAATTGCTTACTTCATGTTTGGTGAGATACAGATTGTTGATAGTTATAACATTGATATTGTCCAATTATATAGCAGGATTAGGCATGTATACTTTCGTGTAACATCTTCTGTAGTAGCCAGGCATGGAGACCAGTAAAGTGTTTCACAAAAGAGTGACTGAGAGTCATACTTCAATTTCAGTTGTGTGCGGTGTGTAACGCATCATCAGATTAATATTTTGCCAAAGAACATTAGTACTGCAGCAGGGAATGGAACCTGGTGCTTTTTTATTCAAAGTCCAGAAACTTATCCATTTGTGAATAAATTCAAATTAGAAAAAAAATATGCACCTCTCGCATTCCTTATTAAGACTTTTGTATATATTGGCAGTGAGCCAAAATTGCCTCAAAATTAATTAGATCTAATCATAACAATAATATAATATTTATGTCTCTTGTTTGAATATTCAGAGTCGTGTGAAACAACCGAATGCAGTCATGGGTCGTTTTGCCAGATGACACCCGATGGCCCAACCTGTACTTGCAGTGACCTTTGCCAACCGGTCAATCTACCGGTCTGTGGTTCGGACGGTGAGACGTACGCCAGCGAGTGTAAGCTCAACGTCATGGCTTGCAAAATGAGGAAAAACATCACTGTTGTCTCCTATGGAGCATGTGGTAAGTGCCAAAGGGACTTATCTCATGTGAAGTGGGGTTTGTTCATTTGATGCGGAGATGGAACCCTGCCTTGGAACCCACAAGTGCCATGAAACGCACTTACGTCTTTAGGACATATCTTCATCTATTTAATGCAATCATATTTGACAAATGCATAAACTGTTAAGATATGTCAATTATGCAAACTGCTTAAACTGATAAAAACTAGGAAACAACTGCTGAGATAGATAAATGCTAGTAAAACTGTTAATGCAAATGAAACTGCTAGGAAAAACTGCTGAGTCTATGCTACTTAAGCAGTTACTGCGAAGAAGAACTGCTGAGTCTATGAGTGCAGGATGCTATTTTAGCAGTTAATGCTAAGAACAGCTTCCTTCGCAGTTTTCTTAGCAGTTAAATGCTAAATAACTGCTATCATAGCATTTATTTTGGGTAACGGTGTTCAATTAAGTAGAAATGCCAACCTGAATTTACTTGGCAAAATAAGAATAGACCCCTTGATTTAGAAATTAATTTAATGAAATGTGTTTGTGTTAAAATGCACGATATGGAATTATAGTGTGTTGGCCAGAGTGGAAAGAAGCAATCTGGCGTTAATGACAGTAACGGTGTCAAGGGAATGATTTGAACAATGAAAATTACGATCATGAAAGATCATCTGTTTTGGTAGAAGGTGTTAATAAATTCAACGTTTGTTCTTAACACAAGAGAATATTTACCTCAAAATTTTTCGGCTATCCACTGCATCCTTCAACGATGTGACCCTATCTGACTTTAGTGACGTAAAAATGGATCATTGTGGTGTAATCAATTTACTGAAAATTCTTTGTGTTGTATAACAGAGGACTGCATTGGTGTGACCTGCGAGACGGAGCGCTTCAACCAGGTGTGTTACCAGGGTATGTGTGTGTGTCAGGAGTCCTGTCCTATGTCACGGTCAGATGAAGACATGGTCTGTGGCTCCGATCAGGTCACCTATGACACCGTGTGTCATCTGAAGGCTGCAGCATGCCAGATTGAATCAAACCTCACAGTGGAGTACTACGGTCCTTGCGATGGTGAGTTATTTACCTCACTCATTAGACGTATCTGCCTCCTATACCTGGTTCATTGCTTTAACTTGCTACTCTAATGTAATATTCATATTTTCATGCATCGCGCCCTCATCTGTCACCTTCCTGCCAATGCGTTCTTCACTCTTTTTGAAAGAATGATTCAATACCAAGTGGTAGTGGTGTTTGTTAGTTGGCCTGACTGCTAAGAATGCATGAATGCTTGTAAGATAGGAACAACTTATGACTTAAATTCCTCTCTGAGGGACCTCGTAATGAGGATGGATACAATTACCAAAAGGTTCTGTGCTAGTTGTTGTAGATTAATTTCCTTTTCCTAAAAATAAAAAAAGTATCTACATGTATTTCACCGATTTCTTTGACTACCTGTCTTGTACATATGACATCGTTATCTCCCTTCTATTCTAACCCAAATAGAGTTCTCCGGAAGCGGAACGGAATTTCCAGATATCTCAGGCAGCGGTGCCACGCCTCCTAATGAATTTGATTTTGAGCTCTGTGAGGAGAACTCATGTAGCTTTGGTGGTATCTGCCGCCCTCTATCAGCCGATACCTACGAGTGTATCTGCAAGTTCAATTGTCCTGCGGTGAGGATGCCGGTCTGCGGATCAGACGGAGCAACGTACGGTAATGAATGTCAGTTGAAGGAGGCCGCCTGTGAACAGCAGACGAGTGTCATGCTTGAGAAAATCGGCACATGTGAAGGTAAAAATAATAATATTCATTAAATTTGTTCATATAGTGCATTTGTGGACATTAAATTACATCTTTCTTTAACATTCTACATGTACATCTTACATCATCTTTGAAGCTGTATTGTTCATTTTGTTGGATACAGTATAATTTAGAACAGACTGAGTGATTTCATTTGGAGTATTCTTGGAAATCGGGAAGGAATATTGCCTTGCAATAAAGCCTTTGTTGTAGAATTGTAGAAAGGATTCTGTTAGATTTGTTGTTCAACATTTTACTTAAAGAATGAATATCAAACATTTGTGTAAATGTACATTTATATGACAAACCTTTGGAACTTAAAGAGTTGATGAATTTGTTGGAAATGATGATTGGTATATCTTTGTAATAAATCAGGTTCTGATGTGAAATAATTTCATTGCACAAGCATTTCAATGGAATTCACGTTTTTAAAAACCAAAATACTTCTTCTTTGCCTCTTCTAGACGTTGAAATGGAGCCTTGCGACGGAGAGAGCCCTCTATTGAATGAGCTGACAATGGAGGAATACACCTGTCAAGAGGACAATGGGGGCGAGGATTGCCCCTCTGGTAGTTACTGTCATATACACCCTCTTGGAAAGTTCTCAGTTTGCTGCGCCGGTGAGCAAGTAGTAGAAACATAATAGTAATGATAATAACAAGTAGTAGAGGCATAATAGTAATAACAATAATAATATAATCTTTTATAGTGCTTTTCGTGAAATGCACATCAAAGCGTGTTACAATGTAGATAATTAGAAAGTATGAAAACATTTTTTTTTAAGAAAAGAAAAAAAAGCAGCCTAACCAGATTTATGCCATAATCACACCTGCAAAATTTTTTAGATAAATGTAAATTGCACATATGAAAGAACCACTGTGATTGGTTCCTGGTCAAGCGAGCATGCAACAATGATCCTGATTGGTCACAAGCCCAGGCAGACTTAAGCTATTATCTCCATTGACAAACCATTGGGTGGTTTGGAGCCGGTCTCGTTGGTGTGACTGTAACAATGATGGGGGAGGGGGGGGGGGGGTAATGACAAGCAGAGCCCTGAAACTTGGAGTTATAGAAAGGGGGAAGCATTTGTATCCATCGTGTAGAGAAGATCTCAGATTTCGATTCTGGCAAAGATGTGAATCTTAAAGATTAATGCGGTATTGCAATAAGAGAGGGTGTGTTGTTTTTTTCATAATAATGACAGAGTTTTTAAATATATACACTGAATTAAAAGACGAAAGGATTTCATATAATTGTATGGAATGGAATTTTCTTTTCTAGGGTGTAAGATTTATATCAAATTGCGAGTAGTATTCGAAAAGTCATTCCAGAAAATCACATTCAGTATTTTTTAATGTAATGTAGTGGTAAAAACCTAAGAAATGTACATTTCAATTAATCAAAGTTTTATGCATGAAGATTTGTAGAAAATTTATCAAACTTGTAATTACTGTCCTCCTTTCAGTATTAACTATAAGTAATATTATGTTATCACTTGAGTAAAATAGTTTTATATTGCCATTCTGTAATTACATCATATAATACATTTACTCAGATATAATTCATTCTTTGACATTATCATTTAACGTTTAGAATTCTAGTATTATCCTTTTCATGCAATATTGGTAATATATACTCATGAATGATAATGATCATCATCAAATAGATCCGTTTAAAGCATGTACCATATAGGATGAGAAACCAGACCCTTTGATTTTTGGTGTAGATTAACTATATTGCAATTGAATACAAACTGTTAATTCAATTTACCTTCTTGAAAGTATGTATTGATTTGACTGCTATTCAGGTGCTCTTTTCCAACTGCTGATTTCATCTTGATATAAATGTATTCTTTGGTATTCTATTAGCACCTTTGGATATGGTTCTGATTTTGATTCAATCCAATTTATTCATTTCGTAAAAAATATGAATGGAGTAAAAAGTATCCATATTTGTGTCCATATGGAATTAAAAAATCAAATAGATTGTCATAATAAATACCTTGAAACATTGAGATTACTATTTTGATATTCAGAAATATCATCAGTGACATAATAACATGGGCCTTAGATTAACTTAATAATAATTAGTGCTCATATTGTATTGTAGGTACATGTAGTTCATGCATCCAACTAATGTAGTATTATTGTCTTTTTCTCCTTATCTTATTTTATCTTATCTCCTCTATTATCCCCCTTTATCTTAATTCATGTTTTCACCTTATCTGAAATATATGTGTAAACATCATTCATGTTAAATTCATATGTTATCCCATCCATCTGAATGGTCTGTACACACCCACTGCTGTTTTGATCCATCGGTTTCTGTATTCTTTTGTCCATGTAATCCCAATTGTGCATCATTTCAATCTAACTGGTTCTATTTGCTTGTTTCATCTTTCTTGTAACATATCTATCACTAACATTGTGTTCTGTCTTGTGCTTTCATACTAAATTATTGTAACTTACTGTTAACTTTATGTTTAACATGTGCCTCTCCCATTGTCTTATGTTATGTGTTTTCCATTGTTTATATATGTCCATGTGTGTAACTATTCACTTGTGTTCTTGCCTATTAAAATCATGTGTGTTCCATGGTGCCTTTCCTAAATTTATGCTTGCTTTCTGATACTTTGTCTTGTCATTTTGTCTAATTCTTAATCACTTTTCTTTTCTTCTTAAAAAATGTGTTTTTTTTTTCTTTCTTTTCTGTTGTCATTCTGTGTTTATTAAATTTTCTTGACCTTTCTTGACCTTCCTTTCATCACATCTTCTTCCTCCCCTCTCTTTTTCACCCAACCCCTCTTCATCCCTCTATTCCTCCTTCCTTCATCCTTCCCAATCTCTCCCTCACCATATGTCTCCTTCCCTTTCTTTCTTAAAATGTCAATCCCTCGTATCATTCCACCTTGTATTCCTCTCTCTTTTCTGTCTATCCACCCCTCAAATTTTCCCATCTCTATATTCTTCCCCTCCTCTATATATCCCCTCTCATGCCCCCTCTCTCATCATCTCTCGCCTATCTTCTCCTTATTTTACTCTTTCTCCATTCTTCCCATCCCTACCTTTTCTTACTTCTCTCCTATTCTGCTCTTTCCTTTCCCTATCTCTCCATCACTCCCTCGCTCTCTCCATCCACTCTCTCCCCATCTTTCCCTCTCTCCTGCTCATTCCATCATCTCTCTGCCATTCTCCATTTCTCTTTCTCTTGCCTTTTTTCTATATATGTACTTCTACTACTTCTTTTGTCCCCCCCCCCCTTTCAAATTGTTGTTGGTGGTGGTGGTGGTGTGTATTTGTGTGTATCTGTTTCATTTTGTGCTGGCTCTTTATCAAATCAACTCTATCATTCTTCGCTAATGAACCCCTTCCAAAATGACCCTGTCTTTGTATGATCCTCCCTTCATTATTCATCTTTTCCCCTACCTTCCCTCTCTCATGTCTGGATCTGTTCTTCACTCCATCGCTTCGGAAATGGCTCCTTTTTAGTCCAAGGAGGTTTGTCTCAGATTTTTTTATACATTCTTTTAATTAAGTCTATGATTATGATATTTCTATTATCCAAAATAAAAAACAATTGTATTACCTTGATAATGCAAGAAATTCAAATATATTTCATCGATTGTAATAAAATCATCAAGCAATGGCATTTTCAGGCAAAATCAAGGCTCGGGCCATGTTTTCTCGCCAAATATGACATGACCAATATTAAGTGATTTTCAGACTTTCTGATTACTTTATACTGCCATCACTACTCCTATTGGCATAACAGTTACAATCAAGAAGGAATTTTGAATGTACTTCTTCTTTGTAAAGGAAATTGGACTAGTTATTGAAATAAAACAATTACATTATCCCTAATGATGCGTTAACTTGAAAACATAAAATAATTAATTCAGAATTAGATTGTAAAAGAAAAATAGAGTGAAAATTCAAAATTGAGAAGTAAACAAAGGGGAATTTCTTTACTTTGCTTTAGAATTTCCCCTCCCCCTGTAAAGGCAAATTTTTCTTATTTTCAAATATATGCTTCGTATGTACAACAATAGGTTTGTACTAACAGTGGCTTGAATAGTGTAGCCATTGAGATCAAAATAAATTTGAGGCAATTCATGATGTAGATGAGAATATAAATGTAGATGCCCATGTAAACCATGACCAGTATTTTTAACATTCATTTAGATCTCCTGAATTTTGTAGTATTATAATCAATTTATATAACACCTTTTTAACAAGTGTAATTTTCCAGTAGTGATTAGTTTCATATATCCCTGATCTAACATGAATTTTGTAATAATTATAAACATATTCATACAAAGGAATATGCAAGATGGCTATCATAAATGTACCTATTACCCATTGGTAAAATAAATAAAAATTGGCTCAGAAATGAAGTGGTTATTGAAAAAAAACTACAAATTTGAATTGAACATAAACTTGTCATCTTAGGAACAGTTTTCAAAATGTGTTTCCAAGAGCTTTATACAAACCTTGAAAATAAAGGACTGCATTTATTATCTCAGATCATTGCAGAGTTGACTCTAGGTGGATGGGACAGGGAGGGGGTCATGTGAGATGCACAATTTTATCTGTTGACTTGATTGTATACTTGACATGGAAACAAGTGGTGCAAACACATTCCGAAACACCTTTGGGTTTATCTCTTCTGTAGAAACATGTTTCTGGCTCAAACTCATTTTGGATTACTCAAATTTGTGTGATTCTAAAAAGCCTTTTGAACCCTGTAATCAAAAGACACTAATATTAATTATCTGCCAAAAGTGTCCGGCAGTGCATTCATGATCCTTAATTCTACCCCAGAGAGGAGATGATAAATACATAGTGATTTTGAGAGCTGAAGTCATCAAAACAAAAAAGATATATTCCTCAAAATTACAAGAGCAGAGGGACTTTTTGAGTTGATAGAAGAAAATGTTGAATTTTAACTGCTAAAATTTGAGATATGAATAAAGTTGATAGTAGATGATATTGAATTCTGACTGCCAAAATTAGAGATATAAGGTCTTTCCAACCCTAGTGGCTAAAATGAATTGAGTTGAAAGTAGATGATATTGAATTCTGACTACCAAAATATAAGGTCTTGACAACCCCAGTCACTAAAGTAAAATGAGTTGATAGTAGATAATATTGAATTCCAACTGGCTAAATTTGAAATACAAGTTCTTCACAAGTCCAATAACCAATCAAAATGAGCAGATAGTGTATAATATTGAATTCTGACTGCTTGTATACAGAACAAACTTCTCAACCGAGTTGCATGGAATCAACCTATGGATGCTGTCCTGACAACCAAACAGAGGCTCTTGGGAACAACGGAGAAGGATGCCCAAGTGAGTCGACAATTACATTGGTTTCTCATACTATATTAAGGAGGGGGTGTTTATCGATGGGCCTGTTCATAAAGGACTTTTAGTGATGTTAAACTTTACTAGTATGGTAAATAAAATAATTTCTGAACTGCATATTTTCATTATAATTTCATAAAATATACTGGATAAAAAAAAAATGTACTGTTAACTTTATTGCATTATTGATTTATCCTACATGCATTGTCAAATTTTTATACCTCTGTAAATGCGTACATATCATCATTTTAGCTGCAGTATGTGTACAATTGTTTTACTTGAAATGAATAAACCATGAAATGTAATGAAATGAAATGGTAACCAAATGGGAAATCTTGAATATGATGGGCTGCTGATGAGCCCTTATAGCCATGGTAGATACCACATTGAAAAGTTAACGTAATCTTATAACTCCTTTATAAAAGTTTAATACCATAATAGTAACTTTTATGCAGCAGAGCCCAGATGATTACACGTATTTATGATTGATATCACTCTTATTGTTTGATGTTATTCATCTTCATACAGGTGTGTGTAACTGCAACCCACTTGGATCCTACTCAGTCTTCTGCGAACCAAGCAACCTTCAGTGTCCGTGTAAGCCAGGCGTCGGTGGCAAACAGTGCGATAGATGCGAGCCGGGCTACTATGACTTCTTGTCATTGGAACGCACTGGAATCGGGTGCAAAGGTAAGATTTTCATGTTGTAGCTCCTAGTCATGGTAGTAATAGGGAGTTTTCACACAGCAACATATGGAGGATTCAAGAACATAGAGAATGTATTGTCATATGCCCTTCATGACAAAGAAAGACCAAGAAGTCTTTGTTGACAATTGGTGAATCAAAGCAGCAGTTTCGTCCTGGACTCTGGACAAACGACATATTTCCAAATGTTTCGTCAGCTCTGAAATTGAGGACAAAACTTGCTCTGGTTCACCAATTTTTGATAAATACCTCACAGGTGTACTTTGTCATTTGGCGGGCATTTTCAATACATTTACTGTGTTCTTGAACCTGTCTTGCGTTGCAGAGCAAAAACTCCCCAACGATGATAATGCAACTTACCCAGCCTGCAAAGTACATTGTGTGTATAGTAGACAGGACGTAACTGGGGGTAATAGTGGTGATATCCGCCTTTGAATGCATTTTAAGTTCCGGGGCCCGTTTCTTAAAGAGTTACAACTATGGTAAATTTACGATTATGGCACCTACCATTAAAACCTTGATTGTGATCGTCTGCTGGAGCCCTGTTACTACATGTGTCAAAGTAATTGCCATAATGGCACAGTTACAACAGTTTTAAGTCCTTTATGAAACAGTACCCAGTTCCCCTGTAAGCAAACTTTCTCATTTCAACACTTGTATATTTCCAATCTTTCAGCATGCGGTTGCTCATCTTACGGATCTCGTCGCGATGATTGCGATCAGACGTCAGGAGCTTGCCGATGCAGAAGAAAAGCCATTGGCCTCAAATGCAACATGTGCCCTGAGGGTCTCACAATGACCCCGATGGGATGTATGACAGGTAATAAATCAAATTTTCACTATTCATTGATGACTCCTGAATTCAGCCACCAATTTCAAAATCTTTCCCATCCTGAATGTGAATCGTTTGATCTGCAAAATACCCCTTCCCGAAACTTCCACGCTGACTTGATGAAATGAGAATTTACTTTGGATTTGAATGTTTTCAAGGAAGAGTTACGAACATTTGAAGAAGGAAGGTTGAGGAAGTCTGGTTAATCACAAAGAGATGACAATGTTGATTTGATATCCAATTTCTGTCTTGCTTACCTACAACAGAGGAGGAACAGATGATGAACAGTGCCATTACTTGCGCAAACCTGACCTGCCCGTTCCATGCTCGATGCCAGGAGTCGACCGTAGAGGGCCAGAATGCCACCTGCGTCTGTCCTACCTCATCGTCGTGTAACAACGACACCATTCAAATAGTTTGCGGAGACAACGGGGAGACGTACCCCAGCCGATGTCAGCTAGAGGTCTTTGCCTGCAAAGAACAAAGGGACATCATGGTCCAGAACGAAGGAGCCTGTGAAAGTAAGTTCATCAAAAGGAACAGGGTTTTTGGACAAATCCCCCTTTGGATCAAAGCAGGTTCCCACAGTCATGGAAAATCCTGGACAAATTTGTGGTCATGGAAAGCCAGGGAATTTACCTCTTGGCTATGGCAGCTTTCCAGTTTGTTGTGTCTCGCAACTCTCATACTCTGCTATTATGTGTTCATGATTTCCATTTTTTCCAGTTTTGTGACATCCCAATTTCTACATAACTCCTGGGACGTCAATGGAAGTCATGGAAAGCAGCAATTTAGTCATGGAAAAGTCATGGAATTCTGTTTTTTTAATTTCTGTGGGAACCCTGTCAAAGGAGTTAATAAATATTTGTTGCTTGATTTGCTTACTGTACAATTTTTAATGCTTTTTTTTTTTATTACAGTCAAACTTGTTTAAGTAAACTGTAAAGAAGGATGACTTGTCTACACAGACCACAATTTTAGTTTCCCTTTGAAAGGATTCTGTTCATAAAGATCACCTGCTCATAAAGACTGATTTTTTTGTCTCCTACTTATGTATAAATTTCACTTTGATGTCAAAAGATATCTAGATAACTCTTCAATTAGATTTGCCAGTTTTAAGAAGTTAGTTCTGAAATAACTTTTGAGTGTTTCCATTTTGGAGGCTTCACGTACACCGTGTATTCTTTGTGGGTATGTGTTTGGTCCTCAAAAGGACCACCCAAACTCTACCTTTCGACAAGACCGTTCTTGTAATCTTTTCCTGAAGCATCCACATTGATTAGTTCAGACACTTATTCATCAAAGCACATATTTCTTTTTTGATTTCACCATGTGCAGCTGTAATCGTCACACCCAACGAGATCCGTCCAGGATGCGAGGAATCCGAGTTCGGATGCTGCCCCGACCAAATCACGCCTGCCAGTGGCCCCGGCCTTCAAGGTTGCAGCGATGCCTCAGGTACACCTGCCCTAGCAGCAGATCAGAGTGCTGGTGAAGCATCTGCTTCCTCTCCTGTGCCACCTCCTGCGGCATTTACAACCGCCGCTGCGGCACCAACCACTGCCGCCGCAGCGCCCTCTACTAAAGTCTCTTCCACCACCATTTCTGTTGCACCCTTTGTTTCAACCGCTCTTACCACAGGTGTGCATGCTGTGACATATATGGTTTTTAATCTGCCATCTCATTTTCATTTTTCTTTTTTGGTCATTGTTTAAAGGCATTCAGGATTTGACTTTCATGGGGAATGTGACACCATCTGTGTTTTACTTAGTAACAGGTGTTACTAATCATCCAATTAGGAATCAAGTTTACTTGACAGTTATATAATTCAAGTTTATTTGTTCCCAAAATCTGATGAAAATACAAAAGCATTAAAAAATCAGGAATACATTCAAAATACAGCTCAGTATGTTCTGTATATTTGTCTCTTCACCTCTTAGGGTAAAATTATTCTTGACCTGGCAACATTTTGATTCGGCAAATTATTTTCTGCTGTGTTGGGACAGCATAATTAGTTGTTCCCTAAAGACATAAATACATGACAGGGATAAACTGTGCTCTTTGTAAAGTGTGGTGTCGGTGTTAAACATTGTAATTAATGCAATCTCCATGAAAGCACAAGACAGACTGCCTTTTAATTATCATGTTAATGGTGTTGTTTCCTAGGGAACTGTGATCTATCTCTCATTTGATTCAAATTTAATGATTCCTCCCTTCGAATCATTGTTTCTCTGTTTTGGTAAATAAAGAGTTATAATGGCAACTAAAATGAAATGCTCAAAATCAAATTCATCTTTTTCTTTATATTTCTAACCATCAATTTGAAAATGAGGATATTTGAGCTCCTCAACTTTTAAAATTCTGATATTCTTTCAAAAAGAGAGTAATATTTGATCTCTGAAAAATGAGTGAAATGAATGATGTCAAACCTCCGCCATGCATCCTTATGTTGTCATGTGTGAAATATATGAGTGCACATATATATTAAAAACATGGCTTCAATTAAGATTATCATTTGATAAAACGGGAATCTCAAGGAAAGACTAAGACAAAAAAATGTTAATAAAAACGTGCAGAAGAAAAAAAAAATACAACAGTGCTTTTGGAAACAACTGTCTTGCATCCTGTTCTAATAAACAACTCGAGTCTAAGATTATCAGTGTTTAAACATGATTGTATGATACAGAATTAATGTGGAAATTCTTTTGTAAAATTCAAAATTTCTTTTGAGTTGCTTTGGTAATCTTTCCTGAAACAATTCTTGGAAAACATCAGAATCTCAAAATTTTCAGGCAAAATATCTGTTTGAGTGCATATCATAGTGTACTTTTATACATGTTGGAACAGGATGTAATGTCAACCTTTTCATGTTCATACAAAAATGAAGTTGTGGCTAAATGTGTATTTTGTTCAAAGTTTGCAGTGAAATTCAATATTTTCCATAATCTAGTGCTATATAGACAATGTTCATTTTGTTTATATATGTCTGTGCCTTTTGACATATCGAGCTACCTATTGATAAATGTTGCGCTTCGATATGGAGGATCAATTTTAGAAAGTGAAATATCAGTCGCAAAGCTTTTATCGTTCTTGAAATAACTTAACATGAAAATTATATAATATTAATTGATTTATTTATACAGATTTCATGGCAGCATTAATGAGCATCAATGCTACATTGAAATGATTTAATCATACTTATCATTATGTAACAACTACAAAACATTGTTGAAATTTGCAGTATAATGTTCTTAACTTATCAACTCAATACTGGAATTATAACCATGATAATGGTGAGATCAATGATCTTAATGATGAATATCAAAATAACAGTAATAATTGATGTAATTAGAGTTAAGTGTATATTGCATTGTCTGCAGAAAAGGTAATATGCCATCTATTTCAATTTAAGCCATCATATTAATTTTAGAAATAATTTCTATTTGCTACCAGTGGAAAATATTTATATTTTTTTTTTTTTTGTCATATTATAGATTACCTTTCTTCATTCATTTAAAATTTAGGTTTAGCATATAAACTAATATATCCTGATTTTATTTGAAGATATATACACTATCATATCATATTTATTTTAACTTATGTAAAGCTCAATAACATGGTTTTATTTTTAACATTTTCTGTCTATTTTTCCCTTTTTGTGCACCTCTTGGAATTGAAAAAAAAATGCAGTCACCTTTCTCAGCTCATTTAAATCATATCAAAAATGCACTTGATTTTCTTGCACCATTTCATAAATTAAATTAATTTTCTAACCTTTTGATTATGGCAACATTCAATATCTACTTATATATCTCATACCTTTTTCAGGTTTAAAATTTCATGAACGGCAACTTTGCACATCCAAATCTAAATGTTTTTCCAGTTATTTTTGCATCGTTTATCAATTAACAAAGCTACAATCAAACATTCCTAATAGCATTTTCTGTTACAAAGCAAAAAATTATTTTTCGCTTACTTACGCTTCTTTTATGAATTTTTAGTAAAAATTTTGGTTGAACATTACTAATTGCCATTTTCGTTCTGTCAAGTATCAAATTAGTTTGTTTTTGCATTTTTTGGTTCAGTATCTTAAAAATATGATTTTTTTTTTTCCTTATTATATATTCTATTTCATAAAATGTTTGGCTGCATGCGCTCTTTTTCATCAAACTTCTGAGTTGAATATTTAATCTCTGTCAAAGTGGTGGAAGAGATATATTTTCTTCATTATTAGAAATACAGCAAAATATTGATGATATTAAGAAAGTATTGTATCCTGTCCTGATCCAATTTTACCATTCATGTTAAGAATTGTTTCTGAAGTGGGCACTATTTTACAAAATAATCTGTGTTTTGACCTGTAAGAAAAAATCCTGTTGAAAAAAACTAATTTCTGCACACATGTTAATGAAGTTATTTTTTATATAAATGATTGTGTCTGATTAATTGAAATAAAAATTTGATGATGAAATTAGTTGTTACAAATATTAGTTAGGATAAACGTCCCTTGTCTGAAAACACATGATATATGCAACCTAGGCTTTCGGGATGTACAAATATTCTTTGTAGGGTAATGGTGCCTCCTGCAATGTGCACTATTTTTTTTTACATTATTTCAATTGGAAAATGATCCATTTGATCAAATTTCAAGATTTTTTATAAGTAGATTTGCAACATTTCAAGAGCTAATTTTATATCACCCTAATGTGGAAATTGACCCTCAAAACTTGAAGCAGTGTTACAATTTGTGAAGGGTAGAAATAATGAGTTGTTAAAGTCCTTTAGTATTGATAAAACTGATGTCTTGGTAAGTGAAAGGTAATTAGCAGTGCCGAGACACAATCATCTGTTATCAGTATTCACTATATCATTGCTTCAAATTGACAATGCAATGACATTGATATTCATGATCATCAATATCATAATATATTCACAAAGTTTTTGCTTCTAATTGTTTATGCAGCAGCATAAAAATTATGTTTCAATATTTCATGATCATTATTCACAGATATCATGGCTTTGAATTGGCAACACAAAATCAAAACTAATCACCTGTGATCAGTATTCACAAAAACCATGCCTCAAATTGGCAAACCATTGACAGAAAAAAAATCACAATCATGAATTATTCACCGACATCTGCAATGCTAGACATGATCATGCTTTCTACCCATTTTAAAGACAAGACAGTGTTTTAAAAATCATGTTCTACTCTCCCACCCCGATTAGGAGTGCCTTGTTTGTTGACATTTGATTTGAATTGTATTTACTTTGTAATGTCATGACGTTAACCACTCCTTGAATTTCTAGATTCCGTCCTTGGTACAACGACGGTGGTGACTATCGTACAGGGATGTGACAGCAGTCCTTGCCAACATGGAGGAACATGTCAGAACGACGAGATCGCTCCGGGCTTCAGGTGTATCTGTCCTCTTGGAAAGGGCGGACCAGTCTGTAATGAAGGTAGGTTACCATGACCATAGAGATGTGATTGCTATTTCTGTTTTAATTTGGTAAAAAAATGTCTAGATCTGTTATTGATTTGCCCAATTTTTTTTAAGAACGAAGCAAGACAAATTTGATTAAAAAGCTAGGAGACTATCTTAAAAAAGATGTAATATATGCCTCATATTTATTTCTGCAAAAGCCACAAAAAAAGTTTCAATACAAATTTGGTGTCATTGGTACTCCCAGCCTTCATGGAGTCACCAGTATGGAGGCTATTTTGACTTTTACTGTATGATAATGATGATGATGATGAAAGAGGATGAGAAAGGAGAAGAATAGTGATGATGAAAATGAGGATGAGAAAAGGAGGAGGAAGTAAAGGATGATGGTTATATATAATTGTGATATTATAGTTAAGACAATGATGGTGATGATAATGACAATGATGATGATGAGATAACGATGATGAAGATGATAATGTTTATGATATTCTTAGAATGAGATGAAGATGATAGCAATTGTTCTGTCAGAATTGAATCCGTAAACCTTGCTATAATGGAGATACCTACATGGAAGTTTCTGTGTCTCGGTGTGTTTGACTTCTTAGAACTAAATCTGTTTCTTGAAAGAACAAGTTGTTGCCATGGTGAATCTCATATCACCATTTTCTCCTTTGACCTTTTCCACCTTGTGACCTTCGACTTGCAGTCGTGACCTTCATCACACCCTCCTTTGCTGGGGACTCCTACCTCGCCTTCCCTGAGATGGATGCTTTCATGGAGGTCGAGATCGTCATTGAATTTCAACCGAACGCCACAGAGGGCGTGCTTCTCTACGAGGCACAGACAGCAGAGGGTGTCGGTGACTTCATCTCATTGGCAATCGTCAATAACCATGTCGAGTTCAGGTGAGTGTTCAGTGAGATGAATTTTATAAAGTCTGGGGGAATTTGTATCTAGTTATGTATTTATTTCATTCATTTTATGTTGATATATTGCCTTCTAATTGGTATGAATACTTTGATGGCTCATCTGCATGTATATTACAAGACTATTTTGTTGTAATGGAATGAATATTCAATGAATTTATTAAAGAAAAGCCAATTCTGACAATCCATTATCTCATTTCATTTTGAATGAAAGTGTTGATATTTTTGGTATACACATTTGGCAGAAAATTCCACCGTTAAAAGAAATTGATTGCTATTTGGAGCAATTTTTATTTATTGCTTGATTATGTAATTTATACCAACATAAATTAATTCCTATTCCTGCTCATTGCATTTCAATTGAATTACTTGCGTGTGCAAAATATACTGTGACCAAGTCATGCAACCTTTTATGATAGCCCAGGGATTCTCAAATGGTGGCGCGCGCGCCACTTGTGGCGCACCGAGCCTTGCGGAGTGGCGCTTGGGAGCTGGTATTAAAAAAAAAAGTAAAAACAAGGAAACATTGGGGAGAAAAAAATGTATCTACCAGTAACTTGGAAATAAGGATTTGGTGATCATTTCAATACAAAGAAAAAAACAAAAAAATCTTTACTTGACACTTAATTGCTAATTTATTTCCTCATTTTTTTTCCAACTTAGCACTCGATAACCCCTATTATGGATTATGGAGGATCGATGGTGTTCTGGTCATTTTTCTTTTAATATTAATATTGTGTAGTTTGTTGGCATTTGTATTTCTTCTGTTGATATTAATTAGAGCCCATCTGGGCAGTTTAAAAGGCCTCATATTCCAAAACTTCTGGGGGCTCTGCCCCCTCGACCCCCACCAGGGACCTCTGGACCCCCTCCGCTGATACATTGCTGGTTTGCGTAATGGATAGTGGAGCATTACAGATTCTCGACAAGAAATGTGGCACTTCCAAAAAAGTAATTGAGAATGGCTGTGATAGCCTCTTTAGGATATAGCATCTAAATACTGACAAATGATAATCACCCCACTCTTTGGTTTCAATCATTCAGTGTATTCAGTTTAAAATATACATGTATGTATATGAGCCATCAGAGACTGCAAACAATTAGGATCCTGCTTCACAAATCAATGACAAGTGCCATAGATCTTTGACAGATCTGATCACAGTCAATCATGTAAATGGATTTCAGTGGCTTATACCAAATATTACATCATCCAAGTTTTGTGAAACCAGGCAAAGACATATTCTCAACTTAGTGTTCAAAAAATATTTGTACTTGTCCAGTATTTGTCAAGGTTTATTGAAATGACATATATATATTTCCTTATATAGCATCAGATTTTATTTTCACAAATGGGCAAAAAATGGAAAGAATCACTTCATTTTAATTGTATGTGATGCAGACATTTCACTGTTTGTGTGAAAGTCTTTCCATTACATGTTCACAATCTAATTTTTATGTGTTAAAACTCACCATCACAATCGAGAAAAAATTCTTTGTGGATTCTCACATTTGAAGTGTAAATGTTTTATTCTTATTTTTATTGAACAGTTCTAATCTTTTTTTGCATGATGGGACTGATATTTTTTTATTTGATTGACGAATGTTTTCAGTTTTTGCATGTATCTCTTGTTAATATTTAAGGGGCTAATGTGTGAGATTTTTCAGTATTGCAATTTTATTTTTCGAAAGGGATGGTATTTATTTTAGGCATGATAAGGTAATGCAACTAGCTTTTTAGCGCATTTTCTTTTTTAAGCTTTAATCTTGCAATGAGAGTTAATCTTACTTTTATTTCTTTAAAGAGAAGCTTTTAGATATGCTTTTGTGTTTTTCAATTATTTAATTCTTAACAGGAACATGATATTCCTCCTATTTCTTTCTATTTATCTCATGTTTAGAATTACTTTAAAACAATGGATATGTAAATTGATCAATAAATTTCAATAATGGTATTTGATATCGTCTAATATACCACTGACCAGAATTGTGTGTCATCTTTTTCCTGTATGGTGAAATTACATTGTTTTTTGTTTACTGTTAAGTACATTTTGTTCTCCTCTTTCAAATGTCTATAATGTAAACTTGATCTGAATTTTGTTGTCTTTAAAATATGTTCTACACATGAGATTTCATGATATTTCACAATCTTTCTCTCCGGCACTGCTATAGCAAGAGACGCACGCTTGATCTAGGCTTCAAGGCTGCTTTGAATAATCCAGACATTAGCCCACCCATTCGAAATCTGCCATAGGCCTTTGATTCACAAAGCAATACAGAAATATACTAATTCCCCCATAGCACTATTTAGTTCCAAATTTAGATATAACTTTAGCCCAACTGGCTTATATAAGAATCAATCCCAATGCGAACTAGTATTTGATCAAATAATATTTTGGAAAAGAACAATTATCAGCATTTTCAAAGAAGTTAATTTCTCCCGATGTCATCAGATTGCCCTCAAAGTGAATTTTCTGTGGAGATATTTTAGGTTTTTATTTATTTATCCATGTAAAAATTTGGCATTCCATATGCTTTAAGTCAAATACTGTGGCAAGCCATAGGGGTAGAGCCCGGGAGGATGAGAATTACTCAATTTTTTTTATATTATTGTTGTAATGAATCCACAGTGTTTACTACTGGAATCTATTGAGAAGAATAAAAAGAAATACTGTATATGACCATTCCATGGTTCGTCATTTCTGCATATCCTCCTAATTCAGGTTTCTTGCTTCTGACCAATCAAATGGGTGAGTGAAATCATGTGACCCAACTTCTGATCAGGTTGAGTGAGAAGAGGAATACCAAATCTTCCTTTTGCCTGCTAAAGTGGCAAGGAAATTGGTTTATCCTCACTTAGAGGGCTTTATATGAATCCCAAAAATTTCAACTAATTTTGCTTCATCTCGCTATACGCACTATTAATCGTTGCAATATACCTATGTATTTATTCTATGTATAGATGTTTACATTCTGTTTTCACATCTTTTATCTCATTAATCTGTTTTTTTTATTGCATGGCTGTTCCAGTTTCATTCTGCATTTATTTCACTGTTCTGTTGGCGTTAACTGTGTTGATACTATCATCAAATCTACTTCATAAAGCAAATGTGATGTGGCACCTGTTTTAGTAGTTGTTTTATTGTTACTTTGATTGTTTTGCTATGAGCAATGCACAGCATATTTGCCTTTTAAGGTTTTGCATTTTGTTTTTGCATGTGGTAAAAAGGTGGGAAAAGATTTATTAGGTTTACGGCAAAGTTGAGCCAATTCATTGTGTGTGTAAAATGCACATTTAATAGTGAGTGGTGTTATTTCATCCTATCTAAGTCTGAATTTAGGAAGGAAATTTATTCAGGTTCTGTTGATGTCAAACTGTTTTCATCAGTGTCTTTGGTAGCTTTTATGCATGAATTTAGATGTTGAAGTTCATGCATGATTCAGCATTCATTTAGATCTCTGTTCCAAGAAATTAGAACTTCAGATTGTTGTCATCTCAATGTAAAACTTCAAGCTTAATATTCTGTCAAGTGTAGATTATTTTTACATAGATAAGGCAAAAGAAATGTATAAAGTAATAAATAATGATAATGATAATATTTTCCTTAATTCTTGAAAAAGTTAAGAAAGCAAAAATGAATGGCTTGTGCATTTTAAATATAAGAAAATAACAAAAGCAGTGTATTCCAGAGAGTGGTTTTTTTTTTCTACGTCTATTTATGTTTATTTGAAAATTCTAAGACTGTTTTAAAGGTGAATCGAATTAAAATGGGAAGTTTATTTGAACAAAATAGGATTGATGAACAATTTGGGAAAATTTTTAACAAAATTGAACAGACAAGAAAATCATGAATTTTTAAAGATGTAGAAATTTTTTACCACTATTGGATTTTAAATTGGCCGCATAAGATATGTCTCTGTATTGTCAAGGAGTGACTACAAGTCCATATATCCAATGAAAAGAAAAACTTAGAATGTCATCTTATTCAGACTTTCAACTCAGATATATATTTTTCGTTTACAAGGATGAAGAATAATATACTATGTGTGTGATATTTTATTAACTTTAAAATGAGCTCAAGAGAGGAGAAAACCACCAATTCCTGATAATTACGTACAGGACAAGACATGGGAAATTAATCCCTATACCACTTGCTGCCATCTCCTCACTAAATGTCAATTTGAGATTAATATAGTTGTAGTGATCTCATTTTTCAAACAGCCATAACTTTCTTATTCCTTGTCCAGTTTCTCTTAAACTTTTACCCTTTACATTATTGGTAATATCGGTAATAGGCAAATTCAACCATTTTGTGATAAGATTTGTCATTTCAAAAATCCTAAGTGGAATTTGCTGTTCAAATCTTTTCACATCGTTAATGTATCATTAACCCTAATTCATAAGTGTACATTTAATTTATTTTGATACTTCATCCATTTTATAGAAAACTCTAACACTGCATGACATTATTTTATGTACCGTAAGTAACGGTGTATTAACCGCACCCGTGTATAAACCGCACCCCCAACTTTGGACTAAAAAAAAAAAAAAAAAAAAAAAAAAAAAAAAAAAAATCCTCACATTTACATGCATATTTGAGGTACGAAGAAACAAAAACTAAGTTAAAGATTTCAAAGTATTCAAAGAGATTACCAGTATGCAGAAATCTGCTGTTCTTGATCAATTCATCTACAAATGTTAGCAAGAAAGAAAGGTCCCGCCAATATTGGCAATTTACACACTCACTCACCTCACAGTCACAGTGTACACACACACAGCACTGCCTTTCTTGTACATGTACATTTCAAACTTCGATACGGTACCACTACCAGTACATCTTATCAAATTGTGATCTGTGTCTTTCACATTTCTTGCATCACAACCTCACAATCACTTTCAGAATTTGTCTAGCATTCGATGTCTTAGCATGAATTTTGGATACGGGATTACAGGAAGGTTCAAGAAACAAAGAAATTTGTATTTTTTCCAGTTGTTTGACGGCTTCGTGCCGTCTCTATCGTGCGTGGTGCACGGTGTACATGGTATCTTATGAAAAGCAAACGGGAAAGAAAAAAATAAGCTGGCGCGAAACGGGACTTTGAGGGGTTAAATTAAATGAATAGCGCCAGCTTAAGTCGCACTAAAACCAAAATACAACGCAAGCTAGCTCTTGGCTCTCGCTCAGCTGTGACAAATTATTACCGAGAATGCTTGGCGTCTCTATGAACTTAGCCAGGGAACTTCGCTGCTTTGAATCGAGAATAAAGTCGAAATTAGTGTCATGAAGGTGGGTGCATTTGTTACGACAGTATTTGATCATAAGATCATAATAATCGCTACCCATTACCCGCGGCTCATACCCCTCTAAACGACATTGCACTGGGCGGCTACGGCCGGCCACTCGATGTGTTGTGAACTGGCAGACTTCTTACATGTTCGGGAGGGGCTACGCGGGCGGGCTCAGACCCGTCACCGTGTATAAACCGCACCCCCGACTTTTGCTTATATCCCGCCGAGAAAAAGGTGCGGTTAATACACCGTTACTTACGGTAATCTAATGTAAACACTGTCACTGCCTACTCCATCAGAAGAGATTTAGATGCGAGTTTCTTGAATTAGTTGATCTATATACATTCAGCATGCCTTTATCAATTAGGCATTGGTATTTAATTGTATTTTGAATAGTTATTAATTGTATGCATACTCTTAGGATCACATTTTTGAATTATAATAGAATTAGATAATTTTGCATCACAACTTGAGGGTGAAAACACAAAAAGTTTTTGTAAATGCAGAATATTAATCATAAGGAATGCAATTAACAATATCAAGTAATTGATGAATAATAATCATTTTTAAGGGAGTATTTGTAATTATCTTACATTTATAAGATGCATTGATGTTGTAAATTTTGAGATATATTGATGTACTCTGTGAATTAATGTGGTATATTGTGGGTATCTGGAAAAAAAATGTGTACTTTGAGGGTAAAGTCTAACAATTTTATTTTAAACGCACTTATCATATAGTTGTATTCAAAATATTACTACTAACAACATACATGTATATTTGGTGAAGCCTAAATATAAGATATTTTCTGACTTTGGTTGCCAGCAAACTACATTTGATTTTTCGGAATTGCACAATGACAGCTTTTGGATGTTATGCAGCATATTATGCAATTATTCAAGAGGGCTGGCTAAGCAACCACACTCATGGGTCTTATTGATGCTATCTTCAAATTATTTGGTGTCATAAATGACTATGGTGTAGTTATCATTTGCATAGAAACTTAATCGATTTTACTAATATGATATGCAAATCAAAATATAAAGCGATTTCATTCTCTCCAGCAATATTTGTGATTGTGTGCATTCAGGAGATTTCTTCTATTTTTAAAATGAATAAAAACTTTTCTTATCTATAGATTTTGCTGATTATAAAATGAGTGTGATTATATATACACATTTATAAATTTAATTGGCATGAAATATATGTACTGTGTAAGTTTTGATCTAATATATGTACAGCTAACATTCATGGAATGAAAGAAATATCTGTCATACTGATATCTACATTAAGTATTTGGCAGTACAAGGCTCCATCTTACAAAGAGTTACGATTGATCCAATCCATCATAACTCTATGGAAATCCATCAGTGTCATAATTTTTTCTACTGGAAATTTGCAAAATGTCCTTTGTTATCAAAGGAGAACACCCCAAATTGTCAAGAAATCAATGAATTTATGGATATACATTTATATCTAGAAATTTTTTAGAACAAACTTGCATTTTATCTGTTGACTTTGCTGGCTTTCCATAGTTGCGATTGATCGGATCAATCGTAACTCTTTGTAAGACAGGCCCCAGGTGTATATATTTTTTCATGTGGGCAGAATGCATTTCATCGCCTTATTGCAGCAAATAAAGCCTCATATCAGGATTAAGCTGATTATGAAGAAGTCATTTGCAAGTTAAAATGAGTGTTAAAGGTTTGCTCGGGAATGTCACACATTGGAAATATATTTCTGGGTTGTACCTGGTCATTTGATTGCATAATTGATCTGGAAAAAAAATAGGAAAATCTGTCATCTGTTGATATGATTTCTAGTAAATTTCTATTTTCATTTAACATTGGCCTCAATCAATTTTCTTGTCTTATAGATGTAGAATGTATTTTTTTTCCATGCATATTATTGCACACTCATCGTCCTCCTTTTTTCCTCTTTGAAACTAAATGTTCAAGGCACTTTGATACAGTGTATCCCATTCATATCTTACATGTATAACCCAAAATCAATTGAAATTAGGCAGAATATACCCAACATTGAGCTTATCAAATATAGTCATCATAGCTTTCATTCCCGATGACTTTTGATATAATGAAAAAATGACCTTCTGTAGTCTGACCTTTAACCTTAATACTTGACCTTTCTCTTCTAAAGATTTGACCTTGGCTCAGCTGACCCTGTTGTCATAACAAGCACCGTCAACCTTCAACCTTCGACCTGGCACCGTCTGAGGGCATACCGCAGTCGGCGGGACGGCACACTGAGCGTGGATGGGGAGCCAGAGGTCACAGGGTCAAGTCTGGGTGTGTCTGGTGCCCTCAACCTTGGTGAAGATCTCTTCATTGGATATGCCATGCCTCCAGAAGTGTAAGTTTACCTTGTACTCGTTATATAGGGCAATATATAAGTTTCGCTAAAGTGCCAATGCTCAGAACGGTTACACAGAGTAATGTGATATGTAAATATCACATGTCCCCGGATCATCACCTGATCAATGCGATGTTGTGTATCACATGTCCCCAGAGCAAGTTCTGACGAGTGTGTTGATGTGTATTGCATTTCCTCAGAAGCTGATCAGTGTGATGATGCCTATGACATGTGAACAGAACTTTACCTTTCTATGCAATGGTGTGTATAGTGTGTTCCCAGATCATGAGCTGACCAAAAGGATGATGTGTATCACATGTCCCCTGAACATGACCTGACCAATGCGATGGTGTATAATGTGTCCCCAGATCATGAGCTGTCCAACTTGTGTATAGTGTGTCCCTAGTTTGTCTGACCATTTTGATGTTTTTGTCATGTCCCCAGAAAATGACACGACCAGTGTGATAATGTGTGCAGTATGTCCCCAGAGCACCTCACCAAGGCTATGATATGAATCATGTGTCCCCAGATTGAGTATTAGAATCTGCCCTGTCCCTTTCAAAACAATTAATTTCAATATCTTTGCTCTTACAGAGGACTGCGTCTTGCCAACACAAACCAAGGATTCGTTGGATGTATACGTTACGTCGAGATCAATGGCCAGGAGCTAGATATTTCATCGTCGGGCTCTTCCGTGGAATACGGTGCCAATGTGGGAGAGTGCGGTAATGATCCCTGCAAAAGCAAAGAGGTCCCCTGTTTCAACAATGGAATATGCGAGGCTGTCAACGCAGAGGCATACAGGTGTATATGTCAAGGAGATTTCTTTGGTGAGTCTATTTCAGATGTAGGAGTGTTTACAGTGCAAGCGACCCTCAGTACATGTATGTCACAGAGTATTTGACAATCCTTAAACCACATGTACCATATGTAATTCCTTCTATAATTAATGGGAATTTGCCCCATCCCTTTCTTAGTAATTTCATATCACAATGCTTTTGATTTGCAGGGTGTTTTAGTATTCAAAGCAATGAAGTTTATTTTTATTACTTATATGGTAAATGTATTGTGACTCTGTACTTGTTGGCCTAGATCCACAAAAGAAGTTAAAACCAGGAGGGGGGTTTGATCACGCATTAAGCAGTTTCCATGTATAATTGCACCTAATTCAGGCACATACACTGCGAAAGGTCCAATAATAAAGTTACACCCTGAGAAAAGGCGGGTAAAATTCATGCATGTTGCCATGGTGGTTTCTGTAACTTAATCATGAATACTGTTTGCTATGAACAAACATGTTTCTTTTTTTTCTGAAGGAATGAATAAATAAATCTTAAGATTTCTTTGGTTGTAGGTGCACTATGTGGAGATGTACTGATAGACCAGTGTGAGGGCCACATGTGCCACGAGGAATCTACTTGTGTAGCGTTACCAGAGGGTGGATACAGATGTGACTGTCCTGAAGGTAGAACGGGAAACATGTGTGATGAAGGTAAGAACTTTTGATCATCTAGAGTCGGTTCTTGTCGATGTGACTGCAACATTGCTCACAGATTTAAAACAAGTAGTATATTTAGACTAAAGCTGTGATCCCTTTGCGAGTAGGCAGTGCTGTTTGGAAGTATTCACTTTATTTCCCAACACAATTTCATTCCAGAACTTGACTCAAATGTACATTTTTTCATTGAGAGCACCATGGTTCAGACTTTCAGTTTTATCAGAGGGTTGTGGTTTAAAATCACATCCATGCTCTTATTTCCTGCAGCAAGAAATTTATTCACATTGTGCTGCACTTGACCCAGGTGTAGTAAACAGAAGTAGTAAACAGGTGTAATAAACAGAACCTGGCAGGAATATTGAATCCTTTATATGCTTTTGCACTGGGATGGTGTTTAGGTTATGGCCAGGGTAACAATGACAATTAGTGCTTGCAGCACTTCAAAGTGGATACATGCGATCTTTGAGTCTCATTGTTATTGCTACTATTTTTTTTTTAAGTAAAAGGCAACATCTGAAATGTTTTGTTTTATCGTCACTCTCAGAAATCAACAAGGTCGTGGTACCAGGGTTTGCCGGCAATTCCTACGTGCAGCTGCCTTCGCTCATGATGCCCGACACCTCCGTCATCGAGGTCGAGTTCCTTACCTCCTCACCGAATGGAGTGATCTTCTACAATGGCCAGTCCACTGACGGCAGGGGGGATTTCATCTCCCTGAATATAAGGGATGGTTTCTTGGAGTTCAGATATGATCTTGGCTCTAGTATCGCAGAAATCAAGTAAGAATTTTATTTATATGGTTTACTTGGTTTCTCTACTTTTTGTGATGGCCAGAAAAAGCAAAGAGCAAGTTGCCCTAGACATTTTTAAATAGAAAGAAAATCTTTATCCCCTTCTGAAAATCCCTATGCATTATTGACATGGTCTGTAGTGATTTGTTTTATTTCTTGCTACTTTTTGATAAAAATTGATTTGAAACAAACAACTCCCTCATGCAATGATGTTTTTTTAATGTGGCTTCCATTTCAATAGAAGATATCGTTTCATGCTCTGGAATGAAAAAGATAAAGATATTTATATGCATGTATATAAAGAAAGATTTGTGCGTCGGTTATGGTTGAAAATCAAATAAACGAAATACAGTTGTGGAAAGAAAACCCTGGAGATGAAATTTCCTGATAATTTTGGCATAGCCCCTTGGTTTAAAGAAGTATATTCAGTGACAGTCAAATGTGTCAATGTGATGTATTTGACAAATATTTTCTTTCCTTTTTTTTCTGTTTGTTTCTACCTCTGTCATCTCCCTCTTCCCGCTCCTCTCTTTCCCTCTTTCCATTTCTTTTGTTCCCCCTGTCAGGAGTATTGATAGGATAGCTCTGAATGAATGGCATACAGTGAGAGTGATCAGGATGGGTAAGAGCGGGGAGATGATACTCAACAACCTCCCACCAGTTAAAGGAACATCACCGGTAAGTAGATAACCCTCTCTCAAAGTTCTTTAACATCCCTTTCATAAATTCATGGGTGTCCTAAATAGTTCTGACTGTATTCCTGAGGTTTTGTGTCATCTAGTGGTTAGAGCAGTGGACTCATGATTGTGCGGTTGTGAGTTCAAATCCCAGCTCGGCCATTATCTCCACTTCCACTAAAAAGGCATGTGAAAAATTTATGTCATCTACATATATAAGGTCAGCCGCATTTACTGATTAACTTAGACATATGTTTCCTATGTAATTAGTTATATACCAGCTTGGCTTTGAAGCGGCAGAAAGCTGCTTTCTGATTTCCTATGGGAGTATGGGAGTTACGTCAACAGTACTGCCATTATATATATCCACACTAGGCACTCTCAATTTCATCTTGGAATTCATGAATGGGACCTTCTTTTTCTTCTTGATGAATTTGATATTGGTATTGATGAATTTTATATATTCAATGATTAATTCTATTTTTCCAATAATGAACTTGTTATCAATGGTGAATTTGATTTTTTCTAAAGACGAAAATCATTGTTTATGATGTATTGTATGTCTGTTTGCTTGCCAGCCTGGGGCATCTCAGTTGAATCTCCGTCAGCCTCTTTTCATCGGTGGGGTGAGGAGTTATGGAAAGATCTCAAGGAGAGCAGCTATTACTGATGGTCTTAATGGTGCAGTTAGGAGGGTAAGATTGACAAAAGAAATGAGGATGATGATGATGATGATGGTGATGATGCTGATGACAATGATGGTGATGATGATGATGGTGGTGGTGGTGGTGGTGGTGGTGGTGGTGGTGGTGGTGGTGGTGGTGATGATGATGATGGTGGTGGTGGTGGTGGTGGTGGTGGTGGTGGTGGTGGTGGTGGTGGTGGTGATGATGATGGTGAAGGTGATGATGGTGGTGATGATGGTGATGATGGTGATGATGATGGTGATGTTGATGATTTTAATGATGGTTATGGTGGTGGTGATGATGATGATTGATGATGATGATGATGACGATGACAATGACTATGGAGATTTTTCCCCTTTACTTTGTCTTTGTCCTAAAAAAGAAAGAAAAAAATTTAGTTGTCATTTGTCATAAAAGAGAACAAATTTTAAAATTTACATGTATTTTCTTTTGCTTCATTTATTGTCAGTTTGTTGTAAATGAAGAAGATTATTCTGCACTAAGAGATTTTGCCGAAGCTGAAATTAATGTGGAAGAATTCAGGGAGGATACCATGAACATGATCCCAATAGCTCCTAGTGCTATGCCAGGTAAACCTTGCACAATGTATAATATACTTCACTATTCTCATGTTCAGATATACCAAGACATGAAGTTAATACATATTATTTTCTCATTAATGCATTGATTGAGTGAATGTGTTTAAGAGGAATCTTAAAAGATTTTATTTCAGAAAATCAGTTCTCAACTTTATAGAAGCTATACTTTGATGTATTATTGTAATTCATCAGTAGTGATTGTAATAGTAAGGGAATGGAAGAAGAAGTAGTAGTAGCAGCAGCAGTAGCATTGATATTAGTATTTTAAATTAGTTATTACAACCATCATTACTATGTCACTATTACGAGATATGGAATGAAAATATTGTATGTCAATTTCCCTCAAAATATTTGTTGCATTTGGGGTCACTGAAAAAGAGCTTTTAATCTTAATTACTTAATAATGATTGCTTTCATTAACATCAACCCCTTTCTATTGTTTTTATTTCCATCAGAAATTCCAGTAACAGTTACAACCACCAGAGCACCGATGGTTGCCACGAGAGCAAGAGTTGCCATGACAACCGCACCAGTATTGGTTATTGATATCAACGATCCTCTAAGGTTTGATGGCCAGACGAGTATTAAATACTACAATGGGGTTACAAAAAGGTGAGCATGTATATCTGTTGTTTTAGGGCTAAAGGGATTCTCACTCATGAATTTTTTAGAGGATGCTGCAAGAAAATATTTGCAATCAATTATGAATATTCTGTTGCAATCTTACGATTGATACATGTAGATCAATTTTAGCTGCAGCAAATCAGATTGTACTCATTGCTTCAAGAAGCAGATAAGGAGTCACTCATAAATTTAAAATTAATTGCAAGACATATGACTGATTAAGGGATTGGCAATAGACTTGTACTTGAATTTTCTCATGTCAAATTCTCATCAGTGAAAAATGTTTTGCTGTAGCAGATTCCAAGACTCGGAATATTAGTCTTTTTTCAATATGAGTGGATTCCAGTATTTTTGCCTTCAAAGCTTTCCTTTAAATTCACCTCTTTCCTTAGTATTCTACTTACATTTTTCTCTGTTTTTCTTTATTTTAGTTATGGCTTGTTGTGTACTCAAGTATTGTACGTGCTGATTTTTTTATATTTTTTTTAGCACTTCTAAATAATGATGATGATGATGATGATTATGCAAGATGCACGCTTTATGCCTCTTTATGCAGTTCCAGATTCTGTTGTGTTTGTATAGGTTGGCCGGGTCTATGGAGCATTTTCTGAAAAAATTTCATCAGAATGATTTTCTTTGACTAATCTGCTCTCAGCCAATCAGATGCAAGGGTTCGCAATAGCTTATAACAATAGTCAGTGAAAATCACTCTTCAGCCCATGATAACATGATAAAATCCTTTCTACTTTCAGACAAAGAGCTCTCCGGACACATCAAGTCGAGCTCTCTTTCAAAACAGCCGAGCCAAATGGTGCCCTCTTATGGAACGGAGTAGGCAATGCCGACTTCCAGGCCGTAGGAATATCGGACGGATTTGTAGAATACGCTTACAATCTAGGAAGGGGGATCACAAGGATAAGATCAACACAAAGAGTCAATAATAACAAGTGGCATACTGTTATTATAACAAGGTAGGTGAAATACACCTCTTTCATGTTCATATCCATATTTGAAAGTTGAGGCTACCAAATGAATTTGTTCGAATAAAAAGTGAAAAATTAAACAAACATATCACATCATATGTGTTTGCCTGTTTTAATCCTGCCACTTTGTATCATATTTATTTTGTACTCACATATCCCAGGTTGGTGATTGAGTTAATATACTAAACAATTTTCTTTTTCATCAAAAGTTATGATACTTTAAATTTTGCTTAATTCAGTATATGCAGAACATGCTGCATTGCTGATAGCCAAATGAGAGAGTTGATGACATAATCTAGAAACATAAGACATGATGTTGAATTTTGTAGATCTAAGGGGAAACTATTTGTTTGAATCATAGTTGGTATGTTAACTTCATTAAAATTGATGAATGTCAATTTGCAACCCTTAAACCAATCAAGAGATGTCTATAAGTGTGATGTGAAGGTGGATTGTTGTTATTATTTGTCTCTGTTTCTCTCCAGAAATTTAATTGATGCATCGCTTCAAGTAGATTCAGAAGAACCAGTCATGGGTCAGTCTAGATCTGGAGCATCACAATTAGATACAGATGGATATTTATATCTAGGTGAGTCTATCTAAACCTAAATATTTATCCTGTACTTTTATGGTTTTTCCCCTTTGCTATTTTATGTAATGATATTCTTTACTCACAATTTCATTTGTACTTCCTTATGAATCTCTTTAGCATATATCTATCTCTCTTTCCATTTCCTTTTTCTTTCATTCTCTTCCTCTCTCTCTTGAATTGCTTTTACCATATCTATTCCCCCATTCATTCTTTCTCCCTCTCTTTTTTTCTCTTTATATCCTCTCTTTTATTATTTCCTCTGTCAGTGACTCTCCCCCCCTCCTGTTCTACAAATTCAAATATTCTCTCAACTTGTATGTAATTTGTGATTGATTAAATCACCAGAGATTAAAGTTCGACTTAAGCTTCTGGAACATCCCTCCATTCTACATAACTCAAACATTCACTCAGTTCTACAAAACTCAAACATTCACTCAATGATAATGCCCTTCTTTTCTTTTCTTTTTTTATTTCTAGGTCAAGGAGTCAACGTCCCTGGCAGCATGGCTTCAAGTTATACATATTATACAGGCTGCATAAAAGATGTTTTATTAGACGAAGACCGATTGCACCTATACGAAGATGCACAAGGAGAAAGGCCATCACTGTTCTGTTCTGAACCATGAGGGCAGTATAACCTCCCCCATCTGAGAAACTACAAAGCTCATCAGATGCCATAGCATTAAAAGGACTCGAAAATAATTAAAAAAACAAGAATAAAAAAATGAAAAACAGAACAAAACAAAAAAAGTAAACTATTTATATGTATAAATGAGCATTATATTATTGAGACATGTCACGAAGGTATTTTAATTTAGATGTTTTAGAGGTGTAGCAGAAAGGCAGTTGTAGAACAAGAAAGTTAACCTTTTTTTTTAGATGTGTACATCTGGTGTGGTGGATTGTGACCAAATTTCTTACTTTACAATTAGTAAGAACCATTGTTATCTAAGCATGGCAGTACTACACATGGCATATACTTAGAACTGATTTCCTCAGATCTTTAAAGATATGTATGCACTCTTTTACAATAAAAAATATGCAATGAATTCATCAGATATTTGTTATCTTGGGTTAGATCTTTTTTTTTAATTTTAGCGGGATGAGTAGAACGTGACAAGTCATTTTCATTCTTAAAGAGAAAAGTGTTGATGTTTCACACTCTCATCGTGTAATGAGGTAGAAATTCTCTTTGCTTTCGTACTTACACGGTAAATATCCCAGAAAACCTTGGACAAACTTCTTATTTTAATAAAGTTACCTCAAACAGAGGATTTTTATCAGGGATATTTATGAGTACTTAAATTTCCCCTTGACAAACAACCAGGGGTCTGTGGCGCAAAAGAAAAACTCTGGCATTTTATTTTGCCAGATTTTTTCAATGCATTAATTATGTGTCACTAGCATGTTTTTGTTTGCCAGGGGCCTGTTGCATGAAAATTTTGCCATAGAATAAACAAAAACTCTAGCAAACAAAATTATACCATTGGCAATAACACATTGAAAAAATCTCGCCCAAAAATTGCCAGAGTTTTTCTTTCATGCAACAGGCCCCAGAGCTTTTGTTTATTTGCCAGAATTTTTTTATGGCAAAAGTTTCATGCAACAGGCCCCGGATGTTGTTTTTTCTATTACAGACGTGTGAAATCACACTCTTTGTCCATTCATTGCTCCTGTCACAGATTTCATGATATGATAATTCAGTTGTAATAATAGTGAAAACTGATAATATATATATATCCACATGCTGCAGACAAGTTGTATACAAGTTTTTGTCAGATAAGGGACCTGTAACAAAGATATACAATCAATCATACAATGAATTGTAACTGCTAGTCTATAGCACATTGTGTACAAAAAAAGTTACAATCAATCGTGAATATCAATCATATCTCTTTATAACATAACAGATTGAATCAGTTACGTGTATGTGTATTGCACTCAATAAGTAAATGGTTACAATCAATTCTCTCTAAACAAAAATGAATCGTACAATGAAATGTAACTGTGTAGCAAACAATAAGGAAATGGTTACAATTGATTGTTAATATTAATTGTATCTTTTTATGTTACACCCCAAAGAAGATGTATATATTTGTTCAGGTAAGCACATGCTCGAGTTAGAGTAGGTCAGTTTATGTAAACGTCAGAAATGGACACAGCACCACCTTGTGAAAATTACCCATCATGCTTTGTCAATTGTATATAGAAATGCACATGGTCTACGCTGTTATATTTTGCTGGGAGACACCTTTAATAGAAACATGTAGGATTTATTTTTGTTCGAAATTCAATTCGACCATTTAGCCGAATCAACCAAGCCGAAACCAAGAGTAAAGTTGTTGTTATTTGTGTGCTTTTATTTGTCATGGTGTTTTATACTGGAAGCCCATTCACTTGGTACATGGTTTTGATAACTACTTAATATAACCTTCAGGTTTCAATCATGTCTGAACTAGAGTACAAAACCTTTTTATCAATTGATGCACATGTCTTTTCAATTTTTATACAGTTATTCCTATACCTTTTTATTCCAATTATGAATGCAAGTATTAAAGAAGACTAAACTTCTCACTCATTTATCAACATCATAGTAAGAGGTAGAAATGCTTCCATATAATGTAAAAAATTAATGACTTATCAAGTTTAATCTTAATTTGTATCAAACTATTTGACAAAAAATGAAGTAAAGATAATTTTAGTGATTTTTAAAAATCTATTAATTTGTATCATATTGATAAAAAACAATGAAGGAAAGATAATTTGTGATTTTTGTAACATCCAGCCTTCCAGTAAAAAAAAAACATTACCAATTTCTTAATCCTATTTTAAGTCAGAAGAAATCATTATTTTTCAACTTAGTTTTGCAATGTTATTTGTATTGTAGCTGTAGAATTTTAAAGGAAAAATAATAGTCAATTAACAGTGAATATTAGAATGTAGTTTAGAAATACCAGTGAAAATGAATAATTTTCTTTAATATAAAATAATTATTTTGATCTAATCATATACATCCCACCTCTCTTATCCAGCCATTTGAATGCACATCAAAGCAATTAATCTTTATTATACTTGGAGTTTACATTCATTAAATCTTTTTTGTACAAAGGACATTTTTCTGCTTGTGTCTATTCTATCTTGCCTTTTATTTTCAACCCATTGGCAATTTGCGGGGATTATTTTAACAATTAATATGGGCTATTTTCAGAATTTTGGGGGCTTAATTCGTCTAGGCTCTTTGTTTTTAGGGAGGAGGTTGAGCTGAGGAGACCGCAATCTATGGCTGGATAAGAGAGATGTATTTGAAAACAGCCTTGTTTGTTAATAAGATCGATATGTATAAGTACAATTAATATTATCAATGTACAATTATGAAATGTTTAAGTATCATCTGTTGTTACTATGCAAATTTTTGTGATTGTGATGAATAATTGTAATTTTTCATTCTCCAATGTGATACCCTCAATTCAATGAAATTATTCCTTATGTGATTTTATAGATTCTCATCAGATGGATTAGAACGTACTGAAACTACATTGTTTATTTTGAGCTACATGTATGCTGTGAAAAGTTGGCCCCAGTGGAGTGAAGGGTTCATTTTTCCTGGGAGATTACATGTACACCATTAGGGACCGTTTCCTGCATTGTATCTTTTTGATCTACTGTAAAATCGCCTACTGACATCAAATAAATCCAGAAGTAGTCTTTTTGCTTTTTTCAGGTTTTCAACTTGTGATCAAAAGCTAGTGAACCCCACCAGAAAATGAACATGAAAAGTGTTCAAGTACTGCCATATTTTAAATATTTAATAATTGTGAGGTCAGGTGATAAAATATTACATTCAATAAAGTTTGTTTCTCTGGGCTTGCCAAACATTGCAGTGTTGTTGTTTACATTCAACACTCTGCATGAAGGAGTGCTTTTTAGTGGGGTTCACTCAAACTTTTGAGCACAGCTGTATATTTGTAGCCATTCATGAATTGTAATGGTATTTAAGTCAGCCATTTCTCAAAACTGCAATAAGCTACACCTCTCATTTTGAAATGGATGAATAACTTGAGCCCAGTGCACTCTCAGTTGATCTATGATCCAAAGACAAGATTTGTGTTATCAGTTTGAGACATTGAAATCATGCCACAATAGCAACATTTTATGATCGACTGAAGAGAAAAATGAAATATTCAATTATTTTCTTTACCCTTGACTGGTTATCATACATTATTCGTCAGATTTTCTGCGTTTTCATTTCTTCTAATAAAATTATTGTTAATAGGTCAAAGTGTGCACTGAGCTCAAGACTTGTTAAATGAATAAGATTTGTAACATGTCAAATTTTAAATGTTTGTGAATTGTTGACGATGTTGACAATTATTTAAGCTATTGTACTTTCATAGAAATTATGAAAAAAAAATCTATTCAACAAATGTGAATATGCTATCATAGTTTTGTTATAATTATTATTATGCAAATAACTTGTACATTTTGGTCACTTGCTATTCCATGTATACTTTGTATTTATTAACAATTTCAGTTGTGACATAAACTAAGAGATTAAATAATGAGATCAAAAGTTCAGCTGAAAAGCTGCTTTAGTTTCTAGTTTTCTTTCATCAGACATATTTATCATTTATGTTATGTGATTATTTTTTTAGTGTGATATATTATATATTCTTAATCTCTTTCTAAGCATTTTGTATTTTAAAGTTATTTCTTAGATTGTTAAATATCTCGAATTTTATTGTCTGTTTTTAGGTTTTGATCTTTTTAATATGTCCGATGTGAAAATATATCAACATGGGAAAAAAATATTTTGCATTTTGTTGTAGCTCTATGGGTAGATCACACCGACTACTCTGAGAATAGTGTACTAAAATAGGCAAAGGAAGAGGACATTTTTTTGGAAAAAAAATAATTTACCAGTGTTTTTGTACTTATGTGTGCCTATGGAAGCTTCAACGTACATACATGTATGTGTATGTTAGTTATCCCATGTGTTATGTCATTTGTAATATTTTTTATTATACAATGTATGTAGTGTCTTGACCACAAAGTTATCCCTGTACAATATTATATATATAGTCCAAAATATGGAAGAGAGAAAGAAAAAGGTAAAACATAGATTTGGAAGTAAATGCCTGTAAGATATAGTTGAAAGCGAATTTTCCAAGTTTTACTAACAGAAAAACTATTTAAGAGAAGGGCCAAAGTGGGAAAATAAAATATTTCAACACCACATATGAAAAGCTACCTTTACCATTTGTCAAGTCCAAAGCTTGGCCACGTGTAGGAATCAGCGCCTTTCCCAATCCCCCCCCCCCCCCCCATTGTGTTAAATTGAATTCATTGATTAACTTGATTCACTTGACATGAACATTTTGCTGTATAATACCCTATATACAGTGATAAGATATTCTTTTCTATAAACAGATATTAAAAGTTGTTTTTGGTGTACAGTTGTAGAGTCGTTGCAATAATTGGAAATAACACCTGATTTTCTTGCTTTGGCCCTTCCCTTAATTTGTATAATTAGTTGATGTATTATTTCATTAAAAAAAAGGGTGCTCCACAATACTGATGTCAATAAACTGAATGTCAAAAACTATATTGTTGTTTCAAATTGTATTTATTACTTCTCAAAAATATGAGTCATAGTACTGTGATACAAATAATCTTTTATTACAATATGTCTATAAAATGATTACAAGATTACCATAATCTCAACCATGGTAAATTACAGACTGGTTAACACTCACTTTCGTCTACTAACCATTTGCGAATAGTTGTTTGGTTTTTTTGGCTAATATCCATGTCTATCACCATTTAGTCTTTATTTTAAATGAACGGTTTATAACCAATATTCATTTGACAAATTAAAAATAATACATTGAAAGTGTGAAAAATAGACTGTAGATCAAGTGAATATAAACCAAACAGGGATGCAGTCAAGGCCTTGAGCCTGGACCAAGTCCGGTCTACTAACCATTTGGTCTCATTCTTTTTTTGTTGATTTTTCTTTTTCTTTACTAATATCCACTTGGTCTAACACTACTCTATATGGTTAAATTGTTGATAACCAATATTTTCATTTGAAAAAGGAAAATATAGTAGTTAGAGTGGAAATTAGACGAACTAGGCAATAAACCACATTAGAATTAGACTAAATTAAATTACCAGTTGGGTTTAATAATTCCATGTGGTATGAGAATATCAGAGTAGTAGACCAAATAAATATAAACCAATCAGGGATGCAGTCAAGGCTGGCCTGGGCCAAGTCATGTGTACTAAGTCTATGAATGTTTTTCTCCAAGCAGCCTCATGACCACCGGCCTTGACTACATCCCTGATCCCAATGCATGAAAATTAGCTACGATGGTAACTTTACCATTATTCTGTAGGCAACAACAGTCATTTCCCCCCAAATCACGACATATTCACACTTATCTCCTCACATTTATGAGAATCTGCCCAAGTCAAGTTCCCCCCCCCCCCCGAGTCTTGAGGGGAGCGTTTCTTGAAAGGACTTGGACATTACATGTACATCCGACAAGTCCTGTTTTATCTGACAGTTACCATATTAACAGTGCTTCTCAGCCAATTAAAATCAAGGAAAGTTGTCCTGATCCAAATACTTATTGGACAAAAATATTGATGAAGCGATCCCCAGAAGTCTGCTTTACTTTGATTAAATTCAATATTGAACAGGCAAATAAGTTGAAATAACACATGCTTTGACTTGAGTGATTATTTGACTTGTGGCCAGTCACACCAGTGAAACCGACTCCAGGGGGCTGTTTCACAAAGATTTAAGTTTGACTTAGAGTCACACTGAAATGCTGACACGTATATGATATGCAACACAGGGGTGTGCGAGTTCAGATTTTTATCTGATTTCAGATTTATTTTTTTCAGCTTAATTTCAGCTTATTTTTGGCCTTCCTCTGTACAAAAAGTATGGGAGCTCTTTCTATTTCAGACTTTTTCAACACTCTTCAGCTTTTTTCAGATTTTTTTTTTGTGACCACTCACACCCCTGGCAACACACAATCTTATTGATCAATACGCAGTAGTGTGCGTCCTCTTCACATGATCTGAACAACACAGTCATGCCTTTTATAATGCATGCAACTAGACATTTAAGTATGATTCTAAGTCATACTTAAATCTTTGCGAAACACCCCTCAGACCTGTTCCAAACCTATTACATTATTTCCAATGACATACCATCGGCCGGTTCGGAGTCGGTTTCATTGATGTGGCTGTAGCATAAACTAATCATTTTCCTTTTCACACAACATTGTCAACAACCTAAAGCTATCAGACTTAACCAGGCATAGCAACAAATAAGATGACACAACATTTGCTCCTGCGATACTTGCTCCGGTCTTAATATCTCGAGGGCATAAGGTTTGAGATAAGCTTGTAATAAGAGTTTTTTGTTCAGAATAATGTTAAGGATAGGATAAGGGATTATTTAGTTTTGGAGGTTAGATTTTATGTTTGGCTTTAAGTGTAGATTTTCCGTCAGAGCAATTGCTGCCAGAGCAAATGTCAGGGAACCACAAATAATGTATGCAAACTGGATTCCAAATGTATACTCCAAATCAAAGAAATACTACCTTGTTTCTAGGTTCTCAGGTTATAAACATTTGAATTCAATACCATCAAAATCATACGTTTGGATGAAATCCATCATGTATTAAAGCATGCAGTCATTTATTTGAGCCAACTGGCAAATTTGCCAATGACTGGTACTAATAGAGTACCGAAGCGATGACGTCAGTTGCCATGGTGTCATGGCGGCCTGGTTCTAAACGAATGAACCCCGAGCATGTTTCTCATAGGAGAAAATGGCTGCTAACAGAATTTCATCGCTTGCAACTTCAGAATGATGGTAATTTTTGGAAATAGAAAAGTGTATAGACGATCGTCAGCTGCGACTGTTTAGAACCCGACGGTTCGTTGCCATAACAGTGACGTCACACTTCGGTACTCTATAGTTGTATTGACCAGTCATGGTCGAGATGATGGTTTATCATACAATAACAAGGATCCACATCATTATCTTAATAAAACATAAAATACCCATCATTTTGCTCAGGCATTAGCAAAATGACACTCGTTACAGGTCTTTGAAACAGCATATGTATGAACAACTGTTCAAACTTTTACTAACGCCCTCAATGAAGTGTAATATGTATTACTAAACAGGTTACTGAATACCTCTTATTACAACCTCAGGATTCTCTGGAAGGATGAAAACACTCATGAATTTAAATCACTTTGAAAATGGGCCATTATCTCCATAGCATAAATTTACAATTAAATGATTGCACTTTCACCATCTTGTTAGCAATCACCAAAATTTCCATTCCAGTACATGTATGCTGCCATTTTGCAGGTTTTCACATGTAATATTATACTGGTTAATAATAATATTATCTTTATATTCAATTCAAAAGTACACAAGTACAACACTCTAGACAATATAACCTCTGCATTTTTTTATTTCTTAGCCAAGTACATACATATATGTAGGGTCTTCAATTTTAGCATTGGAATTAACTTTTAAAGGGAGTGCAGAATGGAGAGCATTGTGAGTGGTCTTTCATTGACTGTGTGTTATATGTAGTCTTAACTATACCGTTTGAAATAATTATTAGAAATACATATAAGAAATTAACCTATGATTCAATCTATGTGTCTAGAGAAACTAAAATGTTTTTTTAGAGAAAAGAACCTGTTTGGGTACTCCATACCATATAATGATTGTGATATGAATGTATTAAGTAGTGAATTAGTGTGTCTTCATTCAAGTGGGCCTGCATTACAAGACTACGCTGCTCAGAATGTTCCTGGTTGGTCTGCGCCACGCCAGACGCTCCCGGTGGAGCCTACCAAAATTTGGTGTTTTTCTTATCAAATCAATGGGCTTGTAGCACTTATTGTCCCTACAGTCGATATGACAAAAGATTGCAGAAGGTATGAGAACATTTGGGGCTTGTTTTGTAGTAATACGGCACCAATATAGAAATAGAAAAATAGGTCTAGATTCGAATCTCCCACCAATTGGTGCACTGCTGACCAATCGCGATCATGGCCGATGCTTTCTCAATATGCAAGAGCAGACATCACATCAGGCAATCATGCCACTACTAAAGACTTAAAATTTGATCTAGAATCAGAAGACAGGTTTCGAACGACCTCTTCTTCAAGAAGTACGAAAACAAAAAAAAGAAAGATACGTGAAGAGAGTCTAAGTCATGTCAATGTAGAGAATTTTATCTATAAGAACGTACTCGTCCTCTGGTTCTCAGCAAAGGTAACTGACGCAAAGACATTTATTACGTCCTCTGATAGAGAAAAGTCCCTCAGAAATATTAGTATGTCCAAAATTGCAAAATCAATCAAAATGTGTATTGGGTCTGATCCAGAACTTATACTCTAACAGCAAATGGGTGTATGTTTACAATGTTTTATAGCTAAAAAAAACAGAGCATATTTCTTGGTTATTCAATTTGTTATTAAACTCATTTATTCAATTATATGAGTATTCTGTTCACAAATTTACAACACAAAACTTCAGTGTGGCGTAACTGGGCTCTGTCGGGGTAGCGTTCTGCCGTCTCGCAGTCTCCAGAACCCAGTCCACGCTGTTGTTCGCTCAAATACTTCTTTTGGGGGCAGATTCTCTCACAAAAGTCTATTGTGCAACGTGATACATCTCTCTTCCTCTCATATCTCTCTGAAATACATGCAGAATCAAGCACTACTAGCACTCGACTTATAAAGAAAGCAAGATGGAGAGATCTTGTGTACGGTATAAGTCTTACTTTAATAATCGGAGCTAAATCACAACTGCACGTCTTCACAGCTCCTGGCGAACTGACGTACTTCTCCATAAACGCAAGTATCACGACATAAAAATATTGCCCTCTACGATTAAACTATGAGATACATCTTAAAGGTATAACTCATTAATATGCTACACAGCCCCTCCCCAAGTCTGGGCTGTCCTCGGACCACGTGTAAAACAAAAAAGCCTAAAAACACATCCTTTTAATCTCAACTCACCCTTCAAGAGTGAAACATCTTTGGCAAAAAAGAAAGTATAAAAAAACATTGTTAAAAATATACAGGTATATTCATTTTTTAGAATATCCTTCCCAGTGGTACCAAGCATGACACTTTAACATCAGTTAAAATAAAACTAATAATCACACCACACTGTGGTTCAACCTGCGAACCAAAGAAGAGTATGAGGAATAGAAGACAAACTTGAAAAAACCTCTCACTCGACTTGGCAGGTCAAGATGACATTTCCAACTGATGGAGCATAAGTATTATTCAAGGTAGTAACACTAACTTTGTTATCACTTTAGAAGCTGTAAAGAAGAGAAATGGCAAATCTAGAGTGTCACGATGACTAGCTCCTGAATGTCACAATGTCACGTCAAGATGCTATCCTCAATACAGACAAATGTTCACAATTTAATCAACTGAAAATTTGACGTGAACTATCAATTTTCATAGACCACAGTAAGAATAGTCATTGAATTTCCACTTTGTGAACTCATTTTGCAATCATCATTTTGAAGTATGGCTCGAATCCAAGCTTTAGATCCTGGATCAGGGGCCCGTCTTGCAAAGAGTTGAGATTGATCCGATCAATGGCGACTGTGGAAAGCCAGCAAAGTCAACATATAAAATGCATATTTGTTCACAACATTTTCTAGATATGTGTATTCATAAATTCATTGATTTCTTGACAATTTGGTGTGTTCTCCTTTGTTTTCAAAGGACATTTTGCAAATTTCCTTTCAAAAAATTATGACACTGATGGATTTCCATAGAGGTACGATTGATTGGATCAATCATAAGTCTTTGTAAGACGGACCCCAGGTGTCTGGTGCGAGGCATTTGTACTAGAGGTATTGGGATAGACCTGCAAAATAAGGTAGGTTCCAACATAGCAATGAATAGGAATTTTCCAAGACTCCTTAGTTTCCAAGGCTCTTTTGAGAACTTTGGAGGCCAAATTGACCTTAGTCCCTGTGTAATTTTCCTATTGTACAGTCTAGACTTCACTTCATTTGCATTGTTTCACCATTGTCCTTGTAGTCTGAACTTAGTTTTAGGAGTTCAATGTTATTCAGTTGCCATTCATTCTTGTTCACTCTGAAATACCTTCAATGTTGTTCTCTTTTGTCATCTTCATTTTTTGCCTATTCAAGTGTTCACTCATTCTATCTCTCGCCTAAATCCTCACTAACTCATTACATAATCACGCATAGTATTTATGGCCTTCACTCTCTATTTTCTCATTGGTTTCTCTCATGAATAAGCCAGTAGTTCTACTCTGCACATGATCAGAAGATTCTGTGCATGATCCGAGGAAGGTCATTGGTACTAAAGTGACATGGTGGTTTAAAATTTAAAGAGATAAGCACCAACTTTGATGTCTTGATTATTCATATATTCTTTTGAATTGTGTTTTTCATTTACATCCACACAAAAAAATGCATCCATGAGCAACTGGTATTTCACAGTTTGCCAAGTACATTGTAGAACATGCTATGATATGCATTCAAAGTAGAAATGCAACAAATACCTTCATAAAGTGTTCATTGGTGTGCTATTCTATTCACCTGTTCTATTCAATTTCTTCATCCTGCTATGTAAGGCATGCTTATATAACATCTTGCTTTGAAATCTGCCTATCTCAATGAAAGAAATGAAAGATCATTTTACCAAAATGGTCTATGAAGCAACTACGGACTGGTCTATTGGACTCTTACAATTTAGTTTAATCGTGCCATTTTCTTTAGCTTGATTGGTTGTTGAGAATTCAAATATGTAAATATGCATTTGTGTGAAGCTTTAGAGATGAGCTGAGCAAAGTAACCCTCGGCTTATAAAAGCAGATAAGAATTTCAGAAGTCAGTCTTCAGAATCATGGGGTCAATAAGAGTGAAGTAAAGGTAGTTGTGTGCGAAAAGTTCACATACAGGAAGTCAAAACCATCTACTTCCAAATCCACTAAATATCTAATGGGCATGGTAGCTTGAAATGCAGGTTCGAGTGAGAAGCAGGGAGTGGTACCACGTTATGCATACCCTGAAAGGTGCCGTGGAGTAATCATGGACCGATTGTCAAAGATGTCTCCAGACCAAAAAATCATTATCACAAAAGTTCTTGAGTTCCCAAACAGCTTTCGCCTGACACAAGATTCGAAGGTAAGGAAATTATTATTAAAGTTGACTACATGCAAAAATGTCATGTTGGAGTCATTGAGTGCTGTTATGTTCACTCCTTGCTTAACTTTGACTACAGTGACGCTTTCATCGTATTGGTAGTTAAAACAGCGCGTTTATAGGATGAAATAGTAAAAAGCATGACTTATCTAAGAAAACATTTTCAGTACCGGTACGTGATAACTTACTTTTCAAATTAAATTCTATTTAGGTCTAAATTAGTTTCCATAAACGCAGCAGAGCTCAGAGACCGGGCCAGCGATCTGACTCTGTCTGGGACCGGCAATGGCATGTGTAATATGTTTGCAATGGCTACCGGGGTAATTGCCAATTGCAGGCAGCTTGTTCGCGGCGATCAAATTATTTCACGCTAACAAGATATACATGTATTGGTAGACTTTTGTCGACAAAAAGCTACCGTATGTAATTGTAATGAATGTCATTGTCAGGGTATTTTTTTAAATACTATTTATTTATGAAATTATGTGGAACATTGATTTAACATGTTTTCTTTTCTATCTCCCTTAATTGCAGGAGCCAGGAAGATTAGCAGCACCTCGCTCTACATTTTTAAAATTTATTTTTACATCGTCATCGATCGTAATGGAAAATAAAATGAAAATATTTACCTTTTGATCTTTTCTTTGTTTTGCATCTCCAAGTCTCATCGGCCAATAAATAATAATAAAAACCTACCTTGCGATGTGTGCTGTGGTCTGCTGCGGGAAATGGCGGTAGTGGTGATGATTTATTACATTGGCTCTGCGCTTGAAGGCTAGGAAGATTGCCAACGAGCAAGGAGTTCATGACTTCATGGCTGGGACCTCATGGGCCTACCGTTTCATGAAGCGGCACAACCTGTCCATCCGACGAAGGACCCACATCGCCCAACGCCTACCCGAGGAGTCGGCAGAGAAGACGCAGCGGTTCCAGCAGTTCGTCATTAGGAAGCGACAGGAATACGATTATCCCCTCAATAGGATCTGCAACGCAGACCAGACGCCCCTGACGTTCGATGTGCCCAGCAGCTCCACCATCGCGCCGAAAGGGGTAAAGACCGTCAGCGTCACCACAACAAGGCACGAGAAGGATCGATTCACGGTTATGCTGAGCTGTACCGCCGACGGTGGGAAGTTGCCCCCATACGTCATTTTTAAGAGGAAGACAATTCCCAAGGGCGTCTACCCGCAAGGTGTCATCGTGAGGGCCCAGGTGAAGGGGTGGATGGACCAAGAGCTCACCGAGGATTGGCTGAAGGTCGTCTGGGGTCGTCGTGTCGGAGGGCTCACCAATCGTCGGAGCATGCTGGTATTGGATGCCTTCAGGTGCCACAACTCTGCCCCCACCAAGGCGTTGCTGAGGAAAACCAACACTGATCTCGTCATGATTCCAGGAGGAATGACTTCGCTTCTACAGCCTCTGGATGTGGGTGTCAACAAGCCCTTCAAAGTCGGCATGCGGCGATGCTGGGAGGCATGGATGATGGACGGAGAGAAGGAGTACACAAAGGGCGGTCGTGTGAAGAAGGTAGATCCTCCAACCATCTGCGGGTGGATCGACAAGGTTTGGCAGGAGCTTGATCCGGAGATCATCAGGCGGGCATTTCTCAAATGCTGCATCTCCAATTCTCTCGATGGAACGGAGGACGACATTCTGTGGGAAGACGATCTCGGCGACGACTCAGAAGTAGACGGCGACACCTGGATCCTGGTGGGGTGGGGGGAGATCACCTTAAAACTAAACTGGAAGAAAGGGCCAAGAAACTGTGGGCATCTGACAACTACAATGTAGTTGTGCTGTACTTTGCTGACAAACCGAACAGAAAGACAGTGAGCACATTTAACAAGTGGGATGGCTAATGATTTTCGAAAGAAATGCCTGAATACTGTTGTCAAGCTATTCCCAGGCTTTTGACCAGGCATTAACTTTGAAGAAAGGAAGCAGTAGACGGGGCAGGACTGGGGTGTGGAGCTGAGATGCAATGGAGGACCAGATAGTGAATGGAGGGATCTAAAAAATATGAAATAAAAATAACAAGACTTGAAGAGCAGGGCACTCAAACTCGCTGCCAAAGCCAGACTAAAGAGGTTGATTTGGGGGTATTACATCTTGGCGATTTGGACTTTCTTTCTACATGCGCTGATCTTCCTGATATAGACCTTTTAATAGGTCAGGATGTACCAGAGGCATTACAACCTCTTGAGGTCAGAAGTGAAGCACTTGATGAAACATATGCAGTCAGGACGGTTTAAGGATAGACTCTGAATGGTCCATTGAAAGACTGAGGTGATGATGATGGTCCTGTCCATATGAGTTTAATTAACTTAACGATGCATGGTCTCTCAACCAGGCTGATTTGTATGTCACTGTGGTCTGTATTTTGTCATGACACTTACACAGAGCCTGAAGGTAGAGGAAACAGAAGACGAGGCAGGAATTTGGTGTGGAGCTGAGAAGCTATGGCGGACCAGAGAGTGAATGGAGGGACCTAAAGAAGAAGTGGCAAGACTTGAAGAGCAGGGTGCTCAAGCTTACTGCCAAAGCCAAACTTAGGTGTATTTTGGGGTATTACATCTACAGATTTTCTGCTAATCAGAGGGGGTAAATTTAAATAGAAGGGGTAGGCTTAAGGATTACTTAATACACCAATAAAAAGTTAGTGTACAATAGGAGCTACAGTGTGAATGATGTAGACCTGTCTGGTTTTAGACTTTTAGTAATAGTGGACTCGCAATTACACTCGTCTCGGTCAAATTCATTGCATCTTATTTCATTCGATCGGAACTAAAAAATAAACACACATACTCTCGCAACCATTAAATGGGATCGTAACTAGGCCCGACTTGTATAACTCAAATAATAGTAATTTAATAATAGCTTACACAGTCATACGATCTACATTTGTAGCCGTAGCCTCATGCTAACTCACATTAGTCAAATCCGATTGTAAAACAGATTCAACCCAAAATATTCAGCTTCTCGTAATTTCGTGGTATTCAGAAATATTTTAATTAGCGCACGCTGACTCTCGCCATCATCGGATAGGTTCAAAACTCAAATATAACTGAAAATCTTAAATATAACTCAAATAAGTGCAAATGGATATTATTTTTTATATTTCAGGGTAAAATTTCGGATACCCGTCCGCCGTCCGGTTTTCAGTGTCGGGTATCCGAATATTGAAATATCCGTTTCAAGTCAGGCCTAACCTAGTACAAATAAAGATCACTTCATGGTAATGGGCAGATGCACTGCAGACAAAGGGAAGTTGCTACAAGAAAAACTGCTTGCGACAACGAAAACAATTGCCAACTTTCTGGCAACCTTTTACAAAACCTTTTACAAACTTTTACGAACCCTGGGGAATTCCCTAATTCACCCTTTTCTGGAGCGTTCACTGCCAAGTGAGATACACCATTAAAAGGTGAGATCAAGAATACTGACTACCCCTTTCCTCTTTTCATCATTTAATTTTCTTTTAGGGGAAATACAATAAGTTAAAACGTTCCAAGCAACAAAGGTGGGAACAGTCTCAGATGGAGAGCCAGAACCAGTCTCGACTGAGGTTCTGTGACCAGTCTCGGATGAAGGGCCGGAATCAGTCTTGACTGAGGTTCTAGGACCAGTCTCGGATGAAGGGCCGGAATCAGTCACGACTGAGGTTCTAGGACCAGTCTCGGATGAAGGGCCGGAATCAGTCTCGACTGAGGTTCTAGGACCAGTCTCGGATGAAGGGCCAGAACCAGTCTCGACTGAGGTTCTAGGACCAGTCTCGGATGAAGGGCCGGAATCAGTCTCGACCGAGGAAGAAACCTGGGAGGAAATACTCTTCAATGACCAATCTACTCAGACCGAGGCGGATTACCTTTTCTCCGCCCAGCATATAATAATCTTAAACGGCTCCAAGCGACAAAGGTGGGAACACCATGGCTTCTCCTGACTGGTACTATTACACTTTCAGTTAGAGACGACATACTTTCCATTCTTTCTTTATCACCAGAGTCTATTATTGGTTCACCAGACAAGTCGGATATTTGCATCAAGTTTTCATTTGACCCCACACCAGTAGAATCTTCTCTTGATTGGCTAAATCATGATTTATGTACCAAAAAAGTAACTGTCCAAAAACAATTATTCTTTGTCACACTCTAAATATTGCCTCTCATCTACTTCTTGATTTCCTCATTTTCCTCCCAATATTTCCTCCTTAGGTTTAGTTCACATGTACATGTATACTAGCTCGTTTGAAGAGAAAAATCAGCAAATTACGATTAAGACCTTTATCGGCAAACCCATCCGAGTAATTATCACAACTGCTGCTCTTGGTATGGGGATGTGCTTTCCTACTGGCAAGAAGTTGGACATTGTTCAAGGGAAGCCGATTTAAATGGGGAAGCACATCTTTTCTTACCTCAGCGCACAATACAGCATACCTCAAAATCTATAAGGGAAATGATTTTGAAAATTAAAGACCTTGTTTTAGAAAAGAAATTCTTAATCATTTCACTTTACCAGGACCACCCAAATTTAGCCCTCCAGAACCATGATAAAAAAGAAATGCCTAAAAAAGTGTAAGTGTAACATGTGTATATGCTGTAAGTATGCCTAGAAAAATGTAAATGTGCATAAAATCTAAATATTATTTATTTGCAATGTCATTTTTATTTTGAAAAAGATAACTACATGTAGTTTGCTATTAGTATTACCAAAGTATATCATGATAATATATACTTCTCGCATTGTTGAAGTTTTTCAGAATTAGATATGTTACATGTTTGGTGATCATGCATCTATGCTAAATAGAGGCGGAAGCATTGCATGTTATGAGTCTGATATCCTTAATTATCGATAGGTATCTAATTCTTCACATCAAGCATGCCACTAGATCATAACTTCATTAGATTGTTGGGAAAAAAGCAAGAGAAGGAATCTCTTGGAGTAACAGAAAACAAGGAGATCCATAATTTGCCAACCCATTTTAGAGAATGCTTTAGAATGACCCGTCCAGATTCTCTAAACATCAACAACCTCCTATGTATGTTTGGTGACCATGCATCAATGCTAAATAAAAGAGGCAAAACAACGCCATTTCTGATCAATAGGTATCTAATTCTTCATATCAAGCATGTCACTAGATCATAAAATCATCAGATTGTTGGGAGAATTTCGTGGAGGAACAGAAGACAAGATCTATGATTTGCTAACCCATTTGAGAGAACGCAGAATGACCTGTCTTTATTCTTGAAACATCAAAGACCTGCTATGTATGTTTGGTGATCATGCATCTTAGCTAAATAAAGCGGCAGAAGTATGGTATGTTAGAAGACTTATCTGCTTAATTATCGATTAGTATCTGAAACATCACATTAAGCATGCCGCAAGGTCATACTATCATGAGATCATTGGAGAAACAAAGTAAGAAATAAATTGACAAGAGTAATCATAGCCGATCATTGCCTAACCAAGTACAGCAGTAGCAGACAAAACGTCGCTCTCCTACGTTTGTACCATCCTGTGACAACTGGTTAAACTATTCACTCTCAAGAGTAAATCACCTTCAACAACCAGTGAACTCACATGTGGTCCGCAATGCAACCAATTCAAAACACACAGATTAAAGGAGAATGAAACTCTTGGAGCAAGTTAGCTTTTGTGAAAGCAGAAAAATCAAAGAATAAGATCAACAAAAGTTTGAGTAAAATAGGACTAGCAATAGAAGAGTTATGAGCATTTGAATGTCGAGATCACTAATGCTATGGAGATCCTCCCATTGGCAATGCGACCAAGATCTATGATGTCACAGATGAACAACTCTCCCCTTTTGGACACTGAAAATATACCCCAAAACATCTCTTTTTGCTCATTCTCATCATATGACAAACGATTCATCAATGATATAATGTTGTGAAACCTCTGTATTTGTCCTCTCATAAAGAGAACACCTCACATTGTGATAGACTCTATAAAAGTGAGAATATTATAAGTGAAATAAGTACTAAAGTAATGAGGGAGTTGTACGTGTGTGACATCACAGATCTTGGTCGCATTGCCAATGGGAGGAACTACATGGCATTAGTGATCTCAATATTCAAATGCTCATAACTTTCTTATTATTCATTCAATCTTCCTCAAACTTTCAACAATACATGTCTGTGGCATACACAGAATACACACACAATTATAGCATTGAAATACAACGCGTCGCCCAGGCCAGACACCGTAACTCTAACTCGAGAGAAGGTCTGTAGATCGAGCTAGACGGAATGAGATTCAGAGCAAATTATTGTCCTTTTTGGTTAGAAAAAAATACTAGAAACGTACATGTTCACATAAATAGAAGGTGCTCCGGTATCCTATGACACTACAGTTCATTTACGAACAAATTACAGTGATTTAATTTGTTTCCTCACCATAAACTTAATGAGGTCAATTTATGCACCCCTTAAGAATTAATGTTTACGGACCGGCCCTTCTACACACAGACTCCGCGCAGTTTGATCGAGGCGGTACGCGTGTCTTATAAGTGTCAAATACATACTGTACATTGTTGGGAGCGCTTTCAGCATGAATGGAATTAAGGTTGGACATGTACATGAGGTACTGGCGTCGTAAAATTAGGCCTATGCAAATGCGCCGTAAAACAATGTTATTTGCATATGCCCGCGCTTATCCGATCCAGCCGCCGTCGCGTCACACATGTATTTCCCTCCAATTTTCAAGTTACCCGTTGATAGGTCAACTCCTCATGCAATATGCAAATGACACTGTTTTACGGCACGTGCACGACCAAATGCATATGTATAAAAGGCCAACGAAGCCACCGCGATCTTCAGTTTTATCCAGGCTTCATGATATGTGTAACATTCTCACTCTCAGCATATCTTTCACGTACGAATATGGGGCGAATGTCTCCGGCCACAAGGCAAAGAGTAGCAAATCTGGCTCAGGCACAGCACCTCGGTTCAGTCGACATAGTAAAGCAACTTGAGCAAGAAGGAGTCAAGGTTAGCAGGCAAGCAGTATCAACATTTCTTAAGAGGTTCCAGTCGACAGGTTCCATTACCACCAAGAAGCGGTCGACACGCCCGTCGAAGCTTGACCATCTCCGTCCGGTCATCGATGCTATGTACCAAGAAAATGACGAGCTAAGCAGTGTTGATGTGAGGAGAAAGCTGTGTAGAGATTACGACATAGAGGTCTCGGCATCTACCATAAGGCGGTGTAGGCAGCAGCTTGGCTGGGTTACTTGCCGGGCGAAGAGATCCCAGATTGTACGCAAAGCCAACCAGGTAAAGCGGGTAGAGCACTGCCAACGCGTCCTCGCCGGCGAAGACAAGTTTGATGACGTCATATTCACGGATGAATGTAGCGTCCAGCTGCATTCAAACTCCGAAATCTGCTTCAGGAAGAGGGGACGAGAAAGGAGATTGAAACCAAAGCCCAAACATCCTGGTAAAGTTCATGTTTGGGCAGGAATTTCTCGAAGAGGGGCGACGGAGATCCTGGTATTTTCTGGTATAATGGAATCCACTATCTACTGCCAGGACATACTGCAGGAAACCTTACTGCCATTCATCTCTAGAGTGTTTCCCGCTGGTCATCGCTTCCAACAGGACAATGACCCCAAACATACCTCAAAGAAGACCAAGAAGTTCATGGCGGATAACGGGATCAACTGGTGGGTAACCCCACCTGAGTCACCAGATCTAAATCCCATTTAATTGGTATGGCACCAATTGAAAATGTGGATCAGGCGATACGTGAAACCGCAAACCCTGACAGAGCTTAGTGATGCCATCTTCGAGTTCTGGCGCAGACACATGTGTCAAATACATACTGTACATTGTTGGGAGCGCTTTCAGCATGAATGGAATTAAGGTTGGACATGTACATGAGGTACTGGCGTCGTAAAATTAGGCCTATGCAAATGCGCCGTAAAACAGTGTTATTTGCATATGCCCGCGCTTATCCGATCCAGCCGCCGTCGCGTCACACATGTATTTCCCTCCAATTTTCAAGTTACCCGTTGATAGGTCAACTCCTCATGCAATATGCAAATGACACTGTTTTACGGCACGTGCACGACCAAATGCATATGTATAAAAGGCCAACGAAGCCACCGCGATCTTCAGTTTTATCCAGGCTTCATGATATGTGTAACATTCTCACTCTCAGCATATCTTTCACGTACGAATATGGGGCGAATGTCTCCAGCCACAAGGCAAAGAGTAGCAAATCTGGCTCAGGCACAGCACCTCGGTTCAGTCGACATAGTAAAGCAACTTGAGCAAGAAGGAGTCAAGGTTAGCAGGCAAGCAGTATCAACATTTAAGAGGTTCCAGTCGACAGGTTCCATTACCACGAAGAAGCGGTCGACACGCCCGTCGAAGCTAGACCATCTCCGTCCGGTCATCGATGCTATGTACCAAGAAAATGACGAGCTAAGCAGTGTTGATGTGAGGAGAAAGCTGTGTAGAGATTACGACATAGAGGTCTCGGCATCTACCATAAGGCGGTGTAGGCAGCAGCTTGGCTGGGTTACTTGCCGGGCGAAGAGATCCCAGATTGTACGCAAAGCCAACCAGGTGAAGCGGGTAGAGCACTGCCAACGCGTCCTCGCCAGCGAAGTCAAGTTTGATGACGTCATATTCACGGATGAATGTAGCGTCCAGCTGCATTCAAACTCCGAAATCTGCTTCAGGAAGAGGGGACGAGAAAGGAGATTGAAACCAAAGCCCAAACATCCTGGTAAAGTTCATGTTTGGGCAGGAATTTCTCGAAGAGGGGCGACGGAGATCCTGGTATTTTCTGGTATAATGGAATCCACTTTCTACTGCCAGGACATACTGCAGGAAACCTTACTGCCATTCATCTCTAGAGTGTTTCCCGCTGGTCATCGCTTCCAACAGGACAATGACCCCAAACATACCTCAAAGAAGACCAAGAAGTTCATGGCGGATAACGGGATCAACTGGTGGGTAACCCCACCTGAGTCACCAGATCTAAATCCCATTGAATTGGTATGGCACCAATTGAAAATGTGGATCAGGCGATACGTGAAACCGCAAACCCTGACAGAGCTTAGTGATGCCATCTTCGAGTTCTGGCGCAGACACATGACCCCGGAGCTCTGTGGAAGATACATCGACCATCTCAAGCGGGTGATACCTGTAGTCATCGAAAAAGAAGGGAAAGCTTCAGGCTTTTAAGCCCTGAACACCCTTAATATACAACGGCTCTTTTCAGAGCCACCAAATAACCAAGAAAGAAAGAGTGTTTTTTTTCTCGTGTTCTTACCTCCTAATTTGAACTAGACTCTGAGTAAGCTTCCCATGTCATTTTTATTTGATTCCCAAATTTTATTTTCGATTAAAGCCCACTGGTCAATTAACCCGATATAAGCCAGGTGGTAACAGGTAATAGCGTCCTCTTCATCTATTCTCCAATAAAAAAATACCCCAGTTGTGGACATGGTGGACAAAAGCATGACCCCCCCCCCCCCCGACCTCTGTTTACATACATTAAAACTAAAAATCGCATATGCTCCCAAAAATCTGACTGCAGGAACAGTAAAAAATGAATCAAAATGTCAGAATTTTTTAATTAAAAATGGTATGATGTTTAGAATAATGAAAGTGCCTACCCCCCCCCCAAAAAAAAAAGAGGGAAAAAAAAAGAGAAAAGAGGGAGAAAGAAAAAAAGAGAGAGTGGGGAAGACGGACAGTCAACCTGCCCGAAACGTCGAGTCTCTCTACTACTCATCATCTCTACTCGCCGACTCAAGCCAGCATCTCCTCATTGGCTCTACTACTCAAGCTGTCCTCAACTCATCAATCTTTCCTGGTTTACAGTCCTTTTCAGGACTACTTTCAAGAATTTAATCCTTACCAGGATCACCCAAATTTAGCCCTCCAGAACCATTATAAAAAAGAAAGGCCTAAAAAAGTGTAACATGTGTATATGCTGTAAGTTATGCCAAGAAAAATGTAAATGTGCATAAAAACTAATTATTTATTTGCAATGTCATTTTCATTTTGGAAAAGATAACTACATGTAGTTTGCTATTAGTATTACCAAAGTATATCATGATAATATATACTTCTCGCATAATTGAAGTTTTTCAGAATTAGATATAATGTTAGGTATACTAAAAAGGTTCATTATTGCGGACTGAAATAATCGCTAGAGGGTATTCATTTGTCTCGCAATCTACTATGGTCAACAAGGAAATTCGTGATCACTCTCGCAAAAGGTGTTTGGCAATATGCAAATAAGACAAAATTGGCGGGCTCGCTAGTTTCCCGTGGGTGGTATAAATACACTTCATTATCAGATAATTTTCATCACTTGATAAAGAGTTGCAGCGGCACTCGAAAGCTCGTGAACTTGTAAGCTAGTGAACACTTTTTGCGAGAGTGATCACAAATTTCCTTGTTGACCATAGTAGATTGCGAGACAAATGAATACCCTCTAGCGATTAATGTTAGGTATGTTTGGTGATCATGCATCTATGCTAAATAGAGGCGGAAGCATTGCATGTTATGAGTCTGATATCCTTAATTATCGATAGGTATCTAATTCTTCATATCAAGCATGCCACTAGATCATAACTTCAATAGATTGTTGGGAAAAAAGCAAGAGAAGGAATCTAATGGAGTAACAGAAAACAAGGAGATCCATAATTTGCCAACCCATTTTAGAGAATGCTTTAAATTGACCCGTCCAGATTCTCTAAACATCAACAACCTCCTATGTATGTTTGGTGACCATGCATCAATGCTAAATAAAAGAGGCAAAACAACGCCATTTCTGATCGATAGGTATCTAATTCTTCATATCAAGCATGTCACTAGATCATAAAATCATCAGATTGTTGGGAGAATTTCGTGGAGGAACAGAAGACAAGATCTATGATTTGCTATAAAACCCATTTGAGAGAACGCAGAATGACCTGTCTTTATTCTTGAAACATCAAAGACCTGCTATGTATGTTTGGTGATCATGCATCTTAGCTAAATAAAGCGGCAGAAGTATGGTATGTTAGAAGACTTATCTGCTTAATTATCGATTAGTATCTGAAACTTCACATCGAGCATGCCGCAAGGTCATACTATCATGAGATCATTGGAGAAACAAAGTAAGAAATAAATTGACAAGAGTAATCATAGCCGATCATTGCCTAACAAAGTACAGCAGTAGCAGACGAAACGTCGCTCTCCTACGTTTGTACCATCCTGTGACAACTGGTTAAACTATTCACTCTCAAGAGTAAATCACCTTCAACAACCAGTGAACTCACATGTGGTCCGCAATGCAACCAATTCAAAACACACAGATTAAAGGAGAATGAAACTCTTGGAGCAAGTTAGCTTTTGTGAAAGCAGAAAAATCAAAGAATAAGATCAACAAAAGTTTGAGTAAAATAGGACTAGCAATAGAAGAGTTATGAGCATTTGAATGTCGAGATCACTAATGCTATGGAGATCCTCCCATTGGCAATGCGACCAAGATCTATGATGTCACAGATGAACAACTCTCCCCTTTTGGACACTGAAAATATACCCCAAAACATCTCTTTTTGCTCATTCTAATCATATGACAAACGATTCATCAATGATATAATGTTGTGAAACCTCTGTATTTGTCCTCTCATAAAGAGAACACCTCACGTTGTGATAGACTCTATAAAAGTGAGAATATAAGTGAAATAAGTACTAAAGAAATGAGGGAGTTGTACGTGTGTGACATCACAGATCTTGGTCGCATTGCCAATGGGAGGAAATACATGGCATTAGTGATCTCAATATTCAAATGCTCATAACTTTCTTATTATTCATTCAATCTTCCTCAAACTTTCAACAATACATGTCTGTGGCATACACAGAATACACACACAATTATAGCATTGAAATACAACGCGTCGCCCAGGCCAGACACCGTAACTCTAACTCGAGAGAAGGTCTGTAGATCGAGCTAGACGGAATGAGATTCAGAGCAAATTATTGTCCTTTTTGGTTAGAAAAAAATACTAGAAACGTACATGTTCACATAAATAGGTGCTCCGGTATCCTATGACACTACAGTTCATTTACGAACAAATTACAGTGATTTAATTTGTTTCCTCACCATAAACTTAATGAGGTCAATTTATGCACCCCTTAAGAATTAATGTTTACGGACCGGCCCTTCTACACAGACTCCGCGCAGTTTGATCGAGGCGGTACGCGTGTCTTATAAGTGTCAAATACATACAATGTACTGTACATTGTTGGGAGCGCTTTCAGCATGAATGGAATTAAGGTTGGACATGTACATGAGGTACTGGCGTCGTAAAATTAGGCCTATGCAAATGCGCCGTAAAACAGTGTTATTTGCATATGCCCGCGCTTATCCGATCCAGCCGCCGTCGCGTCACACATGTATTTCCCTCCAATTTTCAAGTTACCCGTTGATAGGACAACTCCTCATGCAATATGCAAATGACACTGTTTTACGGCACGTGCACGACCAAATGCATATGTATAAAAGGCCAACGAAGCCACCGCGATCTTCAGTTTTATCCAGGCTTCATGATATGTGTAACATTCTCACTCTCAGCATATCTTTCACGTACGAATATGGGGCGAATGTCTCTGGCCACAAGGCAAAGAGTAGCAAATCTGGCTCAGGCACAGCACCTCGGTTCAGTCGACATAGTAAAGCAACTTGAGCAAGAAGGAGTCAAGGTTAGCAGGCAAGCAGTATCAACATTTCTTAAAAGGTTCCAGTCGACAGGTTCCATTACCACCAAGAAGCGGTCGACACGCCCGTCGAAGCTAGACCATCTCCGTCCGGTCATCGATGCTATATACCAAGAAAATGACGAGCTAAGCAGTGTTGATGTGAGGAGAAAGCTGTCTAGAGATTACGACATAGAGGTCTCGGCATCTACCATAAGGCGGTGTAGGCAGCAGCTTGGCTGGGTTACTTGCCGGGCGAAGAGATCCCAGATTGTACGCAAAGCCAACCAGGTGAAGCGGGTAGAGCACTGCCAACGCGTCCTCGCCAGCGAAGACAAGTTTGATGACGTCATATTCACGGATGAATGTAGCGTCCAGCTGCATTCAAACTCCGAAATCTGCTTCAGGAAGAGGGGACGAGAAAGGAGATTGAAACCAAAGCCCAAACATCCTGGTAAAGTTCATGTTTGGGCAGGAATTTCTCAAAGAGGGGCGACGGAGATCCTGGTATTTTCTGGTATAATGGAATCCACTTTCTACTGCCAGGACATACTGCAGGAAACCTTACTGCCATTCATCTCTAGAGTGTTTCCCGCTGGTCATCGCTTCCAACAGGACAATGACCCCAAACATACCTCAAAGAAGACCAAGAAGTTCATGGCGGATAACGGGATCAACTGGTGGGTAACCCCACCTGAGTCACCAGATCTAAATCCCATTGAATTGGTATGGCACCAATTGAAAATGTGGATCAGGCGATACGTGAAACCGCAAACCCTGACAGAGCTTAGTGATGCCATCTTCGAGTTCTGGCGCAGACACATGACCCCGGAGCTCTGTGGAAGATACATCGACCATCTCAAGCGGGTGATACCTCTAGTCATCGAAAAAGAAGGGAAGCTTCAGGCTTTTAAGCCCTGAACACCCTTAATATACAACGGCTCTTTTCAGAGCCACCAAATAACCAAGAAAGAAAGAGTTTTTTTTATCTCGTGTTCTTACCTCCTAATTTGAACTAGACTCTGAGTAAGCTTCCCATGTCATTTTTATTTGATTCCCAAATTTTATTTTCGATTAAAGCCCACTGGTCAATTAACCCGATATAAGCCAGGTGGTAACAGGTAATAACGTCCTCTTCATCTATTCTCACATAAAAAAATACCCCAGTTGTGGACATGGTGGACAAAAGCATGACCCCCCCCCCCCGACCTCTGTTTACATACATTAAAACTAAAAATCGCATATGCTCCCAAAAATCTGACTGCAGGAACAGTAAAAAATGAATCAAAATGTCAGAATTTTTAAATTAAAAATGGTATGATGTTTAGAATAATGAAAGTGCCTACCCCCCCCCCCAAAAAAAAAGAGAGGAAAAAAAGAGAAAAGAGGGAGAAAGAAAAAAAGAGAGAGTGAGGAAGACGGACAGTCAACCTGCCCGAAACGTCGAGTCTCTCTACTACTCATCATCTCTACTCGCCGACTCAAGCCAGCATCTCCTCATTGGCTCTACTACTCAAGCTGTCCTCAACTCATCAATCTTTCCTGGTTTACAGTCCTTTTCAGGACTACTTTCAAGAAAGAATACTCTACTCTCAAATCTCCACTTTCTCGCCTATCCATTTCTTCTCTTCTTCTATCCACTGTTTCTATAACACTTCACATGGTGTACCGTAAACCACATCAGCGATTGTACATACCACCATGCAAACCTTCAAACAACATCTAAGGTCTTTTTTCTTTATTTTTTTTATATGCTTATGACAGTTTTGCAAAAGCTAGCAACTGTTTGTTGAAGAATACATTTTCAATTAATTTTTTAACATATTAAAACATTTTGCTACAAAAAAAACTGCTCTTCCAAAACCTTTTACAAACTTTTACGAACCCTGATGAATTCCCTAATTCACCCTTTTTGGGAGCATTCACTGCAAAGTGAGATACCCCCTTAAAAGGTGATATCGTGAATACTGACTACCGCTTTCCTCTTTTCTTGATTTAATTTTCTTTTAGGGGGAAAACTTTCCGTGTGGCATACCAGAAGCTACCGATGCTACAGGCAAAAACTGTTGGGACACCTTGGTTTCTCCTCTCTGGAACTATTACACTTTCAGTCAGAGACAACATAGTTTCCATTCTTTCTTTATCACCTGACTTTATTATTGGTTCGCCAGACAGGTAGGAATATTTTCAGTAAGTTTTTATTTGACCCCGCGACAGTAGAATCTTCTCTTGATTGGCTAAATCATTATTTATGTACCAAAAGAGTAGCTGTCCCAAAACACTTTTTTGTCCCACTCTAAATACTACCTTTAATCTACTTTTTAATTCCTTGTCTTTCTCCCAATATTTCCTCCTTAGGTTTAGTTCAAATGTATACTACAGTAGCTCGTTTGAAGAGAAAAATCAGCAAATTACGATCAAGACCTTTGTCGCCAAACCCATCCGTGTAATGATTACAACTTCTGCTCTTGGTATAGGGGTGTGCTTTCCTACTGGCAAGAAGTTGGACATTGTTCAAGGGAAGCCGATTAAAGTGGGGAAGCACATCTTTACTTACCTCAGCGCACAACACAGCACACCTCAAAATCTACATGTATGAAGGAAATGATTACAAAAATTAAGAAAATTCTTAATCATTTCACCTTACCAGGTCCACCTAAATTTAGCCCTCCAGAACCTCGTTTAAAAGAGAAATGCCAAGCAAGTGTAATTGTAACATGTGCAAATATTGTAAGTTATGCCAAGAAAGATGTAAATACACATAAAAACTGAGTATTACATATTTGCAATGTTTCTGTTTCTGTCATTTTGTGTTTGGAAAAGATAACTTGTTTGCTATTAGTATTACCAAAGTATATTATGATAATATATACTTCTCGCATTGTTGAAATTTTTCAGAAATATGATAATGTTACTGTATGTATGTTTTGGTGATCATGCATCTATGCTAAATAAAGAGGCGGAAGCACAGCATGTTACGAGTCTGATATCCTTAATTATCGATAGGTATCTGATACTTTGCACCAAGCATGCGGTTTGGTCATACAATCAGATTGCTAGGGAAACAATGGAGGATAAAGAATTTTGTGGAGTAACAGAAAACAAGGAGATCTATAATTTACCAATCCATTTGAAAGAACACATTAGAATGACCTGTCTTGACCTGCTATACACGTACATGTATATGTTAGGTGATCATGCATCTTAACTCAATAGAGGCAGAAGCATGGAATGTTATGAGACTTTGTATGTACTTAATTATTGATATATATCTGATATTTCACATCAAGTATGCCACTAGGTTATACAATCATTAGATCCTTGGAGAAACAAAGTAAGTAAAAGAGTAATCATAGCCGGTAATTGCCTAACAAAGTCCAGCAGTAGCAGACAAAACGTCGCTCTCCTACGTTTGTACCATCCTGTGACAACTGGTTAAACTATTCACTCTCAAGAGTAATCATCTTAAAAAACCAGTCAACTCGCATGTTGGTTTGCAATACAACCTGTTGAAAACACAGGGTTTAAACGATACCATTGAAGACAACGGCCATTGATGTCATTTCACCTGGCCTCCATGGAATACAACATGTAGATTTGCTTTATGGCAAGCTCCAATTGGGATTCTGTCTTCTAGGTAATACTTCATCCCTTACAAATTTGAGGAAAATGGTCCTTAACATCTCGTAACAGCTTTCTTTTCAAATTGTTCAGATAAAAACTTATAGACGGGTTAACAGCTAAATTAATGCAACACAGGGGGTTTATGGTCAACAAAGTAATCCTCTTCAAAAGAATTTTCTATATGATTATGTCTGAAGGCCAAGAAGGCATTGTGGAGTAACAACAAACCAACTTATTTTACTACTGGAGATTTTTCCCAGAGAAGTCAACTTGGATGCAGTTCTGGTAACTTCATATTGTCATGGGGATTCTGCTCTACATCCAATAGAGCATCTTTGGGCCCCTTGTAGACAGGCGTTTTCTGTTTCTCTTCTGTCTACTCTGCTTTCGAGTCCTCCAGAGAGAAGTTGAGGATGGAGCATAAGGTATTTAACACAGCAGCTGCATCTATAAGGGACGTTCACTGGAAAGATCTGCAATTCAATGAACAAGGGGTGAATGTTTGCTACGTTTCAAGCGGAGATTCATCTGGAGAGCCAGAACCAGTCTCGACTGAGGTTCTGGGACCAGTCTCGGATGAAGGGCCGGAATCAGTCTCGACTGAGGTTCTGGGACCAGTCTCGGATGAAGGGCCAGAATCAGTCTCGACTGATGTTCTGGGACCAGTCTCGGATGAAGGGCCAGAATCAGTCTCGACTGAGGTTCTGGGACCAGTCTCGGATGAAGGGCCGGAATCAGTCTCGACCGAGGAAGAAACCTGGGAGGATATACTCTTCAATGACCAATCTACTCAGACCGAGGCGGATTACCTTTTCTCCAAGGCCACTTCAGGCAACAACGGTTGGTACTATTACACTTTACTTCATCGCCAAGGACAAACCCACCCGTGTAATTATTGCAACTTCTGCTCGTGGTATTGGGGTGTGCTTTCCTACTGGCAAGAAGTTGGACATTGTTCAAGGAAAGCCGATTAAAGTGGGGAAGCACATCTTTACTTACCTCTAAAAAAAAACACAGCACACCTTAAATCTAGGAAATTTAAAAAAATCAAAGAGAAATTCTGAATCTTTTGACCTTACCAGGTTCACTTAAATTTAGCCCTCCATAACCATTATAAAAAAGAAATGCCTAAAAAAGTATAATTGTAACATGTGTATATGCTGTAAGTTATGCCAAGAAAAATGTAAATGTGCATAAAAACTAAATATTATTTATTTGCAATGTCATTTTCATTTTGGAAAAGATAACTACATGTAGTTTGCTATTAGTATTACCAAAGGATATCATGATAATGTAGCGGTTTTGGCTCTAAGACGATTTTTTTTTATAAGCAAAATTAAATATCTCAGACAAACATGAAAATTTGTATCTGGGACTGATGATCCAGTTTTAACGGAAAAGCATCTTTCTACTGACAAAAATTGTGGAAAAAGACTCCTTAAATCATAATTTTCTTACCTGTTTCTTTAAGAAAAATGTCAATCTATTCTTGCAGTCTCCACAATAGAGAGTATATCCGTATAATCCATTTTATTTGGCAAGTTTCCATGCAGAATAATGATTTTTACGAAATGCTCATTCATAAACTATTTCTTCGGAAGTTTGAATTGCATTTGTAATGAATATTCATAGATGCGTAATACGTATGTGTATCTTTGACCAATCTAAGTACAGCGTGATGCGCGTAGCACAGGTCGCGCAACCTTTTCTCAAGAGTATAAATAGCGCGCTGACCTGGATGAATTTGCATTTGTGTGTAAACTCGACTCGTACTTTGATACACGTTACGCAGATTGCATTGACATCGATACACAGTCGTTTGCATTTTCGGATATACCAGAAAAGAAAAAGGATCAAGATGAAAGTGTGCTCTCGTTACACCAGTGGCTTTACGACCATTTCAGCGTATCACACGCATCTCAAAAAACGATCATCACGTACCTTTGACATACAAATATTGTAGATACGAAACCATGTCCATGGCAGCGCTCAGGAGGCACTACAATAAAACGGAAAATTGTTCGGCTTCCGAATGTAGGTCATGTCCAGTCGGAGAAGCCTCCAAGGCTTTTGTAGAATGGCGCCAAAGGACAGAAGAAAAAGAGAGAGAGAGGAGGACCTCCAAACTTGGAGAGGAGTTGGCGGTAGCTGGCCGTGAGGCGGAGAAGAGGTGTCGGAAACGCAAAGTTTCACCTTGTACACCAGCGCTATCCCTGGACACAAGTTCCCTGGAAGACGAGACGCCTGATGACATCAATGAAGACGGCGTCAATGAAGATATGTTGGTTGAAGAGGCAACTCAGGATCTGAATGAAGATCAGCCACAACCCCAAGAAGCTGCAGAGTTGGCCGCAGCGGAAGTAGCTCCGAGTCCAGAAAGAAGGGTAATCCTGCGTAGGATTAAGAAATCTGCTTATCAATCGGAGATACCGGTGACAGGACCAAGCTTGCAGACAAGGTAGGAGGTTATTGGAAGTCCCCCCCTACCCTCTTCCCCAACTAACACCCTGAAATCCAAAATAATGGCAGGTGTCGATGAGTCCGACGATTTCGAAATCGTCACCAACAAAAAGAAACGTGCGAGAAACAACAGCTCGCCAGAAAAGAGCGAGGCTCAATCTAATGTTTCAATGCACCAAACAATTTGTCTTGCTCCAATCGAGCAGCAAAAATCAATTTCAAAATTAAACCCCATTCACGTTGCGAATGAAATCAAATCTAAAATTGGGGAACCTAAGGAAACTAAAAAATGGGGACGTTGTATCCTCATAAAATGCAAAGACGAAAGGCAAAAGAAAAGGGCCTTAAATTTAGATAGCTTAGATAACATGCATTTAAAAGCTTTTATTTGGATGCAAAACCCGCCAGAAAAAGGAGTAATCACAAGCATTACTCAATCCGTCACGGACGAGGAGCTCCTTGATGAGCTTAACTCTCAAGGAGTGACCGCCGTAAAAAGAATCAAGAAACGGGTAAACGGCGAACTCACAGACACCACCGCCATTATTTTGTCTTTCAAGCAAGGCGAAGCGCTACCAAAAAGTATCCACATTGGATACATGACTAAAAAAGTCTCCAAATATGTACCACCGGTATAAAGGTGCCAAAACTGCCAAGGTTTTGGTCACCTTAAACAAACCTGTAGATTCAAAACAAGATGCGTCAGGTGTGGGGGAAATCATACCCTCGAAAACTGTCCAAAAAAAAAGACGACCCCCATCTGCCTAAGGTGCGGAAAGCACCATAGCGCAGCATACCAGGGGTGTGAAGCGTACAAAAAAGCAAAACGTGTGCAAAATGTTAAGTACACAGAAAACGTATCTTATTCTGAAGCACTCAAACGAGTCAATTCTATACCCCAAAAGCCAAAAATTACAAACGGCATAAGCTATGCCAACGCAGTACAAACGGGAGGTAAAGCTCCCCCCAAACCTGCGCATCTTCAAACAATGCCCGCGCATACAAACGTTAATCTTCAAACTAAAGTCTTTGTTAAAACGACTACTCCTCCACAATCTCATACCCAAAATTCTACAGGGCCCAGTAACTCCCCTGCACTTACCACTGTGACACACAACAAAGTTGGCCAAAGTTCGTTGACCCTACATGTATGACCTTCATCATGTGACCTGAAACTCAGGGAGGATCTTCAGTGATACATTATTACCCTTATGTCTAAGTTTTATGAACTAGGTCCATATACTTTCGAAGTTATGACAACATTTCAAAAACTTAACCTTGGTTAAGATTTCGATATTGATTCCCCCAACATGGTCTAAGTTCATTGACCCTAAATGACCTTTGACCTTGGTCATGTGACCTTAAACTCAGGCAGGATGTTCAGTAATACTTGATTACCCTTATGTCCAAGTTTCATGAACTAGGTCTATATACTTTCTAAGTTATGACATTTCAAAAACTTAACCTTGGTTAAGATTTCAATGTTGACGACGCCGCCGCCATCGGAAAAGCGGCGCCTATAGTCTCGCTCTGCTATGCAGGCGAGACAACAAAAAACAAAAAAATAAACCCGATCTTTTGTGCATACAAGAAACATGGTTAGGTGATAGAGTAGTAGATTTCAATATAGATATAGTTACTTAAAAATAGAATTGGGCAAAACAGGGTGGGTGCGCCTTTTATTTCAGAGATAGTGCAGGAGATTGAGGCGGGCATGGTAAAACATGCACTGCAGATAAATATTGCGGAAGACTGGTCTGGCATGGGGGATTAACTTGAAATGCTCTTTACTATGACCCCATGCTGCCTGTGTGCTTAACAGGGTCATTACTTCAGGGACCTGTCTTACAAAAAGTTACAATTGATCTGATCAATCGTTACTATATGGAAATCAGTGTCATAATTTTTTCTACAGGATATTTGCACAATGTCCTTTGTAAACAAAGAGAAGCACAGTGAATTTTCAAGAAAACAATGAATGCATGAATATGCATCAGAAAAATTTTTGAACAAACATGCATAATAGATGTTGATGTTGCTGGCCGACCATAGTTGTGATTGATCGCATCAATCGCAACTCTCTAAAAGATAGGGCTCGATTTCACTAACGTTTTTATGCATCGCTAACCCTTCGTAAGGGCTTGAACCCATCGCAACTTCGCAAACCCATCACCCATGGGCGATGGGTTGCTTTTCGATTTCACGAAACTCTTGCGACGGGTTCATCCATCGGTAACCCATCACGGCTCAGCAGATGCCCAAAGGGTGATCGCAGGGCTGCGATGGGTTCAAAAACGTAGCTTCCTGTCCCAAGGTCATGTTTTGGCGCAAACACTTTGCCGATACTTATTTCTTGACATTCGACCGTGTAGACATTCTGCTCTCTAAAATTTTAGATTTTTGAATAGTTTTCATAAGTTTATCTCATCATGGCTCTTCTTCTGTACGTTAATAACGCTCAAGCGCTCAATCGAGAGCGTGTCTTCAGGGATAGGACCAATCCCTTGGATGTATTAAACGATAAGAAGATGCATAAGTACTACCATTTCACTCGGCAAGGGGTGATGAGGATCAACGACCTAATTCAGGACCGCATAGCCCCTTTGACAGAGAGGAATCATTCCATTGACTCAAGGCTGCAGGTGTTTGTTGCTCTGAACTTTTATGCAACATCCGACTTTTACTCCAGTGTCCAGAAGCAGCATGGTGTTTCTTCAGCTAGCGTGTGCAGAATAGTTGCTAGAGTTTCCGAAGCTCTGGCAAACTTGAAAGATGAAGTGATAACATGGCGGCCAGTGAGTGGGTGAAAAGCAGAGGGAGTTCATGGAGATGAGTGGATTCCCCATGGAAGTCGGGGCAGTGGACTGTACTCATATTTGGCTTGATGGCAGCCCTTTGGGGGACACTGAATACGCCTTCATCAACAGGAAAGGATGGCACAGCATCAATGTTCAGTACATAAGTGATGCCAAGTACAACATCATCAATGTAAGTGCACGATGGCCAGGATCTGTGCATGACAGCAGAGTCTTCGAGAATTCAGCAGTAGGACAATCGTTCCAGCGTGGTGATTTGGAAGGTGTCATTCTTGGTGACTCTGGTTACCCACAAAGATCATGGTTAATGACCCCATTTCGTAATCCTCAAACACCTGCAGAACGTGCTTACAACAGGTAGGATACATCTTCCGACTAAAAAGTATTGCTATTGTGAAACGTAATTTGCATTATTAACTAGGGACCTACTTGATTAATTCACGATGTGGATATGTTTTTAGATTGAGCTTAATATAGATAGCATTCGCCTTTAATCAGAATGTTGAGCGGGAAATATCACCAAACACCCTGAAATGCTCCTTACCCCCAGCCGAACCTGATTGAGCCCACTGAGAAAATCACTAACACGACAGTTTTAGTGTAGGCTACTATAAAAATATGAATTGCTTACACATATTTAGTTGAAATATATATGTTTAGACATCCCATTTCATGTATTTTTTTTAATATAGACATATTTTTTACAAAGGGATAAAGAATTGAATTTGAATATTCTAAAGCTAATTACTTAACCTAACAAAATATTCATCTAGGCGTATAGACATGTACGAAAATAATTTGTTATAAATTATGTTCTGTTGGAAATAAAATCGAATTTATGTATTGTGATGATTAAAATTGAACTCTCTGTGATATTTTGACTCTGAAATGTTACTTTGATTGTATTTTATGAATGGAAATGAATAAATCTCAATCTTCAAGAGAAGTGGATGTTTCGGCGATATCTAAACATCATATTCATATTTTCAAGATACTTTACTTATTTGACCATTTTCAGTTTTATCAATGAAAAAATTGCTATAATAGAGGCGGGAATTCTTAAAATGTCATAAATGTTAATATATTTCTATATTTCACCAATCCAGTTGATATTTTGAACATTTGGTGGGAAGGGGGGGGGGGAGGGGTTCATTGTAAAGCAAAGGTTAAACAGAAATAGAAATTTTGGTGATCGATTAGCAACATACAAACATTTTCATAATTTACAAATCGGATCATTTGCAGTAATGGCCACCATAGAGAAGTAGAAATTTGGGCAATGTTTGACAAGCATAACCACTACATAACTCCACTTCAATACTGTATCTTAAAAAAAAAAAACATAGGGAAAACAAGAAAATACAAACTACTGTATGGGAGGAAGTTAAATCTCTATAAAGAGAAAATTTTGACTAATAACCACTGTTCAGATATAGCATATTGCAATGCTCAGCAACATTATTAACAGTGTTCAGATACGCTGACAAGAATGATTTTACTCATTAATCATACACGATTTTTTTCAGAATTGGAGAAAATGGCACCAAGCTCGTGACATGATTATTTCATTATGGTGTCAAGAGTCATATATGATATAATGGTTTGTATGGATGTAATAAAGCATTTTTATGTTATAATCATTTCTATCATTATTACATTTACTGGGACCCGTAACAGAGCTGATTTCTATGGTTAATTGCATAATTGTATATGTTCAATCGTAAAATTCAGCCCCATAATCAAATCGCTGTGCTCTATATTGTGCTAGTGCTGTCATGGGGGCTTGAACCCTGATATTCATGTGTCTAGCGCATAAACCTCAAGACTATGATTCAACTGCAAAAAAACCAGCTTCAACAAAAAGCTCAATTGGCTCTCACAGTAGAAGCAACCTTTTCCTAAACCTTTGCATTGCAGTTGTTTACCTCTGCCAGTTTTGTGATGGGGCTTGAACCCTGATCTTCACGTATTTAGCGCATAGACCACTAGACTATAATTCCACTGCAACAAAACAGCTTATAATAACCACTCAAGAGTAGCTGTTACCTTCTACTGCATCTGTGTGGTGTTTTACCTTTACCAGTGCCGTGATGGGGCTTGAACCCTGATCTTCACTTGTCTAGCGCATAGACCACTGGCCTACGATTCTGCCATGACAGACAGCTCGATGAGCACTCACTCTGGATGCTAACAGTCATACATCTATGCTTCTCATCCTATCAAAATCAGGAAAGTTACCAAATCCGACGACAAGACGATTCAATAAGCACTCACAGTAGATGCCACCTTTTTCTGGACCTGTGGGGTTGTTTACTGGTTCTCCTCTTCGATGATTCCTTGCGTTTTCTTTGAGCTCTGAAGACCTGGCACATCCACTTCCCTGATCTCTCCTTGTAGCTGTGGACCAAAGTGTCAAGGTCCAGCGAAAAATGGTGCTCCACATTCTGCATACAGAAAAGGGAAAGAGAGAATGCATACACGTACATGAATCTCAATATATGGGACCATGCTAAATGTTTAGTGTTCAGCTGTGGAAAAGTGTCTAGGTCCAGTGAAAAACTGTGCTCAGTGTTCTGAGTAGAAAATGCAGAGGAAAGGGAATATACACGTACATGAATATGAATATTTGGGACCATGCTAAATTTAGAATATCTGCCGATAAACCAAATGGGTGTAGTCATTATGGTATTTAATGATTTGGGGAAATTAGACTAGCTAGGCCAAGTGGGAGTAGTCCATATGGTGTTCGATAATCTGAGAATTAGATCATCTGGTATTAGACCAAGAGGGTGTAAAGATTATGATGTTAGAGGGTTTGGGGATGAGATCATCTGCTGATAAACATGGATATAAATCTTTCACAAAAATAGACTCACCTCATCCCATTCTCCAGGCATCCTGAATGTCTTCAGGAGGCGTCCCGTTGGAGAGTCATGGAGGGTCACGTGGCCGATGAGACTATCCGTATCACAGTCTCGAGTCGCCATAGAAATAGCTAAGATGTCCATTTCAATTTCACAGCCAAAGTTATTAATCATCTGGGGGAGAAAGAGAGAGTAAGAGGGTAAAACTAAAGAGAGAGGAAGAGGAAGGGGGGAGCCACCATCACAATTACCACCATCACCACCACCACGTCAACTATTGCCAATACTGTCATTTGGGGAGACCGGGGTTAGTTGGAACATTTTTGACAAAAATGGCTGTAAAATCCAAATAGATTTCTCGAGAAACAATCAATATATCAGCTTGAAGCATATATCTAAGGGCTTAAAATGTACCCCATAACATTTGTAAACTCTATTATGGTTACTGAAAAAATCCACCTTGAACAAGACCATCGCAAACGTTCCAACTTACCCCAATACGGGGTAAGTTGGAACATGGTATGGGGTAAGTTGTAACACTGCATGGTAAATTAAGAACTATACTAAAACTACTTAAAACTGTAATATTACATGGTTTTAGCCTATTTGCTTTATTTTATTCAAGTTCAAAATATTAAAGTGTGGATTCGTTGAACTTTATGTTTTCTATTATACAGCCACTCACGCAAGCAGACTGTGTAGTAGAATTCCGCATATTTGGGTGCGTTTGATTTTACATGCAATTAAGTGTTCTATCAGCAATTTCATGTACTTCTGCATCAAATTTATAAGACAAAAATTAATTGTTCATATTTTTTACATAAATCAATTATGCGAATAAGCATATGAAATTTGCCCTAATTTTGTTTTTGTATGTTTTTGCCTTTAACTCTATTTATCAAAGGACAAGTCCACCCCAGCAAAAAGTTGATTTGAATAAAAAGATAAAAATCCAACAAGCAAAACACTGAAACCTTCATCAAAATCGGCTGTAAAATAAGAAAGTTATGACATTTTAAAGTTTTGCTTAATTTCACAAAACAGTTATATGCACATCCTGGTCGGTATGCAAATGAGGAGACTGATGACGTAATCCACTCACTATTTCTTTTGTATTCTATTACATGAAATATGAAATATTCTAATTTTCTCCTCATTGTCAAGCGAAACAATGCTTGATTCCTCCATGAACAGTTGGAACTAGCATTGCTTAAAACTATATGATTCAGTCAAGTTGGTCCCTATAGTCAAATCTGTAAAAAATGAAATATTGTGTAATTCAAACAATAAAAAACAAAATAGTGAGTGATGGACATCATTGACCAGCTCATTTGCATGTCACTGAGTTGTGCATATCACTGTTTTGTGAAAAATAAGTGAAACTTTAAAATGTCATAACTTTCTTATTTTACATCCGATTTTGATGAAATTTTCAGCGTTATGCTACATGTAGTTTGATTTTTCTCTATTTATTCAAATCAACATTTTTGGGGGGTGAACTTGACCTTTAAGCTAGTAAAATGCTATTTTTGGTGAGAGTATCAATTTTCACATTTATAACAAATATCCACCAAAAATGGAAAAAAAATATGATTTCTTATGTATTTTCGTTTTTTCGAACCTTTGTTTTTTCCGATGAACTCCGATGAACTCTTTTGCGATCATAAATAGCATAAAATAAATCAATTTGAACCAACAAAAGTAAAAAATAATCATACATTTATGACTTTTGGTTGAAAAACCCAATTTGCTTTGACCTTGTACATGGAATCACGTTTTGAACAATTTTGGGTCCGAACATGCGCATACAAAATGTTGCGTAATTTCCAAATCGCGCACACAGGCATCACAAATTTGGTCTCAAATGATGCGCAAGACTTGAAAGTAAAAAGTCAGCAAGCAGTGTAGTAAATAAAATTCGCACAACGGTGTAGTGACAAAATTTTTCGAGGGGGGGGGGGGTCAAATTGACCCCCCGTTTGATATGGGTTAATATTGCATTAGGGGCCTACAATAGGCCTTAAATGCACACTCGGACCTAACTGATAAACAAAACAAGCATGGTATACAATACATGTTCAGGAGAGTGTGAAATACTTTATATATTTCTTTCTCATAACCAATATTTTTATTCATAATTATGTTTGGGGTAAGTTGGAACATGTTCCAACTAGCCACTTCAATTTTGTTCCAACTATTAAACCCCGGAGGCCTATTTGACGTTTTTCAGCTTACAGCACTAAAAAGGGACTTCACCATGGCATATCAATAACCTCATTTTGCAGCTTAGTATAAGTGTCTATTATACCCCCAAACTGGCCAACTTGATCTATAAACTTCTCTGAGATAATCAAACATTTCTGAAAGAGAAAACAAGGCAAACGCCAAGCGTTGTCTCACCTGCATATTGCAGTCATGAAGAGACTGCATGTCAAAACTATGCTATATGACTTCTGAGGCTGTCAGCAGTTTAGGGGGTGAATTGTGGTTCTGACAGTTTACATATGCATTAATGGTATAGGCCTACTTTATCCCTAGAAAATCAGATAACACTAAGAATGCTGTTAATACTATGAAGCTATTATGTTTTGTAGTTGGGAGTTTTATCTTGATTTTGAGCTTTTTTGTGGACACATGTTTCATCTGTTCTCTCATCTATATTTCTCTCTGCAATCTGACTACTCTGTTCGCTATCACTCTTCTCTTGCACAATTGATGTTCTATGAGTTTTGTTATTTGGCCAAAGAAGTTTTCTGTAGTTTGCAACTCTCTTGCGATTTTCAGCTCTTTTTTGGCTGTCACTCTTCCTCTGAAGGCGGGGCATGGTTATCCTCTACACCACATTACTGCACATGATGATCCAGTAATCAACTACAATTAGCATGATTCGTTGGTTACCTGTAAAAGCATACAAATTGAAAGTAGCAAGACAGTTTCAAGCAAATACAAAATATTGAAGTTAATCCTAAAAGTCTTGGATTAAGACCTTTAAGGTCCCTCTCAAGACTTTCGTCTCCCTGATCATCAGACCACCTAAACAAGCATGCATCACCTCCACAAAACAATGGAGAAATTAATGGTATTTGAGAAATGAACTACACTGAATACATACATGTAACCCAACATAAACAAGTGCAACATCTGGAATATTATACAGTGGACTGTACAATGAACTCTGATGAACTGAAGTAAAATGTTAGTGTTAGAAATTATTAAAATTGTAAAGGTCATGTCATTAGTGGAACAAACAGATAAGGTCATGCCATTAGTGGAACAAACAGATGCAAAAAGCATCCGAACATACAGTACCAGTCAGATATATTTAATACCTGTTACCTGTTTCAACCAGAAAACAATAGATAATCTATTGTTCTCTGACTGAAACAGGTATTAAAGATATCTGACTGGTACTGTAGTGATCCTTCAGCCATGTTGCGTTCACTGTAAATTAAATCAAAATACAGACAGAAAAATGCACAATCATGTATTTTTATGGCTTTCTATTTTTTTTTTTTTTTCTTGTGATCTGAATGAGTGCAACATGTTGCCCAGCACCACGGCGTGGACGCGGATCACACTTCATAATATTCACACTGTAATGAAATGCCAATCTTTAGCATTATGTTGGATGATGGTAAGGGCATAACTTTTCTCAATTTGTTTTCTACAGTATTACCAGAACATGCACATCCAGCAAATCTTAAGGGTAACATTTAAGAAACTTTGACAGCTTTTCTATTGTACCATTGGCAAATTTGTGTGAATATTATAAATGGTGCCAAGAACTATAGCTCATTAAATAAATAACAGTTTTTAAAGAATAAACAAGTAAAATACAAAATCTGGTTCAGGTATAGAGAGTACTGAGTTCTGAAGTAAAATGTTAGTGTTAAAAAGTATAAAATTATAAAGTTCATGTCATTAGAGGAACAAAGTAGTGTAAAATTTCATTGACCTTTGACCTTAATCAAATTCAACTCACATTCGAACTTGACCTGCACCTTCAAGACATGGACCTCTTGTATGCATTTGGCAATCCTACCTCGAAGATATAGAAAGTTATTGTGTGTACAGCACAGCACAGTGCCAGTCATGGAAAGTTCATGGACCTTTGACCTTATTCAAATTCGATTCATATTCGAACTTGACCTGTGCCTTCAGGAGATGGACCTCTGGTATGAATTTGGTGATCCCACCTCGAAGATATAGAAAGTTATTATGTGTACAACATAGCACAGTGCCAGTCACGGAAAGTTCATTGACCTTTGACCTTATTCAAATTCGACTCATATTCGAACTTGACCTGTGCCTTCAGGAGATGGACCTCTGGTATGAATTTGGTGATCCCACCTCGAAGCTATAGAAAGTTATTGGGTGTACAACACAATTGTTGACGACTCCGACGCCGGAAATAGTGATACCTATGTCTCGCTCCGCTACGCAGGCGAGAAAAAAATTCCTTTCTAATTTCACCAGGCTTGTTGCACATGTGTTGTCTGTAATATGGTGGATGGCTGTTGATAATGACAATAAATTGAGGGCAGTATTGCAAAAATTTATTTAAAGACGATAGAAACTTACAATGTTTCAACTTACCCCGTGTTCCAACTAACCCCGGTCTCCCCTACCATCCATCACCACATCTACCATCACCATTAATATCACTTTCACAATTGCCATCATCGTCATCACCAACACCCTTATCTGATCATCACATCATCAAAACCATCACTGTCATGAAATTAATCATGACCATCATCACATCCACCAACATCGCCATCATCACCCTCAACATCTTCATCAATGTGGGTTTGCGGTCAACACCTCTGCAAATGAGACAGAACCACTGATTACCTCCTCGCTGTATGCTTCATACATCGAGGCCTCCTCATCATAATAAGCGCCATACTGCTGATGCCTAATAAGTCTACCACTGCTTGACAACGATGTTCCCATTTCTTTCATTTTTCTCTCGAGCTTGCGATCATCGCGGTAAGGCCAGGGATTTATCACATGGTCCTCCACCAGCTCACTTCGCCCATCTTCATGTTGCTTGAATTTCAGTACACTGTGGGTGAAAAAAAAGGGATATTTTTTGCCCTCATACATACATGTAATTTAAATCAAGAAACTTTTTATATAATTAGTACCATAAGCATCATCATCATTATCACCACCACTATCATTGCCATATGATTATTATCACCATTAAAGTATAATCGTTGTAAATTTATTATCCTCCTCAGGACTCCTATTCATCATCACCACAATCAGTCGTCCTAACCAGGGATCCAGTCAAGACTACATTATGCCGGCCTTGGCCCTGTGACTCGAAAAGTACCAGCCTCCACTACATCGCTGGCCCTAGCAATCACAAGCACCACCAACACCATCATCACAATCAACACAAATTCATCCATCATTGTCATAATCATAACCATCTTCATAATCAAAATCAATCACAGTCACAATCAGTCAAAGTCACAGTCACCATGACAATCACATTCATGATCCAAGCCTCAGTCACAATCACAATCAAATAGCTGCCAACCTGAACAAAAATTCAACATTTTAGTATTTTAACCCTTAATCTCCCGGGATAGTTTGATTCTTGTCATTCCGGGGGGGGGGGGGGGGGGGCCATTATGGCCCCCCTAAAGATCTCAGCCGCGGATTACGCGATCACAACGAAAATTTGCATGATGGTAGAGAATGACGTAATCTACGCAGTTGCATTGGTAAATTTCACTAAATTCATATATTTTTATTTTACATGAATTAATTATGCTAATTTATTCATGAAATCATACTTTTTGCTGATTCACTAAATAAAGCTCCTAGAATGCTATTTTTTGGTGAAAATATTCTTTATAGCATTCCTAACAATTGCGAATGAAAAAAATTCTGGTACCAAGACGGATTTTTTATGTATTTTATTGTTTTTTTAATTTCTTATGTATTTCTGTGTTTTTTTACTTTTTGTTTTTTTATTGTTTTTTCGATGGAAATCGTTCCAGACTTAATTCTGATCATAAACAAGGCAAAATTAATTAAGTTTAATCAGTTAAAGTAGAAATAATGATACATTTATGAATTTTGGCTAAATACACAATTTGCATTGGATTTGTACATGAAATCACGTTTATGAGCAATTTGGGGTCTGACATGCACTTACATAATATTGCGTAATGTCTTAACCGCATTCCCAGGGCGTCACAAATTTGGTCTAAAAAATTTGCGCGAGACTTGAAAGTAAAAAGTCAGTGAGCGGGGAGGTCAAAAAATTTTGCGCAGCAGATATATTGCAAAAATTTTCGAGGGGGGGCCATTATGGCCCCCCCCCCCCCCCCCCCCCCCGGGAGAATTAGGGTTAAAAGCTGAAATTCAGCATTTGGTATCAAGGTAATCAATATTTTCAAAGAAATACAATTGGACATCACATAAACTTAAGTAATGATTTTTTTGCATGAAACCATCAGTATTCTTCTAATTTTTCAGTACTTGAAAAAAGTATTGAACGTCAGAACTACTAGACAGCTCTGCAATCACAGTCACAGTCACAAACTCACAAATCAGTCATAGTCATAGTCACAATCACAACCATAATCAGTCAGTCACAGTTAATTCACAGTCACAATCAAAGTCCCAATCACAATTACAATCATAATCCTGATGATCACCATGATCATTGTTATTATTGAAGTTGTAACGTACCTGAGGGAACGCATCTTAGTGTTGATGATGCGATCTGAACCGTCCAAATAGAAAAAAGATGTGGGCACGCCATTGTCCGCAGCTACAATGTTGCGTTCTAACGTACCATTGATTGCCTAAAAAAGCACAAGAGAAAACAAAGAAAAATTCACCTTCAACCGTTTTTCATCGAATGTACATCCGTTAACAATTGAAAAATAAGGCTTGTTTACTTCACAATAGACCCTATGCATGTGACATCACACAGTCCAAGAGGCCGAAGGTGAGCTTGCTAGAGGATATTCATGAACGCACAATTAATACACATTTGTAATTCTGATCGAGTTCAGACTCCTCACTGCTAAAATCTTTCAAAAATTCTTGACTTTTTGCTCTGTTGTGGGATGTTGAAACTACAGTAATCGAGACAAAGAATTGTCCCATTGCATACCAGAAGTTTTGCAGCACCATGGCGAATACTGGCATAAACTCTCAAGACAGTGGCGGGGATAGTGTCAAGTGTTTGCATGAAGAGTTGAAAATATGAAAGTTCTTGGGAGTTTTACTGAACATTTCCTTTCTTGGAAACATCACAACCGGTGTTAGCGATCACATATAAAGGATGCGTTGGCAACGTCCTTGTAAATCCTCTAACATGGCATGGGCATTGAATATTAAGCTGCTGATGATGTCAATGCCTATATAAAGTTCTACGGTACTTAAATTTACAACCATGTTACACTGGCAATCGACAGTCAAATATTTAAATTGAGTGTTTTTTCGGCACAATACACCTTAGATGTATAGTTATTTGGTGCTGTTTTTTTCTAGCATAAACAATTTCCAAAGTTTATCACTGACATCTTAATCCTATCACCTGGTCTACGCCATGTCTTCTTCCTTGGAATTTGAATATGTAACATCTTCAAGTATTGATGCTTATCCTAATGAGACATGGGAAAGGTCATTCACATAATTGACCCTTAATACCAAATGCTTTAATACTATACTACAATAAGTGGATTACTTACCAGTTCCTTGTTTTCTAGACTGTAGACTTTGATTTCACTTGGATCTCCCCTTTGTGTTGGAGGCGACACCATGAAATGCCAGGGGAATCCCCCAAACTTGATATCATGCTCAAAACATCGCACCTCAAACAGCACTGCTGGTTTCTCTACAAATTTAATACACAAAATGATTTATAGGGTCATGAGCTTTTCTGTATGTGTCCCCAGAGCAGAATGGAAATATTAACATTCCAGTTCTTCACCCATTGCCTACTGGAATCAGTATTCCATTTACAAAGCCTAAGCTAATTACAGAATTCAGAAGCCAAGAGGTTAACAGAAAATCTACGGGGTACCACCCGTGCTGAAGGGTCATTCTCAGAAAGATGTCACCGTTCATTATCCCGACCATCACTCGGCAAGACCTATACTATAGTTCATCTGAAAATATCAGCATTTTGCTATTGGACCTACATTTCACATTTTCAGCCTCAATATTAATAACAGACTTGCCCCTTTAAAGGAGAATGAAACTCTTGGAGCAAGTTAGCTTTTGTGAAAGCAGAAAAATCAAAGAATAAGATCAACAAAAGTTTGAGTAAAATAGGACTAGCAATAAAAGAGTTATGAGCATTTGAATGTCGAGATCACTACTGCTATGGAGATCCTCCCATTGGCAATGCGACCAAGATCTATGATGTCACAGATGAACAACTCGCCCCTTTTGGACACTGAAAATATACCCCAAAACACCCCTTTTTGCTCATTCTAATCATATGACAAACGATTCATCAATGATATAATGTTGTGAAACCTCTGTACTTGTCCTCTCATAAAGAGAACACCTCACCTTGTGATAGACTCTATAAAAGTGAGAATATAAGTGAAATAAGTACTAAAGTAATGAGGGAGTTGTACGTGTGTGACATCACAGATCTTGGTCGCATTGCCAATAGGAGGATCTACATGGCATTAGTGATCTCAATATTCAAATGCTCATAACTTTCTTATTATTCATTCAATCTTCCTCAAACTTTCAACAATATGTTTCTTTGATTTTTCTCTTTGATATAGATTCAGCTGGTTTCAAGGGTTTCATTCTCCTTTAAACAAAAATAAAACATGCATCCCGTATAATGCACTGGCATGGGAATATTCTAAATGCAATCTGAACATTTGAACGTTTAACTTGTCAATTTTCGAGAATGAACTGGAGATTGGTGGTCCAGATGAAGTGCAAGGAGATCAACTTCCTCCACCCGGAGTCAATAATGCGGCTGGTCACCCGAGAAGGCAACAAATCATCCAAGAAAATGTGCATAATAACATATGTACTTGGGCCGTTCTTGACAAGGAAAAGTTTGAGATCAACAACTGTGACGAGACTGGCGTCACCACATACAGCAACGGAGAAAGATCATAGCCAAAAAGGGGGGATTCAGAAAGTTGGTGCTGTCACAAGCACAGAGCATGGCACCCCTTCACTGTCTGTTTTGCCATGAGTGCAAGAGAAAAAGCAAACTCCCAGTGCAAGTGAATATTGCCTTGGGGAGCAGCCTCCTACATGTACATGTATGTGAATAAAGTGCACTGTGTCTGATGTCTATTTTCTTTAGATCAGATTCAATAATACATGCCGATAGAAAATCTTGCAGTTCATGTGGGACCAAAAATCCCAATGCCAGGAAGATGTGCATTTCAAGTAAGGTGCCAAGTAGAAACCTAAAGGCTTCCAAAAAAATTCAAAAAAAAAATGTGCCCAATTTTCCTTAAAAACTGGAAGAAAGGGACAAGCAGCTGTGGGCAACACAACTACCATGTAGTTGTGTTGTACTTTGCTGACAAACCAGAAAGAAATAAGAGCACATTTGCAACAAGTGGGATGGCTAATGATTTTCGAAAGAAATGCTTGAATACTTTGTCAAGAAAACATGGTCTTGAAGAAGTCAATTGTCAACGTCTGCACAACAGGAGACACCAGGTCTCATAACAATGAGATAAGAATAAGAAATAGATGCTTGAAACCTATATCCAAACAGCCCTTGCATGCATGTTGTGCAGTGCAAGCGGGCCAGCGCAACGACCACATGCAACAAACATTTTCTGTAAAGAAGGCATTTTCCAGTGTGTTTTTCACCGACAGTTTTTGATTTACTGTGCAGCATGTGGATGCTAACTGCCAAAATCTTGGCAAGCTATTCAAGGTCAGTGTTAACGTATTTGAATAAAATTTTAAGTGAAATCACAGTCTAGAAAATCGTTAAAATTATATTAGGAATGGAGCTATGTTCCGCACAAATTGCACATTCACATCATCACCGGATCTAACCTGCGGTCTCTGCCGGTGCCACCATCGCATCGAAGGGGGTGAAGACAGCGTGACCACAACAGGTCATGAGAAGGACCGTTTCACTGTCATGCTCAGGTCTGACCAAGCGGCGCAGTTTTCTAGTTCGACGCGTTCCGATGCCATAAGACGGAGGGAGTGAAGACTGTGATCCGGCGATCAAAAGTCATTCTGGCCGTCATACATGGAGGTATGACCTCGATTCTCCAACCTCGAGATGTTTGCATCAACAAGCCATTTAAGGATGCACTCCATCGTCCCTGGACCAAGTGGATGATGGAGAGGGAACAAACTTTTACCAAGATGGGCCGGTAGCGGAAGGCAATCTACCAACTATCTGCACCTGGATCCTGGAGGGGTGGGGGGAGATCACCTTAAAACTAAACTGGAAGAAAGGGCCAAGAAACTGTGGGCATCTCACAACTACAATGTAGTTGTGCTGTACTTTGCTGACAAACCGAACAGAAAGACAGTGAGCACATTTAACAAGTGGGATGGCTAATGATTTTCGAAAGAAATGCCTGAATACTGTTGTCAAGCTATTCCCAGGCTTTTGACCAGGCATTAACGTTGAAGAAAGGAAGCAGTAGACGGGGCAGGAGTGGGGTGTGGAGCTGAGGTGCAACAGAGGACCAGATAGTGAATGGAGGGATATAAAAAATCGACAGTATTCGATTTACTGTTCAGCATGCAGACGCCAATTGCCAAAATCTTGGAAAGCTACCGTATTTGCCGGCGTATAGGCCGCACTATTTTTTGATGAGAAAATGAAGCAAAGTCGGGGTGCGGCTTATACGTGACAATGTGACGATAGTCAAAAGCTGTGTCCCGCGAACGCTGAATACGTGGTCAAAACAACACGTATGCGTACGTATGGGACTACAGTGACGCTTTCATTGTATTGGTAGTTAAAACAGCGCGTTTATAGGATGAAATAGTATAGCATGACTTATCTAAGAAAACATTTTCAGTACCGGTACGTGATAACTTACTTTTCAAATTAAATTCTATTTAGGTCTAAATTAGTTTCCATAAACGCAGAGCTCAGAGACCGTGCCAGCGATCTGACTCTGTCTGGGACCGGCAATGGCATGTGTAATACGTTTGCAATGGCTACCGGGGTAATTGCCAATTGCAGGCAGCTTGTTCGCGGCGATCAAATTATTTCACGCTAACAAGATATACATGTATTGGTAGACTTTTGTCGACAAAAAGCTACCGTATGTAATTGTAATGAATGTCATTGTCAGGGTATTTTTTTAAACACTATTTATGAAATTACGTGGAACATTGATTTAACATGTTTTCTTTTCTATCTCCCTTAATTGCAGGAGCCAGTAAGATTAGCAGCACCTCGCTCTACATTTTTAAAATTTATTTTTACATTGTCATCGATCGTAATGGAAAATAAAATGAAAATATTTACCTTTTGATCTTTTCTTTTGTTTTGCATCTCCAAGAGCCTGTTCAGACCGGCAGAGATAGCGCGCGCTAGATCGCGCTATCTCTGCGGTGTGGAAGGTACAACGTCGTTTCGGTCCGCCCAACAGCGAGCCACGGCGAGCCAAAACGGCGTGCCACTGGAGCACCTCTTGGGGGTGGTCCACGAGAGATAGCGCGGTCTAGCGCGCGCTAGATCGCGCTATCTCTGCCGGTGTGAACCCGAGCTACGATAGCACGCCGGAAGTCATCTACACGCGGGGAATTTTATACTCATTCTATTTTGGTGCGATCTGAATCTGAATCGGTACAACTCAACACTCCTAATTTTATGGAGTAAAACGCGTCGGAACATCGTGAAAATAGAAATATAGTAAGTAATGCGTCATGGCAACAGGACCTCTCAAAAAAGGGGGTGCTACGATAGACCGCGCTATCTCACTGCGGTGTGAATCCGGCGAATGCCAATGGGCGGACCGTGGATCGCGCTACGATAGCGCGATCCACGGTCCGCCCACGGTCCCCCCTTGCGGTGTGAACAGCCTCATAGTCTCATCGGCCAATAAATAATAATAAAAACCTACCTTGCGATGTGTGCTGTGGTCTGCTGCGGGAAATGGCGGTAGTGGTGATGATTTATTACATTGGCTCTGCGCTTGAAGGCTAGGAAGATTGCCAACGAGCAAGGAGTTCATGACTTCATGGCTGGGACCTCATGGGCCTACCGTTTCATGAAGCGGCACAACCTGTCCATCCGACGAAGGACCCACATCGCCCAACGCCTCCCCGAGGAGTCGGCAGAGAAGACGCAGCGGTTCCAGCAGTTCGTCATTAGGAAACGACAGGAATACGATTATCTCCTCAATAGGATCGGCAACGCAGACCAAACGCCCCTGACGTTCGATGTGCCCAGCAGCTCCACCATCGCGCCGAAAGGGGTAAAGACCGTCAGCGTCACCACAACAGGGCACGAGAAGGATCGATTCACGGTTATGCTGAGCTGTACCGCCGACGGTGGGAAGTTGCCCCCATACGTCATTTTTAAGAGGAAGACAATTCCCAAGGGCGTCTACCCGCAAGGTGTCATCGTGAGGGCCCAGGTGAAGGGGTGGATGGACCAAGAGCTCACCGAGGATTGGCTGAAGGTCGTCTGGGGTCGTCGTGTCGGAGGGCTCACCAATCGTCCGAGCATGCTGGTATTGGATGCCTTCAGGTGCCACAACTCTGCCCCCACCAAGGCGTTGCTGAGGAAAACCAACACTGATCTCGTCATGATTCCAGGAGGAATGACTTCGCTTCTACAGCCTCTGGATGTGGGGGTCAACAAGCCCTTCAAAGTCGGCATGCGGCGATGCTGGGAGGCATGGATGATGGACGGAGAGAAGGAGTACACAAAGGGCGGTCGTGTGAAGAAGGTAGATCCACCAACCATCTGCGGGTGGATCGACAAGGTTTGGCAGGAGCTTGATCCGGAGATCATCAGGCGGGCATTTCTCAAATGCTGCATCTCCAATTCTCTCGATGGAACGGAGGACGACATTCTGTGGGAAGACGATCTCGGCGACGACTCAGAAGTAGATGGCGACAGCGACGGGGATCTGGCCTACCCAGACATGGATGATGAGCAGCTCCGGCAAGTGTTTGAGGAAAGCTCAGACGAGGAAGATTTTTATGGCTTTTAGCCTGATAAACAAACGGTCTTTTTCAAGACCACAAACCTCCAAGAAAGAATCAGTGTTCATCTTTATTTTACTTTGTCTTTACCTCTCTCTCAGTCTTTATTTCTCTCATATGACATCGCCGACTTCAATAAAAAAAACATTGAAACACCGCCCGTGTATTTATTCAACTTTATTTGTAAGAAAAGAAGAAAAAAAATATATATCCGCCGCGCTTGTTTACCTTCGCAGCGCTTGTTTATCTCCGCCACGCTTGTTTACCTCCGCAGCTCTTGTTTTCCTCCGCAGCGCTTGTTTACCTCCGGGAAAGATGAAATAGTAAGTTAGAAGAATTAAAGAATGCGTGTTTATTATTTCCCATTCTACGGCGATTGTTGAACAATTTTCCAACCAAGTTTTTTGTCCGACTTCGCCGGGAATTCTGTCATGTATTTTTTTTTTTTTCAAAGATGATTCTCAAAATCGGGGGTGCGGCTTATACGTTGCCGCGGCCTTTACGCCGGCAAATACGGTATTCAAGGTCAGTGTTAACGTATTTGAATAAAATCTTAAGCAAAGTCAAATTCTAGAAAATCGTTAAAATTAAATTAGGAATGGAGCTATGTTCCGCACAAATTGCACATTCACATCATCACCAGATCTAACCTGCGGTCTCTGCCAGTGCCACCATTGCATCAGCGTGACCACGACAGGTCATGAGAAGGACCGTTTCACTGTCATGCTCAGCTGCACCGCCAATTGGGGAAAGTTGAAAGTTGGCTCAAGTGTATTTGGGGAAGGCGTGGATCTGGTCTGACCAAGCGGCGCAGTTTTCTAGTTCGGCACGTTCCGATGCCATAAGACGGAGGGAGTGAAGACTGCGATCCGACGATCAAACGTCGTTCTGGCCGTCATACATGGAGGTATGACCTTGATTCTCCAACCTCGAGATGTTAGCATCAACAAGCCATTTAAGGATGCACTCCGTCGTCCCTGGACCAAGTGGATGATGGAGAGGGAACAAACTTTTACCAAGATGGGCCGGTAGCGGAAGGCAATCTACCAACTATCTGCACCTGGATCCTGGAGGGGTGGGGGGAGATCACCTTAAAACTAAACTGGAAGAAAGGGCCAAGAAACTGTGGGCATCTCACAACTACAATGTAGTTGTGCTGTACTTTGCTGACAAACCGAACAGAAAGACAGTGAGCACATTTAACAAGTGGGATGGCTAATGATTTTCGAAAGAAATGCCTGAATACTGTTGTCAAGCTATTCCCAGGCTTTTGACCAGGCATTAACGTTGAAGAAAGGAAGCAGTAGACGGGGCAGGAGTGGGGTGTGGAGCTGAGGTGCAATGGAGGACCAGATAGTGAATGGAGGGATCTAAAAAATATGAAATAAAAATAACAAGACTTGAAGAGCAGGGCACTCAAACTCGCTGCCAAAGCCTGACTAAAGAGGTTGATTTGGGGGTATTACATCTTGGCGATTTGGACTTTCTTTCTACATGCGCTGATCTTCCTGATATAGACCTTTTAATAGGTCAGGATGTACCAGAGGCATTACAACCTCTTGAGGTCAGAAGTGAAGCACTTGATGAAACATATGCAGTCAGAACGGTTTAAGGATAGACTCTGAATGGTCCATTGAAAGACTGAGGTGATGATGATGGTCCTGTCCATATGAGTTTAATTAACTTAACGATGCATGGTCTCTCAACCAGGCTGATTTGTATGTCACTGTGGTCTGTGGATTTTGTCATGACACTTACACGGAGCCTGAAGGTAGAGGAAACAGAAGACGAGGCAGGAGTTTGGTGTGGGGCTGAGAAGCTATGGCGGAACAGAGAGTGAATGGAGGGACCTAAAGAAGAAGTGGCAAGACTTGAAGAACAGGGTGCTCAAGCTTACTGCCAAAGCCAAAATTAGGTGTATTTTGGGGGTATTACATCTACAGATTTTCTGCTAATCAGAGGGGGTAAATCTAAATAGAAGGGGTAGGCTTAAGGATTACTTAATACACCAAAAATAAGTTAGTGTACAATAGGAGCTACAGTTCATTGGTGTGGGTAAACAAAAGGGGATTAGAGCGTCACGTAATGGACCAATCAAACGCCAATTAGAGTACAATAGCAGAGCCAATCACTTCCAAAATACAAAGGGATTAGTCCAAAGGTACATGTGATCACCATCTAATGTAGTGCATACAACAAGCTCGAAAATCTTCACCATCTCTTCCAGATTCCAAGCTACTCCTGCTCATCTGTAAGATGAATCATACTACCCTCGATCATCATGAGAAGTTCGTACACTGCATCCTTCAATCTCTGCACGTTTGCAGAAGAGTTTGGCTTGGCAACAGGGCTGCAGGGAGGAAATACAACGTAGATGAGAAGAACACTCGTCAGTGGCGTAACAGCAAGGATACCTTGAAGGCCATGCCAAGTAAGGAGATGAGTGGCAAGGCACGGATATTGTGATGATCCCAGGAGGGATGACATCACTACTACAGCCTCTGGATTTGGGAGTCAAACTATTCAAGGTCGGCACGCGGCAATGCTGGGAGTCATGGATGATGGATGGCGAGAAGACCTACACCAAGGGCGGGCGGGCGGATGAAGAAGGCAGACCCTCTGATGATCTGCAGGTGGATCATCAAGGTTTGAGAGGAGCTGTCGCGCATTGATATGATCTCAATCAATTAGTAAAAAAAAATGTTATACCGTATACAAGTAGTATATTTATATGTGAGATGTGCGAAAAAAATAAAAAACGATTTCTTATTATCCATAATGGTTTATTCTTAATTCAAATACAAAGTATGGGCGTACATGTAACTATTTTTTATCGCAAACATACTATAAAGATACAGGCAGCTAACTTGACCATGCTGTTTCTGATCTGAGCTGCGCCCATCAACAGATCTTTTCATATTAATATGCATTGCTGAATGATTCTAATTCAAAATGTTCAATGTTGGAGACAAAGTACAAGCAGTAGACGAGCTTGGGAGGTGGAGTGATGGCAAAATTGTTTCCTTCGCCATCAACGAAGATGAACATAGGCCAAGCACCAGCAAGGAGACACTGTGCATGGCTGAGTTCGGACCGAGGTCAAGAAACAGATGTTTAGATAATCAACAAACTTGCCTCGGGGGATTTAGATTTGCCAAGCCTCGAATAGAGAACTGGAGGGTGCAATAAAGGGGGTTAGAAGTCTACCAACGAAGATTTTGGTCATGCGAAGTCTGTTAGCATCACCACCACGGGACACAAGAAGGATCGGTTTACAGTGATGCTCTCATGCACTGCTGCGGATGGAAAAAGGTTGCCACTGTATGTCATATTTAAAGAAAAGATTTTATACCAAAGGACAAGTTCCATGATGGCATCATAGTAAGGGTTGAAAACAGTTACATCATATTATCATAAAATCCCCGTAAGGTGATGTGGAAGAATGTCCTGAGAATATTGCTGCATTTTCTTGCTGCCCCCCCCCCCCCCCCCCCCCACTTGAATAAGTGCAACTGTGAGTCTGAAGTTTATTTTATCTTCATTTCTGAGTCAATGATACATCAGCATGCCAACAGAAGAATCTTGCAGGCCATGTGGGACCAGAAATCCCAATGCCAGGAAGACATGCATTTCATGCAAGGTTCCAAGTAGAAAACTAAAGAAGGCATCCAAAGAGGAATACAAACAAAATGAGCCCAACTTAAAAAAAAAACAATCTGGAAGAATAGGCCAAGAAGCTGTGGGATAACAAAGGGAAGTAGATTAGCATTGCAACCACTGTACAAAAATATTCATGAAAAAGCAGGTTAAACATGAAAAAAAAAACCAATTGGGCGAAAAATCAAGTGATTTGTTAGCTCACTCTCGTTGCCCTCGTAATTCATGAATTGTCTATCTTTTACAATAATGTTATGACTACTTATTTCTCCTATTTTAAATTTCCCCCACTCAGGTTTCGGATCAAGTCTGCAGAAGACCGAGCCCATGATGAGGAGGTTGGAGAAATCACAATCTTGCATCTGGCTGCAGCCGTCGACCCCCGGTACAGAGGACAGGGCCATTTGTCTCCGGCGATGAAAGCTGCTGTGAGCGACAAACTACGAGAACTTTTCCCAGACGTAGAGATAGAAGAGCCTCCGAGGACCAGCCATCGACGTCGATAGATTTCCTAATCACAGGAAGTTCGCCGCTCCCCATCAACGCGATGATGTAGATGAGGTGGAAACCTTCTTAAACCAAGCGCCAGTTCCTTCAAACTTGAATCCAGTCGAGTGGTGGAAAGCCAGTAGTGCCTCGTTCCCACGATTGAGTGTTCTCGCCAGGAAGTATCTCACTATCCCTGGAACGTCGGTGCCATCGGAAAGGGTGTTTTCCACGGCCAGGAACGTCGTAACAAAGAAGAGAAGCTGTCTTTTGGCTGAAAATGTCAACATGCTCATCTTCCTTAAACACAACGGGAAGTAGAACTGTGAACGTTTAAACAAGTGTTTCGAACGATGCTATAAAGTTGAGAAAAAAGAGGATCCGATATCAGAAACTTAATTATAGATTAGAACCTATGCAAAACAAAGTTTAACTGAGTTTCCACTTTCCACAAAGCGAAAAAAGAGTGAGCTACGTCTAGGAAATTTCATCTAGCACTGAAATCATTTGATGTGCATATTAAAGTGGTACTGTTAATGTGAAATCAACTTTAACGATTAAATCTTAACCATGTAAAACTTCCAGTTGTGTAGCATTTTAAAGATTGACGTCATATCTTTTTGACATTTATTTTTTCTGCATATTTTCATTTTCGCTATTAGGATTTTATTAGATTATTAAAAAAAATCATCTTTCCAACAGAGGCGGAGGTGAAAAGGGGATGTGTCATGGCCACCTTCATTTTCCAGTTGTTCCAGATTGATACTTTAAACTAGTCCCAACTTTAAACTAAAATTAAGTTCACCGTAAAAATGCTGTTTTACATTTGAAGCAAAGCTGTTTGGGCCCGTCATGTATTTTTAAACAATTTTTTGAACTTTTTAAAACATCTTGTTCGAACAGTTTAAACGATAGTTGTTAGAATGAAGGGATTAAATCATTAAAGTAGATTAAACATTTAAACAGCGTTATTTTTAAGTTAAAAGTGTGGAGGAAAACTTGAGAACGTATTTCCCTCCTATCAAAATATCCTTGACTGGCAAGAAGTTGACCTAGAAATAAATTTAAAAATGCCTGTTAAGGGGGAATCCAACCCAAATAAAAACTTGTTTTTAGAAGGAAAAGAAAAATCAGACAAGTTGATAGGTGAAAGTTTAAACAATATTGGACAAACAACAAGAAAGTTATGAATTTATAAAAGTTGTAAATATTAGTAATCACTATACCCATGGAGACTTCAAATTGGCCGGATATGGGATGTCACAGTGATGTAAGGCAAGGACTACTCTTCCATGTACTCCAATACATATTATGGCTAAAATTTCATTTTCCCCAAAAAGTTTTATTTCAAATCATAATTTTCTTTCATGAGGACATAAAACAATGTACTACCTGGGTTATATTTAGATTACTGCCCCAGGGGAATTGGTACTTAGGATAAAACCACAAATCCCTGATAATAAAGTACATGGCCTATGGGAAAGTTGTCCTTGCCCCTTGTCATAATTTACTTACCCAGTTGCCAATTTGAAATCTACATAGTATTAGTGATCTCAATTTTAAAGCAGCTATATCTTTCTTATTGTTTGTCCGATTTCTTTCAAACTTTCACCATTCTGTTTAATTTATTTTTCTCCTTCCCAACAACATTTTATGGCCAAGGCTGGATTCCCCTTTAATCGAGGCATCTGTTCAGCTCACCAACTCAATTTCATTTCGACTTCTGTTTTAATGTGTACCGTCAATTATTATGATACTGATTTACTGGTGATTATGATAATGGCGGACTTTGTGATGAATGATAATGAGAGTGAAACTGAAATGAATGACGATGATGAGTGATGGCTAGTGAAAATGATTTTAAATGATTATCAAGATTGGTGAAGATGATAGCGATGAATGATGAGAATTATGAAAGAATGATAATTGTCAATTGAAAATCTTTCATGAATTAATATTTAATATATGAATTACAAAACACACATTTTCCTTTATTTCAGTTTAAATGGCATATCCACTATAAATTTTGATATCCATCATCACGTAAACAACAATACTTTAAAGGCGGTATCGTGCCAGAAAGGTTTATGATGTGCGCCCGCCGAGTATGTGGTCGGTTGTGAATCGACGTGTTTTGCAGTAAAACTTACTGGTGATGAATGTACATGTAAGTGATTAGTTACTGTTACTGTGATTAAATCTTGTCTTGAATCTTTGTTAGAAGTGTGATTATGTTTCAGAAGTTGAGAAATGAGAAGCTTGGCTATAATTTGGGGAATGGGGAGAAACCCGACATGAAAATGAAAATATTCCAAGTAAGATCCCATTTGAAGGTGTAGCGAGTGTAATGTGACCAAATATATATCGGACGATTCACTCCAGACACGTCCAGACAGGACAGCACGTGCGTGAGCTGAATGATGTAGGCCTAGCTGTCTGGTTTTAGACTTTTAGTAATAGTAGACTAGCACTTACACTCGCCTCGGTCAAATTCATTGCATCTTATTTCATTCGATCGGAACTAAAAAAGAAACCCACATACTCTCGCAACCATTAAATGGGATCGTAACTAGGCCCGACTTGTATAACTCAAATAATAGTCATTTACTAATAGCTTACACAGTCATAACATCTACATTTGTAGCCGTAGCCTCATGCTACATGTAACTCATCACATTAGTCAAATCCGATTGCAAAACAGATTCAACCCAAAATATTCAGCTTCTCGTAATTTCGTGGTTTTCAGAAATATTTTATTTAGCGCACGCTGACTCTCGCCATCATCGGATAGGTTCAAAACTCAAATATAACTGAAAATCTCAAATATAACTCAAATAAGTGCAAATGGATATTATTTTTTATATTTCAGGGTAAAATTTCGGATACCCGTCCGCCGTCCGGTTTTCAGTGTCGGGTATCCGAATATTGAAATATCCGTTTCAAGTCGGGCCTAACCTAGTACAAATAAAGATCACTTCATGGTAATGGGCAGATGCACTGCAGACAAAGGGAAGTTGCTACAAGAAAAACTGCTTGCGACAACAAAAACAATTGCCAACTTTCTGGCAACCTTTTACAAAACCTTTTACAAACTTTTACGAACCCTGGGGAATTCCCTAATTCACCCTTTTCTGGAGCGTTCACTGCCAAGTGAGATACACCATTAAAAGGTGAGATCAAGAATACTGACTACCCCTTTCCTCTTTTCATCATTTAATTTTCTTTTAGGGGAAATACAATAAGTTAAAACGCTCCAAGCAACAAAGGTGGGAACAGTCTCAGATGGAGAGCCAGAACCAGTCTCGACTGAGGTTCTGTGACCAGTCTCGGATGAAGGGCCGGAATCAGTCTTGACTGAGGTTCTAGGACCAGTCTCGGATGAAGGGCCGGAATCAGTCTCGACTGAGGTTCTAGGACCAGTCTCGGATGAAGGGCCGGAATCAGTCTCGACTGAGGTTCTAGGACCAGTCTCGGATGAAGTGCCGGAATCAGTCTCGACTGAGGTTCTAGGACCAGTCTCGGATGAAGGGCCAGAACCAGTCTCGACTGAGGTTCTAGGACCAGTCTCGGATGAAGGGCCGGAATCAGTCTCGACTGAGGTTCTAGGACCAGTCTCGGATGAAGGGCCGGAATCAGTCTCGACTGAGGTTCTAGAACCAGTCTCGGATGAAGTGCCGGAATCAGTCTCGACTGAGGTTCTAGGAACAGTCTCGGATGAAGGGCCAGAATCAGTCTCGACTGAGGTTCTAGGACCAGTCTCGGATGAAGGGCCGGAATCAGTCTCGACTGAGGTTCTAGGACCAGTCTCGGATGAAGGGCCGGAATCAGTCTCGACCGAGGAAGAAACCTGGGAGGAAATACTCTTCAATGACCAATCTACTCAGACCGAGGCGGATTACCTTTTCTCCGCCCAGCATATAATAATCTTAAACGGCTCCAAGCGACAAAGGTGGGAACACCATGGCTTCTCCTGTCTGGTACTATTACACTTTCAGTTAGAGACGACATACTTTCCATTCTTTCTTTATCACCAAAATCTATTATTGGTTCACCAGACAAGTCGGATATTTGCATCAAGTTTTCATTTGACCCCACACGAGTAGAATCTTCTCTTGATTGGCTAAATCATGATTTATGTACCAAAAAAGTAACTGTCCAAAAACAATTATTCTTTGTCACACTCTAAATATTGCCTCTCATCTACTTCTCGATTTCCTCATTTTCCTCCCAATATTTCCTCCTTAGGTTTAGTTCACATGTACATGTATACTAGCTCGTTTGAAGAGAAAAATCAGCAAATTACGATTAAGACCTTTATCGGCAAACCCATCCGAGTAATTATCACAACTGCTGCTCTTGGTATGGGGATGTGCTTTCCTACTGGCAAGAAGTTGGACATTGTTCAAGGGAAGCCGATTTAAATGGGGAAGCACATCTTTTCTTACCTCAGCGCACAATACAGCATACCTCAAAATCTATAAGGGAAATGATTTAGAAAATTAAAGAAGACCTTGTTTAGAAAAGAAATTCTGAATCATTTCACTTTACCAGGACCACCCAAATTTAGCCCTCCAGAACCATGATAAAAAAGAAATGCCTAAAAAAGTGTAAGTGTAACATGTGTATATGCTGTAAGTATGCCTAGAAAAATGTAAATGTGCATAAAATCTAAATATTATTTATTTGCAATGTCATTTTTATTTTGAAAAAGATAACTACATGTAGTTTGCTATTAGTATTACCAAAGTATATCATGATAATATATACTTCTCGCATTGTTGAAGTTTTTCAGAATTAGATATGTTACATATGTTTGGTGATCATGCATCTATGCTAAATAGAGGCGGAAGCATTGCATGTTATGAGTCTGATATCCTTAATTATCGATAGGTATCTAATTCTTCATATCAAGCATGCCACTAGATCATAACTTCATTAGATTGTTGGGGAAAAAAGCAAAAGAAGGAATCTCATGGAGTAACAGAAAACAAGGAGATCCATAATTTGCCAACCCATTTAGAGAATGCTTTAGAATGACCCGTCCAGATTCTCTAAACATCAACAACCTATGTATGTTTGGTGACCATGCATCAATGCTAAATAAAAGAGGCAAAACAACGCCATTTCTGATCGATAAGTATCTAATTCTTCATATCAAGCATGTCACTAGATCATAAAATCATCAGATTGTTGGGAGAATTTCGTGGAGGAACAGAAGACAAGATCTATGATTTGCTAACCCATTTGAGAGAACGCAGAATGACCTGTCTTTATTCTTGAAACATCAAAGACCTGCTATGTATGTTTGGTGATCATGCATCTTAGCTAAATAAAGCGCCAGAAGTATGGTATGTTAGAAGACTTATCTGCTTAATTATCGATTAGTATCTGAAACATCACATTAAGCATGCCGCAAGGTCATACTATCATGAGATCATTGGAGAAACAAAGTAAGAAATAAATTGACAGGAGTAATCATAGTCGATCATTGCCTAACCAAGTACAGCAGTAGCAGACGAAACGTCGCTCTCCTACGTTTGTACCATCATGTGACAACTGGTTAAACTATTCACTCTCAAGAGTAAATCACCTACAACAACCAGTGAACTCACATGTGGTCCGCAATGCAACCAATTCAAAACACACAGATTAAAGGAGAATGAAACTCTTGGAGCAAGTTAGCTTTTGTGAAAGCAGAAAAATCAAAGAATAAGATCAACAAAAGTTTGAGTAAAATAGGACTAGCAATAGAAGAGTTAGGAGCATTTGAATGTCGAGATCACTAATGATATGGAGATCCTCCCATTGGCAATGCGACCAAGATCTATGATGTCACAGATGAACAACTCTCCCCTTTTGGACACTGAAAATATACCCCAAAACATCTCTTTTTGCTCATTCTAATCATATAACAAACGATTCATCAATGATATAATGTTGTGAAACCTCTGTATTTGTCCTCTCATAAAGAGAACACCTCACATTGTGATAGACTCTATAAAAGTGAGAATATAAGTGAAATAAGTACTAAAGTAATGAGGGAGTTGTACGTGTGTGACATCACAGATCTTGGTTGCATTGCCAATGGGAGGAACTACATGGCATTAGTGATCTCAATATTCAAATGCTCATAACTTTCTTATTATTCATTCAATCTTCCTCAAACTTTCAACAATACATGTCTGTGGCATACACAGAATACACACACAATTATAGCATTGAAATACAACGCGTCGCCCAGGCCAGACACCGTAACTCTAACTCGAGAGAAGGTCTGTAGATCGAGCTAGACGGAATGAGATTCAGAGCAAATTATTGTCCTTTTTGGTTAGAAAAAAATACTAGAAACGTACATGTTCACATAAATAGAAGGTGCTCCGGTATCCTATGACACTACAGTTCATTTACGAACAAATTACAGTGATTTAATTTGTTTCCTCACCATAAACTTAATGAGGTCAATTTATGCACCCCTTAAGAATTAATGTTTACGGACCGGCCCTTCTACACACAGACTCCGCGCAGTTTGATCGAGGCGGTACGCGTGTCTTATAAGTGTCAAATACATACTGTACATTGTTGGGAGCGCTTTCAGCATGAATGGAATTAAGGTTGGACATGTACATGAGGTACTGGCGTCGTAAAATTAGGCCTATGCAAATGCGCCGTAAAACAGTGTTATTTGCATATGCCCGCGCTTATCCGATCCAGCCGCCGTCGCGTCACACATGTATTTCCCTCCAATTTTCAAGTTACCCGTTGATAGGTCAACTCCTCATGCAATATGCAAATGACACTGTTTTACGGCACGTGCACGACCAAATGCATATGTATAAAAGGCCAACGAAGCCACCGCGATCTTCAGTTTTATCCAGGCTTCATGATATGTGTAACATTCTCACTCTCGGCATATCTTTCACGTATGAATATGGGGCGAATGTCTCCGGCCACAAGGCAAAGAGTAGCAAATCTGGCTCAGGCACAGCACCTCGGTTCAGTCGACATAGTAAAGCAACTTGAGCAAGAAGGAGTCAAGGTTAGCAGGCAAGCAGTATCAACATTTCTTAAGAGGTTCCAGTCGACAGGTTCCATTACCACCAAGAAGCGGTCGACACGGCCGTCGAAGCTTGACCATCTCCGTCCGGTCATCGATGCTATGTACCAAGAAAATGACGAGCTAAGCAATGTTGATGTGAGGAGAAAGCTGTGTAGAGATTACGACATAGAGGTCTCAGCATCTACCATAAGGCGGTGTAGGTAGCAGCTTGGCTGGGTTACTTGCCGGGCGAAGAGATCCCAGATTGTACGCAAAGCCAACCAGGTGAAGCGGGTAGAGCACTGCCAACGCGTCCTCGCCAGCGAAGACAAGTTTGATGACGTCATATTCACGGATGAATGTAGCGTCCAGCTGCATTCAAACTCCGAAATCTGCTTCAGGAAGAGGGGACGAGAAAGGAGATTGAAACCAAAGCCCAAACATCCTGGTAAAGTTCATGTTTGGGCAGGAATTTCTCGAAGAGGGGCGACGGAGATCCTGGTATTTTCTGGTATAATGGAATCCACTTTCTACTGCCAGGACATACTGCAGGAAACCTTACTGCCATTCATCTCTAGAGTGTTTCCCGCTGGTCATCGCTTCCAACAGGACAATGACCCCAAACATACCTCAAAGAAGACCAAGAAGTTCATGGCGGATAACGGGATCAACTGGTGGGTAACCCCACCTGAGTCACCAGATCTAAATCCCATTGAATTGGTATGGCACCAACTGAAAATGTGGATCAGGCGATACGTGAAACCGCAAACCCTGACAGAGCTTAGTGATGCCATCTTCGAGTTCTGGCGCAGACACATGACCCCGGAGCTCTGTGGAAGATACATCGACCATCTCAAGCGGGTGATACCTGTAGTCATCGAAAAAGAGGGAAAGCTTCAGGCTTTTAAGCCCTGAACACCCTTAATATACAACGGCTCTTTTCAGAGCCACCAAATAACCAAGAAAGAAAGAGTTTTTTTTATCTCGTGTTCTTACCTCCTAATTTGAACTAGACTTTGAGTAAGCTTCCCATGTCATTTTTATTTGATTCCCAAATTTTATTTTCGATTAAAGCCCACTGGTCAATTAACCCGATATAAGCCAGGTGGTAACAGGTAATAACGTCCTCTTCATCTATTCTCCAATAAAAAAATACCCCAGTTGTGGACATGGTGGACAAAAGCATGACCCCCCCCCCCCCCCGACCTCTGTTTACATACATTAAAACTAAAAATCGCATATGCTCCCAAAAATCTGACTGCAGGAACAGTAAAAAATGAATCAAAATGTCAGAATTTTAAAATTAAAAATGGTATGATGTTTAGAATAATGAAAGTGCCAACCCCCCCCCCCAAAAAAAAAAAGAGAGGAAAAAAAAAAGAGAAAAGAGGGAGAAAGAAAAAATGAGAGAGTGGGGAAGACGGACAGTCAACCTGCCCGAAACGTTGAGTCTCTCTACTACTCATCATCTCTACTCGCCGACTCAAGCCAGCATCTCCTCATTGGCTCTACTACTCAAGCTGTCCTCAACTCATCAATCTTTCCTGGTTTACAGTCCTTTTCAGGACTACTTTCAAGAAAGAATACTCTACTCTCAAATCTCCACTTTCTCGCCTATCCATTTCTTCTCTTCTTCTATCCACTGTTTCTATAACACTTCACATGGTGTACCGTAAACCACATCAGCGATTGTACATACCACCATGCAAACCTTCAAACAACATCTAAGGTCTTTTTTCTTTATTTTTTTTTATATGCTTATGACAGTTTTGCAAAAGCTAGCAACTGTTTGAGGAAGAATACATTTTCAATCAATTTTTTAACATATTAAAAAATTTTGCTACAAAAAAAAACTGCTCTTCCAAAACCTTTTACAAACTTTTACGAACCCTGATGAATTCCCTAATTCACCCTTTTCGTGAAGCATACACTGCAAAGTGAGATACCCCCTTAAAAGGTGATATCGTGAATACCGACTACCGCTTTCCTCTTTTCTTGATTTAATTTTCTTTTAGGGGGAAAACTTTCCGTGTGGCATACCAGAAGCTACCGATGCTACAGGCAAAAACTGTTGGGACACCTTGGTTTCTCCTCTCTGGAACTATTACACTTTCAGTCAGAGACAACATAGTTTCCATTCTTTCTTTATCACCCGACTTTAATATTGGTTCGCCAGACAGGTCGGATATTTTCAGTAAGTTTTTATTTGACCCCGCGACAGTAGAATCTTCTCTTGATTGGCTAAATCATTATTTATGTACTAAAAGAGGAGCTGTCCGAAAACACTTATTTTTTGTCCCACTCTAAATACTGCCTTTAATCATCTTTTTGATTTCCTTGTCTTTCTCCCAATATTTCAATCTTAGGTTTAGTTCAAATGTATACTAGCTCGTTTGAAGAGAAAAATCAGCAAATTACGATCAAGACCTTTGTCGCCAAACCCATCCGTGTAATGATTACAACTTCTGCTCTTGGTATGGGGGTGTGCTTTCCTACTGGCAAGAAGTTGGACATTGTTCAAGGGAAGCCGATTAAAGTGGGGAAGCACATCTTTACTTACCTCAGCGCACAACACAGCACACCTCAAAATCTACATGTATGAAGGAAATGATTACAAAAATTAAGAAAATTCTTAATCATTTCACCTTACCAGGTCCACCTAAATTTAGCCCTCCAGAACCATGTTTAAAAGAGAAATGCCAAACAAGTGTAAGTGTAGCATGTGCAAATGTTGCAAGTTATGCCAAGAAAGATGTAAATACACATAAAAACTGAGTATTACATATTTGCAATGTTTCTGTTACTGTTTCTGTCATTTTGTGTTTGGAAAAGATAACTTGTTTGCTATTAGTATTACCAAAGTATATTATGATAATATATACTTCTCGCATTGTTGAAATTTTTCAGAAATATGATAATGTTATGTATGTTTTGGTGATCATGCATCTATGCTAAATAAAGAGGCGGAAGCACAGCTTGTTACGAGTCTGATATCCTTAATTATCGATAGGTATCTGATACTTTGCACCAAGCATGCTGTTTGATCATACAATCAGATTGTTGGAAAAAAGTAAAAGGAATTTTGTGGAGTAATAGAAAACAAGGAGATCTATAATTTATTTGAGGGAACACATGAGAATGCCCTGTCTTGATAAAACCTCAACAACCTCCAGTGTATCTTTGGTGATCATGCATATATGCTAAATACAAGAGGCAAAACAATGCCATTTCTGATATGCCTGATTATCAACAGGTATCTGATCCTTCATATCAAGCATGCTGCTAGGTCATAAAATCAGATTGTTAGGGGAACAATGGAGGAGAAGGAACTTTGTGGAGTAACAGAAAACAAGGAGATCTATAATTTACCAATCCATTTGAAAGAACACATTAGAATGACCTGTCTTGACCTGCTATACATGTACATGTATGTTAGGTGATCATGCATCTTAACTAAATAAAGGGGCAGAAGCATGGTATGTTATGAGACTTTATATGTACTTAATTATTGATATATATCTGATACTTCACATCAAGTACATGTATGCCACTAGGTTATACAATCATTAGATTATTGGAGAAACAAAGTAAGTAAAAGAGTAATCATAGCCGATCATTGCCTAACATCCAGCAGTGGCAGACGAAACGTCGCTCTCTGACGTTTGTACCATCCTGTGACAACTGGTTAAACTATTCACTCTCAAGAGTAATCATCTTCAAAAACCAGTGAACTCACAAGCTGGTCTGCAATACAACCTGTTGAAAACACAGGGCTTAAACAATACCATTGAAGACAATGGCAATTGTTGTCATTTCACGTGGCCTCAATGCTCTATCCAGTTTACATGCCATACAACATGTAGATTCACTTTATGGCAAGCTACAATTGGGATTCTGTCTTCTAGTTAATACTTCACCCCTTCCAAATTGGAGGAAAATGGTCTTTAACATCTCATAACAGCTTTCTTTTCAAATTGTTCAGATAAAAACTTAGTGAAGCTAAAATAACGCAAAACAGGAGGTTTACGGTCAACGCACAAAGTAATCCTCTACAAAAGAATTTTCTCAATATGTCTGAAGGCTGAGAAGGCATTGTGGAGTAACAAACCAACATATTTTACTACGGGAGATTTTTTTCAGAGAAGTCGACTTGGATGCAGTTCTTGTAACTTCATATTGTCCTGGGGATTCTGCTCTAAATCCAATAGAGCATCTATGGGCCCCTTGTAGACAGGCGTTGTCTGTTTATCTTCTGTCTACTCTGGATTGGGAATCGAGTCCTCCAGAGAGGAGAAGTTGAGGAAGGAGCATAATGTAGCAGCTGCATCTATAAGGGACGTTCACTGGAAAGATCTGCAATTCAATGGACAAGGCGTGAATGTTTGCTACGTTCCAAGCGGAGATTCATCTGGCAGTGCCGAGTACGACAGGGTTAAAAGAGCTCGAGGAGGATCAGGGGAAGGCATCGAGAGAAAGTGAGTTTTCCGAAGACTTCAAATTTTGTATGAAAACTTTTACAAACCCTGACAAATTCCCTAATTCACCCTTTTCAGGAGCATTAACTGCCAAGTGAGATACACCTCTTAAAAGGTGAGATCAAGAATACTGACTACTGCTTTCCTCTTTTCATCATTTAATTTTCTTTTAGGGGAACAACGTTCCGCCCTGCATACAATAAGTTAAAACGCTCCAAGCAACAAAGGTGGGAACAGTCTCGGATGGAGAGCCAGAACCAGTCTCGACTGAGGTTCTGGGACCAGTTTTAGATGAAGGGCCGGAATCAGTCTCGACTGAGGTTCTAGGACCAGTCTCGGATGAAGGGCCGGAATCAGTCTCGACCTAGGAAGAAACCTGGGAGGAAATACTCTTCAATGACCAATCTACTCAGACCGAGGCGGATTACCTTTTCTCCAAGGCCCAAACCATCCGATCGGCCACTTCAGGCAACAACGGTTGGTACTATTACACTTTACTTCATCGCCAAGGACAAACCCACCCGTGTAATTATTGCAACTTCTGCTCTTGGTATGGGGGTGTGCTTTCCTACGGCAAGAAGTTGGACATTGTTCAAGGAAAGCCGATTAAAGTGGGGAAGCATATCTTTACTTACCTCTAAAAAAAAACACAGCACACCTTAAATCTAGGAAAGAAGAGAAATTCTGAATCTTTTGACCTTACCAGGACCACCCAAATTTAGCCCTCCAGAACCATTATAAAAAAGAAATGCCTAAAAAAGTGTAACATGTGTATATGCTGTAAGTTATGCCAAGAAAAATGTAAATGTGCATAAAAACTAAATATTATTTATTTGCAATGTCATTTTCATTTTGGAAAAGATAACTACATGTAGTTTGCTATTAATATTACCAAATTATTTCATGATAATGTAGCGATTTTGGCTCTAAGACAATTTTTTTTATAAGCAAAATTAAATATCTAAAACAAACATGAAAATTTGTATCTGGGACTGATGATCCAGTTTTAACGGAAAAGCATCTTTCTACTGACAAAAATTGTGGAAAAAGACTCCTTAAATTGTTATTTTCTTACCTGTTTCTTTAAGAAAAATGTCAATCTATTCTTGCAGTCTCCACAATAGAGAGTATATCCGTATAATCCATTTTATTTCCATGCAGAATAATGATTTTTACGAAATGCTCATTCATAAACTATTTCTTCGGAAGTTTGAATTGCATTTGTAATGAACATTCATAGATGCGTAATACGTATATCTTTGACTAATCTAAGTACAGCATGATGCGCGTAGCACAGGTCGCGCGACCTTTTCTCATGAGTATAAATAGCGCGCTGACCTGGATGAATTTGCATTTGTGTGTAAACTCGACTCGTACTTTGATACACGTTACGCAGATTGCATTGACATCGATACACAGTCGTTTGCATTTTCGGATAGACCAGAAAAGAAAAAGGATCAAGATGAAAGTGTGCTCTCATTGCACCAGTGGCTTTACAACCATTTCAGCGTATCACACGCATCTCAAAAAACGTTCATCACGTACCTTTGACATACAAATATTGTAGATACGAAACCATGTCCATGGCAGCGCTCAGGAGGCACTACAATAAAACGGAAAATTGTTCGGCTTCCGAATGTAGGTCATGTCCAGTCGGAGAAGCCTCCAAGGCTTTCGTAGAACGGCGCCAAAGGAAAGAAGAAAAAGAGAGGGAGAGGAGGACCTCCAAACTTGGAGAGGAGTTGGCGGTAGCTGGCCGTGAGGCGGAGAAGAGGTGTCGGAAACGCAAAGTTTCACCTTGTACACCAGCGCTATCCCTGGACACAAGCTCCCTGGAAGACGAGACGCCTGATGACATCAATGAAGACGGCGTCAATGAAGATATGTTGGTTGAAGAGGCAACTCAGGATCTGAATGAAGATCAGCCACAACCCCAAGAAGCTGCAGAGTTGGCCGCAGCGGAAGCAGCTCCGAGTCCAGAAAGAAGGGTAATCCTGCGTAGGACTAAGAAATCTGCTTGTCAATCAGAGATACCGGTGACAGGACGAAGCTTGCAGACAAGGTAGGAGGTTATTGGAAGTCCCCCCCTACCCTCTTCCCCAACTAACACCCTGAAATCCAAAATAATGGCAGGTGTCGATGAGTCCAACGATTTCGAAATCGTCACCAACAAAAAGAAACGTGCGAGAAACAACAGCTCGCCAGAAAAGAGCGAGGCTCAATCTAATGTTTCAATGCACCAAACAATTTGTCTTGCTCCAATCGAGCAGCAAAAATCAATTTCAAAATTAAACCCCATTCACGTTGCAATTGAAATCAAATCTAAAATTGGGGAACCTAAGGAAACTAAAAAATGGGGACGTTGTATCCTCATAAAATGCAAAGACGAAAGGCAAAAAAAGGGCCTTAAATTTAGATAGCTTTGATAACATGCATTTAAAAGCTTTTATTTGGATGCAAAACCCGCCAGAAAAAGGAGTAATCACAAGCATTACTCAATCCGTCACGGACGAGGAGCTCCTTGATGAGCTTAACTCTCAAGGGTGACTGCCGTAAAAAGAATCAAGAAACGGGTAAATGGCCAACTCACAGACACCACCGCCATTATTTTGTATTTCAAGCAAGGCGAAGCGCTACCAAAAAGTATCCACATTGGATACATGACTAAAAAAGTCTCCAAATATGTACCACCGGTATAAAGGTGCCAAAACTGCCAAGGTTTTGGTCACCTTAAACAAACCTGTAGATTCAAGATACGTCAGGTGTGGGGGAAATCATACCCTCGAAAACTGTCCAAAAAAAGACGACTCCATCTGCCTAAGGTGCGGAAAGCACCATAGCGCAGCATGCCAGGGGTGTGAAGCGTACAAAAAGCAAAACGTGTGCAAAATGTTAAGTACACAGAAAACGTATCTTATTCCGAAGCACTCAAACGAGTCAATTCTATACCCCAAAAGCCAAAAATTACAAACGGCATAAGCTATGCCAACGCAGTACAAACGGGAGGTAAAGCTCCCCCCAAACCTACGCATCTTCAAACAATGCCCGCGCATGCAAACGTTAATCCTCAAACTAAAGTCTTTGTTCAAACGACTACTCCTCTACAATCTCATACCCAAAATTCTACAGGGCCCAGTAACTCCCCTGCACTTACCACTGTGACACAAAACACCACCGCCAAAATAAACAATGCACAACCAATGCCAGTGCAAATCCCAAATCCCACGCAACAATCGGCTAACAATATGCCTCAACTTAGGCCTTTTGGCTTCAATCGATTAATCGCCTTTTTAGCCTTCATAATCAACAATTTAGACGGTAACACCAAAAGTAACCGCATTAAATTGGTGGTGGATGCGGCGAACAAATGCTTCGGCTATACAGCGGAAGCAGAAGCTATTCACGCCATGCTTGTGGCGGATAGCTAAAGCATGCTGTATATCTTGCAGTGGAATACTCAGGGTATTTACATCAAAGGTCCTGAACAAGTGGAACGCCTCTGGCAGTCTTGCCTGCATTATGCAATTCGATATAGCAGCAGCGCTGCCTCTGAAAACAGCTTATGAATAATTATTCATAGAAGAAAACACTAATATGATAATAAAATATGTCCATTCACCCAAAATGACTTTTGACCATGATCATGTGACCTAAGACATGTGCAAAACAATCATTCATACTTGATTACCCTTATGTCGAAGTTTCATGAGCTAGATCCATAAACTTTCTAAGTTATAATGACAATTCCACAAATACCCCCAACATTACCAAAGTTGACCCTAAATGCCCTTTTACCTTTGTCATATGACCTGAAACTCGCACAGGATGATCAAGGATACTTAATTGCTCTTACGTCCAAGTTTCATGAACTAGATCCATAAAATTTCAGTTATAATGACAATTCCTACAATACCCCTAACATGGCTACAGCTTGTTGACCCTAAGTGACCTTTGACCTTGGTCATGTCACCTGAAACATAAATATGATATTCAGGGATACATGATTGCTCTTATGTCTAAGTTTCATGAACTAGATCCAAATACTTTTAAAGTTATGACAATTCCTTAAAAAAAAAAACATGGCCAAAGTTCGTTGACCCTATGACCTTCATCATGTGACCTGAAACTCAGGGAGGATCTTCAGTGATACATTATTACCCTTATGTCTAAGTTTTATGAACTAGGTCCATATACTTTCGAAGTTATGACAACATTTCAAAAACGTAACCTTGGTTAAGATTTCGATATTGATTCCCCCAACATGGTCTAAGTTCATTGACCCTAAATGACCTTTGACCTTGGTCATGTGACCTGAAACTCAGACAGGATGTTCAGTAATACTTGATTACCCTTATGTCCAAGTTTCATGAACTAGGTCTATATAATCGCTAGAGGGTATTCATTTGTCTCGCAATCTACTATGGTCAACAAGGAAATTCGTGATCACTCTCGCAAAAAGTGTTCACTGGCTTTCTAGGAAATTCGTGATCACTCTCGCATTTCCTAGAAAGCCAGTGAACACTTTTTGCGAGAGTGATCACGAATTTCCTTGTTGACCATAGTAGATTGCGAGACAAATGAATACCCTCTAGCGATTATTTCAATCCGCAATAATGAACCTATTTAGTATTAGGTCTATATACTTTCTAAGTTATGACATTTCAAAAACTTAACCTTGGTTAAGATTTCAATGTTGACGACGCCGCCGCCGTCGGAAAAGCGGCGCCTATAGTCTTGCTCTGCTATGCAGGCGAGACAACAAAAAACAAAAAAACAAAAAAATAAATCCCATCTTTTGTGCATGCAAGAAACATGGTTAGGTGATAGAGTAGTAGATTTCAATATAGATGGGTACACCCCATTACTTAAAAATAGAATTGGGCAAAACAGGGTGGGTGCGCCTTTTATTTCAGAGATAGTGCAGGAGATTGAGGCGGGCATGGTAAAACATGCACTGCAGATAAATATTGCGGAAGACTGGTCTGGCATGGGGGATTAACTTGAAATGCTCTTTACTATGACCCCATGCCGCCTGTGTGCTTAACAGGGTCATTACTTCAGGGACCTGTCTTACAAAGAGTTACGATTGATCTGATCAATCGTAACTATATGGAAATCAGTGTCATAATTTTTTCTACAGGATATTTGCACAATGTCCTTTGTAAACAAAGAGAAGCACAGTGAATTTTCAAGAAAACAATGAATGCATGAATATGCATCAGAAAATTTTTTGAACAAACATGCATAATAGATGTTGATGTTGCTGGCCGACCATAGTTGTGATTGATCGGATCAATCGCAACTCTCTAAAAGATAGGGCTCGATTTCACTAACGTTTTTTATGCATCGCTAACCCTTCGTAAGGGCTTGAACCCATCGCAACTTCGCAAACCCATCACCCATGGGCGATGGGTTGCTTTTCGATTTCACGAAACTCTTGCGACGGGTTCATACATCGTTAACCCATCGCGGCTCAGCAGATGCCCAAAGGGTGATCGCAGGGCTGCGATGGGTTCACAAACGTAACTTCCTGTCCCAAGGTCATGTTTTGGCGCGAACACTTTGCCCATACTTATTTCTTGACATTTGACCGTGTAGACATTCTGCTCTCTAAAATTTTAGATTTTTGAATAGTTTTCATAAGTTTATCTCATCATGGCTCTTCTTCTGTACGTTAATAACGCTCGAGCGCTCAATCGAGAGCGTGTCTTCTGGGATAGGACCAATCCCTTGGATGTATTAAACGATAAGAAGATGCATAAGTACTACCGTTTCACTTGGCAAGGGGTGATGAGGATCATCGACCTAATTCAGGACCGCATAGCCCCTTTGACAGAGAGGAGTCATTCCATAGACTCAAGGCTGCAGGTGTTTGTTGCTCTAAACTTTTATGCAACATCCGACTTTTACTCCAGTGTCCAGAAGGAGCATGGTGTTTCTTCAGCTAGCGTGTGCAGAATAGTTGCTAGAGTTTCCGAAGCTCTGGCAAACTTGAAAGATGAAGTGATAACATGGCGGCCAGTGAGTGGTTGAAAAGCAGAGGGAGTTCATGGAGATGAGTGGATTCCCCATGGTCGTCGGGGCAGTGGACTGTACTCATATTTGGCTTGATGGCAGCCCTTTGGGGGACACTGAATACGCCTTCATCAACAGGAAAGGATGGCACAGCATCAATGTTCAGTACATAAGTGATGCCAAGTACAACATCATCAATGTAAGTGCACGGTGGCCAGGATCTGTGCATGACAGCAGAGTCTTCGAGAATTCAGCAGTAGGACAATCATTCCAGCGTGGTGAATTGGAAGGTGTCACTCTTGGTGACTCTGGTTACCCGCAAAGATCATGGTTAATGACCCCATTTCGTAATCCTCAAACACCTGCAGAACGTGCTTACAACAGGTAGGATACATCTTCCGACTAAAAAGTATTGCTATTGTGAAACGTAATTTGCATCATTAACTAGGGACCTACTTGATTAATTCACGATGTGGATATGTTTTTAGATTGAGCTTAAATTTGTTCAGAATATTGAGCGGGAAATATCACCAAACACCCTGAAATGCTCCTTACCCCCCAGCCAAACCTGATTGAGCCCACTGAGAAAATCACTACCACGACAGTTTTAGTGTAGGCTACTATAAAAATATGAATTGCTTACACATATTTAGTTGAAATATATATGTTTAGACATCCCATTTCATGTATTTTTTTTAATATAGACATATTTTTTACAAAGGGATAAAGAATTGAATTTGAATATTCTAAAGATAATTACTTAACCTAAAAAAATATTCATCTAGGCGTATAGACATGTACGAAAATAATTTGTTATAAATTATGTTCTGTTGGAAATAAAATCGAATTTATGTATTGTGATGATTAAAATTGAACTCTCTGTGATATTTTGACTCTGAAATGTTACTTTGATTGTATTTTATGAATGGAAATGAATAAATCTCAAAATTCAAGAGAAGTGGATGTTTCGGCGATATCTAAACATCATATTCATATTTTCAAGATACTTTACTTATTTGACCATTTTCAGTTTTATCAATGAAACAATTGCTATAATAGAGGTGGGAATTCTTAAAATGTCATAAATGTTAATGTATTTCTATATTTCACCAATCCAGTTGATATTTTGAACATTTGGTGGGAGGGGGGGGGGGAGGGGTTCATTGTAAAGCAAAGGTTAAACAGAAATAGAAATTTTGGTGATCGATTAGCAACATACAAACATTTTCATAATTTACAAATCGGATCATTTGCAGTAATGGCCACCATAGAGAAGTAGAAATTTGGGCAATGTTTGACTAGCATAACCACTACATAACTCCACTTTAATACTGTATCTTGAAGAAAAAAAAAACTTTAGGGAAAACAAGAAAATACAAACTACTGTATGGGAGGAAAAGTTAAATCTCTTTAAAAAGAGAAAATTTTGACTAATAACCACTGTTCAGATATGGCATTGCACAGCAACATTATTAACAGTGTTCAGATACGCTGACAAGAATGATTTTACTCATTAATCATACACGATACACTTTTTTTTTTCAGAATTGGAGAAAATGGCACCAAGCTGGTGACACGCTTATTTCATTATGGTGTCAAGAGTCATATATGATATCATAATGGTTTGTATGGATGTAATAAAGCATTTTTATGTTATAATCATTTCTATCATTATTACATTTACTGGGACCCGTAACAGAGCTGATTTCTATGGTTAATTGCATAATTGTGTATGTTCAATCGTGAAATTCAGCCCCATAATCAAATCGCTGTGCTCTATATTGTGCTACCTATTCCTGGACCTGCGTGGCTGTTTACCTCTGCCAGTGCTGTCATGGGGCTTGAACCCTGATCTTCATGTGTCTAGCGCATAAACCATAAGACTATGATTCAACTGCAACAAAACCAGCTTCAACAAAAAGCTCAATTGGCTCTCACAGTAGAAGCAACTTTTTCCTAAACCTTTGCATTGCAGTTGTTTACCTCTGCCAGTTTTGTGATGGGGCTTGAACCCTGATCTTCACGTATTTAGCGCATAGACCACTAGACTACAATTCCACTGCAACAAAACAGCTTATAATAACCACTCAATAGTAGCTGTTACCTTCTACTGCACCTGTGTGGTGTTTTACCTTTACCAGTGCCGTGACGGGGCTTGAACCCTGATCTTCACTTGTCTAGCGCATAGACCACTGGCCTACGATTCTGCTACGACAGACAGCTCGATGAGCACTCACTGTGGATGCCAACAGTCATACATCTATGCTTCTCAGCCTATCAAAATCAGGAAAGTTATCAAATCCGACGACAAGACGATTCAATAAGCACTCACAGTAGATGCCACCTTTTTCTGGACCTGTGGGGTTGTTTACCGGTTCTCCTCTTTGATGATTCCTTGCGTTTTCTTTGAGCTCTGAAGACCTGGCACATCCACTTCCCTGATCTCTCCTTGTAGCTGTGGACCAAAGTGTCAAGGTCCAGCGAAAAATGGTGCTCCACATTCTGCATACAGAAAAGGGAAAGAGAGAATGCATACACGTACATGAATCTCAATATATGGGACCATGCTAAATGTTTAGTGTTCAGCTGTGGAAAAGTGTCTAGGTCCAGTGAAAAACTGTGCTCAGTGTTCTGAGTAGAAAATGCAGAGGAAAGGGAATATACACGTACATGAATATGAATATTTGGGACCATGCTAAATTTAGAATATCTGCCGATAAACCAAATGGGTGTAGTCATTATGGTATTTAATGATTTGGGGAATTAGACTAGCTAGGCCAAGTGGGAGTAGTCCATATGGTGTTCGATAATCTGAGAATTAGATCATCTGGTATTAGACCAAGAGGGTGTAAAGATTATGATGTTAGAGGGTTTGGGGATGAGATCATCTGCTGATAGACCACATGGATATAAACCTTTCACAAAAATAGACTCACCTCATCCCATTCTCCAGGCATCCTGAATGTCTTCAGGAGGCGTCCCGTTGGAGAGTCATGGAGGGTCACGTGGCCGATGAGACTATCCGTATCACAGTCTCGAGTCGCCATAGAAATAGCTAAGATGTCCATTTCAATTTCACAGCCAAAGTTATTAATCATCTGGGGGAGAAAGAGAGAGTAAGAGGGTAAAACTAAAGAGAGAGGAAGAGGAAGGGGGGAGCCACCATCACCACCACCACGTCAACTATTGCCAATACTATCATTAGGGGAGACCGGGGTTAGTTGGAACATTTTTGACAAAAATGGCTGTAAAATCCAAATAGATTTCTCGAGAAACAATCAATATATCAGCTTGAAGCATATATCTAAGGGCTTAAAATGTACCCCATAAAATTTTTTAACTCTATTATGGTTACTGAAAAAATCCACCTTGAACAAGACCATCGCAAATGTTCCAAGTTGGAACATGGTATGGGGTAAGTTGTAACACTGCATGGTAAATTAAGAACTATTAATACTAAAACTACTTAAAACTGTAATATTACATGGTTTTAGCCTATTTGCTTTATTTTATTCAAGTTCAAAATATTAAAGTGTGGATTCGTTGAACTTTATGTTTTCTATTATACAGCCACTCACGCAAGCAGACTGTGTAGTAGAATTCCGCATATTTGGGTGCGTTTGATTTTACATGCAATTAAGTGTACTATCAGCAATTTCATGTACTTCTGCATCAAATTTATAAGACAAAAATTAATTGTTCATATTTTTTACATAAATCAATTATGCAAATAAGCATATGAAATTTGCCCTAATTTTTTTTTTGTATGTTTTTGCCTTTAACTCTATTTATTAAAGGACAAGTCCACCCCAGCAAAAAGTTGATTTGAATAAAAAGATAAAAATCCAACAAGCAAAACACTGAAACCTTCATCAAAATCGGCTGTAAAATAAGAAAGTTATGACATTTTAAAGTTGCTTAATTTCACAAAACAGTTATATGCACATCCTGGTCGGTATGCAAATGAGGAGACTGATGACGTAATCCACTCACTATTTCTTTTGTATTCTATTACATGAAATATGAAATATTCTAATTTTCTCCTCATTGTCAAGCAAAACAATGCTTCATTCCTCCATGAACAGTTGGAACTAGCATTGCTTAAAACTATATGATTCAGTCGAGTTGGTCCCTATAGTCAAATCTGTAAAAAATGAAATATTGTGTAATTCAAACAATAAAAAACAAAATAGTGAGTGATGGACATCATTGACCAGCTCATTTGCATGTCACTGAGTTGTGCATATCACTGTTTTGTGAAAAATAAGTGAAACTTTAAAATGTCATAACTTTCTTATTTTACATCCGATTTTGATGAAATTTTCAGCGTTATGCTAGTTTGATTTTTCTCTATTTATTCAAATCAACATTTTTGGGGGGTGAACTTGACCTTTAAGCTAGTAAAATAGTCCAGGATAGGCCCCATAGACAAGGGGTCGAACCTTGTTTTTTTAGATATACAATGTTTTTTGATGGTTTCTTGTCAATTCGAGGGTGCTGATTCCGAATCTGAATGATGCCACTCTTGTAACCTTGAGCATTTTCCGCAAATTGGCAAAATCCAATATGGCCGCCAAAATATGCAAATTACCCATGAAAATCATAAAATTGCCAACACATTAGCTATAAAATGCATGTAGTTGTTGTGCAGAAGTGAAATACCAATTGGAAAAGCGATATTTGACAAATTATTTATTTTATTGATATTCAAAATGGCCGCCATAACCCCTGTATACTTTATTATGTAGAATATGAATGGGGAAAATATTTTTTCAAACAAGAGCACTATTATTGCATGTGATTGTGACCTGCGAGTGGACTACTGTCTGAAAACATGACTAATAACAAAACTATGTCATTTGTATACTATCAAATGTGATAAATGCTGTATTATGATATTCAAAATGGCTGTCATAGACCCCTTATACTGTGTACAATATATAAAAGGGGACAAATAATTTTCACAACCTTTGAATTTGTTTGACTTTGAAATGCCAATAACTGCGAAATATTGGTGTAACACTGTCTGACAACAAGGATTTGTAACGAAACATATCATTTCCCTTGCAATTTCGGTAATTATGCTGCATGTTGACATTCAAAATGGTTGCCATAGGCCCTATCTGTATTATGAACGAAGCGAATGAAAAAACTAATTTTCACAAGAGTAAAAACAATAAAATGAATGTAATTGTAATCTATACGAGTGAAGTATTGTCTAAACACATGATTTCTGGCGAAACATATCATTTCATTTTTTCATGCATGAGATAAATGCTGTATTGTAAAATTCAAAATGGCCCCTATGGGCCCTTACAGTATTATCTACAATGTAAATGGGGACAAATACTTTTGAAAGAATTAGGATTTGCCTGACTATGAAATCCATATAATTCTGTTGTATAAGGAAAATATTGTTTGAAAACGTGATTTTTTTTTAATGAAATATAACATTTCCTCTCCCATAGGTGATAAATACTGTATTTTGACTTTCAAAACGGCCACACAAGCCCCTACAAATTCTGGAACATGCGTATAGGGAAACTAATCATCACCAGAATGAGAACCAAAAACGCACGTAACTATATGATGTATAGGTAAAATTTGGTCTTGAACATGATTTCTGACTAAATACATCACATAATGGTTGAGAAGGTAATAAAGGCCTTACTTTGAAATTCAAAATTGCTGCCATAGCCCAAAGTAATATGTACATTGTAACTGGGGACAGATAATTTTGACAAAATTTTTACTATGAAAATGGCTTAATTTTGATGTAAGTGTTAAGTATTGTCTAAACCCAATGATTTCTAACAAAATATATCATAGCTTGTGTCATAAAGGTGATGAATGCAGCCTTTTAAAAATGAAAAATGGCCGCCATAGTCCCTTATCTTAATATGTAAAATTTGAATGGGGAAAGATAATTTCCACAAAGACACATATTGCAGCCATTTTGAAATTTAAATATAGCATTTATCACCTAAATAACATAAGAAATGATCTATTTGGTTAAAAAATCATATTTTCAGACGATATTTCACTCATACATGCAACACAAGCATACAAGCAAAGCCAAATTCTGTTAAAATTATATGTTCCCATTCACAAAGTACATAATAGGCCTACCGTTAGGGCCTGTAGCGGCCATTTTGACTTTCAAAATACATTATTTATCACCTACCTGGCAGAATGAATGATATATCTTGTTAGGAATTATGTTTTCAGACAATATTTTACTCTAAAATCACAATTATATGCATGTTATGGTGCTGTCTCATGTGAAAATTGGTTTCCCAGATCGATTGTACATAATACAGTCAATGTCTTTTGGCGGCCATTTTGAAAGTCAAAATACAATATTCAACACAAATATGAAACCCGAATAATATATTTCGTTGCAAATTATATTTGAAGACAGTATTCCACTAATTTACCACCAAAAAAATATGTTTTAGTGCTCACCTTGTGATTGTTTTTGTCCTCTCTCACATCGTAGATCATAATTTTAGGGCCTTTGGTGGTCATATTAAATATCAAAATACAGGGTTTATCACATACATGGCATGTTAAATAATAAATTTCGTTAACAATAATGTTTTTAGTCAGTATTCCACTCGTTTATCTCAACAAAATGCATTTTAGTGCTCACTCTTGTGATTTTTTTGTGTCACCATTCACATTGTACATAATAGTGTTAGGGCTTTTGAAGGCCATTTTGAATATCAAAATACAGGATTTATCACATAACTGACATAACAAATGATATATATCGTTAGCAATCATGTTTACAGACATTGCTTCACTCATAGATCATAATTACTTGCATTTCAGTGCTCAATTTTGTAAAAATTAATTTTCCCCATTCATATTGTACAGGGGTCTATGATGGCGGCCATTTTGATATCAAGAAAATAAATATTTTGACAAAAATCATTTTTTCAGATATTATTTCACTCCGGCAGCACATTGCATGTACTTTAAAGCCAATGTGTGGACAATTTTATGATTTTCATGGGTAATTTGAATATTTTGGCGGCCATATCGGATTTTGCCAATTTGCAGAAAATGCTCAAGGTTACACGAGTGGCATCATTCAGATTCGGAATCAGCACCCTCGAATTGACAAGAAACCATAAAAAAACATTGTATATATAAAAAAACAAGGTTCGACCCCTTCTATCCTGGACTAAAATGCTATTTTTGGTGAGAGTATCAATTTTCACATTTATAACAAATATCCACCATAAATTGCAAAAAATATGATTTCTTATGTATTTTTGTGTTTTCGAACCTTTGTTTTTTCCGATGAATTCCGATGAACTCTTTTGCGATCATAAATAGCATAAAATAAATCTATTTGAACCAACAAAAGTAAAAAATAATCATACATTTATGACTTTTGGTTGAAAAACCCAATTTGCTTTGACCTTGTACAGTACATGGAATCACGTTTTTGAACAATTTTGGGTCCGAACATGCGCATACAAAATGTTGCGTAATTTCCAAATCGCGCACACAGACATCGCAAATTTGGTCTCAAATGATGCGCAAGACTTGAAAGTAAAAAGTCAGCAAGCAGTGTAGTAAATAAAATTCGCGCAACGGTGAAGTGACAAATTTCTCAAGGGGGGGGGGTCAAATTTCTCAAGGGGGGGGGTCAAATTGACCCCCGTTTGATAAGGGTTAATATTGCATTAGGGGCCTACAATAGGCCTTAAATGCACACTCGGACCTAACTGATAAACAAAACAAGCATGGTATACAATACATGTTCAGGAGAGTGTGAAATACTTTATATATTTCTTTCTCATAACCAATATTTTTATTCATAATTATGTTTGGGGTAAGTTGGAACATGTTCCAACTAGCCACTTCAATTTTGTTCCAACTATTAAACCCCGGAGGCCTATTTGACGTTTTTCAGCTTACAGCATTAAAAAGGGACTTCACCATGGCATATCAATAACCTCATTTTGTAGCTTGGTATAAGTGTCTATCATACCCCCAAACTGGCCAACTTGATCTATAAACTTCTCTGAGATAATCAAACATTTCTGAAAGAGAAAACAAGGCAAACGCCAAGCGTTGTCTCGCCTGCATATTGCAGTCATGAAGAGACTGCATGTCAAAACTATGCTATATGACTTCTGAGGCTGTCAGCAGTTTAGGGGGTGAATTGTGGTTCTGACAGTTTACATATGCATTAATGGTATAGGCCTACTTTATCCCTAGAAAATCAGATAACACTAAGAATGCGGTTAATACTATGAAGCTATTATTTTTTGTAGTTGGGAGTTTTATCTTGATTTTGAGCTTTTTTGTGGACACATGTTTTATCTGTTCTCTCATCTATATTTCTCTCTGCAATCTGACTACTCTGTTCGCTATCACTCTTCTCTTGCACAATTGATGTTCTATGAGTTTTGTTATTTGGGCAAAGAAGTTTTCTGTAGTTTGCAACTCTCTTGCGATTTTCAGCTCTTTTTGGGCTGTCACTCTTCCTCTGAAGGCGGGGCATGGTTATCCTCTACACCGCATTACTGCACATGATGATCCAGTAATCAACTACAATTAGCATGATTCGTTGGTTACCTGTAAAAGCATACAAATTGAAAGTAGCAAGACAGTTTCAAGCAAATACAAAATATTGCAGTTAATCCTAAAATTGGTGGTTTTATAGTCTTGGATTAAGACCTTTAAAGTCCCTCTCAAGACTTTCATCTCCCTGATCATCAGACCACCTTAACAAGCATGCATCACCTCCACAAAACAATGGAGAAATTAATGGTATTTGAGAAATAAACACTATATTGCTACACTGAATACATAACCCAACATAAACAAGTGCAACATCTGGAATATTATACAGTGGACTGTACAATGAACTCTGTTGAACTGAAGTAAAATGTTAGTGTTAGAAATTATTAAAATTGTAAAGGTCATGTCATTAGTGGAACAAACAGATAAGGTCATGCCATTAGTGGGACAAACAGATGCAAAAAGCATCCGAACATACAGTACCAGTCAGATATCTTTAATACCTGTTACCTGTTTCAATCAGAGAACAATAGATAATCTATTGTTCTCTGACTGAAACAGGTAAACGGGTATTAAAGATATCTGACTGGTACTGTAGTGATCCTTCAGCCATGTTGCGTTCACTGTAAATTAAATCAAAATACAGACAGAAAAATGCACAATCATGTATTTTTATTGCTTTCTATTCTTGTTTTTTTTTCTTGTGATCTAAATGAGTGCAACATGTTGCCCGGCACCACGGCGTGGAAGCGGATCACACTTCATAATATTCACACTGTAATGAAATGCCAATCTTTAGCATTATGTTGGATGATGGTAGGGGCATAACTTTTCTCAATTTGTTTTCTACAGTATTACCAGAACATGCACATACAGCAAATCTTAAGGGTAACATTTAAGAAACTTTTACAGCTTTTCTATTGTACCATTGGCAAATTTGTGTGAATATTATAAATGGTGCCAAGAACTATAGCTCATTAAATAAATAACAGTTTTTAAAGAATAAACAAGTAAAATACAAAATCTGGTTCAGGTATAAAGAGTACTGAGTTCTGAAGTACAATGATAGTGTTAAAAAGTATAAAATTATAAAGTTCATGTCATTAGAGGAACAAAGTAGTGTGAAAGTTCATTGACCTTTGACCTTAATCAAATTCAACTCACATTCGAACTTGACCTGCACCTTCAAGAGATGGACCTCTGTTACGAGTTTGACGATCCCACCTCGAAGCTATAGAAAGTTATTGTGTGTACAACACAGCACAGTGCCAGTCATGGAAAGTTCATTGACCTTTGACCTTAATCAAATTCAACTCACATTCGAACTTGACCTGCACCTTCAAGAGATGGACCTCTTGTATGAATTTGACAATCCTACCTCGAAGATATAGAAAGTTATTATGTGTACAGCACAGCACAGTGCCAGTCACGGAAAGTTCATGGACCTTTGACCTTATTCAAATTCGACTCATATTCGAACTTGACCTGTGCCTTCAGGAGATGGACCTCTGGTATGAATTTGGTGATCCGACCTCGAAGATATAGAAAGTTATTATGTGTACAACATAGCACAGTGCCAGTCATGGAAAGTTCATTGACCTTTGACCTTATTCAAATTCGACTCATATTCGAACTTGACCTGTGCCTTCAGGAGATGGACCTCTGGTATGAATTTATTGATCCCACCTCGAAGCTATAGAAAGTTATTGGGTGTACAACACAATTGTTGACGACGACTCCGACGCCGGAAATAGTGATACCTATGTCTCGCTCCGCTACGCAGGCGAGACAAAAATTCCTTTCTAATTTCACCAGGCTTGTTGCACATGTGTTGTCTGTAATATGGTGGATGGCTGTTGATAATGACAATAAATTGAGGGCAGTATTGCAAAAATTTATTTAAAGACGTTAAAAAGAAACTTACAATGTTTCAACTTACACCGTGTTCCAACTAACCCCGGTCTCCCCTACCATCCATCACCACATCTACCATCACCGCCACTACCACTACCATCACCATTAATATCACTTTCACAATTGCCATCATCGTCATCACCAACACCCTTATCTGATCATCACATCATCAAAACCATCACTGTCGTGACAATCATGACCATCATCACATCCACCAACATCGCCATCATCACCCTCAACATCTTCATCAATGTGGGTTTGCGGTCAACACCTCTGCAAACGAGACAGAACCACTGATTACCTCCTCGCTGTATGCTTCATACATTGAGGCCTCCTCATCATAATAGGCGCCATACTGCCGATGCCTAATAAGTCTACCACTGCTTGACAACGATGTTCCCATTTCTTTCATTTTTCTCTCAAGCTTGCGATCGTCGCGGTAAGGCCAGGGATTTATCACATGGTCCTCCACCAGCTCACATCGCCCATCTTCATGTTGCTTGAATTTCAGTACACTGTGGGTGAAAAAAAAGGGATATTTTTTGCCCTCATACATACATGTAATTTAAATCAAGAAACTTTTTATATCATTAGTACCATAAGCATCATCATCATTATCACCACCACTATCATTGCCATATGATTATTATCACCATTAAAGTATAATCGTTGTAAATATATCATCCTCCTCAGGACTCCTATTCATCATCACCACAATCAGTCGTCCTAACCAGGGATCCAGTCAAGACTACATTATGCCGGCCTTGGCCCTGGCCTTGTGACTCGAAAAGTACCAGCCTTCACTACATCGCTGGCCCTAACAATCACAAGCACCACCAACACCATCATCACATCCATCATTGTCATAATCATAACCATCTTCATAATCAAAATCAGTCACAGTCACAATCAGTCAAAGTCACAGTCACCATGACAGTCACATTCATGATCCAAGCCTCAGTCACAATCACAATCAAATAGCTGCCAACCTGAACAAAAATTCAAAATTTCAGTAGTTTAAAAGCTGAAATTCAGCATTTTGGTATGAAAGAAAATCAATATTTTCAATGAAATACAATTGGACATCACATCAACTTAAGAAATAATTTTTTTGCATGAAACCATCAGTATTCTTCTCATTTTTCAGTACTTGAAAAAAGTATTGAACGTCAGTACTACTAGACAGCTCTGCAATCACAGTCACAGTCACAAACTCACAAATCAGTCATAGTCATAGTCACAATCACAATCATAGTCTGTCAGTCACAATCACAACTATAATCAGTCAGTCACAGTTAATTCACAGTCACAATCAAAGTCCCAATCACAATTACAATCATAATCCCGATGATCACCATGATCATTGTTATTATTGAAGTTGTAACGTACCTAAGGGAACGCATCTTAGTGTTGATGATGCGATCTGAACCATCCAAATAGAAAAAAGATGTGGGCACGCCATTGTCCGCAGCTACAATGTTGCGTTCTAACGTACCATTGATTGCCTAAAAAAGCACAAGAGAAAACAAAGAAAAATTCACCTTCAACCGTTTTTCATCGAATGTACATCCGTTAACAATTGCAAAATAAGGCTTGTTTACTTCACAATAGACCCTATGCATGTGACATCATACAGTCCAAGAGACCGAAGGTGAGCTTGCTAGAGGATATTCATGAACGCACAATTAATACACATTTGTAATTCCGATCGAGTTCAGACTCCTCACTGCTAAAATCTTTCTAAAATTCTTGAATTTTTGCTCTGTTGTGGGATGTTCAAACTACAGTAATCGAGACAAAGAATTGTCCCATTGCATACCAGAAGTTTTGCAGCACCATGGCGAATACTGGCATAAACTCTCAAGACAGTGGTGGGGATAGTGTAAAGTGTTTGCATGAAAAGTTGAAAATATGAAAGTTCTTGGGAGTTTTACTGAACATTTCCTTTCTTGGAAACCTCACAACCGGTGTTAGCGATCACATGTAAAGGATGCGTCCTTGTTAATCCTTTAACATGGCATGGGGATTGAATATTAAGCTGCTGATGATGTCAATGCATAAGTTCTACCTGAATTTATGCCTATGTTACACTGGAAATCGACATTAAAAATCGACAGTAAAATATTTAAATCAAGGTTTTTTTTTTCCTGCACAATACACCTTTAATAGATGTATAGTTATTTGGTGCTGTTTTTTTCTAGCATAAACAATTTCCAAAGTTGATCACTGACATCTTTATCCTATCACCTGGTCTACGCCATGTCTTCTTCCTTAGAATTTGAATATGTAACATCTTCAAGTATTGGTGCTTATCCTAATGAGACATGGGAAAGGTCATTCACATAATTGACCCTTAATACCAAATGCTTTAATACTATACTACAATAAGTGGATTACTTACCAGTTCCTTGTTTTCGAGACTGTAAACCTTGATCTCGCTGGGATCTCCCCTTTGCGTTGGCGGTGACATCATGAAATGCCAGGGGAATCCCCCAAAATTGATATCATGCTCAAAACATCGCACCTCAAACAGCACTGCTGGTTTCTCTACAAATTTAATATACAAAATGATTTATAGAGTCATGAGGTTTTCTGCATGTGTCCCCAGAGCATATTAACATGCCAGTTCTTCATCCATTGCCTACTGGAATCAGTATTCCATTTACAAAGCCTAAGCTAATTACAGAATTCAGAAGCCAAGAGGTTAACAGAAAACCTACGGGGTACCACCCGTGCTGAAGGGTCATGCTCAGAAAGATGTCACCGTTCATTGTCCCAGCCATCATTCGGCAAGATCTCTACTATAGTTTATGTAAAAAAACGTCAAACATTTTGCTATTGGACCTACATTTCACATTTTTAGCCTCAATGTTAATAACAGACTTGCCCCTTTAACCAATGACACTTTGAAATATCAACATTTTTAAGTTAAGTACTAAAACCACAATTCCACTTTACTGAGACACCATGTATTTCGTTATAATGCGTAGGAAGAGGATAAGATTTCTCATGCTGTATGAAAAAAAATCTCAAATCCATTTTGGCCATGTATTTTGTGAGTTTTCTAGTCAGGCAAAGATATATGTGAATATTCTTTTACCTTTGAGTTTGAGTGTGATAGGTATTCCATGAGGAAATGCCCCAATCTTGCATCCTTCTGCATCACCACTTGGAAAGTCATCTCCTAGACGAAGTTCACTAGGGTGCTGTGAAGGTGTGGAAAATTTGCTTATAAGGTCTTCAAAAAAGGTTTGTGGTAACATTAGAAGAATTAGAATAAATAGCCTCTGTTGAGGTAAAAAAAAAAAATTTAAATAAAGTTGCACAAAACTTTACAAACATCTGGAATATATTCTTACGTGCTAATTCAGCTACATAGGGTATATTTGAGTAGGCGCGATAGCTCAGTCAGTAGAGCGGGGGTTTCAGATTCCGGTGACCCGGGTTCGATGCCCACTTGGTGTGCAAGTGCCCTTTGGTAAGGCATTTAAATCCTTCATTACCAGGTCCCTCGGAGAGGACCTTAAGCCGTCGGTTCTCTGGTTGCTTGCTTACAAGCATTCATGCTTTCTTAGCAATCAGGTAAAAAAAATCACATCATACCATGTAGTATAAGAAAGGGTCACCAGTTGTATGTTAAGTCATGCATAACTTATGAACAGCTTTATGAAACGGCCCAAAGGAATAGTTCATTTCTCCCAAGTATAAACCACAAACAGAACACAGTGCACTTAGAAAAACCCATAGAAAGCACCTTATAAATATTATTCAACAAAAAAAAGAAACTTGACTAAATTATCACTTGCTCTTACAGATTTAATGACGGCTTGACAAAACAAAGAATTTGGCCTACATTATGTATCTTACCTCATCTAGTATTCTCTCAAAGCTGTAGAACCGAACAAGCCCTCGTTGGTGAGAAGTGAAGAGGATGTTGCCTCCGTCTAAATGGGCACCAGTAGTATCAGTACCAAACACCTTTAAAGGAAAATTCCCATTTGTCATGATTTCAAGATGAGTTCATTTAGAATCCGATCAAATGACCACCCAAGTGTCAGTATGTATAAATAAAAAACATGTGCTTAAAGATTCTGGAAGAAATGTTTTCATTAAAATGTCAGGCCTTTTCCAAGCAATAAAACTGCACTCTCCCACATGTGCTTATCTGCGTTGGCAATCTTCAGTGGGATCGTTTTTCAATTCAATTCAATTCAAAATGGTTTATTAAATAAAAATACTTTCTTTGCGGCAAAAGCCGAATTGCAAAAGTTTACATTTCAAACAAAATCATCAATAACAAGGTAAAAATAACTTAGTACAGTCCGACCTCTCTTATCCGGCCTCCCCTTATCCGGATCTCTCTATTATCCGGACGCACACTTGCCGAGATTTTTTTTCAATTCAATTTTATTAGTACGTGAGGAAATGAGATTGCAATCTAAACTCAATCCTATACGCAAACTCACTTTGATTAAATATATTTTCCAGTGTAGTCTACCTAAAACAACATTATTTTTCATGAAAATATCTCACCCAAATCACCAAAAGAATTTAGGCAGGATAATTTTCCAGTAAATCGGGGTGCAGTGTAAACATTTCATCACGTTCTCTTGTTGTTTCCCCGGGAAAAACAACACATGTTCGCTAGCTAATGCTCGGCCTCAATACGGACAGCGCCATCTATCATGTTTGAGCCTACAGTCAGTATAACAATGGCTGACATTGCGAAGCTGCGATAGCGGCCGCGATGATCTAATTGTAAAACTTACTTTCATCGAGTCATTCATTCTCTCTCTTTCGAGGTATGCTCGATTTATACCTCAATCATTTTAGCAGGTAAATTATCCAACAGTTTTGGCCATCGTTCGATTTCATTTCCGTAAAAATTACCGCCTATAATTTGCACTGACACTGCAGTGAATACATGTCTGTACCGTACGCCCGGCCCACAACAATAGATAACGTGTAGCTACCGCCGCGTTGCGGGGATCGAGGCCGCAGCTTGCGTGTATTTAATATTGGGTCTCCCAGATCCGGATAAATCCCTTATCCGGATTGGTGCTGGTCCCAATGTGTCCGGATAAGAGAGGTCGGACTGTACTACAAACAAATTTCAATATAGACATATATGTAACAAGGTATATCATAAATAAATTCAAATCGATATTCATTGATCAAATAGGAAAATATGCAAAATACATGATTTCAATCAAATTGAATGATTTCAGCTTAAAAACTGTTATTGCAAGTTTTAGTAATTGGACCGCAGTTGGATAAAACAGACTTTGTCGGCTAAAACATTTGATTTCTTTTATGAAATGCTCTCAAGCAAACTATCATAAGAGAGACCTACCGGTTCGATTACATGAATAAGCCATGTAAATCGGGTCAAAGGAGGGTAGCATTTCATGAAACAAAATAGTCAGTGATTTCCACTACCAACTGTTATAAGCTACTGAAATCTGCACTTTTGATTGGCTCAGAACAATTTAGTCAGTGAAAATCACCATTTTCCTCACAAAATGCTTGAGAGAACTCACCCTACAATCGATTTCCATGCATGCCTTCAACTCTAATGGATAGATAGTGAATACGGCCATTGTAAGAAGAATGTTAGATTGGACATCAGCCTGAAAAGAACAAATATTACAATATTGTTTGTTACTTCAAATTATCGATTGTAATTTGAAAGGAAGGATAAATAAATGAAAAGACAAGACAATTCAAATAACAATGAAATAATGAAATAAATATGCAGTCAAAGGTTTTGTACCATGGTACAAATGAAACCTCTTTTGAGAATACGGGCCAATGAGTCTCATGTGATGTAAATTCAGTAAATAAATTAACTCCTGTTGTGCCCCCCCCCCCATTGGTCATGTGAATTGTAGAATGGAAACTACCACACCTCTTCTTCATTACATCATGAATAATGATTTCAAACCATATGTGGACACAAGATTAGAGCTTAATTATTTGATGAATTGAAAAAAATATCTTTGTATTTTTTTTTAAAGCTTTCTCATTTGCCAATTCAGTTTTAAATACTTTCATATTCCTGAATAGAATAGACTATTTTTTTTTTGGGGGGGGAGACTTTATAAGACATCTCAAGTGGCAAAAGTCTGTGCCAGGACGTTTAGCAGGAATCCAACTACTAAAGAATTCATCTTTTACAGTGACATTTCCCATTGTTTTATCAAAAATAAATGCGAGATTTAGCTATGAAAATATGCTAGCAGAATTCCCACATGAAAGACGCACCTCTGACATCTGTTAAGGTGTCTAATAAAGTTCACTTACCGCTCTCATGAATTGATTAGTTTGTGATTTGGTTGTCTTGACAATAAATGAAAATCCCTCCTCATTCCAACTGAGATAGCTGCAAAGAGAAAAGACGAATGAGTATCAGTTTGGAGAAACCCTGAATTTGAAAGTCTCGGGCTGATGAAATTTCAAATTTTGTGTGATTCAAACTTTTGAATGAACTTTCCATGTCTTGATGAAATGTCTGGAAAATCTTAGAGGTACATGAAGTATGCTCAAAATTTAAATTTGATAGAACAATGGACGAAAACATTTTAAGTGCAGCAGCCGCGAGACTTTCAATATCTAAAAACATACTAAGAAAATTAGGGTACATAGGGGGACTTCAACTGAAGTGCATAAGAAATTCCACATGCTAAGAATATAGATAGGCTAAATCTATGAAAACACTTACCTGAAGTTGAGCCGAGGGTGGAGGTAGACTGATTGGAGCACACGCCCTGTGTTGAGATCACGTCTTATAATCCACTTATCTTTCGTCAGAGTGATAAGGTGTGGCCTGGTGTCGTCATTTGCATCCTCCTGTACACAATAATTATAATGGATATATATTATGCATACATCCTACGAAAGGGCGAAGTCTATGAATGGGTTTATTCCGTCATAATACACATTTAGACGTTAAGTTGAAGGTACATGTAGAGGGCGTTGAGGCGCATTGCGAACATTGAAAAAAGGCAAAGAAATTCGCCTTAAACGCAGATGTAGAAAGATATATATATATAGCGCCATCTATCTGGGTAATTGATTCTGAGGTGCATTGTTATCTTTACCCTGGCTTAGTGCTGCAGTCACATTTCCTCTACGGCTGCCGAAAGGCGAGTCAAAAACAGCCGTTTCAACTTTTTCTGTACCAGCTACATATGGGTGGTTTGAATAAAATTAGATAAAACGGCCGTTTGACTCGCCGTACAGCGGCCGTAGAGGAAATGTGACTGCAGCATTAGCTCCGGCTGCTAATTGTAGCGCTCAGTACATTCAATGAATGAATCCTGCAGGGTACCCATTCACCTCATCTGGGTTGAGTGTAGCACATAACATTGCAAACGCATGGCATACAGAATGGGACAAACATCACACCATACGCCATTACCATTAATATCATGTGTAAATGCTCGTGCACACAAGTGAATAAGTGATACCACAATTCCTTGATGCATGTATTTTGATAGCACATGATTAAAGTCACCGGCTACTGCATTGTAAGATTACCATACGAACCTCGCAATAAGTGTGAGAGAATACATACAAGAACAGCTACTAAATGCACCTTCCACAATAGACCGGTTTACTAATGTAGTCAAATCTATGGATGTTTCTTCCCTCGGGGCCTAGTAACGAGTTATTCCATTAACCTGTACCTAACAATGGTATTTCAATACTTGGATTCCACTTTGCATACATTAGTTGTTGCTATGTCGGGCAAACCTCAGGCAAGCTTTCCGGTTGTTAGAGGCAACCTTTGTTAAACTGGTATGCATAAAATTTGAATATGTTAGTAAACCGGTCTATTGCCCTGGTATAAGAACAAGTCTCTACTGCAATTATACAAATATGCAGAACAGTCGATCATGCAGTACATTTTCTAATATGGACCATTTAAAAAGCAACACTGAATAAAGAGAACAAAATACCAAGCAGAGAATACAATGCACAGCTTATCATTGTACCTTCCAAGATAGGCCCTTTATGAAATGTTATTTCATAGAATGTAGTCTTGTGAATGGATACCATAACTTGGAATGCTACTTGCATACAATACATCGCTATGGCTGGGAGTGGCAAACCCCTGACAAGCTTTCAGATGGTCAAGAAAAGCATTGTTTAAAAAAAGAGTATACATACCATTTGAATGTTAGTAAAAAAGGTCTATTGAACTAGTAGACAAAAGAAAAGTCTACATTGTTATGTATGAAAATGCAGGAAGTTTGGAACACTCATTGTCACCTTTTCTACCTAAACAGACTATTCAAAAAGTGAAAGCAGAGAATAAAATGCACAGCTCCTTATCCTACATGTATCTTCCAAGAAAGGCCCTTCATGGGTGTTTTCTGGATCAAGTAACAAAAATTCCTTTGAGCATATTGGTAATAAATGAATTACTCTAATAAATAGAGTCTGATTTGCATGCATTGCTTGTTGCTATGTCTGGCATGCCTGTGACAAATATCATTATGTTGCCAAGAACTTATCAACAAATAATGACATTAATTGGAATTCTTTTTGCTCTGTTTCCAACTGTTGCTGTCTGTCAAGCGTGGTATTAAACACAGATTTAACTTTAAGAAGAAGCTGACACATCCATGGAATGTTAGGATTGACCTTCCTTTTTTATATTTATGAAAAGATCATATTCAAGAAAAAGATATACTAAAATATATAGAAATTCATTGTATACTCATATTGTGTATTTCTTTTCATTTTACAATATAAAGAAATTGTACTTGGTATTAAAATGATTTGGCAACAAGTAATAGTATTCAAAAATTATGGTCTAAGTAAACCTACGGTTAACTATACAAAGGCAATGAGAATACCATCCATTTTCTTTTTAAGGACAAGTCCACCCCAAGAAAAAGTTGATTTAAATAAATTGAGAAAAATCCAACAACCATAACACTAAACAAATCATGAAAATCGGATGTAAAATGACAAAGTTATGACATTTTAAAGTTTCGCTTAATTTTACAAAACAGTGATGTGCACATCTTGGTCGGTATGCAAATGAGGGGACTTATGACATCATCCACTCACTATTTCTTTTTTATTTCATCATATGAAATATTTTAATTTTCTTTTGTCCCTGAACATCAGGTATTACCATTGTTTTAACATTTCGTGGTTCAGTCAAGTTGGTCAATAATCTGTAAAATCTGTAAAATATGAAATATTGTACAATTCAAACAATAAAAAAACAAAAGAAATAGTGAGGGACATTACTGACTCTCTCATTTGCATATCACCGAGTTGTGCATATAACTGTTTTATGAAAAATAAGGAAAACTTTAAAATGCCATAACTTTCTTATTTTACATCCGATTTGGATGAAATTTTCAGCATTATGGTTGTTTGATTTTTCTCTATTGATTAAAATCAACAATTTTCTGGGGTGGACTTGACCTGTTACAGTTTTCTATAGCTTGTCCAAGAAAAAGCATTTCAGTAATTTCCACTGACTAATTTGCTCCCAGTCAATCAGACTCAAGGATTTGCAATAGCTTATAACAATAGTCGGGTAAAAATCACTGACTGCTATGTTGAACAGACCAGGTTGGAGTTACCTCATGGGCAAGTTTGTACAATTGACCTTTCATTTCTTCCATTAGGATAGGCAAATTTCAAAGCAAGATATTACGTAAGCTAGCATGACATATGTAGCAGGATGCACAAATGGCATAGACCAGGGGTGGTATTCTGAAAACGTTCTTATCTTTTATCTTATCTCATTGAGATAAGAAGACGCTAAAATCATTGCAAATCGGTATTCTGAAAATCTTCTTAACGCGTTCTTATCTCTGTAAAGACTGTCCCCTTCTTATCTTCAATACGCCCATTTTTAAGATATTACCAATCAAAATGCGCTTTATATTGGCTTATATTGGCAGTTTAACCAATAGAAGTGTTCCTTATGTCAAGAGAATATCATGGGCGCTGCGCGTACACTGTTTCTGGCGCATTGCGCGAAATAGGCATTTTTATACGCAATGACTGATTATTATTTCGAGACACGTGCACAAAATAAAGAAAGAAATTAAAGAAAAAAAGTAAATAAAGCAGGTACGAATAAAGAATAAAACGGGAAGAAAGAAAGTAAATAGGTAAGAAAGGAGACAGAAAATGGTCAGAATGAATTAGAAATCAATTTAAAAAAAATGACAGGAACAAAGCAGAAAATAATGAAAGAAAGAGTAAACGAAAGAAAGCAAGCAAAAAGAATTTAAGAGAAAATCAAAAATTAAAAGAACGAAAAAAGAATGAATAAAAGAAATAAAAAGGAGGAGAAAGAGAACGATTATCAATGATTAAGTGAGCAATAAAAAATGAAGGTAAAAATAAAGGAAGAAACTTAAAGGGAAAAAACGGAAAAGGACAAAATAAAAAGATTAAAAAGGATAAAATGAAGGAATAAAGAACCGAAAAAACAGAAAAACGAGCGAAAGAAAGAGAAAAGGAAGGAATAAAAAATGTAAAAAGTGAAGGAAGAGAAAAAATTAAAATGAAACAAAAGAGAGAGAGAGAGAGAGAGAAATACAGGAAAATATAAGAGAGAAAAGATGAAAGAGAAATTAAAACAAAAATAAAGACTAAAGAAAGATAAATCGAAAGAAAGGTAAATTTAAAGAAAGAAAGAAAAATAACGAAAAGGGAAAATAAAAAGGCAGGAAAAATGAAGAATGAATGAAAAAACAACGAAAACCATTCATGGAAAGAATAAAGAAAAAGATTTTTATAAATTAATAGAAGAAAGACAGAGAGAAAAAAGAAAATAAAGAAAGAGAGTAAATAAAGAACGAACGGAAAAAGGATGAGCGAAAGAAAGAACAAAAAGAAATAAAGAAAGTAAAAAAGACACAAAAGTGTCAGAAAGCAGAAATTTAAAAAAATGAGAGCGAACGAACGAACGAACAAAAAAAGAACAAAATTGAAAATAAACAAAACAAAGAAAAATAAGGGAGGAAATTTGAAATTTAAGGGAAGGAATTAGAAAGAAAGAAAAAAGGAAAAAACGAATATAAAGACGAAAGAATGAATGAAAGAAAAATAAGGAAGAAATAAAAATATTGCAAAAAATAAAGTGAAGGTAGACAGAACAAGAAAAAAGAGAGAAATGGAAAGAAAGAGAGAAAAAAGGGAAATAAAAAAGCAGAAATAAAGACTTAGTAAAGAAAAAAAAGGAAAACGGAAAATAAAAAAGGAAGAAACATGAAGATTAAATGAAACAAAGGAAAAGAAAAATAAAGAAGAAATTAAAAGATTAAAAAGAATAAAACAAAAGAAAACAAAACAAACCGGATAATGAAAGGAAGGAAGAAAGACAGACAGATAGAAAAGAAGAAAAAGAGAACATAAATATATAAATTTAAAAAAAAAGGATAGAATAAGAGACGGGCAAAATAAAGGGTGAATTAAAGAAAGGGTGCATGGGAGAAATACCGGTTACTACCAGTGTCCATCTATTTTTGAGCAAGAAAGAACGCGGACATCATGAGATGTGATAACCCTCTCGCTATCTTAAATACTATCATAAATATCGTAAGAAGATAAGAAAGATAAAAGATAAGAACGTTTTCAGAATACCACTTATCTTGATTTTGTTCTTATCTTTTTAGCACGCTTTTGTATATGCGCGAGTTATAAATTTACGCGCTCAGCATAGGATGGAAAGCAAGATAAGAAAAAGATAAGAACAAAAGATAAGAAAAAGATAAGAACGTTTTCAGAATACCAATTTGAGAACGTGACGTAGATAAGAACAAAATTAAGATAAGAACGTTTTCAGAATACCGCCCCAGGTGACAAGAATAGCACATCAATGAACACTTTATAAAGATATTTTGTTGCATTTCTACTTTGAATGCATTCGCATGTTGCTATTATAATGAACTTGGCCAACTGTTAAATACCAGTTGTTACTGATCGCATTGTTGCTTTCTAGTGGAAACATGGTGGAAACACATTTAAAAGGAATATATGAATAATCAAGACATCAGAATTGGTGCTTATCTCATTAAATATTAAACCACCATGCCATTAAGAGTTCAAATGACCTTCTTCTGATCATGCGCAGAATGGAACTCCAATCTGGCTTATTGCTCCCCCTTATGTTAATTCATACATACCGGATGGAATTCACACACAAGGGCATCTTCAACCTTCTCTTTGGCTGGGACCTTGGGAAGCTTGTAAAGACGCGATGGTTTTCCATTGTGACCACACCTATGTAAACAAACAAAAGTAGATGATCAAAGAAAGTCCATGGTGGTCAACTCAATGTGTTTCATCATGAGATTACTCAAAGCATGGACCTTTTCCTCTCTTAGTTATATGATTTCTAATTTCACTTTTGTTAATATATTTTGTATGTTCTACATTGTAAAGCGCTTTGATATGATTTCATGAAAAGCGCTATATAAGTTTAAGTTATTATTATTATTATTATGAAGAGGTGGACATTCATCGCTTACCTAATGAATTTACTAACAGGTGACTGTAATTGTCCTCTGAATAACATTCTCTTCATACTAGTCTTCTTTGGTTCAATGATCGTCACCGTGAGAAGGGAAGGAAGCAGTTCGTGACTGGACATTTATATTTCACAAATTATATGCGCAATAGACAACAAATCACTTAAATCATGGAAAATCGATGTGCAGTTCTTTTTTACCTTTGGTAATCTTAGTTCCATATGTTTTATTTGGGAGAAATGTCTGCATATTTTAATATAGAGGCAATATTGTGATTGATTGTTCACCATTTGAAATTTAATTTTCCCAAGTTTCTCCATAATATTCCAGATATACGTGGTACATAACATATATAGATCGTGTATCTCTCAATGTTATTGAGGTCCTTGTGTGTGAGCGGTAGTTAGCGGATCTATGATATCATATTTTATATCATAAAGATCGTCTGCTTCTCAAGTTTGCCGCTCCAAATATGAAGCATGTTGACTGAAAGGCTCATGCTAAAACAGGGTATCAGCCAACAAAAATCAAGACCGGGTAACTGTTCCGTCTTTTGGTAATCAGATACGCCTTGGTAGTCATGGTAATTGCTATTGTTACAACACCTGTATGTTCTCATTAAGATGTGCATAACCAAGCGACGGTGACTATCATTGGACCAAAGAAATGCTCGCGTTGATAGTCCATCTCTTCATAGGTCCATGCTCAAAGTAAAAGGAGATACATCAAGACCTGGGGATGTTTCACATATATTAAAGTGTAACTAAAATCTGCACTTAAATTACATACCAGTTGCATGTGGTAAATGTACAAAACCAATCACAATATCGGCACAATCAAGAATCATAGGGCCTTCTTTGACGCTTGTTTCTTCTCTATTCTCCTTTGATTCTCACATTATTTTATTGGGCATGAAATCAAAATATGTGTGTCAAATAGTTCTGTCTCAGAAAAGATGTAAATTGTTCATGCAATATCACTAATGTACAAGTGTAGTGCAATATCACTAAATCATCTCTGTAAAACGATCAGTCAACAACATATTCATTTGTTATTCTCTAAACAATTTTTCATCTGTGAAATATATAGGGGAGAGTGGGGTAGTTGAGGCCACGGGGTAAATAAGGCCCAAATCAGTCTTTGGCTCACTGCTCAAGTTTACCAGCGTCAAAGGGATTGCTGTTTGTGTGGTATTTGAGACAGTACTTTAGCACATATCTCGAGCATTAACAATATCTCATAGCCCAATGCACATGGCCAAGAGGAGCACAAACCTAGCAGCACCTCAAAATCCGAAACAGCATCGCCACTTTAGAGAGGAGATTACTGTACCAATCCAGAAATGTGTATCAACTTTTATCTTAGTTTACTTTTGTAAGGCTTTATTGTACATGCCAGTACTGTAAAAAAATCACCACTTTCTCTTGTTTCCTGAACGGAAGCCTATGAAATTTACATACCCGATGTGGCAATTGAGGCCCCCGGATTAAAACATAATTAACACTGTTGGTTACATCTGTTAAAACAGTAAAATGCAGTGTAGACATCTCCACACTTGCTTATGTACACTAAAAGTGTCCATTTCCAATAGAAGGTGTAGAAACATAATGTAAAACGTGGTTGTGCCTTGGACTGCTGCGGCATATGTTCGTTTGGATTAGCCAGTAGTTAACTGGGGGTTGTTGAGAAATAGAAACATACACATGTACTAACAAGAAGTTGAAGTAATGCCATCACTCATCCCTCACAACAGGACCACGTACACACTACAATAGAAACTGAAGTAGGGAAAGTTACAAGTGTAATTAAATGTTTAAATTATCATTATTTTATCTAATTGTTAAACTAAATATCAACTAAAAATTAACCCTAGCCTTAAGCCACATCTACATTATAATTTACTTGCCCATTGCTATGGCCAACGCTCTCTCCTCATTTGAACAGACGAAGCTTAAAAACAATATAGAACTACATTTTGATGTCTCCTCACTGAACCAAAACTCACATCTGCCAACCACTACCAAAAAGCAAGAGGTCCAAGCCCCAACCCTGATATCCCATAATAATTTCTCTGGTTTTCACTGCATCCATCCCATAATGAAAAAAGTGTATTTCTAACAACAAGAATACAAGAGAGAGAGAAAGAGAGAGAGAGAGAGAGAGAAAGAGAGAGAGAAAGGAGAGGGAGAAGGGAGAGAGGGGTAAGGAAGAAAGTGGTCAGTCTGCATTAATGCAATACACTGATAGATTTATTATCCAACTGGGCATTAACCTTAACCTCTGATCCTTTGATCGAATACCAGAAGCCTTGGAAGGGACATGAATGAATCAATCCTGTAATTATTACTAGTAAATATTAAGTGATTGTATAAACAAACTGAAAGGACAAGTCCACCCCATCAAAAAGTTGATTTAAATAAAAAGAGAAAAATCAAACAAGCATAACACTGAAAATTTCATCAAAATCGGATGTAAAATAAGAAAGTTATGACATTTTAAAGTTTCGCTTAATTTCACAAAACAGTTATACGCACATCCTGGCTGGTATGCAAATGAGTAGACTATGACGTCATTTACTTACTATTTCTTTTGTATTTTATTATATGAAATATGAAATATTCTAATTTTCTCCTCATTGTCAAGTGATACAACGATTAATTCCTCCCTGAACATGTGGAATTAGCATTTTTTAATACTATATGGTTCATTCAAGTTGGTCCTTATTGTCAAATCTATAAAAAATGAAATATTGTATAATTCAAACAATAAAACACAAAAGAAATAGTGAGTGATGGACATCATCGACTGACTCACCTAATTGTGCACATCACATGGCTTTAATTGTGCACCTAATTGTGCACATCACATGACTTTAAAATGTCATAACTTTGTTATTTTACATCCGATTTTGATGAAATTTTCAGCACTATGCTAGTTTGATTTTTCTCTATTTATTCAAGTCAGCATTTTCCTGGGGTGGACTTGACCTTGAACTATTTTTTACTTTAAATATAGCAGCAAAAAATAGTTTTTAATCAAGGGGCCTCATCAATGGGGCAATTAAGGCCCCCTGACAACAATGTTTAATGCTCACTGATATGCAAATGAGATTGATCAGTTCTCATATTTTTATTGGATAATGTAGGTCTACTAGGGCCCGTTGCAGAAAGAGATGCAATCAAACGCAACTCTAAAAATCACGCGCAACTTGATTTTCAACCAATCAACAGCGCGCATTTGGGACTTGCGATTGATATTTTGACTTGCGTTTAAACGCAACTCTTTCTGCAACAGGCCCCTGGAGACCTAGTATTAAACATCTAATCATGTTTCTACTGCTACACATTAGAAAGATATGATTGGAATTATGAAAAAGGTGGCCTTATTTACCCCTCTCTCCCCTACACAGACTGGAGGAGATTGGCCCGTGAATTTCAGAATAAGACAGCCCCCTTATATCAAAATTATCCTGTAAATTACTGGTTGGTTTTACTAAAGTTTATTTTGAATATTCATGCGAACGAATGGCTCCCATAAGGACAAAAACAAATTATTGCTTGGTTTGCATGGGTCTAGTTACTTTAATGCTAAGAATGCAATAAACAAATCTTACCAAGAATAGCATCTTCTGTAGTTGTCGGCATAGAGACGATTGCTGTGACAAAGATAAGTTAGAGAAAAGTCTCCATGAGTTGGATTACTGATGAAATCAAAATACCTAATTTTTTTATTGTTATAGTGTCAATGGTTTCTCATGGGTCATTCATCTGTGTGTTTTTTTAAATTGTTTTGTTAAAAATACAACAAAATCTAAGATTGCCAACTGTATGAAATCTTCTCTCCAAGGAAATAGCTACAATTTAAAGGGAGAGTGAACTGAGTGTGGTCTCTCATTGACTGTGTGTTATAAATAAATAGTCTTAAAATATACGTTTTCATATACCTACTGATAATACTACAGAGAATAAATTGACCTATAAATGTATTTGTATAGAGAAACTAAAATGTTTTGAGAGGAAAAGTAATTGTTTTGCTACTTGGTAACATAATTATTGCGGTATTAATGTATTGAGTAGTTAATTAGCATGTTATCATTCAAGTGGGTCTGTATTACTAGACTACACTAGTATTATGGGTCAGGAGACTAGCCAGGTATGAGTAGTTCAGGACTCGAGATGGCGCTATATGTGTATCTGCGTTAAAGGGATGGTCCGGGCTGAAAGTATTTATAGCTTAATAAATAGAGTAGAATTCACTGAGCAAAATGCCGAAAATTTCATCAAAATCGGATAACAAATAACAAAGTTATTGAATTTAAAATTTTAAAGTTTAGCAATATTTTGTGAAAACAGTCGTCATGAATATTCATTAGGTGGGCAGATGATGTCACATCCCCACTTGTTCTTTTGTATTTTATTATATGAAATTAGGTTTATTGAAATTTTTTCCTCCAAGAACTAGGAAAATTGGATTGACAACTTATTTAGTGCATTAGATATTCATTGCTGCAACTTATTTCATTACAAGGGAGATATATTATTCACACAAGTATGAAATAACGAAAAAATTATGATTTTATGTAATAACACAAGAAAACGGCAAGTGGAGATGTGACATCATCAGCCCACCTAATAAATTTTCATGATGACCGTTTACACAAAATATTGCTAAACTTTAAACTTCAATAACTTTATTATTCATTATCCGATTTTGATGAAATTTTCGGCATTTTGCTCAGTGAATTCTACTCTATGTATTAAGATATATATATTTTCAATAATTCAGGCCGGACCATCCCTTTAAGACATCAAGCAGACCACCTCAGCAATTAGAATCACTACATAAACGTTATTTTGTTTACATAGTTGAAGAAATTATTGGAAGCATGCAATAGAATTAAGAAATAGTATATCTAAGGGAAAATAATATTTCCATGCATTTCATTTGATTACCAGCTGAGTATTTATTTTAGAAACACTCAATATTTTAAATCCTGGATTACATCAATTTTTATGCAGAAAAGATTATTTTCTTTGTTTTCCAAAATCACTAATTACACTTCTATTTTTTTATTTGATAATTTCCCCACGGAAAATAGAACTTAAAATATAAGTGGTTAAATGGGTGGAAATGCAAACTCATGTTTTTTGTCATGGATTTGTTAACATCTATTATTTGGCAATGGCTGCTTTATGTTTAAACTGGGATAAAATTTGAGATACATTGCCATAGCCTCAACTCCCTTCATACTACACTGATCTCCTCCCCTTTACCCCAAAATTAACATTGTAACTTGCATCCTTCTGAGACTCAATTAAACTCTAACCTTTCATAAGATACTAAGCTTGATGACTGCATTTGCCTCACTTGCTTGAAATTGACATCATCCTGACAAAAAAAATACAAAGTTCATATCTAGAGAATCAATAGTTCATCCAAAATGTGACCAGACCTGACATTTTGCAGACTCAATGGTTCGAATTGCAATAATAATTATTATTGTTGTCTTGATAATAATTAGGCCTCTAATTATGATTACTATAATTATTTTTACAATGATACTTATCATTGTCTCATTATTATAATGTTATAATATGTTAGATATACTTCTGTTTTTCATCATACACTTTAAATTTAATATTTTGACACCTATTCCTTTGAATCTTCTAGCAATGCCATGCCCCCCATCTGTTTAATAACCATACTAATGATTTGGTTTTATCCACCCCATGTAAATTTGAGTATGTACTTTTGTTTGTATAGTGTGTGTATGTGTCTGGATGCAGGGTGAGTGTGAGGGTGTGTGCATGCTTGGGTATGAATGTTTAATGAGTGAGTCCTTGTGAATGATTTTGTATTTTCTTTTAAATCATTTTTTTGTGATAATTAATATTCCATCAAATAATATACAATGTATACCTTTATTGTAAATTCATGGCGCAATTTAGTTTTTTTAAACTACCATGCCTGTATGTATTTTTATATGTGATTATTATCAATACAACCATTTATCTATCTATCTATTATTATTGTCTCATTATCATTATTGCCTCATTATTGTCTTATCTCATTATTTCATAATATTATGGGGAACTTGGTCGCCCGCGCGAAGTGCGATAATACACCTTTTGCTCTCGAGCTACGCGCGACCGTGCGTGCGACCATGCCCAAAAAAAAACCTCCACACGTACAGGATCGACCCACAACGAGACGCCATTCACATGTTTACCGCTTCTACTGTTCACTTCTCGCAACCACTCATCACGCATATATACATGTAGTCAAGTCCATACGGCGATTCCAAGATACCAACCTTCTGAGTTACTCCAAGTTCTGCTACCAATCACTGAGTTCAACGTATACAGTTATATCTGAGTCTTCGACCTTGTTCTCTATAAGACGGACTAACCTAGGATTAAGGTAAGTAGAGTTCTCGGTAATCCAGCTAGGCAATAATCCATATAGTTAGGTTACTATATATTGCCGCTGCGGCAGGGTCCAGGGATTCACCCAATTCCCTAAAAGAAACACCCGGTCCTGCCCCTGCCATGAAAGGCGTTAAGCCAGCCAAAGGAATGGGGAGGGGAAGAGGGTTTGCAAGGGTCAGCAAGGGTCCCATTACACCCGGTACCTTTCAACCTGGTACTTTCCATAGTAAGGGGAGAGGAAGGGGTCTCCTTAATTACCTCAATAGAGAAGATGTCTCTTTAGTGGATACCCCCGCCCCTGCTCCTAGCTCCCATTCCCCGCCTCTACTAGGGTTCGATAGTCATTTCCACCCAGATAGGTGTGGTTGGTATAATAAAAGAAAGAGGAAGAGCATGGTGACAAAGTATCCGGTAGAGATTGTTGGTGGGGTCCTAAACTTCTGTGACCCGGAGTTCTTTATGGACCCCAGCTTTCTCTCCCGCGTGCTGGATCACAGCCCCCCATTTACGAAGAGGGATGGGTGCTGGAGGTTAGCAGTAGGAATACACCCTAAACAGGCCTCTCAGTAAACGGAGGTCCAGTGGGAGCGATTAGTACATTGCTGCAAAATACCTTCGTGGTAGGTGTAAGTGAATTAGGTTTTGACTTTTCTGTCAACTCCCAGTGGTGGCCTGACCAGGAGACGCTCTTTTTGAGACTCCTTGGTCAGGGCACCCAAGGGAGAGTACTCATCCTGCACCTAAGGGACGATTCTAACTTTTTAAGAATAATACGGCATACGCGGCGCATACTTTGGCCCGCCGGCTTCTTGAAAAGCACTGATCCCTCCTCCAGAGGATACACCTCCACAATTTCTCTAGCGACTCGCTGCAAGCTAGAAAATGGACTGCTGCCTTTCCATATTGTTATTTTGGTATTCCTGGGATGGCAGCTTATTTCACAACGGATCAAATCCAAGGCCTTAGGGCCGTTCCCGCGAATCGGCTGATTTTGGAGACTGATGCTCCGCATCTTCCTCCTCGCCCAGACATGACGGTGACTTCACCTGAAAACCTGGGTGATGTGGGGGCGGTGGTAGCCAATCTGCGGGGACAGCCCTTGGCCATTATAATGGCCCAAACCACCTACAACGCTAAGCAACTGTATGGCCTGTTAGGGTAATAGGGGGTATTATATATTTTTTTGGTGGCCCCTGTCTCATAATTTATTTTTCTGTCCAAAATCTTGCCCTTCCTACTTTGGAGGTTAATTAAAAGATAAGGTCACAGCCTATCCATGTAATTGAGGGGTCTTAGGTTCTTCTCTTCTGCGATGCAGTATTTTCTCTCTCCAGAGAACGTTTATATTCTGTATCGTGGTGGAGAAGGACTGAGAAGTTTTCCCAACGTACCGGGCCGAACTAGACCAGATTTTACATCCCCAAGTGGAAAGTGTCTGTTGGCTGTCATCTTTCAGACCCTCCTTAGACTTCAGGGACTGGTAAAGGTTGCAGACTCTTATATTCGATAAAATCCAAGGGACATTGGTTTAGTTAGTTTTTTTAATATTGTGCCAAATTGTGTCGCACGTTAAGTTATACATGTATATCCAGTTGATATTTTAGTTCTTCCAACCATTGTGCCAGAATACGTCACCTGTAGGTGAATTGAAAAATTTCTTTCAATAATATCCAGTGGATATGGGTTTGGTTATTTTAAAAACAATATTGTGCCAAGTTGTGTCACACATAAAATTATATATCCAGGTGATAATTTAGTTATTTCAACCATTGTGCCAAGTGACGTCAAATGTGAATTTATAAATTTCCTTTAATAATATCCAGGCGATATGGTCTTCAATTTAGTTTTAAAGTCTGCTGGCCAATCAAGGCCTATTATTCACTTATCACCCTCCAAAGTTTGAGGATAGAGATTTGGGGCCAACCACATTTTTTTTGTATGTGTAAAATAGTCCTTTAAAATAGATAGGCACATCCTGATCACCGCATGAACTACATGCTTATAGTAGCCTATAACATAAAGACATATATACATATATGTTTCAGTGATTGATCTTTTTAACGATTATTTGGATTGGTTGAAATTTAGTTATATAGCGCCATCTTCAGGCTTCTAATTTTGCTATCAGGAAATGGCACCATTTTCGAATTCCAGTTGACTTAGTTGATGAAATCTGTCTATTTTGGAGACATCGACGTGTATTATGAAATTCTACACATAAGAAGGCAGAAAGGAGGTATGTAACGATCTAATGTAGTCATAATTAAGGATAATTAAAGTTCAATGATAAGATTATCTTTGTATAAGTGCTTTCAATAAGCACAGAACCATGATAGATAACTCAATGTGTGTACATTACATTAGGCCGATGTACATTACATTTCGGCGGCCGACGCAATGTTGATTCGCAAATTCCAATTGTTATGTAATGTAGATTACCGCACGCGAACGAAATGCACATGAATGAAAGAATGTAAACAAACGTTTGCTACTGTTAGGTTGATGTACTATTATGAGTAAATTTAGTGCATGTCATGGAGAAATTGAGAAGGTTAATGCAAGTTTGATACAATGTAAGATTGATTTGATACTGATAGAAGTATAGTTAGAAATGAAGAGTTATACAGGTTTAAGACATGTTATTATTATGAACAGAGTTGAGTTACAAAGAATGCAAACGGTCAGAAATCTTGACTTTAGTTGAATGATGAAGGATAACAAATATGAGATAAGTTTAATCATGAAGAATACAGATATGAAATTATGGTTTCTGATAGATTATAAGGTATATGTGCATAATGTAATGCATGAAAGCATGGTATTATAATGGAAATATGTAAAGTTGAGGTTAAGACAAAGGGTTATAATTGGACAATGTAATATGCATATTTCTTAAGGTCATTGTTTTCTGAACATGCATATTCGTGAACGGTTGATTTATTATTTGTTCGATTTGTTTCATTTGTAAACAGTTTTTAAGGAGCATACGGAGCATATGGATCATTCGAAAGAATTAAAGAACGATTGGAACCTCAAAGAAATGACCAATTGTCCTTTATAGAGATGCTTCAGCTACAATATATATGTATATGTTTAATAAAAGTTTTCAGAGAGCATGCTCAGTGCCCACGAGGATAGGAAAAGAAACCTAAATTCCTCAGTGTATGTTTACGTTACATTTCCGAGATACTGGGAAATAATTGGTTCTTTTCAGGGATCTGGGACAAGTGTTTTATTCCTTAAAGGACAAGTCCACCCCAACAAAAAGTTGATTTGAAAAAAAGGAGAAAAATCCAACAAGCAAAACACTGAAAATTTCATCAAAATCGGATGGAAAATAAGAAAGTTATGACATTTTAAAGTTTCGCTTAATTTCACAAAACAGTTATATGCACATCCTGGTCGGTATGCAAATTGGCAGACTGATGACGTCACCCACTCACTATTTCTTTTGTATTTTATTATATGAAATATGAAATATTATCATTTTCTCCTCCTCGTCAAGTGAAACAAAGTTTTATTCCTCCCTGAACATGTGGAATTACCATTATTTTAACAGTTTATGGTTAAGTCAAGTTGGTAATTAATGTAAAATCTTTAAAAATTGAAATATTGTATTATTCAAACAATAAAAAACAAAAGAAATAGTGAGTGATGGACATCATCGACTCTCTCATTTGCATATCGCTGAGTTGTGCATTTAACTGTTTTGTGAAAAATAAGCGAAACTTAAAAATGTCATAACTTTCTTATTTTACATCCGATTTCGTTGAAATTTGCAGCGTTATGTTTGTGTGATTTTTCTCTATCGATTCAAATCAACAATTTTCTGGGGTGGACTTGACCTTTAATATCATTATAATAAGTTATTTCTGAAAGGATGGCGCTATATGTAACGGTTTAATGTTACATTTTTTGTTCCATTCCTCATACATATATCTGTATATACATGGGTGATTAGGACAGTAGGGAGTCAATAATTAATTTTTACGGTTGGGGGGAATATGGGGAACTTGGTCGCCCGCGCGAAGTGCGATAATACACCTTTTGCTCTCGAGCTACGCGCGACCGTGCGTGCGACCATGCCCCCCAGAAACCCTCCACACGTACAGGATCGACCCGCAACGAGACGCCATTCACATGTTTACCGCTTCTACTGTTCACTTCTCGATTCTCGCAATCACGCATATACAGTCAAGTCCATACGGCGATTCCAAGATACCAACCTTCTGAGTTACTCCAAGTTCTGCTACCAATCACTGAGTTCAACGTATACAGTTATATCGAGTCTTCGACCTTGTTCTCTATAAGACGGACTGACCCAGGATTAAGGTAAGTAGAATTCTCGGTAATCCAGCTAGGCAATAATCCATATAGTTTTACTATATTAGGTTTACCATATAGGTTACTATAATATCTTAAAATAATAATTAACACCATAACAAAGGTTCATAATCAGATATTTAAATTCATTAAACATATCTCAAACATGTTTTTTCTAAATTAAATTCATGAAAGGAGCTTTCTTTTTCTGTACCATTAAAAATATGACTTCCATTACTCAACATTCAATACCATATTCTAGACATTCAGACGCACATGATGCAAGCACACACACCCTCACACTCCACATTAAACACAGTCATAGGCATGCAAACGCCACAACTATATGAAAATTCCAATGCAGGCTGAACCAACAAAATGCGAGCACCAGCGCCAGCCTTGCCCTGCGCCCTCGTGCCGCGCCGTGGCAGGCCATCAGTAGGGTGTCTGAAGCCACACTGAAAAGCGTCAGCATAAGACAGGCTGATTTAGGGGGAAATATGGCACATTTTTTCGGGGAAGTTCAGAACTTCAGGCTACTAGAAAAATGTGGATATTAACTTGTGTTTGGCATGTATGGAAAGAGAACATTCAGGGGCTTCTTTTGACAGTAAGGACAAGTTTATATGATCATTTTAAATAAGGATTTAGAGAAAAATTGCAAACCCTTATTTTTGTGTGTGTTGAGATTGTCATTTCTCCATGCGTTTTCTATATGGGAAAATGAAATTTCTGTTTTGCACAATATTTTTCACTTTGTCGCAATTTTTCATTGTGATCTGGTTTCCAAATCTTTATAAAAATCATACCATCAGATAGAGCATAAAAAATCCTATTGGACTCTTTATGGACAAGTTTTTGGCATTAATAATAAATTTATAACAGCTCTCGGAAGCTAAAAATTTGGATTTGTGTGTGTCCATTTCTTAACTACACAGAGTATGGCAGAGAAATGCTGAAAATTGACCTTATTTCATTCTTCTTTTTTGCAGCCAATAATTGGATTTTTTTTCAAAAATATTACATTTCTGTCAGTCTGAAAGTGAAGGTCATTTCTCTTCAAATTCACAAAGAAAATGTTATATTTTCTTGAAATAAGAAAAATATTTTTTTTCTCCAGACACCCTACCATCAGCTATCAGCATGGGGCCGATTGCACGAAAGGGTCTTTCCAAGGACCGTCTTTCGTGTCGCCCATCTTTTATGATACGCCATGTGAAACGCATTTCAAATAAATTATCTGCAAATATATTTATTTGTCCGTTAAAATAAACAAAATATTTGTTTATAAAATGATGTGATATCTCATGAAATTGTTTTGTATAAAATTTGATTTAAAAGCAAGCTTACGAATTTTATTTGCTTATCATAAATTTCAGAAACACCCCGCTTATAGCGCATCATAAAAGATGGGCGACACGAAAGACGGTCCTTGGAAAGACCCTTTCGTGCAATCGGCCCCAGGATAGGACCAGGACCAGGTACGGTAACGGTCCCTTGATTGCCGTGCTCGCCGTTCGCACCCGGCGCGGTTAAGACGAGGTGCCGATGATTTAAATTGTGCCTGAGCATCCTGAGCCTGCAGTCGTGTGCACAACAAAATCCAACTTATTACAGGGGACGATATCACCATACCTGACAAATGAAATTCCTGACAATGCGATAATTCGTCCTCATTAGGTTTTGCATTCGTCTTTCCTTTGATCTGACCTGCAAAACAGCATTATTTCGAGGTTTCATCTTTTTATTAAAGTCATACACCAAAACAAAAGCTAGCACGTGTACCGTACACACGCTATGAAGTAACAAATAAAAAATGAAATATTTTCAAAGTTCCCGCGCTCCGCCGGCGCCACTATCGGGTGGATGGTGCTGAGAAAGCAAAGAGAATGTGAGAGGGATCTGGGGAAGGGGTAAGTGGCGTATCTATAGGGGTACAAGAGGGCACACCCCCGGCGCCACATTTAGGGGCACCAAAAGGAAAATGAAGGGAGAAAGGAGATGAAAATTTAACACCCAGAGTTTTTTTTTTCCATTTCTAATGGAGATATGTGGTAAGTTGGAAGAGAAAACAAATTTTGCCCATGGCCATGCCTTGCATTGACATCATTGTCGGGAGGGGCACAGTTTGTAGTGCTTTCTCCAGATACTAATTTTCCTAGATAGGCTGCTAGGAGGGGTGTAATTAAATATGTAGCAATGATTATTATTTGTTGTTTTTGTTTCACTAGATAGGGGGAGCAATTATTTCATCAATGTACACAAAAGGCACTGCACAGTTTCCAATACCTTCCTAAAAAGGCAATCAGGTAATTTCTGTATTTCTTATAAAAAAATAGTACAACACATGTAAATGTGAAAAATATTAATTATTCAAATATACTGTACTGTATAGAATGACAAAAGATTTTTTTTCATCTTGTATTTCTATTTGATGATAAAGGTTTTTTATGATCAGGAAGATCATTGCATATTTTACGACCTGCATATAAATATTTTTTTCCTGTGTTTTAGAACGTGTTTGATTGGTTGATCTGGTATCCAAATTATATAGGCCTTATACTTGATAATGTGTAATAATATCATGATCTTGGTAAACTAAAAAAAAAGTAGTAAAATATAGTTGATAAATTATTTTCCTTTTTCTGTATTTGGTCTTTAACTTCTTTATCTTCCTTAGCTTTCTCTTTGTCTCTCTCTCTAGCCCCAACCCCTCTTCCTATCTCTACATATCTCTCTCCCCTCTGTTGCATTTTTTTTCTTCTCTGAAGATTATTATCTGATAGCATGGTATGATGTGACAACTTGTTCCTTTTAATTTCATTAAATCAAATCTATAACATGAGCATTATGACATTTTCCTCCATTAAGTATGATTTTCCACATTCCACATTCATGGAGCTAAATATTGTAAATTCAATGTCATACTAAAAATACAAGAGGCTAGGTGGATGTATGACATCACCAGTGCAATCGCTAGCAAACCACCAATTCACTATTTTTTTTCTTAACCTGCAATCTTGAAATTTTGTTACTTTGCATCAGATTTCAATGAAATTTTCATTGTCATGTTTTCTAGATTTTCAATATCTAATGGGAGTCTAACACTTCACTTTATTTCATCTGCTTTAATTATCAACTCTACATCATAACCCAAATAAAAAAAACGCTCATACAGATATATAAATTCAACAGATTGGCATTTATTACATATCCTTGGAGCATATTTTGGACATTTTATGTGATTTTTTTTAACAGAGCTATTATGTACATCACTACATGTGGCATGTAAGCTGTCAATCTGAAATGTACAAGAAATTTCAAAATTAGTAACAGACTCCATGGACAAGGTTGACACATACAAATCAGGAACTGATTTCAAAGAATCTAAAAGCAAACTTAAAATCACCGAAATCTAAAGCGTTAAAATCTTTAAAATATTGAAACATTACAATATACATGTAGCTCAAACAAAACATAACAGAGTGAATCCTGTTATTAGATTTAACTCTGAGTACATGGACAACTCTGTTAACTTGTAAAATATTGAGAGAAAAAAAATTCATTTTGTCATCATTTAATACCTGTAATACACTCATCTTGATATAATACAGTTTGAAAGCAAGTCAGAATAATACATATGACTAGAAAGGTCCATAACTGCACACAGACACAATCGTTGCCTCCACCATTTCAAAGTCGGAAAGATGCCAAATGTTTTTCTAAAACTTTTCAAAAACTGATACCTGTAGTCTACTTAGATGATCATGATATTACATGACCAAGATCTAAACTAGATTGTTTAAATTTTAAGAAGAAGAATTTTGTTTATGACCGATATATCGACCACAAATCCTGAGCTGCTTAAAGATCCACCCCAGGAAAATGTTGATTTGAATAAATAGAGAAAAATCAAACCAGCATATTGCTGAAAATTTCATCAAAATCGGATGTAAAATAAGAAAGTTATGACATTTTTAAAGTTTCGCTTATTTTTCACAAAACAGTGATATGTACAACGCAGTGACTTGCAAATGAGTCAGTAAATGATGTCCACCACTCACTATTTCTTTTGTTTTTTATTGTTTGAATTATACATTATTTCATTTTTTATAGATATAACAATAAGGACCAACTTGACTGAACCATATAGTATTAAACAATGCTAATTCCACATGTTCAGGGAGGAATCATTGTTGTTTCACTTGACAATGAGGAGAAAATTCAAATATTTCATATTTCATATAATAAAATACAAAGGAAATAGTGAGTGGATGACATCACCAGTCTCCTCATTTGCATACCAGCCAATGTGTGCATATAACTGTTCTGTGAAATTAAGCGAAACTTTGAAATGTCATAAGTTTCTTATTCCACATCTGATTTTGATGAAATTTTCAGTGTTATGCTTGCTGGATTTTTCTCTTTTTATTCAAATCAACTTTCTGTTGGGGTGGACTTGTCCTTTAATCACACTGGCTAAAGACAAAACATAACCTACATATGCAGTGAACTATTACATTCAATACTCACATGGGCCACACTACACACAGATTTGCAGTTAACAGCAAATTTCAAACACTGATTCTGATTGGGTGAAAGCTTGTATGTTTTACAATATGCACAGTATGCAATAATAACTTTTGATTGGCCACTGCAATTTAGAAATTGATTATAAACCTTTGTGTAACAGGCTCCCATTTCATACAGTATGTTGTCAACTAGGTACACTTGCAGTTCCTGAATATGATTTTCTATTTACTTTCCATTATGAAATTGTTAAAAAACGTTAATAAGTTCAAAACCATTATAGGTCATGACAGAACTGTGTTACAGAATTTGCATACATGAGTGTGATGTCCACATATTTAGTGAGTCTTTCACAAAACCAACTCCTGGTTTATAAGATAAAATAGAGCATGACTGTGGCATGCTGTAGGCAATCATCTTGAAAAGGACCTTCATTCATGGATTATCATTTTTATCTTCTTGTTCAGTCTAGAAACCCATCCACAAAGTCAAATCTCTTTACCATGATTAACTGCAGAGTAACAGATATTCAGAGAATTTCATTCGCATAATCAATCTCATCAACATGCACTGTAATTATAACTCAAAATTACTTGGGCAAATGCTAAGACTATGGCATTGATACAGATCTACAATCGCTACAGATAAACCATTTCCACTCCATTATCTATGTTTCCTATTGCAGACAAAATTCATCTAAGTATACCAGTAAATGCAGGAAAACTTTAGGGTGTCCTTTTATAATTAACCATTTGATCTTGATTTTTTCCATGATACCAGTCTCAAACTTTAGCGCAAAGTTTCACAAAAAATGTGTAAAATATATCACAATCCAAAAATGTTTTTAAAATGTCCATGAATTTTAATGTTTTGTCCAAAATTTCAGCATTTCAGTAACACGTAAATGTAAAATTGTGCATCTAATATGAAGCTATTAATATCACATTGCAGTAAAAATAAAATACAAGACTCTATTCAGTATATACAAAATTGTTTCTCCTTCTAAATATCAGCATTAATTGTGCATCCCTAAATTACAAAACATTTTTGTCCCAATTTTAGTCCCTACATTGTACATTTAAACTAGCACTAGCACATCAATGATGTAATGATCATCTGGCATCTTGCAACAAACTTAAACATAATTTCACACCAGTTGACACTGTAGTGAATTATATTGGTGACATAAATTGAGGAAGCAGAATTGAAATTGATGAATGACAAAGAAGCAATTTTTGTGATTTATGAATAAATGTTGTGTAAATTAGCATTAAAATAATTTTCTAGTCAAAATTTATAAATTCTGTGTAGAACCTTGGTGAACCTCATGTAGCTCTCAGATGGACCCAAAAATCAAAATTGGTCAATAAATAAATAAACATTATTCGGGGAAAAATATGCATAAATTAGCATATTTAATGAGTTTTAAAATTCTGTGTAGAAGTTTAGTATCCCCACCTAGAGCTATCATATAAAGCAAAAAAAATTGAAATTGATCAACAAATGAAGGAGAAAATGCATTTTTGTGATTTATGAATAAATTTTGCATAAATTAGCATAAATAAATTTCTAGTCAAAATTTCAAAATTCTGTGTGGAAGCTTGGTGACCCTCATGTAGCTCTACCAGATGGATGGAAAAAAAATCAAAATTGGTCAACAAATAAAGAAGCCTTTTTAATTACAAATAAATTTAGCATAAATTAGCATAAATAATTTTTTAGTCAAAATTTAAAAATTTTGTATACAAGTTTGGCGAACCTCATGCAGCTCTACCAGATGGAAGAAAAAAAAATCAAAATCGGTCAACAAATAAAGAAGAGGCATTTTCTGTGATTTATGAATAAATTTCACATAAATTAGCATAAATTATTTTGTAGTTAAAATTTCAAAATTCTGTGTATAAATTTGGTGAACCTCATAAGCTCTACCAGATGGAAGCAACAAATTCAAAATCGGTCAATAAATAAAGGAGAAGCATTTTTTGTGAATTTTGAAAATGCGCATAAATTAGCATATTTAATGAGTTTCAAATTTCTATGTAGAAGTTTTGAATCCCCCACCAAGTGCTATCATATAAAGCAAACCGAATTGAAATCGGACTTGAAATGATGAAGAAGAAGCATTTTGAAATTGTGGACGGACGACGGACCCCACACCACAAGCAGACCTGCCAACCTCTGGGAATGAAAAATTGTATTCTGTGATAAAAAAACTGTATTTTTCCCCACAAAAGTGTATTTCATAATAAAATGCGTGGTGCAATCGCTCATCGCGGCGCTCAAGCTGCATGCAAGATAAAATGCGCACTGCTCTTGCAGATGAAAAAACAACATTGAAACATGTGTATATCTCACCCTGGTTTTAACAAAATGATTGAAAAAAAAGTTACCTGAAATTACATTGATCTAATAACCATATTTGTCTAAGTTTTATGAAATAGAGACATATAGAGATAATTTTTTTCAATAAATTACGATTTTGTAAATTTTTTTTTACAAAAACATATTTTTTAAAGAAAAAACGTACTGCCATATTTTGGTTGCAAAAACGTACTAAATACGCCAAAAACGTACTGGTTGGCAGGTCTGCATAAGGCCCTTCGGGGTGGATGAGCTAAAAATTGAATGAAATCTTTAATCTTGGATATTGAATGACAATACATGTATAAATTTTGGCCAAGCAGCCTACTACTACATGATTTTTGCATGAAGCAATATTGAGTGATAAATGAAAATTATGTTCTTCAAAACACTAAATGTATAATAAACCAAGTCATGAATAGTTGTGCTCAAAAGTTAGTGAACCCCATCAAAATATGCACTCCGTCATGCTGAATGTTATAAAATGTAAACAACAACAGTGTGTACAATGTTCGGCGAGCCCAGAGAAACAAAACTTTACTGAATGTAATATTTTATCACCAGATTTCATATTCAAATATCTAAAATCATTTTCTGGTGGGGTTCACTAATATTGAGCACCACTGTACATACAGTATAAAGAAATTAATAATTCAGACAAATTCAATGAACTATGGACTGCATACTAAATTAAGTCAGCATTCTTGTTTCTTCTTCACTGAAGCATACAGAAAGACTTTGGGGTATACAAAGCCAGTTATTTTGTATGATCTATTACTTTGTTTTGTTTTGAAAATTGACCTTGGGTAGTGAATTTCAAGTGGATCCAACACATTATGATCCTCCTCAAAATATTACTGAAAAAAAATGAGATACATGTACTGTAGGGAAAACAAAAATATTTTGACAGACCATCAAATGGGAAGTCTTAGCTTCAAATACATTTACAAAGTTTTAGAAGTTCTATAACATGAATGAATAATGTGTGTACATTCATAGTCATTATTTGTCCAGTGCTTAATTTAAAACAAATATCCAGGTTATTCATTACTAGTCTCGCTGGTATCTAAAGCGTACATATATCTGGAATATGAATGTAGATTGTACAATAGTTAAATATTAGCAAATATTGCTACATATGAAAGTCTATTGACTGCATTAATGCAAGTCACCTACCTCAGAAAATTTTTTAGAATGTTTGCGTCATCAGTAACCAACATTTCTAGCTACACGCGAAAAAAAAAGGTATTCCTAAGTAGCACTACCAGGCCTTATGTTTCCTAGAGTCATGCTTATTAATTCAAAATTCAATATTGAATAATGCACCACTAAGAAATTCTGTTTGATAAAAAAATTAAAAAAATACAACATACATTTTGCAACTCCTCATTCTGACCATTAAGAATATCATTTGAGTGCCAATTTGTGAAGCTTTGAAGCAGAAAATGTATCTTAATGTGCATTTTAATGATAAATTTGACACTTTTTGGATATAAATCATCAAAAGTACAACAAGATTGATAACAGGCAGATATTAAGTGTAATAGCACTACAAGTTGCCTTATGACAGTTGCCTGAATCTAAGCAGGCTTGGTCAAAGGATTTTTTTTCTGAGTTTGCTTTCCCCCTTCTATGTCTCCATTTCACATTTTTCCAATGCTTTTCACATAGTCCATGGTCAGCAAATACTTATTCGCTCCCCATAAAAATCCACAAACTATTGTCATTAGCTTCTCTAATATGAAGGTAAGGGCGAAAACCAATTATTGTTGAATTTAATTATAAAATGTGCAAAATTGCAAAGGGTTAAACACTGTTGATAAATTAAGCACAGTGGATCAAGTCGAAATTCATAGACATCTAAATTCTATGGTGCATGAGTTAATTTTAACCAAAACAAACAGGGCAGCACAAAATAAAAAATTATCACCTTATTTCCACCCGAATGCGGTTCCTTTGAAACACCCTATGACAAACACTACAATATCATGATTTTGCTTCTTACACTTTTTTTCTCTTAACTGTCAAGAACTACAGGGTGCGTCTTTCAAAGAGTTACGATTGATCCAATCAACCACAACTATGGAAAGCCAGCAACGTCGACATCCAAAATAAATGTTTGTACAAAACATTTTCTAGATATGATGTATATTCACACATGCACTGTTTTCTTGACAATTCAGTTTGCTTCTCTTTGTTTTCAAAGGACATTGTGCAAATTTCCTAAAGAAAATATTATGACTAGGTATGACATTGAATATTGATGGATATCCATATACTTTGTAAGACGGGCCCCTGATGAGTGAGACACTCAGTATACAAGATTTTACAATGATGCTGATGAAGAGGTGTATGACTTATCACCAGGCTTTGGAACATAACTTTGGCATCAGCATATAACAAATGATTCATGAGTAACTATTTTGTGGAAGTCCATGTCTCTTCATAATCACATTTTATATATACATGTAGATGAAAGGCTGTACAATGCTCTTCCTGTGCAAAATTGCAGGGCATACATGTGCAAACATAAAATAGTTTTACATCCTTTTCACCTTGTGAAGCAGTTAAGGTCTATTTAAACATTATACTGTGTCGTCCGTGTAATCAAACATTTTAGCTGAGCCGCTGTGCGTTCGGAGATGGCGCACAGCAAGGTCCTTGCGACTGAAAGCCTTGTCGCACACCGGACAGTTAAATGGTTTCTCACCCGTGTGGGTTCTGAGATGGTCCCGCAAGTGGAAACGTTGACTGTAGCAGTTGCCGCAAAACTCGCACTTGAACCGTTTTTCCCCTGTATGGGTGCGCATGTGCCGCATGGCTGAGTACTTCCGACTAAACGTCTTTCCACAAGCATCGCAGCCGTAGGGTTTCTCGCCGGAATGCGTCCGCAGGTGGTTTCTCAGGTGTGAGCGCTGGGAAAATGCAGCAGTGCACTGGTCGCATCGGAAGGGCTTATCAAAACCCTGAACCCTCTCCAGCTTTGGGAGAAGGTTTGCTATTGAGTTGGTGTTGGAGGTCGAAGGGGGCGGCGGGATGAAGGTCTGATGGATCAAGCCAAGTTTGTCATCAGCATGGGTCTTCCTGTGCCTGTCTGCAGAGTACTTCCTTCCGAAGGTCTTTCCGCATATGTCGCAGATGAAAGGCTTCTCTCCAGTATGAATGCGTTGATGAACCTTCAGATGACAGTGCTGCCTGAAGGATATACCGCAATCAAAACATTTGTGCTTCTTATCCTTAGATCCTCTACTCTTCGATGCTTGTTTCTTATGGCTTTGTGACCCTGAGCTTCTTCGTCTCGAAGGTTGTTTCACAGGCGGAATTAACGGGGTGAGTCGTTGCACTGTCTGCTGCGCACTTTCAAGCTGATGCTGATACTGCTGTTGCTGAAGCTGTCGCTGCTGCTGTTGCTGATGTTGCTGCTGCTTTTTCACTTGCTGCTTCTTCTCTTTATCTGCTGCGTGGACCTTCATATGACGTACGGCCGAGTCGAGACGAGCGAATGTCTTGCCGCACACCTCACAGCCAAATGGCTTCTCTCCTGTGTGTGTCCTGATATGGGCCTTCAAGTGACTTCGCTGCTTGAAGGCCGCCCCACACTGCATGCACTTGTGAGGTTTCACATTGGCAGTGGCAGAAAGACTTGCCATGGTCACTGTTATCCTTCCCTGAGTAGTGGGGTTCTGGAAGGCACCATTCATATCATGAGTATCAGGGTAAAACATGATGGCATCACCACAGTAAAATCCTGAAAAGGGGACAACAGGGAAAAAAATTAAAACCTTGTTACCTTTAGCAAATAACAAACCATACTACAAAAAAAGCAAATATATTCAAAAGGCGTTTCAATCTCTGTCTTTCTATGCAACTGATATATTTGATCCCTACCAAATCACCATCACATTGTTAAACTTTGGACCTCATAGGATGTGTATACTGTCATCATAAGAGAAATAAAAAGATAACTTGATATTATTTGGTAGAAAAGTATGTATTTAACAAAGCCATTTTCTTAAATGTCAGTTCCAAGTTTGGAAAGACCTAAAAATGATGACCACATTCTCTTGTTTTTAGTTAGCACTCGAGAACCAAAATAGCAACAAAACTAAGTGAATAATACACAAACAAGACACACAAAAAAGGCTGAACCTATTAAATATTGTCAGGTAAAAAAAAAGTGGTATGATATCTGTGTTCCCTACCAAATGTTAAAAGCACCTGTTGGATTTCAAAAATTCAAGGAGATACCAGTAGAAAGCCAAATTAACTTGCCCACTAATTTTCAAGAGTCAAGGCTAATAATTTGACGACGGGTCAATTTTCATGTTGATGTCAACACTTGCATTCATTTCAAATTAGAATATAGTCAAAGCTCCTTTAGTGACCACCTGTATAGAAGAACTACCTGTCTCTAAGTTGACTGGTTAGTTTTGCTTGAATGATTATCCCCTTTAAAAGGTGTACTTTACACGTTTGGTTCTTAAAGACTGCCGGCTAATACAGGTTGCTTTTCTTGTCTCTCTTTGGTCGTCATTATAGCTAAGTTTCACTTTATAACAATGTAGTAATCAGGTCTGAAATTAATGAGTCGAAATGAGAGACTAAAACTGAACTGGCAAATTTCTTATGCAAATGGTGATATGCTAATATTAGGGTGACTGTACACAGAGCTAAAAATTTCACATTTTTCACCACATTCACACACACAAAAATGGTCATGGTTTTGAGGGAAAAATCAATGTTCAACGCATTTCTGACATATGATCCCGTTATCCAAATTTAATGATTTTGGTATCAAATTAAAGAGAATGAATGCTCAAAATAGCCTACTTAGTTTATATTTGGTCACTACCATAATTTTGATGTGGCATTTAAAAAGGAAGTTCACAGTCTCATATCTTGTGAATAAATGTACCATATTTTTGTAAACTATCAGGTTTTTGTGGTATTGATAATGGCAAATCCAATGGAATTACTCATCTTTCCTTTAGGATCAAGTGTCAGAATTGATTTCAACATACCCTTCCCCCACTACTCCAGAAAGCCCAATGCAAAACTGTGCACACAAAATAACTGCACAGTGTGTGTGGTCATGTGTTTCAGCTATGTGTGTTGTGACAAATTATACTACAGAGCCTATTGGGAATAGTTGGCTGAATTTCATTCGAAATTCATTTGATTATTATTCAAAAATCGATTCATGGATTAAGTACTATAAAATTTGGTAGATGTCTATTTTGCACTATTTTCATCAAGATCTGAAAAAATCAGACAGTTTAATGAAGTGGTTGATGAGATAGAAAAATCTTGCGGTCTCCCTACTAATATTACATTCATAGAAGAAATAAGTCCTAATGTTCAAGAAACCCAAAGACTTTTGAATTTACTTGGAGCTACAATATGAAAATAGCCTATTCCAGTACTTCATTAACTTTAAGGAAAAAAATCTATCAAAATTTCCAGTTTGAAGTCTCACCATCTCTCTCCAATTCTGGTTTTAAAGTACTATGTTGCTCAACTCCATCATCTGAGGTGGAATTCTTGTCTGGAAATATAATAATTTAAAGAAATTCAACAACATAATACATATGCTTAAAAGTCATCAAGTGTTCCAAAAATGAATGAAACATTGAGAATGATTGTTGGGCATTGCATATATATATAAACAGTTTTTTTTTTCCAATTCAATTCGGTTTATTATATTAAAACATTGTAAAAACAGTCTGAAGACTGACACATATGAAGTTAACAGAAAAAAGGAAAAATACATGGTGAAAATATATATGCCTAGTTGCCTACGAATTAACAAAAGATGATAAGATAAGAGTAAGATTAAAGATTGCACTCGAGGTTCATACACATTACAGAAATATCATTAAGGGGAATTACGCTGTATAAATAAAGAGAAAATATAATGACCCCCCCAAAAAAAAAATAATAATAATGGGATATGTACAGTATGTTGATTGATTTCATTGTAAATTTAGAAGAAAAAACAACTATTGTAAAACAGCAGAAATCGATTTGTGCATGACAAGAGAACGGTCAAGATGAAAACGAAGGATAATTGTAAATTACAGAACTTTATATTTTCTTATAATGCGAGTAGAAAAACAAAAGTTAGAATCTAGGAGATGGCTACAATTTTTTTTAATTTATGACATGCAAACTAGTATGCATGGAAAGGGTGTTTCATCTCTAATATGTACAGGAGTGTGTTTCACAATGAGTATATAAAAGAGTATATATAAGTATGACTTAGTGTCATGCTTAAATGCCAATGCGCATTTGATATGGAATGTGCCATCTTATTGATAAATATGCAGTATCGTGAGTCCTCTTTGCATGATTTGACCCATCCGGTGTTGCCTATACCACAAGCAACTTGAATTTAAGTGCGACTGTAAGTCACACTTTAATCTTTGTAAAACAACTCCCAGGTTTTGGTGTTGGTTTGGTTTAAACACCAAACCTAGATTAAAGCTGCTCCTGGGATGCTGTTCCTTAAATAATGTGACTAGAATCAGTTCTAAACTAAGTTTAAGATTAGATTGAAAGATTGAAACTGTGCATCCAACACCAACACTGGACTTGAAAACATCCATTCTCCCACTCACCATTGATTATATCAGCTTCAGGAGAAGGTGCATCAGAATTGGATGATTTTCTCCTGGTGCTAGGCCTCACTTGATGAGGAGATATGTACTGCACCTTGACATCCATCTGTATGGTGGTGGTGGTGATAATGAATATGAAGAGAAAAAGAATACATGAAGATATAAAAATCATACAATAACAAAGGCCATGTGTCATGAGGTCGCCCACCAAAAAGGGTGGTGCTGTTACATATTTTGGTTGATTTGTTAAGTTATTCCTAAATATTTCAAAACCAAAGGAGCTATGCCAACAAGTCTGGTATCATTTTAAAGCTGAATTCTTCGGCTAATAATCAAGACAGTTTCATTGCTCTAGAGTTACAACACAACTTTAAAGACATGAGTCCTCTTCACATTAGGGGTGGTGCCGAAAGCGGTGCCACCTGTACAAAGACGATGGAGATTTTCAATGTTTTGTGCCATTTGGGTAAAATGTTAATATTTTTGTGAAAACTTTACTTCCAACTACAAATTTGGTATCAAATTAAAGCTAGAATGTTCTTCTTTACTGTTAAATGATTGAAAATAAGCTTGGTAATGTCACTGCCATGTATTAAACAAAAATCATGGTCAAAACCATTGAAAAAGAAATAGAAAAAATTTCAAAATTTTTCACTTTTCAAAACAATTCTTCCATATTGACACAAATTTTCTTCACAATTATTCTTAATTCTATTGTAGCTTTTGGGTAAAACACAGAAAATATGATTTCTACTATTCTGTAGGATGACAATGATACTTGGTTTTGTTAAAGATCTCAAAAGTCAAATGACACACATCAGAGACATTCAGAAAAATAACATGTCCACAATCTAAGAAGTATTAATTGGTTTAATGCTAATATCATTTCTTTTAAATTGTTTATACCTTAAATAAGATGAACATAGCAGATATTCTCACTATATATAATGGTAATATAGGGAAAAAATAGCACAAACAATAGACCAATATATACATTTCTTGATTATTATTTATTTTTTAATACATAATTTCTGGTTTATTTTGAAGTAATTTCTTTACCATAAACCCAATAAAATTATACATTCTAAGAAATTTCTGACTCTGTACTGTACAGAAATATGATTATTTTAGTCATAGGGGTGTTATAGAAATTATTATGATCACAAATACAACATTTCAAATATTTTATTTTCTATTCATCACGATATAAAACTTACAACTTACATTTAATGCTATTTCTGAGTGCACATTTTTGTTCATTGTGTTATTTCCTTTCAGAAAATATATCAAAGAGTGTATACTTAGTGAGACCTTGAAGTTAAAAAGGGCGACGCAAAAGCAAAAATCACCATGTAACACAAAAGTAGGCAACCTCCTGACACATGACCCAAACAGAAAATGTTGGTGTAGTTTTAAAAATGTACACAAATACCAAGATATCATCACGGCTCTTAATTCTAATATTTATTCTCCAAATCTACAAAAAGAAAAAAAATAATTGAAAGACTATCATTGTCTATGAGATCATGTATGTAATTTGTCACCTTGGCTTGGAATTCACTTGCTCCCTTGGCTTTGTAATATACAAACTCTATGCGAAAGCTCTCTTATCACTGGCAAACAAGGACTATTTTTTTAACAGATGGCAGTGCAGTGAATGGACAAACTGTGAGATATAATGCCCCCCCCCCCCACACACAAAAAATAAACACACACACACACGCACAGCTCAGAGATTATTTCATCAGGCAAAAACCATTCAGGTTGAGAATGCAATGTACAGGCAAAACCTCGCATGCTTGTGTGAGTGAGGCAAAACTGCATACATACCCAAAGCCATATACAGACACATAACCGCACAGGCCCTACCCACGCGCACACACACACGCCCTATCAAGCCGCACAAACACATACGACACACACACACACGCGCGTCACACACCCAGTCGCCCACACACAACGTCTATGCATACAACGCCCACGTACCACTAAAGGCAACAAATTTCGTAATGCATGGGACCAACATCGACATAGTGGAAAGACATAGTGCGCAAAAAAGAGGATTCACAGTAGTTAAACAACACGATATTTGTACATACTTCAATTTGCTCACCTCAACTCAATGGCAGCCTTGAATACCACCGTAAAATGTTATCATAAGATGAACGTCGGGTTTAATATCAGTTTATTTGAGAACAAAAGGACCATCACTGGCCGAGTTGTACAAAGTTGTATTCGGCATCGACAAGTCCAATAAACGAAGGGGGCGCAAAATGCGCGCAAGCGCTGCTCTCGTCTAGCGAAAAATTCAGATGAGAGTTTTCTCTAAAATAAATTATTTTACCCTCCTCTTATCCTCTATGATGTTGCATTAACAATTTTCTCCGACAAGTTGTCACATCAGGGCCTCGTCTTACAAAGAGTTACGATCCAATCAATCGTAACTCTATAGAAATCCATCAGTGTCATAATTTTTTATACAGGAAATTTGTAAAATGTCCTTTGTATACAAAGGAGAACACACCAAATTGTCAAGAAATCAATGAATTTATGGATATACATTCATATCTGGAAGTTTTTTTTAACAAACATGCATTTTCAATGTTGACCCTGCTGGCTTTCCATAGTTGCGATTGATCGGATCAATCGCAAATCTTTGTAAGATTGGCCGGAAGATTGGCCCCTGGTAACCTTCCTTCATTTTGATTTGCTGAGAAGGAAAGGTATACGAATGTTCAACGGCGGATGAAACCGGGCAGGTGAGGGGGCCACTTAGGGGGCGGGGGGGCAAAACGAGTTTGTGCACCCATTTGCCCCCTAAACTGTCCATAAATAATCAATTATTTACAGACAATTTTCAACAATGATGGCACTTTTCTTCCAGTCCTCTTGTCTAAAAATTTAAAATTTCAGAACTACAAAATGATAATAATAATTAACACTATTTGTAGAGCACTTATCACAAAACATGTCTCTAAGCGCTTAGGAATAAAATAGAAAGAGAGAAGGAATTTCAGCAAAAAAATAAGTTATTGTATATTTTGCTGATATCAAGTCAACTCACTTCTCTCCCAGTACAGATGTGTATAAATAAAAGTGAATAAAAGCATAATACAAATTTAATTGATTGGATGTGAAAACTTGTCCATATTCTGAAGCGATCGCTCAGCGCTGCGTTACAAAAATATTTCCCTAAGCTAATATTCGTTATCTAATTCTATGAGTCATGCTATGAGTACATTTAATTTTGAAGAAATCTGTTTTAATGCTCTACAAACAAAAATTTTATTCTCCATTTATACACAGAGTCCCGACTGTGGACTCCCTCTACGAGGATTTCACAAAGTTTTGCCCCTTTACCCCTAAGATATATTTCCGTCGCTCCTGTGAATGTTACTATAGCAGCTTTCGGATAAAACATACCTTTATTGTAGTATAAAGATTTGACAAGTCCCCTGTCAGCGAAAAAAAAAGAGTGATAACAAAATATTGAATAAAAAAATAAAGAACTTACGATCAATGAGTACAATCTTAATAATGATTAAAAAAATAGTCGATGGTATAGTTGTGTCTTTATTTCATTATAAATTCATTTTAAGTCGTTTTCAGGTCCAGTCTTTGGACATCACATGTTTTTATTTCGCCTTGTTTCTTGAAAAAAAAAATTTGGGGGGGGGTTAGTTATTGTCAAATTGAGAATAATCCTTTTTCATTGAATCAAAATAAATTATATTTGAATTTGAATAAATTCTGATACGATGACGCATTTTGAATGACGAAGACGGAGCTGTAAGACGAGAGTATGAGCACACGCAACGGGGAAGGATGGATCGAGTATCTCCCGTGCGAAGCGCGGAAGCTCTGATCGTTCATTAATTTTGAGAGAGAGAGGGAGATAAGGAAGCGTCTCATAACACTTTATTTGACTCTGATTTTAAGCTAAATTTGGAATAATGAAAGCATTTTTTAATGCAAGCAACATTGCAAAACTAAGTTCACCAAGTTTAGCTTAGTCGACAGACTTCCCACTAACTTTGTCTAGCCATCCACCCCCACCCCACCCCCCCCCCCCCCACTTTCTCCTGCGAACAAAATTATGCAAGAAATATATTTCAAACAATATCTCAGTGTGTCCAGCTTGTCCAAAGGGGGACCGACACAAAAATATTCACATTTTCCCAGATCGGCTACTCGGATTGGAGGTTAGGCTGGAGGGGAGACCTATAAAGTATAATGACTGAGCTAAAGTTGATAAACGGCAAAAGGAAAGTTTTCTTATGAAGGTAAATGGATTCGCAAAGAACATTTATTTTCCATGTACATCTCCCATATTCAAACATCTCACTGCCCAACAGGCCTATCTTGGTAATTTGCATCTAATTGTCAATTCAACTGAATTCGATTTAGTTGAATTCAATTCATTTCAAATAAGATTTATCGTGGCCCAAACTGTCTCGTGTAAAGATTTAAAGAACGATCGGAACTATGTAAGCGATGAGAGGGAGGGGGGGTGATTTTTGTCTAAACAGTGTAAATTATAGGCATACTATGTACCCGATTGTGTATGGTTTTTAATACTTTTTTATTGAAACATGTTGATTAGCCAGTTTAGATTAATGTAATGCATAAGGGTCAAGTTGTCCAGTGGTTGTTGGAGTCATGATCGTGAAGTTGTGAGTTCGAACCCTAGCTCGCTGTGCCATTGTCTCCACATTAATAGAAAAAGACCCGAGAGTAATTTCTGTTGTTTATATTATGGAGAAGAAAGGGATCTTGTCGAGTTCATACAGGAGTTAACATAACAGAAACGGAATCATATTTAATACTTATCACTTTTTTCTGGAGGAAGGGGTGTTTCAGTCGGCTCGGTGTAAAAATGGCAGGGGTAAAAATTGTATCATTTGCGAGCAGTTTTCCCCCATATATGGTGTAATAAAAAATATAAATGAAATTTTATTTAAAAAAAAAAAATAAATAAAATTATTTTCATTGTATACCTCAAGTATATCAACATACAAATCATTTCACATCCGCTCCTGAAAGATTTTTTTAGCAATCATGACCCACTGATTAAAAAATTGAAAAGTATATATTTTGGTGCATAAAATACGGGACAGCTGCTTGTATATGTCACAGCTACGTCACAGCTAAAAAACTAATATTTATAATAAAGTTCTTAATGTTTGATGGGTTTTCCTTAAACCTTCACCAATATATTTTTACAGTAAACCATTTGTCAGGATGAACCTCTCCTTCAAAACAGGTCGATAGATTGGTACCTAAGAAACACCTATGATTATTTTTACCTCTGCCATTTTTACCTCTGTCATTTTTACCTCTGCCATTATTACCTCTGCCACTTTTACCTCTGCCATTTTTACCTCTGCCATTTTTACCTCTGCCATTATTACCTCTGCCATTTTTACCTGGCACCGTATCAGTCAGTATTTCAAAGCGACCCCTCCCTCGAAGTCCTGGGTGCTTTTCTGAGTTATTGATTGATTGATTGATTGATTTAAACATCTTTGAACAGGATAACATTTTCAGACACCGTATTGGGAATGGATGGGCAACATACACGGTGGAGTCAGTCTGTGGACAGTGACTACCCCAAACCCTCCCCGGGATCTATCAATGAGGGGTTGACTTTTTCCACACCAAGGTCCGTCGCTATTGAAAACAAACAAACAAAAACAGAACGAAATCAACAAAATCCATTTGGACCTATCAGTCTCTGATTTTGGGCGGGGTCGACTGATCGTTTCATGACAGGTTGTATATATTGTGATGTAACAATTGGTTCAGTGCGTCTTATTTTCATAATCATTGTGACGTCAGAATAGGTTAAGAGCGTCCGGATTTGATTATCACTAGCACTAGAAACAAAGATATTACAAGTATCTTTGCTAGAAATTAAACAAATTTATCTTTAAGTAATGTTCTCAACGGAAATAGTAGAATTTTTTCTTCATTTCGACATGTCTGACATTATTCTGATTAAGATTTAAAAAATATCTGATTATTATCTTATTATTATATATATTTCTTATTCATTTTTCTTTCTGCTATAGTCTTCAAAGGGTTCTGCAGCCTGTCTCGAATATAGATTTAATCTGAATAGGTACCTGCTTGGAATGCTGAAACCGATATCACTGCCTTCCTCGGCATCGTGTCAGAGATATATCCATCATGAGTTAGATATGTAGGCCTGAATTGTAAACGTCTTTCATTAAGATATATTATTCATTTAAACATTCCTATATCTAACACATAATTTTTTCTATATATTGTATATTTTGTCATTTTATTACATTCTTGCGTGTGTTTTTTTCTTTTTCTTTTGTCGTATTTGAACATTACCCATCGCACAAGATTTCCATTTTTTATTTTGTTTTATTTATTATTTATTATTATTATTATTTTTTTTTTTTTGGGGGGGGGGGTGATTGGTGTTTCTTCTAAATAAATATATTATATTAATTGTTTCAGCAATAGGATAGGCCTACAAATTTTACCAAAAAACAAAGAAAAGAGAGTACAAGAAAAGAAGTGATGAAGGCAAAGGGGGACAAATGTACCCAATTCCAGGGGGTAAAACAACACAACAATGGAATCATGCGGGAAAAAAGAAATACATGAACGACGCCGATCGGTTTGTAAATAATGTATTATTTAAGAACTTTGCAACTTTCCCAATAAATGCACAAGAAAGGGTGATACTGAAAACGTTTCAATGCTTTCGCCTAATTAGTATGTAACAAATCTTTGGCTTGGGTTGATGGATGGAATCGATTTCATGTACTTGTTCTCAGGGATCCAGGATTTTTTGAAAGGGGGGGGGCACATTTTCCCGAGGAAAAAATCGACAAGCAAAAAAATGAAAGGAAAAACAAGGTTTTAAGGGGGGGGCACACTTTTATTAACGGCATTTTTACTTTACAAATTTTAATTGTGCCTCTCAAAAGGGGGGGGGGCATGGGCCGGCTGTGCCCCCCCCGGATCCGCCAGTTCTTGTTCTTTTGACATAAGTGTCTTCCCCACAGGTACCCGCAGCAGAGAACTCTCTTCAAGTTCTGCTTCTGGCCAGACTTGATTGATTGATCTGTCTGTCCACGAAATAAAGTCCCGCTGCAATAGCACCATCTTGTGCGGGATGTCTGCATTTGCCAAGCTCGCTCGATCTCGCGCAAGACTCTTTCAGATCATAAAAAAGTAAACAAAATCACACTAGCCAATCTCAGTTTGTGGGGGCGATATCGTGAGTCACTGGTTACCATTGTTGTGAATACCGAAGTTTAAAACGTGACTTTTTGGCGTGAACATCGTCCCGATCAGCTGTCCCTTTATGTTGTAGTGCTCCTTTGGTCATGATGAAGGGGAAGAAGAACATCGAAGTCGATGACAGGAGGGAATTTGCCGAAAAACGAGAGCAACATTTACAACGTCGGAGTCGTCTTCTGAGCGAAGCCAGCAGCAGTTGCAGCAGCGGGGCATCGAGCGAGCGGAATTCGCTGTCTGGTTCGGCCAGTAGTCTCGGCGCTGTTGGAGGTCCGTTACCGCCTCCACCGTCGTCCGCTAGTGCTGCAGCGAGGAAAAGTTGGTTGAAAGCGGGCGAAGAGGATGAATTTGACGAGGAAGATTCGGCGAAAGCGGTCAAGAAGTATTGTCAGGTATGTCATGTAATTTTTTTCAATTTTGGTTTGTGGCGTGTGGAAGAAAATGAAGTTTTTCAATTTAAACATTGTCATTGAAACAACTAGAACTTAGATTTAGAAGAGTAGAACTAGAAATAGAATCTAGATCAAACTTTTGTGATATATTCTTATCTTAGTATGAATAATATAATACTGATGATTTCAATTTGAATGAAATGATACATATAAGTACGGTAAGTTCATAATCTTTAATTGACACCCTCCTCCTCATCTTTTGCATTGTCATAAATCTTACCATCATCAATCACCATCATTTACATGCACATGTACATGTATCCCTCCTCATTGCCATCATCTATGCATTTCCATCACATCATCACTGTCATCACCATCATCATCATCATCATCACCACCAACACCACACCACCACCATCATCATCATTATCATCACCACCACCACCACCACCATCATCATCATTTTCATCATCACTACCATCATCATCCTCATCATCATCAACTTTATCATCGTCACCACCATCATCAACTTTATCATCGTCACCACCATCATCATCACCAACCCTACCATTATTATCATCATCAACAGCATCATTATCAGCATCAGCATCATCATCATCATTACATTAACAGATCATGTTTCTGAAATTATACATGTACATTGTCTTCAATAAATGCCAAAATTTGAGATCAAGTGACTCAAGTGATGTATGTATTATATTTGACCGGGTGAGTGTTTCATAAAGCTGTTCGTAAGTTAAGAGCGACTTTAAGAACGACTGGTGATCCTTTCTTGTGGTAAATTGTATATTCATTGGTCACTTGGTGATGGTTTAGCGCGTAAGAAAGGTTACAGTCGCTCTTATCTTACGAACAGCTTTATGAAACAGCCCCCTGATCTAAATTCATGAATTTGACTTTATCTCCTGGGCCAGGAACAGTATTTAGAGATACTTGTACACATATGTTTTGCTTTAACCTGTCAGTTTTAAATGTAAACAATAACCCAAGTTACTTGTAGAGCTCTATGTCTTACATGTGTCTGACAAGCTTAAAGTTAGAACAATTTGTGTATAAAAGATGTAGGCATATTAATAGTCTTTTTTAGTTTTTACAGAAGAGTGTCACTTTACATACCACAGTAACTAGAGAAAATGTATGTCTGGGAACTGACTTATACAAAGTTTTAGGCTAAAGCCTTAGCATTGTAATCCAGTTTTTTTTACTGGGGCTTAAACCTTTTCTTGACCCCCTCAATCAATTTGTAATTCTACATATGTGTATACAGTTTATTGGCACTTTGTATGTTAAGTGCCAGAGATGGAGAAAAGTAACATTTGAAAATATTATCCAATTCCATTTCATTACTTGCAAACGTATTATTAATTTGTACAGTAGACAGTTTTCACTTTACTTTCATTTAATTGCAGGGTACAAATTTTCTGTAGCAACTTAATACATGCACTAGCACTGTGTATCAAAGTAAACTACAGATTTTATGAAATCAGAGTATACAGCTCCTCTGTGAAGCATGTAACCTATTGTGTACAATTATTCTCTACAAGGAAAACTTCACTACCCTAAACAAAAGATATCACCTCATCCTTTCAACGAAGACCTATAAGAAATCAACTGGGGGATTTAATCCAAAGTGTTATTCTAAGCTGCTGCTTTCCACTTATAGGATCTTGTCTGAGGTTTTAGTCTCTTTAATCCTCCCCTCCAGTCAGTATCCAATAAACCAAGGATATTTCCATTGAGCCGTGACCAAACTTGCAGCTTACTTGTGTTCTTTGTTGTTCAGTGCTCTCATTTGCATCCTGTAGTATGCATTGGAATTCAATAGATGCCCTTACAATGTTTTATTTTTTTTAAACGAGAACACTTTAATTAAAAAATATGGGAATTAAATGTTTACAGTTTAGAGGAATATTGCAATATTCATGCACTTTGTAAATTACACAATTCATTAACTTTATCCCTACATTGTGTATGTACTTAAGTCTTAATTGATTCATATGATTTTTGTCCTATAAACTGGACTTGTATGAAGATTCTCAATTAATTTTCCATTTGTGTGTTCTCTTGTAAATTGACTTTGTTGAAATGCTGAGTGAAATAATAATGATAAATTGTGGAATAGCTGTCATTCTCTGGTATCCCATTCTTTCTCAAACATTAACATGACTCCAAAGCTCACAAATGACCTTTCCCACAAGGCCACCACAACAGGAGTTTCCAAAAATAATTTTTTGGAAAAGTCTATTCTACCCCTTATAACTTGATTTTCCTCTTAATAGAAGCAGGAATTCAAAGAATATGTCATTAGGTGGTTTCAGACCGCCTCGAAGTTCGTCAGTTCCAGGTATTCTCTGATCGGGAAATTTACCCCGATCAGAAAATACCAGGTATTTTGGTAATGTGAAAGCAAACTACGCGTAATTTCCCCGAAAGAAAATACCCGCTAAATAGTAGGTACTTGGCGAAATTACGAGAACTTTCGCGGGGATTTTTTCCAAGGTCGCAGGTATTTTGGCGATGTGAAAGCAAATTACGGGAACTTTTAGCCCAGCGTGTCGTTGGGTGCGGCGCCGTGGGTGGCTGCTGGGCTAGTAGTTTTGAATCTCGCGCCTTGCCTGCTTATTAGACCATACTGCGCATGCTCCTAACTTCAGGAATTTATCCCGAAGTGTATGTTTCGGGGCGGTCTGAATGCAGGAATAATTAATGGGTATTTTTTAGCCTAAAAATGTTCTCGTAATTTAACGGGGATTCTTGTGATCGAGGCGGTTTGAAACCACCTAGTGAAGACATGTAGGCTTATGTTCACATTACATATCTTTGGTAATCATTCAGGCTTCCATTCGATTTGGGCAGTATTTTTAAATTGCTGTTTATTTCTCATGGAACTTTTTTAAATTGGATATGCAATTGTAGCCAGTGTACATATTCTGATATGGTTTTGAGATTTACTGTATTGCCAGTATATCTATGATTGCATATCTCCAAAATTCAAATATTAATAAATTTTTATTCTTACATATTTTTTACCTCAAATTTGTCTATGTGAATATACACTGTATTTTGAGGGCAAATAAAAAGAAACAATCGATGGATATTTGAGTGTATTTCTAGGGCCCAAACCTGTAATGTATATATCGCTGGCTTGTTTTGTTTACTCCACAAGCGTGATCCTTCCATAAACCAGGAAGTAAAGAGCTCCAGAAGGTTGAAGTAGTTGTGGTTCAATCATGAATGTCCATGGTATATTATCTGGTATATGATACTTGAGCATACATGTACATTGGTTCCCTTTTTAGTTAAAGGTCAAGTCCACCCCAGAAAAATGTCGATTTGAATAAATAGAGAAAAATCTAACAAGCATAACGCTGGAAACTTCATCAAAATTGGATGTAAAATAAGAAAGTTATGACATTTTAAATTTTAGCATATTTTTCTCAAAACAGTTATATGCACAACTCAGTGATATGCAAATGCAAGAGTCTATGATGTCCATCACTCACTATTTCTTTTGTTTTTTATTGTTTGAATTATACAATATTTCAATTTATACAGAATTGACAATAATGTAAAACTTGACTGAACTACATAATATAATGTTAAACATTGTTAATTCCACAAGTTCAGGGAGGAATAAAGCTCGATTTCAAATGACATGGGTGAGAAAATCATAATTTTTCATATTTCAGATAATAAAATACAAAAGAAATAGTGAGTGGATGACATCACAGTCTCCTCATTTGCATACCAACCAGGATGTGCATATACATGTAACCGTTGTGTGAAATTAAGCGAAACTTTAAAATGTCATAACTTTCTTATTTTACACCCGATTACACCCGATTTGATGAAATTTTCAGGGTTATGATTGTTAAATTTTTCTCTTTTTATTCAAATCAACTGTATGTTGGGGTGGACTTGTCCTTTAAATGTATGATGCACATGTAGGCCCCCTACATGTATGTAATACTCAATTTTACATTTCTCGATGGTACATGTACATGTAGTTTAAAGAATATAATATTTCTGGCTTTCTACTTTTAATTTCATGATTTAAACTTAAAGGACAAGTCCACTCCAACAAAAAGTTGATTTGAAAAAATTTAGAAAAATCCAACACGCAAAACACTGAAAATTTCATCAAAATCTGATGTAAAATAAGAAAGTTATGACATTTTAAAGTTTCGCTTAATTTCACAAAACAGTTCTATGCACATCCTGGTCGGTATGCAAATTGGCAGACTGATGACGTCACCCACTCACTATTTCTTTTGTATTTTATTGTATGAAATATTCTAATTTTCTCCTCCTTGTCAAGTGAAACAAAGTTTTATTTCTCCCTGAACATGTGGAATTACCATTATTTTAACAGTTTATGGTTAAGTTCAGTTGGTCCTTATTGTCAAATCTGTAAAAAATTGAAATATTGCATTATTCAAACAATAAAAAACACAAGAAATAGTGAGTGATGGACATCATCGACTCTCTCATTTGCATATCGCTGAATTGTGCATTTAACTGTTTTGTGAAAATAAGCGAAACTTAAAAGTGTCATAACTTTTTTATTTTATATCCGATTTCGATAAAATTTGCAGTGTTGTGTTTGTTTGATTTGTCGCTATCGATTAAAATCAACAATTTTCTGGGGTGGACTTGACCTTTAAAGTTGCTGTAAGTTAGTGTACTTTGAGAGTTGGCTCATGGATATTTAACTTACCTGTATGTTAAATGGAATGAAAATAAAGTCTACAATTTGATATTTAGTATTTTAAATGATTTGACATTCATTTAAGCAAAATGGGTAAAATGGCTTTAATACTGGGGTAAATGTTGAAGACATCATGTACTTGTACCATTTGAGGAGTCACTCTTGTGTAGAAGAACCAATGTGAAAAATTTCTCTTAATTTCAATGTTTCAGGCCTGATGCCCTATATACATGTACACCTGTATATTGTACAGAAATGCAGATGTTCATGTTACTTACCGTGTATGAAGCAAGTTTTTGTTGAGTATTTTTTGTTGAGTATCAGGTCCATGACATGATTGATATTTGGTCACTGGCAAATAATCTTTCTGAGAACTTTCCGACTTTATGAAGGCCCTAGATTGGAGGGGTACAGATCGCCTAAATACAGTAAGGCAATATAAAAAAGGCTTATTAATTTGTGAAGTTGAAGTATACTTGTAGTTTTCCAGTGAGATGAACTTTCATTGAATATGAATGATTTTTTTTAGTATAGGCCTACATGTAAATGAGAAAATAATAAAAACATTGAGATGACTGATTCATTAAATATGAATGATTTTTAGTTGAGATGATGACAGTGGCGAAACGAAGAGGAAGAACAATCTTTGAAAATGGAGGTAGAGAAAAAGGAGGAAAATAAAGAACAGCAGAATGCAAGGAAACAATTTAAAGATGTTTAATTTGGAACGCCTTGAATAAGTTATGAGAGATGAAAAATGTGTTCCAGTCAAGTAAAAAACGCTGTCCAAGGTTCGTCAAAGAAAGCCTCAATTATCTCTCCCCTCCCAAGTGACTTTTCAACCAATGCCAGGGGTGAAGATATTTTTGTATCATTATTTAGATCAGGTTTCTTTCATCGCGATGCAGGCTTGAAACGCTTTAGAGTCGAGAGGAAAGAGGAGAATCAGAACACATTGTATTTCCCTTGTAAATCTGCTTGATCATACACGCTATGTTTTATTAAAGGCAATGTAAGGTCTCTTGAGGAAGTCCCGCATTGAATTCAAGACATCTGCTAATTATTGTCTCCTTTTGGGTGCATTCACACATTTCACTTTTCGCGAGTGAAACAGTTCCTTAGTGGCCATCTTCATTTTAATGTGGAAAAAACACTCGCCATCTCCACCCTATGTATTCAGGGAATAATTTTCATGGTATCGCATCGCAATTTGCTCCAAATTTTTGAAAGACTGCTATGCATAAAGTCTTTTGTATAGCATATTTTTACATAGGACTGTACATTAATAGTTGAGAGCTTTTCTCTTCTGACCAAAAATGCTATTCAAAGTTGTAAAGCAAAATTATTTCCTGGTATTGTTCCATTTAAATCATTAATTAAAATAAAATGTTAATTGATAAAATGTGCAGAAAAATTTATTATCAGAATTTGAATCTAGTTGGTACACAAGCCTTAATAGTCTGCTCAGTCTGCTGTGCAACCCTTCTCTCGAGTATAAGGGTCTGAATGTGCAGTCTACTCATGCCTTGTGTGCTGAAGGTCCTCTCAAGCAGGAATTGAAACAGCAAGTTTTGTATGTGCTAGTCTTTGCGTGGAGACACACAGTTTTTATCAGGGTCTGTGCCTGCAGACTACACAAGCCCCTAGGTGGGCCCCATAAAAAAAGGTTAGAAATTTATTGATCATGGGGCTGTATTTTTTTTTTTACAATTGATCACACACAATAATCAATGCAATCAATCATAGATATCAGTCCTTTAATCAATCGCTATCAAAGCCTTACATTGTGTGACCCTGAACAGGGAGATCTTACATGTAAATCACACTGAATATGAACGAGCAAAATATTATGCTTGTAATCTGAGAGAAATTATCATTCTGTGAAATAAGGAAGTTACAGAAACGATTAATATTTTGTAATGAAAATAAAAGAATGGTTGATTTTTCTAGTTTTTGTGTTGGGTACCAGACATCTGACACTTGGTAGAGCAACAGAATACATCTACATATATCTTTTGAATGTCATGTTTCAATCTCTAATCTGGTAGAGGGGAGAGTTAACTACATGAATGATTACAAAAAAAAATTATAATGGGTGCATAAAGTAAGTCTACGGTATAAAAAAATTACCCCTTGTAGTGCATATTTTGACAATCAAACAGAAAAACGCTCAGTAGTACAAAACAGAACAATACTTTTCGACACAGCAAAACCTGTGGTTTTAATCGGTACACATATAGAGAATCACACTGTCAGTCTTCTTGGTGTTACACTGTACATGTAGCTCACATTTGGTTTTTACTTACCGGTACTTTTAATACATTATTTGGTGTTTACTACATTTACATTATTTGGTGTTATGTTCAATCTCTAGGGTGTTAATTTCAACACCTCATGGTGCGTGTGGTCTTCTAGGAACACCAACTTGTGTCAGCCTTAACACTCTACTTTTTATAACGTAGCATTTGAAACAATCATCCATGCGATGTCTAGAGGTACGTGTGAATGAGCTCTCGTTAAGCAGCTTGATTACCATGTTAGTTCCAAAATAGATGTTCCCCGGTGGAGACCTCGAGTTGTCAATTAGAGCCGGGTTATTTTTGTTCGCATTTGTGCAGCGGTTTGACAGTAACCAGATTTCAAAAGAGAGAGAGTTTCCACTTCCTCCCCATGCAATTGATAGCTCATGGTTCAAGTCACTTGACCTTACAGGGGAGGGGGAAAGGTTTTTCGCCCCTCAGCATTTTTGTACAAAATCTGGGGAAACTTATACATTTTTATATGTATGGGATATAAAGAATGAACCAAACTTTCTTCATTCTGTCCCCTCCCCCTCCATGCCCATAAAATAAAATGAGTTTTAAGAATTATTTATATGAATAAAATCTGAAAGCGAGTGAGAGTAATAGTAAGATTAGGGATCCAAGGGGTGGAAGGACAGGGGATGGGAGGGGAGGGGTAGGGGTATAACTTGTCCCCTCTAAGCACATTATGCACACCCAAAATAGGGGGGGGGGGGCTATCTTTTGTAGCCGAGCTCCCCTTGAAGGCAAGTTTAGAAAAATAAATCATATCGTCAAAATATCTGCAAAGAGATCTAATGGGGGTGGGGTGTAAAAAAATATCCCTCAACAAGTTCATGAAAGAGGAAATGTATTTGAACAAAATAAGTTGTCTGGAATAAAAAAAATTGACCTGAGCTTTAGAGCAACCAGTGGATTGGGGTGGTATGTGGTTGAAGAATTTAGCCCGTAACAGTTCAAAAATATAATTGTGATATCATTAATTTCTATATTTTCTGTATTACATTCCTTAAATTTCTTTCAGTGATTTGGAAAAATGAATGGACCAGTTTGATTAGTTGTATAGATATATATTTTACTACAGTACTTTGAGGTATCATTCATGAAGTTATTTGTCAGTGCTGTTTGCACCGGTAAATGTCACTGGAATTATCAATAAAACAAACACTTTATTAAATGATTGGTATGAAACAAACATAAGCCCCCATACATATTGAAAATATCAGAATATAATTCATAGGTTAATTTTGGTCTGCAGTACTTTTTTTTCATTGAAACATAACTGGAAATTAGAGTAATTGGTAATATCCACATTTCTATAATTTACTACATGTAGGAAGAGGAGGAGCCACCCCTGACACAGATTTCTAATATTTTGTTTTATTTGTGTGAACTACATGTATGTAGGGATGTGCCATTGTAAATGGGTATATATACATGTATATCCTTGAAACACTTTTGGGGCACATGTATTGATGTTCATGTTTTTGAAAAAAAAGACTTGGAGTGCTACTCTATTGTTTCTATAACCTAGTTCATGTTTTATTATTATATTAATACAATCAGGCATGGACGTATTACTTTTGTTTGTGTGAACTATTTTGAGATACTGTGCCAGTGTAACTGGGGATATCCTTGAAACACTTATGGGTGTATGTTCCTGCTTTTTGAAGAGAGTGTTAACTTTGGTTACCATATTAAACCCAATTTCACCATTCAGAATGTTTTATTCAATAAAAAGTTTGTTTGTACATACATTAATAGAAGCTGAAACCTTGAATCAGTATACCTGTAGATCCACCACTCCCCACTTCTTTATAATATTTCCTAAAATTTGTTAATTTAGTCTCTGTATCCAGTTTCAGGACACAGTCTCAAAGAGTGCACCTAATTGATATGCAGAAGAGTTTCTTATGCATACATATATCAAAATTTCAAATTGATAATATTCAGAAAAAATTGGAGTGTAGAATATGTTTCAACAACGACCACATACATGTAGGTGGCAAATCAATTGGTTAATTTGCACCCCCCCTTGACGTGAATAGTCATCATATTAATTCTCCAACACAAATTGACACAGGCATGCTCTTATTATGTCTGATCTTATTACACTCAATTACATGTAGTAAAGCTCTGAACAACCAACCAACCTTATTCTAAAGCAAATAACATTTACTTCCACACTGTAAAAACTGTGGTGTTAAAACTGACACCAATTGGTGTTAATAGAGGACCACACCCTGAGGTGTTAAAATAACACCCTAGAGATTGAACATAACACCAAAGAGTGTAAATGTAACAACCATAGGTGTTGTAATAACACCTACATGTATAGGTGTAAAACTAACACCACCAGTTTAACACCGGTGTAAAATAAATGGTGTGGTCCTCTATGTTCACCGGTTAACACCACAGTTTTTGCTGTGTTGCAGTTGAAAAGGAAAAAAAAATGCCATTTTTAGTTCACAGGCAGCTTCAACATTTTGTTGTCGTATTATTAAAAAATCATTCAAAGACTAGAGTTGAGTGCTTGTACTGTATTAAAGTTTTCTTTTGTTTTCAGTGTGAATGCCATGTTTAAAAGAATTAACACTTTGAATGGTATATTTTGGTTGTAGAATTTTCTATCCAGAAAGCAGTGGTAGGCAAAGCAGTTGCAACCACTCTGGGCACAACTTGCCCAAAACAACAACAGCTGAAATTAAAAGCACTTCACAATCTATTTTGTTCATGATTTTTCAGTCTCGACTACAAATCAATGCTCCCCACACAACATCTTTTATGTAGTGTAAATGGGACATTTGATATCCAATACGAATTGACATCCACTATGCTTTAATCAAATCTTGCCTTATTACCTGCCATTAGTTGCTGAGCAATCAACACTTTGAAGTTTGAACACACATCTATCCTAACATTCCTAACATTTGATTGTATAACGTTCTCAAAATTCTTTTGCAGTCTTTCTGCCCTTGGCAATGGGACATTTGTTATTAGCATCATTATCCAGTTTCCTAATGCGTCTGTAAATGACATTTACACTCTAATTCGATTTGCAATGAAGAAGACATAATAATATACAAAGCAAATGTATCCGACTCTTTGGGATGTATATTAGTGAATGAGTGTAACTGTTAAAGTGTTCTTTTACTTGCTTTGTGAGGAAATTGTGTTTGTGAATATTTTCATTCTAAGCTAATGTATAATGTTGTAGCAAGGGCTTTAAAGGACAAGTCCACCCCAACAAAAAGTTGATTTGAATAAAAAGAGAAGAATCAAATAAGCATAACACTGAAAATTTCATGAAAATTGGAAGTAAAATAAGAAAGTTATGACATTCTAAAGTTTCGCTTAATTTCTCACAACAGTTACATGTATATGCATCCTTGTCAGTATGCAAATGAGGTGAAAGATGACGTTATCCACTCACTATTTCTTTTGTATTTTGTTATATACAATATGAAATATTATAATTTTCTCCCCATTATCCTGTGAAACAAAGTTTTGTTGCTCCCTGAACATTGTCCTTTTGTCCTTATTGTCATATCGGTAAAATTGAAATATTGTATAATTCAAACTATAAAAAACAAAAGAAATAGTGAGAGAGCGACATCGTAGACTGTCTCATTTGCATATCACCGAGTTGTGCATATAACTGTTTTTTTGAAAAATAAGCAAAACTTTAAATGCCATTAACTTTCTTATTTTACATCCAATTTTTATGAAATTTTCAGTGTTATGCTTGTTTGATTTTTCTCTATTTGTATTTATTCAAATCAACATTATTCTGGGGTGGACTTGACCTTTAAAGAATTTGTCTTGACCTTATATCTCAAGTTCACCCCAACAAACAGTTATCTTAAACAAATGGAGAAAAATCAATCAAACATAACATAACATTTTATTGATATCAAGTGCATAATAAGAAAGTTGTGGCATTTTTAAAGGTTTTCTTAATTTCTGATATGCAAAAGATTGTACAGGTATATTATTCACTGAACTCTTGTTCAAAATTTTGGATATAATAGTGATATTTCTAGTTTGTAATTATTTGCTGAATTCCCCCATTTTTTACGAATAAAGAGACCTGGAAAAAATTCAAATCTTTGTTGAAGAAACACTTTTCTCTGTTTTTCTCATTCTTTATGTGTCTTATTATTATTTCACTATTACTTTGGGTAGTTAAATACTTTTTTATCATTTTTCTGAGGTACAGAAATATAAGTTTCAGTCAGTCCAAAACTGAAAGAGAAACCATTGGGTTCGTAACCAGTCTGACCACATCAGTGAAGCAATGCCTATGTGCATTTGTCTAGACTGCATACTTTGGAGAAACAGAACAGGAAGAATAGACACCTTCCTCGTTTGCACCTGTGAATCGAAGATCCAGTGATTAGAACAATTGACAGTGTTCTGATCATTGAAAATTTTTTCTGTTATTGATATAATGCCAACAAATGTAGGCCAAGTCTTGACCCCGAACAGACTTGAAGGTAGTGCAGATGAAACATGGATAAAAGTTCATCGAACTTGTCACATCTGAGGCCAATTTCATAAAGAGTTACAACTATGGCAGCTACCATGGTAACAGGGCTTACTTCAGGTGTAAAACAGGGTGGCCAATCACAACCAAGGTTTCCATGGTAGTTACGACATTGGCAAAGTTACAACAGCTCTTAAGTCTTTATGAAACTGGCCCCATATCTTTTCATCCCATGATATAAGAAATATAAGGGGTACATAAATCTATCACATAGGCCCATAGTCTTCCACCTAACACTTATAAACATAAACCTCCACAAATTAAAACAGTAGGTTTAAAACGGTTTATTTCCAATTCGTCTAATGCCAATTTGTCCAATTGCCAACTCTTCTACTATCATTTAGTCTACTATCAGTTCATCCACTATCCACATGGTCTAATTGCCAATTTGTCCACTCACCATTTCGTCTAATAACCAGTTGGTCCAATAACCATTTAGTCCATGTACCATTTGGTCTAATTGGACTATTAGTGTTAATTGTGCAAAGTGAGTGAAAATGAAATGGATATTAGACCAACTGGGTATTAGACGAAATGGTCATAGATGAAATGGTGATTAGACGAATTGATGATTGGACCAAATGGTTGTTTGACGAAATGTTGATGGATGGAATGGCATTAGACTAAATGAAAGTAGACCATGTGGTGAGTGGACGAATTGGCAATTACATATTAACTGTTTAAAACAGCATTGTTGTCTAGACACAGACTTTCATGTGAGAGAACCAACAGGAAAATAACAAGTATCTACTACAAAGATTATAACCTCGGTGTATCAACCTGTAAAACTAAGCTCAGGAAACAGAAGACTCGGCTCTAGCAGGTTTCTGAACCTTCCTGACCTTTCTATTACTCTTTTAGCTTCCTTTATCGGCATTTATACCTGAGATATGGCTGATTCTCTGACGTTTGTACTTCCCTTGAAGTACATGATGTTTGAAGTTTAGATTGTAAAAGAATTTTTGCAATTTTATCAACGTTTTACAAAGTTTATAATCATTCCTTTAATGACAGGGAATACTTAAGGAGGTGAAGAAGAGCAATGATTGCATGAAGGAAACAGGACAAATCAAATCACTTTTAAAATGGAAGGAAGAGCGGAGGGAACGGAAAACAAAAATAATCCCCTTCCAAAAAAAAAACCAAAGAAAGAGAATAAAGTAGATATTTCAAATTCTCTACCTCACACATGTACATGTATATACTTTAAAAGCATATTAAAATATGCATAAATATATTTTGCACAGGCAGAATTAGAACGCTATAAAAGAGCCATAAAGACGTTTTGGCATCTGTGTTATATAGATGTCAAATCTATCTGACATGATTGACACAATACGGGTGGATCATGAAAAGAATTGTTTACACTGAAGGCACTATCAAAAGATCTATAAGAAGTGTCCTCATGAATAGTGTCTGGATGTGTGTCAATTTGTTTTCTGATCGTCAATAACGAATGAAAGGTAATATCTAACTTTGTAAACACTGCAGTCCGGGGTCAGGATTTAGAATATTTGTGCTCTTTTCTACTTCTCAGAGTTTGTCGTGTATTATATTTTTGTGTTGCCTAACTTTGAATCCTAAATTTGAATTGAAGGTAGGTTTATCTTATTTTCGGTTTGATTACTGATATCATTATAAACCTGTTTGTTTTATCATGAATGTTGTAAATAATAAAGTGGAAAAGTTAGATACATTTTAGGGGAATTACCAAAGAAATGCATATAAGAAATGTTCAGTTTAATAATTAAAGGTGACAGACAGCTTGGAATCTGTCAGCTGATTGTATTAAAAGGAAAACTAGACTATTATTCTGGAGGTGAATATGAATAATTGTATAGCCCTATAATTATGGACATTGACCCAATTATATTTTCTTGTGAACGATACGGGTTGTATGTCTGTACGATATGGGAATGATATGATTGTTTGTGATGTTTGTGTGTACTGTATACATTTTATATGTAGGATACTATTGGCTATTTTTCTGCTTCCAGCTATAACAGTTTTCACATGCAGTGCACGCAATATAAATGTGATATTTCACATTTTCAAAATTGCTTGCCCTATAAAATACAGCTCATGAACTCATGGTCCTGTATAGTATATAATGGCAAGATATTCATGTTATGCATGTCATGTCAGAGCTTTGAACAATAGGCTCTTTCTATCCTCCCTGATACAGTGTCCCTGGCACTACCTTGTTGCTATGACAACCAACAGTTGTTGATAAACTTTTCTGAGGGATTTGCACCAACACTGGGGAGCCTATCCTCAACCACCCAAGGGTTCATTACATGCCGCCGCGCACAGAAAATTCAAGCAATAGAAGTCGTGTGTTGTGGACCCAAGAAGTGAGATCCCAGCACGCGCGACCCACTAGTTAGAAATCCACTGCCAAACGCGGTTCGTGGTGCGAGGTTAGTATACTAATACTAACCTCGCAATACGTGTGAGTGATCCTCAACATACACTATATGCTTGAAATACATGTACAAGAGAGAAATTGGGCTTACAGGATTTAATAGTGTTTCAAATATTTTGACAGTAATACAATATTCATACATACTCTTTGTGAATAGAGGAGGGTATTTCTGTACAAAAAAAGTGGGTTTTCATTTTTGTTTTCATTTTGTAAGATCAGAGATTACCATCTGTTTTTTGTATTTCTCTAGAGCCTCCAATGTTAACATTGAATGTAAATTGTAATTGAACACTTTAAAGATATTAAACCATTTCTTAAAGCAGACTCACTCGTACATTTACAAGTAAGATTTGTATACTACCTGTACAAGTAAACGGATGTGCAGTTCGGATATCGATAGGCCTACGTATCATGGAAACTTGTCTGTATAATAGATCATTTGCACCAGTAATGACATTGTCATCCTGATTTGGCCAGACTAGTGTACAGGTACATGTACATAGAGGACTTGTGATATACATGTTTTTTGTTTTTTTTGCCTACAGGTTTATTTCCTTGTTAATGATGCACACAAATTGCATGGATCATTCTCATTTAAATGGAAAACTGTTTTTTATATCATAGTTCCAGGTATGAATGGTACTTATGGCCTGTTCTATTTCCTTCATAGCCTCAGATTTCAAGCAACTTTGAAGTAATCGGAAGGCTGTCTCCATGGTGATGGAATAAGGGGAAAATAATTATGACATTATAAAATACTTTTTTTTCCTTTGGACCACATGTCTACATGTACAGTGTTTAGTTGTGGACTAGCAGTATGTCTATACCTTCAATCAATTTTCTGCATGAACATAAGAATTGTTAATTTCTCTGAATTTTCCTGCAAGTGCAGAGCTGATCAAATATGACTGTAGGTGATGGTTCACATTGGTCTGTGGAGGTGGTTTCAGACCCAGTCAAAAACTGAAAATATCTGGTATTTTCTGATCAGGAATGAATAAGGATAATAATGGTACATGTACATGTGGCTTATAAAGCGCCAAGAACACTTTGTAGAATGCTCAAGGCGCATAAAGAAATTAAGAAGTACACTGTAAAAACAAAGCTTTTAAGAAAATTTTTGAAGGACTCAACAGAGATACAATTTTTGATGTCTTCAGGAAGTCTGTTCCATGCTATAGGACACGCATGAGCAAAGAATCTTTTCCCCCATTATTCCCTTAATGGGTACCGTATTTCGATGTTTGAGTGGGTCTAAAAAGCTCCTCTCTTTTTAGTGCCATGATAATGGCGTGTGGGGGCGTCGTGGTGTAGTGGTTAAGACTCTCGTCTTTCAATCTGAAGGGCATGGGTTCGATTCCAAGCCATGGCGTGTTTTCCTTCAGCAAGAAATTTATCCACATTGTGCTGCACTCAACCCAGGTGAGGCAAATGGGTACCGACAGGAAGTAATTCCTCAAAAAAGCTTTGCGCACCAGAATCGGTAGACTAGCTTAGCCGGGGTAATATAGGAGCGCCTTGAGCACCTAGCAAGGTGGATACGTGCGCTATACAAATCCTATATTATTTATTTATTATAATATCATATTCATCAGAGCAATGAACACATGCAGTCCTTTCTGGCCATTTAGTGCTTGGACAAGTCAATAGCTGACCTGGCTATATTCTGGTCTGGTTGGTTCTTGATTGGAAATATCAGGTATTTATTGTGATCTGGTTGGTATGAAATTCCCTTTTCTTGAAAGATACTGTTCTTTGGCGAACCATTGCTGATGTCCTCATAATCGATGGCTCATCACTCCAGTGTACCATCTTTGTTTGTTCTTCTGTCTTTCTTTGTGGACACAGTCCTCCTGACTTCATCGTGCTTGGACCGTGGATGTATTAACAATTCCCTGCTTGGATGACGAGATGGAAATTGGTGGCCTGACAATGGCTGGATGTATTGGCCTGAATTGGCTGATGTGGACATGGTTCTACGCATCAGTTAGGTTTTAGGCTGATACACAGCAAAAAACTGTGGTGTTAACCAGTGAACAAAGAGGACCACACCAGTCATTTTAAACTGGTGTTAAATTACATTTACACTCTTTGGTATTATGTTCAACATCTAGTTTGTAATTTCAGCACCAGGAGTCAGGGTGTGGTCCTCTATTAGCACCAATTGGTGTCAGTTTTAACACCACAGTTTTTACAGTGTACTGATAGTAACATCTTGCAAGTGTCATTGTCATGTCAGGAGCAACATTAGAAAAAAGGCTTGTAGATATTCTTTAAGAAGTATCAGTATGTCTAAAGGCTTGAAAATATACAAGGTGAATTATTAAAGTGAGACACTGTAATTGATCAGCCAATTTTACTTCAATTTTCCCTTGGCTACCGGAATGAGTTGGTACTTTGACAGTGACTTGAATGATGTGATGATATCAGAATGAACGGCTGCTGTTCAGGTCCGGGGAGACACATGAATATTCATAGATTGTTCAGAGTATAGATCTGTAAGAAGCGATCCATCACTGTCATCTAGTAATGGAACTGGTACAATAACACATCATAATGGTATACCAGGGAATTTCCCGATGGCACATCCTAGCATGGTATAATCTTGAACTAAAGGCTGCATTGAATTGACAATTTCTTTTTTACCTAGAAGCAGGATTTTCAAAGCGATTTTTGGCTGTTGTAAGAATAAAAGTGAATTCAATTCAATTCAATTCACTAATTGTCATGTATTTGATATTATGAAAAAATGTCCTCGGACACTGTAAAGGATAGTATAATTTATTTGGAACACAAATCACAAATAAATATATTAGAAACAGAGGTGAAGATATGTCTTTCAAAATGAAATTATGAAATTCTTAATAAGGTGCAGTTTATCTCTACCTTTTTCTTGACCCTCCTTTTGCTCTACCCCTCTTTTACTTTCCTTTGTCTATTTGTCTATTTCCCATAATACCCCTTTCCCATCCCCTTCCCCTCCCTTCCTAGACTATCTCCTCTCCCTTCCCCACTCTCCCTTCCTCCCATCCCCCTCTCTTTTCCCCTTTCCCCACCGTCCCATTCTCTCCATTGCTTGTCTTTCCCTCTCCCCCATCACTCTTTCCATCCCTTTCCATTCCCCACTCTTCCCCATTCTTTCTCCCTACTTGTCCTTTCCTTTTTCCCCTCGCCTTCTTTACTCCTCTCCACCCCTCTCTCCCCTCCCTTTTCCCTTCCTCCTCCTACCCCACTCTCTCAATCCCCTACCCACTCCCCCCTCCCCTTTCTCTCTCACCCTTTCTCCTTTCTCACAACCCCCTTTTCTTTGGTCATCTTCAAGCATCCCTACAGTCAGGCATCTAGAAATATAAAGCAAGAGACTATCCAAATATCCCATTGATGATTCAACCATTATAACACAACAGTAATTAGTTTTCCATCACATTATCTTGTCATATGTGTTCAAGCCTATAAGCTCTTTGAAAAGTTCAAGTTTAACCATCTCAAACTTTCTTGAGAATGTCTTTACCAATTAGCACAGAGCTCTTCTATTGACAAATGGTCTGAGTCTTAAAACGTTACTCCAAGACATGCATGGAACTAAATAAGGCTTTAGGAAGATAGCTTTTTGATAATATTGTTCTGTAATGTTATTGCTTGAAAAGTTGAAAGCTAGGAATGATACCAATTAGTCTGAGGTAATTTAGAGTGATATTTCTTCAATATAACTCTGAAAAATGGTACATGAAGTTACACACAAGACACATATTTGAAGAAAACAACTAAGAAGAATTAAAGAAAAAATTGAATTGAAAAGGCTGTTCATGAAGATAAGCGATGGACTCTGGCCAATGGTCTGAGAATGTTCATTGCAAAGAGACATCCCACGGAACTCTGTAATGGATGGAAATAATTGCACAAATGACTTCTTCTTTGGAGTTGAAAATCAGTGCCCAGTCCTGGCAGAGTTCATTACTCAGCAACTACCCCTCAGGGTGCGCATCACCTACCGAAGTGGACTTCGTTCTCCTGTGATTAATTGAGGTTGACTATTGACAGCTAATTGCTTATCTGATTCTATGTTTCAAGCTGAAAATCATGTGAAATGTTCTACCCTTGGGGATAACACGATCCCTCTTTGTGTCAAGTTTGTCTGGGACTTTGTGAATTATTGCTACAATGTATGAGTCATTGTATGAATGTTTGGCTATGTGTCTACTTCAGCTTTTAATTGGATATATTCTGATTGGTGAAGTGGTGCTTTTCCTTTGAAAGACATGATTTGTGTCATTAGACATAGATGTAGAGTGATTAGATGGGGGAGAAATTATGAAGACAGTATACGGGATTAATGGGGAGATGCATTGATTGTCCTGTCAAAAGAGATATTATTGTTTCCATTTATACTTTTGTTTAACCATCTTCAGCACAATCATCTGCAGCAATAGTGCCAGTACAATCACCATCGTGATCATCCTCTTGCTTATCATCAACAACACGATAATCATGAAAACCTCCACCTCTATAGGCACTGATATTACTACCATCACCATGTGACATCCATGGTCATTACCATCACCATCACCATCATCACCATCATCATCATCATCATCATCATCATCATCATCACCACCACCACCACCACCATCATCATCATCACCACCACCATCATCATCATCCTCATCATCCTCATCATCCTCATCATCATCATCATCACCATCACCATCATCATCATTCATCACCATCATCATCCTCATCATCATCACCAGAGTCATCCATCATTCATCATCATTATCATCATCATCATCATCATCACCATCACCATCGTCAAAAACATCATCACCGTTACCATCATCAAAAACATCATCACAATCATTACCATCATCACAGTCATCACCATCATCATCATCACCACCATCACCATCACCGTCATCACAATCATCATCATCATCATAACCATCATTAAGATCCTCCTCCTTTTCATCATTGACATCAGTATCATTAGCCTTGTATCTCTCTCTGAAAGCTCATTTAATTACTTGACTTGAAATGTCTTACTTTTTCCTCAGACATATTTCAACAATATTTGGATCATTATGTATTTTCGCATTTTAAACATAAAATAGAAAGCACAGTAGAATGACAACATTGGGTACAAAATATGGAAGAATGAACAAAGTTTCCCTTAGCAATAACTCTTGAAGTTGCTTTGAAGAATATCTAGTTGTTTTACTTCCAAATGCAGCAAGGACATGTGAAACCATATTCCCTGGAACAACACACCTAATATTACCCCTCTTCAATACTCTGATATTAACTTTCTCATTTTCTCAGCATCATCGCTTTGGTTCCCTCCTCCCAGCCCAATATTAGTTTTTCCTCATTCTTCCATCCACCTTGCGAGGAGTCTGTGATTACACGTATAAAGTGATTAAATGACGAAGGACCTCGAAAAGCACTTATTGTGCCAAATTGCTCCAATATTGGGGTTGCGCACGACATGATTAGATTTCGGCTCCTTGGAAATGTTTGATATTGATTTTTCGCGCAATATAACACCTTAGTCAGCTAGTTCACTCTATTTAATGAGAGTATTTCTTAGTGCTTGTAAGATGAAATACGTGTACATATAATAGCAGGGGGTGTAATGGAGCAATTTTTTCCCACTAACTTTCAATGTATTTTGGACTTTGGAAGGATGTATGATTTATTCTGGTAATTTTCAAAGTAAGAAAGTTGGGTAGAGGCAGAGGGTTACGTTTCTCATGATATTCCTTCAAAAGACTTTTTATATTCCTTCATGAGTGGTTGGTGATTGGTAGCTCTTTAAGGACGTTCCACAGTTAAAGTGAAATCCATGTCATTTTCACCAAACTTTGCACATAGATACTTTAGAACCTTAATATTCGAAATATGCAAAAATTAACATAGGTCCATGTGCTTGATTTTTTGCTATAGAGCTTCAAAGTTCACCCAAATAGATGTTCTTAAGAATTGCGCATTTGGCATTTTTAGACCTCGCAAGAATACTAAAATGAGTTTAAACCTCTATTACTCAGTCAAAATACATGAAAAAGTCTTCAAATTTCGCAAGAGAGTTAATAATTGTATCGTTAGAATAGAGAATCTAATTATTGTGCTATTTGTTTGCAACTTTAAGTCTAACAGCACAGTCAGTTCTTAAAAATGGCGTAAAAGATAACAAAAACCCAATAAAAAAAATGTGAAATTTCAATAACAGACTACAAAAATACAATAAATGCTGCACTTTATTCAAAATCCATGTCATTTTCACCTAAATTTGCAAAGTTGTAGAGGAATCTATACTTAAGAGGTACAAACATTAAAAAATAGGGGTTCATGTGCTTGTTTTCAAACTATTAGCATTTTTATGTGAGCAAACGTGCTTTTTAAAACACCAAAAATGCGCCAAATGCTTTGTATCTATGTGAAGAAAAATCAAAACCACTCTACCATTTATTCAAACTCGGGGTCATATTCGTGATTCTTGACAGTACTGCAGAGTAAAGTATTTTGAAATTGTAGAGATATTTTTTTAAATGGTCCATGGAATAATTCAATTTTTTTAGCTTCATAAAATAACGCATCGGATGTGCAGTTAGGATGCAGATGATGAGAAAAATCAGCTCATACCCACAGCTAATTAATCACCTGTTCATCCATTGTGACGTCAGCGCGCGGAGTGTTAAATATGCGCAGATCATAATGCGCACAAACATAACTGTGGAACGTCCTTAAAGAACCTTTTTTTTAATTATGAGTTTTATTGGTTTTGCAATCACAAACATAATCACAATATTTACATATCATTGGTATAATTAATGGGAAAGAAAACAAATTAATAAACAAGGTAATAACAGCTGTAATAATAACAAGCATGAAAAAAAGTAAGTGACAACTTCACAAGAAGAACATACATTTCAAAGAAAAGAAAGAAGATCAGCCAGCCACCGCAGATTATCTAGAAGAGACGTTCAAACCAGTGTACACTGGTCGTCATTAGGACAAGGCTTGAACAAGAAGTTTGAATCAAAGCAGTACAGTCAGATTCCACACATTCAAGCCCCGAGCTGCTTGCCGTAAAGTAACGTATAAGACTTCTGTATTTATAATCGAAGTTAATGAAAATTGAAACCTTTAAACTTTAAGGAATGGTACTCTGACTTAAGCAAAGTTTGGTGTCATTTACACTTAACCAAAACCTCAGACCATGGCCCCGATAGGGTACATGGTCTGACTGATACTCCTACACTGTTCCCAAGTGGGAGATATTTAATACATTTTCCCTATAAATTTTAAAGTATTATGATATGCAGACACCTCAAAAAAGAGCAGCTGCAACATTTCATATTTCTCAGTGGAATAACATTTTTATTTCTTGGTGTGGTATTTGCACTGATGGAACTTCCGTCCAACCATTCAGCTACAAACACAACCCTCTTTTTACGAGTATTGCTGAAGCTCAAGAAATATTACTATAGTATCCTCTACAGTGATGCAAAGAGGTGAAAATTAGAGGGGCTAAGTTTGGGATGCAATGCACCATTTTTGAAAAGAAAATGCAAGTGAGAGAAGTGAGCGAGCATGTGCATTGTAAATAATTAAAATTGGTCAAAGTATGACTAGATAATAATTAAAAAAGATTAATGTAAGTATTTGAAATAAAATTCAAGCTGATTATCATTACCTTGGCGAGGAGGTGTGTGTGTGTGTGTGTGTGTGTGTGTGTGTGTGTGTGGGGGGGGGGGTTATGGGGTGACGATGTTCATGTAGCCACTCCAGCTCTCCTACCACACTAAGCCAGTGCCCCTCTATTTAAGGTTTGTTTCGAGTCATTCAAAGAATGAGGAAATTTTTTGAATTTGTAAGAAATGTGATATTTCATATTAATTCTTGAATACTTTTTTTTTTTAATTACCTTGAAACTTTTGTCTCATGCAGTGTTTTTGTGAATTTTAATATTAACATTCATAATTATTATTGTTATCATAATGTTTCTGAGAGGCTGCAAGTCAAAGTCTATTTAAGTTTTTCTAACTTAATCATCATGCAATAGATTTGGATGCAATCTATTGCTACATGTTGATAGATCTATAGGTAAAGTCATATGGGAATGACATCATGAAACCACACATACATTCTTTTATTCTATTCTGGGACATTCTTTCTTCTGACAGAACAGGAGTGAATGTATATACGCTAACCAAATTTGTACATTGCTCTTTTCTTCTTTGGTTGTAAGGGGAAAGTTAACCTTGACTTAAAAGAAATATACATATACCCCCCCATAAAAGAGAATCATTTAGTAAAATGTATACAATGCATGTATTTTTTATTAGAAAATGATTTAGTTCTTTTTTATCAGTTATCAAGAAAATAAAACCAATGAGATATATTCTTGATGGAACTATTAAAACTAAATATGCATATGTTGTTACACCAGTGAGATCTCAACCCCTCTCACCATTAAGGGCCTAGATTTAAATCTAGACCTACAGGTACGACAAAGGGAGGATGTTTCTTTTCAATTCCAATCTACAGAGGCGTATATAAATGGAACCTAGTTTCTGGTTGGTAAAATATTTGATATTAAAAGCAAAAGTATAAATATTATTACAAAAAAATAGATTATAAGAAATATGTGTTGAAAATAATGTGAATATAAAAATGAGACTATTTCAGAAAAATTCCAATTAACAACTTCAGTAAGACCCCACCCCCTCCTATCTGTGCCTGTGTAACTGAACCTTGCCAGTTACCACTGGAAGAGGATCTGGTATCATTGACCCAATTTCCACCAATCCACGAAGTGAGTCATGTTTCATTGTTTGAATAGTGATGAGCAAATGAGCCTTTCAAAATGAAGTTTACTGGACCTGCCTGATACACTTTTGGAGTATATTGCATTTGAAGCAAATTATTGGGGGGGGGGGGGTGTGGGAAATATGCTGGGGAAGGGGACGAGAGGGAATGGGAGGTGACTTGGGAAGAGAAAGAGTTGGGAAGGGGGAGGGGGCAAATTGGGGTTGGAGAGGTTATGGGAGGTGACTCCGGGCAAGAAGAGTGAGAGGAATGAGGAAGAGGGAGGGAAAATCAGACAAATCCCTTCTGCTACTCATTATCAATGTTATTTCAAGTTATTGATTTCTTCTACAATTATGATTTAGTGAGTTACATGCATTTTTTTTCCATACAATAAATGTTGCGTGGATATAGAGACCCCACCCAACACAATAATTGGGAAGTAACTGCCTTGGCTTGATCTTTAATACTACATGTATGTAATTTATAATATTTTATTTTATACTATTTCTAAGGTTGAATTTCCTGAAAGTCAAATTATTTGTCTTCTGGATACAAATACCTACAGATAACAAAGCATCTTTACAAGATTGTGTACTATTGTTGTGCATTGAACCCTTCCTGATCCCAATACATCATAGAGGCCGTTCTCATTACACTTTCTAAAACTAGTTTACTGGGAACCGATTCAGGAAACCAGTTTGTAAGATCGCTTTGCTAGCATTCCCATTTGATCACATGAAAGTGGTTTTCAAAATCACTTCACGTAAAGCGATCTTGTTGCTATGGAAATGCTCTCAGTGGGGTGACACGTTTCGCGCAAAATTCTAAACCGCAGCGTAGGCATTCTACACCTGTCGAGTGTAGTAGCGCGCTCAAAATGTGCGAAGATCGCTTCCCGAAGAACGGTTGTGTCCTCACTTACGCTAAAACCAGTTTAGCAAGGCAAAGCAATCTTGAAAACTACATCGCGAGGTGGTTTTCTGAACCGGTTTGGAGGATCGCTTCCAAGATTGCTTCGACCGTTCTCACTACAAGTTAAAACTACATGTAGTTTCCAGTAAACTAGTTTTAGGAAGATAGTGAGAATGGTATCATAGTAAATTGTATTCATGCATTGCACTCATCAATGAACAGTATATTCAGACTTCATAGAGATCCATTGCAATCATAGTTGTGAATATAATTTAAGATCTAACGAGACAGCTCAGAAATTGAGTCCCATCTAGGGATTAGGGTGATATGAATAGAAGATTTCTGATATATGTCTGTCCTCATATAAAGCTTTTCTGACTTCTTTTGTTGTTGCCAATTTGTAAGAGCTTGGGAGAGCGTGGGAAAGAAATTTGTCGATTTCAGTTCAATTTCATTCAGATAGTTACATTTAAATATAATCTTGTGCAAAGAATCCTTTTATACATTTCTGTGGATATCTTTTCGTTGATACTCCTTTTGATTTCCAAGCTCCTTTGATAAAAGAATAAATCACTTCAGAAAATTGAAGACTGATATAATTTTACCAAATTACAAACAAATCTTTTTTATGAATGCAGTTTCTGAGATACTTTTCAATTTCATCTGACCATACATGTTAATTCAATCTTTCAACATTAATAATCTGTAGATTTACCAAAACTTAAATAAAAGATTTGAAGATGACAATAAAAGGTATTCATAAAAATGTCAAATATTGCAAAATTATTCTCGCCTTGAGGATGATTTGGAAGATTGTCATTTGATCAATGAAATTCATTCAACTTTTGAAATTTGAAAATTTATCAATTATTTTTCAATATTGCAATAATTCTTGAAATCCTCCTGGAAGATTTATGTGATTTCTAGATTCATTTATTATCAGGGAACAAATAATGTTTAAAAGCATATTTTCTTCCCATAATGATGTCTAAACCCCACTTGGGAATAATATACATGTATACTTTTCTGGTTGTTTGACATTCTGTTACTATGGAAAATAGAATAGTGTAGTTTCATGGCCCATGAGAATGGAAGAATTTTAATGTGTGTGATATTTACGACCCAAAGTCATTTGTTTAATTGCATAGTACCCGGCATATAAGTAGAATTTATGTTCATGTTTCCATAATGGCACAATATGAAGGATTTACAGTATGTCATCGTTAACGACAGACATTTCACAAATCCATCATTTTAACAAGTTGGAAATTGACATGTCAGAATTTCTTCAACTTTATAAACTGTACTGGGGTTAGATCCTCCTTTCTTGAAGTTTGTTAGTTGAAAAAAAATGTCGCATTTCTATTATAAATGTTTGCTCTTTGCCAAACTATTGTTTCTGTCTCATATAACATCTGTTAAAAAAAAAAATTGTGCAAACAAATTACAAACCAGGGCCTATATTTAGAATAGTAGTCTGGAGTCGACATGTAGTCCTGGTAAAAAATTTTGACAAAATTATGTGTTGACCTAGGTATAATTAAAAAAACTAAATAAAAAATATTAGCTCCTTAAAAAATGTTTTAAAATTGCATGGGTTTATATTGATTATTGATCCCTCTTCTCCAATGTATTTTTTATCTAATGTATAACATATATTTTTCTGCATTTTCACTGTTCCTTTGTTGCTATTTGTTCAATAAAGTGATGTAAAAATATTATGATGGGTATATATTTATTGAATCGCGCAAATCACATGGAAACACGTTTTCGTGATCGCCAAAAATTTGATTGAATGAAACATTGACACGTTTTTATGATTGCGAAAAAATTGATTGAACAAAATTGTGGTTTAAAGTGTCCATCTGTCTTGGGTAAAAAAGGTGTTGATTGAATGCAGCCTTAGAATACAATAGATGCAGGCAACCAAAACGTGTAATAAAATAGCTGATTGATATCCTGAATCCTGATCCTTTAAAAATTGTTTTATGCACTTTAGCTCATGGTTAAAAACACATTGTTTATATGCCATGGATTAAAAACGGAAACCAGTGTTTGTAATATGCCCCTCTTTTCTTCCTACTAAAATAAATGTTTTTCCTTTCAAAACCTGAAGTTAGATTGACCTGAATAATAAGTTTGTTTTGATATAATGAAAAATGTATGAGATATGCAAGGTTAAAAAAAAGAAAGAGAATATGCATGTATGTATTTGTATCAATGTAAAAATACTGATTATACAATAAACGATGAGGCAGCGGGGGGGGGGGGGGGGGGGGGGGAGATGAGGGTATGATGAGTGCCAGTTGGGTGGAATAATAGTAGGTTGGAATTCCTTTTAGTCATTATTAATTTCAGAGGATAACTCCCAGTCCTGGTCGCTATAATGTAGACGTAAGCATAAGTAGTTCAAATTTTAAATTCCCCATTAACAGTAAACAGTACTTGCAGAAAATGACTAACAGTTCTATCGGCTCAGAAAGTATTAAAAATAAGAGAATCAAATCGAAATATGTACTTTGAATCATAGAGAAAATATAATGACCCCTTCTGTTATTTGATTGGTATATTCATGTACACGGTCCATATATTTTGAAAACATACTTGTAGCTTCTTATCTTTCTTTCTATTTTAGCAAATAGAATAAGAGATACGTCAGTATCTACATTTAATTATTTACAATACTCAATTTAACGTTCTTGGAAATAGAGGGGGAAAAAAAATCAAATCAACACACACCTGGAACTATTGAGAAAGTTTATTGACCTGCTCATCATTATGCCCATGTTCTCTCTCAAGCTCAAGTTCATTGATCGATGTGTAAAAGATATAAAACCTTTTTCTCAGCCACGTTCATATATACGATGCTTGATTCATTTTCTTTCCATCTCCAAATCGAGCAATCACCTGCCTGGTCGTTGCCCCGCAGATTTCCAGGAAACAAGTGAGCGCTATTACGAAGCGTCAGAGCATTTGATGATTTTTCCATGCTTGGGCGCCTACACTACAAGTACAATGGGTTATATTTGTATATTAGTGAACCTGAAAGCCAACCTGTGATAGAAAAGTTATTGTACGAGTACAGCATTTATTTTATTATTTCGATTTAGAAGCTATTATCATCAATTGTTGCAAAATTGTGTTGTTGAAGTGCATGCAGTTCCAATGGAATTGAATGGTTTATTGTGGTGTACATGTGTCTGTCATTACTGCATAAAAGCATCTCTTCTACCTCCATGATAAAACAAATACCCTTTTTACACACGCTAAAATTTCCTTAACCCGGTACTATAGGTGGGGCTAAATTGCCATTTAGCCCCACCTATAGTACGGGGTTAAGCTTAGCCCACTTTCTTTTTACACAGCATTTTTGCAAAGTGGGCTAACCCCACCTTTAGTACGGGATTATTTGGCCCTGCAAAAAAGCAGGGTTATCCCAGCAATTGCGGTGCTAAGAGCGATAGTACGGGGTTAAGATCTCTAGTGTAAAACGAAAGTGGGCTAAGCTTAACCCCGTACTATAGGTGGGGCTAAATGGCAATTTAGCCCCACCTATAGTACGGGGTTAAGGAAATTTTAGCGTGTGTAAAAAGGTACGAGTGAATGAGCTACATGTACCACTAGTCCGGGGTTAGCGAGTTTCGTGTGTGAAAAGCAAGCATTCCTTATCCGGGGTTAGCAATAACAATTTGGCATGTGTAAAAAGGAAAAAAAATAGTACGGGGTTAAGGATAGTACGGGGTTAGCGATAGTCCGGGGCTAAGAAAATCCTGTGTAAAAAGGGTAAAATTGTATTGTATGTAAATCAGACATGGCACAAGGAAAATATATTCCCCTTTATCGGGAATTAATGATTAGTATACTTAGCGATGATGTAAGATTTATGGATGTTTTTCCTCCTTGGACAGTATGAAAAGATATCAGGCCTTGAATTTGAGTAATTTAAGGCCCGGCCCCACCGGCATTTAGGAATATTTGCAAATGAATTGCGCACAAAATTGGTTTATTTAAACATCCACAATATTCTTGAATCAAGCTTATTTGAGTTGGTCAATATCCACACACGTCCTCAATAATCTGCAAAGATACATTTTTCCATTCCCAGGATCTTTGAGCGGCACAAATTTTTCACGGTTGCAGATGAGCAACCGTCATACGTATGCACATAGGCGGCGGAAGCGGGGGGGACGTGTCCCCCCCTAAATTTTTTGTTGATGACCTTTTTTTTTTTTTTTTTTTTTTTTTTGCTTGTCAAAAATTTTTGTCGGTCCCCCCTAAATTTTTTTTGTTGATATATAACCTTTTTTTTTTGCTTGTCAAAAAATTTTGGTGGTCCCCTCTTAAATTGTTTGTCTTCCGCCGCCAATGCGTATGCATACATTATTAATCATCCATAGTTCATATCAAGCACAAATGTTTGGTTGCAGATGAACAATCGTCATACAGTATGCATACATTCTTTTATCCATTATTCACATCAAACACAAATTTTTTGTTGCAGATAAGCAACCGTCATTATGTGCCCTCATACGTATGCATACATTATTGATAATCCGTAATTCATATACATGTACATGAACAATCCTTTCCAGGACGGCGTGTACGCTCTTTGGAAGAGTACTTCTTCAAGCTCAAGCTTTTTTCTTTTGGTAAATTTCATACTACAGCACAAATAGACGAAAAAACGTTAAATCTTCAGAGTAAATGAGAGGGTCATTGAGGCAAATCAAAAGAATGTCACCCAAAGCCCTGGGCCCCGTCTTACAAAGAGTTGCGATTGATTCGATCAATCACAACTATGGACAGCCAGCAACCAGCCAACATCTGTTTTGCACGTTTGTTCAAAATATTTTCTAACTATGATGTATATTCATGGATTTATTGTTGTCTTGAAAGATCACTGAGCTTCTCTTTGTTAACAAAGGACATTGTGCACATTTCCTGTAGAAAGAAATTATGACACTGATGGATTTCCATAAAGTTACAATGATTGGATCAATCGTAACTCTTTGTAAGACGGGGCCCTGGTCTTTGATGGCCTCGGGTCTATTTAAACTCTGAAATATGTTGATGAATGGTATACATAAAATGAGTATTATAAATTGTATCAGAATTATAAAATTTAATGGATTTATTAATATAAAGAAAAATAGTATGCATGATCAAAATACGTTAACTTTTTTCATGAACAGAGGGATAAAGATTAAAGATGCAGGGTTTGTTTGAAATAATTTGTAAAACTAACATGGATTCCTGTAATTGGTAAAAAAAAATCTGCGTTGTTATCACTGAAAACACATCTGCCATCACCTTGAATATGATGTGTAGTAAACCATCATTAAATTTAATAATTATTTAAAAAAATTATCGATGAAGTTCATTTTTGTCTCACCTGCATAGCAGAGTGAGACTATAGGCGCCGCTTTTCCGACGGCGACGGCGGCGGCGGCGGCGGCGGCGACGGCGGCGGCGGCGGCGACGGCGGCGTCAACACCAAATCTTAACCGAAGGTTAAGTTTTTGAAATGACAGCATAACTTAGAAAGTATATGGACCTAGTTCATGAAACTTGGCCATAAGGTTAATCAAGTATTACTGAACATCCTGCCTGAGTTTCATGTCACATGACCAAGGTCAAAGGTCATTTAGGGTCAATGAACTTAGACCATGTTGGGGGAATCAACATCAAAATCTTAACCTAAGGTTAAGTTTTTGAAATGTCATCATAACTTAGAAAATATATGGACCTAGTTCATGAAACTTGGACATAAGGTTAATCAAGTATCACTGAACATCCTGCATGAGTTTCACATCACATGACCAAGGTCAAAGGTCATTTAGGGTCAATGAACTTTGGCCGAATTGGGGGTATCTGTTGAATTACCATCATAACTTTGAAAGTTTATGGATCTGATTCATGAAACTTGGACATAATAGTAATCAAGTATCACTGAACATCCTGTGCGCATTTTAGGTCACATGACCAAGGTCAAAGGTCAATGAACTGTGGCCATAATGGGGGTATATGTTGAATTACCATCATTACTTTGAAAGTTTATGGATCAGACTCGTGAAACTTGGACATAAGAGTAATCAAGTATCACTGAACATCCTGTGCGAGTTTCAGGTCACATGATCAAGGTCAAAGGTCATGTAAGGTCAATGAACTTTGGTCACCTTGGGGGTATTTGTTGAATTACCATTATATCTCTGTAAGTGTATTGGTCTAGTTCATAAAACGTGGAAATAAGAGTAACCAAGTATCACTGAACATCTTGTGCGAGTTATAGTAGTTTTCAAAATCAGCACTGCTGCTATATTGAATCGCGTGATGCAGGTGAGACGGCCAGAGGCATTCCACTTGTTAAGATTTAGGCCTATCTCCGTGTATCAAGACAATATCTAAACCTGCCAGCATGTTATTGTACAATACATGTACGGTTCCGCTTATGTCAACTGATACTAGCATTATGAAGTGTTTTCAAGAAGATGCACGATTGTAAACAAATAACCCTGGGTAGAGACAGAGAGAGGGGGGGGGGAAGAGAGAGAAAGACAGACATTGGGTGAGTTCAAGCAATTTTCTTTAGGATTTTATCCACAAATACAACTGAAAAGAAATGAAATTGAAATGTCAACACAAAACATCCCTCCTCCAATGCTGCCCCCCCCCCAATGAATTTGTAAATGGGAAGTTTGCCCTGGCCTTATTCATTGTAAATCTTTTTTTTTTCAATAAAGCAGAAAAAGTAATGTAAAATATTGGTGAAGGTTTGACAAGAATCAATTTAATGTTTAATAACTATGGATATTTCTTTTCTTTCTTCCATTTTGTATGCATTAAAAACTAATGTTGGCTGACTGGATTGCTTACTAAATGGACCCAGACTACTGAATTGATGCAATTATGCTGCAATGCAGTGCATTTAGATCCTGCAAAGTCCTAGACGTCGATAGAAAGAAAAATAAAAGGTCTTTTCTTGGATTTGCCTCGGCTTTTTTAGCTCCGGTTTGAAGGGATCGGGAAGAGGAAACGTTTGGGGAAGTTAGAAGAAATGAAAAGTTTCCTGCAGTATGGCTAGGAATTCATGCGACGGAACCCCAGCCATATTGGTGCTGATATATGGGTTAAGTCTGCAACAAACTCCAACCTGGCTTCATCTGAGATCGATCACATGTTTAGGGTGTGTTCAAGCAAGTTTGTTAAGCTGTAATTGATTTATTAATTTATTTATTCCTCATTGTTTGGGGCAGAATAGCCCATTCATTTATTAATGGTCTTTCGTCATGGGACACTGAACAACTACAAACATGTAAGCATGAAAATGTATAAAATATGCACCACAGTACAAAAGGGACGTCTACATGTCATGTATCATATGAAATTTTAAGAGATTGTTTTAATAAGAAAAGTTTTTATTTGTGAATAGTTCAGCAAAGAAATACATGCATGATCAAGTTTTGTATGTGAAAAAAAAAGTTTGAACACAGCCCGGTTTCCAACTATTTCATCTTTCTAAATTGTGCTTCTAGGGTAGACAATAGTTGCTTGAGTACAATGCTGAGAAAGCAAAACTAATGATGTTTTCAAATTGAGATTATGTTTGTGTCATTGTCACCATCCTTGGAATTTAAACATCTTATATAATCTTGAATTTGATTGATTTCCATGAAAAATTGTGAATGCTCAATGTTTTTTTTCTCACCCATGCATTTAACAGGTATTCTATTCAAATGAAAACTATAAAAAATAATAAAAATGTCCCTAGACAGGCCAAAGACTAATAGTGTGACTCGTAATTATCCAAAATAAATGACACACAAAAAAATTCAATTTTATCTGTTTTGTTCTTTTCTAAAATGGAAATGTATCACCTTGTATCAGTTTTAAAAAGGACCTTAGGTGAATTCTACTGGTAGTACTTAGAAAACAACATTTTTAGTACTAGAATGGTGTATTATTTGAGAGTGTTGACTGATTTTTCACTCTAGCTTATGACATGTCTGTATTTGAAATATCTTATTCATAATTATCCTCAGGCAGCAATCCCCAAACTTGACAGTTTTTCATCAGCCAGGTTTGCTTGATTGACTGGTTATTTTTCTGCTGAATCTCGAAATTTATAACACCCTAACTTCATCATCAAGGTTGTGAATTCATGACTGTTCATGAAATATGACCATTTACATATAATAATACATACATGCATGTAGCATGATAAAAATGATATTCAGTTCTTGCATACCGTACATTCACTTCCAAAGGACTTTGCATATTATTACCCTACATGTAGCTTTAGCCAAGGGGGGGGGGGGCCCGGGGGGATTCAAGGAATTGTTACCTGATGTCCATTGACCTCACCTGGGTTGAGTGTGGCAAGTGTAGATTATTGTCTTTAATAATAAGGATATAAGTTCTGTCAAAGGACATTACAGTTCTGCGGCAGGGGTTTGAACCAGGTACCTTTTGTTTCAGAGTCCTGACTGTGACTTATCCACTTGACAACAACACCTCTACATGCTCACATTGGGCTTGGTGTCTGAATAGCATGTGATGGTACTTGAATAAATCATCCCTAGCCAAAATGTTTAGCGTATCTTGAATTACAACACATAAGCTCCATTTCACAAAATGTCACACTATTTTGCAAAAAGTTATAAATGGACTCTGTCTTGTAATCTTGACATGAAACCAACGTAATGTCCCACTAATTGCATCTTCATGACATTTTTTATTGAGTTATCTGATCCGGATGGGATGCCAGATATAAATAAAGAGGCTAATGTCAAATCTTGAGCTGATGTACATACAGTAAGCCTATTTTTATGACAGTCGTGTAGCAACCGGAGCTGCGAAATAATCCTTTCTCCAACAAATGCTATTGTAATGTAAATCCAATAACTATGTTTGAACCAAAATGTATGTCATAATAGACTTTATGCATATGACGTCATAATCTTATAGTGCCCTCTTTCAGAGGATATAGGAAAATGCGTAATTGTAAGATACACGGCCAGTTGCAAATCACTTACATGAATGCATTCAAGGCAACGGATTCAGCCTCTAAGATGGTGGCACGATGATGTTAATGGCATGCATAAAGTTATATTGTGCTTACACATTTTTCTTTGTGTATTAAAGTAATGATTCATTAAATAATTTTTATTCAGATGTTATCATTTTATAAAGATTGAATCCTACTTAATTTATCCTCTTTTCTAATGTTTCATTTGCAGTATGTTGGCTCATTCTCTGTGGTACATCTCACACCAAACTCAAGGGCAGAATTTGTCAGATTACAGCTTCAGTCATTACAGGTAAGGAGTTATAGAGAATAAGCACTTAGCCTAATCATACCAAGGTGTTATTGAGGTGTTAGAAGTACACCATCAGTGTCAGAGGACCACACCAAGCATTTGATTTTACACTAGTGTTATTTTCACGATGTTATTTAAAGTTCACCACTAATTAATTGGTGTTTTCATGGTGCTTAGTTCAAAACCAATTATTTGGTGTAAGTTCAACACCAATTAATTGGTGTTGTGATTGTGTTAAGTTCAACACTAGTTAATTGGTTTAATTAAAATACATTTTGTATATTAACCCAAAGTCGTGTCCATGTCGTGTCCATGGTGTATTAACACCTTGGGGTTTACTACACCCGGTGTAGTCATCTCAGAATACTTTCTGGTCATGTTCTTATTTTTTCTTAACACTAGTTTTTACAAGTGTGTATACAGTCACCTGATCAGTTATATGTTTGGAATAAATTCATATTCCACCGATCTAGTCTTGTCTGCATTTTTCACCACATGTACCTTTAAAAAGACAATTGCACATTTGATAGGTTTGACCACAATGATGAATATTGTATACATTAGCTTGATTTTTTTCAACCAAAGAAAAAAAAATGAAAAGAAAGTATTTGAAAGATTTTTTTTCATTCTCAGAACGAAATAGAAAATAGTGAATTACTTATAATTTTGTAAGTCAGGTGCACTTTTAGAGGTTATCACAATAAATTGTTTGAAAATAGGAAATTTCATAGAATAATGAGTCATTTGACATGCTGTTCCCCTCATGTGTAAATATTTGGCAGCGAAAAGAGAAACATAGCGCGCATGACGAGCAAACAAACAAGATTGTGATTTGCGAACAAAGCATTCTGATGATAATAGTGTAAACCAAATATTTGGAAACAGGTTGGCAAGGATTGCGATAAATATAGTACAGTTGTGTAATAGTAAATTATGATATATGACTTGACTGTGAAATAATTATGTGCATTTAATTCAGTGTATACACTTGCATGTACATGTATTCACAAGGAGTAAGAATTTCACAATTATAATTATTGAATTGTATTTTCTAGCTTCACAGTCATATTCATTTCCAAAGATCTATGTAACTACTAATATAATGAATGTCAATGAATGTCTTCATTTGTTATAAGTATCTATCACTGTATATATTTATTTGTGCATTTCTATTTCCCTTATTACCAAACATTTGACATTCACCATTGAAATAGAAATATCAATTATTTTTCCTTTAAAGAAATGAAATGAATGGAATCAATGCATAAACTTGCAAATGCTCTACTCTTTTGTATGGCAACATCCTTGTAAATGAAATAAATGAAGAAGGAAATATATGTGTAAACATGATTTCCATATACTCTACTCTTGTCCAGAATATTTTACCTCTTTGAACTTCATTTACAGGTGTATGGTTTATGTGTATTTTGAACCCTTTGATATCAATTATCTATTGTTGTGAGGTTCGTCAGAGCAGAGATTTGACATGTAAATAATGATAATAACATAGATAAATAATCTTTTCTGTGTATTATTTGATACCATATATCTTGTGTCAAGTACCTCAGGCATTTTATCAAATTAAAAATGTGACTGAGGCAAGTGTAATCTCTCTTGAATGTATTTGTTGTATCTGAAGTTGTTAAATAGAGATATTCCTTTTGTGTAATTTAGTAGACTCTTTGAATGAAAACGAAACTAACTTTTTGATAAATAGTGTTCTCATTTTTTAGACAACGTTTATTCAAAGAGCACATCATGCTCTACCATGTGAACTTTGTATCATTAACATTTGTAAATGACATTTGTAATTATTAAAAAAAATGTATGAAATGGACTTATAAATGGATTTTATTCTACAGTGGAATTATTTCAAAATCATTTTCACATTCTTTGTTACTTCTTTGCATGATATCCCCATCATATTTATATTCCAGAGCCGATGCAAAGTATTTAATTCATAGCAATAATAATGAAACAAGAAGAGTATTATTATTTGTATTCCGACTTGCCTAAAAGATAAACAAAGTGCATAACAGAGAAATAGAAAGTTGTAATGATACAACGAAACATATAAAAGTTGAAAAATCCATTGTCATATTTACCCAGGGTAGCGGCCACTTGAGTTCAGAAATTATCTGTTCTCCCAGGGGGTCTTGCTGAACTAGTGAAAATAAAATATTATTACCCTGCCTACATGTACATGTATGCACTCAAGCATTCAAGGAATGTCTTTCTATTGGGTAACCATTTACTACACAACGCATCCGTTTCATAAAGCTATTCGTAAGTTAAGAGCGACTTTACTTTTTTAAGAACGACTGGTGATCCTTTTTACGCTCTAAACCATCGCCAATGAAACTACCATTTATCACAAGAAAGGATCACCAGTCGTTCTTAAAGTCGCTCTTAACTTACGAACAGCTTTATGCAACACCCACCTGGGTGGAGAGTGGCAAATGTAGATAAAATGACAGTGAAAATGAGAGACTTTTCAAAGATCAATGCAGGCAAATGGGTGTTCACCTATAAAGATAATTTTTTTTTTGCAATGGGATGTGATGCAAAATATTAGACGATATTTGATGTTCTTCACATAAAAAATTCTTAAAGAAAGAAGATAGTGTTTGAATATTGTTCCTCAAGCTCCCTCAAGGAGTGACAAAATTCACAATGATATTTAATGATATCTGAAAGACTAACAAATTCAACAGCATGTATTGGAGCCCTACACCTCACCCTGGATATGTGGTGAAACTAAAAAGTCAAAAGTCAAAAAATCTTCATAATTACCCTCCCTTGAACTATAGCCGATAGGTCAAACGACATCCTGAATGACTTCATTACAGCGCTGAAACTATCGCTGAATCAAAAGTTACACATTTCCCATCTTAACTTGCACCAGATAGTAGAGATTTCAGATTCTGGGACGACTTTCCTGTCAATCAGATACCAAGGACCTGTAGGTTTTAGTGACCCCAGCCAGGAAAAATGTCAGAGAAGTTGCGTTCTTATCGAAATCTCTTAATAAATAAGGTAAAAAAAAAAGAAGCAGTGTGACCTACTGTCTGTAGTTGCTTTTACGCCATCCCAATCACAAAATATCTGGTGTTTTCTGATCTGGGAGTTACCTAAACTATAGTCTAGGCCGAGGTTGCAGCTTTTGTGTTTGCCTTTACGAGTCTGAAACTGTTACGTGAAACATCCGCAAAACGTCTTATGTTGAAGACGATGCACAGTGTCAGTGGCAGCGAAGCAGCCATCGCCTTTACACTTCGGTCTTGCATCAATTCTTTTCTTCTTATCGACAAATATCGGGTGGCAGTTTTCAGTACGAAAAACCCGCACCATATCCTGGTTGATGAAAAAAAGCAACTGACACAAGACCAGAGTGAATAGGCGGTGGCCGCTTAGCAGTCACTGTGCGTAGTCTTCCGCATCATTTCTAAATGTTTAACATAATGACAAAGATAAAGGTGTTTACCCTGATCTAAAAACCTGGTATTTTGCCAGTGTGAAAGTAAATTAATTTTAATATCCCTGAAGACAAATACCTACAAGCTAGTACTCTTCAAAATCACAATAACTTTTGCAGGAATTCTTCCAAGATATTGGGATTTTTTGCAGTGTAAAATTAAGTTACAGAAACTTTATGTTGTAAGGCAAGAAAAGTGTGCATCCGTCACATTTTATGTATTCAGTAGTTTTCTACAGATCACTATTTGATGCTTGTGATTTTTCAATAATTACAGATCACTATTTGATGCTTGTGATTTGTCAATAAAACACAGAAATTTCTGCACCACAAAAAAGGTTCTGGACTTAATTGATAGGAATAAATGGCCCGGAATCAGGATATCTGGTAGATACCCGGTATCAAGGTGGGAAGTGGGGTTACTTTTATTCAGGATAATTGCATGTATGTACCACACCACACATCATCAAGATCCTCTCAATAGGTGGTTTCAAACCGTCGCGATCACAAGAATCCCCGTTAAATTACGAGAACTTTTTCATGCTAAAAAATACCAGATAATTATTCCTGCATTCAGACCGCCCCGAAACACACTCTTCGGCGAAATTTCTTGAAGTTATGAGCATGCGCAGTACTGTCTGGTACTGTAGCAGACGAAGAAGCACGCGCTTTTCAACATCGGTACGTATCACGATCGTGGGCCGGCCGGGTGGGAGATCCGCCTGTAGCCGGACTAACTATACTCGATCGTATGCGCAAATCATTTGTTCCCTTGATCATCATCTGCAATTGCACTAGATTTCTTTCCACATTGCATTGAAATTAAGGCCTTGGTGGCCTCCTCACTCAGTGCGATGTCATCTGGTATGAAAATGTAGAATACCGGTAAATATCACCCTTAATTCGTAAAACTAAATTTTTGAAGAAGAATCAACCGCCGAGTCAAAGTCCAACCCCGAGTCACGTCGCATGAAAAGTGTACGTATGTTTATCGCTGCATGCACTGGCGCTGACCGGCCGCGCCGGCTTGCTCGCTCGGTAGGCCTCGCATATCTATACATATCGAACAGCGCGCGCTATGCACCGGAAATTCACTTATCGCGGTGATCGATGGGATACAAGTTCTCGTACTTGGCTTTCAGATTGCCAAAATACCCACGACCTTGGAAAAATCCCCATGAAAGTTATCGTAATTTCGCCAAGTACCTACTATATAGCGGGTATTTTCTTCGGGGAAATTACGCGGAGTTTGCTCTCACATTACCAAAATACCTGGAACTGACGAACTTCGAGGTGGTGTGAAACCACCTATTGATAGTGAATTTAACGATTTTCTGTAGTAATATACCAACTACCTATTTAATCAAATTCAAAATAATAATTCGCTTTTATAAGATTTTCATATCTCTACAATTCTAAATGTATTATTAAAGGCCGTAATTTATTATCCTAGTACCTGTAAGTTAAAGTTACATCATGATGCAGCATTTGGCTTTAACTACCAAATACAGATTTTTTTTTAATGCTTATATGGGCAATTCCACAGGTTGATGGACATGAGCTTAAAAATTCAAATTCAATATTTTCTTGAATTTTTTAATACTTTAAGTCCTTCATGCTTGATAGTTTCAGGAACAAGAAATAAAAAGTTTATTTTCATATGTATACTTTGGGAAAAAATGGTCAAAAGTTGTGTCTTCCAATCTGTACCAAAATACAAGAAAAATAGTGAAAAATGAAATATGCCTTATTACCATTTTGTTATTGCAACAACATACCACTTTATATATTTCTGAAGTTTAGAAGAGTCAAATTACCTAAAATACACAACAGCTTTTCAAGTAAATTTGTAGTACTCATTCAAAAATGAATATTGCAACTTGCTCAGGTGATGTAACGTGAGTAACCGAAAAAACTGACTTTGTTTTCTGAGAGAAAAATTCTTCACAGTTAATTGGTGGGATTTTAAATTCTCTTCCTTCAAACAATCTTTGACACAGTGATGACTAACAAAATCATTAAAAAGTACAATTTTTTATAAAAATGATGAAAAAAAACTGTAACGTGAGTAACTTTGTAACGTGAGTAACCATCATGTTATGTGAGTAACCAGTAAAAATCATGCAGTTAGGTAACATTTTCAGTGGGATGTCAAGTTTTAAGTCTCATGGTGAGTTGTGAAGTTATTTTTGATTAATTAAAAGCAAAATGAGGGTACACCTCTTTGATGTGACTCTTTGTTCACCAAAATATCAGTGGTCATACAATCACACACAAAATTGAATATTAGTAGAAGTATTCACAATGCGAGAGTGCATTAGTAAGACTTGGTTTCAATTAACCAAACTTTAAAGAGTGTTCGAACAACACATTGAATGTCCTTACCTGTAACCCTATCTAGGCTGGGGTATTTTGGGAGTTAATATGGCCCAAGGGGGGGGGGGGCCTCCTAGGCCCCCCTTGAGATCTTGGCCTTTGACCGCCCGATCACGCCGAAAATTTGCACGCAGGTTGTCTTGGACATAATCTACAATACTATCAGTAATTTATTCATGCAAATTGGTATTAAGCAATTATGCTAATTTATTCATAATTAGTAAGCAAAATCATACTTTTCCCTCTTACTCCCTAATAAAAAAATTGTTCCAATTTTTGGTATAAAATCTCTTTTTGATGTTCCTAGCAATGAATTTTACACACATTATTGAATTTTTAATGACATTTGTGTTGTTAACCATACATGGACAAAATGTAATGTGAGTAACCGTAACGTGAGTAACCATATTATCTGCACCCCAAGTAAAAACCATGTGTTCTTTATTTTTTTAATTATGTACAAAGTTTGTCTCCCTAATATACTTCTTTGAAATGGATATAATCAACTTTCATAAAAGCCTTGTATGAGGAGACTTTTCACTTATGTCGACTTTTCATTTTATGCATGTCCAAATCATGTAACGTGAGTAACCGACACATTCCAAAGATTTGCCAGGAGCATAATAAAATTTCCCAAGTTTTGTTTTTATACAAAGGATAGTCAGACTGTGTACTTTGTTGTGATAAAGAGATGTTTAGTTCCTATCAATAATAATGGAGTTACAGCTCCAAGTATGAGTCAAGGTGTCTCCAAATGTAACATGAGTAACCGTGGAATAGCCCATATTAAATTAAGTTGACCATCCTTCATTTCTTTGGTGTAGTATAAATATTTTATATGTTTATGTCTTTTGTTTTTTGATGTTGTAGCACCCTAAGAAGTCGAGACCTGTGATTTTACAAATATCTCTATCGGGAGTGAAAGTGTGCTCACCGGAAGATGAAAAGGTAAGAAGAAAACGGATGAGGGGATAAGTGAGGGTTACTCCAGTGGTAGGGGTGGTGATTCTGGTTTTAGCAATGGTGGTGGTGATGGTGTTAAAGGTGGTAGTGGAAGTGGTGATTTGGAAGTGGGACTAGGGATGGGAACATTTATGGTTGCTGGTGGTGCTTTAAGGTGGTAGTGGTATTGATGACCGGGATGGTCATGGTGGTGGTGTGGTAAAGGTGGTAGTTGAAATTGTGATGGTGGTGGTGGTAGTGGCACAAGGGATGGATCGTTTATGGTAGTATAAGTGGTTATAGTGGTGCTTAATTAAGGTGGCAGTGGTAGTGGAGATGGTGATGGTCATGGTGAAGGTGGTAGAGGTAGTTGTAGTGGTGATAGTGGTAATGGTGGTGGTGGTGGCAGTGGTAGTGAAGATGATGATGGTGTTGGTGGTGCCACTACAGATGAGAGTGATTATGATGGTGGAACTGTTGTTGGTAGTAGAGCTTGTGGTAGTTGTGGTCAAGTTGACACTGGTGGCAAAGATGTTGGTGATGGTAGTGGCCTATTATGGTGTTGATCATCTTGGTTAGGTAGCGGTATTGGTGGTTTTACATGTAGTAATATGGAACTGACATATTTGGGAATCTGTGACAACAAAAACAGACAATGATTTTTGATAAGGATCATTTAGTTTGATCAGCTTGTGGATAACAGTTACGTACGAGAAAATGATATTGATTACAGTCATTCATGATTGACAGCTTATACAAGATACTAGACACGGACATAGACTATACCAATTACCATACTTTTACAATTGCCTTTACTGTACACGTCACCACTCCTACGCAAGTACCCGAAGGCCTATATCTTATCTGTTCTAAGATAAATCAGAACTACCAGAGCATTTTTCCGTCAACGCAATTCCTTAGCTCTTCACAGCCACACTTCAATGGAAATCTAGTTCGAGTATCCTCTTCCAGACTTCCCCAACCTTCCCGGGTCAGCAACGTTCAGCATCATCCCATGATGTCATATTCTAAAAATAGACCATGCAATCATGGATCACCCATGGGTTTGTAATTACCCCACAATAATGTTTTGAACCATTTTATTTTGTTTGTGACCATAGCACGGTCCAAACTATCATACTTCCTACCAAGGCAAGCTGTGAGCCGATCACTTTTGATTTCCTACTCCGTTTCCATGGAAACACACGTTGCACCTTCTCCCATACATGTTTTGAGAGGGTGTAAATTTTCGCAGTCACCTCCGAATCCGATGGGGATTGAGATATTGCTGCTGGGACAAGCTTCGATCTGGTTGTATTATGGCATTCAGATTGTATTGCAATTGTTATTGGGGAAGGAGAGTTCCATTGGGTTCAAGAAGGGAATGCTTTTCTGCCATTAAAATGTAATTCTTTGACTTCCTTTTATATGAGTTCGTGTATTACCAGGGAGTTGCGATGTGAGAGTAAAAAAAGTTGTATGAAATTAAAGATCAAATACAGTTGTATATATATGTTGAAACTTCCCTCTTTTCATGTAATAATGGTCAAGTCAAGAATATTATCTGACCTCTTAGAAGAAAGAAAATGAGAAGTGATCTGCTTCCAAATTTGAAACCATTTATTATGTTTCTTTCGTTGTATATCATGATCAGCTGATCCTTGTACATGTATCGTTATTTGTAATAGTCAAAGCATCAAAACTGAAACAGTATTCATGACCCCCTCAAACTTGGAAAGTTTGTGTATTTCTGAAATAGTTGTATCATCAAGTTTTACATTTTCATGTTTATAATAATGTCTTTGTGAAGTTTTGGAGTGGATTCTTTTCATCATCAGAACATATTTCAGTGCTGTTTGAGTTTAGAAAGTTGGACAACTACGGTACATTTTCCATAGCTGTAATTCTCTTTCAATTACTGAGATTTGAGATGGTCACTTGTGAAATACAAGACAAGTTCATGCAACGGATACCACTGTAGTTGGATTTGATGTCATGTACTGAATTGCAGAGAGCTTGCCAGCAGTTCTGAGCTGCGTTCACTCAACACCTTCTTTACGCTTGAAACATGGTTTTCAAAGCTAAATTTCATGGTTGTGTTAAAGAAATTTTTTATCAGTTGTAAAATCAAACATGTCTAAAAAAGCAGACATGAAATCCCGAGAAAAGTGCATTTTGAATGGCAATTTTGCAGAATCATGGTTGTTTAATTTCGATTGAATGCAAGAGAGATCTTGATCATAATTCCATATCATTGTGTTGTCTGGTTCAAACATGTAATTGGAGAAAGACTCCAATTTTGACCTACATGTATACCTTCTTGTTAGATGGCAACTTTCTAGGCTTGCAAGGAGAATCATTGATTAAAAGCATGCTTGAGTTAAATGCTAGCTACACAGCAACGACATTTATTTTGGTGTTTTAATTTGTATTTCATATTTGCGATCCTAGTTAAAGAAAATTGCCTAAATGCACCCTAAATCGCAGAGAGCTTGCCAGCAGTTTTACATTTTTCAAACTGTAGGGGGTGGCGCTATACGTCAGAAAGTGCAGGCATGCTGTGCTCGACTTGGCGAATCTGGCCTGGTTTTGGCAGTCTTAAAATAGCTAGGTACTATTATCCATATGTTATGTTTAATGGAATATTATGGTACCAGCATATATATGTAGTTATTCATTTGATATGTGAAACATCAATATTGAATGATCGATGTGGTGATTGATAGTTGTGATTGAACAATGAAATATTATGCATTTGTAAAAGACAAAAATAATCTTTAAACATATTGTGTTGTCTTATCGAATAGAAAAATAATCATTTAGTACAGTACATCATCAATCAAACATCTTTACAATTGTATACTGTTTTAAGCCATTTTCATATTTGATGTATAATTTTAATCACAAGATAGATTTATTTTATCTATCAATTAGACTTTTATAGTGCCAATATTTTATTACTATATGAAAGCTAGTTTGGTATTAGAAATGATGCGCATATAACCAGTTTGATTTTGTGGACGTTATGAGCTCAATTGGTAATATGAAAATTGTGGCCAATGCTTTAAGTTCTCATGATTTACATTTATAAAAAGAACAAATAAACCATATCGGCCTATATAGGTTAATTAGACATACATGTACATCTCTTCTTTAATAAGTTGTCCTTTCACAAGTCAAATAGTTACCTAAATCAAATCATTTTTGTTTGTTTTTTGCAGATCAGAATATGCAAAAATGTGAAATTTACAACTTTTACATCAAAGTGGAACAAATTTCTGTGTTCGCGATTTATTACACATTAATTTGCCTATGTCATTTGGGCCAAAAGAATAAGGCAGATTATTCTTAATTCAGATATCAAATTCACTGTTATTTGACAAGCAATTGAGTGATATTCAGGGGGAACCTGAAATGATTTAGCGTATGCTTTCCAAGAAATCCCTTTCCAGACGGTATTGTGGTCGGAAGTTAACAGCCGCCCTCGTGTGCCCCATCTAACATCAATTCATTTGTTCATTGCCTTGCCTTGCTTGTTTGCCAGGGGTCATTTACAATGATAACATTGCATTTCACCTTGCCCATAGTTCCTTCCCTCAACTTAAAGGGCCGGGTCAAGCGGTATAAATTTGACAGGTGATTTTCATCTGAATCCCATTCCATTTGTGTATTCAGCAAGCATATTATTACATTTGATTGGTGTGCTTTTGTTGTACTGGTATTTATAGGTGATTGTGATTCTTACCAATTGTTGCTGGGATAGCAAGAAAAATATCACAAAGCATAGGTTTATTAGGATGTTTAAAATCATATACTAAAATGTTATGGTCTTTTTATTTGATTTCTATAGTCGTTTGAAGGAGCAAAATGTCCGATATTGACATTTAAATACTAGTTATTCTCATAATATCGTAATTACATATTTTTCATGAATTTTTAATTTAAAAATCTGTAGACTGTATTTGAAATCAAACATATCGTAATTTAAAGAATTTTGTTTTCTCTTTGTTGTTTGCAACCCCAAATGATATCAGATTAGACTTCGTATTGGCTTCTAAGCTTCTTATTCATAATTCTATATCATACTTTTGTGTTGCAAAGAAAGCGACATGCTACACACAGCAAATATGCTTTTTGTAAATTTAATGCAACATTGTTTACGATATGAACCGTACACTAGTTGTTTAACAGTTTAAATGACCATGCTTAATTTGTTCTATTTTATTGAAAATTAAATTTTGTTGTTAAAGATTATAAACACTTATCATTTACTGTTTAAACAACCAATGTATTCATATAGTAAGCGGCATTGTATAAAGCTTTTAAGCAGCATATTTTCTGTGTATGCGTACCTTTAATATTCCAAATGCTGAGGGATGGTAGAGGGCGGTAGGTTAATTTGGTGTCATGCTCCATGCTGGGCTGCCCATGGATGCGGGTCACCCGTAGAATGAAGTCGATTGCAATTCTATCTCAAACTTGGCATTGCGCATAGCAATGTGATATTTCTACACAGAAATATATGTGTGGGTCCATTCTCCAGGTCAGGGTTCAGGAAGGAAAATGATATTACAAGGCCTACTTCTCGCCAATGTTGGATAAAAATTTGTAAAATAGCATTGGTCTAAAGTAAACACTATATTGGGATTCACACAGACTTTTTGTTTACTTCAGATTCTATTTTTAAAAAAGTTATCATAAATATTGGTGAAAAGTGAAACTGATGAGACTTACATCAAATTTATGATATTTATTGTTCAGTTACATTTGTACAATTTCAAAGGTGATATAAGTAGACTTTTACATTGATGACTAAAAAAAATAAACAAAATGCTGTTTCAAATTGATATGTGTTAAAAACATGTCTTACAAGACCACATTTATATTAGTATTAATATACAATTCTTTTTTTGATACTTTTTTTTAGGCATAGCAAAAATATTACATCGTAAAATAAATGTACTTTATAAACTGATTTTAATATTGATACTGAATTTGCTGGACTATATGTCAATTCTGATATACCCCTTTAATTTTCAAGTGACAAGCATGACCTCATTGGGTCATCTTTTATCAGTGTAATAGGGTAATGACAGACAGAATACAGAACTCTTTTATAAACCTCTCATACCATTTGTTGGTGGAAGATGACACAGTGATGAAAATAAATATTTCTTTGAAAGCCTCTTTGTATTTTTGGATATTTGACCTTTGCTGAATGAATATAGGTCAATAAATTATTCAAACATGGGAAAGAAAATAAAAAGCACACTGTTTTTAACATCTCTTAGCTTGTAAATTATATGAACAACAACTCTGAAGGATAATAAAGAAGTGTTTAAAAACCTATCTGAGATATTGTGTGCCCTTCGGTATCTCCAGAACGCTGATAAGTCAAATGATTTAAGTTTCATAATCATTGATTTGGTAATTTTCTCATAAGTTATCATGACAGTTAGGTTTCTTCCTTTAAAATTTTAAATACATGCAGTAGAAATGAAATCAAAATTACCTTACTTCAATATATGAACTTCAGGCAAAGGAACAAGATAATTTTGAACTACATGCATTACATGTATCTCTGAAGATTGTAACAAAATGGAAACCTCAATATCTCAACTCGACATATTTTTATTGTTATCTGTCAAATATCTCTTGGCACTTCTTAGAGACCCCATTGAGTTGTACATCTGTACATTCATATGAAAATGTGATCCGTACATTCACATAGAACTCTGCCAGAGTTATTGAGATCATGTCCATGTTGAGATTGAGGAGTCAGTTTCAAACTGTAATGTTACTAGCTTAAGAGGGCAGCAGAGAACATTTGGGAAATTAAAAGTTGGGGAAATACCAGTAGGAAGTTCTTTCACTCAATACTTATCCTCTTGTGTTGACTTGTCACTGTCGTTTTTAACTCACCTTCATACTTTAGAGTATAATCAAGGATTGTATTTTTATATTTGTGAATATAATTGAAGTTTCAATTAATAGTCCATATTCATAAAGGGCAGTTCTCGGATATTCTAAATGCAATTATTGTTTATATTTGTAAAGGTATATCTATTTTGAAATTCTGAAATTTACAGATCAATATTTTGTGTTATCCTTTGAGAATAGAGATAATGTGTCTGATTTTGTGTATTGTGTGAGTTTATAACAACTTAATCATTTTGTGAATGAAAATTTGTTTTTTATTTCATTTATTGTTTCTGCAACTTTTCAAAATACTGTTGAGAATCAATGCATGTACATTTTTACATTTCAAATCAAGCCTTGGTATCACATAAATTTTTAGATTTTTCTTTAATGTTGTAATAAATTATTATTTTATCTTTCATGTCATCTTAGGATTGGTGCAATTTTTTATTTGATTTTTTTTTTTTGGGGGGGGGGGTGGAAGGGGGTGGGCCCGGTGGGGATGGATTCCCAAAACTGTTTAAGGAAATTTTGATAAAGCACACAAGGCCCTTTCAGATCTCTGTCTATCACAGATTAACTCTGGGAAGTTTGAACTCGAATGCACTATTCCTCGACTGGGCAGAAATGGTGGAAGCTTTTAATTAATTGCAGCGTGGTTGATTAATTCATCTTTCATCTCCAAACCAGGGATATCTCCTTCTCAAAGCAAAAATTCACCAGCCTCAACTCCCCTCATTCCAACCCTTTCATACTCTTTCCCTCTTTCTTCCTTCTGTCGGCCATTTATCTTTTTATTTATTTTGTGCCTCAGTCTTCCTCTCTCTCTGTCTTTGCCCCTTACTTTAATCCTGAATACTATTTGATTTTGTTTTCCATTCATTTTATCTTCTTCTTCTTTGTGTCTCCTTTAACTTTCTACCTCTATCCCACTTTCTCCCTGTTTATGTATAGTTCTTTTTCAAACTATTTTCAAATCTTCCATTTATTTACTATTTTTCCTGCATTTATAATTATTTTTGTTTTCGTAAATTTGTTTTTTCTCATCTGCACTTTCTCTTTTCCTCTGCATGCATCATTATTTCTCCATTTATTCACTCTCTTTCACTATCCTCTGCTTTCATTTTCTCTTTATATTTCTTCTCCCTGCATGTTGCTGGGTTTTTTCTTGCTCCATCTTTCTCTGTCTCTCTGACATTCCCTATATCTATCTCTGGCTTTCTGTCTGTCGGTCTGTTTGTCTCTTCCTATCTGTTTATCTCTGTCTTTATGTCTCTCTGTCTGTCTCTCTCTCTTTCTCTATGTCTTTCTGTCTGACTCTCTTTCCCTATCTCTGTCTGACTTTTTGTCTTTCTGTCTGTCTGTCTCTCTCTGACTTTTTGTCTTTCTGTCTGTCTCTCTCTTTCCCTATCTCTGTCTTTCTGTCTCTCTCTGTCTTTCTGTCTGTCTGTCTCTATCAATCTTTCTCTCACTCTCTTTGAAGTCAAGTTCACCTCTAGAAGGAGTTCAACCCATTTCTAGCCTGCATGTAGACGGTGCTGCGAAGCCTGTTCACATTTGTAAAGACAGGTGAAAGAACATAAGAGGGTGTTCGCACTTTTTCAGGCCCGTTTTTTAGTTTAACCGCTTTCATGTAAATCTAATATGTGACCAAATATTGATATGAAATATGATTCTTGCATTTGTTCATTTCAAAGAATATTTTATAATGAAGCATTACTCTTTTAGTTCGTAAATCTATGTAGGATCTCTTGAATCTAAATTTTAGAGCCCTGTGTTGTTGCAGAAATATAATAGTCATGACCAAAAATGGAAGAATTTTTGTAATGAACAAAATACACTATATCTATTAGATAATTAGGAATATGAGAATCCTGAATTAAGATAACCAGTTATATTCAATCAGTACATTCAGCAGTTTGAGGCTTGCCCTATATAGCACATAAAGTGATAAACATTTTTTTTTCTTTTTATTTCATTTTAATTTATCTACATGTATGTATGTTGTTATTTCTCTTTGATATTGGAATCATGCTTAACTATGCAAGTATTATAATTTAAAATGCAATGAAATTCTAAAAGAAGGAAAAGGGTTTTCATGCTAATCATATTTTTATGTGAACACAAGTCGTAACTCTGTCAGTGGCACCTATTTTAATTGAACAGTTCCCTTTCCTTCCAGTTCTTAGGAACCATTTGTTTATATTCTACAGCACACGTTGCTACCCTCATGCATGTCTCCATCCAATCCTATATTTCTCCTCTCTATGTATCCTTTCATCATTCCTTTTCTTCCTTCTTTATCTCTGTAATTTATCTCTATTCTTCACTATTCTATCAATTTTTGAAAAATCTCACATGCTATAGTTCATAGATATTCTCAAAAACATGTTAAACTGTTTTAAGCACCATGTGTCATCTTCAATTCAGTTTAATTCAATTCTAAGTTAATTTCAACCAATCAATCATAAAAATACAAATACATGAATATACAAATTTTGATAAAAACATGAGATTGGGAGCCCCTGGAAGTTAAAAAAAAACCAACTTGTGGGTGGGACACCACTGTGAAGAATTTTTTTTTTTGCGTCTTTGTCTTTTTTATTATGAATCCTTTGTTTCTCACTTTTAGTCTGTATGTGTGTGTGTCTGTCTTTCTTTAACTTTGTCTTCATTTCCTAGAAGTTACTCCTTTGATGTGTCTCCTATAAATCCCTGTATCCTTCTCACTTGCCATGCCCAGAAGTTTTCTGTCTCTATGACCCTCTTCTCACTACCAGAGATTAAAAAAAATTGTGCTAGTTAATGTGTCGTTGTGAATGGGGCTAAACTCTCCTGATGTCCTATTCCTGAAAATTGACATTCAAAATTCGAATTCATTAATTCTGTTGCACTATACCATAACTTTCTGCATTTCTACTTGCCTAAACAGAAGTAACAATTTGTCTCTAATAAGATACTGCCTTTTGGTTTGTACCTTATGCCCCATTATTACTTTTCCCCTCCTTTACCAGGTGAAAACATATTGAATAACTGAAGAAAATCTGTCATAATTGTCCTCATTTGGAGATGATAATTATCTGTAGTACACACTGTGTGTATACTCTTAGAGCTAAATTTTTGATTTGGCTAACTTTTGTGAGTATTTCACAAAATTCCCACAATGGTATAGCCATACATACATGTACATCATGATACATGATAGCAAGTCCATAATGGTCAGAACAATATCATGATAGACTGAGTGTAGAAAGGTGAAATATCTGTTTGTTGAAAAAAACGTTGATATGACATGGATTTGAAACAACATAATTGGGTGCTAGTAATGTTTTCAGATAATGCCAAATCATGAAAAGTACACATATCTGAAAGCAAACTCAGAAGAATTCAGTAAAAATATATATGTGGATTTAAAAGTAAAAACAAATAAAATATTCAATTGATAACAGTTGTTCTTAATTTGCATTTCTCCTTGTTGAACTGTCTAGGAAGTGGCCTAAATAGAGTTAGATGCTGTGAACATTGAAACAATGTTGTATCAGAGACATCTTGCTAATTTACCAATTACGTGTTTGATTTCAAGAAATATAACTGCTGTTTTTACAATTCTTAGTTTCTTTCAAATGTACTAACATTGATCATCAAAGAGTCTGCCTTGGTTTATACTGTAAAGATAACAGGGATGGCATGTTTTAGGTAAAAGCAATTCGAGAGAGAGAAACTGACAGGTTGAGAAAGGAAATCCAATTCCACATTTCCTGTCCCAAATTAAAAACTGCCGAATTATTTTATTTTTGATCAAAGTCCAAGAAAAGAGCCATTAAATGATTTCTGGCTACAGTTGGCTTGAGTCGGGATGAAAGGACTTCAACCCTCTTGCTGTCCTGATGGTGAACGTGAATCGCTAAGGTTTGGGGAAAGGTTATTGTCCGGTCTGCGATTGAACTAGAAGCGAGCAGAGTTCATTAGCTTAGTGTGTTAACCCTGACTTCTGCTCGTGAAGTACATGTTATCGAACAATGGTGAACTCCTTTCCAATTCTACTGAGGGAGTCACAGCCCTTAATTTTCAATATCTTGGGGGCAAGCCTGCAAGACAACTTTTCCAGTGGGTACTTTTTTATATCAAAACTTATTTTTTTATTTTGGCAAGTCACCTCGGAATGGAATGTCTTCAAATTCATTACTGGAGTATTTGAATGTGCATGACCCAGAACAGTTATGATGTAAAAGTTATGAAATAAAAAATTATTTTATTTCATAATTTTGTTTGATTTTGCATGAAAATTTATTCTTACTGGGTGCATACGTTTTGCGTGAGACTGACCAGTTGAATCCAATTACTGGGGTAATAATAAATTTGTTAGCACTTAGATACATATAATGTATGTCTGAAGTGCATAAATAAACCAAATTATCGTCATTAATTGAAGGGCTGGAGTTAGAAAAAAAACTTCACACATAAAAATTGCCTGCAGTACAATGTTGAAAATGCGCGTTACCAAGACAGAACTAATGTATTGACCTGGAAGGCTGTCTTCTCCCATATCTAATATCATTTGTATGTGGTATAGGTTTACGCTTGAATAATCAGGTCATTTTGCTCTGATGTAAAATATGATTTATGCCAAATTAAGGTATCATTGCAATGTATGAATTCACAGATGTCAATGAATTCAAGATTTGTATTATATTCATTGCAGATAACCTTTTCAATTAAATTGACTTGAGGCTTATTTGAAAAACACTTTATAGTGCACTCAACCCAGGTGAGGTGAATGGGTAATGGGTACCTGGCAGGAATTTATTCCTTGAAATGCACTGAGCGCTGGAAGGCTGCTTGAGCTACAGCTGGGGTAATAATATCCAAGTCCTTTGGAAGCACATAGAGACGTTATTCATGTGTTTTGCGCTATACAAGAACTGACTATTATTATTAGTAGTACTTAGAAATCATTCTATTTCTAAATTATTTTCACACATATCTTTCATTTTATCAAATCTATAGTTGTATCTTTGAAAGTTGAAAAGAAAAATATGCTTAATCAGCATGATGAACTTTTTGTCAGGTAATAAAAGCACAGCCCTTCCTCATCTGTGATTGTGAATGGGACTACGTATTTGAGTTCCGAACGGTTGCCAAGCAATGGGGGAGTTTAGGAAATCAGAGATTTGTCGCTGGCCTCTTGAATTAATTATCTCCTGCCCAGGCCAAGTCCAAGTTCAGGCTATTCCAATTAGAACCAGGAGAAAGTAAAGAAGAAATATGACAGTCCCAACCAGGGGCTGATCAGAATAGTCCTGTAGGCTCTGTTGGGAGTCCAATCAATAGATGGGTCCTATAAGTATTATTGTTATTTTTTTAGCAAGGACACCTGTTGTAAATAATGCTTACAGTATTTTCATTTATTTTATTTAAGGATAAAAGGGCCAGGTCCATCATTGATTAAATGTCTTGCTAATGGGCGAAGGTTCAGTTTTTTTTTAGATTGTAGTTCCTCAGAGCTCCCATGCTATTTTCCTCACTATTGTTAGGCATGCAATTATGCTACATTCACAGCAATATATATATTAACGACTTCAGACTGACCAAATATATTACCTTATTCCCAATGACATACTATCGATCATTGGTCGTTTTGGTGGTAAACTGCCGGTTCCTCTATTGCCAACTCATCCACTCATCACATGTTCTACCTTCATTTAGTCTAATGCCATTTGGTCCATCAACATTTCGACGAACAACCGTTTGGTCCAATATTCATTTGGTCTAATAACCAGTTGGTCTAATATCCATTTTCTTTTCATTCATTTCAACCAATTAACACTTGTCCAATTAGACCGAATGGTTTATGGACTAAATGGCTGTTGGACCAACTGGTTATTAGACAAAATGGTGAGTAGACGAAATGGCAATTAGACCATGTGGATAGTGGAAGAATTGATGATAGACCAAATGATAGTAGACGAGTTGGTAATTAGACGAATTGGCATTAGACCAATTGGAAATAAACTGTTTTGTTTGATGTGACTGTGGTGATCAATCGAAAGGCATACAATGTGAGAAGGGAAATGTTTTTGTTATTTGGGAAGGGTGTGAATAACAAATTAGATGCTGTTGATGGTGGGTGGGTGATATGTGGGGATGTTTTGATTTTGCAGACTGAGTGCTGGTGACAGGGTAGGAATTATATTTTGTTTCGCATTAGGGCAATAGCTGACTTGGGGGGACCATTTCCTTCATTTGAAGGGCTATGGGTTGTAAATACAAATATAATCGTGCTGTATGTAGAATATTGATTTTCTAAATATTATTGGATTTTGTATGTGGTCAATCTCGAGGTGAATCTAGAAAAGATGGTCACCCCAAAGCATGTCATATTTTTAGGGTGATTTTTGCTGCAATGAGGGCAAATCGCCTGTCGCCCCTATGTATTTTCATGGACCTATTTTCTATGCTACTGCTACCCTTCCTATTGTTCCTTATACATCTTACAATTTGAAGAAAAATATATTTATTTTTAATTTTGTTTAATATTTAATCCAGAAATGCACATGAATATCATAATTAAAAGGATATAAGCAATAATAAATCAATTGCAGTGTGATCGGGTGTTGTAACAAGGTCTAAAATCACATGTTTCTCGTTAAAATAAATTATAGCTGAAAAAATAAAAGGTTCCTTGGAGTGTAATACATTGATTGCTTGTCTTGTGCTTGCCTTGCTGTAGGCTCCTAATGAGGTGTAAACTTATTAATTACCGACCAAATTTTTCTTGACGCTGGGCTATCGGCTTGCAGGGACCGACTTCCTGCCCTATATGTTCAAAGAGATAGCAAAGAACCATACAGGGGTGCAAAATATCATTCCCCTCCCCCCTCAGCCGGGCGGAAACGACAATACCCTGATTGGTCCAAATCATACCTATTACGAGAAATTAACTATTCCATCCTGTCCCATTTCCTGCCTTATTAACCCATTGGACTGTTCCATTTTCTGATCTTGCAGGTGGTTCTGATGGCACACGCTCTGAAGCGGATATCGTACGCCACCTGCGACCCGGACTACGGGCAGTTTGCCTTTCTGGCCCGCAACCCAAAAGGTCCTGTCGGAGTTCAGTACTGTCATGTTTTCATCACGCAAGAAGATTACGAGGTATGCCAACAATTTCCTCAAGTCTATCCACCTTTAAATCTCCTCTACCTGTTAAAAGAAGGCACGTGCGATTGGTTTTAAGTGCTTTTCTTAAGTGCGTGAGAGAGTGTGAGAGAGAGAGCGAGAGAGGGAGAGGGATAAATGGAGAGAGAGGGGGAGAGACAGAAAGAAAGGGAGAGAGAGGGACTTGCAGATCTGTTTATCAACAACTACGCTCTGGCTCCAACTGCGGGGGTCGGGGAAGTTGTCAGTAGGAAGTTTGCGTTAGCTGGTAATTTACCCACGATGCCCCTGCACTCGTCCCAATGTTAATACGCTTAATTCACATCCATGTACGCCAAGCACTATCTCTTCCGTGCCCTATGAACTCCGCCGGTGTACGTCGGTTGTCAGTTGGTTGCGTAGCGAACACTTGAACAACTGTTTGCAGCAGAAGCGCTTCGACCTTACACTTGAAGATATTGGTTGTGCTGTTTGTTTGTATGCTTCACACCATGTTGATATCATAGGCAATGCTGTATCCAAGCTTTTGAAAATCATTCCTGTAATTGTCTTTGAGGAAAAGAGTATCAACGCAAAATTCTGCGAGAACAGACACTGCCGACATACATCTAGTCACCATGCATATTGAGGACTACAACAAAATTGATTGAATCCCAAACCTCGGGAACTCTTTCTAAGGATCCAGAAGGACTTATGCTCGGTATTCCGCCGTTACTGCAACACAAAAGAACAAGAGAAATACTTTATAATGTCGCAGAGGCGTAGAAGTAGACTGAGTAGTAGTACTAGTAATTGTGAGAAGCGAGCCTCTGCCCTGGTACAGTGTAAGACTAAGGTAAGTTGGAGGTAGTGGTATTGCGATATTGAAAAAGTAACATCCACAATTTATACATTGCTCTCCATATCGTCAGTGATTGAACTGGCACAGACCTTGGCTGGTCTCCAAAATACGATTTCGAGATCGCGTCCAAAGTTTCAGTGCTTTTCTGACGCCCATAACTTCGCGCTTTGAGAAAAACAAGAGCAATTATTTATACCAATTTAAAGCGTACATTCTTCTCAGTTGTAATATGCAAAAATGTTGTTCGCAATTCAAATTTATTCTTTCAATATTTGAAATGAAGTGCAGGTATGCACTTCAGAAATTGCTAATATTTACAAAAAGCAGGGGGTTTAGGTCACTTTATGAAATCACGCTTACCATGCGCACTGTTTTTTAGCGGCACAAACCACGGTTTGAGCCAGTTCGCAAAATCATTCAATGCATACGCGCAACATCTAGGTCGGGTTATACTAGCAGAAATATGGCCAATGTTGCCCTCTGTTTTTGTACAGTATTCCTTAGGGCAAAGCCCTGAGAGGGCACCATGGCAAATGTTTACCCCGTTAGTCTCGGATTGAAAGTAATGAGCGAAATATGGCATTTATTTATCTGCTAAAATGCCTTGTATAGAGAATAATTAAAAATATTGGTGACGGTTTGAGGAAAATCCTTTAAAGATTAAGAAAGTTATAGATTTTTTTTATTTTTTAATTGTGACGTCATATACGAGCAGCTGCCCCGTGTTATGTAATATGAAATGCACAATTTTCAACTTGTTAATGGTTCATTATTACTAAATGATTTGTCTTTTGATACACTGAAGGTACAATAAAATCCAGTCTTTAATTTAGTGAGAAAATTCATTTAATTTTTTAAATTCAGGATTTAGGGGAAGCTGCTCGCATATGATGTCACAATCAGAAAAATAAAAATTGACCATGTTAGTATGCATTATGATTTTATTTGATTTATCTGTGAACGTTGATGCCATTCTCATGTACCCATTCTAAAACTCTCAAACATCTACTACTGTGTGTACACCTGCTAGTCTAAAGCACAGGCAATTAATTACCCTTCAATAAAAAAAGTTGGTCTGGAGATAAGTCTAGCTCAGGTTGCAATTTGCTTGTGCTTGGTTTTGCATGCCACTATTTGCCTAGTCTGCTGTGCAAACCCTTTTACTCGAGTTAAGGGTCTGAATTGCAGCCTACTCATGCCTTGTGTACTGAAACAGCAGGTTTTGTATGTGCTAGTCTTTGCCTGGAGACACACTTGCTGATCAAAGTTTCAATTTGGGTCTTTGCCTGCAGACTACTATTTGTCAGACAGTACACATTTCCATTCAATCCCTGATAGGCTTAATTCAGACCACTTTAGATTCCTTTTCATTGTTCCTTAGTGGGAAGCAGAGAAGAGAGAGAGAGAGTGAAGTGGACAGATGGTCAGCTTGACCATATGCCAAAATAACAGTGGTCATCTTGACGTCATAGTAAGAGGTCAACGCTCTGGGCATAGTGATTAATTATTTCTTACTCTCATATCTCAATGTTATTTTGTTATTACTTATATGTTTATTAGATCCAAAATACTATTGATATATTTGAATGTCTAATAATTAGTCCCTTGAGCACTTGCACAGTGGATACAAGACAAGTTTTCAATATAAAAAAATTATTGTATGAATTGCTTTAATGCATAATAAACAACTCAGGGAATGTATATTTTGTTGTTTAAATGTATATTTGGTTTAATAAGTAAAATGCATAGTTTTATGGGGTCATTTTTTTATGATTCAAAATGAAAACCTTCACAGTATTCCATTTTTTCCCCCATTAAGCTGGATGTGTTAGGGCAGATTGGAAGTGCCTTCTATAGCATTATGCTTATTATACATCCATTCCTGGATCGTGGTTTAGTGTCAACATCATTACCACATTACTGCATAAACCAAGTTTTATTATGACACCTATATTTAGGTATGCACGTTTTGGCCTGCCATAAGTGATGGCAATTCTTTCTCTTTTTTTTTAATTAAAAAAAAAAAAATTCTGCAAAATTACATAACAATATGTAAACCAATTGAATGAAGGAGATACGTTGTATATAGTAGATGGCTAACATAGTACACGTCAATTTCTTGAGATTTTTTTTTAGGGGGACTTGTCCCAACTCTCCCCCCCCCTCCTTAATCGCCACCTATGGATGTGATAACCACAACAAAAAAAGATGGTGGCACTTTTTTTGCAGTGTCTATTGTACTTTCCAAATTTAAATGAAGTCAACTGTTGTAGCCGCACTTTGAATGTTTTTAACTCTTCTTTCCTGTGAACTAATGAACCCTGTTAAGTAGATCACACGAGACACAAAGTCAGGTTTATACATAAAGTCACAGTCATAATGTTGACCATGTATGGCTTCTTGGAATTAAAATTATATTTTTTAGATCTAAAATTAAATCTTAGCTACAGTTTAACAACTTATAACAAATTAAGGCCAACTGTACTTTTATATTTTATGTGAAAACTTGCCCCTATAATACGAAAAAAAAGGTTCTCACTTATCATATTAAACAGTGTGAATGTAAAGTTTATATGTCGCTAGGTAGGGCAAGCTTCATACGCTCATCCTTGAATATCAACAAATTTAATTCTCACCATTAATGTAAAAGATCATATATAGTTGGTACTTGGTTTTATGAAGTTTATATAATATATATAAAAATATGTGATATGTATGAAAAAATGAAATTATAACCAAGTATAATGATAAATTAAACAATATATGATTAATGAAAAATTATAGAATATCTATTTGTATGATACCATACATTAAACGCAAAGCATGTTATCGATTACACTGTACATGATAAATTATGCTCCACTCTTTCATTAACGTAGTGAAAGCTTATCCTTTTTTCGTTCTATTTTATTTCAAAGAGGGCTCTCCTACCATCAATGAATGAAAATTATTATCTTGGTATCTGGTAGTACATTTATGATTATTAATTAATTTGAATGGGATTTAATTGATCAGGGCCCCGTCTTACAAAGAGTGACGATTGATCCAATGAATCGTAACTCTATGGAAATCCATCAGTGTCATAATTTTTTCTACAGGAAATTTGCACAATGTGCTTTGTAAACAAAGAGAAGCACAGTCAACTTTAATGAGAACAATGAATGCATGAATATACATCATAGCAAGAAAATATTTTGAAACCAACATGCATAATAGATGTTGATGTTGCTGGCCGTCCATAGTCCATAGTCTTTGTAAGGCGGGGCCCAGGTGCAGGTCCTCAGTGCCCCACAGAGATGAAATGTACCAAAGATGAGCAATCTGAATTTAATTCTTTTCTCTTTTCTTATACTGCTGGGCAATAGCACATAATGCATCACTGTTGGAGAATACAAGGAAAGAAGATACACAGGGCTATATGGGGGAAGGGAATGAAAAAAAAACCGATTTCAATTCATTTTTTATATACTGGGCAATAGCACGGGATATTGCATCTCTGCTTGGGAAATATAAGAGAAAAGAAGACACATAGGGCTATGTGAGGGAAGGGAAAGGAAACATGCAAACTAATTCATTTTTTTCATATACTGGGCAATAGTACAGGATATTGCATCTCTGCTAGGGAAATATAAGAGGAAAGAAGACACGTAGGGCTATATGGGGCTAAGGGAAAGGAAACATGCAAACTAATTCATTTTTTTCATATACTGGGCAATAATACAGGATATTGCATCTCTGCTTGGGAAATATAAGAGGAAAGAAGACACGTAGGGCTATACGGGTGAATGAAAAGGAAACATAGGGAGTTCAGGACGAACATGAGCGATAATTGTTGGCGGAGGCGAGGGGGAACTCTAATTAATACTTCCATTTCCCTTCTCAATATCTAGCCCGATGAAAGCATGCGCCTCTCTATATAAACGATTATACCATGTCAACTCCCGTGTCTATAAGAATTCCAGTGGATATTCCTGTCCTATCATTTCTCTAAACGCATTTCCTTTGAAAACATGCTTGAATTATGTCTTGAGGAATTTATTATAAGAAAATGATTTTGATTTACATAAATGTACATTCATTATTTTGAATAGTTCTAATTTGAGATCTTGGAGTGATAATGATGATAGTAATAACTATAACTACATTTCTAATGTGCGTATATTCATTCTAAGGAGTGCTCAAGGTACCTAATAATTCAAATCAAAATCTTGAACCAACAAAGGAATGCAAACTGAATTTTATTCATTTTTATTAAGTTTTATTGTTGTGGTTAAATATTTTTGTTTAAATTGAACATATCACATTGACGTTGTCATATATTTCTACCCATAATATAAAAGTGGTTCGAGACCAAACAAGCTCTGCATTTAATCTAAATCTTGCATTCTAAATTTCAGTCATTTAAAATAAATCCAGATGGGCCGTGAACAGTGACCGGCCAAAAATTGGCTTCTGTCGTCACATCGGGTCGGGCAATCACGTAAACGCGACCATTTGAGAAAAGGGTCCCCTAAATTCCCGAAACGTTGGGTCCAGTTTACCCGACCATTTGATAATTTTGCTGTAATTTTCACGAAACATCGGGTAAACTGGACCCTACCTTTCGGGACTTTAGGGTGCCCTTTTCTCGATTGGCAGGGGTTACGCGATTGCGTGACCTGATGTGATGACACAAGCCCCTAAAATTTTATTTTATTTCAAACCTGAGAATGAAGCCTGAGAATGAAGGTAAAAGATTAACAGATACCAATAAAAGATAACCATGAGATGCAGTACCGTAAGCATATATGACAGGCAGTAAGCATTATGACATATAAATCATATAAAATGCAATAACCCTTCATTGAACTTTCTAAACTTTCTCAACGATCAAGCGTTTCCTTTGGTATAACAATATAAATGTAAAATATGATACCTTCATGTGGTTTGAATTCACAATCTCATGATGAAGAATATTCTTTTTATATTTCATTTTTTTGCAAAGTCATAATGTTGTGTTCAAAATTAGATGAAGCGTCATGTTTTTGCTTGTTTTGACTTGAATATTCTTTATAATTCATTGCATAAGACAACAAACGTTCTTTCTAGTAGGGTCATTGTTAACTTTTGATTTCAAGAAGAAAAAATGGATCATGATCATCGGCACTAAGCTTCACATTCTGTGAAGATTGCATATATGTAGCTTCATGCCAATTTAATTTCACTTTATTATTGTGAGGTTAATGGCCATTGTTGTATTGGATTTATACAGGGGCGTTAAGGGAATTTATCTGATAGAATGCCAGCTTCAACCCACAATCTTATGTGTTTAACCAAGAAAACGGGAAGCCAGTTGTTATAAAATAAATTAGCAAAATTGTTTTCAGCTGAGGGGAAATTTCTTTGTTCTTTAAATTACATGATAATAAAGGCAAAGTATGTTCTATAAAGGAATAGCTAAATTTTTGAAAGATATTAAATTTTGTATAATTGAATAGCCATGATGTTTTAAATTCTGAAGACTTGACTACTATCATTATTAATGTTATGTATTGCATGTGGCATAAACTGTTCCATCATTAGACCCGTTTCTAAAAAAAAAAAAATCTTCACAAAAATAACCCCAAAAATAAAATTGTACAAATTCTTAATTGGGCCGAACTGAGTTTTTAAACTTTGAAAAATTAATTAAAGTCTGTGCAAGTCAAGAATAAGATGAAATAAAAGTTCCTTGATGCATTTTCATTTGTGAAAATATTCTTATTATCTATTGGATAATGTAGAGATGTTGTTGATCAGAGGATCAGTCTCTGGGTATTGAACCACAAGGTTCAGGGTTCAAGTCCCACTGCAGCTCTCACATCCTTTGATATGGTATATATCTGCATTTGCCACTCTCCACCCAGGTATAGTCAATGGGTAGCCGGTAGAAAGAAATTCCTTGAATGCTTGAGCTCTTGTTAAGGGGAGCCAAGCTGAAGCCGGGGTTACAATATGAAGCATTTAGAAACATTTGTATTAAGTGCTATATGATATTGCAGATAAAAATTATTATTATCATTATCATTGTTATTATTATTATTATTACAATTCATCTTTCATACATTTTCACTTACGTTCACAGGCAGAAGAGATCAATGCCATTATTAGCAAAGCCTTCAAGGTGGCCTATGCCAGCATCCGTAGCAAGAAACAGTTCTACGAGCTGGTGGACGAACTCAATCGCGAACAGGAGGAGTATTTCACGCAGATCACCCGTCTGGCCGAGGAAGAGGAGCTCAAAGCGAGGCGGCCAGAAGCGCTCATGGCAAACCAGCCGGTGCTGTCGTCGGAGAGGGTGCGGGGTTTCTCTGTTGGACAGAGTAAAGTTTGGGTAAGTTGAAGTGCAATTGCAAAGTCACCAATAGAAGAACATCTTAAATTTTCATTTTGATTTTTCCCATCAGCATCAAATGCCTTGTCCAGAAAATCTGATCCGGTTGCATTATTTTTTAAATGAATGAATTAATGAATATATTTACAGAAATAAAAATTAGAATGAGACATTTAAGATATATATCATAAACGTTTTTCATCAGAGGGAGTTGATTGAACATGAGATATGATATTTAATTTAGTGTGCTATCCATAGTAATGATGCAATTTGAGAAACAGCTTGGATTCTGACAGCCTTGCCAATTTTTGAAATTTTCTCAATTATCTGTCCCTATTTTGTAATTTTCAGGATTGGCAGGTATGTAATGTTTTAGTGTTGCTTCTATAGCATGACACTGAATGTTTTATCAGGGAGTGGGGGAATTGGTTGTTTAGAAAGTTCATTTAGGGTTAGTTTGATTCATTATTAGATTGCTTGTCATATGATAATGCTAATTGACTTTTACTGTAGTGTTGTCCATTAATTGTCTCTGTCATGCTTTTGTATTTGTGTTGTGTCCCCAGGTCATCTTTGTACCCCTCCCTCGTCTCGTTATCCCTGATCCTCCCAGCTAGAAATAACAGCTTCCCACAGTGTGTTCACACTGTGTTGAGTGTGGAACACAGTGCAAGCTTATCTTAAGCATTCTAGCAGTGTAAATCCATCTTTACAGAGCCCAATATATGAACACAATGTGTGTTTAGAGATTTCCACAGCGTGAAATTATCTTCATGTTGTTAAATTTGAGCATTACAACATTGTGAATCATATCTCCAGATAGTCCACTATGTGAACACGCATTGTGAACAAAATATGAATACACCGTAAATACAACATAAACACACAGTGTGAACACATTGTGAAATCAATGTGAACACACTGAACACACTGTGAATACACTGTGAATACACTATGAACACAATGTGAACTTACCGTGAACACATTGTAAAATCAATATGAACAACTGTGAACACAATGTGAATATATTCACATGAACACAATGTGAACTTACTGTGAACACATTGTAAAATCAATATGAACACACTGTGAACACAATGCAAATAATCTGCGAGCATAATCTGAACACTATCTACCGTAAGTAACGGACTATAAACCGCACCCGTGGATTAACCGCACCCCCAACTTTGGACTAAAAAAAAAAAAAAAAAAAAAAATCCTCACATTATATTTGAGGAACAAAGAAACAAAAACTAAGTTACAGATTTCAAAGTATCCAAAGAGATTACTGGTATGCGGAAATCTGCTGTTCTTGATCAATTCATCTACAAATGTTTGCAAGAAAGAAAGGTCCCGACAATATTGGCCACTTACACACTCACTCACCTCACAGTCACAGTGTACACACACACAGCACTGCCGTTCTTGTACATTGCAAACTACGATACGGTACCAGTACATCTTATCAAATAATGATCTGTGTCTTTCCCGCTGTAGGAGGAAGAAACATTCACATTTCTTGCATCACAAACTCACAATCACTTTCAGCATTTGTCTAGCATTCGATGTCTTAGCATGAATTTTGGATACGGGATTACAGGAAGGTTAAAGAAATTGGCATTTTTTACAGTTGTTTTGACGGCTTCGTGCCGTCTCTCTCGTTGCGTGGTGTACATGGTATCTTATGAAAAGCAAACGGGAAAGAAAAAATAAGCTGGCGCGAAACGGGACTTTGGAGGGGATCGAGGGTTAAAATGAATAGCGCCAGCTTAAGTCGCACTATAACCACAATATATACAACGCAAGCTAGCTCAGCTACCTCAACTCAACTCTCGCGCTCGCTCAGCTGTGACAAAATATTACCGAGTATGCTTGGCTTCTCTTTGAACTTAGCCAGGGAACTTCGCTGCTTTGAACCGAGAATAAAGTCGAAATTAGTGTCATGAAGGTGGGTGCGTTTGTTATTATCGCTTCTCATTACCCGCAGCTCATACCCCTCTAAACGACATTGCCCTGGGCGGCTACGCCCGGCCACTCGATGTGTTGTGAACTGGCAAAGGGGTTACGACGGGCTGGCTCAGACCCGTCACCGTGGATAAACCGCACCCCCGACTTTTGCTTCTATCCCGCCGAGAAAAAGGTGCGGTTAATAGACCGTTACTTACGGTATACAGTGTGTGTGTGTGACAGTCATATATCTAGCAGGGTTACACCGATGTATGTGAAGTCTATTCATGCACTTCGATTCATACTCAGTAGTAAAATTCATAGAAAACGATCCATTAAAACATATTTTCTATGATTTCTACTCGTCTGAACACACCATTGCAAATTACCATATGCATCCTACCAATAAAAATGAATTTCCATATGCATCCTACCAATAATCTCCTATTGCCTTCTCCTTCGTTTAATTCCTCCCCTTTCCTCCCAGCCGTTCATCGTAGTCGCATGCCCCTAATTAAACATTAAGGCATCAACGCAAACTCGGATGTGTTTACGGAATGATAGTTCAATCAAATGAATAATTTACTTTTGAGGAGTATTAGATGAAGCAAGTTCAGTGTGGATGAGATCAGATTTTGATCTAATAAACGAGTTAGGAAGGATTTAATACATATAGTTCAAAAGAAATGAAATATCAGTTTGTCAACATTGCCAGTGTAAGGTGAGAAGTCTTTTTTTGCATTTATGATGCAAATTTTTCTTTGTCAATATTCCATCATAAAGTTGTCAGATACTTGTATCTGACAGTGTTGCTGGCGAATGTGAAAAAAACCCTACCTTTTGTCTATGTAATGTGATTATATTTCCCCCTGCAAAAGAATAAACATTTCTGCAGAAATAAAGATCCTCAAATAATTTTGAATTCCCATAAAGTGAAAAATTTGATCTTTGTAGAATTCTGTTAACAAGCACATGAATGCAAAGTTTTATTTTTCATTTGTCAAAATTTGATTATGGTTTAGGGTTGCAATCCAAGATTTTTTTAAATGCAAAGAACTTTTGAGTATCTAAATTTTTGTGTTTCAGTTGTGCCTAGAGTTATGTGTATCTTGTGAATAGTTTTATGAAAAATTGGCTTGGGGTATTCTGCTTCACAAAAGAGTTTTTAAGAAGTTATTTTAAGTCACAATGATGTAAATTGGATTTAAAGGATTTTTAAGATTCTTTTCTTCATATGAACAGGACCTCCATTGCGCAGAGGAAAGGGGCAAATGGGAGCTACAATGTTTAATGAAATAGAGTGCATTTTTAAACTGATCTCCCCTAAACTCAATACTTCTATAGATACTTATACTAATGTTTCTGTGTTTGGTGTTTCAATATATTATTTTTCTCATGTGAATGGGTCTTCCATTGCGTAGAGGAAAGGGGCAAGTTGGGAGGGAAAATGGCTCCTGACAGGGCTGAGCTAATTACTCGGTAGTAGGGGGAGATGCAGATGATTGAGCAAAAATTTAAAAAGGAAGAAAAGTGGTAGGGGTGCAGGGATGGCTGGGGGAAATACAGGTAAGAAGAGACTGGGGTGAGAGGGGGAGATAAGTGTGTGGGGGGGGTATAGGGAGGTTAGAGGAGTTAAGTGGGATAGGGGATGGGGAGGGGTGTGGGGTTGGTTGGGGGGAAGACAGGTAAGATGAGACTGGGGTTAGAGGGGAGATAAGTGTGGGGGGTATAGGGAGGTTAGATGAGTTAAGTGGGATAGGGGATGGGGAGGGGTGTGGGAATGACTGGGGGAAAGACAGGTAAGAGGAGACTGGGATGAGAGGGGAGATACGGGTGGGGGGTTATAGGGAGGTTAGAGGAGTTAAGTGGGATAGGGGATGGGGAGGGGTGTGGGAATGACTGGGGGAAAGACAGGTAAGAGGAGACTGGAGTGAGAGGGGGAGATAAGTGTGGGGGGGTATAGGGAGGTTAGAGGAGTTAAGTGGGATAGGGGATGGGGAGGGGTGTGGGAATGACTGGGGGAAAGACAGGTAAGAGGAGACTGGAGTGAGAGGGGGAGATAAGTGTGGGGGGGGGGTATAGGGAGGTTAGAGGAGTTAAGTGGGATAGGGGATGGGGAGGGGTGTGGGAATGACTGGGGGAAAGACAGGTAAGAGGAGACTGGGGTGAGAGGGGGAGATAAGTGTGTGGGGGGTATAGGGAGGTTAGAGGAGTTAAGTGGGATAGGGGATGGGGAGGGGTGTGGGGATGGCTGGGGGAAAGACAGGTAAGAGGAGACTGGGGTGAGAGGGGGGGATAAGTTGGATAGAGAGAGGGGTGCGGGGTGGCTGGGGAAAGACAGGTAATGGGACAGTGGGGAAGGAGTAGGTTTTGGGTTGGGGAGCAGGGAGAATGTGGGGGGGGGGAAGGTAAGAGGAGACTGGAGTGAGAGGGGGGAGATAAGTGGGATAGAGGGAGGGGTGCGGGTGGCTGGGGAAAGACGGGTAACGAGACAGTGGGGGATTAGTCGGTTAAAGGTTGGGGAGGGTAGGGGTGCAAGGGGGTGGGGTTTGGGAAAGACAGGTAAGGGGAGATAGGTATGGGGAGGGTAGGAAATGAAGAAAAAGAGGAAAGAGTAAGCATACTTTCTCTAGTACCTTTTCTACCTTCTCCATGGGGCTAAATACACAAGTACTTCTAAATAATCCAGATTTCAGAAGGGGAAAAAATAGTTAAAAAGTATGTATTACAAATTCCTCTATAAAAAAAATCTGCAATAGGCCCATTTTGCTGAATTTTTGTCTTTTTAGATTTTTCAAAGTTGCATCCTTGTATATACCTGGGGAGTGTTTCATCAACATTTTCATCCGACAAGTAGTCAGATCTGACATCTTTCTCTGATGTTGATTTGCTGAGAGGTACTGTTACTATGGTAACTGTCGGATAAAATGGGACTTGTCGGATAAAACGTCCGACAAGTCCTTTCATGAAACACTCCCCAGGTTTCTAAGAAAAGGCAGAATGATGTTTTTTTTTACTTGACCAAATTCAATGATCTTGGTATCATTCTCTTTTTTTAGAAGATGCCTTAACCAATGATGTAAACAACAAGAAAACATTGAAGGCAGAGTACTTAATTCTCTGACACCTGGGAGGCATTTCACGAAACAACTTGTGTTTTCACTTACAACTGTTATAAGCTACTGAAATCCTTGCATCTGATTGGCTCAGAACAAATTAATCACTGAAAATCACTGACTATTGACTTCGTGAAACTCTCCCTTGGCATAGTCATGAAGGAGAAACGATTTCAAAATACAACTTACATGTAGCAATAAGAAATGGGATGATTATGCAGAATTGTATAAGTTGGCTATACATGTGTGAAAATAAAAAGATAAAATCCCTACAAGTTTGAAGATGCAGGTTTTGGGGAAAGGTTTGGAAGGAGAAATGGGAAGGGTGGAGGACATTTCAGTGGAAACATGCCGGGAGATTGACATGGAATCTTTTAATTAGGCAAGTGTAGGAAACAGATAGTATTTTCAAGTTAGGTAGGGATTCTGAGTGTGGGGAAAGGGGGTAATAACTCTTGGCAGGGGCGTGCACTTATGGTGCAGATTATACTGGATGTTTTAGATGAATGCATCTTTTTGTCCACAGTTATAGTTATATGTTCTCTGGAACCGGGGGCGGGGGGGGGGGGGGGGGAAGAGTAGGACAAACCTGAAATTCCATAACATGAATGATGAATTGGGCTCATTTAGGTACCCCCCCCATGCCCTAAGCCCTTACGACACTGCAAAAATGCCAGTGTTAATGTAACAACAGTCTTGTATCTATATATTGCCACACTATAGTTCAAGTCAGACCAAAGATATAACAATGGGATCTTCTAGTCAGGCGCCCTATATTTTAGGATAGCGGTGGTTGATAATAACATGATGTTATTCAGGGCCTGCTGGGAGACATGGGCACCGTCTTACAAAGTGTTACGATTGATCCGATCAAACACAACTATGGAAAGCCAGCAACGTCAACATCTACAATACTTGTTTGTTCAACATATTTTCTAGATATGATGTTAAATCATACATTAATTTCCTTGAAAATTCAGTGTGCATTTCTTTGCTTACAAAGGACATTGTGCCAATTTCCTGGAGAACAAAAAATTGACATTGTTGGATTTCCATATAGTTTAGGTTGATCGGATCAATCGTAACTCTTTGTAAGACGCGGCCCAATTCATAAAAACTCAAGTGGCTACCCTGGATAAATAAGAATTACTATTAATTATTGTAACTTGAGTAGCCCAATAGCCCTCTCTTACCCACCATGCCCTATCATCATGTACTTTTTTATTTTATTTAGGAGGCACTTGTTCCCAAATCCATCATGTTATCATTTTGTGGTGTGTTTGTTTTCTTGCATTTCAGATTGCATACCGAAAGAACTCAGGGGTAATTGTTTTTTCATCCTTCATAACCTGCCATTTGTCCATTTTCTTCCCTTTATATGTGTTAACATCATACCAGTTATCCTTTTCATATTTCATTGTGTAATATATTCATGTCATCTTACCTTATCATTTGGTTTTGCAGTGGCCATATATTCCTCTGAATATCAATAGGATCTCTGTAAGTTATAAATAAATAAATAAACAAATATATATATTATATTTGATTTGATGAAGGTATCATAAGTTATATTTATTTATTTTCTTGCTTCTTGGCGATAATAAAAATGAATTAATATGTCTTGCTACAAAGATTATATTTTGGCAGATTTTACTGGGTAAATTTTGCCTAATTATTAAGCCAATTAAAAACATTGAAATTAACTCAAAATGTGCAATGTGCAATAGAAAGAAAGGATTATGAATCGGATCGTTTCTTCACATCAACATGTTTGGGCATTTTAGACAATGAAAAAGTTAATAATTATACCATTGAATGAAAGAATGTGAGAAAATCACACTGCCATGAGTGACACGATTTTTACACATTTTTTTTCTCTTCTTTTTTTTTTCTTTTCTTTTTTCTATTTTCATTTTCAATCCTGTAAATTATGATTGTATATTGTATTATTTTTGTTACTGTTATAATTTTGCAATAAACCTAATTTTTTAATGTTTTTTTTAACTTAAATTAGTTAAATGAGCTAAAACAAGGTCTAAAGTGAATGCTTGCTATGCTTAAGATCATGATTTGCCTTTTATTTTAAAGAAACATTTTAACCTTGCACTACTATTTTGAGTTTTGTCCTCTTGTTTTTCCCTTAAGAGTATTAGAAAAACGGCTGAGAAATGCAACTTTGCTTGTCATTGCTGCATCAGTGGCCCACCTTGCAAACTTTGGTGTGCTTATCAACTAATCAACATGACTTGTAATTAATTAGTGAATGTAATTAAGCAAATAACTAATTAATCCAGGAATTAATTTGAAAGTTGGGTAGCTGTGATTAGAGGGGTTTTACTAATTTTCTCTCAATCCTCAAGCTTGATTTGATGGGAATGCCGCTAAATGAGGTTATTATGTAATTGAACTAAATGCACTTCCTTAAAGGTCAAGTTCACCCCAGGAAAATGTTGATTTGAATAAACAGATAAATCACACTAGCATAACGCTGAAAATTTCATGAAAATCTGATGTAAAATAAGAAAGTTATGACATGTTAAAGTTTTGCTTATTTTTCACAAAACAGTGATATGCACAACTCAGTGACATGCAAATGATACAGTCAATGTTCGTCACTCACTATTTCTTTGTTTTTTATTGTTTGAATTATACAATATTTCATTTTTTACAGATTTGACAATAAGGACCAACTTGACTAAACCATATAGTATTAAACAATGCTAATTCCACATGTTCAGAGAGGAATTAATAATTTTTTCACTTGACAATGAGGAGAAAATTAGAATATTTCATATTTTATATCATAAAATACAAAAGAAATAGTGAGTGGATGACGTCATCAGTCTCCTCATTTGCATACCGACTGGGATGTGCATATAACTGTTTCGTGAACTTAAGCAAAATTTAAAATGTCATAACTTTCTTATTTTACATCCTATTTTGATGAAATTTTCTGTGTTATGCTTGTTGGATTTTATTCTTTTTATTCAAATCAACTTTTTGTTGAAGTGGACTTGTCCTTTAAATATTAAATTGATAGTGGAAATATGCTTTCCCTTTTCAGGTCAATTTCTTTCTCAGTTTTTCACCATTTATGCTTCTTACTGTCTTCTTTTCCTTCCTTCCTTCACCTCTCCATCCTTCCTTACATCCTCTCTTACAAGTATTCTTTTTACATTCAATGATTTTCTCTCTTTTTTTTTTTCTCTAACCCTTTCTTGTATCCAATTAAAACTAACCTGAGAAATATAGCCCTCATTCACTGCTTTGAAAGCATTCTTCATTGTTTGAAAAAAAAACCAAACAACTGAATTGTCATAGGAATTTTAAATACATTATTTTTTCTAACACATATGTTGTTGTTGAATACATAAAAAGGACTTAGTAATGTTATTAGCCAAATCAAATTACAAACAAAGGAATATGTCTTTTTTAATGGAAGAACAAGATTGATGATGAATGATCTCTTCAAAATGGCAAACTGAAGTTCTTCAAAACTTCATTCAATACTAGTTCATTCTGTCAGAATCTATGAATGCTAATTGTTTTTATTGACATATAATCATGGCACTGCACAAAAATTATCAAATTAAATTAAAATTCAATTATTTATGCTACTTTTTTTTCTTAATACTGATATTTATAATTTCGTTTTGTATAGCAAGCACAGTCAAATTAAGAAGAAAAAAAAGCACCCCTCTGTTGGCTTTGTTAAAGCGGGTGCCATCTCAAAATTCTTATTTCCATTTCTAGCTTTGTTTATTGTTTTTATCAATTTGATTACCCAGGGCTCTATCCGTTTGGTGAACTTCCATTTCCTTTTAATCTGGGACCCAGTTACACAAAGCACAGTGTTTGATCGTGGGACTGATTTCTACCATTGATCATACACAATTATCAATGCAATCAGCTACAGAAATCAGCCCCAGATCAATCGCTGAGTTTTGTGATACAGGGTCTACATGCAGTTGGTTTATGCTGAATTCAGGATAAGGGCATTGACATGATTATCTACTGTGCAATTGTAATTTCATTGCATTGCAATATGTTGTGCATTAGCATTGTACATACATGTATGCAATATGCAGTCCTTGTTTTGAAGTGGAAGAGTTAACATCCGAGAGTGACCAATGCAGCAGTTGAGTAATGGCTGTTTTCTTCATTTTGAAGGTGGTATGTTAACTTTTTGCTCACAAAAAGTTTGCTTCAAAGAGCTCGCATTATGTATTCATTGCTGTTGAGGCATTAAACATGAGACCAACGATATGAATGTAGGATTATAAGGAGAAATTTTACTCTGACTGCTGTGTTGACCTTCGACCTCAGAATATGAATTTTTGGATGTTGCCAATTTACTCGCAGGCGAAGCAGCAAGCCGGCAAGATACAACACAAGCAGCCCCACCTCATCGCTGCCATGGAAGCTCCGCCCACATTACCAACACAGCCCTGTGATTTGTCCAGAGGGCCACTCCCACCCGTACCATCGTCCAATAAAAGAGGATCGCTTGGCAGTCGACTCTCGGAGCCAACGGGGGACCCCTCTATGAGGTAACATTCATTTTGTTTAATCCCTCAAATTTAATCCGTAGTTTATTTGCTTTATAATGATAGTGTTTTATTGGAAAGTGCTCATATCCATTGCATTCTGATACTTGTCAAATGAGCTTTATCCCTGTCAAAGCTGAGGTGCTTGTATTGCTCAAGCATATAAGATGCCAATTGACACCTGGGTGGATAGAGGCCAAATGATATTGATGTATTTTTTTGCATGGTGGATCACTTTTTTGATAACACAAGCATTCCTTTGTATGATTTGTATCAGTGTTTGAAGGTTTTTATAGAAATATTTCTATATTCTTTCATATAGAGATAAATATGGGTTGTGAAATGAAAAAAGGAAATATTCAAAATTGTGAATAACAGAATTATAAAATTATTTTCATTGATGCTAGCAATTTTCATTGTTAAACTCGTTTCAGAGAAGAGTCAATTTTCAAAAATCTTGAAAGTAATAGGATAAATGAATGTCATTCAAGAAAGCCATTATAATTTCTGTAAAATTACATTCTATTCTATTGCATTGTATATTTTATTCTATTACATTCCCATCTATTTTCAATCTACAGTATCTATTTCATTATATTTTGATCATTTTCAATAGGGATAGCTGGGTCATTGTTGATCCTGACAGTGAAGTCGACCCTGATGGAAGGCCTATGTCACCATCAGCGCCCCCTCTCTCACCAAAAGATGCATACGGGAACCAAGAACCTGTAAGTTAGACTGGTGTTCTTTACACCCAATATCCAGGGTGTAAACTAGTTCAGATTGACACCAGAGATACTCTGTGTGACAGTATGGTGTTTATACAGACTCATGTGATATGAGGTGTGAGTTGAAATTCAAGAACCTCTAAGTTAGACTGGTGTTATTGACACCCAATCTACAGGGTGTAAGTTAATTAATTTGGTGTCAGGACTGACACCAGAGATACTTTTCGTGACAGTGTGGTGCTTATACAGACTCCTATACTACAAATGTGGGTTAGTCTGATGTTAAATTAACACCCAAGAACATGACATTTAGCCTACATTTACACCAAAGACATTAGTTCTTTGACAATCTTTGGTTAAAATTATCATCTCGATTTAAAACCATTCAGATCAATCAATGAGTTAAAGCCTTTTTTATTTGGCAATGTTATTATGATTGTATCATTACTGCCTCTTTCCTTTCAGAATGTTGTGCATCAGATTTAAAATATAAGTTTGCCTTTTAACATGGGGAAAATTCGTTATTTTTTATTTTTCTGACACAATACCAATTTTAGGATTGTAGTGATATTATCAATCTTCAGATTGATAAAAAATATACTGATGCAATAAGAATTGGCTCAGTACATGTATTTAAAACAAAATTGAATTTTTACTGAGGCTAAATTAATCCAAATTACAGATTAAATTTACTTTTTTAAATGTTATCGGGCAAAACCACAAATTGTGATCACTATTTCCTGATTTGAATAGATTTTACTTGAAGCAGACATGTTAGAAAGGTCACAGAGAGATCATGGGACACCTGAAACAAATGAAAGCAGTGTTCCTCTGCACGTTTCCTAACTTAGTGGAAGACAGTGCACTCTTGCACCCGAGCACACCAGGGTCCTGAGACACGACTGTTTGTCATTTTTAGGCTATCGTTTTGTTTTCCATCGATTCGTATCTCGCCCTATCCATTCCTGCCCGCCGTTACAAGGTGTAAAATGGCTCTCTGTAAACGAACAAAACGTTAGGAGGTAGTTTTCCTGGCGGATTGGACCCTTTGGGGCCACCTGGAGATAAACATCCTCTCCCGTTGCCCCACGAGATGTAGCGTGACTCTTTCTGATGACAATAGGTAGAACGAAGTGCGAGGGGCGGGAGGGAAGTGTATGGTGTTGGCGAGAGGGCATTGTACCTTTTTTCTTTATTTTGATGTAAGGAGATACTACATGACCTTGTCTCACAAAACTTTGTCATTGATACCATCAATTTTAAAGGGAAAACTCACCCTGAAGAAAAGTTTTTTGTAAACATAGCAGAAAAAATAATAAGAAATATTGGTGAAAGTTTGAGGAAAATCCGTTAAATATTAAGAAAGTTATTAGAATTTTAAGTTTTGGATTTGTGACGTCATAAAAGAGCAGCTGCCCCATATGTTATGTAATATAAAATAATGAATTTCATTTTTTAATGGTTCTAATGACTTAGTTTTGTTTTCTATTCATGATCGAGTGCGAAATAATTTGTCTACTGATATACAAAAGGTACAGTAAAAGCCTTTTTCAATTTCTGAGAAAATGGCATTTCATTGATTTTTTACCATTCGCTATGTAGGAATGCTGCTCGCATATGATGTCACAAATCAAATAATTAAAATTCTAATAACTTTTTAATTCTTTCATGAATTTTTCTCAAATCTTTGGCAATGTATTTTATTATTTTTTTCTGTTAGTTTTACAATAAACTTTTTGTCAGGGTGAACTTCCCCTTTAAATATGGAAATCCAACAATGTCACAAATCTTTTTCCTATAGGGGATGTGGAAACAAGAGCACACTGATCTAATCAGACAACGACACATGTACAAGTATACACCATAGGTAGAAAACAGTTTGAATGGACATATAAATGTTAGATGCTGGCATCACTTGCTTTCCATATTTGCGAGTGATCTGAGCCCCGTCTTAGAAAGAGTTACGTTTGATCCGATCGATCACAACTATGGACGGCCAGCAATGTCAACATGTATTATGCATGCTTGTTCAAAATATTTTCTAGCTATGATGTATTTTCATGCATTAATTGTTTTCTTAAAAAATTCACTGTGCTTCTCTTTGTATACAAAGGACATTGTGCAAATTTCCTGTGGAAAAATTTATGACACTGATGGATTTCCATAGAATTACGATTGATTGGATCAATTGTAACTCTTTGTAAGACGGGACCCAGATCAATCACTACTCTTTGTTAAACAGGGCCCAGGTGTACAGTGTAATGAGATAAAGAAGTTTGCATTAGAGTATTGGTTTGTGGGAGTTAGAGAAACCAACGCTGAGAGATTTACATGTAAAAATAAAAGGAAATTTGCTTAACTGTTTGCAATGTGATGCCAAATACCATAAAAAAGAAATTCAAATAATAAAAGTTTCTTTTATTTGAACAAAAAGCAGTAGGTTTGGTCTCTGCTTCTTTAGCATCCAAAATATGATACATGTAGCTACATGTACCAATCAGTTAACGGCTTTATACATCATGCATGTTTAATTTGTTCTATATCTGTAATAATATTTAAATGCAATTCTTTTCAGAAGAAACCCTTTTCTCCTTTTTTACGCAATTTTATTTGGGAAATAAAAGCACTCTTCTATTCAACTTTTCTGTCACTTTTTCTGTTTTCTTTTGATAGGTTGCCAAGCAAACACAGAAAAGCAGACCGCTGCCTCCAGCGCCATACTACGAAGTTGACTTCTACAATGAATGGAGCTTACAAAGTGCGCTGGGACGCAACTCTGCACTTTCAGTTGTCTCTGAAACGGACAGTAACTCTTCTTGCCAAATCTTGCTCCAAGATGAGCACCCGCCTCCCGCGTTACTCGCGGGTATAGCGCCACCTGCACCTGGTCCACATTCCACGGGACAGATTCTTCTACAAGACTCGAGCGTTCCGCCACCGTTTGTGTACGGTGGTAAGTCGGGAAGTGAGAATTCGTTTGATGATATGGCCATGGACGATGCGTATGCCTTCGATAACTACAAGATGGATTTCTCCGGGAGGGAGAGTGTGATTAGTGCCGGAAGCTTTGATGAGGAGGCCAACTTTCGCTACCAGCTTAAGTGTGCGGAACAATTCATAAATGCTGTGTACGATGTGGACTCAACTGAGGAGGACTTTGCGCGACCGAAGTTGAGCTTCCGGGATAAGCTGAAGCGGAAGGATCATAGCGAAGGGCAGAAGGAGAATGGACACCGGCATGATGATGGTGATAGTGCCCTTGGAGATGATGAAGCGGAAAGGAGAGGGAACATAAGTCATATGAGTGATGACAGTGGACAGAGCATTCAAAATGGACATGCCTTTAAGATGACTGGTAATGATACTGAGGATGATGGTAGAGAGCGATGTCGCGCAGATTATGCCGTTCCTAGAACTCCGGCTAAAGCAGCCATTCCAGTGGAGCCAAGTGCACCACCAAGGCCGCCACCTCCTCCAACTTCGCAGGAAGAAGGACCGAGCGAGCGAAAGAGACCTATGCCAGCACCAAGGCGGAAATCCCCTGAAATAATACTCACGCCACCATCCACTTCCAGCCTCTTAACAGTCGATATTCCAGGAATGGATGAAGATCGTCCCATGCCGAAGCCGCGTGTCCCAAGGCGACCTAGTGCAGATTCCGATGTGATTTTGAATGGAGGTGCGTCGATAGTCGCTGCAGTATCCCCAATGACGCAGCCTTCAGGTGAAGGATTATCCAGGAGCAGCTCAAGGTCAAATGTCATTGACCAGACCCCTTCATCCAATGCTGCAATGGCTTCCAGTCAAAGACTTCCTCAATCGCAGCAATCAACGATGCAGATTGGTCAACCCAATGGCTCACCGCACCCAAAGGGTGCATCATCGAGGTACCCTGACACTAACTCCTCAAACAACCCTAGAACGCGACTTGATGAAGAGAGAGCGAATTCCATCGTTGATACAACCTACTCAGGGACACCAGGATCTCCGGACAAAAGGTCACTGAGGTCGCCAGGTCACGTGGGTCACAAGGTGGAAGTAGAGATTGGACAGTTCCGCTGCAAGAAGGTTCCACTCAGAGGAGGACCTCCGCCTCTCCCTCCAAGGTATGAACCATCTTGGTAGATCAAGCTTCTCTTTGCTGTGTATTTCAGTAGTGATCCCATTCAGCATCCTTTCTTTTCATATTCTGCCATTGTATTGTCCATGCTGAAATAGGAGGATTAGAAAAGGAAATATTCTGAGTATGATTACTGCTGAAAGACATGGCACAAAGCTTCCATGAGTTTCAGTAAAATACTGGATAGTATGTGAATCTATTGTCAGGTTGTTAGGTCAGCATCGACAACTGTCATAATGATATGAAAATTTGTAATCTGCAAATGTTCTTGATAATTGTTTGTGGCAGATCTTGAGGGAGACTCTAGAAATGATGGTGCCCCAAAGCATCTCAATTTGGTGAATTTTAGAGGAGATTTTGGCAGGTAACGAGGGCAAAATCACCTGCCATGTACTTTTTACCCTGCACATAACAATACTAAAAATCTGATTACTTAATTCATCAAGATGTTTATCATTATTTAATTCTTTCATGATATAAGATCAACATCACTCACTGAGGTACCTGATGATGATGATGATGAAGATGATGATGAAGGAGGCACGGCACCAACAAAGGGCGTGGTAGCACCATGGTTCAAAGCAGGCATTCCAAAGTAAGTTAATCCCAAAACATCAACAATCACCTTCTCTGTGTCTAGATGACCCAGCATTAATTATCGATACTTACTTTTGGCGACATATATTCTGGTTCAGCTTCCATGCAATGGTCTGTGCACAGTAAAGTATGGGTAATCAGTCCAAGAGCCATTCTTCATGAATGGGGGTATTTGTACAGGAGAAAGAAATAGACTCAAAATTAATCACAATTCGTCTGGAGGGTATTAGTGAAATTTGTATGTCAAGGAAACAAGTTAGTATGTCGTGGAAATAAGATTGGAAAATAATAGCATTTCATGTCACCTAAGGGCTCTATACAATTGCTTAAGTACATATAGATTTGATAAGATGGTAAGTCTTCCAAGACTTTCCTTGTACCACGATAGACCATTTCATGCTAACTTCAACCAAATATAATTTACGAATTAAAAATACTAAATTATTATATTAACCATGCAGGGAAATTGCATTTGAGATTCTCTATCACTACAATAGACCATTTTGATGCTGACTGCAACCAAATGTAATGACTAAAATACTATTGTAATTCCAATCTTGCAGGGAGATAGCGTTTGAGATCCTCCATCAACAGGAGAAAGGAGCGTTCATTGTGCGGGAGAGTAAGAGTCATCCAGGGAGCTATGCTCTCTCAATGAAGGTGGATACCAACTTCAACGAGTCCAGTCTGGCCAACTATCTCTTGGTCAGGACTAAGAATGGAGGTTACACAATTAAGGTAGGTTATTGGGAAATATTTATTTGGGGCTTAGGGCGATTTCACCCCAAAAGACTCAAAAGAGCCCAGGAAAACCGTTATTCCCAATGTTAAAGATTTAGGCAGGTTTTGAAAAGTAACCCTGAAATAAATTATTGTTTTTCCTTTAGATTACATAGACTTCTACCATGCCTTATCTTATAGATATTGAATAGAAAAAAAGAAGAGAGATATTAAGTCAGATGTTTTCCATATTTGACATCGAATGGGACTAATATCAAAACATTTAGATGGTACCTTGTTATAACATTTGTAATCCGGTAATCACCACCTTTTTTGTTCACAGGGTTTTGGACGGGATTTCCCTGACCTACCCCGACTGGTCCACTACTACACGCTGCATCAAGATCAGCTACCGTGCAAGCTTGTCATCTCTGGGACCAACCCTCTCTTCAAATTAGACGCCAAGGATGAGATGTCCGACTCCGACGATGAAGAGGATCCAGACTACCGCCGCGTCACTGACTACAAAGTCATGCTGGAGGGGGCACATTAATTCCTGAAGTTACTGCTCAGAGGTGTATTTTCTTGTCTAAGACCAACCCTTTTTTTTTTAATTGGATGAGATATCAGACTTTAATGACGAGGAGGATCCAGACTACCGCCATGCCACTGACTACAAAGTCATGCTGGAGGGGGCACATTAATCCTCGAAGGTGCTTCCTAAAGGTGTTTTCTCTTGTCCAAGACCAACACTTTTTTTTAAAGTGGATGAGATATCAGACTTTGATGATCTGGATCCCATCTGCCGTCAACAAAAGCTAAGCCAGTGGGCACTCTCGATGATTTTTATTTTTCTAGAGACATCAGATGTAAGATTTCTCTGAATATTAAAGCAGTATTGATTTAGGGTATTTGTATAGTGCACATATCCACCTTGCTAGGTGCTCAAGGCGCTCCTATATTACCATGGCTAAGCTACATGTAGTCTACCGATTCCGATGCTCACAGCTTTTTTAGGAATTCCTTCCTTCCTGCTGGTACCCATTTACCTCACCTGGGTTGCGTTGCAGCACATTGTGGATCATCTTACTGAAGGAGATGACGCCATGGCTGGGATTCAAACCCATGGTCCTCTGTTTTCAAAATCTTGAGACTAATCCACTGGGCCACAATACCTCATGACCAACACATTTTCAGATTAGGCCATAAGAATACAATGTCAACTCTATGATGGAAGCAACTCTGGCTACACAGCAAACTAGAGGGCGCTTTTTAAGATTTCTGGTGTTCCAAGGTTACTGACTTCTTACACTAGTGACCAATACTCTCTTCAAATTTCATGCTACGCAAAGACAAAGTTGACATACAGGACCATGATCACCACAGCAGCATTGATTACAATTTATCTCAAGAGGGCGCTTTGTAAGGTTACGGCTACGCTAGAAGAAATTCAATAAGATATCATTTTGCCTTCCTGAGACCAAGTCTAGCTTTAATGGTCAGACATGCAATAATATATGATTTTTTTCTTATGTACATGTATACTCAAGATTTTGACTTTTAATGCAAACCAAACAACAATAAGAGGTACCTCCATGATTCTGTGAAGTTTTTAGACAAGACACAATTATGAATACAACAGGAGCAAAGGGATAAACATCCCCATTGCCTCCATGTTACAAGATACTGAATTTTTCTAGAGGGTGCAGAATAAGATTCCAGTCATGAAGAAGGCATTTAATAAGATATACAAGAGATACAGGTGTAGTTTTGATTATCTCCTAGATTTTCAGATTTTTCAACAACACAGTGGTTTTTTGACTACATGTAAAACAATTACAATAGAGGGGCTTTCCTGACCTACATGAAGGCTACCACTAAGCTCACATACAGTACATGGGGGATTATGGCCTTGAAGCTGGCTTGGATGTTTTGGGTCACTTAGTCATTCTTCCAGATATCTACACTCAGTGAATAGCAATAAAGGAGACAAGATCAGTTGGATCAGTTGTTCCATTAAAGTGCAGAAAATCATTTTTTATAAGTCTTCCTGTCAAATGAAAAAAAATTCCTTTTTTATAGCCACTCTTGAAGTTTTCTTTGAAAATGTTTTATGGTAAACCTTTTTTAAATGAGTGTGTACAATAAATTGGCTGTTTGTATGATTTACCCATCAACATTTTGTTGTGGTAGTTTCCTGTCTGCTTTTTAAGATATATTGTATGGATTTCTAAAAGAGAGTTTGAAATCAGTTTCCATGTACAGAAATGTAATTAACTGACATCAGTTTTGATGTAAACTCGTTAATGGAGTACAAAAAAAAACATGTGAATAAAATGAAGGGATACATGTAGCTTATATTGAATTAAAAAAAGACTTTGTCATGTTCACTATATAAATGCAGAACCAGTATTGGACTAAAACAGTCACTTGAAACCCACCTAATGTTGATTCGATGAAAGGTATTAGCATTTGACATTGAAAACGTTAAACTGAATTTGTATTTGAATGATAAATCCAAGACATGTGTTTGCAGCTTACATCATTGGTAATTGAAATTAAATAGATATTTAAGTTGAAAATATGTGAGGATTTTGTTTTTATCTTCTGTGACAGATTTCTATAATATTGGACTGTTCATTACTAAACTGCAGTTTGATTTCACAATAAAGCTTCTTCCATGTTGGTGAACCATTTAAATGAAAATTCTATTTAATTTGAATTTCATCCAGTTAACAGTTGGACAGCTCTGTATTTTCATTTTTTTTTCTTGAATATACCATGCAATGGGATTTTATCACTCAAAATGTTTAATTTGTTTTGTTCTACTTTGAGAGTGTTTCATAGTTTTATACTTTCCTTGACTTATTGCATTTTAAAAATTATTCATTTCACTATTTTACCGGTAGTCATCTTGGCAAATTCTAAATTTGCAAACAAACGTTAAATGTCACTGCATATTTGTGTAATAATTTGGGCAACAAGAAAATGTTGCAGTCATAATTACTTTTTATTGTTTGTGATACTTCTTCTTTGCATAATTGAAATCATGTAAATGTATACATGTAAATGAATATACTAGAGTTATAGTTTGTTTTTATTTTATATGAAGAGCTGGTCTTTTCTTTTCATTATTGTCTTAATTTGTACTGTTTTTGTTTTGTATGAGATTTTATGTTATTGTAATTTTGTTTTTGTTTACTGCAGTATATTTTTCTTTGACTTTTTTTAATGTACATCACCAGAAACAGTCTGTAATTGTAAAAATAAAATGTGCTGGAAGTAAAGGTTATGTGCTACTGAAAATTTAATAAAAGCAGTTGAAATTGGAAACTGTGGATATGTGACAGTATTTGATACATAGAAAACTTGTGCTGTAAACACATATGGCTTTATATATTCACAAATTGAATTGATTCTCTATGACTAATTTCAGACGTTGAAATACGTGCAAAAATAAAGGTGCTCAATTATGGACGTTAAACCAGTATGATTGTTGCCAATTTGAAGGATAACATTATCATGTTTGTTGTTGGCGAATAAAATAATTTAATTGAATAATGGCTCAGTTTGAACAACATGTAGACAGCAAAGGAGTATTTCATCAAACATAATTAGTGATTTTCACTTTTTGTTATAAGCTACTGAAATCCTTGTATCTGATTGGCTCAGAGCAAATTTGTTTGTGAAAAATCACTGACAAGGTGTTTCATGAAGCACTCCCTGATTGTGAACAGATCAAATTATTACACGATGTGAAGTAGCCTGAAATTGAGCAAATAGAATTTGTTGGTTTTGGGGCGGGATCATAGCATTATTTCTTATGAATATGTCTTTTTTAAAAATCATTAAATAAATGTTAAACTACAAGATGTGCTAAACATTTAATCTTTAATTAGTAAATCTTGCAGAATGTGGCAATCACATAAAGAGAGGAAGATATTGCATAGTTGTAATATATAGCAAAGTTGCATTGTGCATAGGAAAATTGCATAAGGAAAGAAAGTAAAATTACACAATGCAACGGTTTCTAATTTCATAGTAATGTAAAATTCTAATTACATAGGGTTCAAGTAAAATTGTGTATAAAAGAAATATGGGATTGGACAGGGCAAAAAAGAAAGTGGGTGTGACAAATGTGAAATTAATTAGGCAAATTTGATATAAGGGGAAGATTAAATTGAATAAGAAAAATATGAAAAAGTAAAATTGCATAAGACAAAGGTAATCAGAAGAACTTACTCTATAGTTTCTTTTTTTAGGCCTATTTGAATTAAATTTATTCATTAGGTCAATGATATTTCACAGTCCAAGTACATGTAGATCCAATTTAAAGCAAGGTTGGCTGGAATTGATAATATCCCTATTTGAATTGGCAATTGCTATGTTATTGTTCTGCATTGGATGTTTGGATTAGGAAGCATCAGTTTGTCAAAGAACCTATGAAAGTTATAGCGCCATCTCAAGTTCAATCTAAGACAATGTAATGTACCACATTTCCTCGACTGAAATTTAACTCTGCAAAATAATACAAAATTGTATGCAAATCTTGGTGCCTACGCAGTCCTACTTCTTCAGCAATATTTGGTTTTTTTTAAGGTAATTAACCGAGCAATATGTCATTTTATTGAATAACAACATCTGTTGAAGTGCCCTCATTTGACCAATGTGAATGCATTATTGTATCTTTTGTACCTAAATGACAAGTTCATAAGATAATGATGATATAATACTTCTTCTTGTTCTTCTTCCTGAACCTGTGACCATATTTTTCGTATTTGAAAGTGAATTTTGTAAAGTAAATGTATTTGTATATACTGGAAAAACACTATTATATATTAAAATCATGCATTTTTCAATGTACATTTAGAAGTACTCTATGCTACTGTGTAAATATATCATAGTGGTACAAGATTATGAAACCATTGAGACTCATTTAAACATGGCGCAATGAAGCTGAACGACATTTTTTTTGTACAATGTGAATGGGGTTTGAGGCCCCCCCAAAAAAAAGATGGTAGGAGAGGCAAGGTAGTGTTTTACAAATCAACCCCCCAAAAAATCTTCAGTCCAATTGAATTCTTGTAGAAAATTTAATTCAATAAGATAGTTCTATATTTGTGGAGATATTTTCAGACATCGTTATGAAGGGAGTCATGATTTAATGTATTTTTGAGGTAGGAGTGATCAGTAACTACCATAGGCAGGATTTTGTGAGATTTTGGTTCCTTTTGGGGGGAGGGGGACTATTCCCCCATCCCCTTCGGATTCATCGTCTACTGATTGATGATTGTCTGATTTTTAAAAATTTTCTTACAAGTTTCATTTTCTCTTTTGAAATACAGTGCTTATGAACCGCAGATAAGCTCTCCGAACTTTTTTTTTCCAAGTCTGGTCAGCAATCGTCATGGATTGCACCAATGAAAATGCAGTCTCTTATCTGCCAGTGTAAAAGATTATTTGATGAGGCCAAAATGTCAAAAAGTAAAAGAAATTGAAAATGTTATTAATTACAAACTAACAAACAATGATGGCATGGCATAGGCAATCAACTCACAAGCATATAGATAAAATAAAAGTGATTGCTACAAAGTCTGTGAGAGTAAACATAATTACAAATGTATTAATCTCGTCACGGAATGTTGTACATGTGGAACATGTACATGTAGGGTGCAAATGCTGGTATAGGATTTATTATAAACATCTGTAATTTCTTCATGTAAATATACCTTTTTGTGTAATTTTTGGACAATTTGTATAAGGTATTTGTAGAAATTACACTTATGGAGACAATAGAAAAAATAACTTTATTCTTTTTCTTCACATCCTCGTACTTCCATCATGTCCTTGTATGAACTTTGGAACAATTTTGTGGAAATAAATTGTATTTTCTCGTAGAAAACTTGATTCAACTGTCAATTTCCCTTTGAAGCCTTGTGTCTGCACTTCTGTTTGATGAGGGAAGTTGGCCTATGTGCAACTTGCGTATAGGGGTAGATAGGGAGAGACAGAATGAGAGGGAGAGATAGAGAGAGAAATAAGTAAGAAAAACAAATGTGTACATATATTCATGTTATTGTTTTGCACGAGTTGAATTTCTGATTCTACAAATCTCAATACCAGTGAAACAAACTAAAACGGTAGCACAATTCTTTAGTTCAAACCAACTTAAGTTCCCATTTGAGAGAATCAGGACTTCATCCTTGCCAATATCATCCTCCTCCTCGCTACCACCACCACCACCACCATTACCATCATCATCATCACCATCATCGTCATCATCATTAGCATCATCATCATCAGCATCATTATCATCATCACCACCACCACCATTACCATCATCATCATCATCATCATCCTCCTCGCTACCACCACCATTACCACCAGCACCATCATCAGGGTTATCATCAGCATCATCATCATCATCATCACCACCACCACCACCACCATTACCATCATCATCATCACCATCATCGTCATCATCATTAGCATCATCATCATCATCAGCATCATTATCATCATCACCACCATTACCATCATCATCATCATCATCATCATTAGTATCATCATCATCATTAGCATCATCATCACCATCATCAGCATCGTCATCATTAGCATCATCATCATCATCATCATTAGCATCATCATCACCATTAGCATCATCATTAGCATCATCATCACCATCATCATCATTTGCATCATCATCATCATCACCATCATCATCATTAGCATCATCATCATCACCAGCACCACCACCACCACCACCAACACCACCACCACCATCATCATCATCACCATTACCATAAAAACCAAACAATCACAAAATGACAATTATCAACATCACTGTCCTTCATCACGACTGTCATAGTTTCTAAATGAACGCTGACATGTTCAAAATTACAACCAACAGAGTGTATACATTATGAAAAGATATGATTTATTATTGAATAAAAGCAGTATATCATAAAGATAGATATTTCATTCATTATAATGAATCCAATAATTTTTTTCCTGGCATCACTGCCATATATTAATTTCTAAAATGAAGTCCCTTGGACAGAAATAAAATATACAGCCGATGAATTGCACCATCTCACCCGAAAGAAAATATAACCTGTTTGGAGCTTTGAGGGCAATATTACAATGTACATAGTCTCTAATAACGCCCCCTAGCTCTCAACAGCTGGTCAATAGGACACAAAAGATGAAGAACATGTAAATGGATAAAAGCCCTAAGTGCTAGACATTGAGCATTTTGACACTTAAGGCCTTTATCCGCTAGACTACATTGTAGATGTACAGATTTTGACTTTGATGAATGTGTATATACAACCTATTGTTTATACCAATTATATACATATAAATGGGTTTGGAAATATGAAGTTATTTACAAATATAGACATGACATGGAAAATGACAAAAAAGTTATTCATTGGGTGTGATAAGTCCCTTTTGTTAAAAAATTCAAACTGTACACTGTATTTTGTATATACTGATTTACATAATTATATTAAAATGATGTTTATCTTTAAAAATAAAATAAAATATGAAAAGTAGCAGCGGTACGCTTTGGTCCACCTTGGTACGGGTATATGTACGTTTCACGGAGAGAACCTATACACACCCAGTGACATTTTGTAGGTTCATACATGTACACATGCCATCTGAATATATTCTCTATCAAAATTAAAATGACAAAATATATACAATCTGCTATTCACAATGTTCTCATATTATCCCACAAATTTAGTTATACATGTAATTACAAAATAATGATATATTTGAATCCTCATGATTTTTTCCCATTGAAATATATCTCCAATAAAAATCACATCCTGTCATCAATTATGTATGTTGCTTCAAAACTTTTGATCCATATATTTGATATGACTTTTGATAATGATGTTGCTTCTTTGAATATTTCGATGATGGAAATTATTCAAAATTGGAAACTGACTGTTTGTAATATTGCATAAATCTCATAATTTTGCATACATGCATGATTTGTAGAGATAGCATTTACATAAAAATATATGTTCTATCAAAGAGACATATAAGTAATAAGCAAGGTATTTGCAGCAATTCTATTTTTGGAAAATTGTATTGCCTAAGTTTGCAGGCAAACCCATGATATTAAAACAGACTTTTGTGTCACAGCATTAAAATTACAATGCATACATAGAAAGACCTCTTTTATTCATAAAAAATTGTACTGATTATTAATTGTTTACACATATCAAAATAGAGTGCATTCAATATTTGTTGAATAAACACATAATCATCCTTGAGTTGTAATCCCTTGTTTGAGGTTGGAAGACAATGTTGATATAGAAAGACCATACACATCATTGAAACTGATATATTGAAAGATATAATCAAGCTTAAAAATTGAAATGGAAAGACAGAGCATTTAGCAACAAGTATAAAACAAACTTTCTTCATACACTTCCATTTGCTTTTCAGAATTTCATATTGTCATCTGTTACCCCAATAGTGTTATTCCTGCATTGATGTATAATCCAAGTCTTTTGCAACATTAATTCACCTATCCATACATGTATTTTAAATTCACCAGAATATGACACATGATGGTGACTATGATTAAAGTTATATTTTGAATATATAAAGCCTCTATCAATAATTTCATTATGACCTGTTTTTTGTTAAAGGTTTTTGCTTGAAAATAACATCTGTACAAGACGATCACTTTTGGAATGAAAGGAAGAGAGAAGGTGCTACATGTATGAGATTGAGAGAAAAAGAGGTGAAAATGAACTCTCCCTATAATCATTGCTATGCGGCTTAATTTCATAATATATTGCTGAAAATTGAAAGAAAATAAAGAAATGATGAATGAGAAAGGAAATGAAAGACATGAATATTGGTCAAGATATCAAAAGAATAATTTTCAATTTTTCAACAAGCATATATATTTTTTAAGGGAGCCAGCCCTTAGAAATATATCACAGATGTATAATACCTATCAGCCAAGATTGTTGGTGATATGAATATCAATGAACAATAGTTAAAAATAAATCATCCTTTACCTACATGTAGTTCCTTTCAGCTAGGACTTAAAGCCATAAGTCCCCTGGATGGTAATACCATCACAATACACATCTCAAGTTACACCCAGCAGTTAACTGAGTTTATTCATGCACTTATACACATATATTCAGTGCATGGCCTACTTCCATACTTCTTCCAATAATAATAAACCTACAGGCAAACTTTCATGAGAAATCCTTCCGTAAGTCAAATATTTGCCCAAGTCGAAGCAAATTTTTAAGAGCAGATTATGCTAAACATGTGTTCAATATCTCTTCTTCAAAATCAAATTGCTCCTCTACGTGGAACAGATATTTATTGTCCCAATACACTTGACTTACATGTAGGCAAAGTTACCTGTCATTCATTTAGAACTTGAATCAAATGAATTATTTTCACTCAAGTGTAATCATATATAGATTCTCAATTGAAGTGACTAGTAAACCAACAAGGTAAGAAGTGAGATCAGTCTGAATAAGTTGTTGTTGTTTTAAACAGGCAAACTAGTCAGTTTTGACTATTGTTGACTTGCTAAATTATTTTTCTTTTCCCTATAATTTATTTGTTGATCCGTGGATCTAACTTTTAGTAAGGAAGTTACAGGTTCCAGGAAATTGTGCAAGACCGCCTCTCCTGCCCTATTTTACAATGTTAAGCACATCGAGTGACATCTTATCTCATTTGACTTTGGGGCCGGCCATTGCTAGTCGTATCTGCTCTTCACACATGGAAAGGATCTTGTGTCGTTTCTTGAGGATACGTGCCCTCACGTGGTCGTTGACCACCTCCTGTACACACGATGCCGGGAACCAACCCCGCTCTCGTCTACCAACCAGCTGTCCTTCATACCAACCTACAAAAAATTGGGAGACATGAAAATTATCCAACTGGAGAATTGTAAAAAAAAAAGATTGTTTAAAGGCAAATAAAATCCTCAAATTATATTCAATAGATGGATAAAAATCTTCAAAGTTTAGAGTGAATTTTTGAGGAAAATAGTATCGGAATAAAGAGCAGGTATTGTAATAAAGAAAACAAATATTTGAAAATCTGATAGTGGCAACATGCCTGATGAAGTAATGAGATGCTGGAATGTTCTTAATTGGGAGGGGGTACTGTATTCTTCAAGAATATAAGAAAAATAAATTACCTTCAGACTTTTTTATGGAGGAAAAGTAATCTAGTTTCATTAATGATTTATTGATATCCTTGGGCAAGATTTCAGGTTATAAAGAACAATTTGTTCTGAAAAATACTTGGTTAAGATAGTAAGCTTACGGGTATGACCATATCCCAACTTTAACCTATGATACAGGCATATAAGACTAGAGAAATCTGCAAACAAGTGAACAAATCTATTGCTTATTTTTGTTCAAGGAGGTGATGTGACCATCATTTGATAATTATTTTGAATCCTCTTACCATCAATCTTCTTGTAGACATCCACTCTGTCTGACTGTTCTAACGTCAATTCATCTCGATCTTTGGCTTCATAATTGGTCATGCAAATAACTTGAGGACAATCTGACAAAAATAATGAAAAAGGATATTTGAAGATGATTAATACTGTTCTGACAATCAGCGTTTCTGAATGAAGTACTTGTCATCTTCATCATGTTTATAATGTTAATCATCATCATCATCATCATCATCATCATCATCATCATCATCACCATCAACACCACCATCACCACTATCATCGTCACCATCATCATCACCATCATCGTTGTCAATGTCAACATTGTTATCACCACCACCATCATCAGCATCATCATCATCACTATTATCACAATCATTATCATCCAACAAATATATTCCTTTAGAGCTGAATCAGAAGATCTTTGAAGGTTTGCATGGTGGAATTTATCTCCTGAAGACGGACAATCAACCTGCCCGAAACGTCGAGTAACCTCTCTTCACTTCATCCTGCTACTACTCAAGCCATATTCAGCTCATCTGGTTTACAGTCCTTTTCAGGACTTCACTCACTTTCAAGTAAAGAATACTTTTAATGTCCTCTTTTCATCCTTTCTCATATTCCCATTTTAATATTTCTGCCTGTATTTCCTTTCCCTTCTTCATATTACACATGGTGAACCGTAAACCTTTTCCACATTAAATATATTCCTTATTGTTTATCAAAGATTAATTTTCTTACCCCATGACTCATAGATCCTTTCTCCATCTTCTGTCTCAGTCGGTGGGCAAAATGCATCCATCCATCTCTGACGCTCACTCCTAAAAGTGATGAGAAAATAGAAAAAGGTTTAGGATGATAACGATTCATTGTATTTATATGGCATAAAATGTCCATGATTCTGTACTCATGGATATATCCCCAACGGTATCTTTCACATTTATCACTGCAGGTGCGAGAATGCTGCTGTTTGCTCTAGAAAGAATACTTCCATTAATCATGTAATGTATAAATGGTTCAAAACGCATTGTTTTTGCATGAGTAGATTTCATTTTGTCTAATTATGGTATTGATGAAATTGATGTTCATAAATGAAAAAAGTGTCCATAGCGGATAATGATGATGATGATATTGATGTTAAGATGATGATAATGATAATGATGAATGGTGATGAAGATGATAAAGATAGTGGTTGTGATGATGACAATAATAATGATGATGATATTGGTGTTGAAGGAGGAGGGAGGAGGAGGAGGAGGAGAAGAAGGAGGAGGAGGAGAAGGAGAAGAAGATTGATGATGGTCATGGAGATGATAAAGATAGTGGTGATGATGATGATGACAACAATGTTAATGGTTGTGATGATTATAAAGATGGTGATGATGACGACAATGAAATGATAACAATCATGATGATGGAGCAATCATTTGCACTGGACCTCTTCACTATAATATTCTTGCTAACTAACACAAAACATCCCCAAAGCTCACAAATATTTTCATCTCCCCAAGACGGGAATAATTTCCTACTTCTCATCAACTCCAACATCTACTCACAATGATTTTGCGTTAAGGATGAACTCATTGGTCTTCCTCTGGTTGTTCTGCAGTAGATTGAGTGTGAAGATACAATGACAGTCTGGAGGAACTCCATCAATCAGCTTAGAACACATGTTGGGCTGGTCCACCACTGTCAATTGGACCAGGTTCCTTGGACACCAGTCAATCACGTCAAACCTCTTCTGCTCTCTGTAAATTGAGAGAAATTTAATCGTGATTATGAATTGAACCTTAACTTGTCAGATTTAGAAGGTGTAAACCAGGAGAGCGTGACATGATGTTCATGTACTGTGCATTTGTGATTCCAATGTTGAGACTTGCTATAACCCTAAACTTGTGAAGGTGTTAACAACACATGAAGCAGAGTAGTAATAACTGTTGTTAGTGCTGTTACTGTAGAAGAATTATTAATATTACTTAGTAATATATTACAGTAGTATAAGTAGTAGCAGCAGTAGAAATAGTAGAAGTAGTAATAATAGAAGTAGTAGTAGTAATTGTTGTAGAAGGAGTGGTGGTGGTAATAGTAGTAGTAGTAATAATAACAACAACAACAACAATAATAGTAATACCGGTAATAATAATAAATAATAATAATGATGATGGTGGTGGCGGCGGCGGTGGTGGCGGCAGCATCGGTGGTAGTAGTAGTAGTCGTAGTAGTAGTAGTAGTAGTAGTAGTAGCGTAGTAGTAGAAACACTACTAGTATATGAAGGAATACATGTAGGCCCAACATTAGTGATAGTAGAAGAAGCTAACCCAGTGCAAGAAGAAAACATAATTGTTCAGTTACACAAATTAAAAAAGCACAAAATGTTTTCTGTTAAGCCGATTGCTTAATTCTAAATCAAAGTAAAAGGATGACATACCCTTTGACCTTTTCTTTGGCGAGTAGTACTTTATCAGTGAATACAATGCAGTAAATTCTTTTGGTTGTAGGTTTCTTCTTTCCTCCAAGAATGTTGGCCTGATAGATGATGCTGTCCAGCATACCTCGTTTGACGATCGTTGAACTCTGAGAGATGTCCATTTTCTGTATAAAAAAAAACAGAATAAAGACACAACTCATGAAACTAAACAAGTACTACATGTAAAATGCAGAGCTTGCAACAGATGGGGCCCATTTTGCCATAATTACAATCACGGATTTCATGGTAGCGACAAAATATCGTAAAATTTTAGGATTACGGTAAATTTGCCACTAGGGAAACTACCATTAAATCCTTGATTTCATTCTGATGTTGAGCTCTGTTACCATGGTAGTAATCATAATAGTAGAGTTACCATAATCATAAGTCTTTTATAAAAAGGGTCCCTGATGATTTTGTAAGGGTATGGAATGAATAGAAACGGGGTGTAGCGGATTTTACTCTTGCCTTGTAATCACAGGGTTGTTTGTTTGAAACCCACAGCAGACTGGCATTCTTTGGCAAGGCATCAATCCACACTTCTCCACTCTCCACCCAAGTATTAAATGGGTACCCAGTAAGATGCAAAAGCCTATGTACATTTTATATGCCTAGCAAATGAGTTTGGAGCTCTTGTTGGAATACTCACCAAGGAGTGGAGAAAGTGCATGTATTGAAAACAGGAAAGCAAGAATCCGTAGACCAGGAAAATAATATATCTGTTAAGTGCTTAATGATGTCATTGCAACGTATTCATCCCTATATATTAAAGCTTATTATCATTGTTATTCATATTAACATAATATTTGTGTTATAGGTCCGAAAAGTGGAACAATTTATCTATTGACATCTGGGGAGCGTTTCATGAAAGGACTTGTCGGACGTTTTATCCGACAAGTCCCATTTTATCCGACAGTTACCATAGTAACCGTACCTCTCAGCCAATCAACATCAGAGAAAGATGTCAGATCTGACAACTTGTCGGATGAAAATGTTGATGAAACACTCCCCAGGAATGCACCATCTTTAAAATGCTTAAAAATAAAACTTAAGACAACACTTAAAAAAAACCTCATGTCCGGTCCTTAGATTGAGTGACTTGCCTAGTTTCAGTGTGAGAAGATTGATTTGAAGATTATTTAACTGTTTCATTTGATATAATGCCGATAAAGTTGCCCTGGTTTGGATTTTCTGTTTGTTGTTGTTTTTCCATTGTTATGTACTGTACTTTGTATGGAAGTTTTTCAAGTATTATGTCTTTACGTCGCAGTGCACCCATCACAAGCTATGCTTACTGAGTTGCTACATCCACTGTACATGTATTATAGTTTTTAGAAATGTATTAATGCTTATACCTTTGGAAGTAGATGTTGAAATTGAATTGAAAAAAATTGAATGAATATCAATTACTGTTGTCAATTCCAAGATCAAAAGTAGGTTAATCTTGACCTGACTTCTACTCATAGAGCACTCACCTTGACATCCTTTTTGAAATCCAACATCCTGGCTAGAATGGTAACTTCCTCGATCATCTCCATGCGTTTGGCTTCTTCATTGCACTTCTCTGCCATCTACAAAGAAAAATATGGAATCAAAATATAAAATTGGTAATGTGAAATTTTGATTATCTTCTTTTGATAATGCTCTATCTATTATTATTATTATTAAAATTGTTGTTGTTGTTGGTGCTATCATTATTATTATTATTATTGAAGAATATTGGTTATTGTTGCCAATTCAAAGAGCAACTGCATGTTAATCTTGACCTGACCTCTACTCATATTATCTATCTATCTATCTATCTGCCTTGGGAACTAGATGAATATGCTATAGATCTAACATGCATTTTCGATGGACCCCAACCTGAATATATGCAGACTCAAGAATTGTCTATTAAGTAATCTATTCTGAGACACACTATTACCACTATAACTCAAGCTTCCAGCACTCAGTGCATTCATGGAATCCATCATTACAGGTACCCTTTCACCTCACCTGGGTGGAGTGCAGCACAATGTGGATAAATTTCTTGCTGAAGGGAACTACGCCATGGCTGGGATTCAAACCCACGACCCTCTTGATAGAAAGGTGGGAGTCTAAACCACTAGATCATCACGCGCCCATTCATGAAATGCACCATAAACATCATTACAATCATATTTCCCAATTCTCAAAAGGCATATAGTTAGGGTAAGCTCTGTGATAGCTTATCAACATTCTCTTGCACATTTTTTAATGTTGTGGCAAGACTCTTTCTTTAACCAACCCTTGTCCTCTTGTAGATTAATCCAATGTTTTCTGTAAATGGGTGGTCCCTTTACAATTAAAACCTCTGGGCATGACGGAATTCAGCAATTAATGGATCGTACCGTTCTGACAGCAGTGAATGCATCTACAGCATGAGACATCATATCACTTCCTTCTGGTGCTCTTGATATTACAGCCTGAAAAAATGAAATAAAGTTGGAATGTCTTAAAGAGAAATATTTCAGATATCATGGAATATTCTGTGATATCACAAACTAATGGTAATAATACAGAACAGAGTGGGGCTCTAGCCTAAAATAAACATCCCTTTTTAATAGAAGTCAATACTAATCTTGTATGTATGAAACAGTGTGGTAAGACTTACTTTTATATTTGCATTTCATTCTTCAATCATAAGACAAAAAGAAAGACAAAAGAGTATTAAAGAATAAGAGGAAGAAGAAAAAGAAGAAAAAAACGAAAAAATTGACAAAGAGGAGGGTGGAAAAAAGAGGAGAAAGCAGAAAGGAGATGGGGAAAAAAGAAAAAGAACAAGAGCTAAAAGAAAAGGAGAGAAGGAAGTGGAAAAGGGGAGAAAGAGACGAAGAAGAACAAGAAAAGGAAAAAAGAGGAGGAAACACACAGAAAGGAAAAAAGAAAAAGAGTGTGTTGGGGTGGGGGCAATACTGCTTTTACTGCAAAAATAATTACCTCCAGCAGCAATGGTAATCTTGTTATTCTCTGGAATGGTAGCATGAGGAATGAGAGAAGATCTAAACAGCAGCATTCAGGACTGGCTTCTAACTCTCGGATCTCATTCATTACAGCTACATTATTCCTGTAAAAAATCATTTTAAAGGAATGAATCAACTTAGTTGATAGTCGAAGAATTTCCTTTTGATGGAATGAGATTTATACCATATTATCCTAGGGTATAATCAATATCAGAAAGTTTTAGACAACATATTTGTCACTGAAGACTCCAAGTGAGGTTCTCATTCATTACAGCTACATTATTCCTGTAAAAAAAAATCATTAAAAAATAATGTATATATGCGTTGTAATTTCACTCACCAAAGTACTTTATTCCCGTAAAGAAAAGTTTTGTGAAACAGAGAAACTAATAGTAGAACACTTTATTAAGAAAGTTTATAATCGTAAACATTTGTACAATCAAAGGTAAAGGGCTATATACCTGTTCCCATTGTTTAAAAATAGAAATAGGCAATCTGCAAATGGTTTTGAAGTTGTATTTATTGAAATAAGAAAAGAAAAAAATGAGGTGAAAGTTTAACCAAACATTTATGACATAAAAAACCCAAAGAAGCATTAAGGAAATTCTGGCAAGCAATTTTCCTCCCCTGCAAGTGATTTGATTTTTTTCAGTCGTGTTACAGGAGTAATTTTTTTCAGGGCTTCACTTTTGCATTTTATGAGCACATGTAACAATTGGGACATAACAGAGCAGATATTTTAAAGAATTATCAATGTTAACCTACGCCTTTTATATTTGACTAGATAGCAAATAACTTTTATTGTGTGAGTCTGTCAGGTACAAGACCTACCTGAACTGATCAAGCATCCTGACTTGGTACTGGTTATTTGCACAGTAAGTGACAAAGCCTTGTTCAAAGCGTTGATCTTTGAGATGACTGAGAAGGATGCGACATACATCGCTAAGGAGGATGCTCTCTTGCTGGTGCTGCTCGAGGTCAAGGAGAAGTCTGATAAGGAGAGGTGATGGGCAAAGATGAAAAGGTTTTATAAAAAAGAGTGGAGGATTTTTATCTATTTTATATGTTTTGGAAAGTTGTGATTGTTATCATCATCACCACAAGTAATGGTTTGATTTGACAGCGTATGAGGAAAAAAAAGTCATTACTCATTATTCAAATGATCCCAACATCACAATCTTCATCAATTGATATTCACTGCCACCACCACCGTCATCATTATCATCTCCATTACTGACATCATAATTACATGTATCATCATTACCACGATGACAATAATTTTCATTACAATGTCGTCACCATCATAACTATTACCACCACAAATATTGCACCATTTCCACATTATCATCACTGCTTCTTGGGGATCACATCAAGATTCTGTGGATAGTTTTATGATGCATTTCATCAGCAATTTTTAGGGACTAATTTTCTCTAAGCCATTTAGATGCAATGATTTCAGTACCTGTATCTATCAACTAACTGACTTTGTTTTCTGAAGTGCTAAGTTTGGTGAAAGTTTGGTAAAGCATCTTGTCAATGTTTTTCATTAAAAAATTGCTCTGAGCCAATCAGATTCAAGGATTTCAGTAGCTTATAACAAATAGTCAGCGCAATGCTCCCATGTTCATCTTACCTTTCACTGATATCTCTCACAGTCTTAATGTTTGAGAAGAGAGAGTGGTGCTCAGGTCTCTTGAGTACACCGTTTGATGGCAGTAAGCCAGGTGCTTCACAGAAATGATTGACTACCAGATTCAAACTCTTCAGGTAGGAGGCCTCTGAGGTGATGATTTCAAACAATGCCTAGCAAAAAATATATTTAACAAGCAGAAAACACTATGATAGTAAAAATCAATTGTGATCATTGTATCAACCCACTTTGGCTTTAATTAACCACATCCAAAATTCTAAACATTCTTTGAGTGTTATTGCATATACATACATGTAGTAACCACTCATACCCTATTCCCAAAAATACATTGGGCAGAGGTCTCTGGAATGTTTGTATTATATTGAAATCAAATTGTGCTTAAAAGGCGAAGAGCTGTGAAAATAAACCAATTCTAATTCATATTTTTTCATTTTCGTTATATATACCGCACGTCTTGTTAAATGGTCCCTCTAATATACCTATATTAATTTCAAGATCATTTATTATTCTAAATCTAGTGAAGTAAAATTTTTCTAAATCTTACACTAGATTTAGAAAGATTCTACTTCACATACCAGTATTACCCCCTTTACTCCTTGAACTCATGAAATAATTAAATTGTTCAATTATTAGTCATTATTCAAATTAAGCAAGAAAAGAAATAAAATATATTGTGCAGAGTAAAAAAATAAAATCATGAGTGTTTAACAAATTCAAACTTAGAACTTAAATATACAGTATATAAAATGACATGGTAGTTTTGTGTACATACTTCTTGCATTTTCTTCTCCTCTTGCGTCAGGTTCTGTAAGAGTCCGCTACTGACGACCTCTGGCAGCTCACACCAGTATGACCTCAATACGACACTACCCTCTCGGACTGGACCATCACGTGGCGGTGGAGTGTAGTAGTCGTCATCGTCAAAGTCATCATCGAATTCGTCATAACCATCATCGTCCTCGCCTGTGTAGTATGAGAGAAACATTTGGAGAAATGATGATTGTGAACAGCTGTCATGATTTTTCTCATTGATTCATCAAGAAAAATGGGATCCCTGTACAAAATATATGACTATGGGAATCACAGAATTTAGTAACTAACCATAGGGTCAAGAAATCACAAATACCTGTATAACCAATATTGATACTTTCATAGGGGGCATTCAATACAATCTCCAGCTAGAATTACAAACAATACACACACAAAAATGGTATGTGAGGAGGGCCAGCATTCAAGTTTACTTTTTTCATCCATGCTGATTTTGCCTCTTTTCAAGTCCACCCACAATATTAGTTTGTCCAAGGAAGGTCACAGGTCAATATGGATTGTATGCAATCATACATCAAATTGAGAAAAGGGCCAAGACAACATAGGATCATGATTGAGATCACTAATGCATTCAATTACATTTTAACATGAGTAATTCGGCAGGATCATCTTTCAAAAATAATTTTTTGAAAGTATTTCATGGTATTTGTTGAAAGACACTGCTTTTATGACCAGTAAGAAATTGAACATTGCTTTGGATTGAATCATACATTGGCATAAACCATGTTTCTCAATAAAAGCACTTATTTTACTGTTAATGATATTATCTCATGTGTAAAATTTGGTTACCAAGTTTCACCTTCAACTTTATTGAAATAATGCTTTCAATCGTCAATATTACCCTTAATTTGACCATCATCATCATGTGACAGTGTTATATGAGTCAAACCATGAGAATGACAATGTCTGTTTCTATGTAGAGGTGAGATAAAAAGGGATTATAATTAAATTCTATACACCCATCACATTTCCCTGAATATGAGTGTGGGCAGAATACATGCATAAATAGTTTTTAGTCTAAGGGTTCATGGCATTATTAATGTAGCTGTCATTTGTATGAAAAAAATAATTGTACTTGTCTGCAAGAATAGGAAGTACTTTTTGTACATCTATACTATAATTTCTCTAGCTATTTTTGTTGGACCTCGAGGAATAACAATTAAAGCAATTATATTATAGTTTGAAAGTTTGTACTTAATTATAAAATTAATTATAAAATGTAAGACAATTTGTATTATGTCCTTATTTATCAAGGTTGTACATAGCACCATGAGCGTCATGCCTGACAGATGTGTGCACTTTAAAAGAATCCAATTGCTCAGAAAAGAGTTATACTGATTCAACTTTATCTCAGTAAGTATTCATATAATGTCCACATTTTCATTTGTCACTCTTTTTTGTGATCTTCACTTTGTTTGGATTTTTATACAGAGAATACATCAAGACCAAACCAAAGAATGACTCAGAAATTAGAACCTGACAACTGCTTACATTTCATCTATGTTTAATATCCAAAGCATGCAGCGATAAACCACAGCCAAAGATAGAAAAGGAGAACAGGTAAAGATAGTTATATGAGGTTCATAATCACAGGGTTAGCCTTGAATGTTAATGCACTACCGACTACATTGACAGACATAATAATAATAGACATCACCATAATTTTGACAGAACCCCATTTAAAAGAATAAAACAATTTCTACCCTCTTTTCATAGCATATGTTATCCACAAATTATTACAGCAACAATATTCCTAAAGGCTTTTGTTCCTTTGAATGTTTTTTTTTAATAAATAGAATACAGAGCCTGATGGTTGAAAAAAAAAAGACTAAATATGTACATTCAAGTTTTCAAAAATTCTGTTAAAAAATGTAGTACATTTTGAACTACTTAATACTGAGTGTATGTTTCATGCGGCTATTGGAAATAATGATATGAAAACAAACAGATCCACCCATAACTGCAAATGAACTTGGCAAAATAATAATGAAAAAGATGTCATAGGGGAGGGGCACTTGAAATCTACCAATCAATGCTCACATGACTGTGGCTGACGGTGCCCATGAAAAATGGTTTAGCCTGTCATAATGGCTAATCCTGAACATCAACAATGCAAAGGTAGACAAAAAAAAACTTTTGCAAGGTCCCACTCTTTCAAAAGGAGTACTTCCACTACACAAAAATGATATGGCAACACACGAAGAAGTATTTTGAAATTAAAAAATGGTGTTAAAAATCTTCATCAACATCATTGTCACCTTCATTATCGTCTTCGTCATCATTATCAACGTCATAATCATTATCTTGATCATCATAAATGTCAAGATCATTATTATAACAATCATCATCATCATAATCATCAATTTAAGTCAACACATTTCCTTTCTTTGAACCATTTCACTTTCTTCTCTTCACACACCTTTAAAATCCCTCTCTGTAGTACATCGATCAAAGCATATTTTTTTAGCATGGTGTAAAGGGGTTGTGCACAACCCCAAAACAATTGCAAAACAAACATAAAACAAGTCAGTGGAGACGCTCTTCCCAATTTTCAGCCACAAGAATTCAATCATGTTTGGGGGTGAACACTGACGTAAGCCTTGATCCAAAAATGGTGAATCGGGCCAGTGAAAATATGTCATCATTAATTCTTTTGTTCATGTTTAATGAACAATACTAAGCACTGTGTATTACATTCAGCAATCTAGCAATTATGATGTATTATAATAACACACTTGTCAATCTGTTTAGGCTTATTAATAATGGATATTGATGAATTAGTAATAAGCTTATTCAAGGAAACAGGATACAGATCTCTCACATGCCACAATCATATATTAATCACTGTCTATACCACACCTGTTTAAAATGTTGAAGTCAAATCCGCTATATTTTGACAGTTTCCTCTCCTACATGTATAAGCCTATACATTTGAATCTAATTTCAATCTTTTGAAGTTCACCCTAACATCCAGTTCATTTTTATTTTAAAAAAAAATAAAGTAACATACTAATGAATTGTGAAGGTTTAATAAAAATCCTTAAAAGAATATTAACCTTCAATAAACTACTTTAATCTTTTTTATTTCTTGTTTTCATCAAAACAAACTTGAACTTGAACTTAGCCTTGCAATTAACCCCCATTGACAGAAAGGAAAGTCTGTATTTATGTATTTCTAATTTCATATGCTTATCAAAATGATGTATATTGTTGGTGATGTTAATTTGTTGGTGATTATCAAGAAAAAAATATAAAGAGAGAAAAAAACATTGTGTCAGGGTGGACTTTCCCCTTTAAAGTGTAACCAATTAAAGAAATATCCAATTACTTGGAGAAGCTAATCAATTCAAACCTCCAATCCCTCTCTTACCAAAACCTCTCTTACCAAAACCAATCTTGCGTATTACCACTGTAATTTCAACTGACCCTTTAAAATTAACACACCCTATGCAGTTATATAGAAGCAGTGATTAACGATGAATGTACCAGCCAAAATTGATGAACTAACTCCCATCAAAGCATTTCCTGTCTCTTTTCAACAAGGTCATCTTTATCAAAGGGAACATAGAATTTCAACTTGCAGCCTGGTCTAAATTTGGATTCCAGAATGTCAATCACACAAATGGAATTGAAACTTGTATTATCAAAATCACATAAAGCACATACACACAGTTTTATAAAGTTTGTGCAGAAAAATGTATCGAATATTCACACGTAGGATAAATAATTCTATGAATATTTATACTGGTTTGAGGGTAATCGGCTTAAATCCACTAATAATTAATGCTTGACGAATAAAATCAAAACCATATTTCATGCTCAATGTCACTCGAGAGATTAGTTGTTTGAATGGAAAAAATTAAGCCCTGTCCATTTTAAAACAATTATTTAAAACCAACTTGACTCTTTGGAAATTTTTAATCATACTAAATGATTTTTTTTTATATGATATGATGTAGAAAAATGATAGAGCCTATGAGACAAGAATATTTTTTAAATGTTTTGAACACAACATGTGTAGATCAATACGTTTAGCTAGTGTGAATGAGGGTACACAATGTGTATGTCCCCAGTTAAAACAATTATATAAAACCAACTTGACTCTCTGAAAGTTTTCAATCACATTAAATGATTTTTTATATGATATGATGTAGAAAAATGATAGAACCTATGGGACACTCAGACAAGAAGAATTTTTAAGGTTTTGAACACAACATGTGTAGCTCAATAAGTTTAGCTAGTGTGAATGAGGGTACACAATGTGTATGTCCTCAGTTAACAAAGATCCTTCAGACCAAAGGAACCCTTTATAAAGGTTTCCTAGCAGCATGGAAAAACGGTTTGTGAAACTGACAAATACATGAGTGATGGTACATTGCCTGCTTGAAGAAAGGTGTGTTTAGGAGTTACAGGCAAAAAGGACTCCATGTGAATTTCTGTCACAATAAGTGCACCATTATTAAAAACTTTTTTAATATTTATTTTACTACAAGGCAATAAAAATATTTTATTTTCATTTTCTAAATAAATCCTGATTCGCAGCTCTACTATATTTGTCATCTTTATAGATCCATATTTCTATTTAAAATACATAATTATAAAATTAATCGGCTACACTTTCTTTTTAACCTGACAAAACTTACTTATTTATAATTTGATTAATTTTGGAATGATGAAAATACTCTTTGTATAACTTTCATTTTAAATCCGTATACTTTCTTTTTATTCTGACACAACCTGCATATTTAAAACATGAAACTTTCAATTTTGTTTTGGAAATTCAGCTGCTGTCTAAACTAGTGTGTGTCGTGAAATTGTGTCAAGGCTGATTAAACAAGTTTGTTATAACTTATTGGGAAAACTGGGAATTTGTGAGTTTGTTTTTTATCCACTTTGAAAAAGGTCCAAGTCACTTCCTATCAAGCACCTACAATAACAAAATACGAAGGGTGTTTTGCAAAGATTTAGGCCTAACAAAAACTTGCACTTAAATTCCCAATTGCATGTGGTATATAATACATTATCATCTATACAGAGTGTTTCAGCGATGCATTAAAAACGCGTATTTTGTTGCCCGTGCAGTATCAAAGCGTATCCCTAAAAAGGACAGAAATCCGATGAATATCCCATAGGCTCCTGTACAAACTTTGTTATTGAATACGAGAGCATATTCAACAGTATAGTGCGCATGCGCGAATGAGTGAAATATACAACGTGTACAACTATGAAACAATGCGATACGCATTCTAAATTCAAGTCACATTTGATCTTACGAAGTGATGATGCCATATTTATGTGATAAGACTTGTTCAATCAAACTTCTACCTCTTTTTTGCAGGGGGGGGGGGGGAGGGATAGATGATAATAATTATATTGGATGGCTTTATATCATGGAATACCAGAAATATTCCACTCATCTGCGATTCTTGGAATATTTTCCCAAACTCTTGGAATATTTCTGGTATTCCATTTTGAGCCATCCAATATGATATAATTACCGCATTGGTAAGGTCATGCCCTTGAAATTGATGCTTCTGCGTGTTCATCAATAAAATTGTATGTTGGATATCATGTGCGCATTGGTACTAAACAGGACTTCAAGTCAGATTTAAATCTATGTGAAACACCCCCAAGAAGCAAAAGATTTGAGCTCTAGGCGTACTTGTCAAAGGAAGGATATACCGGTAAACTGTCACTTCATTTGCTCTACATCCACTTTACCTACTCTCAGTCTGGTATTATCCCACATGGTCTAATGATAATTTGTCAACGACCTATTTGGTGTACAGGTCATTTAGCCCATTACCATTTCATTTCATTTCCAGTTAGGTTAAACTCATTTTTGTATTTGATCTAACACCACTTAGTCTATATATGACTACATATGTTTGTAATATTTGACTACATGTAGGTGCAATATAATAAGTAGAAGTCATTGCACCTTATTCTGCTCTACGCTTGGGATTCATAATTTCTTTCAGTTTTCAATTCTTACTTCCTGCCTGTGCCATATTTGTCTTAATAAGGTAAATGTGGCTGGACCACAGGCCTCTTAAGATAAAGAATAGTTGTGGCACATGCATTATGAAAAGAATAAATTGCCTTCATCTTGCTGAAGATTCTAACAAAATTGAAAAGTGTGGTGAGTTTTGTCACATCTAGTTATAGCAATGTCAATGTGCACAGGTGAAGGATGTACACTGTTAGAGACATTAAAAATGATACGGACCCTCTCCCAACCAAGGAAACTAGGAAAAGAAAAGGAATATTCACCTTCTCCTCCACCATAGGTCGGATGCTCCATACCAGACTGATATATTCCATCTTCCATTCCTGGTTGGTATATAGGATCCCCTAATCCTCCTTGATAAATAGGATCCTCATCACTGGCGCCCTCGCCTGACTGCTGTGAGGATCTTGTCTCCATACTGCTCCCATGTGTTCTATTCCTATCCATCTCACTCAAACTTTCATCCTCGCATGAATACATCGTCGACGACGACTCCTCATCGTTGCCCGACATATACGTCGGATCCTCCATTTCGTCCAACTGCGACGTCTCCGCGACATTGTTAGCGTTTTCCGAAACACTGTTCCCGCTAAAGGCACGACTGTTATCCATAATCTTATGACTGTCGCCTGAGCGGATGTTGTTGTTGATTGGCGTGAAGTTCTCGATCTTCGACATCTCCGACGACGTGTTGAGTTTCGTGAAGAGCTCTTTCTGTAGGGAAGAGCGGATTTCTGTGCTGAAGGCATTTTGCGAGATATTTGATGAGTTCGTTGATGCGAGAGATTTGTTGGTGATGTTTGATATGTTCGAGACGGTTGACAGGTTTGAATTGTTCCTGGCTGGGAGGGGTGGGGGTGGGGCAGCTGGAAGACTTGGCTTATTGCCCTGGGGGTGGTGAGGGGGTAGTGGTGGTGGTTGATTCCTGTTTGCGAGGTATGGTCTGGCCGGTAGGGGAGGCTTCTTACTCCTTCGGGCGGCTCGCGGCCTCAGGATCACCTTGGAATCCCTGACTCGTAGATCAGCCTGGTAAATCTGGAACAAAGGTTCTGAGGAATTCAAGAGAGACAAAAAAACAAAATGATTTAATGCTGTGTGTTGTCTTTCATTGACTGTGTTATATATAAATAGCTAGTCTTAAAATATACCTTTTGAGATATTAATTAGTAATACAGTGATAAATTAGCTTATAATTTCATTTGCGTAGAGAAACTAAAATATTTTTAAAGAGGAAAGGTACCTGTTTCTGTTTCGCTGCTTACATAAAATGACACGATATCAAGTAGTAAATTATGTTGATATAATTCAAATGGGCCTATATTACAAGACAACACTGCCAGGAATGATGCATTATGGGTAATGAACTTGGCTAGATATGAGTAGTTGAGGACTAGAGGTTCATGGGGTATTATGGCGGCTAGTTTGTTTGCCCTTTAAATGTTTGTACAAAGAGTATAATAAGACAAGAATCAAACAAACCATCTATGTATGCATTCAATGCTTGATTTGTGTGAAGATCTTGAAATCATAAAGGAAATCAATTTCAGATATGGGGGAGGGGTACATCAGGTGGAATCCTGGGGGGCGTCATGGTCTAGTGGTTACTACTCTCGTCTTTCAATCAGAGGGACGTGGGTTTGAATCCCAACCATTGTGTGTTTTCCTTCAGCAAGAAATTTCCCCACATTGTGCTGCACTCATCCCTGGTGAGGTGAATGGGTACCCGGTAGGATTTATTCCTTGAATGCTTTAGCGCCTATACGGCAGCTCAGCTACAGCCGGGGTAATAATATGATACCAAGTATCAAGCGCAGTAGACATACCTGCCAACCTTTGATAATAAAAAATCAGTATCAAAGCCACGAGGGCCCCGAACGGGTCGCGCGCGAGATGGTTTCCCCCTCCCATGGTAGGGACTCTGCATTTTCTGCATGTAAAATTAGCATTTCTCTACCCCTTTTAAAGCAAATTTACCCTATTTACCATACCACAGGATGACCTACATGTAACGTTAGTCTACTTATATGTAATATAATATCATTTGTCAATTAAACATTAAAACAAAGGTCTTGAAGATATCACGTTTGTGACAAAAAATACACCCAGTTTCATTCAGGTGTGATTTGTTTTCATTGAAATCTATATAGACTTAGGAATAATTTAATTTTTTAATAAATTGTGATGCCCTCTATTGTTGGAAAGTTTCTGGAAAGATTCTCTTTTTAATCAGAAAAAAAATAATTTCAAGAATACAATTGAGTTTTGGGCCAAGGGATATTTTGTATCATTAATTCAGATTCAAGTTGGCCTACTGTATTAAAAACTGAGTGCAAAAAAATCTAACATTTATTTATCATTTATATCAAGTCTATCATATGCATCAAAATAAGCCAAACATTGTCATCTTATTCATGTTTATATTTCACCACACAGGAGTAGTGACTGAGGACAAGGTTATATCATAAACTTTATTAGATAAGTGCTTGTTGGCATAAGAAAGCAGATTTTCAGCCATGACAAAAACGGAGCCGAAGCTTACGGCGGCATACGCCCGACCCGCAACCACCACTGCACTTGCGGTGCGCCGGTGAGACTGGGAGGCTGAGGCGCAGCAACTCGGGCGCCGGGAGTTTAGGCAAGCGAAGCAAGTAGATTTGGCGTTCAGCTCCGATGGCTCAACTTGACTCGAAAGTTGATAATTTTATTTCTTTCTCACAAATTTGACAATTATTCGAAAAAATAAAGTACAGATCAATTTTAACATTGCGTAGGGATAGATCTAACTTGAGTAACTGCAGCAGAGCCTCCCCATGTGCACGGCGCGGCCGGCCGAGCGGCCGGGTAATTTAAGCAGCCGGTCAGCAGACTCATCAATGATATTACCAACACACTCTAGACAACAAAACACGACTCATTCACTAACTCATTCCACAATACAAAATCATCCGGCGAAAAGGGCAAAACCTCGAATAAAAAGTGAAATTTTCTTACTAAATCACCATATTTCGCGTCAAAAATATCACCATCGTTAATTCTATACATCGTAGTTAGGAAACAAGGGGTCTAAAAAAGTGAATTTTTCACGGTTTTTCCGATGTTCGTGGATTTTGAAAACGTGTCCTCACTGAAAACTGGCACTTTCGCGAGCCGATGTCAGCCGCCATTTTGTTCCGGAAGTCAACGCTAATATCGGCCGCGCGCTGCTCGTAATTTTCACATGCAATTGCAATGGAACTGTGCACTTAGCACTTAGCCGTGCGCTCCAGTTGTTTATGCGTTAGTCGTATGTTACAGCCGCTTATGCGTTAGTCGCATCATACAGCCGTTTCAATAATTTCAACACTATATTGATTGACCCAAAAATCGGAATTTCGGTTTAAAAATTCGGAATTCGGAATGGAGGCTAAAAAATCGGTATAATTCCGCCAAAATCGGAATGGTTGGCAGGTATGAGTAGAGTATATGCAATTAATTTATAGAAGCTGCGCTATATAAATGGACCATATTATTATCATTACTATACCCAAATTTCTAAAACAACAAACAATTGGAAATTGGGAAAGCTATCTTTCTTTTCAGGTGCAATAATGCAAGCTCTTTCAAAGTTTGATTATGAATTTGAGAAAATATTTTCTTAAGAAAACAAAAGATTAAACTGAAGGAATGCTTACCTTTACCGACAAATCTAGAAGGTTTTCTTGAAAATCCACTTGATGAAACCGGCAGCTGTAAATGCATAAGGATGGATGTAAGTCAAAAATTAGAAAAAGGATTGGCAACGTCAAATAAACATTTGATGTTTTCTTTTAGCTCAAATTCACAAAAAGAGGTTTAAATTAGGTGGGGGTAGAAACCACGAACTATGAAAATTTTGATTTATACTGATTGCTTTCACTTTGTTTACTTTTATGGCTTTATTCATAATTACAAATACACGTAATGCCATAAAAGTCAACAAAGTGATTCACAGCTTTCTTATTTCCGATCAAATTTTTTTCAACTCATTTAATGTTTTCTTTTAGCTCGAATTAACAAAAGAGGTTTAAAACTACGTGGGGGTAGAAACCATGAACTATGCAGATTTCATGACAATAATTGTGCTTATTTTGGCGAGTACACTGATAAAGGTCCCAGAGTAAATGCATGCTTTTGGCAAAGGGCACTAAATTCAGCTTGGATGAAGCATGATAATACAAGAAATCCACACAGTCCATGGATTTGTACTCCCTCCTAGTTTAAACCTCCTTTGTGAATTCTGGTGGCTGTTTCGTTAAGCTTTTTGTAAAGTTAAGAGTGACTTGAAGAACGACTGGTGATCCTTTCTTGTGGTAAATGATCTTCACCATTAAATAGTCATCGGCGATTATTTAGCGCATAAGAAAGGTTCACCAGTCGTTCTTAAAGTCGCTCTTAACTTACCAACAGCTTTATGAAACACCCACCTGACCTTTAACTTTGTTTCTATAAGACATCAGTCTGTACCTGCCCTTCAAACTCTTCTAGCAGAAAATTGAAAAATAAATCATTCAACGTCAAGGTGTCTGCCGAAGTCAAGCTTCCCTATCTCAGGAACTATAATCTAAAACTACCACATTACTCTGATGATTGACAACATAATTAATTCAAGTCAGGGCATAAAGGTGAGACGGCACATGCCGACACACATGTGAATACACTGCTCACTGTTTACGTCTATGAACTAATGACTGGAGAAGTGGCACAAGGTGTTGAAATAATTTGAATACATAAGCATGGCAAGTTCACTTGGCTTTATTTTATCATTGTAATCTTTATTTAACACTTTAGCTATAGGAACTGGATGCCCCATGTAAAAAAATATCAGTACTCCAAGGATTAATTAAAAGTTCCTGGAAAGAAATATGTAGCCTTTGTATGATGGATCCAAGTAACGCAGCCTTACATGTACAATGAATTAAAATTATTCTATATTCAAAGATATACTATCCATGATTTGTGACAGTTTTCAGATAGAAATGAAATAGATATTCTGAATATGAAAGTATGCAAAAATGAACCTAAAACAAACTAATAACATTAAGGGTGAATTAGCTCCACTGAGCTACATGTATAAAAAGAAAAGACCATCATGTGAAAAAATTAGATGATCGAATTGATTTTGAAGTAAAATTTTATCTTTAAGTCATATTATACCTATGTCTTTAAGAAACAGTGGCAGCAGTGGGATTCATCATTTTAGTCCCATACTTTAAAAAAATCATGTGTTCTTTCATCTCTATATTGATACATACAGAATGCAGTGATCTGGAATAGAGCGTTCCCAGAAGTAGACATATTGGAGGATAAAACAATGTATTTTCCGGCTTAGCAAGTTGTAGATGAATCCAATTATTGACATGATCATTGTTATGGTCTGATGCACAGGTTGTCCCATAAGCCCGCCATGTGACGTCATCTGTAACTACTCTACACTTCAACCAAATAAATCTTATACAAAGATGGTTCAAGTACTTACACTTGCCTTTTCCAATGGTTTCTTCATGAGAGGTGGAGGAGGCGGGGCTTCTACCGGATGTGTTATCTTGGGCGGGGTCACCTCTAACCCGGGTAATGATATTCCTCCTTGTTTCAGCATCTTGTGCCCATTTGGGTGTGTTTCTGGGCTACCGGGGGCATCAAATGATCTGGTAACAGAACAGTATGGTTATTGAATTATTCATAATACAAATTAGGATGAGGAACGATGGGACTTGGTAATGTCGTGTGATGTGACATGCCGTATGTGATGTGATGGTGTAAGATGTATAGGCCTGTATTCTGAACTCTAGTTTAACTTAGACCATGGTCTCTGTGCTAAAATTATGGGAAGCCAAACATGTCACAATTCTTTAATATGTTTTGTTTCTAAGGTTTACTGTGCTTTTTCCTAATTCTTTAATGGTGAAGACAGTGGTCTTATTTATCTTTCCCAGACAGTTAAGAATAATTTGAGAATCAAATGAGCTAATAATATGAACCTCTACTGTTCGAAATGTTTGTCAAAATTGGCTATCCATAGTTAAACCACAGCTTTAGAACCAGAGTTTAAATCAAACCTGACTTCAGAATATGTTTGTGATATTACAGATCATAAATCCATGACATCATACTATTCCAGGGGGGGGTGAAACAATAGTTCACCCCCCTAAACAATAGGTTCACTGCTTTGGCTTTGATTTACACCAGTGTTACAGATTTACTGGCCACAACACTTGTGTGAAATTAGAATACATAAGATGATACTCAACTAAATTCAATTATTCACCCTTTACTCAAAACTTTAGATGGGCTTTAAGATTAAAGTTATAAGGCTTATCAATTTATTATTTGAAAATTGAATCACACATAGGGTATAGACAAATTTCCATTGCCCTCTTCGCAACACCTACATGTATCTAACTCACGCTAACAATCTGTATAATCTACATCATATCACCAACTGATCCACGTCAGTTCAATAAGAAATCAAGGAAATTGGTTCTAATTAGTTACCATGGTAACCAGACACTGAAGCTAGCCACGTTCACTGGATAAATGGTGATAGGTATAGGCCTATGTATTTTGTTGGGCCAGTGGCAGTGCTTTAAGCCATTTGATGAGTGTTAGGTTGATTAGGGAAGTTTGAGGACCGCGTCACGTCTGACGAAATCCCCCCCCCCCCCCTTTTCAATATTCTGATGAGTATGACTCCTTCTTAAGAGTTAATTTCTGATGCTGTTCTTTTGACAGGTGTGGTCTATAATCAAGTAACTAAGAAGAATCTAAGCAAGTGTATGGTTTCTGAACTTTCTTTCCCCTATTCATCTCCCTGTGACAGGGTTTACAGTCAATTTTCTACTGTGATCACATTTCACCAAATCATTAATCTATCACTTATCATATTTCTTATCTCCCCTAAGTGGTCTTTAAAGACAGGTTTCATTGTAAAAAATAACTTACATAATTGGTATAAGATTGTGTTCATTTCTAAATGAAATAGATGGAAGTTTACATTTTCTGCAAGGTATTTTGAACATAAATAACACACACCACTAACGCACATCATTCATGACTAACATTATCATAGTATTGATATCATGTATGATTCTTACCTATAGACTCCATTTTCATCATTCATCTGTGAATCAGAAAGATCTTGTATATCCAAAGATCCTATACATTTTGAAAAATAAAACAAATGAAAATAAATTTCATCTGTTATACAATTAGTTAATGGCTGCTTTGTACATTATTTGGTAGTAGTGGTGAATTTTTTTTCACCTGATTGGTAAGGAAGCATGAATGTCTGTAATCAAGCAACAAGAGGACCAAAGGCTTTAGGTCCTCTCCTAGAGACCTAGTAATGGGGATAAATGCCTGACCAATGGGCACAAATAGTTTCAAACCTGGGTCACAGGATTATGAGATGACTGATCTACCAACTGAACTATTGCGCCGCCTTTGAAAATTCAAAGAATCAGAAGACCGATGACCCACAAGCAACTGACCATGCAGGGGGCCATTTCATAAAGCTGCTCATAAGTTAAGAAGAGTGACTATAAGAATGACTGGTGATCCTTTCTTGTGGTAAATAATATTCACCATTAAGTGTTCATTGGTGATTATTTAGCACATAAGAAAGTTCACCAGTCGTTCATAAAGTCGCGCTTAACTAATACCATGGTCACATTTGCTCTACGGCGGCCATACGATGAGTCGAAAACAGCCGTTTTATTCATTTTTACTAAAACCACCTATATGTAAATCTGGTACAAACAAATGTTAAAACGGCTGTATTCGACTCGCCGTACGGCTGCCGTAGAACAAATGTGACCAAGGTATTACTAACAGCTTTATGAAACACCCACCAGGATATGAGTGCCATATCAGGTTTTGTTTTCAAGAGGATGTATTTTCAATGTCCAATGTAGGCAAATTACATTTTTTCCATGTGAATAATCAACTAAACCGAAAAGGTTTTAGACGGAATAAGTTATTTGAAACAAAACAGCAATACAAAAACATTGTGTTCCAAACCCTGACAAAACAACTTAAAAAAGAGGATATGACAAGTATGTCAATGTACATAAAAATAGATCATGTACCCATATGTAAATGTTAGCAGAAAAGCTGACAACTACACAAAATGTACTACATGAAAATGCAAGGACAGGGAATGTTACATAATCCTTATCTTAATATTCTACAAAACACATAAAAATCATAAAAGAGCTTGTTTCCTTTCTAAACTAAAAGAAAAAACATTGAAACTCACTGCTAATCATTTTGGTCAAATGATTCGTGAGCAGCGACAACCGCTGACCCAAAGTAGCCCACATATTGGAATCCGTTCCTCCTTCGGCTTCCATTGAAACAATGGATTACAAGTACGCAGATGCTCGAATAGATACACGATTGGGTCATAAAATAGCATTCCAGTGCAATGTCAATACTGCTCAAGCTCCAACTATTAACCAAACAACTGAATTCAACCTAACATGCAACCGGGATACTAAACAATCATTAACTTTTGACAAAGGGATGTCTGCGGTATGACACTCATGATTGGTTAAAACTATCCAACTGGAAGAGGAGAGAAGAGCTAAGAGAGGAAGGGATAGAGAGAAAGAGATGGAGGATTGAGGATACATTGGAGAGAGAGAGGGAGAAAGAGTGGATAGGTTGTTAAAGAAAAATGAAGGCTGGGTACTGGGCACTAAGAAAGGAGGTACATGTACATGTATGGGGGGAGAAGGCAGAGAGAGGAGAGAAGAGAAGAGATATATAGAGAGTGAAGTAGAGGGGAGAGGGATGGAGAAATAACAAGAATTAGATGAGAGGAAAGGAAAGGAGAGTGAGAGGATAAGATAATGAGGTAAAAATAGGGAAGAGAATGACTGGGGAAACAAGAGGGAAGGGATAAAGAGATGGGAATGAGAGACCAAACGAAACAAATAAACAGGGGGGTTGAAAAAAAGGAAAATACATTGTTAATAAAACTGAATACAGAAATAGAAAACTGGCAGCAGGAAAGTCCAAGAGAAAATGGAAGAAAGTTCAGGAGGAGAGGAGGAGGAGCTAGAGGAGGAGGAGGAGCTAGAGGAGGGGGAGAGAGGGGCATAAATAAATAACATGGGAGAGAGACAGTATAAGCATGAGAGAGAGAGAGAGAGAAACAGAAAGAGACAATGAAAATAAAAGAGTGAAGAGACCTCAAGTTAAGGAGTGTTGTATAAACAAAGGGAAAGAAACAACAAAAACAAAGCAAAAATCCCACAATGCTGTAGAAACTGTAAAGTCACATTTGATTGACCTCACTTCCTATTTGGTAGCCTTTGATCTTTCATGTTCACTTCAGAACTGGTGGGTGTTACGCAATTAAGCCAAAATAACTCATTAAGATCAGGCGATGGACACAAATAAACCGTAAACATAGAATGGTCGATTCTAGACGATGACTCAAACTGGTGATTTGATCAATTACCAGGAAAGTTTTGGATGAGTGGATGGCTGTTAAATATTTGCCAAGTTCATGTTTATTTGTGATACTACTACAATGATTCATCAAATTTACTAATTAATGGCCAGTTCACACACAAAAAAACCCAGGTGGGTGTTTCATAAAGCTGTTCGTAAGTTACCTGCGACTTTATGAATGACCAGTGACCCTTTCTTAATCAATGCCAGATGAAATCTGGTGTGTATCACTTACCAAGAAAGGACCACCAGTCGTTTGTATAAAAGTTGTTCGTAACTTACGGACAGCTTTTTCAAACACTCACCTGCTCAATGTTTTGTGTGAATGAATATAATTCTTGTAGGGAAAGTTTTTGCAAATCTTAGTCAATAGTGAAAAATGGTAGGAATAAAAAAAAATATATATATGTTTATCTAAATGAGGGACTACAAGAGAGGTTTCATGATAATTGCTCCAATGGAAAATCCACATTTAATTAAGTCAAACATATATTCTAACCTTAAGCCCAACCTTAATCCTAATCCTTGCATCATTCTGAAAAAAACCATCACAGGCCTAATCTAAATCCTCTGAGAATTACCCGATGAGCAAATGTTGCATTTCTGAAAGGGTATACACAAGAGTTTCTAAATTTTTTATGACCAATCACAATTTTACAATTCCAAAACTTTCTTATTTTTTGCTGACACTTGCTATTAATGAAGCTCTCATATCCCTTCTGCTAAGAACCAAGTAGAAAATTACAATGAACTTCTATTAATAAATTTTGATGGCATATTATAAGACTAATGAATCATCTCACATCAACTTTTTATTCATAAACTTTCCATATCCTTATCTATAACAGTGACAAGCACTAATTAAGGATACATCGCACCATAACAAAAACAACTGACTCATTGGGAAATTGTTGTCAATTTTAAATTTTAGTTCAAGGTGAAGCCTACATGCCAGGGCGTTAATACACATATAATGGTGGGGGGGGGGGGTTCAATAACTATCCTTTATTCTATACGTAATGAGATAAATTGTAACACATTTTGAAATTTGAACTGGAGAGAGAGAGAAAAAAGAAGTTTTGTCAAAAACAATTTCTGGGGGGGGGGGCAGAGTTTGAATCTAAATCCTTCCTTGTATTTCTACTTCAATAAAATGAAAGAGTGAGTCACTTTCACAAAAAAAACTGTGACAGCAGGGATAGGTATATCATCATGTTTTTGTAAAGTTTTTGCAGATGACTTCCTTGTATGAACTCTAAGGGACATGAACTAAAAAATTCCCAGTTTTATTTTGTTTTCACCTATAAAAGAAGGATAGGGACATAAAAGCAGTGAGTCTTTATATCCAGTAATCAATGAAAATCATTGTTTGGATTAGAGGAATACCAGTCATGTTCGAAAATAACAAATGAATTGAAACATCCTTGATAAGAACTCCTCTATCAGACTTTCAATGATTTATTTGGGCATAAATACAAAACAAATAAGCCTTTTAAAGTCTGTTGTATACAACTTGCAATGCAACACAGTCCTTCTTTTTTGAAGATTTAGCGATTCATATAGTCAACATGTGCACATGTCCCTCAACAAGACTGGTAATGTACTTTTGGACTACTATAAGAAGAGAACGTTCTGCAGAGGAAAAGATAATGCAAACTCAAGAGACCTATAAGAGGGTGATGTTTGGCCTTGACCTACATGTATCTACCCAACAGTCAACCATCCACTGAGTAACATTCCTTACAAACTTCCCTTCTACAATGGGAACAAGTCACAGCGATTTGAGGAATAGAATATTTACCTTCTCTCCTCCCCCACAATTCCAACATATGGATAAATGATTCTTTGACAATAAATGAGGGATAACAATGCAACATACATTATTCACTCTGGCCACAGAAGGGGTATTAGTGGTTATCCACAACATGGTAACAATAACTTTACCAATTCTTTCAAGTGTTTGGCTTTGTTGCTGACACTTAGGAGAGGTGTTTGATGACTATTTGAAAGTTAGGATTTAGGCATAAAATGGAAATTACCTCTATTATCTTGAATATTGAATAATACTTTGAATGAATGTTACTTCTTGTAAACTTCCTTGCATATGAAAACCAAGATAATTTGGGGGACTTACCTTGAGTTGTGCTCTGGGTCATGTTGGCATCAGAAGATGACGAATCCGTTGCAAAGACCTTCCTCCTCTCCTTCTTCTCATTGGAACCCTTGTTGCGTCTTGCAATCAGCCCGTTCTCTTCCACAGCCTTCCAATCTTCAAAAAGCATCAGGTAATCACTGGTGGCGCTACCACCACTCACATGTGATCCATCTCGTGACAAGGTCCTACGATGTTCCTCAAGGTCATAGGATGCACCAGAGGTTTGAACATGCTTCATATCATCAGTGACTTGCTCATAGTCGGAACTCTCGTCTGAAGACATGTTCTCGTTGCCAAAGTTTACCTCAGTCACATACTGATATGAATCAGTATCTTCACCATCAGCCGGATCAAGGGACTCCAACTGCGCCGCCTTCTCCTCTTCCTCTTTCTCGTCATCCAGCCTTCGAGCATTCCTTCGGTCGAGTTCTGCGCGGATCAAGCGGATGTCTTCCATCACTGCTGTCGAAACAGACAGAGGTCTGGTAGTGTCTGAGATGGAACCCTGGGACTTACTTCTCGGAACTTGGTCCTTTGTACTCTCCCCATCTTCAGGAGCATCCTTCTTGAAAAACAACGGGACAAAGTCCTCAAATGCACCTTCGCTGTATCGCTTCTTCTTCATTTTTTGTCTTCCGGCAGCTCGGACACTCTCTGGACTCGTCTTTGCGCGGTCTCGGATGTTGCCATCGGAGATGTCATCAATAGAATCTCTCCTCTCTTCTTCCAATTCCATGTAAAGATAGTCAGCCTTTGTTTCCTCCTGTGCTTCAGTAACTTCCTCCTTGTCAACCTTCAGTTGTTCTACGGTAGAAGACATCTCCATGACCACGGCTGTTTCCTCTTTCTCAGGCTCCTCCTCTGATGACATCATGGTAGGCACTTCTTCATACTCATTGCCGTCCGATCCTTGGTCATCGCAAAGAGACATGTAGAGTTCTTCAGGTGCAACTGGTTGCGTGACCTGTCAAAAAAACAAATCATTTATATCAGTCATTTTAATGTCAAGATTCTCTTTCTTATGAGCACCAAGTTTAGGAGGTAAAAAGACCAAAGTACTAAAAAAATACTCAAATTCGATGAGAAATAAATTGATAAAAACAATTTGCATGACAAATGTTGCAAAACACAAACAAAAATCATGATTCGCATTTAAGCTTCTCGAGACCCGATGTTCAGAATCTAGTTTGAATGACCTGCGTGGTGGTACATCAGGCAATGTTACAAATGTCATGTGAGAGGGTGTTAGATTTCTGTTCAAATGATCTTTATCTGCCCATGCTCAGATTGTTTCTATAAACTGTGTACCCGGTAGGATGCAAAATCCTATGTAGTATGCCTAGCAATTGAGTCTTGGAAGAAAGTCTTTTTGGAATGCTCCCCAGGGAGTGGAGAAAGAGCAGACACTGTGTGCGGGCATGCCAGGATCCGATGAGATGTCGTTCTGATGTATTAAGCGCTATATAAAAACTAAATTATTATTTTTATTATAACTGTCTTATTAAAGAGAAATTCCAGTAGTTGCAGTAAACACTGATTTCATGAGAAAGTCTGTAAAACCAGACTTAATTGTCAGTATATCATCGAGGATCTAGATCTGGTACAGTTACATAAGCTGAACTTTGTGAAATCTTGAAATCTACGCTGAAAAATGTTCAGACTGAACTTCCCCAACACAGATAAGTGCACGTGGGACTGTGTATAATTATTGCTTTGGGCGTCGGGCCCGACGCTCTACCCGAATCCTGTGCTTATTTGCTGATTTCTCAGCAATTACACAATTTCTTCCAGAATCCTTTGGCACATGCGTTTTATTTATACAAACAGACACTTTGGTGGTCATTTCATTGGATTCTGTACGAACTCATTTTGATATCGTTACAAAAACTAGCATTTACCTTTAAAGGGGAATCCAGCCTTGGTCATAAAATGTGTGGGAAAGGAGAAAAATAAATAAAACTGAATGGTGAAATTTTGAAAGAAATCGGACAAGCAAAAAGAAAATTAAGGCTGCTTTAAAATTGAGATTCCAAAGACTATGTAGATTTGAAATTGGCAACTGGGTAAGTAAATTATGACAAGGGGCAAGGACTACTTTCCCATAGGCCATTTACTTAAAGGATAAGTCCACCCCAACAAAAGGTTGATTTGAATAAAAAAAGAAAAATCCAACAAGCACAACACTGAAAACTTCATCAAAATCGGATGGAAAATAAGAAAGTCATGACATTTTAAATTTTTGCTTAATTTCACGAAACAGTTATATATGCACATCCTGGTCAGTAGGCAAATGAGGAGACTGATGATGTCATCCACTCACTATTTCTTTTGTATTTTATTATACGAAATATTAAATATTCTTATTTTCTTCTCATTGTCAAGTGAAACAACAATTAATTCCTCCATGAACATGTGGAATTAGCATTGTTTAATACATATGGTTCAGTCAAGTTGGTCTTTATTGTCAAATATGTAAAAAATGAAATATTGTATAATTTAAACAATAAAACACAAAAGGAATAGTGAGTGAAGGACATCATTGACATTTACAGTCACTGAATTGTGCATATCACTGTTTTGTGAAAAATAAGCGAAAGTTTAAAATGTTATAACTTTCTTATTTTACATCCGATTTTGATTTTGAGCGTTATGCTAGTTTGATTTTTCTCTATTTATTCAAATCAACATTTTCCTGGGGTGGACTTGACCTTTAATTATCAGGGATTTGTGGTTTTCTCCTAAGTAACCATTCCCATGGGAAGTAATCTAAATATAACCCAGGCAGTATATTGTTTTATGTCTTCATGAAAGAAAAATATAATTTGAAGTAAAACTTAAAAAAAAAACAATTCTGTATTGGAGTACATGGCAGAGTAGTCTTTGCCTTTATGTCATCACATATAGTGATTACCAATATTTACAACTTTTAAAAATTCATAACTTTCTTATTATTTGTCCGATATTGTTCAAACTTTCACCTAACAACTTGTCTGATTTTTATTTTTCCTCTAAAACGAGTTTTTATTTGGGATGGATTCCCCTTTAAGAATTAAGATGCTTTATCCTTACATCATTAACTCCATTCTCTTCTGCCTTCTGAACTTTCTCTGCATCTCTCACTTGGTTGACGTCTTGCAAGGAGCGCCCCTGTCTCTTCAAATCTCCATTCCTCCTCTGCATCAAGCCAGAACCCTCCGCCGAGCGCATCTTGACGGCAACCCTCTGCTGCCTGTGGATGAAGGGGTCAAAGGTTACATGGATTAATCACAATGGGTATATGACTCCTTGAATTATCGAGAGAGGAATATATAAACTGAAGTAAAATTTACAGAACATTTGGCAATGGTGGATCTAGCAAGGTTAGCCAGAATATTTCAGAGACCATATTGTTGGTGCACAATAATGGACCAGTTCAAATCATTGTGTCTTATTCGTTCCCAGTTCAGAGTATAGTTTCATAAAGCTCAAATATCAATAACAAATCTGTCATTAGCCAATCAAAAGCTTATGATTCAGTAGCTTTTCAATCTGTATTGTAATTTCATTATAAGCAGTTTCACGAAATAGGACATAGGTGAATAACTTTAGCAAACCATTGCCCTTTAGATACCCTAAGTAACTAAAAAATATGACAAAAGCAGCTGAAATGTTTGAGTTCAAAGAGAGATTTAAATAATACCTGAATTTTTGTGTATATTTAATTTATATTTCCAATCATTTGAGGAAATTTCCTCAATTACCCTCAATACTTTGATCTCAAGATCAGAACTTTTTGTTTATCATTAAGTAAGAAATTTGACCATGAAATTGCCTTGAAGTGTACCGGCATGCCTCAGGAAAGAACTTTAAATATTATAAAAACTTTTTACATTATTTGTTATTGAAATGAAAACAAAACCATAAAGAAAATAAATGTATGAAAAATAAACTGAAGCAGAAATTGCTCCAAATAAAAGTGCTCATATGAACATGTGTCTAAGAAAAAAAAAAGGTGTACCATGAAACCTTAATGTTAATCTGTTCTTCATCATGGCAACCTTAAAAAAGTTTTCTTTGTGCATAAATATGTTGACCACAAAACAAGGGATTTCATGCAATACTAGAATTTAAAAAAATAAACATGCAACCAACTGAACAGTAAACAAATTTATCGTAAAATAAATAATAATGAAACAATATTTAAATCATATTCAATATTCACTGACTGAGGCGGATCTAGCGGGATTGGATATAACACCATTCTATGGACTATATATTTTTTGTACACAATAGTTGGTCAATCAAAACTTTTGTATCTAATCCAGCTGGATCCGCCCCTGATGTAAAAACTGCAAAACAAAGAAAAATACTGAGGCTTGAAAGAGTGATGTTATAAAAAACATATTCAGAAATCACTTTCCAAAAACCACATGACTGAGTATAGGCCATGTAAACCTTTAAAACTTGCAAACATCAAATACGGAGAATACATTGTTAAAAAGAAAAAAATTGGTATGATAATGCACATACATGTACATGTATAAACCCTAAATGCCAAATGCATGTACATGTACACTCTAAATTTGAAGTATCCAGATTAGCTGTGAATATTGACCATTCAAAGAATGAATTTTCTTTTGAATCTTCAGGATTTGTTTTTTATATCCTAAAGGAATTGGATTAAAATTTGATAGCTTCAAATCAATATATCTAATTTTTGGCTCTTCAATATTTTTACAGCTGATCCGCATTCATTCTAAATCCTAAAGTTAATAGGGTGTAGGTGAAAACCTAAAATTGTCAATGGAAGGCCTGTATTTTCAATTTTAAATGGCATGTGCAATTATATGAATGTTGAATGTCTAGCTACCATTGACATTGTGCATTAAAAATGAAATTATTGAATCATAGATTAAGACTAAATAATAGGCATATTAATTCTTTTTAGGTGGGGGGGGGGGGGGGGTCGGACCTGCGGCAAAGGGGCCCCATGCCAGTCAAATTCCGCCAAACTCTAACTATATGAGACCAAACAAATACTACTTTACAACATTACCTATAAATACACAAAATCAACCAAACATGCATTCGACACCAAACATAAACATTTTCATCACTTGAAGAAATAGAAAATGTAAAGTCACCATACGGACCCAATAATGTCACAGATTACAATAGATTAGGCTACTCACAGTGAAGCCACATATTTACAGATTGATAATTTTCTCATTTTGAAGCTGAGTGAGGCACTTTTCTTAATTCTATTCATCATGTGGATAAGCATGAGAGAGGCAAAATGGTGTGAAATTATAAAAATCTATGCATTAGATGTGTTATAGTATGATTTTGTAAAAGCAATGATTTGAAAAAATATATTTTCCCACCCTTTATGATTTCAAAACCCTTCTTAATAACTACAACTTACCTACCACAGAATATCTCAAACCCAACACATTCCTTTATAATCCCAATGTTAAATCAAATTTCAGACCAAAACCTATATCTTTTTCTACTAACTTAAAGTAATATAAATACTCATAACACTAATCAAAGTTATAATTCAAATTCAAATATCTGACAAAACCTCAACAGACCTTAAACCTAATTAAAACCATACAATGTCCCCCCCCAAAAAAAAAAATCCTGCTTACAACAATATAGCCTATCCCTAACAGTACCAACACCGTAATCTAAGACTGAAACATTATTTGTAGAACCTTAAAAACCTAAACCTTTAGTTTGAAATTAAACCTAATTCCCAACCCTAAACATGAAAACCCAGCAACAGTCTTACCTTAACCCTAAAAATATACCTTACATTAATCGTAACCTTCACTTATGACTTACTCCTAAGAGATTCATAATCAATTTTTACCACATACCTCACTTTAATTACATAACATAACTATAAACCTAAATCATACAATGTCTTACACTTTCCAAGTCATCAACAATTATTCTAACCTCTTAAAATATTTACATTATGAATAATTATATTAGAAAATGAGATTGGTGTCATTAATAATGAATTCTTAAGCTAGTGAACTTCTGGGAAGTTGATTGGCTGATAAAGAAAAAAAAAGAAAAAAAATCATTTTTTATTACAAGTGTTGCTGAAAAATAAGTCAGAGTGTGTTATATCCATGCACCTTCACAGAACTATGAAATAATGAAATGAAAATTGGGTTGTATTCTAAAAATTGGCTGGTAACATTTGCAAAAAGTGTAATGTTCTGTGGTTAGGGAGTTAAAATGTTGATAAACAAATATTCTTTAATTCAAATACAATACCTGACACTATCTTCTTTTGCTGAACGACGAAGAGCCTGCCTAGATCTTTGCAAATATAATCCAAGTCCAAATTTGTATTATGAAAAAAATCCTAAATAATGGATTGACGGATAGGGAGCTGTTTTGTTACAGCAATTTCTTTGTAGTGGAGTATTACTTGAAAACTTTGATCTATATACCCTGGAAATAATCTTTGCCAGGGAAAGTGAATAGTTTGTCATTGTTAACTGAATAGTTTTGGTTTGTTCTCCATTGTTAGTCAGATAACAAACTTAATTTACTTAGCAGAGAATAGCAGTGAAATGATTATTTCACTTACATCATTTCCTTTATTCTGGGACTATAGATAAAACTGTTGACTCGCCAAAGTTCTTATCATGAAAACTAAACTAAAATAGCACTTATATTTTTCTCACAGATGTAAAGCATGAAAGACAACTTGGAAAAGACTGGGCAAGCCCCACAACAAGTGAACTCAAATAAACAGAGAGAAGTCAAACCAATAAAGCCCTAAAATTGTTATAATATTTGGAAGTAAAATAAGAAAACTGACATTTCAAAGTCACACATATTTTCACAATCAATCACTTTTTGTTGGGTTGGACTTGCCTTTTGAATGAGGTAACAAACATTTTTTAAACAAGTTTAATTTATGTTACATATTCTTTGCACAGACTTTTAAATGTCACAATGGTTGCTGTCAAGAAGCGATTTCATTATAATAAAATGGCAAGCAAGAGCTTGGAAATGAGGAACACGATCAATATATAATTCCTTGTTGTAAATTGATGAATCTTATACATGTAATTGTAAAGAGGAAATATTACATGACCATATAAAGATCACCTGGGCTGTGTCAACATTCAAAGGAAACTGAGGAAGCAAGACACATGGCCGTCAAAGTCCAATCATTTAATCATAAAGGCTGAGACAGGATACCTTTCTTATTATGTCCTTTAATCTTGAGAACAAAAAATCAGAGAGAACACTTTGATTGACATTTTAACAAGAGAAAATGTTTTCCTCCTTAAAATCCTGAAGTAAACTTTTTTGGGCTTTCAAAGATTAAAATCAAGTTTTTACCTCCTCTGTCGAGATATCTTCTGGGTTCCCAGACTGGTTTCAGCCTCTTCATCTATATGAAGAAAAAAACCCAAAGAGATGAAGAAAAGGAAACAATTAAATATCAAAGAAACAAATGAAAAGGGAGAGGCAATAACTAATATTAATGTTATACTAGAGGTTTCAACAAGCTATGCATGAAAGACTGATACATTTCAATTTTAAAGAAAGGGATTTTCATAACTAAGTTCCTCTAACCCCTGTTCTTTGTAAGCGTTTAAAAAAAAGTAAATTGACAGGAGTATCTGTAAACTTATGACTATTAGACTAATAAACTTCTGTACGAAAATGACATATATCTATTAATACATATGACTTTGCATGGATTAAAGATATTGTAACAAAACCAACGAGGGTCATTTGGAGGATTCATGATAAGCCTACATCATTTTGATAAATTCTCATTTTGTGTACATGTTTAATCGCCAGTTGCGGATCGCTTGAACCATTCCCCAACATTGTATTTTTTTTTTTTACATTTTAGTGAGAACTAGTTTCAACAACTTTAACCTCGCCTAAATCTGGGAATTTTTTTAATCGATCTGCTCAAAACCTATCTAAAAACTTCATGAAGTTTTTTTGCTCTTTTGAAAAAGAGGGATTTTTTGGGGTTGCACAATCAAAATATGGTTGCACAATCAGTTCACATCTTCAGCTGATGAATGTTACTTCACATACTTGGACCCAGTTTTACAGATATTTTCATCAACGGAAAATTGCAGGTTACAGTTATAAGCCACTAGCTGAAATTGAACCATTTGATTGGCTTAAAGTTTATTTGTCACAGAAACTAAACATTTGTGTATTGAAAAGAAGACCCTTGGACAGTTATTCAACAAAGTAGCAATATAGAAATATGAATATTTTCTCCTTTACTTAGTTATGATAATAACGATGGCAATCTTGGAAATTTGGCTGAAAATTGTTTTTTTTTTACCATAACCTTTATAATTACTGTACATTTAATTTGCTTGTAGATTTGGTCAAACCTAACGCTAGTAAATTTGGCATAAAAATGAAATAGAATTGATTATTAACCATAAACGAGTAACCTAATTTTTACATTTTCTGGAAAGACTGACAAAACTAAATGGGGTTTTGTGTGTAAATAGCAGGCAATAGTTTGCTATACAAAGTGACTTGCACTCATGCAATATGGCAATCACTCATAATCATGTCATATTTCGCAGCATAAATTAGCCCTGCTCCCGAAACAACTCACTGAACAATTGCACATTTTTCTAACGGATAACTAACACCTTCAGTAATCCCTAATCTCGCATGTGACATTTTGCCAAACACATGTATGTTATCAATGTTCATCACCCTACATGTAATGTGTTGTACGGCACGAACATAGCCTGTCCATGTGACCATCAAGATAATTAAGACCCATTGCTGTAAATTTATTGAGAGCCAACTATATGAAGCCTTGCTGCTGTTAATTAAAAGCAGAGGAAATTCAATTGCCAATGTTCAGGCTATGGCACTGATTTAAAGGATAAGAAGTTTATCAGAGTTTGATAATGTATATTCAATCAATAAAGTCTTTTGCATAAAGATGTAGATATTGCAAATGTGCTAAAATCAGATAGAGTATTGTTTACATTTGCCATGAAATAGCCATCTATTCATATGTAGTATGATCATCGGGGTGGGAGGGGGCAAGTTTCATGAATTGCTCCCCCTGAAGTAGCACAAAAATTTGAAAAAAATTGAAAACTGAGGCTGATGAAGATGATCCTCCTCGGTGCAATCTAGATTCTTGAAATGACAAATTTCCTGTTGAACAAGTTAGATAGTGAACACTACGGTAGCTCAGAAGCCGCTAATCCCCTTAAAATGAAAGTCATTAAACCTGCGTTCAGGCTACCTACATTAATAAAATGGTTAACCATATCTTGTGTGCAAAAAAAAATTGGAATGAGCTAATGTAAACAGGTGTTCATTATATAGCTGCATATATGGTGTATTTTCCTCAAGCAAGAAATCTATTCACATTCTGCTGCACTCAACCCAGGTGAGGTACCTGGCAGGAATGAATTCCTTGAAATGCTTGTTGTGGTTATGTGGCCCTGCATGAATAGGTTTCTTACATGTTTCTTACATGGTCTGTTCTCTAGTCAAAATGCTTCTTTTATTTGCACTATAGATACATTTCTCAATACAATCAATGTATCCTCGTGTGAACACGCATGCACCATCTGTACGTTTCATTCATTAGCGCTTCATTTCCCCTGCGCAATTAACCGAATCGAGGCATCCTGCGTGTGAAGCAGGACTGCTGGTGCACTTGGCAATGCATATAAACTACATAACTGTGGCCAATTTAGGGATCAATGATCCCTGATGTAATGCTATTTGAGGAAGCAATCAATGCTGCTTGGCACTCGCATGCATTGGTCAGCAATGTCTGACTTCCTTTTTCCTATTTCTCTAAATGGCAACAAGGATTGTTGACCACAAAGAGATATTCACATGCATATCTGGTTTGAGTCGATCATTCAATTTTGTATTACATGTATGCATTTTGATATCATCAGGTGACTAACATCTTTTCTTTTCAGTGAAAACAAACTTTACAAGAACTTTAAAGAAATAAATATAGGGCATATATTATCTCAATATCCTACTCTATAAATCAATGGACATACATTTCATATTTCTATTCACTTTTTCTTGAGAAAAAAAATTCAAGAATCTGGAAAATCTTATACAGATAGTATAGATTAGGATACACAGAATGGATTACAGAGAGGTTCCTTGAACTTGATTTTAAGTTGATTAAAGATAAATGGCAAGCACCCCACAAATGACACAACAGTTGTTAAATGAATAATAGGATCCATACAGAGAAGCAATGAGTGACTACTCAATTGGCATATGAGTCAAGGGGACTTTCAACGCCTAACGATTGTTTTACCTCATTAACTAATTACAGATTGGTCTAGGTGAGACAAAGAAAAGAATTGATCTTACCTTTGGAAGGTATAATTTGATCCCCTGGTGTTTGAGCGGGCATTTCCTGGTGCGTTGCTTGGTCCTCTGTCGTTGTTGTGTCTGCTACCAATGCTGTTCTATCGTCACTCTGGTCATCCTCGGAAAGGCAGACTTCGTAGATGCTTCCGCGTTCACGCGATGCCGACTCATCAGTCACGACCATTTCCTTTGCTGCCGCACTTCTCATGGGGGGCCCTCTCTCAGGGAGAAGGGGGGATAATTGGCGCTGACAGGTGTTCTGGAGAGGGGTAGGACTGGGGGAAGGGGGGTCAGGGGGGAGACGGGGGATACTCTCCATGTAGGTATCGGGCAGGAGAGTATCCTCATAAATGTTTTCCGTTGCTTCATTCTGACCAGACGATCTCACCGTACATGTGCTAACTTCGCTTTCCCTGTTTGCCAACGACGCAATGATATCACTACGGGCAAATTCACATACTTCATCATAAATATCATCAGGATTTGCTGAGTCAGTGTTTGATGCTTCTGCAGCAACATTGGGATCAGTATTGTCTTTAGGAACAAGGCTTATTCTTGGTTGGGGGACTGGACGGTTGGCTTTACTATGAATACTTCCTTTGTTAGAGTCTGTGATTAATGTTCTATTACTTCTTGGGCGAGGAATGGGAAGAGAAGGCCCAGTCACTGGTAACGATTCCGTCTTGATCAATAAACTTTTATGGGTTGTGTCCACTCCTTCTTTCTCCACCAAGTTTCCAGACCCGCTGGCAGCACTTAGAGTTGGAGAACCCGGCCCATCCGGCTTTCTTGCAGAACGTTTCCTACCCCCTGCAGCATCTATATCCAGAGAGACGATACTTGTCTCCTCCGATATGCCCTGAACAATTTTTTCGAATACAGCTGCTCTTTCCCGCACTTTGATGTGGTGATCTAGGACAGAGAGTTTCTTGGTTATCACTGGGGCTTCTGTGTGAGGGTGTGTTAGGTGGTCCTGAATGTTATGCACCCTAGACATGACCTTGGGGGGTTGTTGTGGATGTTCAGTACTGTGTTTGGTTTCAGAGTCTATAGAGGAAGTCACGTTTGCGGTTTTGTTTGAAGATGCGGGTGGTGAGCTGCAGGTGCGTTGAATACCATCATGGAGTTGTTTCGTTTGATTCACTTGCCCTGCCAGCGAGCGTGTCACTGCGACAGGGCTACGAAGTGCAGGAAGAGGTGGTGGCGGCTTCATTCCTGTGCTTGGTTTTGGAGAGTTCCTGCCACTAGGTTTACCAACATATGATGCATCACCGGAAACACCAGTGTCCTTCACACTGTTGGAAGAGTTTGTACTATTCAGCGTTGTCATTCCTAGTCTATCCTGACTCAAAGGTTCTTGTGAACTACTCGTGGACTGATCCTTGGTACCCTTTCCTTTTGGAAGCACGGCTGGTTTCTGTTTCACAGGAGGTCCTTTTCCAAATTCCTTGACCTTCTCTAGCAATCCAGGAGGTTTTGGAGGCAGCTTTGGTGGTGGTCCCACCCTTGTTTTCGTCTCTGACCCACTACCAGTGGTGTTCCCGCCTGCATTCTTGCGCTGCTGTGAAGGCGATAGAGGGTTTTTCCTACCATGTTTATCATTGGCTATCCCACCAATGACACCAGTGCCTCCAATCTCCCCAGAAGTACCAGTCATCTCCGAAGTCGTAGAGGAAGTCTCGCTGGGTCCTGTCATGATGTCACTTCCTCTCTCTGTGACCTTTGCCCTGTCTGGAATGCCGGTGACAGACCCCACCGTGGGGGCCTGTGATTTTGCGCTCTCATACTGCTGGGCCGGCTTGATGATTTCCTCCGACATCGCGTCAATGGCTCCGGTCGATGACATGATATCTTCCATGCATTGTGCCTTGTGGTTGTAGGGGAGGATCTAGGAGCAGACGAAAACAAAAACAGACAGGATTAGATCGGGCTAAGTGTGGAAAGCTGCAACTCTGGATAAAAATCACAACATAAACAAAGCACAAGCTTCAGGAAATGAGGTACTTTGTGTTGGAAACCCAAGCAGAGGTCAAATTTAAAAGACTTTCTTGGAAAGCCACCATAATGGGTCTACTTCTTCAGTAACTGCTAAGAAATAAAACTAGCAATATCTACCATATTTCATGACACAGTGATTTCCTTAGAAAGAAGAGAATAAACATTTTGTTGATGCCTCATTTCTTGTATGAAATCCCTATTTGTTTACTCTATTTGTAATGTTTAGTATAGTCCACAAGCAATACCATGATTCAATATTTCAAGAAAAACTTGATGACACTGAAACCAAACAATGACGAGATGTAGACATAAATATCCTATTTATACAAATTCGGATAAATAATCATTCAAATGTAAAGTGATTATTTCAAAGAAGCACCATGGCTGTGAATTTTAGTGGATATTTAATAGAATTTTACTCAAAGGGCAGTAGAGTTAAATCCTTAATAAATGACCATCATTTCATTTGACAAAATAAAATGATTAAGAAGACCGCACCCTGAGGTGTTAAATTACACCCTAGAGATTAAACACAACACTAAAGGGTGTAAAAGGACCAAAGATACTGTGATACACCCATAGGTATTGAACACCAAAAAATTAACACTATAGTAAAATAACCAGGCTTCATTGTGTACATGTATGTTAGACAAGTGTTCACAAAAGTATGGTGATAACAGGGGTAATAATCCTTGAAGAATTTGTTACTATTCACTTTGAAAAATAATGATCAAGAAGCAGAACCAAATGAAAATCATATCAATTAGATTTGATAGAAAATATATTCCCTAATATAACAGAAATTACAACCAGATCCTTCCATCCTGCAAACTTTCTAACATGATAAAAGTAGAATGAAGAAAGAAAAAACACATTATAGAGATGTCTGTACACCAGAACAAAAAAGATGAAAACACTTGTATAAGACATTACTCATGGATAAATTTTATTAAATATGATCCTCATCTTGATAGCCTTAGGACAAACACATTAATATAATGATGTGACGTACACTTTTGGAGGGAATACAAAAAAGGCTTTAAATAATATATTTGATTTCATTCTTTGATCATTATATCTATACCACTGATTAATTACAAACTTTATGTTTCTTATGTGTACTGGATAGAGTCAAATGACCCACCATTTCCTCTGTATATTATATCTTCGCGTCGAATGAAACTTTGCCTAAACTTGAGCGTATACGACAAAGTGGTGGTTGGACCAAACAGATATCAGACCAAATTGGTAGTAAATGAAGCCTATGATCTAGGGATGGAAGTGCCAACATTTTTTGCCCAAGGTTGTATGCAAACAGTACCTACTGTATCTAATGCCCCCTTTTCTTCCCTCCTTTAGAAGTGCTATTTTAGACTTTTAAAAAAATCCACAGCAAAATCTAAGTATTTTATGTGCCCCCCCCCCATGATAAAATCCTGGATCCACTATTGGTATACTGAATGGGTTTGAAAGAGGTGACTTAGGAATTACATTCATGTAGATTAATCTGTATTGGAATAACTTGTTTTTTACCAACATATTCAGTCAACTAATGTGTAAACATTATCAGAGGAAATCAGAGGTGACACCAGACAGGAAATTGAACGAGTGATAACCAATTCAACATAGGGGGAGCTATTTGATATAATGGTCAATGAAAATTCAAGTTCTATGATCCTTATTCCTGTGCAGCTGTCTTTGTGATAGATGTGAAAACTTAACTAGCTCCATGACCATTGTTTTTCAATATGGACATTAGGCACTTACAAAATTAATTTCCATAAAGTGTTTTATTGTGTGTCATCATTTTTTCTTTCATTCCATTATTGTTTACATATTGATTATATATATATTAAACTATTTATTATTTCAATTACCTTTTTAATGTATCTATTCATTTAATTAATTCATTATCTAGACTATGCCATTCAACAATTATGATTTCATCATCTAAAATAAAATTTAGTAAGCTAATTGTTTTCTCTTTTTAGAGGGAGTGGGGATAGATCAAATGTCATAAGCTTATATATTCCTCCATTGAAAACTCTTTTAAATAACACCAAAAAACTCAAGAGAAATGATTTGAATTTAAGCAATTGCTCATGTAATCACCCCATTTGACTAACACTGCAAAGAACGAAATAAATATCAATGCAAAATGTCACAGAAAAATGAATTTCCTGACCAAAATGTCTTCAAATAAATCCAAATATATCATTTCCAGGTCACTTTTCCATCTTACCCTTTCAAACATAAATTCAAAAATCTAGTCTTATAATAACTGAAGGGCACACGACCATTACAGATTCAACCCAGTAATGAGCAAATGATTGAAGTCATTAAACTACACTCTGCAAAGTCACTGCGTCCTCGTCTAAAATTAGCAACGGTGTATGAAAAATGTGGCATATAATTAGCTAATATATTAGAAAAAACATTAATCTATGTGGGGATGCAATACGGACATGGTTGGTTAATGATGTAATGTGCATTTATAGGCCAGGGTTAATCTAAAGTGTGCTACAATTTAACCTCCATGGGTGGTGTTCTGATGTTTAAACCTAGATTTAACCTTAGTCTAAATTTAAATAGAATGTTAAAATGCACTGTATGGAATGCTCGGCTCCATACTATTCCTACCAATTTTCATGGCAATCATAATCTATTAATTGAGTGATTGATTGATTTTATTCACATACATGTATATATATATATACATCATTTTCAACATTGCATAACATTTATATTGGTATAATCATTCATATTATATATATACATGAGTGGAGCATCATAAGCTCTATGAGCTTGAGAACGATGTTCCAAGAAAAATACATAGATAAATAAATTATACCTTCGCTAAAAGAATACATTCAATGATGCGAACATCAAATAAGAGGTAAAAGAAGAGCAAGAGAGATAGAGGCCATTCTCATTACGCTTTCTAAAACTAGTTTACTGGAAACCGATTCAGGAAACCACTTTGGAAGATCGCTTTGCTGGCGTTCCCACTTAATCACACGAAAGTGGTTTTCAAAATCACTTTATGTAAAGTGCTCTTGTTGCTGTGGAAACGCTCTCAGTGGGGTGACACGTTTCGCGCGAAATTCGAAACTGCAGCATAGGCATTTCTACACCTGTCGTGTGGAGTAGCGCGCTCAAAATGTGCGAAGATCGCTTCCCGAAGAACGGTTGTGTCCTCACTTACGCTAAAACCAGTTTAACGAGGCAAAGCGATCTTGAAAACTACATCGCGAGGTGGTTTTCCAAACTGGTTTGGAAGATCGCTTCCAAGACCGCTTCGACCGTTCTCACTATGCGTTAAACTAGTTTCCACTAAACTAGTTTCCAGTAAACTAGTTTTAGGAACGTAGTGAGAACAGCCTCATAGAGTGAGGGGTGAGAAAGAGAGATCTGAATATAAAGAGAGAAACATGAAGAGAGTACTAACAATATATAAAATACAAGACATCATATTTTGATAATGAAGACTCATTGGTGAGGTATTTTGTTTGTATAATTAATTGTAGGCTATAATTATTTCAGTAAAATTCATAATATTTCTGTATTTTACTATTCTACCCGTTTCACCACTCAATTATTTTGTTTGACAAATTTTTGCGGCACGATAAGAATAATCTTCAGTTGGTGAATGACTTGACAACTGGCATTCCATAAAAGTGTGATCCAAGTTCACCAAGGTTTAAAGGGATGGTCCGGGCTGAAAATATTGATCTCTTAATACATAGAGTAGAATTCACTGAGCAGAATCCCGAAAATTTCATCAAAATCGGATAACAAATAATAAAGTTATTGAAGTTTAAAGTTTAGCAATATTTTGTGAAAACAGTCGTCATGAATATTCATTGGCTGATGATGTCACATCCCCACTTTCCATTTTCTTATGTTATTACATAAAATCATAATTTTTTCATTATTTCATACTTGTGTGAATAATATGTCTCCCTTATAATGAAATAAGTTGCAGCAATAAATATCTAATGCACTAAATCAGTTGTCAATCCAATTTTTCTAGTTCTTGGAGGAAAAAATTTGAAAAACCTAATTTCATATAATAAAATACAAAAGAACAAGTGGGGATATGACATCATCAGCCCACCTAATGAATATTCATGACAATTGTTTTCACCAAATATAGCTAAACTTTAAAATTCAATAACTTTGTTATTTGTTATCAGATTTTGATGAAATTTTCGGCATTTTGCTCAGTGTATTCTACTCTATTCATTAAGCTATAAATACTTTCAGCCCGGACCATCCCTTTAATTAAACCACATCTATCAGAGTACCATCCTATGAGATTATAAGTAATTTCCCAGTCCGTCTGTTTGAAAGTCGAATATAATTTACCGTTATATGTTCATTTTAGTACACTTCCCCCTTTTTGCTCAATTTTAACCCTTCAACTACTGAATTTTGTGATTCCCATGCGCTTTAAACACGGTTCCTCTGGTTCCAGGACTCAATAGATTAACAGAAAAAACACAATGTAAGGTTGGGTTATTAGTAAATTGCCACTTGGTCTACACCCATTTGGTCTACTTTCTGATTGGTCTCATCACATAGTCTAATCCTAAATCTATTTTATCCAATATCCAGTTTATAGGCTATGTCTATTTTGTTTAATATTCAATTGGACTAAACTTACTTGGTCTTGGTATTGATTGGATGAATTCTTATGAACGAAATTTTTATTTGACAAATATTTAATGAGTAGATGGATTTGAATTTGATTTCTATGGCAATGTCAAGTAGCTCCATGCAAGTACTAAAACATCCAAAATTGTTCAAAGTTAAAATAATAGTCTACCATAACAACAATTTGGAAAAAAAAAACTTTCGAAAAAGGGCGTGCCCAATTTGACTTCACTTTCCTGCTTATGAAAATTACGATGCGAAGCCAGCTGCAGATCGCGATTTCGCCTCTGAAAAATTAAGCATAAACAGCACTCCCAGAATTATGTTTGGGATCAGCGTTCTGAAACAACGTTTGAAAACGCTGATTCTGTCTCCGCAAGGGAAGCATAAACACACCCAAAGTGGATTCAAACTGCTTTATTGAATGGTGGTTTCCTAACTTATATCTTGTTCATACTTAGAGTATGGAAAATTATAAAGACCCCTCATAGGAAAACAAAAAAAATTGGTCTTTGGACGTTAAGGACAGGTTTTTTAGTACATGCTCAAATTAGAATCATACTCAAAGGGAAAGAAAAAAATAGAAGTATTCATAAAGGTGATCTTTATGAACAGATTTCTCTAGTACATGTTCCAAGGTGAAACCCGCTAGCAAAGTTAATGTCTCAGTGAAGACACATAACAAAATAGACCTATATTAAGCAGATTGTCTTTAAAGATGGGTTTCATAATGTACATATTCCAATGAAAAAACTATTCACACTATGAAACCTTCGCATAAAGACCACTCAAGTGAGATAAGAAAAAAAAAATCTTTATGTGAATCATAGCCAGGTTATGAAAATTTCTCCTTTAGTACATATGACAACGAGGAACCAAATTAAGGGAAAGAGGGAATGCAGTTTTTATAAAGGCGGTCTTTTAGGACAGGTTCTTTTAATATCCATGTACATGTCCTAATGATAAATTACATCCATACAGTAAAGCCCCTCTTAACTCATTGTCAAACGAAATCTGAGATTCCCATAGACTTTGTACAGGGATCACCCGGTTCCAGTATGCAATGGGTTAAGAGATTGCTAGGGTGGACAAGAAGACAAAAAAGGTGGTCTTTAAGGAGAGGTTCAATAGTTCATGATCCAATTAGAAACTATGCAAAAATTGGGTTTTTAGAGACAGGTGATACCTATAACAGGTGGTATGTAAAAAAGGTTGTCTGTATTTGATATTGATTAGGATGTAATGAGAATATTAGGTCAATCCAAATGAGACAAGTTAGAAAAGTCATCAGTCAAATTTCATGCAGCCTAATATTTATATCCTATTGTGTAATGGCAAATAGGACAAAGGACCTAAGAATTCAAACGACTTAAAATAAGTGGTTTAATAAGGCTTTCATAATTGAAGGGTGAGCTTTTCACATGGCATTTAAGATTCAGGAAATTTGCAAACGAACAAAGCAAGCGAGTCCTTTCAGAGGGACTGGATAAAAGATTGATGGTTCCGGCTTACCCAAGAACATTAACTCTGCGTGTGATTCACTGTTTCTGAATGTATGTGAGCTAGGGTGTGTTCAATGTCGGTTTCCATATTTAAACGGCAACATGGATCATGATTGCAAACGTGATTACAAAATGCAGATATTATTAGAAACAAAGGGTGTGTTCAATGTCCTCCATTCCTGGTCGTAAATGTAAATTTCTTTTAAATCACGATTCGGAGGAAAATTTGAACGTTGAAAAAGATGCATTTGTAAACGCTATCAGCTGAAATTTACGACCTTGAGCATTGCGAATGCGACATTGAACACAATTGCTTTTTGAAACGTCTTTAAATTTGCTCTCACAGTGGAAGCCTACACAAACACGTGCCAGAACTGACCTTTGCGCTAACAAAAGTGGGAAATTTAAGGACGATCAACATATAAACAGCTTTATATTTTTGACACTGAATGGTGCACCACTGATCGTGTTTGTGTTTGGTGTTTTGGAATTGAGTTTTCAATCATGATTCATGTTGCTGTTTAAATTTGAAAATCGACATTGAACACCCCCCCCCCAGAAAAGCAAGCAAGTCCTTTGCAAAATATGAAGAAGATAAACAGCTCATCCTTAACAAGAGGCGACCAGCACCACTGGCGGATCCAGGGGGGGGGGCACAGCTGGCCCGTGCCCCCCCCTTTTGAGAGGCACAATTAAAATTTGTAATTTGCTTGTCAAATTTTTTCGTGAGAAAATGACCTTAATTTTGGGGAAAATGTGCCCCCCCTTAGGAAAATCCTGGATCTGCCCCTGACCAGCACCTAAGTATTTTTTCCCCTCAGATGCCATACAAACTAAATATTCAATGTAAAAAAACCCTCAATGATTACAGAGGCAACATTACCAATAGATAAATATAAAGAAGAGCTTGAATATCTTAATAAAAGTCAGCATTCAAGAATATTATAGTAGGAAGACTCAATCACTGTTTCCCTTAATGGAAAAATCAGTAAGTGGTTGGTTTACTGATTTTGGTCCCCATGGAAAACCAGGGGGCCGTTTCATAAAGCTTTTCGTAAGTTAAGAGCGACTTTAAGAACGACTGGTGATCCTTTCTTGTGGTAAATGACATATTCATTGGCGATGGTTAAGCGCGTAAGAAAAGATCACCAGTCGTTCTTAAAGTCACTCTTAACTTATGAACAGCTTTATGAAACACCAACCTGGTGCACACATAATTGGTGAAGCTAATCATGGGTTATTATCCAACCGTCTTTTGTCTTGTCTTTTATCTTCTTTAGCTTGTTTAGAGCTAATAGAGCATTAATTTTTTTATGCAATGTTTATTTTTGTCACTGTCACGAATCTATTCATTATGCTTATACATGTTATTCATGCATTTCTTTACATGTATATATTGTGTATTATATTTTATGACGGAAGTAAAACAAACAAACAAAGTGTCAAATTTGCTCTCAGCCAATCAGATGCAAGGATTTTCAGTAGCTTATAATGTTAGTCAGTGAAAATGACTCTCTAGTTGTTCCATGAAATACTCCACAGGCATGCTTACTTTTCACCTAACTACTCTCCATAAAAAGCTCCAGATGAAATAATACATGTAGGTATTTACAGAAATGACAACGAAAACAGTATAGAAAGAAAGTTTTTTTGGGGTAATTCTCAAAACTGTAACTAGATGGAATACAAAAATATCTTTCAACAACCATCGGTGATATTGGTGATGAATCAAGTCTAGATATGTTATAAGTTATAGCCTAACCACTTTAATACCCCTTTTCAGACTGGCCTGTTCATTTTACCCCGGCGTACTTTTCCGGCACGCATTCCTCACTTCCCCGGCGAAGAAAAAAATGCACCCTTTCGCACTGACATCTTTTCCCGGTGAAAGTCGACGGGTGATTTGCTCGGGTAGCAGTAAGTCAAATTTGAATTTGAATCATCCTCTTTCCTTATTAATTGTAGATACCTAATTAATTTTAACAGTGAAGGTTTGGAGATGACGGCAGGTAAACACTTCTCAGCTGCTGCTGCTGATCAGCTCACTCGGCATGTTCATGCAGAATTAGAACGAACGAATAGAAAATTGTAAACATTGAATCTTAAAGTTCTTACCGATTACAAAAGGTGTAAAAAAATAAATTACAACATATTCTAGAAATATTAGAAGCAAAAAAACAAAAAGTATTTTGATATTTTAAGCGCATTTTCAGTATGTACAATAACGCTTTTATAATAAATATCGTTAGTGAAAAAAACAAACTGTATGTTCGAGGGTATTTAACTCTATGGAATGACCGAATCGCTCATAAAGCGTGGCCTTCTACATTTAGCCACGGAAATAATTATAGCTAGCTAGCGCTCAGAATCTCAGTTCAGGGGATTTCGGTGAGAAAAAAAATGACCTCTGACGTCATTAAAGAGGAGAAGTTCTCCGGTTACCTTTCATACTGGCTGTTTCACCAACGAACTTTGCCGGGGAAACAGTTTCACCGGCATAGTTCTCCTGTGTACCTTTCATACTGGACACTTTCCCTTTCGCTGGCGAACTTCGGAAAAGCGTACTATGAAAGGGGTATCAGACTCCATGAAATGTTTACTTGTAAAAGGAGTTTACATATCATCATTAAAAACAAGTATGTTCATTCTGAAATAAGTTGTTATTTTACGAAAGACACATAATTTCTTACCAATTTGGCAAAAATGCGGATTCTTCTTTCATGTTTCCAAGATAGAAGAAACAACCAAGAATAATTTTATTGTGAGAGCTGATCTTCATATATGCCTTTTCACTTCCACTCTCTATGAAAAGCATTGTCAATTTACATCGTCCCTAAGAGAAGTAAGCCATATGTATTTACAGAAATCATATATTCTTACAAAAAAAAACAATTTTTTTATTTTGTAAAACGGCAGATATTTGCATCATATTTCCATGAAATAAGAAGCACGATGATAATTTCATGTCAACATGAGACCAGACCTTACCTTGTAAAATTCTTCGAATATCCAGGCATAAGCCGTAAATGTCATGTTATAATCCTCCATGACTGGAAATGTTGTATTTTCCTGACTCTTTGGCTCACAAGGAATCATGGCTCTAACAAAGGTTGTCACTACTAGAATATGAAGTCACTTGCCAACATCAGGATACACTGACAGATTATCCTCTAGATAGCTAAAGAGGTCTTCCAGAACACCGATACTGAGATCTTGATATTCCTCCCAATGCTGTGGGATACTAAAACATTCTCTGTCACATCCACATCAACATTGAATGCAAACTATTCAATTAGGTCTATCGCCACCATCAGGATACAATGTTAGATTTTTCTCCAGATAGCTAAAGAGGTTGTCCCAGAACACAGATACTGAGATCTTGAAATTCCTCCGATGTTGTTGGACACTCCAACATCCAAAGCAATGTTCAATGCAAACTGTTAAAACGTAAAATCAATCGCCACCATCAGGTACAGTGACAGATTCTTCATGAGATAGCCAAAAAGGTCTTCCAGGATATTGGTATTGAGGTCTTGATATTCCTCCAGTATCCAGAGTAACTAATTCAGACCACAATTCTGAGGGACACTTAAACATTCTCTGAGATATCCACGACTATATTAAACGGAAACTGTTGGAATATAAAATCAGGGAATCAATCACCACGAAAATACACAGTAACAGATTATCCTTTAGATAATCGGTGGTCTTCCCAGAAGCTTGATATTGAAATCTTGGTATTCCTCCAATATTCAGAGCAACAATTTATGGATAAATATCAAATTTTTCGAGATAGTTCTAATTTCTCTGATCAAACTGTATCATCTACTTGAATCAAAATAAATCCTGAATGACAAGAAAATACAGAAGATATGAAGAGGTTCTCGAAGGTGTTGTATCCTGACAGTTCAACTAGATAATGAGGCGATGTGTACCAGTTATCAAGATAATAAAGTTTGTCCATCTTCTTGAATACATGCAATTTTCAGAGTCACTTCGTTAGTGGCAGTTAAAACAAAGCTCCTTACTCCTGAATCAGAACAAAATCAAAACAAAGGAGGCAGAAATAAGTTAATTCTCATTTCTATTTTGCCAAAAAAATGTACAAAACAAAGGAGAACAATACCCTATCTCTTATCTGCAGTCACGGAAAGACTATGTTCGAAGAACAATTGCAATCTGTGAAGTCATTGCCATTCTCGAGCAATTGTCAGGGTCGGAGATTCGTTCTTGGTTCGTTCCAGACAACTTTTATAAAGCTGGTGACATCACCATTACAAGTCGAAGCGAGGGAAGGGAAGCGGCTTTAGACTTTGCAGTGACCGTTCGTTCGTTCGTGGGAGGGCCAATTAGTTTCCAAAATCTCATCTGATGATGGACAACCCATGCAGACTGTCTGGAAACTTAAACTAGCTAATCCCTCGGCTTTTTTGCAAGTTCATGACAGGGTTTGAGAGTGGTTTCTTATCGAATTTGAAGAGTTTCACACAAATTGATGAGACACCGAGCAGTTGCTCTGCTGCTTTTGATATATACTTTATTTTTGCCTATATTTTGAAGAGCTATTGGTCTTGGCCTTCAAGGTATCAATGATGTCCATGACAGGATTAATTCACAGTCATTGGTAAAAATAGAAATGCCAAACTACTTTCCGATATTGGGTGTGTCTGCCTTGATTATATCTGATGTCGTCGATGTCCACTTCTCTTGTCACTCTGCAGTCTGGACTGTATTTATTAGATGAATCAGAAATGACAACTTCTTCATTTCAAAAGCAAGTCCACAGAATAATAAAAAAAATTTAGTGTTCTATTAAATACGATATGAAACTATGTCCTCAATTCATTCCACAGCTCATGAGGTTAATTATGTAGATGTAGCATTTGTATTTAAACATCTCCAAAATGTATTAGCTGGTATGTTTGGCAGTCAAGCTGGGTGAGCTAAACTCAAAATATAAGGTGTACTTTCACTTGGAAAATGTGACAAATTACATGTACAACTAGATGAAAAATTCATTTACAAGCAAAAAGTTTGTATAAACTCCCCAAAATGCAGATGTAGACCATTTCTTTAAAAAAAAAACTTGCTATCATCAGCAACTAATAAAATCGGAAGAGATATTTCTGCAGTTCTAAGTATCCACTGGCTAACCTTCTCCATCTCCATAGAGCAGAATGAAGAAAAATCATTCCAATTGCTTTTTAAATAATCCTAGTACATCAAGGAAAATGTTTCAGGTGCTGTCCACATCTTGGACAGAGCCATCCGCCAAATCTTCTAAATCCATACGATGCAACTACACCTCAGCAGGCATCCTTCCGACAGAATATTTCGATCCCACCGCTGCCACTGCATGATAAAGTGATCAACTCTGCCTGCTCCTCCTTCACCGACAGTCGGAACTACAAATGTCCTCGGCACAAATATAAGCTTTAGTATTTATCCCCTGCCCTGTCAGCCATCAAAGCCCACAGAAACTATGTGATATTAATTTACTCTTACTGCTACGGGGGTTGCTGGTTAAAACAAAATCTGGATCATCCCTCAGCTGTGATTCAAATTTTGTCTTCTTTTTGAGAGAGAGCGGGGGTTCCCACCCTTTCGGCTTCAATCTGCAAGCCAAGAACTGAAGCCTGCCAGATAAGTGCAGCTGTCGGAAGTTCCGATGAGGAGGGGTATCCCTGGTTGGAAAGTAAGGATTCAAGAGAAAAAAAAAAGATGTGCGAGAGCGAGACTGGAGTATGTTTGGGACCGATCTGCAAGGAGGATCAATCGACGATGCTCTGAGCGGGCGTGAAGCAATCCAATTTAAATCGTCGACTGCTGTGCTGTCCCTTACCGTTTTGCTTCACTTCCTGAGCTCTGGATTCACTTCGAGGGCGGGATACACCCATCGGGTGGAGGTCGCCTTGACTCATTTCACTCTCTGACAGCAGGTTTACCATTGAAAATCTTGCATCACACACATCCAAACTAATTACTATCAAACTGATTTCATAGGTAGTGAGAAACCGATTTTATACGAATACCTCATAATTCCCTTTGAATTGGCAATAAAGTTCAAAACTTTGCTTTAGATTAAACTTAATATTGATATATTAGGATTTTTTGCAAACACAGAACAGACGTAGAATCTAAGTTTCATGTGCTAATTAAATTTACCACAGGAACAGAGGACAGGCTAATCATGGGGTTCAATCTTGAATGGGCATTGTATTGGCCAGATTTTTGAAGATCTACTTGGTCGGATCATGGACCTATAGGTCCATGGTCGGATGCATACATGTGTTTTTCCATGGAAGCAAAGACAATGAATGCGTTTATTTACGTTGCGAAAGATGTTCAAACGCCACATTTGTATCCCTTCATCAACTTTGCGTCACTAAAACCATTATTTTGATGCATTAATCAAGATATTTTGATTCACAGAAGAGAAAAGGTGACCAGAAAGCCAAGCAATAAAAATAGAACCTGATTTCAATCCAAACATTTCCAGCTTTAGGCCAATCAGATATTACTTATCTCTATTAGTTTTGGCACCATTATGCCATAAAAAATGGATGATAGATATAAAACAATAAACAGGTGTTCAACTTGAATTTAATGAGTTTTCTCTATTAGTTTTTCATTGGATTCTGCTTGCCTGCATACAGCACAATCTCCACTCCCTGTGGAATATTCCAGAATTGAGCAGTCAAAGTGTTCTAATTGCTATTCAGCATTATCAACATTAGCATACCATAGAACATATAATTCAATATATAAAATATAGATCCTACATCAAACTGATTTAAAACAGGGATTGACCTGAATAATCCAATGAGCAGTGACATGTATCGTACTTCACATGGGATGCATTAGCGATTCACATACAGCTAGTAGTTGGCCGGATTTCTGCAGTCTCACTCTGTTTGTAACTTACTCATTAAAACTATTAATCTGTAAAAATGTTATTAATCTGTCTCTTCAGGAACCGTATAATCTTATAGTCACCTCGAGAAGAATAAAAAAATCCAAAGGAAAATAAGACCTCTATATCAATAAAAGGGTAGAGCAATATTGGCCAAATATTGTTCGCACTGAATAATTTCCTCGAAATGTATCAAGATTAACAGAGTCCAGAGCAGTGCAAAAATTGCACCCTTTTCTAGGAAAAAGGCTAAAATAATAATAATCTGCTTTTATATAACATATCTAAAATTATACCTGTTTGTCAAAATTCTGATGCTGATGACCTTTTTATTGTAGTTCATTAGATTCAACATTTTTTTTTTTTTTTTGGGGGGGGATGGTTTGCACCCCCTGATAGTGGCACCAAGAGCAATGCCAGTTTGTCCCCTATGTATTCTATACTATCTACTGGTCAAGGTCTATAATCATAACACACCAATTTGATATTTGATTTCATATAGGGCATAGAATAGTAGCAAATATTTCATGAAGCAAATCAGTGGCATTTACAGAGTTTATTTTGAATAGGGCCGTCTGCACCAGCATGAGTTTTCAAATTAGTGCGCTTTTCTGATCCGGCAAATTATCGCGATCTGAACAATCTCGAGATTATTTGTAATGGAGATGCAATTATCACACTAGTTCGCTGGATTAATCTCGAGATTGCAATCCAAAGTCAACTTGGGATTATTTGCAAAATAGCGCGCTATTTTACGAATTATCCAGCTAATTCGCAGGTGCAGACGCACTCGGGATTATTTATTCGCGGCGTCAGACCATAATGCACCGATGCCTCGCTAGAGCAGGAATCGCTCTTCTTGCAATGGTGGAGACCGCGTTTCTTTAATCTCAAGATTAATCGCGAAGAGAGCCGATCGGGCTAAAATCTTGAGACTGAGCAAACTCGGGCTGGTGCAGCACTGCCTAATGTGTGGCTCTCATAGGGTGGATGCTAAAAAGTGTCCCCTTATTGTGTGGCACAGGTACAGAATCCTCAAAGAATGATCAAGAGGAAGTCTGATTTCCGAGATGCTTGTTTCACAAGGAGATGCTCTTTAAATAACCCTCCTCCATCCATTCTTGTAAGATGGCACACAGCCAAATCATCCGAGAAAAAGGAAATTATTTTCCTGCACAAGAGGAGCTCAATTTGGTTAGATGGGCAATCACAAAATGCTCTGAAAAAATGCTTCAAGTGAAATAATGAACCGTTACCTTCATGTATCAATCAACTACAGTATACCTGTAAATTTCATATCATACTGACCAAATTTGTTATTGGGTGATTAGCTAGAAATGTCTTGACATTATTCAAACCTTCTCACTAAGCTTTCAACATTCCAAACACATGGAACCATCAAATCACTGTTTTTTCTAATACAAACTGGCAATCTTCTAAGATTTATAATGCCTTTTCTTTTATATTCTTTTATAGATATATATACTTAGTTCTATTCACTTCAGATTTCACAAACTCTACAAAAAAGGAGGGGAGGGGTGTAGCAATGCGACTTTCTATCAATTGATTTGATAATTTAGCTGATAGGAGGAATCCTGTACATTGTTTTAAGTAAATTGTTCATAAAAATACTCGTTAATAAGGACATCTCTATCTTGTATGGATATTTAGTAAAAGCATATTAAGAAATCGAAAGCCAATAAAGAAATAATACCGAACGAGGCAGTGAATTACACTCCAAGATAAATCTTCAACTATTGATTATTCTGGTATGAGCACAGCTATTTATTCGGCGAAATTAATCTGGGACCAGCTACAGCGGAGATAAATTAAAAATCTATTATTGGTATGAGCACACCCACCAATTCTGCGCAATTAATAATTGTTCCTCTGGACCAGCTATGGCCGGAAAACCTATAAAAATCAATGAACAGGTATGAACACAACCATCAGTTTTGCGCAATTAACACTGCTTTCTTAAGATCAGCTAGAGCGGGGAGAATTTAATGATCAATTAAATTGTATGAATAAAACATCAATTTTCCACAATTGATACTCTTTTCACCGGACAAGCCGACAGCAAGTGAAAAATTTAGATCGATTAACTGGTATGAACACAACCATCAAGTCCGCGCAATAAGTGCTCCTTTCCCAGGACAAGCTACAGCCCGGGGGCCCAGACGTCATCGCTGCCGAGGTCGTCGAGCAGGAAGTGACTTGACAGGGAGGGGGATGTATGGATGCAACCCCTCCCTACACCGGGCTTATAACCCGATCATCTTTAATGAACGGGCTTGTTGAGATGTCCCTTAATCTCACAGTGAGCTGTGATTTGTTTCGACATCTGGGCCCCGTAACACAAAGGTTTGCGATTAATCATATGCTTCATTCCTACGACTGATTGTACATTGTAGTCAATGCAATTAATCGTTAAAAAAATATTCCACGATCATTGCTAAGCTTTGTGTTATGAGCCACAAGATGGGGGTAACTGTACACAAATCACTTTTCATAAACTCTTTTAGATTTTGATAGATTTTGATATTTGTGAGGCAGTTGGATATGAGAAGTTCCAAAACATGATAGACTTCTGGTTAAATTCAATCTGAAGCAAAATCATCCAAGTTAACAATATGAAGCAAAAAAAAAAAGCTTCAAAGTGTTAATAAATAAACTTAAGACATGCTTTAATTTGTTTGTCTTGTATCACGAGAAGTAGAAGAATGAGCAGAAAGTAAAATTTTTTTTTTTTAGCATGCCTTTATTCAGCGCCATTTAAGATTTAATTAATTGTTCCAAACAGCTTTTCATTTTCATTGAACAGAGTATAGATACATGTATAAGCTACATCAAATCAATTTAAATGCTGAGAATATGATATATTATAATCATCAAAATAAAGAAATGAAGAAAAGGGATAAAAAACAAGCAATTTCCTGATTTCTGATAAAGAAATATCACATCACCTCAGATGTATATTTAGTAAGTCAGCACACAATTTATAACATTCTAATCTAGAAATATTCTAAATTTACGCATTATGCTAATAATCTCAATATTCAGATAGTCCAACGCAATAGTAATACTTCAAAGGACTGGCATTAATCGTAACCTGAACATAGAAATTAATTTTTAACAATCTCAATAATGTCAAATGCATCCTTGAATAATCTAATCATATAAAATTGAATATGAATAAATGTAAATTACATGGAATGAATTCACTTGTTTTTTTTAACCTCCTAAATTAAGCCTAATGCCAGTGAAATAACTGGGAAATGATTATCCCAATTAGCATAATATTAGTCCTTAATTTACCATCCAACAAGATTTGTTACTTTAGTTTAGCATGAAGCCCCCCCCTCCAAATTTTTTTTTTACCATAAATGAATTTGTTATGAATGGCGGCAATTCATACCATTCTCTTGACAATTGGCTAAAGATCTACTTGTGAGAGGCAAGTATAGATCCATACCACTCTGTTTGCATTCAATGTCAAAATCCATCAGCTAAACAAGGATTAATAAAGGGCGTCTGCTGAAGGAAATATGACCACTGGATTAAAGACTGGATACGGGATTAAGGACTGGATTAAGTTGAGCCATTGTTACCTCACTACTGCCATTCATGAATAAAATAATTCCATGTGAAACGAAAATCAGTGTTTTTGTATGCTAATATTTCAAACATTTAACCCTTAACCCTTTAAATATTGAAAAAGATATGAAATATATGTTCATTTTGATACACTGGTACCATTTTATTATCAAACTTAAAATAATAAAAAAAATTAATTGAATAACATTTTTAAAGTTAAGGAAAATGATATTGATAAAATAAAGAAAATTTAAAGAATGAGCAGGGGATCGGGAATCCCTGGAACTATATATAATCTGACAGTTTTATGGGTGATGTATCCTTTTTGACAGTTAAAAAAAAACATTGATTTGATGGATTTTATGATTTTTTTTTGGCCTTCATGTACACCAATGTCTCCATTCTCACTAGGTGCCACAACAGGACGAAAAAGAAACTAAAAGTTTTGTTTTTCTTCTATATTTGAACGAGACTGGAGAATGTGTATGATTTCACATAATTAAACCATTCACTTCATTTCTTAAATACTGTATTATCATGACGTAAATAAGAAATTCAGTCACTCAGTTTAACTCTCCAAAATAGCCGATAAACATTTGTTTTTGTTGGCTTAAATCCTCTCGGAACAGTTGTGAATATGATATAACCACTAATTTCTCCAATAAACTATATTTCTTCCTCCCTATGTTATTTCACAAAAAACTTCCATTGTACAAACCTTCTGGTTTGCACTAAATTAATTGTAGAGTCAATAAGATATTTCTGGGCCCTGTCTTACAAGAGTTACGATTGATCTGATCAATCTCAAGTATATGGAAATCCATCAATGTCATGAAATTTGCTCAATGTCCTTTGAAAACAAAGAGAAGTATACTTAATTGTCAGGAAAATATTGTATGAATACACATCATATCTAGAAAATATTTTGAATAGACATGTATTTTAGACGTTGACGTTGCTGGCTTTCCATAGTTGCGATTGATTGGATCAATCGCAGCTCTTTGTAAGACAGGCCCCAGGACTGTCCCTTTTATAAGATGGACATCATGTACTGACCAAAAAGCATAAAGCTCAAAATTTGGACAGTCGACAGATCAAGTAGTTTAAAAAAGGGGTTTTAAACTAGATTATAAAACAATGCAATCAAGGCTAGTATATCAGGCTTGAAAAATAAAATACAAATACTTGGCAAGTGTTGGGATGATACTCTGTTGAATTGTTTAATGAGATTTCAAATTAGTCCTTTGGGCGGTCAACGAACGTGGCTCGTTCAAGCCAAGGGATCCCCCAACAGAAACATATCCCACCCATTTGAGGGCAATCCAGAAATAAACATTCTTGGCCAGTAACTCAGAAAATCTGGACACCGTGCCAAATGAACGGTATTTTATAAAATTCTTCAGTTGTAACTTTTATGGTATTACTCACCAGTTGTCGGTATTGCAGAGCAAAGGACATTTACCCCATGTTTTTTTCCTAGTCATGGACTTGTTATATAAAAAAGGGTGTGTTTGTGCTTCCATTTCAAAGACGGAATCAGCGTTTTCAAAGATAGAGATTCACATAGATGGAGAGGGGAAATGAAATATTAACAACTTTGTGTCACAGATATATATACTTTCCAAAAGTACTGAAAAGGATCTCCTCAGAACGAATCGCCCAACCCTACCTTTTCATTTAGATTTTTCTTTAATTAATCAGTTAATTAACTCTATCAATCCATTCATCCATCCGTCTGCCGTCAATCAATTTATCAATCATTATATATTATTATTTCATTAAAAAGAAGAAATATCATTCACACATGTATGAAAAAATGAAAAAATTATTATTTCATGTAATAACATAGGAAAAAGGAAAGAGAGAGAGTGTGACATCATGAACCCACCTCATGAATATTCATGACGATATGCATATAACTGCTTTCACAATATATTGCTACACTTTAAAATTCAATAACTTCATTATTTATTATCAGACTTTGATGAAACTTTCAGCATTTTGCACTGTGAATTTTTAAATTATTTTCAACCCCGAGTATCCCTTTAAGCACAAGCCAATCCAGACACTATACTAATGAACTCTACTGCAACTCTTCCAGGAGATTAAGTTAAAAAAAAAGTTAACATTTGTGAGAAGTAACTGGTGGAGTTTGATGTCTTCATACTCAGGGGAGGCTTCCTCACCTACCCAATTATGAAAAATACCAAATATTTTGTTAGTGTGAAAGCACAGTACTTGTAATATCTATATAAACTCGATCATTGATCATTAAAGTTAGAAAGGTCAAATTGTGGTTTACTGCACAAACCCTTCACTCAAGGTAAGTGGACTGCATTTGCAGCCTATAAGGTCTTTACCAATGACTTGTGTACAAAAAGCCTTCTCGCTAGTCTTATGTGAGGACCCACTTGTTGATCATAATTTTAATCAGGGTCTGTGCCTGCAGACTAGTCAAATCAGGCCTCATCGTTGAGAAAGGCTGCAGTGATTAGCAACAAAAATTAGGTCAATTTTTTATTTTCTGGTCCATTGAGATCAATAAATGATTTCCTAAGTATTTGTAATATCCCAGAAAAATATAGAAGGATCTTTGAATTACCATTTTCCAGTTATTTCTTCATGGTTGAAGCAGCATTTGCATTATGAAAGTAAATTACAAAAAAATTGATCAGCTAGACAAGAAAAATGTGCATCATGTGCTTAAAGGAATGCAAGAGTCTGGTTGCAGGCTTCACACTACAAAAAGTTATCTGAGTCAGGCAAGTGAGAATACATGAATATTTCATGGCCGGAATTTCATATATTTTATAAATATATATTTATAAATTTTTTTTTTTGGGGGGGTGGGGGAGGGAGGGTTTTTATGGGTATTTTCCTCATCAGGTAGATGTTAATACGCCCAGGGTGATGACACTTCTCTGGCTCTTATCTCGGCCAGAAGGAGAGGTGGGAAATATACTGGCTTTACGGCTCCTGCCATTGACACCTCTGCTAATCAATTTAATCAGCAAGAGTTGTGAAGTGCTTCCCCTGTATACAGGGAAGTTCGGGGAAACTCTTCGTTTCGATAGCTTGTGATGATTTTTTGTTTACTAATCGTGAACACATAAAGTTTTGATAATTTTCTAATGTACATTCATCATCATAAAGAATTGATTTTCCTGTCTTTCAAACTCAAACTGACTTGCATTTATTACTACAAGGCAACAACTCAACAGGCTTGTTGAAAATATCATTACATGAAGAGTCAAAAATATATATTTTTGGGGGGAGCACTATTATTAATGCACCGTGATACAATGGTAAATTAAATGCCATATCAAAACACCATTTAATGAAATGTAAGATTAAACTCCCAATACATGTATCTCATATAGGGTATGTTAAACTGTAACAACAATTACTTTTTGGATACAGCTTCCCATAATGCATAGAACATTGACTAAATCAATCTACTATAGTGTTCTGGATTGCCAGTTCAAAGCACACCAACAGCTTTCATCCACGCTCTCCTGACGATTATAAACTTTGATTCTCGTTAAATTTCAAGTCAATCCTACTTCGCTTGACATCATTCGAGGAAACTAATCTGGTTTCCTCCGCTCCCAGAAATATCCCCTCAAAACCGCATCACGTGACCCCTTCACCCTATTCCACCATCCTCCCCCTGTCCTCATATCCCACGATTCCACTTCCTACGACTCTCGATAGTTAAGATAAAGATCTCACTGTCTAGTTCACGAAGACGCTCCAGACCATCGAATCAAGATTTGTTTTTTCCTAAATAAAATTTTGTTAAATATCAATTTTTTCTGCAGAAAGTTTGCTCACACATCATCACCATTTTAAGAGCGTGTCTCAAGAGGTCAGGCCTCATTACATTTGCTCAGGCGACAATTGCTGCGATGGAAAATCTAACCTCTTAAACTAAATAAACCCTAACCCTTATCTTTATATTATTCTGAACCAAAAACGCTATTTCAATCCTTTATTACTCTACGCCTATGCAGGAGCAAATGTTATGTCACCCAAAATCAATGAAAATTTTTTAAAAATAATTTTTTTTGGTGTAATTATCAGAACAAGACTGTAGAATATCCATAATCTCACAAACTTCATTCTTTAACTGTCTCTTTTTGATTCTTCAGGTAATTACACCATCATGTAACAGAACAGGAATCAAATTCAATCACATACATTTTCATAGCCAAAAACCTGCCCCTCCCCCTTCCCCATAAATGAAATTGAAATCCACTTTTTATCCATTTCATTTCTCTCTTTATCAAAATGCACGTTAACAGTTTGATACATTTTACTAGAACAGGAAATTAATTAAATCAAATCAGTGAATGAACATTCCGACTGCAAATTTTTATAGCATAGAATCAAGTTAGCCAGTAGGAAAGAGACATTTGTGTAATGAGCTAAAACTTTTCAGGGGGCACAATATGGCATATGAGGTAAAAATTTCCATAAATTCATGAAGAGTGAACATCTCAACCTTTTGAAAATTAATCTAATTTTGTGATAGACTGATATAATTGTCACAGAAATATTATATTTCACCCCCCTGTCTTCAACTCTCATCCTTTACCCCTTATTTCACTTTTTTCTTTATTGTGAAACTTTTTTTTTTTTTTTTTTTTTTTTTTTTTGGGGGGGGGGGGTGGGGCACCAGTACGTGCCCCAAGACCCCCTCCATCTATACACCAGTGAAAAGAGGGTAAGATGTTAAAAATTCCTGTCCTGAATTAGATTTCTAACCCAGAGTCAAGCAATATGTTTCCCTTCATCAAACACCATCTATTTAAAGTGATTACCCACTGATAAAATTTGAGACTGATCTGGACAGAAGCGTGGTAATTCCCTTGAGGAACTCCAAAATTGAATGTATATTTTTCTCCGAATTGGAAGATGCATTCATACTGGTGCATTTGGATGAATGAATGAAATTGAAGAAAATGTGGTACGAGTTTATTGAAGCACTTGCAATCGATTGCAAGTCATATTTAGGTCACAAAAATCAGTCACAAGTCTGGCAATTAATTGCAAATCAACACTTGATTGCTGGTCTGATTCTTGTAACTAAAAGTAATAAATTTGGTAAAATTACAAGTGATATATACAATTATATCAATTGTAAATTAGCAATAGAAATATGCAATGGATTGCGAATATTTTATTGCAACACCCACAAGACTTCATATTTTTCCAAAATCATGTCAATATAAGAATTAATAAGTTCCTTTGAAACTTATTCCTGGATCCATCAGAAAAAAAAATCATTTTTTGTCTGGATTGCAAATATTTTATTGCAACACCCACAAGACTTAATATTTTTCCTAAATCATGTCAATATTAGAATCAATAAGTTCCTTTGAAACTTATTCCTTGATCCATCAAAAAAATAAATCATTTTTTGTCTGGCTGTTATGAAATCATTTTAATAGGCACCTGAAAAAGTCAGACCTATGTCTTGCACTCACAAGTCAAGCAAATGTCTTTGTGTTGTGCAAATTATTTGCAAAGATAGGTTTTGTTTTCACATCAGAATCTGACATATTGAAACCATCCCCTATTCCTCTTCAAATTACCTTTATGTTGAGTAACTAGCACAAAAGAGAAAGATTATTCATACATGTTCCTCTATACTCATAGCATTATTAACCATAATCATAGATGCATGTATTTTTTTTACGTTGTTTGCATGATTAGCCATTTATGAAATTATTTTCAGGGAGCATGCTGAAGTTAGCGGCTGGTTTTCATCTACAGAATGGTGACATATCACTTCTTAATCCTAATGATAGCTGAGTCATGCCTGACAAGTTTTAGAAACTGGGTTAAGTGGCTCCAGATAGTCACATTCAATGAGAACATTGAGCTTTTGATGATAATCATAACCATCGTTATTCAGGGGATAATTGCTTATTCAAAAATGCTTTCTTGCTGTACTCTTTCATCTGATTTATAAATATTCATATTCCATACTGATATGCGTCTTGTATTGCAATGTTTACCTCTCTATACCATATCTATCTATTTTGAGAGTTCTGTATAAACCTTTTACATTGCTTTTCATGTAAATATGTTTATAATCATTAAGGGCGTCATTAAAAGATCAATACTAACTGGTGAATGGGCTCCTCCAACAAGAGAACAAAAATGAATGGATAGGATTTTCTTCCTTCAAAATCAAGTTACAAATAAATAAATGAAAATAATCAAATAATAATAAAAATTATACAAATAATAATTTCAATTTGTTCGATATGAGATGTAAAACTAACATTTTCAATCATGGCTGACTGTATTATTAATCAATCAATTTTATTTTTCAATTTAAGATGGCAGTCTCACCTATTTCTTGTATGACTACTTGAATATCTTTGCTTATTCTAGAAAGAAAGGAAAGAAAATGACCAAGCTGCTCCAACAGCTTTTATTCTTTGATTATTGTTAATATTCAAATCTTTTCATTTCAACTGTGTACACTGTTACAAAAACCCTGATTTTACAGAAAAAAAAGATTTTGCAGAAAGCAAAACAGAATCATTCTGTAAATTCATAAAACAGGAATTTTTCTGCAATTTAACAGAACAGGTCTGTTTAAAAAGGGGAAAAGGGTGTTTTCTTTAAAGGAGAATGAAACCCTTGAAACCAGCTGAATCCATATCAAAGAGAAAAATCAAAGAAACATATTGTTGAAAGTTTGAGGAAGATTGAATGAATAATAAGAAAGTTATGAGCATTTTAATATTGAGATCACTAATGCCATGTAGATCCTACCATTGGCAATGCGACCAAGATCTGTGATGTCACACACGTACAACTCCCTCATTACTTTAGTACTTATTTCACTTATATTCTCACTTTTATAGAGTCTATCACAAGGTGAGGTGTTCTCTTTATGAGAGGACAAGAACAGAGGTTTCACAACATTATATCATTGATGAATCGTTTGTCATATGATTAGAATGAGCAAAAAGAGATGTTTTGGGGTATATTTTCAGTGTCCAAAAGGGGAGAGTTGTTCATCTGTGACATCATAGATCTTGGTCGCATTGCCAATGGGAGGATCTCCATAGCATTAGTGATCTCGACATTCAAATGCTCATAACTCTTCTATTGCTAGTCCTATTTTACTCAAACTTTTGTTGATCTTATTCTTTGATTTTTCTGCTTTCACAAAAGCTAACTTGCTCCAAGAGTTTCATTCTCCTTTAAGGAAATTTGTATGGTTACATACATGTACACCAAATACCAATTTCCTGTAAGATTACGCAATCTGGTAAGATTACAGGTGTTCTAGAGTCTCTGCTGCAGGAACTTCTTTTATTTTAAGGATAAATTTTCTAACAGTGTATACATGAAAATAATTGCAACTTATCATGTTTTGAGGTACATGAAAAAAAAAAATAAAAACCAAACTTAGTCACTAAAAAAAATAGCATAACTTAATACTGAACAGCTAAAATGGCAAACATGGTATTTAATACCATTGTATGTCTCACATGAAGGACGTTAATGCTGGTATTGATGATGATAAAAATGATCGTTAAATGTATTTCCGCTTCCACATCCATGTATCATATTCCTAATCATTTTAGATTTAAAATGTCAGTATTAAGAGATATGTGTCACACATTTAGATGTAAAGGTATTGAATTTGAATTTTAAAAAATGAAATAGTAACAAAGGTACTGTTACAAAGATAAAAGAATATGTTTCACTTTCATACACACTCCTAAATATGTAAACAGAAAAATAGCATGTTGTTTCTGTCTCGCAAGGAGGTTTTGCAGGAAAAAAAACCCTATTTCCTTAAATGCAAAAATCAGAAGAATGAATTTACAGAGCAATAGCAGCAATTGAATTAATAAAACGCTCTTTGACTTCCTCTTTGGTTTTACCGTTATGGTCAAATAAAGCAGTCAAACAGAAATACAAATATTTTATTTCGCAGAAATGATTCTTTGGTCAAGTTCAAACTCTCAAGAGACTATAAACGACCAAGTCAAGTTTTGGTAAACCATGAAAGATGACTAAAATAGTTTGTGAGTAGTAAGACAGAGACTAAATTCAGATGACGTGAATGTGTCGTTCCTAACCAAGATTAGTAATAAACAATTTATGAGAGGCGAAAACAGGCTGTGTGGGGCTACTATGTTATAAATTTCCTAATTAACATGGACTACAATGTTACCTACGGCTACTTGGGAAAAGGTTATGAGGGTACTTCAGCTACTGCTTTTTTTTCTCAACATAGGTAAAAACGTAAAAATACCCATCCAAAAGGTTAGCCCCCCCTCACTTTCTGTTTGGCCCCCAACTTTCAAAACTTTTCCACGAGCCCTCTTTGTTAAAGAACACATACTTTTCAAAAAAGATACAACATCTTTTGTTTTGCAGATTGCAAGTACTGGTAGTCAACCAGGGGGAGGGGGGGGGGGAGGTTCATGGATGATAACATTGTACAGCAAAGTTCATCCAACACATAACATGAACTTTGAGGGCAACAGACCCAGTGCACTTCACTCAGCCCTTGCGTGACTTGAAACGATCTCTTCGCTTCAATCAACCCCATCCAAAACATGGAACCGACATTGAATATTCAGGTTATCTCCTCTCTATTAGGCCATTGCATAAGATGCCATTGGTCAATAAGGCAATATTTAGAGACAAAATTAGGAAAGATATAAGGTCAAAGTAAACCCGAGAGAGCTGATGCCTGATTTCTCTGGAGGAAGAGTCGTATTAGATGGTTTCCGAGCCTCAGTCAAAACGAAGGCCATTTTGTTTGTGTTCCGCTGTGAGGCGTGCAATGAAGATGGACGCAGTTCTATATTAAAATATCTGATCGGAGGTGGCGCTTCCCCCGACATCTGGGAAAAACAGGCAGTAGCTGTCATGGTGCGAGTGCTAATAGGAAACGTATGATAGAGGATTTGATCTTCTCAGCTTGTTGTGTACAAGCAATGCAACATCGATCATTACTTAACTGATGGGTGCAATAAACAAGGCAAAATGCTGTTTTGTTTAATCTCACTTTGTCTAGATTATATATTCTAATTTTGCTTACATTTAATTCATCTAATATCTATATGGTATAAATATATGCCCATAACTTTGTTATTTTAACCAAATTCTGATGACATTTTCATTGTTTTGTTTAATTTAACTCTATTCGTTAAAATGACACTTATAGCCAAGAGTAACCCTTTTAACATAATAAAACATATAAAAGAACTGTAGAGAAGAGTGTGGTACAAAAAGAAAATAGAGATTTTTTTTAAAAGTCCTTATTATTTCAGGATTATTAGTCACGCTTTATAGGTAAAGCAATAGTACTAGACTACTAGGAGAGGAAGACTTTTCAAGTATGAAATTAGCAACATACAGGAGTACATGGATATTATACTATAGTATATGGATATTTTACATGGTTGTATTGATAAAGGCTGCACTCAAACATATCTTTAAGGCAGTAATCTCTACCAATATTCAGATATCAAAAAGCAAATAACAAATCTTTCATGGGAGCATTCTGACACAGTTTTTCAGTCATTTTAAGGATCAGTGAGTTTCATCTTGAAAGTAAAGGTTACCTAATTGGAGTGTACTAAAAGATAAATGTATGTTCAAAATGAAAGAATTTAGGCACGTATGCAGTATGATCGTGATTGAGATTTCTGTTATATGCCTACTACTACTACTACTACTACTACTAATAATAATAATAGGCATTTATATGGCGCCATCTATCTAGAAATATTCTATTCCGAGGCGCACAAGAAAAGGAAAGAATGACAGAGTTTGGATGAGAGTCAAAGTGCCAAGAAGTAATACTGTTAGAAAAGAAAAGACTTCAGTTTAGATTTGAGAGTCTAGTGATGATATTTCTTGGATTCAATGCCAAATTATTCCAAAGAGGAGGTGCTGCTGGAAAGCTCGCTCACCAAAGGCTACACATGTTTTGGGAGTCTTAAGAAGATGTTGGTGTGATGATCTCAGGCTACGAGCTGGTGTATAAGGCATAACAAGGCCTTGTAAATATACCAGTGGTCAATCAACTTTTAGCATAAAATACTCTAATTTTTCATTTTACAGCATTTTATGTTTGAATTTTTATTCTTACAACTGATAAAAACTTGAACAAATGCAACCAAGGCTTGAGGCAAACTAAACGTTTTTTGAAAGACAATTCTTTTAGGATAAGAAAAGTGTTGATTGAATACTATGTACAGCCTACAGGCGCTTAGTGACTATTGATAAAAGTGGTATAATATAAGAAAACAGAATTATTATCATTTCTTGGCATATTTTCATCTCATTCATATGGGGACATCTTGAGCCAAAATTAAACCATTTTAACATGAAAACTTCATTGATGGATGAGGAGACATACCACAACATATGTTAATAAATGTTCGACCAATAACAAGAAAAAAAGATGATCAACTTGGCCAAGAACAATACACAGTGTACACGCATCCATTATAAGTCAATGACACGGATCTCTAAAAAAAGCCCAGAAACATCAATAATTTAGGAAATCTGGAACATTTACTTACAGTAAACAAGAGATACTGAACAATTACTCACTCTTTAAGCCAAAACCATGCCGAAGTCTATTAAAGCCACATATTGTGTAGTATTAAAGACGAGTGAGGTGGTTGTGAACTTGCGATCCATTTAGATATAAAAACAATGGATGACTAACAGATTGCAAGAATTTTAAACTTGTGAGGCGAGAATTAATTGCACTTTGAAACTTTGGCCTAGTAATGTACACAGGTCAGTTGCTACACTGGGTACGTTCACACCATCCAAATGTTCAAATGTTTTGTTAAGTTGTTTGAAATACACAGTTCTATATAGCACATATCACTTATATGATATATTAAAAAGTCTCTATGTGCTTCAAAGGGACCTCGATGTTATTACCCTGACGGCCTTTTACAGCTCACAAGCATTTCAAGGAATGAATTACTCCCAGGTACAACACTTACCTCACCTGGGTTGAGTGCAGCACAATGTGGATCTATTTCTTGCTGAAGAAAATTATGCCATGGCTGGGATTTGAACCCATGGCTCTCTGTTTCAAAGTCAGGGGAATAATCCACTGAGCCATAACACTGAAATTGAGCTGCATTGAGTCAAGAACACTATTAAAATTCACCACAATGAACTACTTCAGTTGTTACTTGAACACTTTCAATGCAAAAACATTGGTGTGATACCTTCACTAGTCAGCGATGTGAGAGGACCGCACCTGCACTTTACATCAGTGTTAAATTCCTGGTTTTAGTTGAACACATTGACACTTTTCAGTTATTTATTCAAATTCCATGGTGTATTTTCAACATCTCCTTGGTGCTGTGTTTTGACACTGTATGGTGTTAGTGACTTTCCAAGTTTGACACCTCCTTGTGCAAAATGCTTGAAATTGTATTTATATATTTCCAAACTTGTATAGAATAAATTGCCCCCCCCCCCCGGTCAATCCTGGACTGAATGTAGGCCTATATATTTTATGGAAATACCTAATGATCCAATAGCTGGAGAATATATTGTATGAGGCTGTTCTCATTACGCTTTCTAAAACTAGTTTACTGAAAACCGATTCAGGAAACCAGTTTGGAAGATCGCTTTGCTAGCGTTCCCACTTGATCACACGAAAGTGGTTTTCAAAATACTTCACGTAAAGCGATCTTCTTGCTATGGAAACGCTCTCAGTGGGGTGAAATGTTTGGCAAGAAATTTGAAACTGCTGCGTAAGCATTCTACACCTGTTATATGGAGTAGCGCGCGCAAAATGTGCGAAGATCGCTTCCCAAAGAACGGTTGTGTCCTCACTTACCCTAAAACCAGTATAACGAGGCAAAGCGATCTTGAAAACTACATCGCGAGGTGGTTTTCTGAACCGGTATGGAAGATTGCTTCGACCGTTCTCTCTACACATTAAACTAGTTTCTACTAAAATAGTTTCCAGTAATTTAGGAAGGTGGTGTATATGAGGTAAAAAAAGATCATGGCAACTGGCAACAGCATGAAAATATTCCCTTGGTAAGTTGGATTATTAATCAACAAAGAAATGTATCATTCATACATGAAGAATTAAATATATTCCATACAAAACAGTAGAATTCCTGAGAAAATATAAAACAGAAAATTTCTTCCTCTGATTCACTATCATTTGGTTTGACAATCAATCGCCTCCTCTCCATCACTTAAAGGGGAATCCAACCCAAATGAAAACTTGTTTTTAGAGCAAAAAGAAAAATCAGACAAGTTCATAGGTGAAAGTTTGAACAATATCGGACAAACAATAAGAAAGTTGTGAATGTTTAAAAGTTGTAAAAATTTATAATCACTGTACCCATGGAGACTTCAAATTGGCCGCATATGTGATGTCATAGTGATGCAAGGCAAGGACTACTCTTCCATGTACTCCAATACATAAAATGGCTAAAATGTCATTTTCTTCAAAAGTTTTACTTCAAATTATATTTTTCTTTCATAAGGACATAAAACAATACACTACCTGGGTTATATTTAGATTACTGCCCCAGGGGAATGGGTTCTTAGGAGAAAACCACAAATCCCTGATAATTAAGTACATGGCCTATGGGAAAGTTGTCCTTGCCTCTTGTCATAATTTACTTATCCAGTTGCCAATTTGAAATCTACATAGTCTTAGGGATCTCAATTTTAATACAGCCATAACTTTCTTATTGCTTGTCTGATTTCTTTCAAACTTTCATCATTCTGTTTAATTTATTTTTCTCCTTTCCAACCCAACATTTTATGACCAAGGCTGGATTCCCCTTTAATCCAGCCCCTAGAGATCAGCTGACATTTTCAAGAAATCTCATCTGATAGTGTGATGGTCATGAAAGCTTTTGAAAGGACACTATACAAAAGTACATTGGATCATCAAAACACAAGATGAAATATTGAGGGGTACATGTAATATAGGGGGGGGCACACAAACGGAATGGCCAATATGAGGACCACTTTGAGGAAAGCACAAAAAATAAAACATTTTACAGAAAAAAATCTTTTGAAAAGAAACTATACAAAAGTACAGTGGAACAATAATCAAAAGAAACAGTGTGCATATACCAGGGGGGAGGGGGGCACTATCCGTTGAAGGGCCCCTCCGAGGGCCTCTTTGAGGGAGGCAATGTGAAAAAAAAAGCAATAAAAGTATTTCAGCAATATTTAAAAAAATACTTTAAAGGAGAATGAAACTCTTGGAGCAAGTTAGCTTTTGTGAAAGCAGAAAAATCAAAGAATAAGATCAACAATAGTTTGAGTAAAAAAAAAATAGGACTAGCAATAGAAGAGTTATGAGCATTTGAATGTCGAGATCACTAATGCTATGGAGATCCTCCTATTGGCAATGCGACCAAGATCTATGATGTCACAGATGAACAACTCTCACCTTTTGGATGCTGAAAATATACCCCAAAACATCTTTTTGCCCATTCTAATCATATGACAAACGATTCATCAATGATATAATGTTGTGAAACCTCTGTACTTGTCCTCTCATAAAGAGAACACCTCACCTTGTGATAGACTCTATAAAAGTGAAAATATAAGTGAAATAAGTACTAAAGTAATGAGAGAGTTGTACGTATGTGACATCACAGATCTTGGTCGCATTGCCAATGGGAGGATCTACATGGCATTTATAGTGATCTCAATATATTCAAATGCTCATAACTTTCTTATTATTCATTCAATCTTCCTCAAACTTTCAACAATATGTTTCTTTGATTTTTCTCTTTGATATGGATTCAGCTGGTTTCAAGGGTTTCATTCTCCTTTAATAATCAACCAAAGAAATCACTGGGACCAGAAGGAAGGAGTGGCCATTTTGATTCTTTTTCCTTTACATGCCCAGAGAATACATGGGCCAAAGATGAATAATTTGATTCTCATTTATAAGATACTGAAACGTTACAATCCATTTCCAAAGACGGAAAACCATTGGATTTCAAGCCAAATTTGAGAAAAAGAGGATTGGAATTTGTTTTTTCCGATTGATCAGTAAACTGCTGTCTATATCAACTGAATATCCGGACAATAATTCAAAAATTCTGCTGGCGAATGCTTCCACCCTTTAAAGGGCAAGTCCAACAAAAAGTGGATTCGAATAAACAGAGAAAAATCAAACAAGCATAATGCTGAAAATGTCAAAATAGAAAATTATGTCTGTATTTGGGGGAGCGAAGTCATGGAATAGAAGGGTTAAAAGAACATTCCTATTTTGGCGGAAAGGGGGGTATTTCCTTCTTTTGTATTATAACTAAACAATCAAAGAATATATGAGAAATTAATCTATTCCTAAATAAAATAATTCCTGAGAAATTGCAGCCTTTTTAGGAATATGTCTACATTATATGTTGCCAATAAGCAGCTAATAATTTATTAGATTAAGTTTGTCCTTTTCTTTGCAATGTGAAGATTTATGGCAATAATTTGTAGACTTTGGGATAATTATGAATATTATATGCCAATCTGGTATCCAGAACACATCTAGTAAACACAGCACAGCATGCATCAAATTGTGAGAGAGTGTATTATAGCACTATATATTTATTTAGTATAGCTTCTGTTTAATTTTCTGTAGTGTGAACAGAACTCAAGTTTTATAAGGTTTCTGACCCCTCCCATTAGGGACCTCCACACACCCTGGGGGTTTCCCTTTTCCCATGATGCAACTCAATCATGTCAGAGGCAGACCGTCTATAATTAGCGCCCTCGCCAGCATGGTTTCTGCCGGTTCGGGGCAGGGCTTTTCCGATGTCAATCTTGATATTAGATCAAGCCCTCACAGTAATGCGTAGTGGATCAGTTTAATTTGGTTTATTTGATATAGCATTGATATGACCCTGGCATGGCAGCCATTTTGTGAATGAAAAAAATAAGCACCACGATATCCAGGCTCTATTACCAATTTTTCCGAAATCAATTCCCTCTGTATTTTCAATACTCTGTGAAATAGCCCCTCCCCCATGAAAATAGCAGCTTAAATAATATTTTCATATGTATATCAGATCCCCTTACTAATAGTCACATAATCAAATTATAAAAAGTATAAATTAGGGCCGTCTGCACCAGCCCAGGTTTTCAGATAATTGCGCTATTTCTGATCTGGCAAATTATCCCTATCTGAACAATCTCGAGATTACTTGTAATTGAGATGCAATCATAGCGATAGTTCACTGGATTAATCTCGAGGTTGCAATCCTAAGTCAACTTATTATTTGCAAAATAGTTCGCTATTTTCAAATTATCCTGCTAATTCGCAGGTGCAGACGCACTTGAGATTCGACTCAGGATCATTCATTCACGGCGGCGTCAGACCATAATGCATCAATGCCTCACTCGAGCACGAATTGCTCTTCTTGCGCTGGTGGAGATGGGGTTTCTTGAACTCAAGATTAATCGCGAAGAGGGCTGATCGAGCTAAAATCTTGAGCAAACTCGGGCTGGTGCAGCACCGCCTATTGTAAAGGTGGTATTCATGAGCAGGCCACACACTTCTTCCAGAAAACCTTGCAAAAATATCAGAAGGTTCACAAAATGACAAAGCAGGGAAAAAGGTTCTTCACTCATAAAAATACTGTTTTTTATCATCACTTTCTTCAAGGGGGGGGGGGTGCACAAGGTTTTGTGTACAGCTTTGGCTCAAGCATGTCAAAAGGACATGTGAACCTCGGACCCTCACTCTTTCTTTCTCTCTGTCTCTATCTCTTTCTTTTTTTCTCTCTCTCTGTGGATCTGCTCTTGGGTTAGGGTAAGGTTGTAAGAGTGCGTTTGGTTCACAATATGACAAACATAAGTATTAACGTTAATTAGAAGTTAAGGTTAGGTTTCATGATTTTACATGGGAGCCAACGTCATCAGGGCAATCGTCAGGACAATCCAATTTACATCAATGTATCTTAGGGTATTTCTTAACCTGTGAGGATCGAAACTAGCTCTTTAAGCAAAGTTGCATGTTCAGAACTTACGATGGATGGGGGAAGAAGGGTTCGGGGGAAAGCATAAATGTTCACAATCAAAGGCGGAAGAAAATGAAGTGCTTCCTTCGCATCACACACTTTTCAAACTGATAGTGATCGGTAGAGTGAATCACTCTGGAAAAATAGAACAGCCTATCGGAATCTTTTTCTTTTCATTTTCGAGATTGTGACCAGAAAAGGAAGGGGAAGTGGAAAGATATTGAAGGAAAAGGAGAGGGGAAAACAAATTTCAAAAAAATTCGAGTCAATTCAGAGACCCATGCGAGGCATATTTCGGAGAGGCATTTTAGCGCTTTTTAATTGGCGATTTCCACCTTATGTATTATTTTCGTTATTTTCAAATGACCTAATGATAATCCCCACATCATTACCTTTCCATTGATATATAATAAGACCATATTTTATAATCAATATATTTCTCCTTTAATATAGCAAACTATTTTAGAGGATGTCCCATTGCCTAAATCCTTGTGCATTGAGAGTAGTCCTTACAACATGTGTGTACGTCCAGCTAATGAGGGGGTAATAATACATTTTGGTGTTTATGCATGCATGCAATTCTAATGAATGCAAGTATATGTAGGGCAGTGTTGTGCAATAACTTGATTATAAAGCCATCACTTAATAACGTAAGTCATTAATTAAAGTCTCAACATAACTAATAACGCAAGATGTATTGAATGAGAATAAATTAGTTCAATGCTTAAAAAATCAATTAAAAACTATCGTTCTATAAACAAATTTTACAAAATAGATTGACTGCTATATCAATTTTCACTGATTTCTTCTTTGTGAAAATTTGATTTTTATCAAATTTATACCAGTTCGCAGCACTCTATCTCTCTTTCAGTGATGTTAAAAGTTTTCTTCATAAAGGCCCTTCCAACACCTACATGTATCTTACAGATAAAGTTATTCAAAATCACATGTACAATTCTAGAGGATTAAAAGTACACAATCAGAAGTAAGATTATCTTAAATTTCTGCAGTCCTGTAAACCAATTTCTTGTGTTATACCTGAACAAATAAAATCACATAAACTTCATTTGCATTCTTTGCTGTCAAAGGAACCATAAGCCTCATTGCATTTTATGAATCAACAATTTAATGCACAATTACTTTCAGCCCATTTGGTGCAGTGCCAAGACAGGCGTTAGGTCAATGAGGAACCGATCCAGGTATAATTCGGTTAAATTAAAATTGTCTGATTGGATGCAAAACTAAATTTTCTGACTAATATTGACTTTTTTAACCAGTATCTCAATACGGTGGAGGAAGTCGTACAAATATAGCTCATGGGCTGGACATTAAAGTTGTAATGAAAATAACCTGTTCGCTAGCATTTGTTTTTGCTTGTTGCAAAATGCTCAATGGAAAATCATCTATTAATTATTCAAATGAGAAACTGAGGTTCTTAACTGAAATTAATTGTCAAATTGCACCTGGGAGGCCTGCTAGAAAAGGGTGAAGAAATTATTTCTGTAATGGAGGTATATCTAAAATAAAATAAAAATAAAAAATTGTACATAGTACAATTGTACAATAAAAATATAGATTTGTGACTAATCTGTTTGACCTGCAATTTAAATATAGAAAGGGGCACCATTTGATGTGGCTGTCATTAGTGACAAAAATTCATTCTATTTAAAGAGAAACAACAACTCAACAAAAAAACACAAAAAACCCACTAGATTAATATTCTGGTAAAAGACAATACTAGAAAAGCAGATATGTTATGGTTGGAAAGGTAGGCCTACAGATTACAATAATATTGGCGACTTCAAATTGGATAGATCAATAATATCACTGTGATGAAAAAGTACAATTTTAAGTACTAGTAGGTCAAAAAACAAAATAACAGCAAGGAAAAATAAAATGGATCCCCCATGCTATCCCCCTCAAAATGTTTAAAAGGCCTCCAGTGTAGTGAAAGAGTTTATGTACATTTTCATTGGGCTCTATATGTTGATTTTCTGTTAACAATTAGTACATCAATCGAGATTTTTTACTCAATATTTTGTTAAATCAAATTGCTTTACCTCCACTGACGTTGCTTCCACTAACAGAGACGACAGACACCTTTCTTCTGTTCGATATTGGCCAATATCATCCGATTGTCAACTTGAAGTGACGAATTGAGAGGAGTGGTTTCATGCAGGTAGTAAGATGAATGAAACATGCAGAACTGGAAAAAAAATATGGTAAAAGATGAAATGATGTAAATTGTTAAAGTACATGGCAGCAAAGGAAGAATGTGTACAGAAAAATGCATCAAGGAAAAATCTTAACAAATTTTTCACCTAAAAAAAAAATTGTCTATTCAAATTCTCTATTTATTTGATTTACTGCCTTATTTTGATTTATCATTATTTCATTTCATCAAATTTACACCAGTGACAGCCATCATCGGGCAGGCACCAGTGGACCGCCCGGTTTGACTCGGGCTTAGTACAGACAGCTTTATGAAACACCAAACTGGACTGGAAGAAGTCATGTTTGTAGTAGAATCATGATCAGGAAGATCAGATTTCCATTGCGTTCATTCAATTTCTAACACCCACACTTCTGGAGAATAACCTTTCAATGTTAAGACTGTCAAAAGTTCACTCATGTGCAATCGTAGCTTGAATGAAATATCTTTAAAAACAACATTTCTAGGGTAAACAAAAAGCCTTGCATGATTTTATCTAATCAAGGTTTAATGATTCAACCTTGTAAATATAATCCTAGCTACCTTGTCATTGGATATTTGCATGTTAAGTAGGATCTCCTGTCAGGCTTTGTTAAGACATCATGGCTTAAATTCTGTCATATTTTTAGCCATCCTCCTCTACTTCAACACCAAGTTCAAGTTTGAGCATTAATACAACATTGCTAATGAGCATAAAGACAATGCTTCACTACAAAACAGTATTTTTACTTCACCCTGCCAACAGTTTCTCACAGTGTATCCCAAACTGTGTTCACGGTGTGGAATGTAATGAGAAATCACATTAACAACTGCTAAATTCTAGCAGTTTTACGGTGTAAATCACATTTTCATATAATCTACTGTACGAACACCCAGTGAACCTTCACAGTGTAGAGGTGTCCACAGTGTGAAATTATATCTTACCTCTGTTAAATTCTGGCATTTTAACAAGTGTGAATTACATCTTCACATAAATCCACCATGTGAACACACTGTGGACAAGCATTCACAGTGTAGGTGTCCACAGTGTGAATCCAATCTTCAAATAGTCTATGAGACCACATTGTGAACAAACATTCACAGTGAAGAGGTGTCCACAGTGTGAAATTATTTCCACACTGTTAATTCAAGAGTTTGAATCACATCTTCACATAGTCCACTATGTGAACACACTGTCAACAAACCGCAGTGGTATCCAGTGTGGAAATTATCTTCACACTATCAAATTCTGACATTTTTAGAGTGTGAATCACAACTGCATTCAGTTCATTATGCAAATACACTGTGAACACACTATGAAAACACTGTGAACACAGTGTAAACATGACACTTGAACAAACTATGAAATCACTGAAAACTCTGAAAACACTGAAAACAAACTTTGAAAACGCTGTGAACTCACTGTGAACACACTATGAAAACACTGTGAACACAGTGTAATCATGACACTTGAACAAACTATGAAATCCCTGAAAACTATTTAAACATTGAGAACAAACTTTGAAAACACTGTGAACTCACTGTGAACACACTATAAACACACTGAGAACACATTATGAAAACACTGTGAACACACTGTGATTATACTGCGAACACACTGTAAATACTGTTAAAACACAGTAAACACACTGAGAGCACATTATGAAAACAATGTGAACACACTGTGATTACACCGTGAACACACTGTGAATACAACGTGAATAAACTGTGAGTACACTGTGAATATACTGTGAACACACTGTGTGATACTGTGTTCTTCTAGTGCAGGGTTATTATCCATTCTAAAGTGCCAGGCTTTAGCATGGTTACTCTGATCAGGCGCTCGAGCATTCAGGGAACTTTGTATACCATACCCACTTCTCCTGGGTTCAGGATGTGAGTTTGAATTTATGTTTAGATTTATTTCAATGTATTACTTTCGACCAGTACATGTAAATATCTAAAAATACTTTCTATATTTTGAGCTATCCAAGAAGGCAATGACTCCATAGGACCTTACAATATATTAAAGTAAACTGATAGCTTTTTCCAATTATGATGCATTTCCAGTACAGAGATACATGTATAATATTTGATAACAAGTAGCCTATAACATCAACAGGTGATAAAGCTACAATGCATATGATCGAAAGCTTAGAAAAGTATGAAATTCTTACCACAATTGATTCAAGTAACTTAGTACATGTATGCATCTCTCAAATTAAATTGGGTTGATCATATTCTTAGCAATTGTTGGCCTTATTCTTTAACCAAATACCCTCTCAACTGGTGTATTATGTAATTTTCCACAGCCAAATAAATGATTAGATTCTAAAAAGGAAGGAACTGGTTGGGGAAGTCCCTCTCTGACTGGTGCAATGAAATCTACAAGAAAACTGATATAAAATGTGATTAATGATTAACTCTGATTAATCTCTAACACAGACAGCTGCCCTTATTAGTATAGATTATAATAAAATAAACTGTAGTGAACATTCATGTTCTGCCAGGATTGGTGACTTTGGTATACATTTTAAACACTGGTAAATTTTATCAATTATGTAAAATGACTCAGGCAAAAATAGCCATGTCATTGCTACATACCAATACCATTTGTGGAAATTGCATTTCAACATCTTTTTTTTTCAATTTTCATATACTATGTTAAGTTGATGCCATCAATTCAATTTCCAATTAGAGGTGAAAAAAACATATTCATACCTAATCCCCAATTGACGAGATGATCCCTAAATTGACAACACATGGTAAATTAAGCAATAATTTGATCACTGCATTTGTCATAATGCCCAAATCATCACTCGGTGTTACAGCTCAACAAATATGGATGGCATTAATTTCAACTATGCAATGGTATAATAAATTTAGGGCGCATTTAAGCTGAAATGCAATAATCTGACCCAGTAGATTATGATATATGCTGTGAGGAATTAGGGTATTGGTATTTTAGTCACGTCACACCTTGGATTCCACATAAACAATTCATTGTGTGACATTTTAAGTTGATTACATTATGACTGCGAAATTGGCTATTTCCACCTTCATGCTTCGGTCGTGGGATTAGGAATCAAGAGCAATTTCGGGCAATTCTGTTGGGAAAGTGTAACAGCATTAAAATGGTTTAGACCACATGACGTAGACCATTTCATAAAATGCAACAAATCTTTGCACACAGGAAGCAGAAAATGGAGATAATATCTACCATGGAACAAGTTTCCAGACTTTTTGTCTACCTAATTGTTTTTATTACCCTTTACAAGATTCCAACTGGTACATGTATAGGGCAGTTTTTCAAACAATAAATGTTTCCCAGAAACATGATTTAAAAGATGTTTTGAACTGACGCATAAATATACAACTGGGAATGCCAATATAAATATGGGGAAATATATTTTTTTTAATCTGCAAGAATCATTCAAGTAGTACCTGAAATGCAACGAAAATCTAATCAGCACTGTTAAAGTTGGAACTTAAAATAATACTCAAATTTGTCGAGTCGGTGCAGGAGCGCCCTTAGCACCACACTTTCGAGCATTGCATGCACGCAGAAACACCCTTACACCAGGGACTTCCCTGCTTACACAATGCCCTTATGCGCGCTACTAAGGACGTTTCTGCACTCAAGCAAATGCGTAAAAGTCTGGTGCTTAGGGCGTTCCTGCGCCGACACCGCGAATTGTTGTACTTGGCACTTTGCTACACAAAAAGAGCCAAAATCAAAAGAAAAACAAAATTGTTAACCCTTCCCCCACCAGAAAACCTACTACGACAAACATGAATAAATTTAAAAAAGGCAAATAGAATAAATGAATGAATAAATAAGTAAGTGAATTAATGAATGTGTGTATGAAAATGCCAAAATTAATTTAAATAAAATATATTCGATGATATTTTTGTAATGTACAAAAATATGACTATTATGAAAGGATCACATCCTTGGCATGCAAGATCATATGCAGATCTATGGAACCCGCATTTCCCTCTTCAAGCTCTTACTCCCTTCTTACTTCTTATTCTTCTCTTCCTCATCAGCATCTTCATGATAAAAGCAGCCAGTCAAGTAACAGTTAACAGGTGTATGCAAATGAGCATCACCCCCTTTTCTCTCTCCCTCTCTCTCCCCTCTTCCTTTGTCTCTCATCACCCCATACAATAGCATTATTGATTGGATAAGGATGTGCTAATCCTATTCTAATCTTAAAACCCCACCTCTAAGACTCTAGACCCAACATTAATTACCTGCTAGGGGTAATCTGTTTCCCCCTATTTATCCTCTGCATCCTCTCCCTATTGAATGAAGTTTGGAGCTCATCAGGGGTTTTTTGTGGGTGGGGGGGGGGGGTTATTGAGCACTTTTAGAAACATACGTCGACATAGAGGACTGGTACAGGATGACATCATTTTTGGCCTGCCATATGCCTCAGGTCCTCACACACGTCCACTATCAAAATCGAGAACCTCGCCACATCCATTTTGCGGTTCTCCTAAATCATAGACGACGTTCACGTGAGTGACATCATTTTAACCGTTCAAGCCCAGCATGAAGATCAACCTTTCCCTTTTAAAACACGGTTTTCAGTGACTTTTCACAAAATGAATGTAAGTTGTACGATGCATTATGTTTATCATATTTGAAATTGCTTTCTGATCTCCAAAATATATCCTAACTCGCGTAAAAAGGAATCAAAGCAAGTGAAAGGGCACGTGTGCACAAGTTGCACCTTCGCATCACCCGACCGGGTCGCCAGGCGATGGTGCGCCAGATCTTCCGGGTCGGGCAGCGTGTCATGACCCGCTGTTTCACGTGGACGTACGTACACGTACAAGTCGAGTGAAATCTAAAGTATTTGCATCTGTAGTGAACAAGGGCAGACGACGACGTTGACTCGAACGATCAGATGACTGCAACGTCGTTCTCGTTCACTGCCCCTAAAACTCTCTATTACCTTGAAGTTTTGGAACCTGTATCCTCTTTCATCACCTTGAAATTCCTCTTCACATTAAATTTCATATTAAAAAAAGGATATCAATTGAATTATTTTTAATTCTCAGTGAAGTTATGTACTTCTCTTCTACCCCACATCTATCAACTAAAAGACTAGTAGTCCACTCATACCACAGCAAATATTTGCAACAATTTGTATACAAGTGTACACACGCGTGACCAGAAAAACGCGTTTAAAGGGGTGTTTTTCCAGTTTTGGACGCAGTACGCTCGTGGACTCGTTAAGGGTATCAAAAACACTGATTTTCTAGAAAAAGGGTAGTTTTGAAAGAGTGGTCAATGGTTAATCGTGGGGTCAAACTTATTTAGGGTACGTTTTCCCCCCAAAGCTTTTTTTTAAAGACTAGTCAAACGTGTTTAGGCTATTATGTTTTTTTTCCCAAGCTTTTTACCCGAGGTCATATTTTGGCGACAACTTGTTTAGGGGCCAAAATGTGTAAATAAAGCCCGCGAAAACCTTGTTTAGGGTTTTTTTTGCACACAGAGAAAAACTCATTTAGGGGGTGTTTGGAAATTCCTTGGTCACGCGTGTGTACAGCAATATATTTGACTGGCCCCCCCGGGCACCGAACAATATTTTGCTCTCTCTAATATCACTGGTGAATGTAAAAATAACCACAGAAGATAGACCTGGCCTATCAGTATCACCAATGTATTAAGAACAGTGTTTCTTCTTCACATGTAAATGTAATTTTGATAAGCCTTCACCAATTAGCTATCTTTCACTCCCAATCTTCCTTCTTCTTTTTTTTTGGGGGGGGGGGCAGAGAAGATCCCATCCCTCTCTTACTACAGGCTAAGTCAATAATGCTGGTACACTAAAAGGCATCAGATATGATTCGGCTAACATTTCCCCATCCAAAAGCTTCCTAAACTAGGACTATTCTTAAGTAAATAAAAGCAGAAAGGATGTTTTCCCCTTCACTTGTGTATTATTAGGTCAAATCAATTCTTTTTTTTTTTTTGGGGGGGGGGGGTTTTGCTGATCTACGTGATATCTAATCTCTCTACCATGACCCATCCTTACCAAACGGCTTCCTATTGAAGAAAAATAAAAGCAGAAGGAACAACTAATCTTATTCGATTGAATAAACTTTATCCATGCAGCAAACGTTACTTTCTAACAACAGTGTTTCCCTGGTAGCCGTAGAGGTGCTTTTACACGTACATGTATATCACTGGCTGAATGAAAATCTTGTTGGTTGAGGTACTATTCAGAAATAAAGTAGGCCTATTGTCAGAAGCTCAAGAAGATTATACAGTATACACTAAACAGTATACATGTAATGTAGCAAGTTAGCAACATGCAAGGGGCTACATTCATTAGATTTTACTGTTGTATACTGGTAGGCTGGTGCCATGTAAAAATAGGAAAGGTAAAAATGGCAGAGGTAATAATGGCAGAGGTATAAGTGGCAGAGGCAAAAATTCTTGGGGAATACCTCAAATTACTAGGTTGACATACCAGAATCCGGGGGGGGGGGGGGGGGCCACTTGCATTGTCGAGTGGATATCATGTGCGACCAAAAAAACACATAAAAAGGATGTCTTTTTCAAGATAAGGCACGTTACGTACGTAACGTGATAAGGGTGTCAAAAACAAAAAAATAATGAAAAAAGGGTATCTATTTCGCTAGGAAAGCTACGTGTTTATGGTCAAAATTTGCGGGGGTGATAAAAAAAAATGTTTTATAAAGGATGTCCTTTTTGCCCCAACACTACGTGTTTAGAGTCCAATTTGCGCGAGGTGTGGAAGGTGGGGCCGTACTAAACCAAATGGTGTGTAAAGGTAAAACCGATGACCGACGGACCCGTGACACAACAATAAAATATCGCTGTACTTGTTCATTTCAGGGAATACTTGCCAAGAGTATCATTTTGTTTCCAATACTTGTTAAGGGTAGGGTTTCAGACGCCAGTACTTGTTAAGGGGTGCATTTTCAGAATATGGAAAATACGTGTTTAGGGTGCTTTTCGAGACCCCATGGCCGTGCATGGTATCCACTCGTCAATGGAAGTGGCCCCCCTGGGACCAGTATGCATACTATATATTTTTTTTCAATTTTTTTAAGTTGAAAGGCTATAAATGTTTCCTCTTTTTATTCTATTCTCTTTCTTTTGGTGATTAAAATGGTAAAAGCTGCCAAATAGTATGTTTATGTGCACAATGTCTTCTTTTGAACAACTGAACATAAGGAAAAAGACTTTAGCAGGCAAAAGTCAAAAGTATCAGGTCTGTGTTTGCAATATTGGAGAATGACAGGCAAAAGAGACCAAAACATCACTTTGAATTCAGAAAAGTCTGAGTGTCATCAATAGCTACCAAAAACTTTGATCATGACAGTCTGACTTAAATAACCATTACAATGTAGGCCAATATGAGAACCCCACCCCCCAAAAAAAAATCACTAACATTCACAAAATTTGTATGTATCTTATACCCTTTTTACACACGCTAAAATTTCCTTAACCCCGTACTATAGGTGGGGCTAAATTGCTATTTAGCCCCACCTATAGTACGGGGTTAAGCTTAGCCCACTTTCTTTTTACACAGCATTTTTGCAAAGTGGGCTAACCCCACCTTTAGTACGGGATTATTTGGCCCTGCAAAAAAGCAGGGTTATCCCAGCAATTGCGGTGCTAAGAGCAATAGTACGGGGTTAAGATCGCTAGTGTAAAACGAAAGTGGGCTAAGCTTAACCCCGTACTATAGGTGGGGCTAAATTGCAATTTGGCCCCACCTATAGTACGGGGTTAAGGAAATTCTAGCGTGTGTAAAAAAGGTACGAGTGAAGTACTTGTACTACGAATGATCGACAAAAACCACTAGTCCGGGGTTAGCGAGTTTCGTGTGTGAAAAGCAAGCATTCCTTATCCGGGGTTAGAATTAACAATTTGGCATGTGTGAAAAGAAAAAAAAATAGTACGGGGTTAAGGATAGTACGGGGTTAGCGATAGTCCGGGGCTAAGAAAATCCTGTGTAAAAAGGGTAAAAGCTACAAAAGCTTGGTTAGGAGATTGATTTTTGAACTTCCCCAAAAACTTAAAGTTACTGGAAGTTTTTTATAATACACTGAAGAAGTGGTATGTGATATGTTTTGGGAATCATCAAGATGACAAGAAATTGACTTAAATCTGCTAAAATGCTGCACATAGAAAGGCATGAATGGGACTACACATTAAACTTAAAGGAGAATGAAACCCCTGAAACCAGCTGAATCCATATCAAAGAGAAAAATCAAAGAAACATATTGTTGAAAGTTTGAGGAAGATTGAATGAATAATAAGAAAGTTATGAGCATTTGAATATTGAGATCACTAATGTCATGTAGATCCTCCCATTGGCAATGCGACCAAGATCTGTGATGTCACACACGTACAACTCCCTCATTGCTTTAGTACTTATTTCACTTATATTCTCACTTATATAGAATCTATCATAAGGTGAGGTGTTCTCTTTATGAGAGGACAAGTACAGAGGTTTCACAACATTATATCATTGATGAATCGTTTGTCATATGATTAGAATGAGCAAAAAGAAATGTTTTGGGGTATATTTTCAGTGTCCAAAAGGGGAGAGTTGTTCATCTGTGATATCATAGATCTTGGTTCCGTTGCCAATGGGAGGATCTCCATAGCATAAGTGATCTCGACATTCAATGCTCATAACTCTTCTATTGCTAGTCCTATTTTACTCAAACTTTTGTTGATCTTATTCTTTGATTATTCTGCTTTCACAAAAGCTAACTTGCTCCAAGAGTTTCATTCTCCTTTAAATAGCACAACAATTTGGGTCATTGTTCGAAGGTGCATCTTCAAAGCAATGGACCATTGCACTGTGGTATTGTCTTTCGAAATAACATAAAAAGGGCTTGGAAGCACTAATAAATGTTTTTATCTTTTCTTATTTACCCTTAAACCAATCCAAAGTCTGCACGTTTTGTGTGTTTCTGCATCACAAGACTATGACGCTATAAATTTAGCTACAAAAGACGCTATTTGTTATTTAGGGAGCCACCCTCTGTCATAGCAGAGTGTTACCTGATAATATTGACATTACTTCAAGAGTAAACAAAGAGACTTAAGATGGAACACTGAGCTGTCTTCTTCGTAAACCTTTCTTGGGAGTATATGGGGAAATATTGCAAGGAGCTTTGAAAACGGTGATCCTTTTCTAATTGTAAATAGAAAAAAAAATATCATAAGAACTAACATTCAATATAATAATATGCAACATTTAAATAAAGTTAAATAATAAAATGTTTCTAAGTGCTATTATCCCAGCTTTACCCTGATCAGGTGGTCAAGCATTCAAGGAATTTCTTCCTTCTAGGTAACCATTTACTACAACCGGGTGAAGAGTGGCAAATGAAGATAAATACCTTGCCAGAGGATGTAAGTGCTGTAGTGGGATTTGAACCTGGGAACCTACAGTTCAAGTCTACGGACTTGGCATTTAAGCCACAACTAGTTTCAATAATTGTGATGTATACATTGGTTCTCATTGACAATTTTTCTTTGAATTGGAAAGAGGGGGGGGGGTTACTCCTAAAAGTAAACCTTTAGGTCCATATTCTGAAGCTGAAGTCATGCAGGTTTAACTTAGACCATAGTCTAACTCTGTGCTAAAATTATGGGAAGCCAAAAGCGTCAAAATTTGTATTGCATTGTATGTATTTTATGCTTACTGAGCTCTTTCCTGGTTCTTTGATTGTGAAGACAATTATCTATTCATAATTCCTAGACAATTGAGAATGATTTGAGAGTCAAATGAGCTGAAATATAAATCTCTACTGTTAGTGATTTATGTCACAATTGGCTTTCCATACTTAAACACAACTTTAAACCTGAGTTTAAATTAAACCTGACTTCAGAATACGGGCCTATATGTTTGTGACAGTGTTATGTCATGTATGTAAGTGTGTACATTTTGAATTTTAAAAACAACATGATGGAAATAAACAATGATTTCATAGATTGTTTCAGATACAAATTCAATGTATCATGTTAGGAAGTCTACAGATTTGAAGGAGAAAATACATTATTTTTCATTAATGACTATATTTACACAAATTGTACTTTAAACTTCAGGAAACATACTTTTATGGTGTGTTAAAAACACAATAGAAGCAAATGCATCCAGACCTTTGAATTTGTTTGCACATGTACTGCAATCAATACCTAATTACTTCCTCTATTAGATATAGATATTAAATACAAAAAAGTATAAGTGTTAAGTGAAACAAAGTACAGATTTTCGGACAATCTTAACAAAAGATATTATGATTCTTGTCTCCAGTGATACTGATTTTGGGGATTGCTTTAAAACTAAGTTTTTCAACATTATTTGGTTTACAGATGAAAATGGTAGCAGATATACTCGCTGATAGATAGCTTAATAACCTTGTGATAGGCATAGAGAAATAATCAAGCTATCTTTTTGCTAGGATGTACTATTTGCGAGCTTGCAGTTGCTTCTGAAATGTGCCACAAGGCTATTAAGCTAATCGCTAGTTAGTTACTAGCTACATGTATAGCAGCACATTTAAATTACGGTAGAGATTTTCAGCTTGATTATTTCTCTGCATGCCTTTATCATAATACAAGTGTATCAAGCTATCCACTAGCTAGTCACTGTCGCATCAGGTGTGTGTGACATGGTAGATGTACCAGACCCCCTTAAAATGGAGATTGTGTACATGGTACATATGTACCTTTAAAAGTTTGAGGATTCATCCTTAATTTTTTTGGTCAGATTATGTTTAGAGCACCGCCCAACCTTTCAAAATTTTTGTTTCATCATTCCAAACCACGAACATTAGGCTGTAACTTCCAGTAAAAGTTCAACTTCATGGATTGTATTACACGACATGCAGAGTCATGAGTGCTGTTCAGACATACCAATTTGGACGGGAGTAACTTGGGGGTAAGGGCCATGGATCTACTAAATGTAGGTTCAAGGTAGGAGTAGTGATTGATCCCATCCCCCCCAAAAAAAAAAAATAATAATAATAATAAATAAATAAATAAATACATAAATAAAAATTTAAAAAATCTCAATAGAAATTTCTTGTAGTAAAAGTTATTGGTGTTAATATTATAAAAAAAAAATTTCTATGAGTTGTGATAAAAAAAGTAATAATTTGACGTCAAGGAAGGACTTTTCAATAACCCATACTTCTCATGCACACATAATATTCAGAATCATGCGATGGGTAAACAAAATACTTGTAAATGCATGTAAATATTATGGCCTATATATGCGATACCAGTAATATTTCATTAAAATGAGACTTATCATTGATAGCACAATGCATACCAGCAAGAATACCATATTATACTTTAATAGAGTGAACCTAACAAACAAATCACATGAAGGTCTGCATATATGTCGTGTCAAACTTTTACTTGCCTCAAATCCTGCTATTTGCGATTGGCTGGTAAATGTCTATCAAAGAGTCTCCTCATAATAACTTCCCACCAAATTGCTTTAATGAAAGTTCAATTGCGATATAAAGGATACAATGAGTGATATGAAACTGATGAGAAATATTCTAAAGTTATCCAGCAACGATCCATGAAAATATCCAAGAAACAAAGCATCTCATGTTCCACTCCCATTTTCTGGTTGTTATTTTTTTTCAAAACAAAGCAATTGATCGCTCATCGATACTTCGTGTTCAACGATACATGGTCATTCATGCAGTCAGTTTCATAGCGGTAATATGTACACCTGCATATATGTAAGCCTACATGGTTACATGCAAATTAGTTCTACTTGTAGGGCCTACATGTACATGTAGGCCTATATTGACTTTTTCGATGACGTCATTGAGGAAACCTCAATGCATACAATTTTTATACAAAATTTATGCAATTTCCAATTTGATCAAATAAACATTGTTTACATTAAGAATTTATGAACATCCGCGTACAATTTGCATTTTATTTCCTTTATTTTTTTATGAAGGAAATAGTACAGCTTTTATGGCCTACTGAGTCAGTGCAGCACCTGCACGTGGGAAATAATACCTTCGACTGCTGAATTTATAAGCAACATAATTTGAGAATCCTGTTAATAAATTTGAAGGGGATGGATACAGATTGAGAATGGTTCGAGTCCTCGTAAAAGGAGGTCAAATAATGGGGCAGACTTGTTATAATAACTAATGCACTGTATCTGTAACAAATTTACTATCAGCCAATCAAGTTAAATGATTTCATTATAGCTTTAAACTGTTATTGCCAAATAATTAAGTTTTATTAAATGGGCCACTGATCCTCTACCTTTTATAATCTGAAATTCATGTAAGCCACATTCATGTAAGTGGGTAGCAATCTACCTAAAACTGGACCTTTTCATGTCTGTATTTTCCCCTTCTGCCTCTATCCCCTTTTAGAAAACAAATAAATGAGACAGTGACCCCTTTTATACTAAGAAGATGACTAAGATTATGGTTAGAGTGTACACCAATTAATGACACATACAGAGAGCAAAATAGCCATTACAAAAATTGTTGCACTTGTCTACAGGTGGATATACATGTATAGGCCTACACTAGGATTGATTGCACAGCTTATGGGACATGTAATAAAAGAACGAGGTCGTCATATTCATCACTGCATGTAAACTATAATACTGTACACAAAAAGCATAGTGCACACTACTGGGGCGGTATTCTGAACATTGTCTTTTCTCAATATTTTTTTTCAGAGACATGACAGAATCAGTATTCTTGTGGGTGTCATAACTTTGTCATAAAAATTGTCATAAATCTGGTCTCTTCTCTATTGCATAATTGCAAAATATGTGAATTCATAAATGCGCATAATTTCTTTACGATTAAAACATATAATTTATGACAGGATATAGCAGATATAAATTTTGTCATTTCTTTTTGTACCATATCGTCCCAATACCATGAAGACTGTATGTCAAGCAAACAATGATGTTTGGATTAGATTGTTGTATGATACCCCATTAGATCTATCTCTCTCTGGTGTTACACTATATAGGCAATCGTCTGGAGCGAACACGGCATGAAATTCCTTATCAAAACACATTGGGGCTGTTTAGATCAATTTGCGATAATCACGAGGTACATCAATCGTCTCCCTTTGGACTCGCAAATTGTGTTGTCATGGCAAAATGTCAATCAAGGGGGAAAGCGCACGCTGAGCAACGATCGCTCATATAAAGGACTTCCGTTTTCTATACCGATTTTACGCCGAGATTGTTTAGATCTACAGTCCAACAGAGGATCACGCCGTGTGACCTCACGATCGTGCTAGACTGTCTCGGGTAATATTTACCTCGCGATTAACTCAGGATTCGTGCTTTGGGCTTTGTGCCGAAACCATTTAGATCTACAATGTACAGTGGACAAAGGACGACCTGTGGTAGCATCCTAGGTTAACTCACGTTTGGTGGTACATGTATCTATATATAAACAGGGTATAAGTTTTACTCATCATCCATGACTATTTTCAAACACATCTTTTCATGCTACAAGTAGTTAGGCCCTACTGCTCATTTTTTCCTCTGTATTTCCATTTTTTCTTTCTCTCTTCTGAAAATCCTTCTCAGCTCCCTGTCTCTCTTTGTAACGGAGCACATCAATATATGCAGTTACGCGATCATGCCAGCGATACACCCCATGGCCATGCGTGTGCCCCCGGACCTTCCTAATGGTTAGAAGAGCACCCACTAGGAACTAACAGTGATTTTGATTGGTTTACCTCCAAAAAGATGGGCAGGAACTTGCTTGGAGAGATATGACAGGGAAAAGACAATGTTCAGACTTCAGAGTCATACTGATTTGTGACTATCATCGTGGTGTCACATTTCGGAGAAATGACAAAATTGATGACAAAAGTTTTGCAGAATACCACCCCTGGGGAGTGTTTCATCAACATTTTCATCCGACAAGTTGTCAGATCTGACATCTTTCTCTGATGTTGATTGGCTGAGAGGTACTGTTACTATGGTAACTGTCGGATAAAATGGGACTTGTCGGATAAAACGTCTGACAAGTCCTTTCATGAAACGCCCCCCTGGTCTTCGTATCTAGGCCTATATATACAGGGTACTTATCAAAGAATAAATTACTGTTGCATGGGTACAGGTTAGGACTACAGGTGAAAATTCACTGGAACTGATTGAGCAGCTTGTGGGACCTCTAATAAAGAATGAGATCATCATATTCATCACTATATTACATATTACATAACACTGTAAGTACATGTAGGCCTACCTGCAGTATGATACACACTGCTAGTCTACAGGGTGTATATAGAAAAATAGGAAACACAACTTTCACATTCTTTTAAAGAATAATAATTAAAATATCAGTAATATAATCAAAGCAGAGAGTCAGAGACTCCTTAAAATACAACATATTAGCATATTGAATGATGCATTGATTAGGTTTCTATGACCATGTACATTGTACATGTAGGCCAATCACTGAACATGAATCCTGTTCTGAAAATAAGACACAGAATTATTGTTGGTTCACTTGCATGCTCAACACTCTGTCCACAATGAACATCTATCTGAGTATCTACGGCAAGTTTAATATCACAAGCCCAAACTCTCTAATTACAGACTCTAATTAAACAAATTAATGACATGTTACGTATGGGACATTTTGTCCCCATAGAAAACATACACAATTCTCCCCCCCCATAATTTTAAAAATTAGAATAATTTAAAATATGGAAATAACAAAATACTTTTTTCTTTTAAAATGTTCTGTAATATGACTGAAAAGGAAATTAGCCATTTCAACAATTTCTTTTCTTGTTTTTCATGGTTTCATGAATTTCTTACATATTTCTATTCCTATTTTTTTGCTTCAATTGTTTTCATTTATTAGTATGATAACATAACATATGTTGCAGCAATGAATATCTAATGCATTTAAATCAGTTGTCAATCCATTTGAAAATTTTTAAATAAACCTAATTTCATATAATAAAATACAAAAGAACAAGTAGTGGGGATACATACATGACATCATCGGTTTGCTCATTGAATATTCATGAAGACATCCACAGAATTGTTTCACTGAAATAATGCAAATCTTTAAAATGTCATATAACTTTGTTATTCCTGGTCCGATTTTGATCAATTTTTCATTGTTTTGTTTGTTTGATTTTTCTTTATCTGGTCAATTCATATTATTTATAGCCTGGAGTACCCCTTTAAGGAGCCGGATCCACCTACACATACAGTAAGTAATAAGCATTCTACAGGAATAGTGTTCATACCTGCCCAATCACAAAATAAATGAACATTGAAAGAACTTGTTCATTTCTCAAAATGCAACCCAGTGATAATTCATTTTGTGCATCCACACATGTCTGAACATACAAAGGTTCCATGGTCTGAAGTTCTGAACCAGGGCCCATGCCACAAAAGATGACAATTAATCGCTAATTTGAAGGAACATACATGTACACGTACCCAATTGGTTCCTAGTCAGTCTACTGAGCAAAATGCACATGCAACAATGATCTTGATAGTCTATCTCGTTTAGCAATTGATCGCTAACATTTGTGTTACCCATGTAAAGTATGAAGTTCTGAGCCTGCAACAAGACTTGCATTCCTGCGAGAGTTCTTGTAAGTATTAAAAAGTAGGCATTATAGGCTACTGGTACTTTCTAATTTGTGAGGTTTTTCTTTTAGGGATAATTTGTGTACTTGCTATTATACATATAAGTAAAATACCAAGTTTTTTTTTTTGATCGGGTGAGTGTGAAAGCACTTTAAAGCACAAAGAACTACTTGCCTTATTTTTTTTCATTGAGGATTGCTGCGGTTTTCAATACAAACAGAAAATAATTGTCAGTGACTAAGGCATTGATAATCTTTTATTCTTTAATCCAGAAAGAACTTCAATTGTTTTGTATAATTATAGGTCAAGCCACAACAAGGTCAAAATACAAAAGACAACCTGTTTGAATTTCTCAGGAACTAGCTAGAAGTCTGTGTTAGGGCCTTTTCACATGTGAATCTTGAATCTGCAATTTGTCTTTAGAATCATTGGACCTTTCACACGCTCACTCGAAAACTGTGATTTGAATTTGAATTCCCGAGTGAAGGCGGTATAGTGTCCTTGGTGACTTGTCAATCAAAGCACTGCATTGATATGATGAGTGCATGACAACTGTATTATCTACGGAAGTGCTTGAAAGGACACGTAAGCTTTGCCACCCTAAAGATGTTTCGCAGGTCAAGGCTTTCACACGTAAAATTTGTACCATAATTTGAGTGAAACTTAATTGAAATTCACCTCCGGAGTAGAATTTGAATTCGTGATTGTGATAAGCGTTCATGATTCTAGTTTGGTTTCACAACGTGCTAAAAATGTGACCATATTAGCCTTATTTTCACTGTAATCATCATTCAAATTACTATTTTTACCGTGTGAAAGTGCAGAATGAAAAGAGGAATACCACATCATAAAAATAATCTTTGACCATGATTGTCTGTGAATTACACTGTGTGGAAAGACGAGGGGGTATCAGTATATTTGGGAAGGAGGGGGGGGGGGCACACAAGGTGATCAATAGGAGACCTTAAAGGTTAAAGAAAGTAGTTGCAGCAAACAATTATTTCATGAGAAAGTCTTTAAAATCAAGGTTAAATGCCACCATATTATCATAGATCTAGTTCTGGTACATTGAAATATTAAACTTATCTTTGAGAAATCATGAAATCTTAGCTTAAAACCGGAATTCTGATGATAACTAACACAAAAATGCATATGTGGGACAGTGTATTAATATTGTTTAGAAAAATACACATTTTACGGAATTAGATGTTTATTTTGCCCATTTCTTGACAATCACACATTTTTTTCCAGAGCCATTTGGCACAATTTAATTTCATTTATACAAACATTTGGTGGTAAATTTCATTGGATTCTGTTCGAACTCATTTTGAGATCGTTACTACAAAATGGTATTTATCAGTTTATTTTATCTTATTCAATGAAACAAAACATGCAAGGGTAATTGCATTGTGATGCATTTGTGACCCAGTACACACTTTTTATTTTTAACTTTTTTTTCTGCTCATTTAATTTTTAAAAAATTGCTCTTTGAAAGATCATGGGGGTCGCACCCCTCCTGTCCCACCCCCTCGGATCATTCATTCCTTTAAAAAAATCAAGGGGGGGCTTACAACTCCTCCTGTTCCCCCTGTCCCACAACCCCTGAATAGGCCAAGGTACAATGCAGTTGTTCCCAGAATAGCCAAACATGAACAATTCCCAGTTCTTACCATATTAAAATAGTATTCAAACTTCCAAAGCATTTTATATTCTTTGTGTGTCTTGACTTAATTCTGAAGATCTTCAATGACAATACATCTTTTGAAATTTTTTTAGATTTGTGCATTCTTTATTTCACAATTTATATGTGTTTTTATTTTTAACTTTGTGCAAGCTGGATATTTGAAAAGCATGCTCCATTAAAATCTGAATATTAATCCCAAATAATTTTGTTTAAGACTTGTGCACTAATGTTGCAAAATATAATACTCATGTACCTGTATTTCATGAATTCATACAATTGTAAATTAAGGTACATGTATATTTATATTTTATAATGACAGTGCAATGATTTAAAAACACATAATATGTACACATCAAAAACACATAATGAATGACGGATGCATGCATAATATATGTAGATTCTATGCAGCAACAATAACAGTTTACACAATTTCCTTGACAACCGTTCCACATTCAGTTTTATAAATTCGGATTCAAAATTGTTTTCTGTCAACTTCATGATTAGTTGATTACATTTGAATGAAGTGTTTGAGTGAGACAAATATACAACAGCCATCAGGTTCAGCAGCCATATGAATCTTGATGCAATTTTGTTTTTAAACAATTATTCTTAGTCGGAAAAGCTTCATAAATTTCAAAATATCTTTTATGTCAGAAGAACTACATTTAATGAAAAGTATCTTACCATTAACATAGTGATGGTAATATTTCCTTTCTTGCAAGTCAATTTCTATCAACAGCACACAGCAACCTTTCTTGGGGGTACATTAAAGTTTCCAAGTCTTACCACGAAGGTCTCTCACTCTCGCCATATATCAAAATAATCCACAAGCGCTGCTACGCAGATGTCTCATCACACCAAATTAAGCCAATTTTGATCTTATTTCCAAGAGTTTGCGCAAGATACGGCGATAAGGAGTCACTGACTGAGCCTGAGAAGTCCCCAGGATTAAGCCCAGGTTATGGCCATCTTAAACATCCCGGAGTCTTCGCTTCGGCAAGATCCTGCACGAATCATCCGTGGTTATCTGGACTCAAAATGAGTCGCACGTCATCGTCGCAGACAAGGCACGGCAGAGGGTACTCTGACGTAAGGATTCCCTGGACAGAGGCAGCGGACACATACCTTCCTAATTAGTAGGAGAAGAGCTTTCTGGACCAGATAAGGGGCAACAATAAGATCACTCAGGAGCTCATGGGGTATAAGGGGACAATTCGAGGAAGGTGTCAAGTTGAGCTGAGGACAGACAAAGATAGAGAGTGCAAGAGATACTTGCAAGTGCTAAGCCTCTTTCCTTGTGACTGGACAAAGTGCATGCTGGGCTCTCAGATCTTATCCTCCCTTCACCCCCAACAATTGTTCGCAAATGCTACACGACATCACAATAAAGTATGTGAAGCAATCCGAGTAAGATTTAAAGGCCAGAGGAAAACTCCCCAAGGATGTCAAATTGTGACAGAGCCAAACTACTTGAAAAGTACAAAGATTTAGAAAGAGGCAAGGACTGGGTGGATATATTGCTCTGTAATAATAAAGGCAGGGTGGGAATTATCACAAACAGTAGGATGACAATCATAATCAATGAATAAGATAGTTCACAACAGATTTTTTCTTTTAAGTGATCTTCTGAAAAATTTGCCTGCTGTCAAAGTATTCTTGTTTAAATCAATTAGAATGATTACTAAAAATAGAACATAAGAATATAAGTTTGGTAAAAACTTTTGCTGAATGAAATTCAATGTAATAATACATCATGACTGTACACAAACATTTTTGCTGGGGGGGGGGGGGGAGGAAACCTAAAGGTTTTTCCAAAAAAAAAAAATCAAAAGTGAGGGAGCAAAACGACTAAGCTTGTCATTGGAGCGCTTGTGCATTTTGTAAAGTGAAATTGAAGGATTTTGTGCATACTACTGATGAGTTTGTGAAAGTTTTCATTAAAAGAAATGTAAGTTTTTGAATATTTGGGGGGCAACTGCCCCCCCCCCAACTGCATATGGCCGTGTTATAATTATGTTGTATCACACTAAAATATGAAAAATTTGAAATGATAATATGAAATCTTTTGGATTTAGTGCATGAATTGTGCACACAATGTTTAGATTACAATAAAACCACAACAGATTTCATTAAGAAGCATAATAGCCGAAAAAGACTTTATGACAAGATATGGCACTGGAAAAAATCTTAAACTTGCAAACTGTGTATTATGTTTTCTTTAAGAAGCTGAACTGAAAATCAATATTCATAAGGTGGGGGTTTTTTTCGTTTTTTTTTTGCACACCACCAATATCTATTTTTGGAATGATGAGTACATTTATGATTCTCCTAAAATATATTCCTGGAGCTTACAAACATGCAATAAAAAGAGAGAAAGGAAAAAATAGGGGCAAAGGTAAAATAATGAGAGGTGGGAAAGGGGTGCATAAATGTGAAAAGAAGAAAGTGGAAGACATATTCATGTAAATAAAGAGGAATGGGAAGAGAATGATAAAGGTGGATTACAGAAAGGAGAAAAATTGATAGTAGAAAGAAGAGAAAAGGAGGAGATGAAGAAAAATGAATGATTAAGATGAAAAAGGACAAATAAAGAACTCTAAAGAGACGGAACAGGAGAGATCGAGAGAGAGAGAATGGAAAATATTGAAAGGGATGAAAAGAAAGATGGAGAAGGGGGGAAGGGTTCACACGAACAAAATTCTGAACTTCCCTGCTTCGGACAAGTTCAACCACAACTCTGTCGTTGAACAGGAGCACAAAAGTGTCACCCCGATATCCTCAGGGAGGCTCAATAACAGGATGCTCAGGAGGAAATTCAAAGACTCTGTGGGGGAAGGCATGACCGGGTCCGTAAAATTAGGACCAGAAATGTGAAAAATGATGTCAATTCAAATATATGACATTTGCTTATAATGTTTACGCCTCATTGGCTGCCTATGATTGTGGGGTTAGTAAGTCATGTGATGTTATTATTTCCTTGAGTGGCCGAAGTGGATATCGTAAGTACATGTACTAGAAGTACTCATCAAGAATTCAGCACATGTGCACACTGCACCATTACCAACAATGGAAAGCTATTACTGTATATATTTATAGAAAAGCTTTTTCACTTTGTTCTTATCATCCAGATGATGTTTTCACATTCATCATTTAATTGTAATAAGAGCACTTTTAATAAGAGCACTTTTAATTTTGAATGAACTTGTAAAGTTTTAATAACTCAGCACATTCTATTTATTGCTCACAGTCGTGTATATAACCTATTTAATAGACTTTTCAAGCTCTATTTTAATACTTAAGTGCCTATTAAATACTTGAACTATTTATAATAATTATATTGTTAAAAATATCACAGATTTGTATGACAAAATTAAAACAAAATGGATAGGGTGATAGGAGGATGTATATTGAAATTGCATTATTGATTTGAAGGCATACAGTGTGCAAATATATGACACACTACACACCACTTTGTATGGCAAAAAGAATGATCTCCAGAAACTCTATATCTACAAGAGCATTATAATATGAAGTCACAGAAAGGGTTATTTTCATGAAGATGTAAGAACTACTTTGAAGATTTACTGTTAAATTATTTTAACTGTTTCACACTTGCACTTACAAGTGTAATGACATGGAGGGAGACTGGAAGGGTTAAAAATTGGTGCTGGACACTCCGGTCTAATGGAAATGACCCACTGCCATGGTCGTGAGTCCGAAACCTGATTGAATTAATTACAGCGACGGGCATCTGGGATCTCTCTCCATGGCAATGAATGCCAAATTCAGGGAGGAAATCTTGGTTCTGAAAATGCCATTTTTAGCCCCAAGTTCCTCGCTCAGCGCGGGATGAGTCAGTTCCCCTCCAGTCTGGGGCAGATGGCGGGCAGGGTTGGCACCCCTCGAGGCTGTTGATGGTCACTTTCGTCATCCGTAGAGGTGGAGGAGGGGGGGGGGGTAGGGCATAGGGGATACATGAAATTTCTTCTCATTTAAAATTGTAACTTGCCATTAAATATGCACTTGTCAAAGATCCGCTGTGGGGAAGGGGTGTTCATCCCCCCTCTCCCTGCCATTTAAGTGGTGGTCAAAACTGGTGGGCTGTTGATGGTCACTTTCAGTATCCGTAGAGATGGTAAATTGCCAATTTGTTAACTCTCAACTCATCCACTCACCACATGGTCTACTTTCATTTAGTCTAATGCCATTCTGTCCATCAACATTTTGTCTAACAACCATTTTGTCCATTAACCATTTGGTCAAATCATCACTTCGTCTAATCACCATTTCGTCTCATAACCAGTCGGTCCAATATCCATTTCATTTTCATTCATTTTGCACAATTAAACTCTAGTCCAATTAGACCAAAAGGTATATGGACTAAATGGCTATTGGACCAGCTGGTTATTAGACGGAATGGCATTAGACTAAATGAAAGTAGACCATGTAGTGAGTGGACGAAGTGATGGTGGACCAAATGATAGAAGAGTTGGCAATTAGACGAATTAGATATAAACCTAGAGATGAGGGGGGGGGTTGCATGCAGGATGCACAAGTTTTTTTTTGTTCTCTAAAAATGTAACTTGGCATTGATCAATGGAAGGCACTTGCCAAAGATCTTTCAAGGATAGGGGGTTTGGTATTCACCCCTACCAAAAAGTGGTGGGGGAAGTTTTTTTTTGCACCCCAAAAAAGGTTGAAGAAGAAATGAAGAGCCAGAGGACAATGAATGAAGATGTATCTAACTTAAATACATATTTCTGCATGCATTATGCGAATAGATTATACCTCAACAAGTAGAAAAATAAGTGTACTTGAGCAAGATATATAGATCTTAAATGACTTCTCTGATTTTATAAGACTTTGGTTCTAGCTTGTACATGTAAGCAATTTATAGCTATAATTGTCATATGGAATATCTTTTGTTTTCACAATACCAGGATATTACACTCAAGACAAGCGAAGAGAGCCAAGAAGTACTCTCTCTGAACAGACGTTTATAATTCAAGAGGTGTGGTGTATCATAAAAGTTATAGTCATACAGGGATGTAGCCAACAAGGTTTCATAGAGGGGGTTCAATCTTTTCTTGTCTCTTCTCCTATTCCTCTCCTAATTTTTCTTGCTTTTAACAATTCTAGGGGGTTCGATCAAACCCTTCAACCCCCTAACTTTTGGCTTGTTATAAATGACTTTACAATTATTCGAAATATATATGCAAAGCTGTATAGAAATCTAATCAAATTAGACAAATCAATTCTGTATAAGTCCAAAAATGTCCAATATATTGGACACAAAAGTCGCATAGATCTAAGGGAAAGCTCCCACATTTTTTATTTGATATTTGGGTTACTAAGAGCTGTGCTATAGATCTATTAAATAAAGGTTGTATTGAAATTGTACTACTTGAGAGGAACCGTGTATGATAGAAAAAGGTAAATGAATTGATAGGACCGACGATGATCAGAACCTCCCCCCCCCAAAAAAAAAAAGTGTTATATGTCTGTTGTCTTTGCCATCATTGGCCTAGAATGCTACAATGGTAAGAAAGTCAACCTTCAACACTACATGGTAGCAAAGTCAAAGACAATGTGTCAACAGTGTCATAATTTAAGATTTGCATTAAACGCAGGAATGCCTGTTTCATTTCATTATGTTCTTCAGTATATTTCAGTCAATAACCAAGGAACATAGCTGAGCTCACTTTACATAACATAGAACTGTCTGTAACTTTCAAACTTTCCCTGTCATGCTTTGTCCAGATTTTCTTGCATTCACAATTTTCATATGATACATTTCATCACAACTGTTATTCAATGTTGGATTCTTCTCTTAAATTAAATGCATGTACACTTTCAAACCGGTTTATATGATTTGTACAAAGATAAAAAAAGAAAGATAAAATTATGTGATGGAACATGGCAACTTTAATTCATTACAGAAAAAAAATGTTTCAAAATTCAAGTTGACAACATGCAACAAAGGCATTCACATGTGACGTTACCCTGTTTGTAAGGAAAAATGATTGAAAATTTAATGTTGGATCTATTTAAAAGAGAGCCTAATCACTTGTTTACATATCAACCTGCTCGCTGGTGATGGCAAGCAGAGACCCCACAGAGACACGCGTACTGTTTATTGCATATATATATTAATAACAGGTAAACTCGAATGGAATCGACTACCAGCCACCACCAACAGAGAACGAAAAACTTGGCACCAGCAGCACAACTCCGTACAAAGAATCATATTCGTAATTAAAAAAAATTGTCATGATTAACTTTAAATATACTCACTTCCTATTTCTGTTTATCCAATCTTAGTTTCCCAGTTTCCGATCCAGCAACTTTCTGCAAATGAGTAGTTTTTTTTATATCGCAGGCAGATGAGGTGAGCGGTAATGATATTTTGGTTGGAAGTCCTCAGTTGTTAGTCATAATAAATATCCGGAAGTGGATTTTTGTTAACCCCTCTCTATCTAGCTCTCTGACAAGTGGCCTATTCAGGAAGCGTCCATTAAAAATACGGGAATAAACTATTTTATTTGATCTCAATGTAATTACATTTGAATTATTAACTGATTTAATTCAATTGTAAGTATTTTTTTATTATCTAATAAATCTTGATAATGGATTCCATTGCAAAACTGTGCTACTATTTTGACATGATAACTTTACAGTATCTTCTCCTTACCCCTCCCTTCAAAATGGTTTACCCCGATGGATGCAAAGATGGCGAGATAGGAGTGTCTGGTTTTGGAAGCTGCCTTACCCGAAAAATCTCAAGCAACTTTTGACGAATCACCTGCTGTGTTTCTAGTGTCAGTTGTACGAAAGTACGTTGAAACTTCTATTGAATGGTAAATTGATTGCATTTACTTTCATTAATTTATATAATTTGTTATAACCCCTAAGTTTTTGACAAAAAATTTGTCCGATGGTGATGCTGTGTGTGACTGTGAGAGACTGACGTCGCTACACGGTGAATGAATGAATGGCATGGCCTGGACCGGTGCAGGCCGGGAGGCGACGGGAGAATATGGGCCATGGCCCATGGACGTGGACATGGTATTGGTAACTAAACCAATGGTCAGTGGTGAATGATGTTGAATGAAAATGAATGTTGAACTATTAATTAGGCATGGTTGATATGTAAGGCCCTGTTGGTATTGCAGTTTCGCACTGGCCGACTTCAAGCAAATTTCCCCACGTTTAATACCAGAACGTGAACAGAAATTGTACGACAATAAATACACCAGATGGTGGCCTGTGTAGAGCTAGCCTCTTGTCAAGGCCCTCGCGACTTGGCTCTATCCTAGTCAGGTAGTGGCTGAAATGATACAAGCGGCCTACGAAGATAACTGGCGATTCGCGCGAGCCGAACGACTTGTCGTGAGGGCCTTTTGGAACCTGGGTTTCACCGCTTGCTATGAATTATTCATGAGCATGCTAATTTATTAGTCTCCCTCCGAATATTGACCAATCAGAACAGCAGCTTCACACTGCCTGCCATCGTGGTTCATTCATTATACCTGACGCTGACGGGGTTGGAGGTGTGCAGTCCAACGTTCTCGCCAACACGCGTCACCTTTGTCGGCCGCCGACAACCGTGAAAGTTTTGTGAGCCTTGGCCGACAACCGTGAATGTCCCCGACAACCCTGACCGACAACCGTGAAACACGCTAGATATTGTCATTACTAAGTTTTGAAATGAACGAGATTCATCATGAAAGTTTTGTTTTTAAGACATACTTGTCAGAAATTTGAGCCTCGCCACTGAGTCTGCTTCGGTTTCGAGCAGAGAACCCTCCTAAATTCCGTCTTCTCTCCATTCACTGGCTTTTCGCTCGATCAGTGCCCTTACTATTTAGCGTGCGTGCAACTCGCTCGAAAGGCCCACTGTCATGACTGCGCAGCATGCGCTGCATGCATATCGCCCAGAGCGGATATCTCTCCGTCTCTCCCCCTTTTCTTTTTTTTCTAACGAGACTTCGTGTTTGGCGGCAGTGGCCTCTCTCCTCTTCGCTCAAAAATTGTATTCGTGAGGGCAATTGCCGCCTTAATAAAATACATAAGAACAAGTGGGGATATGTCATCATCTGCCAACCCAATGAATATGCATAAAGACATGTCTAGAACCAAGGAGCTATAAGAACTTGTTCTTACTCGTTGACAATAAATTATACTTGTAGTTATAATGAAAATTAGGCCTACGTTGCTATTCACGAAACACTCTCTGACGTCCCGCCACCCCTTCCTCCATATTCTTACTTCGGCCAGTGACCCTTCTTCGGACATCTCAAGCCATTACATAAATTATGATTGAGCCATGACAAATCACTTCACTTAAGATCTCAGTTCATCCCACATCATGGGGGATCGTTTACCTACAAGAAAGTTTATGTGTAAAGCCTTGGAAATGTAAACAGTTTAGAGCGGACATTTTGCGCGTTTTGAAATTGTTGGAACTTGGCACTGTGTTTATGTTTCCAACATGAGATGTTTCCTTTTCGGTCCCCTTCTGCAGGTGATTTGAAAATGTTTACATTAAATGTGAAGAAAGAACTTTGATACAAAACTATTCTGTCTATTCTATTTTTCTGACGATGATGAACATGGATTGATATTGATAATTGATCTAGATCTAATGACCAGATCTATTAAAGTGAGAGTCTGTGAGGTGTGCATGTGGATCTTGAGAAGAATCAAGATCATGATTGATTTGTGTGTCTGGTGGCCACTGGTGAATTTCTTGGTAGTGTTTAAGGTACCAGAGATGGGCAGAAGCTTGGTACAAATTCTAGTAGTTAATTAAACATTTATATTCAAACTTTTCACATTTTCTGGCGCCACACGCGGTTGTATTTTTCTCTTACCAAAAACAATGCTTGAGTCTTTATCTAGTTTTCAGATGGACACTATTATTAAACCAGTCGTTCTTGGTTAATATTAAATCCTCAAAAGTTGCAGTTAAAAAAACAACAAATACAAAATCAATAATAAGCCGTTTTATCACTCTGAGAAAAAAAAGATAAATTCCCGTTTTTGCCATATTCTGATTGAAATTCAATGGGGCAGGGCAGGAGCATTGAGTGCCAGGATATTTGACTTGAAATGCGGAGGGGGCAATAGCCGTAAGACAATGTGATTTTCTGTAATGTATTTTGTGAATTATAGAGATATCAGAATAATACGACCCGCCCGAACCTCTCCTGTTTTTCCTACTTTTCTTACAATTCTTTCTCTTTCTCCCTCCTTCCCAATTTTCACTCGGAAAATCAGAAGGCAACCCCTACCCTTCTCTAAGGACATATTCCCGCGCATAATAGGGAATGTTGTTAGAATGCAATTTCTCGAAATTCGCTCGTTCGATGAAATACATTGCCTTGGTCGGTAATATAATCCTGAAGATGATTTCGATGAGAAATACCGCACTACCACAAAATAGAAATACAAAATAGAATCACATCATGAACATGTCAATAAATATAGGGATAAATGGGTCCGTTGATGATAATAAGTATGAATAGGTACTGACCATCCATGCGCCACCGGCATCGTAACTAAGGGCAGACTCGTCATGAATGTGGATTTGCCACGATGTCCACGTGGGGAGAAATCGGACCACTTCTTCTTTCCTTGGTTGGTAACCACGTTCAATTGGTGATTAGTCTTTCTCTATAACGCACACTTGCAATTGCTTTAATTTTAATCTTCAATTCGGCTGCACTGTACTGTTAACCAATAACCTGTAACTGTAATATTGAATTTACTTGTATATCTAAATCAACATATCGCTAATGATTCGATTCAAAGATGAGAACCTGAGAAAACTTGTAATCGCGGATTTAGAGAAAATTCAAAGCAAAATAGAGTCTGAATATGCAGACTTGCAGACAAGCATCATGTTTGGCATGTTTTGTAAACAAAGGCGCGTGCCCTACTTAATTGAATGATCCGAATCATGATTACGCAGTGAAAATCCTTGGCTGTGGTCAAGCTCATGAGGCCCTTGGGAATAAGGGATTTATTGTCAGTCAGTGCCTTTTTAGGACACACAGAATGAACAGCGGTACTTGGAAAAGAGAGGTGTATTCGATCATGATTATGTCATATCATAGACCTATTTATGGTCATATTTAGTCGTTACTTTTTCTCAAATTGTGATTTGTATTCTTGTTAAAAGTTAGACCTAGATGTTTGACAAAAAATACGATTCAGTAAGTCTTTCCCATAAAATAAATGAGTATGCATCGTGTTTTGTGATTATGAAAGACCCATGACAGAGTGAGTATCAAGTTGATCTCATTTTAATCAAGTTCGGACCTTTCAGTGTCTCTCTTGCTCTCACTCTCTTTCAGTCTTTCTTCCTCAGTTTTAACATGAAAACCAAAGGTGTAGATTCTTGAATTTCCCATTTTCTTTTAATAACGAGTGATATCATTAAAATGCGATTTCGTAATACATATAATTATTCCATTTGTTATAAATTAACTGCGTCCAATCCAACTGTAAAGTTGAATCGAAAGACGCAAAATAATAGCTAATGAAAAAGATCTTGAAGCCTTCGCCTGTGCGCTAGCTGCGCCTTTTGATCGATCGAAGGATTATCACTAAGTCTTTGACGATAACGGCAGGGTTCTTGTGCGGTTTGCAAGGAAAGGGGCTACTACTAACTTAGTACTAGAGAGATAAATCTACATCTAATACGGACAAGGTTACAAACAAGGAATAACTTTTTAATTCTTCATTGATGCAGATTACGAGACATGGAACAGTAATAAGCCTACAATTTTAATAATTGACAAATATTCCACCAACGCAATCGAATAGACGGCCACATGGTCAGGATTCCACGGCAAGGCTCGGTAGACGTTGGGGCACGAACTCTCGCCACTCGCCGAGAATCTCGGCTCGTTTGTCAGTTCAACATTGCGCTGTGACCTGTGTGTAATTAGCTGATAGAATTCAATGCCGAAGCCGCCGAAAAAAATCATTTATCCGCCGCAGCAAAGTGGTTAATGTGATGCATTTAGCTGCAATATAAGCTCTTCGATACGGATAATGTCAAAAGCTAACCGCGCTTCGCAAGGGAGGGGGGCACATCCCCCTTCCCCCACCCACCCCCCTATGCGTGTTTCGCACGCATCGAGGCCGCTGCGCGGCACGTCGGAGCTTCGCTCCGACAACCGTGAAACTGAACCTGGCGAGAACGTTGGTGCAGTCTATGGTGGTTCTGGTGCCTGCGACCTGATTTCGAAGATAATCCTTGCACAACGGGATGGCCTGGTAAATGGCACTTTTGCCATATCCAGTGGGGAGACTTACGAACGTATCGTGTCCTTGAAGGACTGATAGAATCGCCCTCAGTTGTATTCCTTGAACGCTGATATTTTCAGCATTTGCGATGCAATTTCTGTACTTTTCAGCAATAATTCTTCGGACTCGGAGGCAGCCATGATGAATTGCAAGAGTCGATAGCTGACGTCATGCGAGAAACGTTCGCTGATTGGCCGCTACCTCTCAGGTAGCAATTCCGACTCGGAAAGAATGGTTAACATAAGAAATCCAAGTCAGGTTCCAAAAGGCCCTCACGGCGAGTCGTTCGGCTCGCGCGTGCACTCGGGTATCGCCAGGCCGCTAGTCTCGTATCAGCCACTACCTGACGACGATAGAGCCAAGTCGCGAGGGCCTTGACAAAAGGCTAGTGTAGAGCAGAAGATCTACAGCTGGATGCTGTAAATATTCATATCTGAATTACACGCGCCTCAAAACCCAAGATAACAACAACAACAACAACAACAAGAAATTGTTGTGCAAAAATGTCATGGCAAGTCTCAGACTCTGTTACTTATATTTCGAGGTCAACGACAACGGTCAATAAACAATATGCTCACCAATTTGTCAAATATCGTGATAGGGAATTGCAGTATTTCGGCTCCAATCTTGACGTTATCATTCAAATTCTCATACATCGCTTCGCTTATTTATTCAACAATGCAGCAACCAGCTGTAGATCTCCGGGATCAGCAGAGGAAGAAGAAGAAGCTTGGCTTCTCTGTAATTTTGATATGGACTAAAGTTAGCAACCAAAAGATTTGCCTGTGCTGTGGCAGCTTACCTAGCCTTGAGGACTCTGATGATGTTTAATAAATATTTGTACTATACTTTCACATCACGGAACCTTGGCACGCTGCACATAGATGCCTAAGCGAGACATGTAAACACGGATGGATTTCCCTAGGAAATCCATCATTAGAACTGCCATAGTACCAATTGGTTAAATTTGTTTAATTTTATTTTATTTTAAAGAAGCCGAAGAAAGTTACTGTTTTTTCCCCTTTTAAGTTTATTTTCCCCGTTTTGGTGCATTTCAGGCCAAAACAGAATAATAATTTTTTTTTTGGTACAGTTCTTTTTATATATTTTTATGAAAAAAAAGACAAAAATCGATTGAGCCCTGTCGGGGGTATTTTCCATTGTTTATCCCCTAATGGTGGCTGCACGATAGCGAGCCGTCTGTACGAGGAGAAATGAAAAAAAAAAAAAAATGCTAAAAAACTCCTCGAAACAGACGGCTGCCAGCTGTCTAAGTATGAATATGAAAAATGAGAGGTTTCTTACAAGTCAGCTCACTTACTAAACGGCTCACTTACTAAACGTCCCACGATGAACACTATGACATGACCTTTGACTCGCTTTGTGATGACAAAAGTACGCAGGTAAATACAGAGAGTAATGGTGCGCATGCAGAGGGCAGCAACACACGGCCGTATTCTGCTTTATATGCAGACGTGAGTGTAAACTAATTTAGATACGATCGAGTGATGGAGGGGATGGAGAGGCTCGAGTGTAGTTACGATGTGTTGATTGTCATGATTGTTGCAAAGTGAGATCGTGTTTTTTTCTGTTGATATTCGTATTTTGTTGAGGATTCAGGATTAATTTCTGTTGCTATTTTGTGCATTTTGAGAAAAGACATGTTTTCCGTGATTTTCCGTTTGAAAAGCCACTTTCCGTTTCAAAAGGCCGATTCCGTGAACTCCGTCTGTTTTCCGCGATCGCGGAAAATCACTGTCCCTAACTACCGTAAGTAACGGTGTATTAACCGCACCTTTTTCTCGGCGGGACAGAATCAAAAGTCGGGGGTGCGGTTTATACACGGTGACAGGTCTGAGCCAAGCCAATCTCAGCCCGATACCACTACCAGTTTTCAACTCGCGTCGGGTGGCCGAGCGTAGCTGCTTGGGGCAATCCCGTTTAGAGGGGTATGAGCCGCGGGTATAAAAGGGAAGCAACTATGACTACCGGTATCCGCCGTAAATGTCCCTCAAAGTTATATCACGGTAACAAACGCACCTACCTTCATGAAACTGACTTTTTTTAATGGTGTGACTCTGTCTTTGTTGTCATTTTTTAGTCATCGCGGCAAAGTTCAGACGCCAATCGATCGCACAGCGCGGTGCAGCTAGCCGAATAAGACATGCATGTGTAATGTTTATCGCAACGTCAACGTAAGCTGGCGCTTTACCTTTCAGTGGAAGTTATTTTGTTTGACAAATTATTGGTATTATTTGACAATTAATTTCTTTCATTTGCCTTTCCTTCATTTCTCTCTATCATCCATCATCTCAAAATCAATCTTCAATCCCCATCTTCACTCCTTCCGACTTTTTATTTTTAATTATTATTCACTTTATTCCCGCCCAGAGCTCCCATTGAAAATACGGTATACCGGTACTAGCATTTTTTTCCCCTATTTTGCTGTCTGTAAGATACCGCCACACACGTACTGAGAACTACCGGTAGTGGTTCAAAGCAGACAAGAAAAACACTTGAACAAAATCGCAAATTTCTCGTATCTTGAACCTTCCCGTATTCCCTTGTCTAAAATTCATGTCAAGACATTGAATGCTAGACAGAATTCTGAAAGCAAAAGTGGGGCTGTGATGCAGGAAATATGATATGAACGATCTTCTCGTATGGGTGAGCCCCCATGTTGATGCTGGTATCGGTACTTGCAATGAACACCGGTACCATATGTGTGTGTGTGAGGTGAGTGTGGAAGTGGCCAATAATGTCGGCAACTTGCAGATAAGTGATGAAGCGCTGATTTCCCATCATTTTTTACCAGTAATTCTTCGATATTTTTTGGTTCTTGACTCTTTCTTAAATACGCATATTAGAGATAGAAAGTAAGTTTGATTAAATTTTTTTTTGGATGAATTTTTTTTTTTTTTTTCCATCCGAAAATGGGGGGTGCGTTTAATACACGGGTGCGGTTAATACACCGTTACTTACGGTATGTGAATTTCAAATTGGCAACTGGGTAAGTAAATTATGAAAAGTGGGAAGGACAACTTTCCCATAGGCCATGTTTTTTAATTTTATAAAGGATTTGTGGTTTTCTCTCAAGTACCTACTCCCCTGGGGCAGTAATTATAGCCATTGTAGTATAATGCTTTATATCGTCATGAAAGAAAGATATACATGTAGTTTGAAATAAAATGTTTGAAAAAACAGAAGTTTATAACAATTTTATGTATTGGAGTAAATGGGAAAGTAGTCCTTGCCTTGCATCACCATGATATCGCCATGGACCCTGACATCACCAATGCGGCCAATTTGAAGTCTCCATGGGTATAGCGAATACCAAGTTTTACAATTTTCTCATAGTTCTTCAGATTTTGTCAAACTTCACTGTACTTTACTGATTTTTCTTCTTCCAATGAAAACAGCTTTTTATTTGGTTTGGACTCCCCTTTATTTATATTTATTGAAAAATCTTGAAAAAACTTAAATGCTTTTTGGCTTCCTTTCTTGACTTGAAAGAAAAACAAGATCCTAGCTAGATCAGCTACAACATGGAGTGTTGGGCAAGTCAATGAACTTTTACATTACCCATAATGCCCTACAAAACAGTTCATCTTGAAGCTACATGTAATAATTATGGTGTTTCTTTTTCAAAGCACCTCCAAAGCATAAATAGTTCAAAATGAGCAATTATGTATTACTTGCCTTGAGCATCTAATTAAGATGAAAAGTATACATAGCCTACATGTAAATCATATGTATTATTAATATTATTTATTATTAACTAAATCAAAATACTTTCCAAGGAAATATAGATAATAGATGAGATGCATGTGAAGGTGTGAAACTTGCAATTTCAACAATTTTTTGAAGGTTTTTCCCCTTCTTGTTGGTCAACCATAACTGCCCATTTGTAGAATTTTTTTTCAAAAGAACCCTAATGACTTGGTCACTCAGGCCTAATTCAGGTATGTGTACATGTACATCAGATGGGGCATGAATCGACTATCTAAATATATCTCTATCTTGTATGTGATTATTTTCTTTTTTTCTGAGTCAAGAAGAGATGCTTAAACAAGTACATGCTTTAGGTCATTCATTTTTCATGATTAATAATTTTAATAGAAAATGTATTTGATACTGTAACAAATTACATTCTAACTGATGTTTTGTGACATTGTGATTCTGTCCCACATGTGCATGATTTAAAAGGAGTCTAACATCAATATACATTTTTCCAGGGCCAAAAGAGATTTTTTTTTTCATTTTACTGGAAGTTTACAACCATTTCAAAATTAAAGAAATATATACATGTAGACAGTAAAGAAGCATTTCATATTTTCACAGAAATTTGTCATTTACACTTCAATAGATTGTCAAATTGTGCAGCCCGAATTGGATTTTTGGCATTGCTATTCTCTTCCAGTGACTTCACTGATTTGAATGTTATCTGAAGAATGCCCATTTTCGACATTAGTTTGATTGTGTTTTTCACCCGAAACCAGAAATTTCCATATGAAAATTTTAAACATTGTTGATTGTGATGTATTGTGTGGTGACTATTTCTTACCACATTCCATTGATTATTTGTGAAAATTTAAATTTGAAATCTAGCGCCATTTCTCAGTACTGTTATCAATTTTTTTATAAAACATATTACTACACTCATATTGTAAAGTTATTTGTAAAGATTGTATCATGAAATTTTCTTTTCATTTTTTTTGCTTGACAAATGATAATAAGAAAAAAATTCATAGGGAACTCAGGAAACATGACCTCTTTGAATTTGACATTTTTATTGTAAATTTTACCTTATACTAGATTCTCGATCACATTTACCATACAATTTAATGTCGCATACAACACGACTTTTATGAATTTGAAAATGAATAAAATTTTAAAGAGCGCTCAAAACATACACACAAGCTGTACATGTAACTACAGGGCAATTCCATAAAATAATCAACCTTTTTGTACGTCCGACCCCCATTTTTCTCTAGTTTTATTTCACTTCATAAACTGACCAATTCATGGTCATTTGAGAGCATTAGAAACTGTCAAAAGAACAAGAAATCAGAAACAGAAAATTTCATGAAGGTCCCACATATAGAGGGTCGGACGTACATACATGTATTTTATGGAATTGCCCTACAACATAAATGTAAAAAAAAAGTATGATTGAAATCTAATTGGTGGTTTTGCAGGATTGCCTTTCAAATACGTCTTTTCAGCATTTTATGTTTGCGTTTTCGAAAGATGTTTATTTTGCGAATGGTCTTTGAAAATTGTGTTGATTGAACACAGCGATAGTTTGTTGTTGCAACAACATATTTGCAATCAATTGCAAATTTCCCTATAATATTTACAGTTGATCAAGGTTATCAATGGGCCTATTGCAAATCAATTTTAAATTCCTTTTTGAAACTTTAGTGTGACCAACTTACACAAGATTGCAAGTTTCTTGAACTGTTCCATGAGATGGAATTTGCCTCCAAGGCATGGTAGGAATCAATAAAAATGATCAACCCCATGAGAAGAAAAAAAAAATTAGATATACATGACAAGTGTAATAAATTACCCATGCATGTATGATCAAGTGGATATTTTAGCAAAGTTCTATTAAAGCAGAGTGCCATCTAGAGATCAAAGCAAAGACAAAACAAAGACCATTTTTATTTTTGCAGATCAGCGATACAGAACCTATGTCCCAGTGCTGCTGTTATGAAGAAGAGCCCCCTCTGTTGGAAGAAAACATGTAGGCCTCGAAGTGACCTGGTTAGATATTTATACAGTAGACATGTATTGATCACTATAAATATGCATGGCCTAAAAAAAAATGAGTCCCTCTTCAGTCCTTAAATATTTTATACTTGAAGTAAAGTCACTTATCACCCCAGGGAGGGGGGGGGGGCTGCCATTATGAGGTGAACCACCAAGCTCTGCACAAAAGCATGCAAAAAGGGTTGCTTTTCAAAGCAAAGAAAATGTATAATTATGTAGATCTTCAGTACATTGATATCTTTTGCAGATATCTCTTTCAACAGTGATGTCATACATGTATTATTCATACATGTACAACCAAGTGGAGATTCACCAAAGAAGCATAGCGCCATCTAGAGATAAAACAAAGACAATGTGTAGTTCTGTCGATCATTGATACTATTTGTATGTACCTTTTGAAGAACATGCCTCTCCTCAGTCGTATCATCCATATGTACAACTAAGTAGAGATTCACCAAAGAAGCATAGCGCCATCTGGAGACAAAACAAAGACAATGTGTGTTTTTGCAGATCAGCAATACAGAACCTATGTCCCAGTGCTGCTATGTCCCTTCCTCACTTTGATGTCATATTATTCAGTATGTATATGCATGGCTAAAGGGAAAGTTCACCCTGAAAAATAGTTTATTGTAAACTAGCAGAAAAAATGATAAATGTTGGCGAAGGTTTGAGAGAAACCCATCAAAGATGAAAAATTATTAGAATTTTAATATTAGAATATTAATAAGCCGACATGTACGCAAGCTGCTTCCCCATGTATCTATTAAAAATGTAATTTTCACAAAAAAAAATGAAAATGGTTATTGTACTATACCTTGAGTATATCACACCTGCTTCTGAAATAAAACAAATAATTAGTCATCATGAACCATTACAAAATATTAAAAGTATTTCATTTGACTTAATAATGGGGCAGCTGCTTGTATATGATATCACAAATCAAAAACTTAAAATTCTAATAACTCTTAATCTTTGATGGGGTTTCACCAAACCTTTACCAATTTGTTGGGGGTATTTTTACAACAAACTTTTCTTTTTAAAGGGTGAACCTCTCCTTAAAGATAAATTCCAGTTGTGGGAACGATCTCAAAATGACTTTTTACAGAATTTAATATAATGATCACCAAAGTGTCTGTTTGTATGAATAAAAAATATGTGCCAAAGGATTCTGGAAGAAATTGTGTAATTGCTGAGAAATAAGCAAAATAAGCGCGGATTCGGTCACTTCCGTCGGGTCTTTATTCCAGCAATAACAATACACTGTCCCACGTGTGCCTATCTGTGTTGGCGATCTTCAGTGTGATCGTTTTTTAGCTAGATATTATGATTTCTCAAAGTTCAGTTTATGTAACTGTACCAGATCTAGATCCACGATGATATATATCAATACTTTACCTTGGTTTTACAGACTTTCTCACGAAATCAGTGTTTTACTGCAACTACGTTCATTTAGCTTTAAGTGGAGATACAGCTCAAGACAGATAACCCATCAGTAATTATTTGCAGGTCATGAATTAACTCATTTTTATGAGTTTATTGTTTGACAAAGTGTAGATGTATAATTATCCCTACATGTACATGTATGTACACTTTACATCGTCATGTAGAGTACGTTTTTTTTTTTTTTTTTTTACTGTGAAAAACAATTTGCAATCACCATGTACAGTATGTCTTTATTTTAGTAAAACATTGAAATGAAATGGTAAAATGAACTAGTGGCACCAATTTGTTTTCTGTGTGTATGTGTGTTTGTTTTGTTAATTTATAATGTGGAAATTACAGGCTTTCTGAAATAATGCCCTCTCTCAGTAAAATTTAGCAATCCAGATCTAGCAAGGTTGGAACCTTTATGTTGTACCGTAGTTTGCAGGCATAAACCAATGGATTTTCGCACAGTGCATAATGCAGAGTCTGAATATAGAGACTACAACCATTTATGTGTACACTCTTACATGTGTTTTGGAGTCCAGTCTCCATCTTTAAGACAATGATATTTAAGTGTCAAATTTGAATTTAAGCTTGCAGACTAGTTCAAACTGTACGTAAAAGCATATTAGGCCTCACATGAGTATTACAGACTCCCATTCACTCACGTGTTAAATCATAGCTCATAAAAAAAATCATCAAAAATCAATCCCACGATAGATTTTGCTTCAAATCACTGAAATTAGTCACAATTAACAGTACATTAAAACTTGATATGTTAATCAGGTACTTTCCCAGCTCAATAATAAGTTAAATGGCCTGAAATAAGACTAACCATAATATCGGCCAGTTCATTGCCAGAAAAACCAGAACTGCATTGTGGGTAATAATAATTAAAATGAAATACAAAAATGCAGTCTAGCCTCCCCAAAGGCCTTAATTATGAAAGAGTATGAACATGACATTGTTTCTATCATTTATACTTTGATATACAACATTTTGTCTATTGTTAATGAATTATTTAAATCAATAAAGTCATGTGATCTTTACTTACGCCTGTCCGACATGCTTTGCGCGCGGATGAATTACTCTCATGTGCCCATTACTCCTAGGTCCATGTAGCACCAAAAATGTCTCTTGTTGTTTAAGAAGAACCCCCTCTGTTGGTAGAAAACATAGGCCTAGAAGTGACCTGGATGGATATTAATCACTGTAAATATGCATGGCCTAAAAAAAATGAGTCTCTTCAGTCCTTAAATATTTGATATTAAGTCACTTATCACCCCCAGGGAGGGGGCTGCCATTATGAGGTGAAGCACCAAGCTCTGCACAAAAGCATGCAAAATGGGTTGCTTTTCATGGCCAGGCAATGTACAGTGAAAGGGGTATCAAATTTGCTTGAGTCAGAAAAAAGTACAAAAATTGCCAAGGTCAGGAAAAAGGGTATCAAAATTGTCAAAATATGGGGGGGGGGGTACACTTATCACCCAATCATCATGAAAATCAAACATTTGTGGTATTGTTTAGTGTGAGGAAATTATTACAACATAATAATTAAGGGCTCTATGAGATGAATGAGTGAGGTCCACTCGAAAGTCCATGTACAACTATAATGCCCCCCCCCTGCCTGTCACATTTGAAGCAAGATGGCTTGCGAGTAGTTTATTAATTATGCTCAAAGACTTGTATTGAGAGAAATGTGTAGCAAAACCACTTTTGAAGTGGCCATATTAATAAGTGCTGCCCAATCAGGAGTGGGTATTACTGTCATGTGATATTGAGACACGCCCATTTTTATTCAATTGTTTAAGGTGTAAATTTTATAGACAGAAACAATATGAGAAATATACATGTATACATGGAAGGAGAAATTTAATGCATACCTTTGAGTGCAGTAATGAAAATTTACCTATAAAATAGATCACTATAATCTTTGAGAGTGAGCTACTTGCATGCATGTCTATGCTATTATTCTTAATCCATTTTCTACATAAATAATTACATGTAGAGCTATAGGTTAAGAACAATAGAATCTTGTGCATACATGTATGTCTATAAACTTAAAAGTTCTAGATGGTGTTATTTTTTACCAGTGTGAAGTATAAAGATGATATAGTATGATATTTGAGAGTGAGCTACTTGCATGCATGCCTATGCTATTTTCTTTAATTATTTTTCTAGGTAAATAATTAGAGGCATAGGAATAAGAACAATAGAAAATATACAAGAGGAATCTGGTGCATACATGAGGTTTAACTTGAAAGTTACAGATGCGTTATTTTGACCAGTATGAAGTATGAAGATGATTCAGTATAATGTTGGAGTTTAATAGCAACTTGCATGCATGTCAATGCTATTTATCTTCAATACGGTTTTCAAGAAGGAATGCCGGTGACATTTGGTGCAGACATGGAAGGTGTCAGGTGTGAGTCACGATGTCTGCTCCGTCGGGTTCGTAAATGAGCCGTGGCAAATGAAATGAGATGATGCGGGCCCGACCAGGAGAGAGAGAGAGGGGGAGGGGGATGATGCGAGCCAAGAAGGAGAGAGGGAGATGGAGAAGGGATGATGTGGATGGAAGAAGGTAGATGATGGAATGAGGAATGAAGAAGAGGTTAGTGGAATATATGAGAGAGTGAGATGGGAGAGGGATGGTGTGGATGAAAGAAGGGAGAAGAAATGGGGGAGAAGAGGGAGGGGAGATTGATAATGCTAGCCAATATGAAGAGAGGGGGTGGATGGGATGGATGGAAGAAGGAAGAAAAGTGTGTAGTATAGGATTTAGTCAAGACAGAGGAATGACGATGAAAGAAAGGGGAAAAGCAGAGTAAATAAAAGGAGAGAGAGAGAGATGGAGAGGGATGATGCGGATAGAAAGAGGGATGGTACATGTATGGTTTTCCTTCAGCAAGAAATTTACCCGTATTGTGCTGCACTCAACCCAGGTGAGGTGAATGGGTACCCGGCATGATTAATTCCTTGAATGCACTGAGCGCTGAAAGGCAGCTCGAGGTAAAGCCGGGCTGATAATAATAACAATGCGCCTCGGAATAGATTTCTAGAATGATGGCGTTATATAAGTGCCTATTATTATTATTATGGTATACATGAAGAAGGAAAGAATAGTGATGAATAAAGAGAAGGATGGTAGAAAGATGTGATGCTATCTAGTGAGGAGAGAGAGTGATAGAGGGCAGTGATGTAGATGAATGAAGGTAGGAAAATGGAGTGAGAAAGTGATTGATTGATTAATAAAAATTAATTCAATAGAGATGTGGGTGGATGAAGGGGAAAAAGTTGGATGATAGAATGAGGGGTCTAAATTAGGAATAAAATATAGAAGAGTTGTGAAGCGGCTTGACAATGATGAGTGTGGTAGATGTGGAGTGATGATGCGTATGAAAGAAGGAGGAATAGTGGAGTGATAGATGATAAAAATGAATAGAATATAGAAGAGAGGTAGGTGGAGATGGAAGATGCAAGCCAATATAAAAGGGGAGAGGGATGATGCTCATGAAATGAGATGAGAAAGTGGAGGGATAGAGTGAGGGTTGAATAAAAGATTAATAGAAATTAGAAAAGGCTGGAACAGAGAGATGATGCCAGCCAAAAGGATAGAGAAGGAGATTGAGAGTGATTTTGTTGATCAAAGGTTATGAAAAAGTGTAATGAAGGATTGAATAAAACAATAGAATATTAACTGTCCATAAGTTTCTTCAAAGCAACCATGAGGCCGTTCTCATTACGCTTTCTAAAACTAGTTTACTGGAAACCGATTCAGGAAACCACTTTGGAAGATCGCTTTGCTAGCGTTCCCACTTGATCACACGAAAGTGGTTTTCAAAATCACTTCATGTAAAGCGCTCTTGTTACTGTGGAAATGCTCTCAGTGGGGTGACACGTTTCGCGCGAAATTTGAAACCGCAGCATAGGCATTCTACACCTGTCGTGTGGAGTAGCGCGCTCAAAATGTGCGAAGATCACTTCCCGAAGAAAGGTTGTGTCCTCACTTACGCTAAAACCAGTTTAACGAGGCAAAGCGATCTTGAAAACTACATCGCGAGGTGGTTTTCCAAACTGGTTTGGAAGATCGCTTCCTAGACCGCTTCGACCGTTCTCACTATGCGTTAAACTAGTTTCCACTAAACTAGTTTCCACTAAACTAGTTTTAGGAACGTAGTGAGAACAGCCTCCATGTCTTTGAGAATTAATTCTAGGATAGAAAATGGTCACTCTCATGCAACCAGAGAGAGAAAGGGAATTGAAATTGAAAAGACAGAGAGAGAGAGAGACCGTTCTCACTACTGTCCTAAAACTAGTTTACTGGAAACTAGTTTTATAGTAGAAACTAGTTTAACGTGTAATGAGAACAGTCAAAGTGGTCTTGGAAGTGATCTTCCAAACCGGTTCAGAAAACCACGTCGCGATGTAGTTTTGAAGATCGCTTTGCCTAGTTAAACTGGTTTCAGCATGAGGACACAACCGTTCCTCGGGAAGCGATTTTCTCAGAGTTTGAGCGCACTACTCTACACACTGTGTGTAGAATGCCTACGATGCGGTTTCAAATTTTACGCGAAAAGTGTCACCCCACAGAGAGCGTTCCCATAGCAACGAGATCGCTTTACGTGAAGTGATTTTGAAAACCTTTTTTGGGTGATCAAATGAGAATGCTAGCAAAGCAATCTTCCAAACTAGTTTCCTTAAGCGGTTTCCAGTAAACTGCCTGTAGTTTTAGAAAGCGTAATGAGAACGGGGGCAGAGAGATGTAGATGAGGGTAAAGAGAGAGTTGGATCTTGCTTGAGTGTGGGGGGGGGGGTTGACGAGCGATGAGGATGAAAAGAACGTTTGAGAAAGATCAAAACAGATAGACAGTCAGGTATACATTATAGCAAATATTGGTTTTGCACGTGAGAGGACGGCAGAGAGGAACAGGAAAAGACCGGTAGCGTGATGTGTTCTCCTGATCGATACTGCATATTGTAACATAATCGCACCGGGCACATTTTTTAATGTGCTTGTTCTAGATTTTATGTCGATCAATTGATGTGCTCAGTGGTGTTGCTACCTTGCCTAACATGCTTGGGTCCTGTAACACAAAGAGATACAATCTATATTTCCAATTATAACTTTTTGTATATGGGTTGCCATAGACCTTTCAGACTTGGCACATATTTTTTTATATTTATACACATACACTTTGGTGGTCATTTTATTGGATTTCTGTTTGAAATCATTTTGAGATCGTTACCACAACTTGTATCTGTCTTTAAAGCTAAATACAGAAGGCTTTCTGTCAGGTAGTAGGTATTTTTTCAAGCAGTGGTTAAATGTGTATACCCACATATGCTTTTGTGTATTGGGGAATTTCAGCATATTATTCATTTATAGGCTAGTTCCAGGCTAATTGTTAACAAGTTTGGCTTGCCTAAACTACCCAAATTTACTCAGTCAAGTTATATTACCTGGTATGAGTAAGATTATCAGTAAAAATTGTTGATTGCTGTGTCAAAAGGACACACAAGTGTTTTGTTTTTTTCAACATATTGCTGATGACAGAAAATAGATCAATGTTATGCAATTCTCTCACTTTAATATTAACTCAAGGGGTATTCATTGAGAAGTTGTTTTAGAGAATTTTCCACAAGAATTGTGAGATCTCCTGAACTTTGATGATTATGATTCAGTATTTTATTCAACATACAGTACTGGTAACTCATAAATCAACAAGCATTTTCCCACAAAACTGATTTTTGTTTTACCAGATTTATTTTTGAATGGTCTAGCATTGATCAGGACTACTTGCAGCTTCAAATTGAGTGTTGAATTTGGCTTTGATAATTGTATGATGAATATCCATTTATAGCCCAACCTTTCAGATGACGAATTTGCTAATTTCGGACTGAAAAATAGGGCAAATTTTGTTCAAAATGGTATTAAGTCGACCTCCAATTGTCTGTGGCTCTTCCTGTACATCACGCAAATAGATTGTCTGACTCGTTAAACAGGAAAAGTTGTCAAAAGCAAAACCTTAAAATAACAGAGTTATAACTTATATGGCTAAAAATGTTATTCCGAGGAAAAAGCTGCCCACCATCCATCAAGTTGGGTCTGCATATGTCACCACTTTGAAATAAAAATACCTATAAAATTTGATATATATTTCCAAGAAAATATAAGTTTACGAGACAATCCATGTATCTACTTTCCCCTGGATACTGATAGGTTTAAGATATCCTTTTTAAAAAAAATCCAGTGAAGTAATTAGTCTCAATTCAAGTCAGAATGCATATGTTCGGAAGGATATTATACCTCGGGGAAACACATTAACGTGCCATCTTTAATTACTTTAGCAGGTGAAGTGTGATCGTGGAGTTTCCATGATCAGCCTTCCATACGCGTGTTCCTCTCTATCGCTTTGCTGCAGGTGATAGCTTTTCCAAGGTGTTTAAGCATATACTATACCACGCTTTCAAGTGTTGGTCATTGCCTTAGCATTTGCCTTTAAAGGGAAATAGTTTTTACTATTTACCTAGCCTAACCTCTTTTTAAAGGAGTTGGTCATAGCCTTAGCATGTTTAAAGTTTAGATGAAAAGAGTTTTAACTATTTTCTCCGGCTTCACCCTTTTTGAAGGGAGTTTTTAATAGCCTTAACATTTGCCTTTAAAGGACAAGTCCACCCTTACAAAAAATTGATTTGCATAAAAAGAGAAAAATCCAACAGCATAACACTGAAAATTTCATCAAAATCGGATGTAAAATAAGAAAGTTATGACATTTTAAAGTTCCATTTAATTTCACAAAACAGTTATATGCACATCCTTGTCGGTATGCAAATGAGGAGACTGATGAGGTCATCCACTCACTAATTCTTTTGTATTTTATAATTTGAGATATGAAATATTCTAATTTTCTCCTCATTGTCAAGTGAAACAGTGATTAATTTCTCCCTGAACATGTGGAATTAGCATTGTTTAATACTATAGGGTTCAGTCAAGTCGGTTCCTATGGTCAAATCTGTAAAAAATGAAATATTGTGTAATTCAAACAATAAAAAACAAAAGAATTAGTGAGTGATGGACATCATCGACTGACTCATTTGCATGTCACTGAGTTGTGCATAACACTGTTTTGTGAAAAATAAGCGAAACTTTAAGATGCCATAACTTTCTTATTTTACATCCGATTTTGATGAAATTTTCAGTGTTGTGCTAGTTTGATTTTTCTTTACTTATTCAAATCAATATTTTTCTGGGGTGGACTTGACCTTTAAGTTTAAAAGACAAATAGTTTTTACCATATCCCTGTCCTAACCCTTTTTCAAGGGAGTTGGTCATTGCCTTAGCATTTGCTGTTATAAGGAAATATTTTTTTAACTATGTCCATTGCCTAACCCAATCATGACGATAGATCATTTGAGTTCTTTAATATTTGATAGATTTTATGCATTGAGTGGGCAGATTTTTCTTAAGTTCTGCATTTCTCCATTGAAATATGTTTGAAATGTCTGATATTATTGAATGCAATGGCGAATAATTTACCTCAGAATGTTTCAATAATTTTGTTATGTATTCAAACCTGAAGGATGACAATAAAAATGTATTGCGAATTTCCAATTTTTTCAAGTGGAAATGTGTGTTTTCATTTTGATATCCTTTGATACCCTTTGCAAAGGTCCTGGTACAATGTACCTTATATTACACGTTCAGTCCCACCCACATTTGTTCATAAATTGTATGCACTTGTAATGAAAGCTTGCCAAATACTAACAAATCCTTCACTGGATTTATCGGCACACCATGGTGTTTGATAGCGACATGTACAGTATGTAACCCTCAGGTAGAAAACAGAGGGGCCTAGAGACATGCAACGGTAGTCTATTTACGTTGTAAACTGAAATATTACTCCATCTATTTAATTGGACAACAATTCCTCGAGGTTTTCCCCTTCATTACGGAAGACTCTTCTTATCTCCTTCATGTGACCTGCGGCAATTCCTCGCGAAACGCTATTTCGGCTCGACGCTGAACCCACGAGGTACCCCCTCGTTGTCCTTCATCATTATCTTTATTGCCTTCCGTTTCAAATTTGCCCCGAGATGCAATCAATAGCCCCCCACACTCTCTCACTCAAAATGACATCTTGCCATAAATAAATTTGCTGTGTCCAATAAAATATTGAAATGCCGGGATGCAGACCGGCTTAATCCTAGACGCTCTAGAGAATTTGCCGTAAATTGCGCTTTCTGCAGACAAACTTACATGTACGGAGCATCTTTATGAACGTGTGATGGGAGCTTGGCTATTGCCTGGGGTATCTATTTATTCTGTGTATCTGCTTGCTAGGAGAATATGTAAGTCAATTTATGGAATTTGATTTTGCCAGGGAGGCTAATAAACAGGCAACATGTATGCACTCTATAAGGCATTTTGATAGCATACCTTTGCTTCACTGTAGTATGGTGTATTTATATGACCTATGGGATCTCAACATCTCTTGTATCTTGTGTATACTGTATGTCTGGTACACGCTGCTTTCCGTCAATTCATTTGAACTTTGTGTGAAGATCAGAGAATCAGTTTAACTCATCTGGGTTGCTTCCTTCCTTTTAATTTTTAAATAAATTTCTGTCTGTTGCATTTTCTTCTTCTTCCGTTGAGTACAGTCCTCTTTATAGAGTATAGTCTATCTACATGTAAAAAGATTAATATCCTTATAATTTACATTTAATACTCGACCAACATCATTCACTGTCTAGTGTCTTTATGATGCCCCAACCAAAATTATTTTTCCTTTTTTATTTTGAAAGGAGAAGGCTACCCTAATGCAGGGCTCCACACTAACCCTTTTTTTCTACTGGTCCAACCTATTCATGTCGGACCAGTAGATACCCAGTTTTTCCATTTTTTACTGGTCCGAACCTAAAATCTACTGGTCCCCAAAATAAAGAAAACATTAAAAAAAGGCGTGAGTTTATTTTGCTGTCCTTTCTTGTTAACCCCCCCCCCCAAAAAAAAAATGAAGGAATGAAAGACAAAAAGAAAGCAAGACAAAAAGAGACAAAGGAAGAAATAATAAAAGAAAGGAAGGAAGAACAAATAAAAGGTAAAGAAAGGATAGATGTGAAGGAAGGAAAAAAGAAAGAAAGAAAGAAAGAACAAAAGAAAAAAAGAAAAGAAAGAAAAAACAAAAGACAGAAAGTAATGAAAAAAGGAAAGAAGCAATAAAATAAGAAAGAAAGGGTATAAGGAAAGATGGAAAGAAGGAAAAAAGATAGAAAGAAAGAAAGAAAGGAAGGAAAAGGGTAAAGAAAGGATAAATGTGAAGGAAGGAAAAAAAGAAAGAACTGAAGAGGGAAAGGAAGGAAGGAAAGAAAGAACAAAAATAAGAAAGAAAGAACAAAAGAAAAAGAAGAAATAAAGGAATGAAGGAAAGAAAGAAAGAAGGAAAGAAATGAAGCAAGCAATATAGAAAGAAAGAACAAAAGACAGAAAGAAGGAAAGAAGCAATAAAAAAAGAAAGAAAGGGTAAAAGGAGAGATGGAAAGAAGGAAAAAAGAAAGAAAGTATTGAAAGAAGGAAGAAATAAAGAAAGGTAAAATGATAGATAGAAGGAAAGAAGGAAGCAAGCAAGCAAGCAATAGAAAAAAGAAAGAAAATGTAAAATAGATGAAAGTAAGAAAAAAAAGAAAGCCCGAAAGACAAAAAAAGGAAGGAATGAGGGAAAAAAAGAATGAAAGAAGAAAGGAAAGGAAGCAAGCAGTAAAAAAAAAAAAAAAAAGGTAAAAGGATAGATGGAATGAAGGGAAAAAGAAAGAACAGAAAGGAAGGAATGAATGAAAGAAAGAGAGAAAGGGCTGAAAGAAGGAAGAAATAAAAACCAAGAAATGGTAAAGAAAGGATGGATGGAATGAAAAAAGAAACAAAGAATGAAGGAAAGAATGGGTAAAAAGAAGGAAAGGAAGAAAGAAAGAAGAGATAAATATAGGATGGATGGACTCAAGAATAAAAGAAAGAAAGAAATCAAAAAAGAAAGAGAAAAAGAAATAGAGAAAAATGTTAAAGGACAGAAAGAATGAAAGAACGAAAGACAAAGAATAATTAAAAAAGAAAGACAGAAACAAAAAAAATTAAAGAAGAGAGGGAAGAAACAAAGAAAGATTGAAAAGAAAGAAGGAAAGAAAGATAGAAAGAAAACAGAGGAAGAAAGCTAAAACTATCATAAATAAATTATCAGTTTTTTTTTGGCTCAATTAAGATATAGCTACGAAAGAAACCAAGTGTATCAACACACACACAAATGCATATGTGGGGCTATCATGTATTCAGACGATATCACTCGAAACCCGATCTCTTTGAACTAAAACAGAAGTGAAAATTTCTCCTTTTACTGCTTACAAATGACAGTTACCCCAATTTTTTGGAAATATGGACATTATAAGAGCTTTTCATTAGTGTGAAATGTGAATTTTGACCGTTCTGTGAGAGATTTCTGCCAGAGGTTTGCCAAGCTTCGCCAAGCTTCGTTCGTGCAGCCAGTAGAAAATTCACCATGTGGGCTGTGTGGCTGGCTAGCCATATGTACACTGTATGTTACCCTAGTAAAAATTGCATGCGATTCATTCTGTGTGTATTCTGTGTGTGAATGACCAAATTTAACGGGAGGAAAATGGTTTGCAATTTGAGTCATGGAATATTTTTTATGTTTATGTTGGACTAGTGAATTTGACCATTTCTGGAAAAGTTACTGGCCCAACAATGGTTTTTATTACTGTTTATGTCGGACCCATAAATCTTGCTATTTTTGGAAAAATTACCAGCCCGACAATGATATTTTCTTACTGGTCTTGTCGGACCAGTAAATCTTGCTATTTCTGAAAATCTACCGGCCCGACAGTGATTTTTACCGGTCTGGGACCGTCGGACCGGCGCTAGTGTCGAGCCCTGCCTAATGTTTCGTTGGTTAATGATAATGCATAATAATAATTTTGAACAGGCATGAATTCCAATAAGAAAGTGACAAAAATCAATTAAAAATTTTTAGAGTTATGATTTTTACAAGATTTTTGTAACTTCACTTGTGACCTACGCACCTTTATATGATATACATGTACTATAATCAGGCATGATATTTCAGATAAAGGTGAACTTTTTGTTTTAACCATAAACAAATTTCATCGTAGTATTTGGCATCTTGCAAGTGATGTAAGAAAATGGAACTTTCCAAGTTTATGAACCTGTGATCTTATTTGAGATTTCCACAAATCTTTATTGATATTTCTATTTTTTTTCTAATTTAATTAGAGCCATTTGGGTGATAGCGGGACAGGGACTTCACCTCCTGTGTAAAACCTACACTCTTCATTGAAACTTACAAACGTGTACATGTACATGACAAATATGACCCTAGAACAAGGCAGATACATGTACCAGAAAAAAGAACTCTTCACCTTGCATCTCCCTCATTTGGCCAAGCCCCTCTAATTTAATAGAGTAATTCTTTCATTTCCGTGTGAGGCGGGACGGGCATCATGTTTCAAAAATATGAGCCTTTGCAAATTTTGTCCAATTTGACAGGAAAAACACACCTGGATGTGCTCTCTTGGAGCATGGATGGGCTAGGTTCCCCGCACTGGCCTTCGCTGGTTTCAGAGTTCGGAAGGGCTGTTCACATTCAATTTTTTTCTTTGGGTCCGATCTTTGGGTACATATATCCAATGTATCGAAATTCAATGTTTATATTAGGTGATTTTGTCTGTCCAAAACATATAGTGCATGCTATATATCGAGGTGCTTATCTTAGGTGTCGCAGTGTCACAATGCACCTCATGTCGATCAGACTCGAGTTCAGGTCCAATCGGGGCCCGATGTGAAAGGGGCAATCTTAACCAAGGCTAAGGAAACCTGGAAGCTTATTGAGATAATTAATGAGTTGAGTGATGCGATTTATGACAACATGTGATGATCTAAACACATGCGCCCAGTAGCCATGCTGTGCCACAGACAGGAGTACTGCATTCTAATTTGTATGCCGCCATATTTTGTCTTCACGCATTGCCTTGAGATCTGTAACCGCAATGCCAGTGTGTGTATATTATATGAAATTTACTACACAAACATCTACAGTGTATACAGTATATTGCAATTAGGTGCTTGCCATGTCCATATATAGGTCTATATTGTGGTTTAGTGCATGCTTTTGTTGCACAATTCAAGCTTTCACATAATGTGCTTTAGCGAGCTTCCATATCAGGAGAAAAACATTACACGGGCGATTTCACCCCAAAAATAATAATAATAATACCAACATGCTTATACATGTATAGCGCATATCACTGCCAAATGCATCCCTATGCGCTTAATTGGATATTATTACCCTAGCTTTAGCCCCGCAGCCTTTTACAGCGCGGTGGCATTTCAAGGAATGAATTCCTGACAGGTACCCATTTACCTCACCTGGGTCGAGTGCAGCACAATGTGGATAAATTTCTTGCCGAAGGAAATAATGCCATGGCTGGGATTCGAACCCATGACCCTCTTTTTCAAAGTCCGAAGACTGGGCCACAACGCTCCAAAAAGCTCAAAAGAGCCCTGGAAATCCCCATCCATTGCGATATAAAAGCTTATCCAAAATTGCTGGTTTAGACAGTAAGTTGTGAAAAGTAGTCCCCAGAAATATAAACTTTAATAATTATTTGTCTGTTTCATGTACATCAACAGTGCCCTTTCCATTCATTTCACAATATTTCTCAGGATTTTTTTGACTATTTCTGTTGCCCTTGTCACTTTGACTTTAGCTCTAACTCTATGTCCTTCTTTAAACACCCTTTTGAAATCACATAGCTTCAAGTTTAACCAAGAAGAGCGCTCAAACCCTATGTTTTCACAAGAAGGAACGACTTTGACCCAACAAAAGTAAATAGATATCCTCCCATTGTATCTTATTCTTGAAGGTTTATTGTTGTATCCATTGTGTTTTGACTTGGGTACCTGGTATAAAAAGGACTAGTTTATATTTGTCCTCACTGTTCGGGACGTGGAGAGCTGTTCATACAAAAAGGATTTGTGTTTAGAATCATGTTTGGGTGTATGATTTAGGTTTTAAACAATTTATTACAATATAGGCAGTGAATATCATTCAAATTCTGTGGTGATGGTGATTATAGTGCTGGTGGTGGTGGTGGTGAGCAATACATTAGTAGAAGGATGAGGAAGATGATGATGATGGTGCTGGTGCTGGTGATGATTATGGTGATGGTGATGATGATGATGATGGTGGTGGTGGTGATAATGATGATGATGATGATGGTGGTGGTGGTGGTGGTGGTGATGATGATGATGATGATGATGATGATGATGGTGAAGATGATGATATTAATTATGATGATGGTGGTGATGATGATGATGGTGGTGGTGATGATGGTGATGATGATGATGATGATGATGATGATGATGATGGTGGTGGTGGTGATATGATGATGATAATGATAATGATGATAATGGTGATGATGACGGTGATGATGGTGATGATCACGATGATGGTGATGATGACGATGATGATGATATTAATTATAATGATGGTAATTGTAGTGTTGATGAAGAGGAGGAGGAGGATGTTGATTCTGTCTATGGAGGGAGCCATGTGAATGAACAGGATTTGTTAGCTTTTTTTTTTCTAGAATAAAATTCAGTTTGGCAAAAAAAATAAAGTGTGATAATACATTGCACTACACTAGATACTACAAATAGCAGTATGCTACTTTACCTGGACCTTCATGTTGAAGTTGTCCACTCAGTAAATATTTTTAGGCTTCTGTTGTTAAGCATTTCTTATCGGGCTTTAGTACATGTTTAGTATCAAATATTGTGCATACTGTAGCTCTAGCCTGTCACTGTTGGGCAAACTTATTACTAAGGTCCTACGGTGTATAAGAGGCTGTTCTCACTACGTTCCTAAAACTAGTTTACTGGAAACTAGTTTAGTGGAAACTAGTTTAACGCGTAGTGAGAACGGTCGAAGCGGTCTTGGAAGCGATCTTCCAAACCAGTTTGGAAAACCACCTCGCGATGTAGTTTTCAAGATCGCTTTGCCTCGTTAAACTGGTTTTAGCGTAAGTGAGGACACAACCGTTCTTCGGGAAGCGATCTTCGCACATTTTGAGCGCGCTACTCCACACGACAGGTGTAGAATGCCTATGCTGCGGTTTCGAATTTCGCGCGAAACGTGTCACCCCACTGAGAGCGTTTCCATAGCAACAAGAGCGCTTTACGTGAAGTGATTTTGAAAACCACTTTCGTGTGATCAAGTGGGAACGCTAGCAAAGCCATCTTCCAAAGTGGTTTCCTGAATCGGTTTCCAGTAAACTAGTTTTAGAAAGCGTAATGAGAACAGCCTCCAAGATACATTGCACATGTACAGTATATATCAAATGCACAATGTATTTGTAAATAATGATAATAGTAATATTTGGATATTTGGATTCTATAGCACATTACATCGAACAATGTCTCCAAGCACTTTGCAAATTATCCCGGTCATGGTATCCTGCCTTTCCTGCACACAATGTATGCACTGGACCTTCTATCGACTATACCTTTTATAGAGCTATTAAAGAGGAGATTTATCTTCAAGGCCACCCCCCCCCCCCCCAAGAAAAAAGAAAACGGGGGGGGGGGGGACAGTTAATCCATGTGAATCATAAACTTTTATCATTTTAATGTTTTTGAGTCTGTATGTCTTTTACACTAGTACTTTTCCCTAAACGAATAATTCATTACCATTTCAACATTTATGTATCATTCAATTGTGCTGAATCACTCAAGATGAGAGCCAGCTTTGCATTTATTTTACTGAGACATTCCTTGTAATTTGATTGCTTTATTGTGTCTGTATGGGGAAGGAGAGAATTACTCATAATTGGTATGTGGTGTGTGAGAAAGTTTAAATTCATTGTGTAAAGTTCAAAAGAATTCAGTTGGATATTTGGAAGCTAGAAGTACTTCTGTTGTTTCTTTGTCAAATTCATATTGTACTGTCTACAGGTCGGCCTATACATGTACATGTATATGACTTACAAGGTACAGTAGGCTTATTGAACTATTACATTTAATACTCCATGCAGGTTTTTGGTCTATTGTATAAACTGCAGTGTAATTCAAATGTAAGATAGAGTTTATAGACTAGACTTTGACATTTGATGTCTGGTTTTTATTTTGAAATCATATCAGCTGGCACCGGCAAAATGCTCTTTACAAAGTTAAAGGTTATATAGGCTTTCATTTTTAAATACCCTTTTATGAAACACACATGTACCTGTAATAGGTTTTTATTGTATACATTTTTAATTCAAAGTTGATAGTGGTAGTGGTAGAAAAAAAATGTGATAAAATTTTAAAGAAGTAGGTTGAATCAGGGGACAGAAAGACAAGCAAATTTGTGCAATTTTCCTGATAAATTCATACATCACAAATACATGGCATTCCATACAAATTTGATATATTTTCCCCCTCGCTGCACTTTACATGTCTCAGGTATGCGACAGTGCACCACTCGAAACAGGTTCTAGTATCAGTGCATTCCAATACAAAAGCACAGGAGTGACTCATGCATGTGTATTGAAAGGGGGAAAATAATGCTCATAGTACAATATAGTCACTGTGTATTGTGTGAACAATTAGGGTGTTTTCTTATTTGCTTTGTTTACTGTTTCTCACCATACTGATTTGTAGGCCGAGTTTGTTCTGTCTATTGGTCATCCTGAGGAATTTATAGAGTTTAATCTTTCTATTTGGTATTTTTCATGTGAAGTGAGTGATGCTTCGCTGGATAGAAGGTGCAGGAGTGTTTGTAAGTTTGTATGCTGGAGTTTTACAATTTATTGAGCGACGTGAAGGAATTTAGTTGATTTGCATGGATTTCAATCATGTAGGTATGTTTTTGTTTATTGATGTGATTACTACATGTCAGAGTCATGATGCATGTAGTTTGAACGAATGGAGCCATTGGCCAGAGATTGTATGGTGCACACATGTATGTTTCAATGTAGCGAGGGCTTGTAATGTACGTTTTGAATATGTGAAAGGTATCACTTGCAATATATCTGAAGTATTATAAGAAGATCGATGTGTGCCTCTATTTAGATTTGTGTCATGGCATGATCTACAATCTATTCATGTATGATGGAGGTCTGCATATTTACGAACAAAGGGCATATTTAGTCTTGTTTTCAATAACCTTATATGTAATGTACACGTCCTTGTATCTGTACTCAAGGCAGGAAAAAAAGTCAGTGCAGAAATAAAACAGTATTATATATTTTTAGGTATATTCTTACTGCCTGATCAATGGAGTACCTGTAAATTACGAGAACTTGTTCAGACCTTAAAATTTACCAAATAATTATTCACGCATTCACACTGACCAGAAGCAGACCCTTTTGGGAAAGTTCTCAAAGTTACAAGTCATGCTCAGTATGGTCTGATTATACATAGCAGGCAAGGCCACGGTGCTTGCTCTGAACTACTCGCTAGGTTGAGGAATTACCCGTAATTTGCTCTCACACTGCAAAAAATACCCATGAATGTTCCCGTAACCTCGGCAATACCTACTATTTAGCTGACCTTCGTTAGGGAATTTTGCTTTCACTTTGGCCAAAATACCGGGTATTTTATAATTTTCTGATTGAGGTTCATGTTGATCAAGGCCCCGTCTTACAGAAAGTTACGATTGATCCAAACAAACTCAACTGCATGGAAATATATCAATGCCATATTTTTTATACATGACATTTGCACAACCTCCTTAGTATAATAGTAAACAAAGAGAATCACACTGAACTTTGAAGAGAATGATGAATGTACATATAAGCATATATATATGCATCATATCTAGAAAATATTTTGAACAAACAAACATTTTGCATGTTGATGTTGCTGGCCATCTATAGTTGTGGTTGATCGGATCAATCGCAACTCTTTGTAAGACGGGGCCAGGGGAGCGTTTCATCAATATCTTCATCAGACAAGTTGTCAGATCTGACAACTTTCCATGGTTTTGATTGGCTGAGAAGCACTGTTACCATGGTAATTGTTGGATGAAACGTCCGACAAGTCCTTACATGAAACGCTCCCCAAGGAAAATTTCCAGATCAGAAAATCCTTGATATTCTTGAACTTCAAGTTTGTCTGAATGTAATGAGTGCCAAGGTGTGAAGAAGGACTTTGAAGCTGCTTAATGAGACCTTCAGGTTTATTTCTTTCTTTCTTTTTTGGCGGGGTTGGGGCCAGGGTGTATTGACTGTTAGGAATTTTGTTCATTTTGGCTAACACATGACACCATCATACACCTACATGCAGGCGTGCATGTAAATAGTAATCTGTTCATTATAAAAAGCAAATAAATCAATGAAAATCAATAATGAACAAATTCAAATATTAATGCCCACCAGCAATATTTAGATAAGAGAGACGAGATATTGGCCGGAGCAACAGTTAGTCATTATTTGGTTTGCAAAGAAAAACCCAGTCAGACTGGCTACTTTATGGGACTTATCAAATTTTGTACATGTATTAAAGGGTGTGAATATATTGGTTTGGAGGTAATCAAGTTCAAAATCAGTTTGCCATTTTTACTCCAACACTCAGTATTAACTGGAAAGTGTTAGGAAATTTGTGAAGTGTCTTCTTTTAATTCAAGAAATTATTGCTTTCACTGACGACTGTTGTATTAAAATTTCAAAATCAAATTCCGACCTGCAAGTATATTTGAAGATTTTGAACTTCACTATATATATATATATACATGTAGATCCTTTTTTAACTCATTGTGGAACAATAGCGACAAATGCAAATTCACTTTTTTTTATCAGAGTCAGTTGCAAGAAACAAAAAATGAATTCTGCATGTATATCTGCAAAAGTCAACTCTCTATAGAGTATTAAAAGCATTCAATAGAAAATAAATAAAATGAATGAATGAATGAATGACTGAATGAATGAATGAATGAATGGATGGATGGATGGATGGATGGATGAAAGGGTGGATGGATGTATCATGGATGATTCACTGACCGACTGAATGGATGGATGGACAGAGGGATGGACGGACGGATGGATCATTGACTGACTGACTGACTGAATGAAAGAATGAATGATCGAATGATTGAATGAATGAATGAATTGATGGATGATTGGACGGACGGACAAATTAATTTGCATATTTCCTATGAGTGGCTGTAAATCTTTCTTTAATATTTCTCAGTATTTTATTTATAGAACTATATAATTTTTTTTGTAAGGTATGAATCGCATATTCTCTTTCATCGATAAAAAATTTTCAGTTTAGTTATTTTAATGTGAGACTGTGTTACACTTAACATGCATAAAGAGTATCACTGTAGAGGCCTACCAGCAATATTGCGTAAAATGTACTTGTAATTCCAGTTCAGTTTGAAGTGCTATATAATGTCAATTTATCTATTTTCTCTTATATTTTTCCAGCCCAGGTGCAATTCATAGCCTCGTCTCAAGACTTTGTGGGCATTGCTGAATCCTCTCAAGCCTTTCCAGAAAGTAGTTGGTAAACTTCTGCCACAGTCCCAGAAAGTAGTCGATAACTTCTGCCAGCCTGTCCAAGAAATAGTTGGTAACTTCTGCCAGCTAGGAACGTTGAGCAGTCCACATGCCAGGGGAAAGCATGATGGCGGCAGCAGAAGAAGATGGAATGGTACCCATCAAAGCTGCCTATAACGGGTAAGAGATCATAAAAATAAAAATCATAATATCAGATAAAAGATTTTTCAAGATAAGAAAAGAATAAAACGTGATTTTATTGTTTTCTTATCTTGAATTTTCTTTTGTTTGAAAAATACAGTTGCCCATTATCCATTAGGGTACACAATTTTATTCAATTTCTCTAAGGTCTCGAATAATCTGATTTTTGTTTCGCAAATTGGTAACAAATTATTTTTACCCCCATTGTGCATGTGCATATTTTTATCACGTTGATAAAAATAGAAATGGGTACGAATGACAAGTTCAAGACTTATAGGGGAATGAAACCTTTCGAACAATTAGGCTTGTGTCGAACCAGAAAAATCAAAAAATAAAAATATATAAAGAACAAAGAAAGTTTGAGAAAAATCGGACATATAATTAGAAAGTTATGAGCATTTGAATATTCCAATCACTAATACTATGGAGATCCTCCAATTGGCAATGCGACAAGGATGTGTGATGTCACACGTGAACAACTTTCCCTTTGATGGACTATAAAATACCCCCAAATGTCTCTTTTTGCTTTTTCTTATGGTGATACAAACTCTTTATCCATGATGTATTCTTTAAAGATCTGTATTACATGCCCTCCTATAGAAAGAATATATGCTCTACTGATAGATGTGAAAAAAGAGGCAGTTTCAGTGAAATATATACTAAAGTAAGGGGGAGAGTTGTTCACAAGTGACATCACACATCTTTGTCGCATTGCCAATGTGAGGACCTCCATAGCATTAGTGATTGCAATATTAAAATGCTCATAACTTTATCATTATTTGTCCGATTTTTTTCAAACTTTTGTTGATCTGTTTCTTCCTATAGGAAGAATATATGCTCTAATGATAGATGTAAAAAAAAGAGGCAGTTTAAGTGAAATATATACTAAAGTAAGGGGGAGAGTTGTTCACAAGTGACATCACACATCTTTGTCGCATTGCCAATGTGAGGATCTCCATAGCATAGGTGATTGCAATATTCAAATGCTCATAACTTTCTCATTTGTGTGATTTTTCTCAAACTTTTGTTGATCTGTTTCTTTGATTTTTCTGTTTCCACACAAGCTATCGTGTTCCATAAATTTCATTTTTCTTTAAATATATTGCCCTTTTCTCTCTGGTCTCATCTACGAAGAGATACACGGTCTACTGAAGGTTTTAATGGAGAATGTTATCCTTGCGAATTGCCTTTGCACTTGCGAAAAAGCCTGTGAACTGGGAATGGCCGGATGTTCGGATGAGCAAACGTTGTCGTGGTTAGGTCCTTATTCGACTTTTCTTTGGTTTCAGATATGAATGATAAGTTGCCTTCCCATATTACATTGTAAATTGAATCTTGAATGATTTTTTTGCCTGTAATTGGTCAGAGATATTAGATATGAGAAGAAAGTTACAATAGGAAAGATGAGTTAACTGTTTGCAATATGAGAGAAGGAGGAAGATCGAAGGAAGAAGAAGATGGATCAGTTATTAAAAGGGAAGGAAAAGGTCGGCGTTCTGAGTGTAAGATAAATCACCATAGAATTTGTAAGTACATGTATGAAGAGAGGATAATATATGTAAGAAAACAAAAAAAACATTAGATAAGTGTACATTGTATGATTCTCAAAGCTGTAGAATGTACATTAGAAGAGAATGAGATCGAGAGATCTTGAAAAAGAGTTATAAGGAATTGATAGAAAGATAGTATGACTCCATCAAAACTTAGTTAAGGAAGGAAAGAGATGGAAAGATTGAGGTGCAATGATTTTAAGGAAATGATGGAAAGATTGTAGGATTCATACATGTAGTAGTGCTGTAGCCGAACCGCCGACCCGAACGGTAGTTCGCCGAACATGGCACTTCCGAACCGAACACCAAGACTTGGTTCGGAAGTTCGGCAAAAAAAAAAAAACGGCTTTCAGCTAATAATTTTATAAGTTTACACCCTTTCTAATCATTATATTTGCGCATTCTCTAATCTTCTTTGCAATTGTATGTTGGAAGTATGCGCTTATTTTGCGGTTACTAGATTTTGTTTTCATTTTCATGTTGACATTGTGGTTTTTACGGCCCTGATTAAGAAAGGAGATCCGATGAATGATGTTGCGCGAGCTTGCGCTATAATCATTTTACTGGCTTTCATCATCTCTCGCTCTGTGGCCGAATCGCCGAAGCATGGTAAAGAAAACCAAAACTGTATGAGTGTTCATTGGTTAAATCTAATTATTTAAATATTGTTGTTTTTAGGTGGCGAACAAGATTCTTGTTTGAAAATCTTCAAAGTATTTTGAATGAACGAGCTCAATAAACTGAAAGTGAAAGATGAAGTACCATTAATATTACGAATTACGATACGTGATTAAGATCGTAACTCGTGTATTGTTGCGGCGGAGAATAAAGATCTGATTGAGGTGATTAACATTATTATTGAGGTGTCGGCTCGCTACTGTCTAGTTTTCATGATTTTAGAGAGAAGTAAATAGTTTTGAAAACGAGAGATCCAGTGAAAGTGGGAAATAAAGTGAGTGACTGTTAGAGATGGAAAGGAGAGACGCAAAACAAATAATATAGAAAGGAGATGAGGTGAAGTTATCTTTTTTTATTATTAACAATCAGATGAAAATAAAAATCAAACACTCATGAATGATTACGGTATAGCATATAGCAAGATCCCCTTCCCCTCGTTGAAAAGTTGAATGAAGATAAAGCGGGAACATTCATCTCTTGGGGGGAAATGACCCCCAATCTTTACTTTTTTCCCTTTCTTATCAACTTCTCAAATTAACCATAAACAATTCGATGATCACTCTACTCCCCCTGTCCCATTACAGTCGTAAAACTTTGCATCCCACTTTGTCTGTATGTTCATGGTCGAATGAAATCTGACCAATAAAATCATAGAAATCTCGGCAATTGCTCTTCAATCGGTGAGCTGAGTTTCGCGGGCAGATAAAGCACGTGGCTGTATGTACCGATGCGACAATCAGCGACATGCGATTGGTGGTTTAGTTCACCCATCAAGCCAATTAGCGAAGGCGCATTACATAAGCACGCTTTCTTCGACACGCCCCTGGCCCTACTATGCCTGCAGTTCAGTGCACTGGCGCTGGCCGCCTCGTATGTGATACAATGGCCAATCACGTTTGGCCGGACTGTAAATATAAATATTCATGAGCTCAGAGTCCCGCTACAAGGGGACTGCATGCGCTGCGCATACGAGTACGAGTGCGAGCGTAGTTAATTTGGCAAGTATCCAAAGTGTGGTCCAGGTATGGACGATGAGGAAGAGTCGCCATTTTAGAACTGTGAGTTACCCAATAAATCTGTCATCAGATAATCAAATTCGAGATAACAGTTGATTCGTTGAGCGCTATAACTTTCATAGTTTCATGTCAACAAGATAGAGATAAAATGGTTTGATGTGACAGAGGACACGCGAGCACATGCAGTCAATCAAGTACAAATTGTCTACCGGTACGCTACGTATACGTATACCTGAATGAACTATAACTTTATCAGTCTATCATTACCGAACCCCGAACCGAACCAATGTTCGGCAATTTTCTGCCGAACCTTGCCGAACCGAACCGAACCCGAACATGGCGCCTGACTTGCAGCACTAATTCATAAGGACAGTGATTTTCCGTGTCTAAAAATTGCCTTTTCCGTTTCAGAAAATCTTAAATTCCATTTCAGCATGTCTGAAAACCTAAATTCCGTTTCCCCATTGACTTTGTGTACAGGAAAACGTGACAATTCCATTTACATAGAATATCAATAGGCAATGAGTAGCGATATCAAAATGCTCGTGCTGGTTAAAGTTTGTATTTGACACTGTACTAACAATGCTTTAAAATCGATTTTAATCGAAGAGATTCGAATACAAAAACTATTTAAAGAAACATAATTAACATGAATGCATCCTCACCTTTCACATTATTAGCATTATTTTATGCTTATATGAGATTTTATCGCTGCTTTGGGGACTTTTTGGACATCGTTTTGAGCATTCGACGATTTTTGCCTACATGTATCCGCCATTTTGGATTTGTTGAATACTACGATCATGATATTATGACCGAACGCAGAGGGCAGCAACACACAGCCGTGTTTCTGCCTATATACGGACGTGAGTGTAAACTAATTTTGATACGATCGAGTGATGGAGGGGTTCGAGTGCAGTCATAATGTGTGGATTGTCATGATTGTTGTAGCTATAAAGTGAGATCGTGTTTTTTTCCAGTTGATATTTGTACATATATTTCGTTGAGGATTTGGGAGTAATTTCTGTTGCTATTCTTTGAATTTTGAGAAAAAATATGTTTTCTGTGATTTTCCGTTTTAAAAGCTAGTTTCCGTTTTAAAAGCTAGTTTCCGTTTCAAAAGGCCGATTCTGGGAATTCCGTTCGTTTTTCGTGATCAAAATCACTGTCCCTAGATTCTCATCAAGGCTGAGTGAAGGAGGATAGAGACTGAATAATTGAAAAAAAAAGTTATTGCAAGGAAATGATAGAAGAATGGAATGACTCTCATAAAAGCTTACAGAAGACGGGAAGAGATTGAAAGATTGAGGTGCAGTGATATTAAGGAAATGATAGAATAGAATGACTCTCATGATCATCAAAGCTTACAGAGGATGGGAAGAGATTGAAAGATTGAGGTGCAATGATTTCAAGGAAATGATAGAAAGATAGTAGGATTCCCATCAAAGCTTAGAGGAGGAGACTGAAGGATTGAGATTCTGTGATTGCAAGAAAATGATGGAAAGATAGTATGATTCTCATCGAAGCTTTACAGAGGACGAGGAAAGAGACTGAAGGATCAAGAAACAGTTATTGCAAGGAAATGATAGAAATACAGTATGATTCTCATATATTCTTCAAAATATATTTACTTCGACCCCTGTTACATCTAAAAATCAGACGCCCGGAGCCGGCCTGAGACCAGTTGCTACCTTGACATGGATTAAGTGGTTTAGCTTCGCGAACGGACCTGGTCCGTAAATGTGCCTGTTTACATCACAGCATTTTCCTCCCCTCTTCGGGACGCGGACGGAAGGGTCGAGCTACATGGGACCGAGTAGATTTTATTTTGTTTCAATGCTTGGTTTAGCTTCTATCAAATCAAATATGAAATAACATTAAGTCTCACAAGCACATCACTCATCTGGATTTTTGGATGTATTAGGTTGGTGATTATTGCACAGAAGTAAAGTTTATTCCTTCAATAATGCAATATTATCTTATTCACAACACTTTGTATTCCAATTTCCACTCCCTATACTTCTTCTTTTTTCTTCTTCTTTTCCTTCTTCTTCTCCGAGTACCTCTTGTCCTTCCTCTTCATCTTCTTCTCATTTTTCTTTTTCTTTTTCTTCTACTTTCTCTTCTTCTTCTTCTTCTTATTCCTCTTCTCCTCCTTCTTCGTCCTCTTCTTATTCCTCTTCTTCTTCGTCTTCTTCTCCTTTTCCTTCTTCTTTTTCTTCTCCTCCTTTTCCCCCTTCTTCTTCTTCTTTTTTCCCTTCTTTTTCTCCTTCTTCCCTTTCTTCTTCTCCTTCTTCCCTTTATTCTCCTTCTGCTTTTCCTTTCTTTCAATATTTTCTACTTCTCGCTCGTCACACTTTTCCTCTCTCCTTCATATGGAAATTTGCGTGCTGGCGAACTGACCGAGCCAGGTTCGAGGAAGGTTTGCGTTTACATCTAAAAATCAGTGGACCGGGGCCGGCGCAAGACTACCTCTGGAGTTGGTCTCGGGTAGGTTCACTAAAAGGTGGCCCGAGGTTGGTTTGGGATGTTTACATTGGATCTCTTTCCTACCCGAGGCAGGCCCCGGGCCACTGATTTTCTTGATGTAACAAAGGTCTTTAAGTCGAATGGGGTGTGCTGCTAAATTTCTAAACCCACTTTTAATTTTTAGATTTGTATCATGTATTTATTATTTTTTTTTTGCATCTTGCTGATTCCATGAATATTCCTTGAACTCTGCTAGTACTGTCTTAACTTTTAAATTCTACACTGGATCAATGTTTGCATTGCTCTTGATTTGAAACAGAAAATTTTGTTATAAAAAGTAAAATGTACATGTATTTTAAACGCCTTGGATTGCTAAGGTATTGGATTTGAATAGCTCCCCCTAGTGGTCAAAAGACAAATACTGCCAATCTTTTACAGAGTGAATTTGCATTTTGTGTCTGCACAATGACCCACCCTCTTTGCTATTAACCGTGGATTACACAAGAATTATTTGCTTAATCTTGGACATTGTTACTTGCTATATTCATAGTATCAACTGACCAAAGTTCATGGATAGTAGCCTAGTTTTATGCTTATCATTTATAAATGCCATTATGGAGGAAATTTATATAATTTTGATAAAATTTATATGAAATCTATTGCAATTCTAGTTATGCAATATATGTGTAATACCCTCTAGCATTATTTCCTTATCTACTCACAAATTTTTTTTTTTACTAACATGTTGGTGTGGGGTATTTTGTTTGTGGTTGTTTCTTGGAAAAATCAGACATGAATTTTATTTCCATATGAGGAGAATTTTTCAAGGAATAGACGTAAAATATTTCCTGGTATTGCATCGCATTTTGCTCCACATTTTTCAAAGACTGCTATGCATAAAGTCTTTTGTATATTTTTACATAGGACTATACATTACTTTATAGCTTTTCTCTTATGACCAAAGATGCTATTCAAATTTGTAAAGCAAAATTATTCCCTTGGTAATATAGTACATTTCCCCTCTGACAATTGAACCTGTTTTTCCACGTGATGAAGAATCTTTCAGGAAATATGATAATGAAAGCGGGCATTTAATCTGTTGGTTCTACACAGCCATTCTTCTTCCTTCGCATGTCATTTATTGAACAGAGAGCGCCCATCTTGTCTAGATCTACAACATGCAAAAGCAAGTACAGGAGATAATGAAAGCGGTGATATTTCCAGTCTCGATACAGTACATGTGGTGTTGAAATTAGACGTCTTCTTCTTATAGACACTGCACAATTTCTATCCAGTTCAGAGCACAGGATCTGGCTTTGGTGTCTCCTCGGGAGCATATCATGTAATAGATAGTTTTTTATTTTCTCTGGCTTCTTGTTATAAGCTACTGAAATACTTGCATCTGATTGGCTCAGAGCAAATTTGTCAATGAAAAATCCCAAGATGTTTCATGAAACACCAAAAGATGTTGCATCATCTGAATAATTACTTTTGATTTGGGCTTAGACTGAATGCATTTTGCCATCCTTAGGAAGTTATTCAAGAAGTCTGCCTAATATTAGTGTAGAGATCCATGCAGTCAGCATTCCAATAAAGGTTTGGGCAATTGTGGGAGGGAGCAGGATAAATCTGAACCTGTACTATCCTTGATCATCTAATATGGATGGGATATAACGTTGGTTCACCTTCTAGAACCCAACGCCTCCCACTGCCCCCCACTGCCCCCCACCACCCCCTTACTTTTCCTCCCACCTATCCCCTTCCGTCCTTCCCCCTACTGTCCCTCCACCTACCCCCAATTACCCTCTACCATCACCGTCTCCCTCACCCCTACCATCTGGAGTGCCATCTATCCCCTATCTTCCCCTCACCTACTCCCAAATGCCCCCCACCTATCCCCTACCGTCCCTCCACCTACCCTCTACCATCACTGTCTTCTTCACCCCTACCATCTGGAGTGGCATCTACATGTACCCCCTGTCCTCCCCTCAACTACTCCCAAATGCCCCCCCCCCCACCTATCCATTCACCTACCCTCTACCTTCACCATCCCCTTCACCCTTACCTCTGGAGTGCCATCTACCTTTATCTTCCCTTCACCTACTCCCATATGCCCCCCCCCCCCCACCTATCCCCTACCGTCCCTCCACCTACCCTCTACCATCACCTTCCCCCTACCATCTGGAGTGCCATCTACCCCCTATCTTCCCCTCACCTACTCCCAAATGCCCCCCACCTATCCCCTACCGTCACTTCACCTACCCCCACCTACCCTCTACCCTCACCGTCCCCCTCACCCCTACCATCTGGAGTGCCATCTACCCCCTATCTTCCCCTCACCTACTCCCAAATGCCCCCCATCTATCCCCTACCGTCCCTCCACCTACCCTCTACCATCACCATCCCCCTCACCCCTACCATCTGGAGTGCCATCTAAGTACCCCCTATCTTCCCCTCACTTACTCCCAAATGCTCCCCACCTATCCCCTACCGTCACTTAACCTACCCTTACTGTCCCCCTGCCATCCCTAGATCTCGCACCTCGGTGCCCAATCAAATATTCAATATCTCCATCAGCTTTATGTGTGGTGGGTAGACACACTGTCTCCTAATAATTTCGTATTACAGACCGACAGGCATTTTATCCACATCAAAACACCCTCATTATCCTCCCCTCGAAAGCTCGACCGAAAGTAACATGAATAGATGCACGCGCTAATCATGATATTCATGAGTGGAGGAGGCTAGGTTGGGGAAGTCCATCTGCTTATGTTCTTGGTTTCGTTAATGAACAGAGACATGAAGAGAAACTGGCCAATGAAACTGGAAGAAAATCAAATAGGAAATAAGGAAGTTATATGAATTTTAAACTTGCTATCAAGCTCAAATTGCCGTTATGCCCATAGCCTATATCATGCAATTTTCTGTTTTGCTTTCTACTGAAATTCTACGAATGTCATTTTCTAAGTAATTGAAAAAATATATTAATCTTGGAATTATTTTTGTCAGTTTTTATATTGTAGAAATGGAGTATAATATTGTATATGTTCTCTGTTACACAAATAGAAATATCATGTTTTCTTTCGTACAAAGACAGGAGAGTAGAAGTATGGAAAAATCCCATCAAATGGCTGCCAATTTGCATATTTAAAGTTTCAATTTTAAAGATTGAAAATTGTTTTTATCCTTGCAGCATCTTTTAAGTTTTGGTTAATTCTTCCCCTCCCTCCCCCCAAAAAATAATGTCCGTCACTCTTCCGATTCACTTCTGCAGTATATGAAGACACATGTCTTATTGTGTGTTATATGAAATTTTAAAAAATGTTTTAGGGAATATATTTTATGATTTTACAGGAATATTTTCTGATCAGGCACCCAATCAATACATTCATTAAGAACAATATTATCATTGAAACCCTGGATCAACCTTTAAGAAACCCCAAACCAAACCCTTTGACTTTGTAGTCTCTAGGTGGTTTCAAACCGCCTCGATCACAAGAATCCCCGTTAAATTACGAGAACTTTTTTAGGCTGAAAAATACCCATTAATTATTCCTGCATTCACACCGCCCTGAAACATACCCTTCGGGATAAGTTCCTGAAGTTACGAGCATGCGCAGTATGGTCTGATAAGCAGCAAGGCGCGAAATTCAAAATCACTAGCCCAGCAGCAACCCATGCACGGCGCCGCACCCAACGACACGCTGGGCTAAAAATTCCCGTAATTTGCTTTCAGACCGCCAATAATACCCATGACCTTGGAAAAATCCCCGCGAAAGTTCTCGTAATTTCGCCAAGTACCTACTATTTATCGGGTATTTTCTTTCGGGGATATTACGCGTAGTTTGCTTTCACACCGCCAAAATACCTGGTATTTTCTGATCGGGGTAAATTTCCCGATCAGAGAATACCTGGAACTGGCGAACTTCGAGTCGGTCTGAAACCACCTTCTTTGTAATTTTCCCTGCGCCCCGATCTCATCAAGCTAAGGTGTGATATTGATTTTCGGGCTTTGACGCTTGGATGAAGGGGATTTTGGTTTGAGATGGCGGTGTCCTGTCTACGACTCATTGATTGAGTAGGGTAAGCAGGCTAGTTAGCCCAAGCTTATCTTAATTTTTTCTTTAAAAAAAAACCACTGGTAAAGGAAGAGGGACGGTCAGTGCAGTGTGTATAGACCTATTTGGTGACACGACATTTGCTCCTGCGACAATTGCTCCAGGCTTAATTTTGTCTAAGATGTAGGGTTAGGGTTAGGGTCGCAATAGGTTTTTATGCTAGGTTTAGGGTTAAGTTTAGGATAGGATGTAGTGTTAAATCCAGGGTTGAAGTTGGTCATTCCATGAGTGTGTGGAATTTAGAGTGGAGCAATTGTCTCCAGAGCAAATGTCATGAAACTAAGTTTTAAAGCACTCAGAATAGCCCAAGCTCATATTTTTCTTGAAATCATTTATTTTTTATCATCAGTTGATGAAGAAAGATGCGTCATTGCAGTGTGTTCGTGCATAGAGTAGACTGATTCAGTTTAAATAAAAGTTCTTTAAACATTTTTCAGTCATTACCTTAGAGCTTTGAAAGGGGAGAATTAATGTTTTTATTGCTTGAGCAATTTTTGTTGATATGTCAGTCCATAAATTAGGAATTCTCAAAGTATCCAATTGGTTGATATATATTTTAACTGGAATGTTTTACATACCCCCCCCCCAAAAAAAGGAAACTTTGATGCTCCATTTTTTAATCAAGGTTTACAACCTATAGAAAATAATAATAATAATTATCACTATTTGTATAGCACTTATCACAAAACATATCTCTAAGCACTTAAGAAAAAATAAAAGGAATTTCAGCAAAAAACTAAAGTAATTGTAGAGCTCACAGTAGTATAGTAATAATAACAGCAGGGCCCGCTGGGAGAACAGTTTTCGGAACTGAAGCGGCTTCCCTGGGTAAATATACCTGTATTATTATTATTATTATAGTAGACTGTGAACAGTTGAAAAGTAGTTCAAAATGTAATATCTCACCTCCCCCTCCCTCCTCCCCCCCCCCCCAATTTTGTCTTCCTCCTCCTTTTTTAGAGGTGAATATCTGTGAACAGGTAATGAAAGTAAGACAAAGGAAGGGGGAAGGAAGGAAAAGGGGGAAGAGGAGGGGGAGGGGATGATTGATATTAAAAATGAAACCTTGTGTATACTCTGTACATGTCATGGTTCTGCCATTCTCAATATGAATTATAGAACACGCTATATTTTGCATTATTAGTCATATTTGTAAACATTTTTTTTTCTATTTGTGTTCTTTGGAGAAAGCTGTGTTTTTTGTTTTCTTGGGAAAAACATAATCCTGTGAATTTGTGAATATATCATTTTCATTCAGGTAATCAGGCCCCTGGGGCCCGTTGCAGAAAGAGTTGCAATCAATCGCAACTCTAAAAATCATGCGCAACTTGATTTTCAACCAATCAACAGCGCGCATTTGGGACTTGCGATTGATTTTTTGGCTTGCGTTTTAACGCAACTCTTTCTGCAACGGGCCCCAGAAGTATACCATATTCATGTTTCAGTTTGAAAGGAAAAAAACTTTAATTACTAATTTCACTCTGAATATGTAAATGTAATTTTAAGATCATGGTCTGCTAATTTGGGTTTAAAATAATGATGCATGGTATTGCTAATGTAGAATACAGGACCCCGTCTTACAAAGAGTTGTGATTGATCCGATCGATCGCAACTATGGACTTCTGTTCGAAATATTTTCTAGCTATGATGTATATGCATGCATTCATTGTCTTGAAAATTCAGTGTGCTTCTTTTTGTTTACAAAGGACATCGCACATTTCCTGGAGAAAAATATTATGACACTGATGGATATCCATAGACGATTGATTGGATCAATCGTAACTCTTTGTAAGACAGGGCCCTGGAGTGCTTCTCTTCATCAAAATCAAACATGACTTAGTGGCCACCCGCCTATAGTGAAAACCTCTCTTTAGTGGTCACCAAAATTTTCTCCAATTTGTAAGGAATGGGCTGTCTACAAAAGCCACCTTTCTTCCCTTTCTTTTCCAGATATCTCCAAGTACAATCTACCACCCCCTCTATTGGATACAGATTCAAACATGTCTATACACTGCAAAAATGCCGGTGTTAATCTAACACCAGCCTGGTGTCTATATCGGTCCACACCAGAGAGGTGTTTAAACAACACCGATTTGGCGTTAGAGGAACACCAATTTAGTATTTAAGCAACATTAATAAGTGTTTAACCAATATCAATTTGATTCTTGGTGATTGTGGTGTTGTTTCAACGCTTCTCTGGTGTGGACCAATATAGATACTGGGCTGGTGTTAAATCAACACCTGTGCTTTTGTAGTGTATAGACATGTTTGAATCTGTATCCAATAGAGGGGGTGGTAGATTGTACTTGGAGATATCTGGAAAAGAAGTTGAGAAAAAGTATGTGGATAAAAAAACTGTTCGTTTAGGGAAACTTTCGACATAAGCAATCATTCGATTTCACAAATTTCTGCAAGGCCAAATGTTTAACAAAAGTGCATTGATCAAATGACAGCGCTCCGAATAAGCTTTCAATTAAGAGTGCGGCACGTGCCAGATGGCTTTTGAGTAGGTTTGAGTGCTTAAAAAGCAGACATAATCAATTGATTTTAAATCGACTTGGTTAGAAATGATGAGGGTTAAAAGTGATCAATACAGGACTTCTGTGCATCGGTTGGGGCATTGTCTGAAGGGACACATATTTTTTACATTGTGCCTTTATAGTTTCTTTGTGTCTGTCCCTTCATAAACAAAACAAAATAAAGGTATTTAAAAGTTTTTGCCTGTTTGTTACCACTAGGAAGGAGAGGAGAATGAAACCTTCAATTGTATCTTGCAAGTTATTCAACTTCCCTGAAAAAAAACATAAATCATTTATTTTTCATTTTCATATCATTTTGAAAGAAAACTGAAAATTAAACTGAGTCCAACAATTAATTTGTAAAAATGCACTTTCAATTGCAGGATTTAGAATTTTCACAAATAAAGTTATAAATTCATTGATAGCCAATTTGCTAAGACAAGATGATACATGTACATTCAGAATCTTATAAATCAAAATTTAATGATTCCTGATTAGCAAAATACATTTATACAATTTATAAGAAACATGAAATTACACAAAGCCAGGAATGGGATGTGAGGGAGTTGCAAAAAGTCATTGGCCCAAAAATAGGCAATGAAAGTTATTCTAGTGACAAAGTGAAAAGAAAATAGTTGTAATATATGCAAACATATACTGTCACCTTTCAGACTGCTCCGCCCCCCTCCTCATTCTCACTCTACTATCACTCTTTCTCCCACACTCTCTTATTTTCTCTCACACACTCTCTAGGTGGTTTCAAACCGCCTCGATCATAAGAATCCCTTTTAAATTTCGGCTAATAGATACCCATTAATTATTCCTGCATTCACACCGCCCTGAAACATACCCGGGATAAGTTCCTGAAGTTACGAGCATGCACAGCATGGTCTGAGAAGCAAGCAAGGTGCGAGATTCAAAATCGCTAGCTCAGCAGCCACCTACGGTGCCCGCGCCCAACTACATGCTTGGCTAAAAGTTCCTGTAATTTGCTTTCACGCTGCCAAAATAACTGCGACCTTGGAAAAATCCCTGCGAAAGTTCTCATAATTTTGACAAATACCTACTATTTCGCGGGTATTTCCTTTCGGGGAGATTACGCATAATTTGCTTTTACACTGCCAGAATTACCTGGTATTTTCTGATCAGGGTAAATTTCCCGATCAGAGAATATCTGGAACAGACGAACTTCGAGGCAGTCTGAAACCACCTACTTTAACATAGGACTACATTGTTCAAGCTAGGTTCAGCAAAATTACCAAGAACTTCTAATTTGTCAAATGGAGATTGTACATTAAAATAATTAATCATTTCCACAATCATGACAACTGGAACCAAAAACTCCCACTTCTAAAAACAAATATTTAGAAATATATTATTTGGGTTTAATTTTTAACCCACGGTAAGTTCAATGCCTTGTTCAAATTCTGATATTTCTGGACATTGAATTGAACAAAGGTCAGAGACTGAGTTTCAGGGACTGAGATAATTAAAGCTTGTTGGGGTTTTTTAAGGACGTTCCACAGTTAAAGTGAAATCCATGTCATTTTCACCAAACTTTGCACATAGATAGTTTAGAACCTTAATATTCGAAATATGCAAAAATTAACATAGGTCCATGTGCTTGATTTTTTGCTATAGAACTTCAAAGTTCACCAAAATTGATGTTCATAAGAAATGCGCATTCAAAAGAATTTGGCATTTTTAGACCTCGCAAGAATACTAGCATGAATTTAAACCTCTATTACTCAGTCAAAATACACGAAAAAGTCATCAAATTTCGCAAGAGAGTTAATAATTGTATCGTTAGAATGGAGAATCTATTTATAGTGCTATTTGTTTGCAACTTTAAATCTAACAGCACAGTCAATTCTTAAAAATGGCGTAAAAGATAACAAAAACCGAATCTCAAAAATGTGAAATTTCAATAACAAACTACAAAAGTGCAATAAATGCTGCACTTTATTCAAAATCCATGTCATTTTCACCAAAATTTGCAAAGTTGTAGAGGAAGCTATACCTAAGAAGTACAAACATTAAAAAATAGGGGTTCATGTGCTTGTTTTCAAACTATCAGCATTTTTATTAGAGCAAATGTGTTTTTTTTAACACCAAAAATGCGCCAAATGCTTTGTATCTATGTGAAGAAAAAATCAAAACCACTCTACCATTTATTCAAACTCGGGGGTCATATTCGTGATTCTTGGTAGTACTGCAGAGTAAAGTATTTTGAAATTGTAGAGATATTTTTTTAAATGGTCCATGGAATAATTCCAGTTTTTAGCTTCATAAAATAACGCATCGGATCTGCAGTTAGAGTGCAGATGATGAGAAAAATCAGCTCCTATCCACAGCTAATTAATCGCCTGTTCATCCATTGTGACGTCAGCGCGCAGAGTGTAAAATATGCGCAGATCATAATGCGCACAAACATAACTGTGGAACGTCCTTAAGTCAAGTAAATCTAGGCTAAATTTACAAGGACTTTTTCGGGACCAAAACACCCACAATCTTGGAAGAATTTTGCAAAAGTTCTTGTCATTCATTAAAGTACTTACTGTTTAGCAGTATTTTGATAATAATAATAATATCGTCATATTTTACCCAGGGAAGCCACTTCAGTTCTGAAAACTGTTTTACCAGCGGGCCCTGCTTAACATGATTATATTATCATTACCCTGGCTTTAGCGTGGCTACCTTGATCGGGCACTCGAGCATTCGAGGAATTTCCTCCTACCGGGTACCCATTTACCTCACCTGGGTCGAGTGCAGCACAGTGTGGATAAATTTCTTGCTGAAGGAAAGCACGCCATGGCTAGGATTCGAACCCGCGACCCTCTGTTTGAAAGGCGAGAGTCAGAACCACTTGACCACGACGCGCCCACGTTTTTCTTTTGGGAAAGTTAACAATTTTTCTTTCACATTGGCAAAAAATACCTGGTATCTTCTGATCAGGGTCCACCTTCTGTGAGGCTTAAAGACCAAACAAAGGGAGCGATTTATGATGAAAAAAATATTTCTTCTTTAAACCTTCTAGCTTTTGGAGAAAGGGCTTCTCATAATAGGGGGTAACAAAAAGGGGCACATACCCCCTCTGCATCCCCTCTATATCTGCATCGTTATAAATGAAGTTGTCGAACCATGTTATGAATCCAGACATTTGATAAATGGAGCCCCTACACTCTCAGTATGTGAAGCTATGTTTGAATGATGACTTTTTCTCATGAAATAAAAGATGTAGTCTTGTAGACCTCTTGCTTGAATTCATGTAAGCATGCTGAAAAGACACTATTTAGAAATTATTTTATTTTATATCTTTCAACTTTCATTTGAAATATGCTCTCTTTTCATTTGTTTTTTGTATATTACTTGGTTTAATAATTTTTTGTATTATTGGTGGCAGCATTTCATAAGACTTCAATGTTCTTCCAAGCTGTCTCCACATTCTATTTTATTGTATATATATTCTTACCTTAAAATTGATTTTAATTTTGAATGAAATAAATTGAAATTGAATTTAATTGAAAAATATGTCCAAATGTAGCTAGGCAGCTACAACAAATTTCCCTTGTATAATAATAATAATCCAGTGATCTTAGCTATGTACCCAGTACATCACGAGAACGACAGCTGTGTACCCATCATTGTTACCCTCTCCTGCTCCTAAATCAATATCGGCACGCGAACCTTTGACGAAAAAAGAGGATTACCGCATTAAAGTGGATCCCACTCTGCAGTGGAAAAAAGTGGCTGATTTCTCGCCTGCCTCGCGTTCCTACACTGGCGTTCTGTTCAGTTATTCTGCAATTTGAGAGCATGTTTATTGATTTCCCCTACTCTATCCTCCTTTGATTATTGTTGCCCCTTCGAGTTTATGATAGTGGTTCATATATGAGAGTGGCTTGTTCCATCAAATGGCATGTTATTGTATGAAATCTTCCAATATATGTTCGACTGAGGTGATGACGGAAGTGCCCTTCTCAATCGCTCACTCACGACAACCAATATATATAGTCAATAGGAAATTTGATCATGGTGTTTGTTATGATCCAAATCGGTAAAAGTTACAACAATACTCACTCTTTATTACAAATATGGGATATGCAATTTGAATGAATCATTCAATATTTTATAAAGGAAAGGTATTGGACGATTCATGAGAATTCTGCAACATTCAGAGTATATGGAACAATTTCTCATATACAGGTGTATTTGCAAAACTTGCAATTTACTGTTTGATTTTGTACTATTGGGTAGAGAGTTTCATGTCGGCTTATAATTTTTCTATTATACATGTACATTGTTAATACTCATATAGAAGAACATTAAACTTCAGACCATCTCTCCTATCTTTTATCTTTTCTCTTTTCTCACTATCTCACATCCCTCATCCTCCCCATTCTACTATCTCCCATTCCCAGGTCTGCGTGTAAACATACCCTCTAATGTTTACTCCGATTGAGAGTGAAGAATATACAGTACATGTACAAACCTTTGGTCTTCAAGATTAAATCCAGGGTAGGGTTTCACAAAACTTTGTGTGTGATTTCATAGGCATTGGTTAATATGGCAGAGGTCTGGTTAGATTGAAATACAGTGTAATCATTAACTTCGAAAAAAGTTTGAATCTATGACACCATTCTCACTACCTTCCTAAAATTAGTTTACTGGAAACTAGTTTAACATGTAATGAGAACGCTCGAAGCGATCTTACAAACCGGTTCATAAAACCACCTCGCGATGTAGTTTTCAAGATCGCTTTGCCTCGTTAAACTGGTTTTAGCATAAGTGAGGACACAACCTATATAATCCTATATGAGTTAGTAAACATATTTGCTAATCCCTTTTCAATGAAATTAACTTTGATATTGAAACTAAAATGTGTTTATTAAACATTTATAATGTAAATTACTTAAAAGGTGTTTTGAAATGGATTTTAGTGCCACCCTTGTTGGATTATGACATCATTGACATCTGGATTCATTCATTGCAGCCCTCCTTAATATGGCGCAAATCAAAATTTACATCACTGCAAAGAACACCTCCTAATCATCCAAGTGTTAACACATAACGCATAAATATGGTATCAAATTATTTTGGAGAATATACTGTTTCATGCCATATATAATAATTATGTGTTCATGACATATTTTTCTTTAAATTGGGGATTTGTGAGTTGTCTAGTTTTTTTTTTACTCATACAGTATAGCCTGTACACTGTATAGACCAATCAATCGTATATATGCTTTTCACATTGCATTTCCTTAACCCCATACTATCTTCTTTTGGATTCACACTGTCTTTCTTGAAGGTATTGTTTAACTTTGTGAGCAGCCGATTAAAAAAATTATCAAACCAAGATGAAACATGTGTACAAGTGCATGTATTAGAACTAATAAACCCTGAAAACAACCATTATTGAGAATGAAAAGCTAAAACTACAAGGCAAACCCCGATTTTGTAAATAGGCGTCTTATAGACGCCTAAAGAGTACACATAAGTGTATGGGATGAAATTAAGATGGTGTTTTCGGTCACCTTATATTTCAATTTTTGAAGCACTAATTAATTATTTTCGAACGCAATTTTTTCTGGGCTTCATTTTTGTAACATATCACAGACACAGGTGACAAGTGTAACCTTCTAGCTCAGATTTTTAAAAAGTCAAACCAATGTTAACCAATCACTTTAACCCCATACTATCTGCTTAGCCGGGTTAATGCCTTAACCCCGGATTATCCCACAGCTCATGAATATTGATGATTTTACCATACAGAGCATGATTAATGCGCAATTTCGACTTCTGTGATTGGCTATTGCTTAGCCCCACTTTTCCTTAGCCCGGTTTTGTTTCACACTGCATCTCTAAACACCGCAATTGTGGTGCTAGCACCACAATAAGCCGGCTAACCCTGCTTTTTTGCAGGGCCAGATAGTACCGTTCTATTTACCGTGCTAGCCCACTTTGCTAAAACGTAGTGTGAAAACAAAGTGGGCTAAGCTTAACCCCGGGAAATTGGTGGGGCTAAGGCCCCCCTTAGCCCCACCAATTTCCCGGGGTTAAGGAAAAAAGTACAGTATGAAAAGCATACATGTATTATAGGCCTACATAGATAGACATCACATGACCAGCATTCAACCTAATCTTAAAGACCTCGCCTTGCCTAAAAACTACTTATCTCTCCTGTCAATATCCTTTGGACTCTATACCTATCCTCTTCCTACATGTTGCTAGTGCTATACCTCCCTGGATCACATGGTCGGGGTCAAAAGTTCAAGAGCAAAGTCGACCAAATATCGGGAGAGGTGTTGGATTGTTAATATGCACCGTTTAATACTTAATGCATAGGCCTATATATTAATTGTAATACTTCTGTGCAGCCCTTTGTCTGTATTATGTGTTCTCCAAATTAAATTCACATCTTATGGGGAAGTTTAATAGCTCAAGAAATGCCATTTTTACATGAATTATTAAGTTAAAGTAAAAATTTACAAGCCAGTATGTCCAATAAATTATGTTGAGGATTCAAATACTCAGGCAATTGACTGAAATATATCTTACCATTCAACCTATTTTTCTTAAATTTCTCATACAAGGCATAAGAGTGTCAAAATTAGTTTTCAAGTCACGAATGAAAATCGGATGCCAATTATACACCTTATGGATTTTGGAACACTTGTGTTACCCATATGCTTTACATGTAGCTGGGAGGTTGGCAAATTATAAGAATAAAAAAATGTGCATATTACAATGAATTTTACAGTGAACCAGGTGCGTTGCTAATGTCAGTGACTTAGTGCAATAATAAAGCAATATTGACTGGCCTCGGGGCGATACGACATATATATCGCCCAAACTAGATTTTTTTTCGCCTGAGTCGTAGACGAAGGTGATATCAATTTAATGAGGGCGATATATATCCTATCGCCCCCAGGCCAGTCAATATTGCTATTATTAACCAAATCAGACATCTAGAGCAAAAATCGTTAAAATTGAGATATTTTAAAGTTTAAGAATGAGAATCTAGTTTGTCATGTTGAGCAGACTGGGCCTCTGAACTAGACATTGTGACGTTATTGAAATAACGCGTCCCTGGGCTAGGGATGCAGTATCCAGCGTTGTCTCAACTTGATTACCATTATGACGTATAGCACTGCGCGGTTCAAGGACGCGTACTAAAACGCGTAGAATACCCGGATGTTAGCTCTGCTTTATTGCCCGCTACATTTCCACGCATTTTCTCATTGACTTTCCTGAGCGAGCAATAAATTGGGCCCGTGGATAAACAATTGGAAATTTATTGACCGGCCATTCGATCCCAGTCTTAAGCAGGCAACAATGTATAAAAAATGCCCTGCTCAGGTTAATAATAAATTTTATCAGGAATACTGAAAGCCTCCCAGTTAAGTAGTTATTATATTAACCTAAAGTTTTCAAATCTGATTTTACCCCATGAACAGGGCTTGCCTGACTACATGTACGGCATACTTGCAGTAATTGTAGGCCTATACCAGAACAGCAATACCCAATGGGTGGGGCCACTTAAGGCATTAAAGTGACAATAAGTCTGCATGAATTTGAATATCAGTCAATTCTGTGTGGAATGAACCATGAATTTATGGTGGCTTGGTTACCTACATTTTCAGGTAGGGAAGATTTTTACCATCTGTAATTTTATCCAAACTGGAGGCACGAAAGCTCAGTCGGTAGAGCGGGGGTTATTTTTGTGACCTGGGTTTGATTCCCACTTGGTGCTCTAGTGCCCCTTGGTAAGGCATTAATCCTCATTATCATGTCCCTCGGATAGGACCTAAAGCCGTCTGTAAAATCACTAACCATTTTACCATTATTAATGTATTCCTGCTCTATTAATTGTGCTGATGACACAAATTGCTCACCACCTATTTAAAATAGAATATCACTTTTGTCATTCCTACATGATTTTTGCTGCACCTACATGTATTTACGGGCACAACACTGCGTTTTGTTGCCAGTAGCAAAATGGCATGAAATGTGGATATTTAAAGTGTTTATTTTTTTATTCTCAAATGTTCCTCAAATGTACCTCAAAGTAAATGTTCTTCAGTGCAGATACTGGTGTCACGATAGGCCTCAGGGAAATCAGAAATTCTTGGATGAATTCATGTTTAATTTATAGCGTACTCTTGTCAGTAGTACAGATAAATAGCTTGATATATGCAGTTTGTCTCTGTACTTTTTTTCTACAATTTCAATGTGTAGGATTGCCCCTATATCTGTGCCATTTCAACATCTGGTAAATTTATCCATTTATGATGAAGGTGACCATTGAATTCAAAGTCCATATGTTCACAACTACAGTATTTGAATCTCTTATCAATGGTTCAGATGTGAACAATGAATGTGATAGAATTTACTGACAACAGAAATAATCTTTATTGCTTTGTGCTTTAGCAAATGGGGAAGGGGTTCACTGAATGCTTTTTTTTTTTTTTTACTTTGTTGATCGAAAGTAAAGGATTGGTGAAGAAATAATGGAGCATATGGCAGTGCCATTTCTGATTGGGTGAACAGTTGTCCTACAGTCTTATTTTATGGTTGCAAAATAGGTATTGATTTGTCTTAATCATCCGCACGCGCCTAACTCCATTTTGGTATAGATTTATTTATTGATCATAACCTGCTCTATTGATGAGGTAGTATTGATTAGGCCGCTGCAGTGATATCATCCAAGGGAATAGATCAAGGGGGATTATCTGGGGGGAAATGGACCCCTCTTTAGGAGGTGTGCAGATGACAAGGGGCGAGTGAGGGTATATAAAGGGGTAAGGTTTGGTTGGTGGAGCAGTCACTGTTGGAGGCAGCGTGGAGTGCTGTTGAGAGATTGCAAACTCGATTGCATCCGAAGGAAGAATCGAGGTCACTTGATTAGGGACTCCATTGCAGCGATTGATTCAATTGGTCTCCTATTTCTATTTATACATCTCTGGCTTTCCATGCCCTCCACTCCAACCGCCACACATGCCCACTCGGTAAACGGCCACAGGCGAGTGCTCGATCAAACTCGGGTCAAGCACAGAGGCACCTAGAGATAGATACGCCTCTCCTTCTGCAAACACTGTGCAAAGATCACTGCCCATACAGGGGACCTCGTCACTGCCGTTGCATCCCGTCAGGTTTGCTGAGCCATGCCACCCTCTCGCCCCTCACAGAAGATCCACCTTATCTAAGGTCTACCTTATCACCTCTGTGGCATCCAGATTACCCAACAAGCAACTGTTATCTTATCAAAGTTTTATTGGCCCTCGATCTTTACCACAATCTGTGCAAACTGTACCATACCCCTTTAGTTCCCTGCTCAGTTTAGTAAAAGAGACTCGCATTGAGAAGATCTGCGAGCATGGCAGCGCTAAGGAGGCGTGTTCCTCTACCGCGAGGAGGTCAGCACAAGGTAAGTTAATTTCTTCGGTAATAATGCATTTGTGACGATTCTACCATGTGGAATTTTTTTCATTGTGCTGGTTGCCATAAACTCTTAACCTCATTATAATCATAAATTTTAGCCTATGAATAGTAATTTTTTGCCTTAATTTAATGGAATTCTAAGAAGTGTTTCTCAAAGTGACATTCATAATTGTGAATGTTGTATGCATTATAGGAATGATGAATGCATGCATATTGTTGCCTTTTTTTCAAATGTAGAAGACAACATGTATTCGGTATGAGAAAGAAATCTCACTCTATCTGTAAATTCTATTCATAATGTTCACAAGTCTGTGAATGTACTCACACAGTATGGTACATTCATGGTGCTAAAGTTCATGAATCTTAAGTGTGTGTTTTCTTAATCATTTTCGCATTTTACAATGTATGCATTGAATGATGTATAATCAAGGCTTTGTATAATGTACTGGTTCCAAAGCCGCCATGATTGGAAAAAAAGATCATGTCTCTTTCTTAGAATCTTTGTAGTTTAGTAATCACATCTTGGATATGATTAGAGAGAGAAAAGTTCCAGTCCAGAATGTTGTGTCATCCCTGAAAAAAAAACTACAACATAAAATTGGCAATCTCTATCTCAATGAGATATTGCTATGCAAGTTCATGTTAGCCATGTTCCATAGGTATTATTTTCAAACTAAGAAGATAGGTAACACACAAAAAAATAAAGAATTGGTACCAATTTAAGGAGCAAATGCAGATTAATCTAGGATATTTTTTAATGCACAATAGGTGCGTGCCATATTTATGATTTATACAGATTTAGGATTTATGCAGATTAAGAATCAAAAGGTGGTGCTAATTTGAGGAGTTAGTAGATTAATGATCTAAAAAAAAAATTAATATTGAAAATTTGTGCCAATTTAAGGAGCAAATACTGATTACTCTATACCCTAGAAAAGCTGTGTATCTACATATGAGTTAAGTTGAGAAAATAAAAATTTATGATCAATGAGAGAGAGAGAGAGAGAGGGGGACTAGGGAGGTATGTGGAACTAATATTTGTGTTTACAGCTCAAATTTTCAATGGCTTTTACGCTGTGGTGTTCATCCATGGAGATATATAAATTGAAGTGTTAATCTTATGAAAATTCATCTCCGAACTAACCCAGTGAAGTGAATTTTCCGTTGAAATGTATTATCTGTATAATATGCATCGCTGAAACCAATCCCAAGTACTTGAATACGTAATTCCAGCACTTGTCTTTCACTGACAAATTTTGCTCATGCACAGCCAATCAGTTGCAATGGTTTCAGTAGCTTTCAACAGTTGTTGGTTGAAGTCAGTGACAATCTCCTTGTGAAACGCACAACTTTGACTGTCTTGTATTTGTCTCAGTAGCAGGAGCATTATTACTCCGCATTTGTGATTAAACTTGAGCTCTTATCGTAGGCCTATTTATGAAATTGTGTATTTAATCCACTGACTGATTACTTTGAGTAATGATTATTTATGAAATTAATCATAAAGTTGAATGTCAAATTGCCCCAATCTCCCAATCACTATTACATGATTTTAATGATATATATATAGCATTTATGAGGCGCTGATTTATCTAGTTTCCTATTCAATGGAGCACTATATATTACCCCGGCTGTAATTCCAGCTGCTAAAGGCGCTTGGTGCATTCAAGGAATTAATCCTGCCGGGTACCCATTCACCTCACCTGGGTTGAGTGCAGCACAATGTGGATAAATTTCTTGCTGAAGATTTGAACCCACGTCCCTCTCATTGAAAGACAAGATCCGTAACCACTATAGACCATGACGCCCCCATCTGAATCTGAAGTCTGAAGTTTCTTTTTCGACCTTTGAAAATTCACTCTGAAAAAAAAATATTTTGAAAAGGCAGAAAGGGTTGTAAATGTCTGAAGAGTGATGGTATTTTACACCCTTTATGAAAAATGTGGTCACTCCTCTGCCATTTTAAGGAATGGTTAGTAACCCACTTTTTCACCCTTTCATTTTCTAGATTGTGCCGGTTAAGCCACATTTGGTATCGTACTATCTGACACAGCTTTAAAGAGCATAAAAAAGAACAAATTCAGAAGAAAAACTAAAACGTTAACTTGTTGAATTTTTTTTTGCATTGTTCCAGGACCATCCTATGTATTCGCATCGACCCCAACGTGACCCTGGAGGACTTCCTCCAAGATATGAGGGGCATCTGCAACTTCCCAGAGAAACAGAACTTCACTGTCAAATGGCTGGATGAAGATGGTAAGTTACCTACCCCAGTGCTTGTATTAAGCCAGTGCCTACTGAAACCGATGGGACCCATTACAAAGCCTTAAATGTAAATCTCCTAATTAGTATGTTAAGCTCAAATGATAGAAACAATTACCTTTGGTATTTAAATTCTCCTATTATTAATAGTGGTTCTAAGGCAATTTTCTGTTAAGAAAATGATAATAAATAACAAAAATAATAAATTTTGAAACTAAATCTTGAGGTGTTTAATTCACATCCGAATATGGCTGGATTCCAATTTTGAGAATATTTGGCAACCATTTATATCATGGAGCAAGCTAGCCTTTAATCGTTTTTTTAGCCATGAATTTTATTTCTGTTATATTACCAAATAAAATTTCCGATATTAAAAAGTATCAGAAACTTAATTGGAGATATAAGGATATGGAATAAATAATAATGCTTGTTTGATTTAAAAAGAAATCTTGGTAGTCAAATTCCATTTATTAGCTAATGGTTAATCCGATCACTCGCAGTATGATTATTATCTGGAAATCATTCTGCGACATTTGTGTTGGAAAACTACATTGCCATCTCTACATGGGATAGGAACATAATTATGAAGAGTTAAAAAGGATGCCTCTTAGAATTAAAGTTCATGCTAATTAGCAAGTTTCCTTTAGCCAGTCCACCCAGAGCACGCAACCCCCTTCCTACCCCATGCCATTTTTGATCTCCCAACCTCCCGTTCGTCATAAGATTTAGAATACTAATCTCCGCTGACCTTTGAATAAATTGTAAGTTAATCAAGAGAGAGGAAGTTACTTATTCTACGCTCCGTCCGATACACGCCGCTGCGAGATCTCTAGAGCATTTGTGCTGGGGTAATAATTAGTCTCTCATCGAAGAGTCTCGCCCATTTTCTCGACCACTGCTAGTCTGCCTTCGTTTTTCATTTCCCCTGCTCTGAAATATTCATCCTTGAAGTCAATATGCGAAAACATACAAAACTTTTAAAACTCAAATTTTGTAGTGTAAAGCTTGAACGATATTTCAATTAAAATTTTGGTGATAATTTATTAATTGTATAGCGTGTAACACACCACAGGATTGCTTATCCCCAAATGCTACAAGGTAAAATGAGGGAATTTGAAGAAAGAGAAATTCAAGTTTGAATGGATATTCTGTTTGTTATGCGCCGAGTACCAGAGACGAATTATATATCTTCTATTTAGAAGGGACAGATGTTCCCTCCCCCTGTGGGCTATAAATATTTCTTGACGAATCATTCGTGGAGAACATTTGTCAGGTTCTGTTTTCGGGGGCCCTCCCGGTTTGTCCCCGTAAAGTTTGCAGTGCTCAGCAGACTGTAAATTGCTCGATCATTCACTTGGTGCATTCACACCCGTCCATTTACTAAATTGCGCAGGTTACAAGAACTTGTTCAGGGTCCCGTTTTAATTGTTTTAAATATTTCCCTATTTGTGTGAACATCAGTTCAACTGAAAAACATAATGAGTTTCCCCTTCTTTCACATTCTTTAATTACACACTTCCTTCTTCTAAGTAGACCTACTTTTAAGTGTATATTTCCTTCTTACAATTTTATATTCTCCCTTTTTCAAAAAAATCTTCATGGCATAGTTCAAGTGCCCTCCCAAATTTAATGAATTTATTCAGTATGTATTACTAATTCTTTTAAGGGGCAAAATCCCAAATTAGGTTAACAAGATATCTAATTAATTTAATTGTAATATTTATCAATAATAAGTTATACAATTTGTTCCCCTTCATAATCTCAGGAATTTCAAGTGCATCGGCCATTTAATTTGCACTTTTTACTCCAAAACATACAATAATTTCCATGTTTAAGGTGTGATATATTGAATAAGGTCTAATTTTAGAGACTATCAGAAGTAGTTATTATTCATTGTAATGAATGAGCACTGCCATGTCAGCATTCTGTGTGATTAAAGAGCACAACCTTGTCATTAGTTTATTAATCACCCACTAATCTAATTAACTCTATTTTAATCTCCAAAGCTTGTGCAAATGGACGTTAAAGAAATTTGACTTCATTTGTTTGTGGTATTGCATAACATGGATAAAAATACTCTTGTCATATTGGGAGTGAATTAAAATACACTTGAGTCAATGTTAAATGATTGTTTCAGTTTGGAGAAGGGGGGGGGGGTGCTGTCTCATATAGATGTTTTAACCAGTGTATGTCAACATAATTATGTATGGCAAGTTGATTTTCTCATTAAATCACATTTCTTGATATAATTAAGGCATTTTGTTATTTTTATAAAAAGTTCCCTTTTGCTTACAGATACAAAATATCAAGAAATAGAATTATCTGTATTAAGAAATAATTTTGTGTTCATAAAATTGATATTGTATCAAGAAAGAGGATTAAATGAGAAACCGGCTTTCCATACACATATTGGCATGCAAAGGCTAAAACGTCCATCTTTTCCTTTCCTGTGTAAATCAAGCAAGCCTTTTTTTGCCAGTCATTGCCTATCCATTCCCAGTATTAAACTCTTCCCTTTGATTCTGTACTATAGGAAGCACCTATTGTTTGCACAATGCCTTATTTTTTTTATTATTTCATTTTACAATGCGTGTACACTTGACTGCAAATACAATGCAGGGCAAATTCCAAGTGCAAATTTGACTCTTTGAACTCCGATTCTATATATATAGAAGGGAGAATTGGATATGTATAAACAACAAAAAATGAAAAGAATAGACAATGAAAGTTATTCTAGTGACAAAGTGAAAAGAAAATAGTTGTGATATATGCAAACATATACATATATACATATACTGTCACCTTTTGGACTGCCCCGCCCTCTCCTCATATCATTCTCTTTACTTTGACTCTCTCTCACACTCTTATTTTCTCTCGCCCTCTTTTTTTTTCTATTTCTCTTCTGCTCTGTTCTCTTTTCTTCATTTTCCTCACCCTCTCTCGCTTTCACCAAGGATCTCAGTAGCAATAAAATTGTATACACACGCTTCCGCGAAAATGTCATTACTACATGGACATGTATGTGTTTCTGCGTTCAAATTTCATATAAATGCAGCTTCATTGAGGATAGATAACTCTTTCTGTATCTTTGTTTTTGTTCTTAGAAAGATGAAAAGGGATTGATAAATATCTCTATTTCGCTTTGTTATATCACAGGTGATCCATGTACTATATCATCGCAAGAGGAACTCGAGGAAGCTATCAGACTGTATGAACTCAACAAAGATTCCAATATCAATATTCATGGTAAGAAATAATCTCATAAATACATGTCCCTCTTAATTTCTTATTTTCTTTTCCTGTTTTTCTCCTTTTCCTCATCTTCTTTTTCCTCATCTTCTTCTGATTCTTCTTCTTAATCATTTCCTCCTTCTTCATGATATCCTCCTTTCTCACCTATTCTTTTATTGTCCTCTTGTTTTTACTCCCTTCTGCTTCTACCCCCCACAACCCTTTCTTTCTTCACCTATAATTCCCCCTATTGTCTCTACTTATACTTTATTTCACTATCCTAATTCCTTAATTAAAGTATACTTATTTCCTCCCTAATATTATATTCTATTTTTGTCAATGAATGTACATTTTTTTGGGGGGGTGTCATGATCATTTGTCTTTTTTGGGACTCATCTTTATTAATTTCTCTCCTTGCTTGTTCTTTATCCCGCCTGAAACTCTCTTCATTCTCTCCATTAATCTCTCGAGTTCCCATTCCATATTTGCACTTCATGCTCTCCCTAGAGCTATGAATAGACATAGCGCATTTGTTTTTTAAAATTGGTTCAAGAATTTCAATCAATTTTCCTTTCCCTCAATTAAGGGGCCTCAAATTCAGACATGTTGGTGATTAATATTACAGCAGGAAGCGCATACACATTGGTAAATGCATAGAATAGTCAATGAAATAGCATAGCATAATCTATTAAATAGACCAATTATAGGATTTTATCTTTATTTACATATCACTCATTGGTCTTTTTCCAGGCCTTGTTTATATTTCTTTAATTAGAAAAAATATAGAGTGAGGAAATATTTTCAGCTGAGATAATTAAAACCTGTAATTTTATGAACATGTCTGAAACATAGACTCGCATTGGGAAAATGTAGAGATCTTGCAAGAATAGATAAATGTATAGGTTAATTTAGAAAGTTTCCCCCATATAAGATTTTTTTTTTTCATATGAACTAATTCTCATTAAACATGGATATAGATTTTAACTTTATTGAAGTCATTCAAGCTTGAATCCTAACAGAATTCCAGAAATACCCAAAATTCCTCCCTTTGAATAAGTCAAATGCAAATAGGCTGCTGGATACTGTGTATTTAGTAAAATGTGCATTGTAATGGTTTTGCTAGGTTGTTTTCTTTGGCATGGTTTTTTTTAAAAGAAATTATAAATCCTCTTGTAAAGTGTCTTGTGTAGACTACAGTTTAAGTAGAAACCAGAAGTTTTGAATCAGCGATTGAATACATATTTTAAACAGTTTTGTATACATTTGATTATTTTTTTGTAAACCCGAAATATGCAACTAAAAATTTGCCTAATTCTTGGCTTAAAAATAGATAATACATCAGATTAAAAAATCATTGAGACAAAAGAACATTTCACATTTTTGGAGAAAAAAAAAAGAATAGGGATAGAAACCTTTAAAAGTTATGCCCATTGAAGCACAAATTATGGTTTTGTTGAAAGGACTCTGTATTTTGTAATAATAGAAGGTAAACAGAATACTTGTATAGTAGAAACACTGTTTTTTTTTGTTGCGAAAAAAGGGGGCTGCTAACTGTAACCCACTCGCACCCACATGTTTTTCTTTACAATTTTACAAAGGAAAAAAAAATGGAGAAATAGAGTGGGTGTTTTTCTTCCTTTGTTCCAAGTATGTACATTGTATTTCAAAGGTTGACAAATAGAAGGTTTCAACTAAAAAAACAGTGAATTTGAGAAAAGTGATGTTTGATAATTTTTTTCTACCAGCAATAGCGAATGTGGTGAAGTACTAGTTAGCTTTATAGGGAATAGGAAATTAAATTGAAGGCTTTCTCGTTTTCAGAATCCATAGGTATGGGGGGGGGGGGCTACCAACTCTCTAAATGCCCAAATGTGAGTTATGTCCTTTTGTGTGACAAGTGTCAACTTAGTCTTTATTTCATGTATCAGAAGTCCCTATATAAACACAATGTGAAGGTTGGCTTGCTTCATACGTGTGAGGCAGTTTTTTCAGACTTGCCTTTTATTTTCTGCAATTTTAAAATTTAGCACCCAAGTTAAATATTATTTTTACATTGACATTGATCAAAATTAACAAAATAAGAATGCATTTCAACCTGCTATATTGTATGTTAGTAAGGTACTTCTAATTTGGTAGGTAAGTTATAGTTTTAAGTACATGTATCTCCATAACCTTAAACATAGTGCAATGTACTTTTCGACTTATTTCTATGAATAAACACGAGACCCAGCAACATTTCCCCACTTCCGCCCCACCCCACCCCATACACACTAAAAATATAAATAAAAATACTGGCAGCCTATGTTTCACCTAAGTTGAGGCATGCATTTATGCAATACTCCTTAAGGGTGATGTATAGAGTGGAAATGCTATGCGAAGCTGAACTTGTTGGCAGAACCAACTCGTGATATGAAAGCAAGCTGGATATAGAAAATGATATTGGTATGCACCATGCGAAGTCTATACCTCGTGGTGGAGGCCTGTGAGCCTAATGGGTAGCCGTGTTGTCCCTCATTCATAGTCGCAGTGTGAAATATAATACGTGTTGTTGCGGCCATCCAGTGCGATGCATTTAATATCCCTACCGCCCATTTCTTATTGTGAGAGAGTGGAGTGGAATAATTGAGGAATGCGTTTCTGTGAACTTGCACTTTATTATAAACCTGAAAGGAATTTCATTCAAGATATATAATCTCTCTGCAGTATACTACCAACATTTTATATCATACAGAAATCATTGATTTTTTTAGGGATGTTGGTGTATAGGCCTATATATATATTATCTTCTATGCAAATAAGTTTGAGAAACCAGGAGGGCCTATGCATAGTACACACAGTGGTTGATTAGACTTTCTTATCAGATTCATTTATTTAATTTACCTCATCTTTAATATCTCATTTACATTTTTCTTTTCTCAGAAAAAATTAACATTATTTCAAGATCCTTGTGGATTAAACTGAGAAGAGATCTTTTACTTCTGAATAATTTTTGTTTACCTGCCATCTCCATATTTTCTTGGCGACTTGATAAGAGCGTTTCACAGGACTCGCCCTCCCTCTACTATTTAATACATCATACACAGTAGACCACAGATACATATTTTGATGGCTAATACGATAATCTTATGAATAGAAGATTAGCTCTTAACCCCCCTGGAGAGAAGGGGGTATGGATGGGAGATATAGACTGAAAATAGCAGTCATAAATCCAATCTTTAAAGTGACAAGCAATCTGCTAGATGCCTTGCCACTTGCACCGCACAAGCCAGCTGAGACTCGGGGAGTATAGATTGCTGGTTTAGCAATGTACTTGCCAGGCGAGGTTTTGTACAGCATGGGTTCACTACGTGAAGGATGTAGTCTATGGTGGAGACTTTCTTCAGCTTACATGTTTGTGATACACGAAAAAAAAATATATTTTCATCAATTGCGAGCCTCCACCATACCCATGTGAATGCATAAGAAATGCATGTCAACTGTGCTGCCATGTTGAATCACATTGGTTTTTTTTTCAAGGTGTAAAGAGCTTCTTTGTTAATTCATATTTTGTCAATGAACGAGCATGCTTTTCCTCATATCTTGCCCTATTCTGTGCATTTGATTACAAGTAGGGTTGGATTAATGACCAACATTAATTAGAACAGGATTATTTAGAACGTTAGTTAGCATGTGGCCGAAAAGTACATCGTTAATCATATACGCCCTACATGAAGTTGAACATTGATTTTCCCTTTTGTCTATTCTATAATGAACAATTGACGCAGGATATTACCAATTCATCCCACATAATTCTTCACATACATAGTATCATGAATTGAATAGTTCAGTATTATCTAGATCAGTTCAGATTACTGGAGATTTATGGGGGTGGATAATGCCACGTGACAATAGGGACTGTTTGCTTAGACTATAAAGGCATAGCCAGTTATTTGCTGGGGTTCTTTATAATACTCCATGTGCATTATATGGTAGAGCAAAAAGTAGGTGTGTGTATGCATGTGAAGCGATGCATGCAGTGAACGATGCTCAGTGGCACTCTATAGAAGAACGTGGCTGTGCAGAGAGATCGAGCCTGGAAGCATTGCATTTCTCAGCGCCACGGCTCCGCCACGAGCTCACATTCGTTCTCAGAACGCACACCCCTGCATGCCCAGGCATCACATATGCTTCAGTTGTAATCTGTTTCTCTCTACGGGGAAACAGCAACAGCGAGGTACGCTGCCTTCGCAGGGTCTTGTGCTTTTTCCCCTTGAAGCTGGAAACCTCTTACAGCATCTACCGCATGCGGTTTAAACTCTGTTTCATCTTTACACTGCTACCATGCCATGCAGTCTCCATTACTGACCAACACATGGGAGTCCATCCCTTCTCTGCTTCAGCATTTCCCGATGACCATGGCAGTCGCAACGTAAGTCTCACAAGTTCACTTTTCTTTTGAGCTGTGGTTTATATTACCATGGGAAATTCTGTTCTGAAAAATACACTATTGAGTTAATATTGGTGAAGCGCATTGGTTGTTGACTGATCTGGTCTATCAAACGTTCTCTGGGAAAAGACTCTAAAAAACACATGGCACAGAGGTCAATTCCTCACCCCAGAAACACATGGTCTTTTTAAAATGGTGTTGTATGATGGTGAACTGCATGCAATTCATTGTGCAGTACCAAAGGCAAATATGTTTTCTAAAGTTGGTATAGACTTCCTCAAAATAGCATTGTCTGGTTTCTGTACTTCAACTAAAAATTACTCAATTGGAGTTGATAATATTTCTAAATTCATTATGATTATCTATTTTTAGAAAAAAATTGTCAGGTAGTAGGCCTAAACATTTATCATGAAAGCTTTGATTATTCTCTGTGAGGTTTTTTTTAGAAAGAAAATTTCCATTAAATTATTTTTAACTATATAACAAATAAAGTGTAGGCCTTTGGAAGAATTGCATAAAGAACAAATATTTTGTACCAAAGCATCATATATTGGAAAAAAAGAAAGATCTTCTTTACTTTATACATTCAGCATTTTTGTGAGGTCACTTGGTAGGCCTATACTATAGCACCTAATTGTTTCAACTCCTTTTTCTTTATCAGTTGAATGAGAAGAGATAAAATAAAACAAATTAATAAATATAATGACTCTTGGCATGGATCTGAATTGAAAGTGCAGTTGCTGCGTGAGAGAGAATGTTTTCTCCATGTGAATCTTGTTTCATACTCAGCTCTTCGATGAAGAAATCATTCAGATCGTAGTGCCTCGAGGGTGTTTCTCGCTCGCGAAGCCGTCATTTCAGACCAATGATATTTTGTCACCTGCATGTTGAATGCAGCTATCAGGCAGAAAGAAATGCTTCGACAACCCCCCCCCCCCCCTCCCCACCCCATCTTCCACACCCAGCGTCAGCTTATTTTAATGAAGAGGTAGAGGGAAGGAAAAGCTCCAGGTATGAAGCTTTATATTGAGTGTGTATGCATGCATGCAAAAAAGGTAATATTCCTGGCTTGCAAGCTTGGTTAATCCCAGAAATTGATGTCTGCAATTTTTAGATTGGCAGGAAAAAGTAGTTGGTTTTCCCTCCGTCCATATCCACTCTTTTTTCTCCCTCTTTCCATTTATTTCTTTCAATCTCTCTCTTCTTTGAAAATATTACTGTTTGGTTGATGCAGAGCTTATTCTTGGGAAAAAGTCAGACTGAATAGAATGTTAAGTACAGTATGTTCCAGTTTCCATACACTGTAAAAAATGAAGTGCTAATTTAGCACTTACAGTGCTTGTATGACTGCACTACTAGTGCTGATTTTCTAGTTCAAATTTAAACTAGAAAGTCAGCACTCGTAGTGCAGTCACTATACAAGCATTGTAAGTGCTAAATTAGCACTTCATTTTTTACAGTGTAGCGATTTGAAGCAGAAGCATAGTGATTTTGAACTTTATTAAATATGAATAATCATTGCATGAAAGCTGATAATGCATAGTTTATCAATTATTTTTAATAATTCTTTCAACAAAATAGTAGGCATGCACCCAACAAGGTTTCCAGAATAACATTTTGATGATAAAGCAAGAGTTATCTTTAATACTTTAGCTTGATTCTTTATTTTAGATTTTTGCCAAGTATGGCATATTATGTCCCATCATGCATTTGGTGACCTAGCTGGCTTTCCTTTTACCCTATCATGCCATAGATGGTAGTCTTAGATTTCAGCCCAAATAATATATTTTTGTAATATGATTCTCCGTTTGAAAGGATTATATTATACTTTAGACCAAAGACTTCACTTTTGGAGAAAAAAAAATTCTACATATTTTATGTGAATAAGGCATCATATACTTTTTAATATACTTTTGTGATTGTGAGCATTTTTCTTTTTGGGGTTTATGAAATGATAATGGGGTCTGGACATGAGAGACTAGATGTGGGAGTGTCCAGGAAACGCTGGCCTGGGATGGAGGGATAGGGAGATTGAAGGAAGGCAGGAAGGAAGGAAAAGGGCGTCAAACCTAAACCAGGGCTTGCAATCTCCTTTCGTTCGTTGCTCCCCCATCGTTTGTCCCGTGGTGAGGTACCCCGTTCAGACAAGAAACAAGAGCTCATTTTTCTTTCAAATGTGAATGGCAAATAGGCATTATTGAAGCTTTTAATTGTTTAATCACAAGGGCTTTTTATTTAGAAATTTAGAATAGAAAGATGTAGATACTAAGATAGAAATATATCTTAATTTTGATTAAAAATCTGTTGTGGGAAAGGTGGACAGATAATTCAAAGCTTTTAGTTCTAGATCTTTTCCATATATTTTTGAAGAACATTGGAAAAAACATCCACTGTAAAAGGATTGCTTTTCAAATGCACTCACAATTTAAGCTATAATGACACAAAAGTGGCAAGACAGCAGAAATATTTTGTGGTGTAGTCCCATTCATGCATTTATATGTTTGCAGTGCATTAAAATTCTCAGCAGGTCTACTTTAGTCAGTTTTGCAACATTGACTACTTTAGTCAATTGCAAAATCTTACATCATTATGATATTTGATAGTTGTATGTAGAATAATCTGCAAATCTATCAGGAATTAGATGTTTCCCTATTTTCTTCAACCTTCAAATATCTTTAAATCCAAGACCTTAATACGAAGGGTACAGCATAGTCCTATATGAAGGGTCAGAGGTCTCAACTGAGATATAGTGATAAGTGATTATATCATAGAGATAATGGCCTCGTTATCAAGCCCAGTAAGAGCAAAGAAGCACAGCTGACCTGATTAAAGTTTATTATTTGACTTTTAATGATGTAAATTGGTTAGGGAAAAGCAGATAAGACACCCTTGGCTGTGTGTAGTGTAGAAACATCTATTGGCTAATTAAACACGCAAGCTTAGGGTATTTGCACTCTTCCTTATGTGGTCTGTTCATATTTTCACCAGTGTAGCAATCCAATGCCAGTTAAGCATTTGTTATTCTGCCAAAGTGATGAAAACCTCTATTCTTGTTATGCTAACAGGCCGCTGAAAGGGTCATACCCCACCCCCACTTATTTTTCAGTATGTATACAGAAACTTGAAAATTACCCATTTGTGATTGTATACATGTTCAGCCCCCCCCCCCCTCCTTTTCAAATTTGTTCAGCGGCCTCTGCATAGTTTTGGCACAACTATATATTCAATCTGGTGTTAGTGTAAACCGTCTATCTGTGTTGGTTACAGCATTGGACTGGCATCAGTGTTGTGTTGGTGTTGGTCTGCTCCTGGACAGGGTGCGAGTCTGGTGTAGGACTCAGTGCTATTGTGGTGATAGACTAAGTCTTATGTTAGACTTGGAGTCGGTTCTGTATTAGACTTGATTTCTGTTGTTAGACTTGACATCAGTTTGGTGTTACAGTCTGGTTTCTGTCCAGCGTAAGTTTAGTGTCATTCACGTATCAATCTGGCGTTGGTTTGCATCATCATTATGACTGCATGCTGTAATGTCTCTTCTGCATTTCCTCCATGTCCAGTAAGGTCACTCATAGTACAACTGTCCATTGAGTGACCTTATGCATCAGGCATGTATGCACACCACTTGGCAGTGTTCGACACTGAAATATTGTTCAAATAGCTGTAGCTGAAAACCACCACCAATCGACCATAGCATATTTTTATGCCTGCTTGGCTTTGAGCAAATAAGTCATACATGTACAATTCATATTCCACGGCAATAACATCTGACTCAAGAATGGAATATTTTTTGGTGATAAAGGTAAGGTATGCATGAGTAGTGAATGTTTGATTAAAGGCCTACCACAATTCAAGGATTTGATCAAAATAGCTATCACACCATTCTACACGTATCAGTCTATGTGGAAAATAGTGTTGGAGTCATTAGTATTGGTGTGTAAACGGGAGACTCTTCGTAAGGCGAGTGGAGAACACAGAAATCTGTTCGACTTAGCCAAAATTTAACTTTTAAGATGTAAATGAGCATTGTTTTATGGAATCTGGTCTGAAAGTGAAACAATGCTTCAAGTTATTGACTTATCGATTGATTGATTATTTGATTGATAGATTTCATTTCTCATGATAAAACACAGTAAAAAATAAGTGCATATGGAAGGTTGACTCATATATAATCTACTGTACCACTGGATGGTAATTTGTATAAGATTTCTTTTTTTTTTAAGAAGACTAGGATATTAGTATAAAAAAATATGGTGTTATGATGTCCTTCACACTTGTGTTTTCTACGCATACTTCTCCAGGGATTGGTGTGAGATCTAAAAAAAAATAACGTCTCCAAATCGTTGTTTCTCATGGTCTGAACACAGTGGTTCCCTTCTCACCTGTCTTTGCTACACATACTCCAACCCTCAATGGACGGAGATCCATTTGGCGCGCCCCAATTTGACCGATTCTCTGGGGTGCGCGGTGACATTCCCACGTAACGCATACGTCGGTATCGATCCAAGCGTCAATTATGTAAATCACATCTTTTCTCTGGACAATTCCGGAGCATGACCAGACATTTTGCCGGTGTATTCATGGGATATCGTTAGTGGATTCTCGGCTATAAATGATGAAATGATGCAAACATGGAACCATATTGAAAAGCAATAGGCGTACATGTTCTCTGTGCATTTTCTAATAGACAGATTAAAGATTAGATTTTAAATAGCTGTCTTTGAATTTGTGAAGACAAAGACAAATATTTATCTAGTTTTGAGGTTACTTGACATTACAATTTTCATAAAGCCATGGATGCTTTTAGAACACTATTAGGGATAAAAGACTGGACAATTCAGCCTTATGACATATATTAAGTGGTCATTAATCAAAGTTTAGATTCATAAAAGCATGAATTTTAGCATTGATTCCCTTCACACAATTGAACATTAATTATGTCAGGTTATTGGGGGAAAATTTGGCTGCAGTCCCATGCCTTCAATTCAGTATTTGCTTGAAGATCATATTTCCGCACTCCTTAGTAGCTAGTCTAACCCTGACAACATTTGTGCATTAATTTCCTTGAGCCTCGCCTCATGATCATGACCAAGAGGTCTTCAATTAATTAGTTCCTTCTCATGTTTCCTATAATGACTGCCGATGCCGACCATGACCAAATTAAGATGATCTTGAGGAATTGTATAGTGCCTACATGTATAGAGACTTGACAGATAGCACACAGATGCATTGAATACACAGTACATCACATAGAGATACATGTGCAATTTTGTTGTCATATATTGTTTTTGATGCTACTAAAGTAATTTTCAAATTAAATGAGCAGAAATCTTCAAGTTGAAATGGCTACATTTTTACACAATAAATTGAGAAAAATATAATCGGGACTCCTTTTCCACTGCTTTTATAAGTAATACTTTTTATGTTCATTCTAATTTCATATTTCAGTGGCGATATATTTAATTGTATTCAAGTAATTAATACTAGAAAGTTTATTTATAATGATTCTGATTGATATAACTTGGTAGTAATCTTTGCATCAATATTTTTTTTTACTGTACTTAAAATAAAACCTAATGGGAGTCTTAGAAAAATGTAACAGATATTGAGGATATTATTTAGGGGAATTTATAAACATTGCATGGAAAATATAACTTTTTTTCTAAATAAGGCACATCTGTTGGTATTCTCATAATAGTACAGCTTATTACCCCTTTTGGAATTATGATAACAAGTTTGTGCAGTTACTGTATATAGTGTCATTACTGTACTGTAAGTAACATTTAGTGACTGCATGTCTTCATTTGATCTGAATAAAAATTGAATATCGTGGATTTGCAATAAATCTGTAAATAATTGATAGTATGCCTACCAAATGAATAATATCTGATTTTCTGACAACATTATTGAATAAAAAATGTCATATTCGGTGAGCTGAAAATAAAGGTCATCTGACCCAGAGTGAAGGGGCAGGAGGGGGAAGGGAGCGTGATTTATTCAGTTGGCGTACAAATATTCTGCTAACAAGATTAGGAGGCAACAAGTTATTGTTTATTTCAATGAAGCAAGCTAATTATAGACTTCCCGCTACTATACATGCATGATAAAGATTAAATGTATATCTGTCTCGTAGAACGCACAAGTATGCTGTGTTACCCCCAGGCCCTCGTCCCCCTCCCCCCAACGATTGCTACATGGGGTGACGGGGAAGGGGGATCGTGTGGCTGTCATGTCATACGCGTCGTGCCTGCGAGTCAGCGAAGTGACAGCTGAGTCGGTCTTCCTCTCTCGGAGAGCCGATACATTTGGCCGGTTGACGCTAGTACTTTAGAATGTTGGCATGAGCTCACGCTTTGAAGATTTCAATCAAGGATGCACATTTGCTCTCTCACTCATCCAACAAGAGAAAGACAGAGCGAGAGAGAAGGACAGTCTGAGGATAGACATCATGTGTCAAGCTTGTATGTTTCGTTGTTTTTAGATTGATTTAGCATTCCTGGCATAGCAGCACAGTGCTTTCATTGCATTAACCGGTTGTCGACGGTTGCTTGCTCTGTGTGTTCACTCAGTGTACATTCCCCATAAGCAGAATGTGTAACAGCGGTGGGATACTGCTATTTGTATGTGGTTTGCGTGCAACCTTCTCTCAGCCCATCATGCATTCATGAGTCGAGAGCCAAGCCTGTATACCCCCCTGACACAAACATGTTTGCGTTTCCAACCATATTTTGTGGACAAACACGAAAATGAAATATTAGTCAGTGAAAATAGGCCCAGCTGCAAGGAGGATCTTCATTACTGTGTAGCTCATTTTGCCATGGAATCACGCGGATAATTTTTGTCTCTGGAAATCACTCCTTGGCGTCGCACAGATGGACATCCGAAAGGCGAGGATACTCTTTCAAGGGTACGTTCTCCGGCTGGTGAAATGTGAGTGATGAAATATAGACGGGTGAGCGAGTGTCGTCGATTTCTCTGAAATCTGTTTGCTTGAATGTAGAATCCTGTGTAGCTCCTGTACTGTCTTTGCTGTCATGTGGATCCATACTAGATAGTTCATTACCAGTCCGAAAGAATCTCTCAAAGCAGGTTTTGTATTGAATTGCAAAATCTACCAAAAGGATATGGTGGCTAACACTACTAGATCTACATCTAGTAGGTTTTTTTATATCAGAAAAAGTAGGACATGATTGTGTCGTGTATTCCATTTCCCAGGGAATGGTTCTGGCTGTTTTCAGAGAAAATGAAATAAATCAGGCGAGGGGGGAAAAGGATAGAATCCATTCTTTCTCACAATTTGATCGATAACAATGAAGCAGAATGCTGGCATGAACGAATAGATTTTGGTTGTGGCATGTGAATATAATGATGCTAACGCTGTATGGGAAGCTGTGTGGGAATATGCATGTGAATTGTGGGTAAAGTTGCAGTACACGGTAAGTTGGCAAGTTTCTACTGTCTTAAAGACAATTCCCTGAATTTGACATTGGTTTAAAAAAGACAACATCTCTGTTATTTGGAATTCAATAATTGTCCCTAAATATAGTTTCAAAATGTCACTTGCCATATTATGCCTTTAGGCCCTAATGTAGGCCCACTAATAACAAAAACCAAATGATGACCTCTTTCCTTTTGAAGTTGACTACAAACCAACAATAAAGAAGGTTTAACTTAATTGCTATTAATTATCAGAGGTAACAATTATCAACTCAAACTCCCTCCTCGTATATATATTCAAGCCTTATGCATCAGAGAAATGGAATCCCCCGTCTCCCTCTTAAAGTATAAAATCATATGCATAAACTGCATACAGACTAGTCACTGAACCTGGAGGTATGTGGGGCGCTCAAGGCCGACACCCTTGCAGTTGTCATTTCGATGAATCCCTAGGTCTCTCTGTCTTTGAACGATAAACAAGTCCTATAGATGAGACATAAACAGAGATTGACTTGCTAAACCACACTGGTAATCACACAGTGCTGTGTAGTATATGGAGTACTTAAAAAATACATATTCCATATGTTGGCCTTTTTACTTTCGCAGGCCTACACTGCCCATGCAATTTGTGTCTTTGCTGCCTGGCTTTAAAATCACTCGATGGAGATACGTGTAGTCTATGATGAGCTAGCTTTCAATTAAAAATACACTGCATTATTGAATGGGTACTCTTCTGGCCTTTCCAGTGCCTGGGTCCCTTAACACAAAGGTTAGCGATTAATCGCTAAATGAAATGACCTATCACGATCATCGTTGCATACACATTTTGCTCTGTTGATTGATTAAGAACCAATCAGAATTGCTCTTTCAAATTAGCCATTAATTTGCTAACCCTTGTGTTACTGGGCCCTTGTCAGGCTTTGCTTTCTCATTCTTGGAATCTGCATCAAATATTGAAAGTCTCATTTGGAGCAAAGATGAACAAAAAAATATATTGAAGAAGCATTAAAAATGAAATGAAAGTATTAATAGAGAGAATAAAAAGGTCCATTGCAAATTATTTATAAGTTTATACAAATACCCTGACAATCATCTGATCAGTGAAAGCTGGAATGGTCAGGATGACAATTTGTAGTCTCATACATATGTGTTTGTGTGCGGTCCATGGCTGTGGAATCAATCAAATTACACTATCATTATAATTTGAATTATTGTTTTATTATTTTAATTATTGCTTGTTTGATCAATCTACAAAAAACATATAGCCTATGATAAACAACCATTCGTACCTACAGTTGTTAATAAAAAAAATAACAATCAATTTTCAATCATTTTGAGCCTTTTTTTCCCTTCACAATTCAGCTATTAGTATCAGGCAGAATTGAGGTTTATCTTTAACATTCGAATATGCATTTGTTCAGTCTTCTAATTCAAGAAAAATGATGTTTGGTTTTATATTTTCAATTTCCTGTGCCTCATCTTTATCTCCCAATAAAATATGCCTCTTAAATACATACCTTCATTTTTTTTGTGGGTTTTGTAGAGTCTAGCAGGGATCTCTCTGCTCTCCTTATAGTATTTTTCTTCCAGCTCATTAATCAGTCCATTAGTATGAGAGCTCTCAAAATGCCATTGCTGTTTAGGGTAAATATCGTAGATTGCCAATCTACTATTTATACACCTTTCCATTTACTCAGTCCCCATTTTTTTCTTTTTACTCCATGTTTCTATACTTTTCTATCTTCTGTTGCTTTGCAATTTATTGTATAAATTGTGAAAATCTTTTTTAATTATTGATTGTTACCTATAAGCCTACAGTATATTTGAAATGTGAAGATAAATAGACCTTTTCCCATTTGTGCCTACAAAAAAATGACTATTTGAAACGGCCTGTAATATGTAATACATGTTAATTGATATTGTTTGAATTAAATGTGAAACTTATGAGTCTTGATCGAACTTCAGAGGCTCTATTGGGGTGGAAGACTTTTTTCCGCAATAAGCAGAGATAGTACAGCTTTGCTATATATATATTTCAATATCCTTGCTGTACATGATCCAGTCTGTATCACATGGCAGTAATTCAGTGCAGTTTAATTGCCACCAACTCTTGCATACCGATACTACTCCCCCTCCCTCCCTCCTTCCCTTATGCCCGTGTGGCTTTCATGTATATTGCAGGAGAGCTGGCCAAAGCTGTGAAAGGACGTGGTATATTGCATTCCACGCATGGCGTATTTCATAAATCAGTCCGGGATTTGCTAAAGGAGGGGGGGGGGGTTAGAATAAAAAATGGCCATGTATTCTTGATGGCTCTGTTATGCATACTTAATCATCCATGCGCATGCTTAAACTCATCTCCCTGCATAATAAATGAGTTTGGCTATCTCTGCATTCCCCGAGCTACTGGCAGGGAGTTCAAGCAATTGCCTATGCATAGTTAATCACTTGTTTCCTGGTATTTTGCCGCGGGTAAAATATATTTCAACTTTTAGCATTCTTAACCCAATCAGGCCAAAGTGACCATATGTTTTTTTATATCCTAAAAAGTCCTAAAAATCATACAAATTTGACATAAGAAAGAATGAATATCTACAATACTTCGCCCGCCTTTAATGCATCAGTATTCAGACCCCCCCCCCGGCCCCCCCCATAAAAAAAAAAATATATAACAGGTAAATGATCACAAAGTTCCTTTGGCAATTGAATCTTCAATTAAATGCTTTCCAATGCAAATTGACAAATGTCTTATAATTAAAGACAATCTCAATCCATATCTATCTCTGATACGTTAAATTAAAAATGACATATATAGCAATCAAAGAAATAATTGTGTTGCCGATTTGAGGATTACATTCTGATTATTGTCCAAAATGTGTTAAAATCAACAATCTCAGTGCCCTGTTGTTTATTGACTCTATATAATTTTCTTCTGTGAATCAAGGCGATTCATGAATTTGACTCTTCAGCAACACTTTGAAATTATGCTAATAAATTTGTTTTTCTGATATTTATTTTTTTCTTTGTTTTCTTTTTCTTAATGCAGTATTTCCAACAGTTCCTGTCAGGCCCGGTCTGCCTTGTCCTGGCGAAGACAGTAAGTTTGTCGGATTGTCTGCCTGTCTGTCTGTTTGTGTGTATGTTTGTATTTTTAAACCCATTTTTACCCCTCTTTCGTTTTGTTCTCTTTATAGTTAAGAGTATCCTTTTTACTTTTCCTTTTCGATATTTGATAGTTACTGTATTCCCCTCATCTTTTTCAATCAATATCAGCTCGATATAGAATAATGGAATATTTGGAAACTTCAAGTACATGCAGTGAAATTCTTAATGTCTTGCTCAAGGAGAAATTTGAGATACAAAATAGAGAAATTCCTTTCATTAATCAATATCTGTGACCATTATAATGAGGGCTTTATTTTTTCGGCACACCTGCTCCGCGCCCCTCCCTCTCTCTGTCTTTCTATCTGTCTTTCTCTCTCTCTCTCACTATCATTAAGATCATATCAAGGTTGATGGGACATAATTAGAAATATCCAGGAAAGAACGGGGGACAGAAGCGAAGGCAAAAACCCGAGAAGGAAAAGGCCGAGAAGGCCGTAAGCATGAGTCAACTCCTAGCTAGTTCCTGGTGCTTTCTTATCGATAGCCCCTACCTACTGGCTTCCTTTAGCCAGGCGTGACTGGGAGTGAGTCATGTCCATTTGGGCCAGATAAGAAAGATATTTTGAAAGTTATTTTATATTTTTTTAAAGCAAAAGAAAAGAGAAGATTCTTACTGTTTTGGATAAGATAGCCTAGAATGATAGTTGGTCACATGTTGGGAGAAAGGAGTCGATGCTCAGAATGCAATATTCTACTTATCTTTATTTTTTTATTTTTGGCAAGATTGGAAGAAAGGGGAGGGGTTATATTTTAAAAGTCCCTTTCTATTAAAAGCTTATAAATGCCCCTTCTCACTTTTCACTTCCTCTCTGGTTGTTTTTCTTTACATCTTTCCCTCTGTCTATTTTCCTATCTGTATATGTTTGTCTTTTCTATGTATCTCTCTCTGTATGCTTATTTTTCTATATCTGTTACTTCACAAGAATTTGTTCTATTTCTCGTGAAATCATGTTTGAAATCTTAGACCTTAAACTGTTGTGCAAACTTTTGAATTACTTGGATCCCGTGCGACAAGAACTATTAATTCTCCTTATGAAAACAAAACAAAACTGGTATGATACTTAGAATATCTCTTTATCATCCTTCGGTTCAGTTTCTGAGTGTTATGCAAAAGTCCGGAGCGGTTGCAACTCTAGTCTCGAGCCACCCCCCAAAAAATAATAAAGCGGTTAAAAGGAAATCCTGGTTATTGTCTTTGAATACTTTGCATCCTCGGGACTGGAGGAAATGACCACAAAGCTTTGATGAATGTTTAATCTAAGGTGGTCACCCCTTTTCAGGCGACAAGGAAGCTATGAAGTAAGTAATCAGAAAGCTGCATTCGTGCATAGAGAGAACTCATTAACGAGCGTCTGATTGGTCGTGGAAAATACCCACTTCCTCTTCGAGTGGGACAGTCCGCCCTTGGGGTACTCTACCAGGAGGTGTACTGGTCAATTGTTCTCAATGGTTGGTCAGAAGTAGTCCTGACCGTTAGGTTCAGTGAGTCCACTCTGTCTCTGCTGCCTCTTGTGAAAGGTTTTGTCCCAATGCTCCAAGAGATTCACCGGTGGAACTTGTTAATTTGGAATCTTGCGTCATTTTGTTGGTGAGTTTTTGCTAATGATATCACCCATGTTGATCGGTGATTTTGAATCTTGTGCAGAAAAGCTAATGATGTCACAGTACATTTCTTTTTTCTTGTCTATTTTACATTCCTGGTATTACTGCTCAACTGACTGATGCATTTGGAAAACAACCGAAGAAAGAATAGCCACCCTCCAAATTCAAACTCAAGAATTCAAATGTATGGAAATCGATGATTGCATTCATATGTTACATGAAGTGATATTTGCGATGAGGTCTTTGTCTTTCTGCAATGCTAAATTTATGCAGTAGGTTTCCATATGTCACTTCCATTTCTGCTCAAGGTTTCTCATTTTTCTTTTTATTGAAAAAGGATTTCCAGGGATGTGTAACAACTAACAAGTCTTCATAGCAAATTTCCTTTAGCTTTGTTTAAAAGCAGGTTTCTATTGGTTTTAGCACTCCTCTTCCCTTAGATCTCCTCTATTTTTTCCATGATTTCTCAAGTTTTATGGGCATGCCTCGTTGCATTGACTTTGCTGTTAATCAGTCCTCCATTTTGTATTTTTATGATGGACTACACACCTTCCTGCTCAGAACTTCGGCAACCCCACCCCATTCCCCCGTCCATTGTACGACCCTGCAATGCCCCGCCATCCGTCATTGCAAACATGAATTTATTCTTCATCAGATCTGTGTTAAGGAGCCCATGCATGTATATTGTCTCATTTAGCTGAACTCCATTCATCTTGGTCTAATTCCCACGCTGATTGCTACTCGGTGATGGTCGGTAATCCTTAATGAGCTTGATTGCAATAAGGCTGAACCACCCCTTTCCCCTTTCTCTTTTGCTGTTGATTTCGAAGATGGGGGCCAAACGCCTCAATCTCAGTTCCTTTCACGTTAGAAGCTTTCATACCTTCCCGATCATGAAAAATACCTGACAATTTTCCAGTTTTGAAAGCAAAGAACTTGAAATATTCCTGAAAGCAAATGCACCTTTGATAGTTGAGGCTGAAAAAGTAATATCAGATCTCTAGAGGCTTGAAAAAAAGTTCTCGCAAGTCACAGGTATTTCTTTCTTGTATTGGTTGGGTATGAACTTGCCTTTTTCTCAGTGCATGGCCCAACGATTGCCTGAATGGAGCTATGAGAGATAGAAAACGAGGGATACACTGGCATATGTTATATCACTAATTAGTATGAGAAACCAGCTAATTATTCTATATCATCATTTTTCTTCATCAGTAAATGTGGTTTTACTTAATTTGTCTTCTGTGTATTGTGCATATGGTCGATTTGACTTTGCTCATCATATAGTTGCCTTGAGGGTAAAATCAACACAAAGATTTACCAACGAAGTTGATAGGAGATGACGTGCATATAAGATTTTTGTTTTCATTTTTGTCTTCAAAGACAAAGAAGGGTCCTTGCTATTAAATCGCCCTTTGAAAGAAGTTACCACGAAGCATTAATACATTTTGAGAAAAATGATTTATTACACTGTGAGACCTTGAAATTATATTGAGAAGATACATTGGCATGGTCTTTTTGAAAGTCGATTGAACTGGACATAGAAATGTGTAGATGGGACTACACAAGTCTATGGATTGAAATTAAGGTGCAAAGTCTGCTATTTTCCCTCATGTATTTTATCACTTTAAAGGGTCCATAAGATGAACAAGCCATTTATTTTCATGGATATTTGTATTGTATTCTTCTAATGAAAATCGTGATAAAGCCACCCAAAATTGTCTTGTCGAATTCTTCTAGAAATCCTCCTCAGACATTCCCTTTAAAAATCCAGCCCATTCCTGTGTGCTTTATAAATGTAGGTCAAGTTCAGGTTACTGAAAGCAAACACTCGCTCTGAATGCCCGAGCGTGGGGCGTGTGGCTATTTTAGAACGAATCCCAGAAAAGGGGCATATCGTTTTTTTATCCTGAATTACAGGGTCAGCTTCCCGTCATACTTTCGCAGCCCTTTGGGAGGGGAAGGGAGTCTGTGACTGAGTCATGAATCCTGGACTTGGATTGCGTGTTCACCTTATCACACCGCCCCTGCCTCCCCTCACCCCCAAATAGGTTTGAATATGCAGCCTAAGTTATATGCTGGCCAGTGACCTGTGCACAGGCCTCTCATAACAGCAAGTTGTATTTCTGATCCCCCCCCCTTCCCCTCCACAATTTAATCATCCACTCATTCTTATTTATATGCAACATGCTCTTATTCCAGAATCAAACTTGCTTTTTATAGAACATAATATTGTTTTGTTCTGCTTTCATTATATCAGCTGACTCTACCCTCCCCCCCCCCTCCTCCCTCCTACATTCTCCTCATCGCCTTATGCTCCTTTTTCTATTTTTCTATTTTCTGTTTCTTAATAATCTTGCCGCCCCCTCTCAGTCTCCACAGAACATTTTATTTTTTTCTTCTCCATTATTTCTGCCGACCCCACCCCCCTCTTCCCGTCAGTTTATTCCTATTAAAAGGCCTTGTGTTCCTTTTTTACTAGAATGGAACTGTCATTTTTCCTTCTGGTTCTTAATTATCATTCCGCTCCCCCCCTGCTGTTTTCCATTGAAGTATCTCCCTCCAGTATTTCTTTTATGTCCACTCTCTTCATTTCACTGTGTAATTATCTTGACCTGCCTCGGGGAAAGATTTAATGGTTGGGCAAAAACATGTACAATATCAGCTCGAGGTAAAGCTGGGGTGATGATAGTTGTGCTTCATATTCTCTGGAAAAAAACGCCATATACATTTGCTTTGCAAACCCTTCACGCGATGTCTGAATATGCAGCCCAAGTTCTCAACCAATGGTTTGTCTACAGAAGGTCTCTCTAATAACAGCAAGTTGTATCTGTGCTAGTCTTGTGTGAAGACCCACTTGTTGATCAAAGTTTCAATCAGGGTCTGTGCTTGCAGACTAAAATATGAATCAAGATTACTATTATAGTAATCATCATACACAGTATATGGGTACAGAAGGCAAATACCTCTTGCATATTATTCCAACTGGACCGCTGGTAGACAATCTACTTCTTTTCAACAAACTGAAATAATAATACCAGGAACTAAAATTATTCATCGAATACTTCAGGAATTTCATCTATTAAAAGACTGCTTGGACAGGATTAAATGGTATTGTGTACTGGTGTGCCCTCTTAGCGGAACTGATAAATTCAACATTTGCTGGTATATCCTGGGCCACTTCTTACAAAGAGTTGTGATGAATCCAATCAGTGTTAACTATGAAGGGCCTGGGATGCCATAATTATGCAGTTGGAGGGCGTGGGCACTGCCTCTCTTTGGCTATTGTAACCTAAAGGAACATGCTGGATCTGCCGATCTGTATAACAGCGATGCACGAAAGAGTGTCATAGTTAGAAATACTTTGAATAAATATAATCCCATCGGACTATAAATGGTGTTACTGGCCGCCATAGCTGAAATTGATTTGATCAGTTGCATCTCTTGCTAGCCAAGACCTGTCATGTGACTCTGTGCACGTGCATGTCACTGGATCGCTGGTTCTACATTAAGCAACTGATTGACTTGCTGCAGTTGCAGTGGGATTCTGATTCTGTATTCCCGTAATAAACAATAGATAAAATTGAATCATAACCGTGAGTTTGGTTTGCCGCTGCTGCTCCGCTGTTGTTGTTGGTAGTATTTCCTTGTGTACAGTATATTGTTATTTGCTTTCTTCGGAGATAGAACCCATAATTACTATGTATCCACAACTGCTCAAATCTCTCCTACAAATTCAGCCATAATTTTCTGTGTTAGTTCCTCATTCATCGAAAGACATTTCTTCGAGTTGCCATACTTCAAACAAACCATTTCTCTTTATTTTCTCCTCATGTGCAGGAAACATATACAGACGAGGAGCTCGGCGATGGAGAAAACTATACAAAGTCAATGGACATACATTCCAAGCCAAAAGATTCAGTCGAGTAAGAAACAATTTTCCTTCTGATATTATTAAAGATACATTTTGCATGTAATAAAATTTGAATTTGAATCAACCCAATAGGCTGTTTGTCTGTAAATCTACCAAAGCCAGTAATGGGTTAACAGAAAAGAAAAATGAAGATGATTAAATATTATTGGTATTAGGTCATTATTCATTTCCATGTTATTCATTTTGAGGGGGAAAAAAAAAATTCTCTGTGACAATTGACTGACCACAGGTCCATACTGCCCAACTATGGCAAAATGAAGCAAGTGACACATCAGTGAAATTTAAGTTTAATATTGTTGTTTCTGAAACACCCTTTGCATGTTGCACGGTCAGGCAAAATTTGGGGAAGAAATGATTGTTCTATGGAAAGATAATGAAGAAAATATGCTGTTAAATTGCATTGACGCCTATGTAAATGATGAATATATATTGCTCATTTACAACAAATGATACTTTTGTAACTTGCTTCCTTTTGCCAAAGTATGGCAGCATTTAGCATAGGGTTTCTTCATGTATTTAAATTGTTCTAAACCACAAGTATATAGCTAAATATCTGCATTTGTAAATTTCACAATACATGCATTGCAGCAAGCACTATTTCAATGTATGATTATACCATACCATACTGTTTCACAGGCAAAAACCACAAATAAATGGTATTTGCATAACACAGATATGAAGGTTATGAAGGTATTTATATTGTAAGTTTTTATGCATATTTGCTGGATTACCATTTATTTCTGACAAATAGTTCATTGTTACATTCCTTCTTGATGAAACATGCTCTTAGAGCATAGAGGACGAGATTTACGTGACTTTAAATGACATTTATGAATTTATTAAGGCCTTTAAATATTCCATTTCATGTCTGCAGGGAGAAATATCCTAATTAAGAGGATACATAATTGCTAAATATTTTACAAAGTGTTTAGTATTTTTACTCGACCCAGCACTTAGCACTTGTTGTTAAACATGATAAGTATTCATGTCCACAACATTATAAAATAAAAAACTCACAAGATTTGAATCCATTAATTACTTGTCGAATTTGGAAGGTAACAAAATGGCGAAATAATTCGCTACTTCAATAGTTAATCTTTTCATTGACCTGGTGGTTCTAGACAGATATAGCAACTTAAAAGTTTATTTTTCTTAAAGGTTTTAAGACAAAGTGTTTTGGTTTGTATTATTGATTGGTGTACTTGTTTATCGTTACCCGATTCCTTCATGTTGACTGTCTTTTTTTTCCCGCCAACAGAGGGCTCTGTGTGCCTACTGCGCAGACCGTATCTGGGGACTTGGGCGGCAGGGATACAAGTGCGTTGACTGTAAGCTCCTCGTTCACAAGAAATGCCATCGTCTTGTGAAGGTATCATGTGCAGAGAGACAGGTAAATTCAAACGACACACTTTAATGCACCTTGGGGAGTGTTTCATGAAGAGTTTTGGCAGTGATTTTCATTGACTGGTCTGTTCTCAGCCAATCAGATGCTAGGATTTGCAGTAGCTTTTAACATTAGTCAATGAAAATCACTCTATTCGTTGCATGAAGTGCTCCCTAGTTTACTGAGTGATTCAAATGTATGGATATTTCTTTCCTAGAAATAAAGTGACTAAGTATTCCCTTAGCATATTAGTGTTGCTACATCTGGCAAACCTACTGTATGGCTGGATTTTAGGTTGTTGAGAAGAGAACCTTTGTTTTAAAAAAGAATGTGCGTAAAATTGAAATTTGTAACAAGACAGGTCTATTGTGCTTATCATTCAGCTTAAAGTTTGGACATCAAATTGTGTCTGCTACAAATTTTAAGGGGAATACATTTACTAGGAATCACTGAGTTTTCAGGTTCTTTCATGTTATTGAGAAGGAATATTAAAGTACAAAAAAAGGTCAATTGCAAATGATTGCTCTATGTCTAAGGCGACATTTAAAATGTTTGACCTAATATCTGTGTGTAGTCCCACTCATGGATTTTTGTGTTCTGTTGCTTATGATTTCCAACAATATCATGTCTGATCATTTAGGTGGTTCCAAAATCTTACAGCATACACTAATTCTAAGCTATATTTATATTAATTTTACCAATAACTTTAAAACTATTCTTTCAAAACATTACAATCTCACGACTAGATCTTATCTTAACCTTTGAAAGACACTTGCTGCTATTATCAATCTGTTTTTTATATATTTCTCAAAATCTTAACATCCTTGAAATCTGTTTTTATCTCCCAGGCCAATCTTCCTACCCTGGACGAGAGGAGCGGGTCGGGGAGCTTGCCACACTTCGGTTCCAAGCCGGGTGATAGAAGCGACTCTCATCACAAGCGAAGTAAGTTAGCCCTCCGGCAATGATAGCTGTACTCATGCATCATCCTACTAACTAATACATGGGTTATTCAGAGGTAGGGAATGGCGGGTGGTTAAAAGTGAGGATAAGAATAAAGATAAGCTGATAAGTTGAGGTATTTTTTGTTAGTTCATCTTGAACATTTTATGACCAGTGGTGGTCTAATGGTACGGTTGTTTCCCAACTAGCTTTAAATGACAGGTTCAGATCCCACCGATTTAAAGAATACATTCTTACTCTTGATTCTTTTTCGTATTTCATTTTTGTTTCTTGGGTGCCAGCCAAAAATGTACTTTTATCCATCGAAACTTTTCTTTTAAAATCTTGACCATCAAGATACGAATAAGGATATTAAAAATGGTACTTGTTTACCACAAATCACTCTTCGTTATCCATGCACTTTAGAAAAGAAGGAAGAAGTATTATTTGGCAGTGAAAGGGAAATACCCGACAAATCTGATGCCAACTCGGGAAAGAATGGGTTTTTTAATATTCTGTGACACATTATTTGGGTATATTTCTTTAAAAATCATCTCAATATTTTGCAGGATTTTAGAAATTAATGACTGTCTCCCACAGAATATAGATCAAAAGCAACTTTTGACAACCCCAATATGGTCACCCAATAATGATTTTCCTCACAATTAAACGTTTATCATAATGAAATTCTATTTAGGGGGGAATAGGGCATTGATAAGTAGGTCACATGATGTTTTTTAGCCTTCATATAATATAACCTTCATTTTTGGACTTTGATTTACACCACTCTAAAAACTGTAATCATCCATTAACTCATGTGACTTTTATTCTATTCTTTTTCAAATCCTTTACTGAATCTATTCAGTTGATTAACAATGTCCGTTTAGATATGGTTTGTGGGAAGTATTTGTTTTCTTTTAAAGAGAAAGAGGATTTTTTAATCTTTTTTTTGTGAGAAAAAAAGCCATTTAGCTTTGACAAATTTGTGCAATGGGTACATATGTCAATGCTTTTGAATGAATGTATATGATGGTTCATTTGTCACAAAGTTTGGTCACCTTTCAGATGAAATATAACTCAAAAGGGATATTTGGTTAACCTATCAAAGCCATTCGATTTACTTTGATTTGAAAGTGAAACAAAGATGAAGTATGGTATTATAGAGTTGCTTTCGAATACATTTAAACAGCTTATTAATTCATGTTCATTGTATTGTATTATTTAATGAGTATTAAACCAATTGATGATCTCTATTCATCTTAATTGCATGGCTATTGTGTGTTGCTTTACTAACAAACACTGGCTTGATATTATAATTGGGCACTTACACAATATTATCGATTTGTAATTAATGGAAGAGAAATCACTCTAAACGTTTTAGAAAACTATTGTTCTGAGTTTTCTTGAATGGATATTATAATCTTGGAAAGATGACGGAAATGGGGATATTTATGTGTTTATTTATTAGCTTCATATTCATGACTTTACTATTAATTCATTTTTCCATTTTACTAACCCCACCTACCGACCCCACCCCTTTCATCCCACCACTAATTATACCCCTCCCTCAACCCTCATACACCCCTCCCCACCCCTTATACACCTGTTCCCCAATTCTTCCTACCATGGTGTTGGTTAAACTGGCCATCACTAATACCCCCTTCCATTGTCCTTATCATTTCATACTTGTTACTAACCATTTTATATCAATCCCCACTGAATTTTAAAATATGCTATGAACTTCATATATACATTTAAACTAATTTGTTGATGAAAACATTTTGATTGAATACCAATGAATATCTGAACTTTGAAAATTACAAATTGTTTTACCTTACAAATCAATTTGTTTAACCTTTCTAATTGAACAATAATCTCCTGACATTGCATATGTATTGCATAACTTTCATTGACACCCCCCCCCCCAAAAAAAAAAATGTCCCCCACCACCATTTGTATCTGACTCCGCCCACCTCATAGCCCCTACTGGCCCCATGTCCCAGCCCCATTCTGCCACTTCCACCACCCTTAAAGACCCCTCACACGCACCCCACTCCTATTCCTCCTCTTCCTCCTCCACGCGTCAACAAGGGTCGGCCCTTCACACCGGGCCCTACTCTGGCTTTGATAACGCCGCCTTTTTCGGGGGTAGCGGGCGCAGCGACCGGGATTCGATGGACTCCTTGGACTCGGACCATTTAGGTAAATGTTGGGTGTTTTGTTGTTGTCATGGCGATGTGTCCTCATCTTCTTATGCCATCTTCTCACGACTGCAAAAATCTTTCAAGTTGTTGTGGTGTTTTATTTCGCTGTGTCTGTTTTAATTTCACAGTGCTATTTAGTCTGTCTGCATATATTCATAGTGAGGTAGTTCTGTAATGTTTTGCCTCTCGTCTTTTGAAAGCAAATATTATTTTTCTTTCACCCTTTTATCAAGGCTTCATCACTTTCTTGTCTGGTTTGTAACCTCAAATTGCAAAAGACAGCCAAAAAATTGTACTTGATAGTGTATTTTCATAGATTAACAAATGAATCAAAGCATTAGGTTTTATAACTAAAAAATTAATAAATATCAAACCAAACAAAAATAATATGTCACTTTTTACATATTTTCTCAAGTTTTGATTTGTGGGATAGATTTCCTATCTCAAAATTGTTATATTAGTGTTTTTACAGACAATTTGACACTCCTGATATCTGGTTTATGTAAGAAAGTTGCTAAAAATAAAACAAAATAATCTCCAAAACGATTCTTCTAGCCCACCCAGTTAAAAATATTGAAATATACGCCTTATTTTATCAAAAGAGAAAATCACTTGCTTATTCATCTTACATGTATGAATTCTTGCTTCATGGTCTGCTGGCATTATTTGCATTTCTTGTATTTTCTTTTGGGTGCGAAAAGAGGTTAGCTAATTTAGTTTGCATCTGGTTGCTTCTATTGTTCCCTGTTCACACGCAAAAGATAAATGTTCAATTTCTTTTAAAAAATAATTAATTGGAACTTTATCTTAACAAATACTATAATGAGCATGTGAATTTATAAATTTTCAACTCAATATCCTATCCCCTCTTTCTCACTACTTTTTGGTTCGGCTATCACTAAATCTGTCAGATCATTCCACTATCTTTCTAAACTTCATTTCATCAAGGTCACTCCTTGTTCTTTACATCCTCTTTTCATTTCAAATTATTTTGCACATTGTGATGTTTATGAAGTGAATTCACTTGTGCTTGTCTAATTTGCATTGTTTCAAGTCTTTTTGCACATTAATAGAACAGTATTATTCGACAAATGGTGTATCATTTTTGTCTAGTTGTTTTATTTTAATTGCAAATCCCAGATAATTATTTATATCAGTTACTTCAGTATACAACCGGCTCAAGTATAGAATTGCCCTTTCAGAATGCAATATAGATTTCAGAAATCTAACAGCATAGTGAGCAATGAATACAGATAAAGTAATCTCATTGTCTGTAAATTGTTTCATTTTGATATTTAGAATACCAGTGAAAAATTATACTTATCACATATTCATTCTTGTTTTGCAAACCTCTCTTTTGAAACAAATGCAATGTTTGGCCCACTTTATAATAAGTACATAAATTTCAAGCACGAGCTTCATTTCAGCTTCACAAATGAATCCTTCCACTTCAATTTTTAATCATTTTATGAGGCAAATCTTCAAAAAAAGAGAGATCATTCGTAGATTAAATTATTGCATGATGCTAGACTGAATGATTCTTCAGTTTAAATGAGAAAGCTAGATGATAGATAATTTCCAAAGAAGAAAAAATGTTCTCATCCTTGCCATGTAGCAACACACTCTGAACAGTGGAGTGTATTCAGAGATCAACATGGAGGGCTTTTTTCCAAATTAAACCTAGAGGGGATATTCAGAAACTATTACCTTTTGTCCAAGACATCATGTTACATGAAGAGTTGGCGAGCGTGCTTCATTCTCGCTTGCCCTTTCATGAATATGTGCTTTTGATGCTCTCTCCATTATTGATCTGCATTACCAACTCAAGTCATGTTTAACATGGGGATATATGGAACTTAAAGTGAAATGTCTTCTCTTCTTCTTTTTTCTGTTTAGATATTGATCTTTGTAAAAGGAGAAACAAATATTTGTAGAAAAAAAACATATATGATAAAATTCAATTTTATTTTGTCTTTTCAAAGTATATTAATAATATTTTTGAAACATGAAACAATGTTTTACCATTTTCATCATGTTTCGAAAAGTATTTTCTTACCCATTTTCTAGTGCTTTTGATGTTTGAGAAAATATGACGTGTTCCATATAATTTCAAATAGTTCTGCTCAGTAAAGCATTCTATTTCTCTCCGCCATTATCTATTTAATTGAAAATATTTTGAAAAAACAGGAGTCCATATAATAAATTGAATTAGTTACTGCAAAATATGTGGCTGATATACTAACAATAAATTTGTGAGTTGGATATGATTGCTAGATAGAGTATTTTAGAACCCAACATAGTTGGATCATAGTAAGAAATATTATCGCATAGATATATGAGTTAGAGAGTGAATGCCGACTTATAATCTTAATATGATAATGGTAATCTTAATCTTACTTGAGTATTAATAATACTTAAGTACTTAATACATACTCAGTACTTTAGTACTTCGTGTATAAGGAATATGATAATATATTTTGAAATCACATTGTTGTGGCATACTTCTGAATGTAGCGAATTCCATTTCCAAAATCCCTGGCTTGTTGGACTTATTCAGTATTGTAACGCCTCCATAAAACAGTCATATCCCAGGAATGCAGTGTGGGAGTCTTTGCATACTTGTTTGCCTACATATATCTCATTTATCTCCAATTTCTACACAAGAATCAATATCTGAGCACATACTCTCGGCTTGATTGTCCACTCATCAGAGTGTTGTTTATCATGCAAGCAAATTAAACGGTCATTAAGCCAACACTGTTGAGCAAACATGAAATCATATTATCTCCATATTTTGCCATTCAGTGGACCCCTTTCTCTATTCTTCCCTTTGCCCTCGTTCGTTCAATCTCTCTCTCTCTCTCTTTCAAGTTACTTTAAATCTCTTACATCCCTACCATGTCATTCTTTTACTCGTCTGCTCTCTTAATTTGTAATCTCTGTATACTCTCTTTCCCTTGATAGCTCTGTAGTGAGTGATATTTCCACTCTCTCTCCATTTATTCCCCTCTCATCCCCTCTTTAATCTCTTCCACTCTTTGCTCTTCGTCACTCTCTTGCTCTTCGTCACTCTCTTGCTCTCTTTCTTTCATTCTGCCTCTATCTCTGCCCCTTTTCTGTTTATCTCTCTCCTTTTTCTGTCTTTTCTTCTCTCTCGTCTTCTATATTTTCAAAGTCATCTCACAATCTTTCATATAGTAAAGTGCAGTACCTACATGATTTGTCATGTATTTAGTTGGTGTAATTAACTCAAAGCCGCCAAGGTATGGGGCAGACATCATCTTTGCATCCATTGGGCATTTTCTCACTTCCTCGTTATTAGGAAAGGTACCTTTTTATTTCTAAGTGTAATTCATCTAACATTTCTTCATTGAAATTTCAAAAAAAAAATTCTTCTGACAAAATCAAGACGTCAAAATTCTAAAAAAATATTCAAAATGTTGTTGAATGATGTCTCTGTCCTCTTTTAAGCCTATGTGTTTGTAACAACACATACTCTCATTTAAAAATCTCTTAATCGATGCACTCATTATTGATTTTTTTGTTCAATCGACTTGGGAAAGTATTGCAAGCTTATTTTATTGATTTAATTTCCCTATTTTTAATATTTGATATTGTTGGAATGCCAGGAATGTCTGCATCTAAGACTCAAATTCTGTGCAGTAATCACCCATAAGTATTATTTTCATTTTCATTATTATTATTTCCTGTTCAAAACTGGAAGTCATCTTGCTCACATGTGGCTCATAATCCTTGAAAAGAATTTTTATCTAAAGTAGAGGAAATCTTGCCAAGTTGGTTTTTTTTAGTTAGGTTTTACTGTACAAACATAATGTAGGTGAGAAAATGAACACGATTTTAAAAAGTGCATGCCCCAAACCAGGAAACAAATGTGAATAGATCAGTCTGAGGATGATAATCCTATGTTTTTACTAAAGATGTTGCAGGCATAAGGAAATTGTAAGAAGGAAATTCATGCAATGCACTACCCTCTCGGAAAATGTCTGCCTTATGCATCCATACTGGACTCGTGCAATGCGGGTACAAGAAATTGGGCACAGCAAACGCTCTCCTCACCACACTGTCTTTGGACAACGAGGTAGAAACTGGCACGATTTCTAGATCATATTTAGATCGACCTACATGTATTACCTGGTGTGAAATTGTTTTTATACCCTATATTTATCGGCCTCTTTGATTGCAACATCAAATTCTTTTCTGAAAATGTGGTCACTTTTGTTTTAGATGCATTGCTTGAGCTAAACCGATAGTCCTCAACAAATTTTTAAGAATTAGGTAATTAGGCTCAGCTGATATCTTCATGTATCAAATGCTCTCATCATCAAATAATTTTTCTCAAACTTTAATTTGTTAATATATCACTACGAGAAAGGGGGCAAATCAGTGAAAAAAAAAAATTGCGCTCTCTTGGAGGTGGACACAATATTTTGGACAATTCTCAAAGTTTTTTTTGAAGTCTTAGCAGTTATATTGGCATATTTATGGAAACATTTACAAGACTGTTTGCTCTAATCTTCAGTCTGGTTGTAACTGGATTTTGTGACATGTTTGAACTTGATTGAACACAACAGTGATCCCAATTTTGATTCTTCTATGGACTTCTTTTGGTTCAAACATGTATTACATGTACTCCAAAGTTGACCTTTACTTCCTGGGTCAATCTCGGTGACCTTTGATGTGTGGTGGGTGGGCTTGAAATAGAGCGAAACAGTGCAATCCAACACTACATGGGAATAACAGTCTTATTTATTTGCGTCGAATTGTTAATTTCACTCAGAGAAACTCGATAGATCTCTCCATAGTATGCTTCTGTGTTGCGTGATTCGGTAGGGATTGTGGTTATGGCTTTGACCTTTTCGAGTATTCACTTCCTGTGATTTCCGGCAATTGTGTTTCTGTTGATAAAAGCTCTCGAAACTGTCATCAAAATGCAAGGTACAAAGAAAAATAACCATATGTGATCTGTCACTGTTTGCTTTCATTAATATTGTTTATATTCAAATCAATTTAGTATCGGGTGCTAAAATGATATGTGTATTAATTAAAGCCGTTATATCATGGACTATTAAAGGGGTGGGCGTTGGTGGGGTTTCGTAAAGCTGGTTTGATCATATTGGGGGCATATTACCTTGTTTTTATTCTGTTCATTGGATTTGTAAAATTCAGATCAGTCGTGACTTTACAAAGGGTGCATGATCTGTGATAATTATTTGTTTTTATTGCAAATGGAAATGCGCTCTTAAGATATGGAAAAGGATACACCCGGATGTTTATGAATTCCAAAGTGGATTTGGCTTATTATTTCCTTCAAATAATTTGATGGGATTGGTTTGCAAACTTGTCTCGATATACTGGAAAGTAATGCCAGAGAAGCAAACAGCATTCTTCTTGTTTTTAAACAAAATGTGTTCTGCTTAAAGTAAACAAATATTTTTTTATTTTTTTTCATTTTTCATTTTTATTTATTCATTTTTTTTTTTTTGGGGGGGGGTATCCAGCTTGCATAATAAAGTACCGGAAACTTATCTACCTTTCTCAGGCATGTACTACCATTGATGTTGGAAAAGTGGGCATCAGAAAATAAAATTGCAGAAGTCAGAACTCATAACTCTTCTCTTTTTTATTGTATCCTGTTTTGCAATTCATTTCATTCCACTGCATTGTATTACAAATACAAAGCCTATAAACTAAACTGCACTTGCAATTGTGTAACCGGCACTAAATTACTGGGATTAAACAATTAACAGTTACTGTGGTATTTCCATTTAAGTTTAATCAACACCTATCATATTTTATATTGCATTGTATTCTGTTTTGTTGTTGTTGTTTTTTATACTAAAACTCTTAACATCTTCCAATCCTTGCACAGTATCATAATGTGCCCTCATTTGTTTGGTTTTGAATTACATGAATTTCATTACATGAATATGTTATATGTTTCAAACTCAAAGCAATCTAATCTTATGTACTGTATGCATGCACTGGGAAGGACCGTCTCCACTTCAGTGTTTTCTGTTTTCTTGTAAAGGCGAGGCCTGTCCCCACTGCGCTATTGAGTTTCATGCCAAAATGTAATATCTGTGGTTATAGGTAGATAAATCAGAGATTGATTAATATACACACACAACATATTCTTTATGTGTTGTATAAAGGAAGTATTGGCCTTTCATTATATGCATTTACATGCAAGTCCTTCCCCAAAATTACACTTATGAGGAAGTCTATGGCTTTGTTTTAGTGCCTGAGTGGACATTAGACCTGAACATACTTTAATGTCTTATACATTTGAAAATAAATCTATACAGATTATCTGCTATTAGTGTATAAGCTTTGAGATCTGTATAGAGTGCAAAGCTAATAACTTCTCGGTTGGAAGGCTTTACTGTTGATGCAGTCGAGTTGAAACTGGGCCAGATTGCGTCACGGCCTGCTTCCTGCCATCCACCCGTCATTAAGGGTTCCAATTTTCCACCGTCCATCGTCCATGCCAAATGGATTTTTTGGATTGAGAACTCGTTATGATGACTATGCAAAATAGAGCATCAATAATCGAAGCTGAATTGGATTGTCCACCGTCAGATCGCACCTCCAAAAAAATAGCTAGAAATCCGTCATTGCTACAGTAAATACAGGTAGCGGGGAAAGTTCCATTGACCTAGATCAAATAGGATATTGCAAAACAGAGAACCTTTAGTATTGTTTGTATCGTGATTACGGATGTATTTTCCAGAAAATCAAACAATGTGGTTAGGTTTAACCAAACAAGAGCAATTGTAGAATTGAACCAAGAATCCAGGAAAATGAAAGCAAATAATCATTGGTCAACAATAGGGATTCATTGCTGAATTACGTGATCTGACCCATACAACCCAACTGGATATATACAGAAATGTTCTGTACTGTTCAAATGTCATTGAAGTTGTTGATAAGGTCTAGAAAAGAACTGTACTTTCCAAGTTTCTCCCTCCCCCTCTTTTCCCCTAAAGGAGGTCTTCTATTGAGTAATTACCAAATGTCAAATATGCTGCAGCCTTTAATACAGATCTTCAAGGCAAATTTTGCTGTACTCCTACTCCCCAAAAAACCATTAGCTGTTGATACAGGTCTATATGGGAAACTGTGCTGTACCTTAGCCTTTGATACAGTTCTTCATGGGAAATACTACTGCATCGTAATTCCCTGATACTGTTCAAGTCAGCAGCCATAGCCGTTGATGTAAACCTGGATACTTACATAGTGCTGTTTGCCAATTTTCCCAAAGACCCTGATACCGTTAAACAGCCATGGCCGTTGATACATATCTTGATGGGAAATCTCCCTGTACTAAAATTCCCTGTTAATGTTCAACAGTCATAGCCGTTGATACAGACCATGGTAGGAAATGCTGCTTGGACGCATGCTTTACCCACTCAAGGTTTAAAGGAAGATGCACTCTACAATGTCACATCCAACAGGATATCCTGATAGATCGGGTCAAGTTTCACCCGCTTAAAGAGCATCTTTCGAATGCTACTCCAAGGCCTACCACGATCGTGGACGGTTGAAAGCCGGCCATTTATTTTCTATTCGGCCACTCTCGGTTCCAGTTTCCTTCCCAATTGTAAAGTCGTTGAGCATGGAGAGCTTGTGGAGTGAGTACTTATCCAACTGCATAGGAGTTAAAGATCACAGTAAAGTCTTCGATCGATGTTTAAATAATCAGACGGGCCATCAGAGGCATTCTCGATTTCAATGTAGGTATAGGATATGTTACGATAATGCTCTATGTACCAGGATACATTTTTAATGTTTTCAAGGAGTCTCTTCATCCCACTTGTGGTGTGTTCCACACATTTTCAATGCTAGAATATAAAACATGCACCATAAATGAAAAGTCCAAGTTATCAACGTTGATTGTCCTGCATTTCAAGACTTGTAATCTTGTACCATCCTGTTTGGCCTGAGATGTAAAGGAAAAATTTTATTAATACTAATTAAAGCAGATGATAATGCAAAAATATAATTTTATGCATTTGTTAGGCTCACTATGACTATGATTTGACAAACCACAAGATGGTCGTTTGATCGCGTGCGATAAAATAATGGTTATGTGTGGTTTGAAGTGAAACTATTTTTTTCTTTAAAACTTATCATGAGTATGGTGCTTTATTGGTCAGGCAGGCATTCATCCAGGGCCTGTTATTGTTGTGGTGTGGGGAATTTGAAAGGAAACCAATTCCTTCTCCATTTTGACGGGGGAGAATCCCCGCTTGAAATCCTAGCCAGAGAGAAAGGCCTGAGGAGCGTCATTTCCTCGTAGAACGCAGGGCCGCTGCTTTTGACACTTTCTTTCACGTCACAGAGTGCATTGTATCGTTGCTCGTGGCTGAGAGTGAAAGCATCCATGCCCATGGCACTCCCTGTAATGCTTGTGGAACTGTGTTGGGGTGTGCTTTCGCCATTGTGGAGGATGTGAATTCAGAGTTTAACCAAATAACCAAAGCTTGGACATATTTGGTAGGGAATCCGCCTTCTGGTTCTTCCACATGTATATTCTGCTGCTCTTCAACCTGCTTCAACTAGCATTCTTCTCTGAGCAATGTTATTTCTCGTTTTATTACATCTTTTTAATAACATGCATGTACTTTTTATAATCCTCCATACACTCACAATGTCATTCCTTTCTGGATAATGCTTCAGCTCTGTGATATAATATACGACTGAAATAAGTGTGCAAGGATGAATGTGATAGCACTAAATGTAAAATTTAAAAAGAACTGGTTTATTCTGATGATTATAAACAAAAATTTCCTTTTTTGTCTTTTCTAGGCAAAAGCGGAAGCCCAAGGCATAGACGCAAAAATAGAGATAGTACTGCTTCTTCAACACCTTCCTCGGTGAGTAGCACAACTGTTCAATTTTTTTTCTTATGATTTAAACTTATTCATTTCCATTAAAAACATGCAAATTTATGAATTATAATGCTAAAGATTTTTTTTTCTAATTTGGATCTCCCTCTTTCTCTTTGTTAGGCACCAAATGGAAATGACAAGATAGGCAACTCTCCAATCTCATTGGACGATTTTGAATTGCTGCGGGTCATAGGTCGTGGAAGTTATGCCAAGGTGCTACTTGTCGAATTGAAGGCGACCAGTCGTGTTTATGCCATGAAGGTAAGTCAAATTTTATTTTTATAACAGATGGAGATTGTAAATGATATCATCACACCAGATTTTAGTCATTGAATGCACCTAAGGGACCTATGGCTTTCAATCCTGTTTGAGGAATTTGGAATTATAAATACATTTCCCAAAGATGCTGGCATGCCTACTTTACATCAATCTAAGACATTTGAGTCATATGACTCCAATTTTTTTTTTTTCATTTTTGTATTTAATTTGTTATTGGTGTTGGTAGAGATGAACCAAGCTCCACCATGAACTAAAAATATCAAAAGATAACTCTAGTCACATCCTAAGTTTTGTTCATCCTATCACCCGACTGGCATTTATTGCCATTTGTACACCAGACTAATTTTCATGGCCACCAATCTTTGAAAATGGAAATCATACCTGCTCAAATATACTTGATCACTTCTTAATCAGAAGTCTCAAAGCATTCTGCATTGATATAGCATAATTACCCTGGCTTTACTAGAGCTGCTGTTAGGCACTTCTTCATTTTAAGGAATGGATTTTTGCCATTCACCTCACCTGGGTTGAGTGCAGCACAATTTGGATAATTTTCATTCACATGTCCTATTATCCAGGTAATCAAGAAGGAACTGGTCACCGACGATGAGGACATCGACTGGGTCCAGACGGAGAAGCACGTCTTTGAGACGGCTTCCAACCATCCATTCCTGGTCGGGCTCCACTCCTGCTTCCAGACCGTCAGTAGACTGTTCTTTGTGATTGAGTTTGTGAGTGGAGGCGATCTCATGTTTCACATGCAGAGACAACGACGCTTGCCAGAGGAACACGCCAGGTTCTACTCCTCAGAAATAAGTTTGGCTCTCAACTTCTTACACGAAGGAGGTAATTATACTAAAATACTAATTATTATACTACTAGAATATATCTCTGT